>NC_090935.1:340753755-341953755 GCF_040938575.1 Ambystoma mexicanum | reverse complement strand
AAATTTTTTATGCTGTCAAACGTGTTATCCATAACAGTTTCTTCAGAGGTATTTTCTATTTTGGTATGCTCTGTACAAAAAAAATATATATATGTTAAATGTATATAAAATAATAATAATTAAATGGTTTATATTCTAAAGTGTGTACCATTAGTTTCACTATCTTCTGACATGTCCTCATGTGTGAAATGCTCCTCTAGCCATTCCAGAGTACTAAACATTTCTGGTAGAAAAAAAAAGATAATATATTTTTTTTTAATCTAATACAGAAAGTTTATAAATATGTGAGTAAAATTAAGTACACTTACTATTTCAGGTAAGATATGCTCTGAGTACTCTGTAGGTCTGGTCTTGCTCTTAGTTGTGGAGTGTCTGTGAGGTAATTTTGTTGGAAGCCAACTTATCTTCTTTTGGTATATTCCATTTTAGAACATATTGTATTTAAATGAATGGTTAGTGTGTTACATATATGGGTTACATTTCTTATGTATTACTACATATAATATGTATGTGTGCTGCTTTGTGAATTTTTCAAATGTTACTATGTTGTGATATAACAATTAAACATACCCCCGCAGAGTTTTTAGGTAGTGGTACTGTTGTCCGAACATGTCCGCGGACATCAAAAAAGTTCACGGAATCAAATTCAGTAGAAGGGGTTCAGTATGTCCCATATTACATGTACATAAAGTCAAAGTTATTATTGTTAAGTTGTGCTACTAAAAACCTATGAAATTCAGTGAAATAACTTTGTTAAAGGGACGTTATGGTTAAGTTGTGCTACTAAAAACCTATGAAATTCAGTGAAAAACCTTTGTTAAAGGGACATCATGGTTCCAAGTAAAACCGAAAAACCCCTGAAATTCGCCAGTTATGGTAAGCTAAGCAACCATAACTCGCGCCACCACCATGCACTGCTAAGACTAACACCCATGACATCAAAGATGACCTCACATTTGTGGGGTTTTTCGGTTTTACTTGGAACCATAACATCCCTTTAACAAAGTTTTTTCACAGAATTTCATAGGTTTTTAGTAGCGCAACTTAACCATAACGTCCCTTTAACAACGTTTTTTCACTGAATATATATATATATATATATATACATATATGTATATATATATAATAGGGAGTCAGTCACCGCCCTATAATTAAGGTGAAATCTTTGTACACTGACTTTTCCCAAAATTTGAGTGATAATAACTTTAGACTTGCTAGATGGATTTGGATGACATTTTCCAACACAAAAGGTTGTCACTACACCCCTGTCCCCACCCCAAACTGGAAAGATGGGGAAAGATTCATTAAAAAAAAATATAAAGCTATTAGGAAAACAATGTAACACTCTTACTGGCCTACTCACATTCATTCATTCTCCCATAGAGAAAAAGTGCAAATTGAGTAGCGCAAAAACTGCTGGCAGTGTTTGGACCAAATAATAAACAACTTGGGCACAACATGTTGACTTAATTTACTTGGGATTTGGGGTAAATCTATCAAGTAGTTTTTAAAATATTTGATGAGAAGGGGGTGCCCCTGCTCCCAAATACATTTGTATATCTCCTTTGCTGCTTTGCAGCAGAGAGGCTTTTCAGAAATTGAAAGGCACCATTTTTCTTTGCTCCATGCGAACGACTGCAGTAATAATACCAGGGGAATACCTTGGGAAGGTGAAAATGAAAAGTACTGAACTTTTTATTTGAAAGGAGGTAAAAGGATGCAGTTATGGGTAGAACCTTTTTGGCTTATTGGGAGAATTCCAGGGCAATCCCACATGATCACCCCTGGCAATGCCATAAAATGCATCCGGAAACAAATGTTGTCACACAAACCAAAGAGTGAGACAGGGTAATGGGAGAGGGTTAGGGAATGAAAAACCAATTGAAAGGACTCAGGGGAGGAAGAAAAGTGGAGCACATGGTGAGTGCTTGTGCCTTTAATTTTCAAGTTTTATTTTGGTTTATCAGTGGGATACCGGACAATTACTGCTGCAAGTTTTGCACCTTGTTTTTTCTCATTATTTAGGGAACTGGCACTAGCATGGGAATAAGGAGTGAAACTATTTGTTTTATACCTGCAGAGATTACAGAGTGGCCACAGCCAGACATAGCTACAGGGCCTCAACGAAACCTATTGGTGCAACATTTAGAGTGGCTACGGCGGCAAGTCATGGCTAGTGGGCCCCAAAGAAACCTTTTAGTGCACTGAAGTGAAGGCCACTTTCCACTTGAAGTTGCATCTTTTCTTTGGGAATGGACATTATAAATTCCCTTTCATGACAATCTGCATCTTAAATATCAATGGCTTTCACATGTGTTGATTTATACATTCTCTATCAGGCTAGGACATGTCTGTATCATTTCATCGCCCAATTGATAACTATAGCTGTGAGAGACTGTCACATTCAGTTTATTGGGCTATCATTTGCAAAATGATGCACTCTCGGCTCTGAGAAATGCTATCTATTTTTGACTCCACATTAGAAAGGCAAAATTGCTATTTGTTCTTATTTAAATATAATCTCTCTTGGCTTTTACAACAGTGTAAGTAGGATATCGTTCACACTAACAAGCTACAATATCATGTTCCCATTCAATTAGTAATACTTTCTCATCAACTTTGTGCATTGCACAAGAACATGCTGTGTATTATATAATAAGCCAGATTTCATTAGGTTTTAAATATAATGAGAAAGCACTGTCGCATTTCATACTAAAATATTAAAGCATTCTATTTGGAATGAGCCACCCATCCCCATTGCAATTACCTCCCCAGACCAATTACTCCTGGGATTTAGCAGAAAAATGGTTCAAGATGGCCTCTGTCTAATTACATTATGGAATTGTTTTACTCACTTTTGAATAACTCTTTAAGGCTCAGGTCAGCATGGGCCTTCAGAATTCTGATATAATCTCCCAGTTCTTTTGACCTCTTCTGGTCTTTCTCCCTCCTCAAATAAACCAAATCTGCCTCAGGTAAATCTGGTTCAATCTTCTGCATGTGCCCCTTTCATCTCCAGATATCATCCCAGAGCAGCACTCCTCCATGTGGAACCGGGGTGGCCATTCTCAGCAGCCTTCAAAATCCTAGTTCTGCTCCCATTCCTGTTGTGTTTCTATTTATATAATGGATAATAATCCCACAGTAGGTGATCGTGACCACATGTGGCTGGCCTAACAGACAGACACGCAAAGAGTTTTCAGCCCTTAATTTTGATGTGTTCATTAAATTTCTGCACATGCCCTGGTTGGAAACTGTACAGTTTGGAAAATGTTAAGTTCAAAATCACATTTCTCCCATACCTGCCATGAGTATTGTGGTAGGTCAGTAGATGGACACAGACTATGATTAGACATTTTACAGGTAGGTGTATCAAA
Source organism: Ambystoma mexicanum (assembly GCF_040938575.1). Classification (NCBI taxonomy): domain Eukaryota; kingdom Metazoa; phylum Chordata; class Amphibia; order Caudata; family Ambystomatidae; genus Ambystoma; species Ambystoma mexicanum. Next base: position 341,950,378 of record NC_090935.1, on the reverse strand, counting down.
GAAAAAGGAATATAGCCTGTATTTTCATTTTCTAAAAGGCATCCCATGCTTAACGAAACTAGCTAAAGTGATCGTCATTCATCAGTGAATGTCTATAAAAGAAACCGTCCACCGTCCGACTCAAATCTGTCTGACCTTACCACTATTTCTAACAACTAAAAATCAGGAGGACGTCTCCTGAAGTGTTTTGACTTATCTTTCAGCCATTTTTCAATATATGATATTCAGATAGTGTCTAGTGATTACTTTTATCAGTTCATACAGTTAATTTTTTTTTTTTGGACTATCAGATTTGAACTAGGTATATCTTCCGTTCCGTTGCTGCCCAGGTTGAATGGAATTTGCTTGTCATATTTAGGAAAATAACTCGGTCTTCCGCTGAATGTCTATATGCAAATTTGCTTGAAACCCCGCAGACACCTCACAACAAGAAAGAATGCAACATTATAATGGCAATTGGGAAACATTGTGCACAAATTCTGGAACAAATTAAAATGAATGTCAAAACCCTAATCCTAAATCCAGGTAAAGTAAAAAAAAAACTATTAGACTTTGACTGGTTCATAAACCTAGTGAAAGTCCATAGTTATCCTTCTATGGCACATATAAGCCATGAATATAATAAAAGAGGCAAGATCGCTCGTTACCTAGTTAGGTATCCTGATAAACATTATAGGCACATTTTTACGCAACTGCATTGGAATTTACTCCACATGAAAGATATTCTTGCACGATGCATCCTAATTGAACCTAAAGAGTTGTGTTGCCGGTTTTGCCATCATAACGGACCAATTGAGTCAGCAAGACATCTTTTCTTTTTCTGCAAGTAATTGAATACAATACGGAATTGTAATTTGATAAAAATGTACCCAAATCACCAATGGGCCAATGAACAACAAATATGGCACCGATGTCTGAGTGGATGCAATACTTCTGAAACACTAGCTGTAGCTTCATTTTTCAAATCTTTGAACTTAAATTATGGTAATGTTAATATGAACAATGAGGTAGATATGGTATTACCCAAGTCACGCAGTATTTTGTTTACACACATTTTAGTGATTTTAATTTCCTCTTATTGACTAGTGTAAAGTGACTTATATTTGTCTATGTTATGTTAATCTTGTTTTGGTTAATATTATTGTTCTGTGGGTCTTAAAATTGTGTAGTAAAAATTCTTTGTAAAGGTTATTTAACCATAAACTATAAAAAAAAATGTAAAAAATGTGGGCTGTTCTTCTCTTGGTTTCTGCTATAAGGATTGATGCTTTTCTCCTCCTCTGGTAAACGTATCACAGAATTATCTTTTCATTCTGGGCTATTTCCTATTTTCCTAAATACTTCATAGTCTTTGACTTCCTTTTGCTCTTTATCTTTATATGGTGTTACCAATTTCAACTTGTTCTCAGGTTTCCTGCTTATGACCAGTTCTTTTAATTCAGGTAAGCCTTTTTGCTATGCATTATTATGAAATGGCTCACTCCCAGAATATTTCTCCTTCACCTTTCTTTGTCCTGATGGTACAATACTTCCTTCTGGACTAAGACGAGTATGAGTAGTCCAAAAATGATTTTTATTGATTCTCCTTATATTTTCTCTCTCTTGACTGTAACTATTATGAGCATTCCAATAGTGATTCTCATTCACTCTTGTTATGTTTTCTCTTTCTTGACTGTGATGAGTATTCCAATAATACTGGTTTTCATCCACTCCCCCTGGTCTCCCGTCATTCCTATTACCTTCCATTCTAAGTGCTGATGTCACCAGGGTTTTCATTCACTGAGGAGCGGCTTCCTCTCCTCCTAATCAGGCTCCTCGTGTCATTTCGCCAGCCTCTTTTCTGTCCTTTGGTCTTGGATGGTGATCCGGTATTTCGGTTGTCAGCTTCGCCTGATTTGATCTTATTGGAATGGTTTCAGTGTTGTTACTTGGACCTCTGGCCACCGGTCTCTGATTTTCTCTCTCTCTCTGCTTCGGGACACCATGCGTCCAACTTCAGTTCCCCTGGCTTCCTGGTTACCAACAGTAACCCATGTGTCCCTTCTGGGTCCTTCGCTTCTGCAGGATACAGTGAGTCCTGCCCTTTTGTTCCTCTGTAGTCAGTGTGTGTTCCTTGATGAAAGAGGGTCTTCTTTCATTCCCACAGGCTGCTCCCCTTTTCAGATTGACGCTGCCGTGGGGCTTCCCCTGCCCACAACTTTTGTTTCCCTTTTCTCTTTTAATTGTGGATTCTCCTCTCCTCCACACATCCTCTTATTTATCACAGTGGAATGGGAGCTTAAAAGGATTTTTTTCATTTTGTGATGGCAATAACACATATTGACCTTTTCTTCACAGATCATATCCCCAGAAAGGTTTAACAGTGTTATATTGCAAGGTCCTCTAAGCAGTTCCGACTGGGAAAGGGAGTCCTTGTCCCCAAAGTGAGAGTAATCCTGTCAGGGGTTTTGACCCACGTTCAAGTTATTATGCTGCCACATTTGGTGCTGTGGGCTTTTAAAATCCAAGATGGCCGAAAAGCCCACATTTGCGCCAGAATCCAGGAAAATAGCGCAGTTTTGCGCACAATAAAATGGTTGCCTAACCTGCAACCCACCAGTGCGAGCGTGGTGGGCCAGAAGCGCTATGAGTGAAACGTGGTGCCAAAGGAAAAACAGCAGTGCCTGTTAGATCAAAAAGCGCTTTGAAATCACCTTTGTTTCTCTGAAATGCAAGCTAAAAATGCCTATTTTAAAAATTGCAAGATATTCAAAAATCTCACTGAACACCAGCAGACATTTGGAAGAATGTAGTCTTGTGTGCGTGCAAAATCTGAAAAGATGAAGAGCCCAAAACAATGTTTATAACCAAACTGGCTGAGCTGTGGATGTCAGCAGCTGAAGTGAAATTGGACTTAAAGCCACTAAAATCGAAATGTTTAAAATAAATGAGTGACCTACTTTTGAGTGTCACATCGGTTGCAACTGTTTAAAGGTCATAGTTTTGAACTTAGAATCAGCGTTCTAGCTGCATGTCTAGAAATTGCAAGTTTGATTTGAATGAAGAAAAACTGGGAACAAAAGTGACATTTGGCTGAAGCCTGGCTAGAAGAGATTGAATTCTGCCCGGCAACTATCCCCGACAGGAGTTGAAACTTGCTCAGCCACTGCATTCACAGGCCTGGCTGCCTTCTGCTGTTCCCACCAAAAGGAGGTTACACCTCTCTGATTGAATCAGGGAAGGAGCACCTGGGAGCAGGAAAACAGAACAATGAGCCTTCCTTGGCTCAGGCAAATGTTAAATTAGGGGGGGGTCGTAAATGGCTTCCTCTTGGGAGAAACTGGGAGAAGTGCCTCTGTGAGCCACCTGAGTTGGAGGAAGTGGACGAACCAGAAATTCCACCATGTGCTGTGGGAAACCACACCCCTCTGGGCCAGAGCATAATTTTAAAAAGATGGATAATTCATAGTACGGACTTGTCAAAATTATATAATTAATATCATTATTCTTGTGATTTTTCTGTGCACATGTTAAGACGTGTTAGGACTCTGTGGTATGTTCTGGGGTAGTAGCGGAAAATAAGGTATTACTCCGAATGTCTGTATGTTAAAAATCTGACACTTTATCATCTGATGCCCATATTCCTTGTGCATGTTTGTGTACATTCTGGAAAAGTTTAGAGGTTGTGTTCTTGATGAAAAGGGCAGAATTCTGTCATAACTGGACACAACATCTTACAAAGACAGGGATCGGATGGTTTGGTGCTACAGAAAATATGTTAACTGGACATATAATATTAGAAAAATGGTACATAGATAAATATGTATTTGGATCAAAAATAGAGTTGTGTGCAAATTTACCAGGGGTGGATCCTCTGACCCATGAACACACCTCATCACGATGACTCACAACTCAGTTCCCCCAATCAAGGGAGAGAGGAGAGCTTGGCCAATGATAAGTTGTGAGGGGCAGACTTAGTTATGCCCACGCAAACACCCATTTTCAAAACACAGAAAAAGAGATTGCTTTGGACAGGCAGGACACTCACTTTTCATTTTCTTGCGAAGCATTTTGCCGGACGACTTCAAGACCCAGAACTCAACTCCAGAACTTAGAACCAGACTTCAGAACTTGTAGCCGGGGCCCATCCAGAAGCTGAATCCTCTTCAGCAGGCCTCAAAATCTTTTGCAAATTATTCAAACAGCTGGGCTGAGCTGTTTGATCCTGGCTAGAACCCTGTGCCAGTACCCAGAAAGCAGTGCTGAATCCAGAACCACAGACCAGACCAGATCACTGTGAGCAGAACCAGAGATCCAGACCAGACCAGCAGAGCAGAGCTGACCCAGATAGGTGGGACTTCTTAACCAACCACCCGGAGTCCAGTCCATACCTGACCAGACCTTGACGGCCTATTTCAAATTTATAGTGTGAGCACTCAGCTAGTACTGTGCCAGAACCAATCTCTTAGTTTAAAATAAGCTGATTCAAAACATTTGAACCTGTCCAGAACTGTATCATAGGAATCGTGTATTCATTCTGTCATTTCAAAGCTGTAAAAGTGTCATTTTGTCATTCTGAAGTTTTCTTTCATTTAAAAAAACTATCTCCACAAAATTGTCTGTATCTCTTGGACCGCGTGTGCTAGGAATGAGATTTAACTTTCATTTTAAAGCTAAGATTCTAAGCTTTACAACAAGCCTAAAACCTTTCTATTCATTATAGTTATTCTGTAGTCGCCCTCGACACATTCAGAATAATTGCTGCAAATTGAAAAATTAGCTCCTGTCAAAGATAGCCGTCTTTTGCTTGAACTACTAAAATTCATTTCAACCTGCTAATCCCTCATTGAGCATCGCAAGTGTGACTTGAATTAGTCTTAAATAGCTATCACCTACCCGGAACCTCCTATAGGGAATTAAAAGCATTTTTAGCATATTTTACTTCATTGCCACCACATTTAAAAGGATTTGCCTGCTTTAAAATCATACCTGTTTTCCTCTAAGCTCGCTGGTGGGGAACTGGAACTTTGTATTGCATTTTGTTTGTATTCCTGAAAATTGTGTGCTCTCCTTCCATTTCCTTATATCGCAGGGGAGTGAATTGCCACCAGGGGAAAAGTGAACATATTATCTCTTGTGAAACCCTATCAGTTATTTCTGTACTGCATTCTTTACATCATTGTTTTTCCTTGAAACCATAAAAGCATTCTCAGTTACCTTTTGCTTCCTATACTAACTCTTAAGTAATTAAATCAGTGTGCTAGTGTAACATTATCCATTGTTGATCACTGTCATATTCTTAAGGGTGATATCAAATATTAATTTATTATAAAAGTGTGATATATATATATATATATATATATATATATATATATATATATATATATATATATATATATATATATATATATTGTTTAATTTTTCCAATATATTTTTAAATTGCAAAACACACCTACTTCTTGGCTCAGTGAGGTCAGGGGGATTCGTGAGCGGGTTTCACAGTTAGAGCGCCAGGTCCAAAATATGGCACGGGATCTGGGTCACATACTGAGGGCTCAACAGAACCCTCAGATGAGCATGCCACCGCAGAATGCCCCAAACTCTGGGCCTGGTGCTCCAGAACAATTACAGGGGCAGCACCCCGATAACCCACCAGTTCCCAGGGAGGAGGCACAAGGGGAATGGGGTGTAAAGCTTTGGAGGAAGCTGCCTTCCCCACTTGTAAACAGCCCCTGGAAACCCAGGAACCGGAAACAAAATCTCCTACCCCTGGAAGTCTGCCACCAAAGGAGCAGAGAGGAGGTAGGAGAAACAAAGGACCCAAACAGACCCATTTTGTGGAGGAGATACAGGTCTTCCAATTTGAGGGAGAGGGAACCCAAGAGGATCCTGGGGAAAGGATCTTCTCCTTCAGAGATGGGGGAACTCCTCCCAAGGAAAAATGGGTCCCAAGGGATTCCAATCCAGACTGGGTAGATGTGGGGATTGAGCTGTCGCCGCCCATCATCCTATCCCAGAACCAACAATACCAAAAACCCCTGGTTCAAAACCATCCTGGTGACTGCCTCCAAAAAGGGGGGGGGCGGCCAAGAACCGGAACCAGGGGATCCTAAAACTGAATCAATAGACTGGGTAGATGTGGGGATTGTGCTGTCGCCGCCTATCATCCTATCCCAGAACCAACAATACCAAAAACCCCTGGTCCAAACCCATCCTGGTGACTGCCTCCAAAAAGGGGGGGACGGCCTAGAACTGGAACCAGGGGAACCCAACACCATATCCAGTTGCCAACTTTTTCTTTCAGATTCCCGAGACTCTCCACAGAATTTTGCCCAAATCTCTTCTCCCTCAATGTCAAAAACCAGAAAATTAGCCCCCCAGTTGTCCAAAAATGTGCATTATATGTGCCCCCTTACAGAGAAGGATGGAAGATACCATGCCCCGGTTCAAGTACAGGGGCAGGGTGCAGTTTTGGTGCTGGTGGACACTGGATCTCAAGCTACCCTTCTGTCCAGAAGGGCCTTTGATGAACTGAATGCAGGAAGGGGGGAGAATTACCGTATTCCTCTCACCTCTCTTCCTGGACAACTCCAGAACTTTGACGGGAAGGAAATTCCAGTCGAGGGGACGGCAGATTTGGACATTAAAATTGGGCGACACAAGGAGAAACACCCGGTCATAGTAGTGACTCCAGAGGGCACCCCTTGTTTACTAGGGAATGACCTCCTGAGAAGGTTGTCACCCCTAATAGATTGCGTAAACAAGGTCCTCTGGACCCAGACTAGCCAACCAATACAATTAAAACGGAGTGTCAACCATGTTAGTTTAAACGGCACCTGCCACATGGTTGAACAAAAATCTGACCAAGTAGAATTTCACTTCCAGAATAGCCAGATTCCAGATGTGACAGTAATAGCAGTAGGACAACAGACTGGTGATCGGGGGCCCTCTCTATTGCTGACAATCAACCTTCCTTCCAGTTTAAAGTGGTATTCCACACTGGAAGGAAACACTCTGGAATTTTATACTAATCCACAATCAGACGCTCCCACTCCTATAGTCCAGAAAGAGGTGAAATCAGCTCAGAGCCTGGCTGATATTCAGCAAATTGGAGAGCAGTTGTTCATCCCTGTTCAGTTAAATGATGGGAAGGACTCTGTTCTCGCCCGAGTGTGTGTGAACAACGGTAAGAGCTTCACCAGCGAAGCCATGTTCTGCCAACTCCCAAAAGATCCAGCCATTCCCACATTCAAACTGATAGACAAATGGGAAATGGACCTGGAAGCACCCAATTCGAAACATCTCCTGCCAAGCAGGTGTATGATCAAAATCTCCATTGGCAACAAGAGCATAGTCCATAATTGTTGGGTCGTGCGAGATGTCGCTGCCGCCTTTTACTTAGGCAGTGACATTCTCAATCGCTTCGCCATTAGTTTGGACCGAATAAACTTCAAAGCTTGGTCCCGATTAGCAGATAATCCCATGGGCTTTGAGGATCCAGAAAAAGCATTAAGGTCAGCTCAATTGCTACCTTATGCAGTTGAAATTCAGATTAAAGAGGAATTCACCATCCCAGAAAGGACCCGACAATTCTCCCTGTAAGTGAAAGTTAAAAGAGGACAAACATTGAAAAACCCTGATGCTTACATACATCTAAATGCTTCTCTCCAACAGCAAGGGTTGGGGGTAAACCCAACTCCATTAGTCAACATAGAACATGACACCATTCCAATAGAGGTGGATAACAGCGACTTAAAGAGTATTACTCTAGCCGCAGGCACCATTATTGGAATGGCGGTTGATGACTGACATTTTTCCATTGATCTAGGAAATGAACTGTTAGGACCAATCCCCAAGGACTGTTTTGACAGTGACAGTGATGACAACACAACACCAGACAGGATTTTCACCCGGCATGGGGGGAACTTCCTGGTGTACACTTCTTGCCCTTATGGTAAGGAAGATGTGACTTGTGACTTCAGGAGGGATGAGGTGATTTTCTAGGTCCATGAGGGCTGCCTTTAGCCTCCTTGGACTGACTAATTACAGCAGAAAGTTCATTGAGGGCTACGCAGAGATCTCCTGATCCATCTTTTGAAGGGGGGGTTAAGTGGGAATGGGGTCCACAACAATCCGAGGCAGTAAGACAACTCAAAAGAAGCCTCTCTCATGCGCCTTGCCTAGCTTACCCTGTCAGAAACAAGGAGTTCTTCCTGGAGACAGGGTTCTTTAATACATGCTTGACGGCAGTATTATACCAAAAGCATGACAAGGTCAATAAAGTAATATCCTATGCGAGCAAAAGCTTACACTTGTGGAGGAAAAATTCAACGATTGTGAGAAGGCACTCCTGGCAACGGTGTGGGCATTGAAGAATTACCGCCCGTTTATCCAGGGGGAACACATCATAGTGGAGACTCCACACCAGCCTCTGCAATACCTCCAAAGTGACAGAATCCGGGCCGGAAATGTGAGTAATTCCCGAATTACTTCCTGGATTCTGTCAATGCAAGGCTTTCCTGTGGAGGTCAGATATGGCCAAAAAAAGAAGAGTCCCCTCGCGCAAGGTTTGGCTGACTTGCATGATTGTGCCAGAGAAAACTGTCTCGAGGACGAAAGTCTAAAAATCAAGGACAACATGGAGGCATACCTTAATTCCCCACACAAAGTCTTTGAAGAAGACAAGTGTGAGGGAATGCCCACTGTTTATGTGGAAGGATGCTCTTACCATGTTGACAACAACGGGGAAAAAGAACTAGGGGCCGGCGTAGGGAATGCATGGGTGAATGAGTCCCCAGAACCCTCCGCTGGATACAAAATTGGTCCCCAAAGTAGTCAGGTGGCAGAATTGATGGCTTTGTATCAAGCCATCCTCACTGCTGTCCAACATCAACTCCACGAACTGGTCATAATCACAGATTCAGATTATGTATGGAACGGGTTCGTGGAGCACCTGGCTAATTGGAAAACCAGAGGCATGTTATGTGCTAATAACAAACCCTTGAAACATGGGAAGTTAATTCAAAACATTGATGATCTGGTCACTGTGAATGGGATGACCATCTACTGAAAAAAGATCAAGGGTCATTCCAAAGTGGAGGGACCAGACAAGACTGGAAATGACTTAGCTGATCCGCTGGCCAAAAGCGGGGCCATCCAAGGGGATCTACTAGAGATTGAGTCCCTGTTGGGGGAAATCCAGGTCACTGCTATCACTAGGTCCCAGACAAATGCTCACAATGATCTTTCAACTGCACAATGGAGTAAGGGGACTCCAGATGCTGATTTGATTACGGCTCAAAAAGGGGATCCAATAATTGGTAAGTTTTACCAACAAATTGAGGACCCTAAGAACTTTCCCCTGACGGATACCAATTACATTGGGAAAGAGGACCTTAGAGTGTTGATGAAATGTCCAAAAATGTTCCGAATCCAAGACGGTTTGTTGGTAAGGAAATCCCAAGCTGACCATGATCAGTGGGTGGTTCCTACCTCATTCCGAAGCCTGATGTTAAGTCACGCTCATGATGCGGCCACCGCCGGTCATAGGGGGTTTCGTACAACACTTGAAATCTTAAGAGAGGTTGCATACTAGCCACACATGGGGCAGGACCTCGACCAATACTTGAAGGGGTGTCTTGTGTGTGCACAATTTCAGCCAACATCCCTCACACACCGTGCACCTCTCCAAAAGAGGGGGATGACACTGCCATGGTCAGATTTGCAAATCGACTTCATAGGCCCCGTGATTCGCTCCTCGAGGGGAAATAAGTACATGTTGACGGTGACACGCTTATTTACTAAATGGGTGGAATGTCTCCCGGACCCAAACTGCAAGGCAGAAACAGCAGCTGCCCTGATGATCAACCACATCTTTTCGCGTTTTGGTCTACCCCAAAGGATTCAGTCAGACAGAGGAAGCCATTTTACCAGTGAAGTAATGACTAAGATGTAGGAGATACTGGGGGTTAAAAGGAAGCTACATATTGCTTACCGGCCAGCCTCTTCTGGTGCAGTGGAGAGATACAATAGAACCATAATGAGCATCTTAAAGAAGTTTGTGGTAGATTCTGGGCCAAGTTGGGGTATCCGATTACCTCTTGTCCTAATGGCCATCAGATCTACCCCTTCATCTGCAACTAAAATGTCACCGTTTGAGCTGATGACTGGACGCAAGATGGTGCTTCCCCAGCATTTGCTCTACAGGACCCAACAGCAGACATTCATCCATGCCTTCACAACTCATGAGTATGTGGAGAATGTGAGGAAACACCTCGAACATGCTTTTGCCTATGCTCAGCGGAATCTAGAAAGATCAGCTGATAGCATGAATACCCATTACGATTTGAAAACTACCATGAAAGAATACAATGTAGGAGACCGGATTTACCTATACAATTTCCAAAGAAACAAGGCCAAACAGCGAAAATATTTGCCTACATGGAAGGGACCTTTTGAAATTATAGACAAGATCTCCCCAGTTGCCTACAAGATCCGCATCCCCAAAGGTAGTTTGGCAGAAGGAGAAGACAAGTGGGTCCATATAAATCAGTTAAAGTGTTGCCATCCCAGGCACACTCTGCAGCAACTGGATATACCAGAGGGGGCCACTCCAGAGTAATTCAGTTCGAACCATAAAATATTCCACATATAGTCTCTAAAATATTATGATTCTTGAATGAAAATGTCTCCTGATTATATCTTGGTTTTTTTTAAAATAAGAATGTAAATGTCTATTGATTATAATTGTATATGCTGCCCCACTATATCAATAGTGGGGGAGAAATGTCTACGAATAGGTATTGCCACTTTTCTTTGTCATCCTAGGAGAAAGAAAACCTGGACACTGACCACAGAAGGCGACCTGGGGACCGGGAGCAAAGGTGCAAGGGGCCCGGGGTATCGCCCAATACTCCCATCAGGACCGCCGAGGAGAACCGATCGATCCACCCTGATGGAGGAAAAGATGCTGAACTTTGTCATCTGAAGAAGATGATGCAGCCATCCCAGCGCGTGGATCAAAACATCCTTTGCACCTGACTCCCCCTCGACTCGAAATCAAAGCGCAGTCGGGCGGGGGTGGATTGTCAGGGGTTTTGACACATGTTCAAGTTATTATGCTGCCACATTTGGTGCTGTGGGCTTATAAAATCCAAGATGGCAAAAAAGCCCACATTTGCGCCAGAATCCAGGAAAACCGTGCAGTTTTGCGCACAATAAAATGGTCGCCTAACCTGCCACCCACCAGTGCGAGCGTGGTGGGCCACAAGCGCCATGAGTGGAACGTGGTGCCAAAGGAAAAACAGCAGTGCCTGTTAGATCAAAAAGCGCTTTGAAATCACCTTTGTTTCTCTGAAATGCAAGCTAAAAATGCCTATTTTAGACATTGCAAGATATTCAAAAATCTCAATGAACACCAGCAGACATTTGGCAGAAGGTAGACTTGTATGCATACAAAATCTGGAAAGAGAAAGAGCCCAAAACAATGTTTATAACAAAACTGGCTGAGCTGTGGATGTCAGCAGCTGAAGTGAATTTGGACGTAAAGCCACTAAAATCGAAATGTTTAAAATAAATGAGTGACCTACTTTTGAGTGGCACATAGTTTGCAACTGTTAAATGCCATAGTTTTGAACTTAGAATCAGCGTTCTAGCTGCATGTGTAAAAATTGCAAGTTTGGTTTGAATGTAGAAAACTGGGAACTAAAGTGACATTTAGCTGAGGCCTGGCTTGAAGAGAGTGAATTCTGCCCGGCAACTACCCCCAACAGGGGTGAAACTTGCTCAGCCACTCTTCCCAGGCCTGGCTGCATTCTGCTGCCCCCACCAAAAGGAGATGACACCTCCCTGATTGAATCAGGGGAGGAGCACCTGGGGACTGCAGGAAACTAAACAAAGCACTGTCCTTGGCCCAGGCAAATGTTAAATTAGGGGGGTCGTAAATGGCTTCCTCTTGGAAGGAAACAGGGAGGGGCACTGCATGTGAGCAAGCTGAGCTTGGGGGAAGTGGATAAACCAGAAATTCCACCAAGTGCTTTGGAAAACCACACCCCTTTGGGGTCAGAGCATAATTTTAAAAAGATGGATAATTCATAAAAATGACTTGTAAAAATTGTATAAATGACATCATCATTCTTGTGATTTTTCTGTGCACATTTTAAGAGGTGTTAGGACTCTGGGGTATGTTCTTGGGGATAGTAGCGGAAAAAAGGTTGTTACTCCAAATGTATGCATGTTAAAAATCTGACACGTTATCATCTGAAACCCATATCCCTGGTGCACATTTGTGTAAAATCTGGAAAGTTTTAGAGGTCGTTATCTGGATGAAAAGGGGAGAATTCTGTCATAAGTGGACACGACATCTTACAAAGACAGGGATCGGATGGTTTGGTGCTACAGAAAATATGTTAACTGGACATATAATATTAGAAAAATGGTACATAGATAAATATGTATTTGGATCAGAAATAGATTTGTGTGCAATTTGACAATGGGAGGATCCTCTGACTATAAACCTACCTCATCACTCTGACTCACAACCCAGTTCCCCCAATCAAGGGAAAGAGGAGGAACTGGCCATTGATAAGTTGAGAGGGTTGGGCATAGAAGATGAGCCGACCCTCCCACTTTCTAAACACATAAAAGGAGACTGTGCAGGACAGGTAGGGACATTCACTTCCCACTTCAAGCTGATTTCTGGCGGGGCGTTTTGCCAGAAGACACCAGATCCAGCACTTAGACTTCAAATCCAGACAGAGACCAGAACTTTGAATTCAGACTTCAGAATTTGTCAGCAGGCCTCAAAATCTTTTGCAAACTGATTTACCCCAGACTTCCAAGGGGCACATCAGAGTAAAACAGCCGGGCTGAGCTGTTTGATTCTGGCCTAAAACCCTGTGCCAGAAACACCCAGAAAGCAGAGCTGTACCCGGAACCAGAGACCAGACCTTTGTGAAGCGCCGAGTGCCAGACCAGACCAGCAGAGCAGAGCTGACCCAGACCGCTGTAACCAGAGAACCGGTACTAAAGACCGTCCGTGGCAAGAGAACCGCAGTCAAGCTGACCAGATCTGTGACGAGGCCCATTCCTTCCAAAATATAGTGTGAGTACCCAGCCAGAACTGTAAAAAAAACAATCTCTTAGTTTAAAATAATCTAATTCAAACTATTTTAACCTATTGAGAACTGCATCATAGAAATCATGTCCCGTCTTTTGATTCAAAGCTGCAAAACTGTCATCTGTCATTCTGAAACTTTAAAATTTCATTTCTGAAAATCTACCTCCACAAAATTGTCCATATCTCTTGAACCGTTTGTGATAAAAGCGAGATTTAACTTTTATTTTGAAGCTGATATTCTAAGATTTCCAACAAGCTCTACTCTTTATATTTCCTCCGTAAATGCGCTCGACGCATGTAATTAATTTGCAGCGATTTGACATTTTGCTTCATTTCAGCCATGTGTAAAAATATTTGTCCTTGCTTTCCTTTGCTGAAATTCGTTTGCAACCTGACAATCATTCATAGAGCATTGCTAAAGTGATCCCGAACTAATTTAAAGTAGCTATCACTCACCCTGAACCTCTAGAGGGAATTAAAATAATTTTTAGCATATTTTTCCCTTCTTTGCATACCACCTTAAAAGTACTTTGTCTGTGTTTAAAATCATCCCTGTTGATCTAAGCTTGCTAGGGGGGAACTGAATTCGTATTGTACTGTGATTGTATTCCTGAAGACTTTGTGTGTTACTTCCACCTCCTTACATTGCATAGAGGGGGGGTGAATTGCCAAAAGGGGAAAAGTGATGATATTATGTTTTGCTGAAATCATATCAAGTTTATTCCTGTGTTGCTTCTTTTCCACCTTGCATTTCCTTGTACCATATAAAGCATTCTCAGCTACCTTATCCTCTATACTACTCCTAAGTAATTACCCAGGGTACTAGTATCACATCATCCATTGTTGATCACTCACTGTCATATGTCTAAGTGTGATATCAATTATTAATTTATTATAAAAGTGCAATATATATATATTGTTTAATTCTCAAATAAACCTTTTAAATTTGCAAAACAAACTTACTTCTTGGCTCAGTGGGGTCAGGGGGATTTTAAGAGAGGGGTGTTATATAAGGGTTGTCATCCAGAGAACACAAACTGGACATGAAAATATATAAATAAGGGCTTCCCTTGAGCAATCCCAGACAAGGCACTGACTTAGTGGGACTGCTTGATTGGAGTCATTTAACAAAGTGGGGGCTCGTAGCCAGGGATTCTGGATTAGATCTATCACTTGTGCAGATTAATACAGTGTGCCAGCTGACAGGATACATATCCGGTTAGATCACCACGCTGTGTTACGCTGTAAAGCACTCCTCAAAGGAACGCTCTAAGGAAATGGTCTGTTTTGCAAAATAAAATACAAACTTCTGTAAGTCAGAAAGGAAATCAAGTTCCAGAATGACGACCTTGGTAGATATCAAAATAGCCAGAGAACACCTCTTACATAAGCTATTTGTGAGAGGTGAGTGGGTTCATCAGGACCAGCTGGTCTGGTTGCAGGCAGTCGCACCCCAGATCACTGAAACAGGGTCAGATAAATGGAGAGATCAGGGTCCCTTACATGTGGCCCTGAGTGAACTATATATGGCCCCTAAGGCCAAGGATGAGCACAACAAGATTGCCAGGGTAGCGGCATATTTATATTTACATATGGGAGCCATACAGGACAAATGTGCTGGAGGCCAAGATCTGGCAAATAGGCAACTGATGGCATTAGAGAAGGCCCAATCTGACCTGGTCTCTTCTGAGCAGAGGCTGCAGAGGAGCCAGGAGTCAGAAAATGATAGTAGGCATTATATTATTAAAATAAAGGAGGAAATGGATATCCTGCAACAGGAAAAGTCTGACCAGGATAACAGATTTCTGGCCTTGCAGAAGGAGTACCAAGAAGGTTTGGACGCCCTACTGCAGAGCCAGAAAAAGCTGGAGCAACAACTGGACTTCAATAGGGCATGCGCAGAGCAGGTAGTCACCCTGCAAAGCCACCTAGATAGGGAGAAAGAGGAAAGCAATAAATTGATTTTGAAAGACCTGGACACCCAGGCAGAGTTTGATCAAGAACGCAAGAAAGCTGGTGCCTTTCAAAGGCAGAGGGACGACCTGGCGGCACAGATGCAGGTTCTTAGTCAGGAAAGGGACACCTTAGGCCAGGAAGTCTGCCAATTAAAAGAAAACATTGAAGGAAATCACCTGGCCCTCCAGGGGCTGGGTGACCTCCAAAAAGAGCATCAGAACTTGTTAGAGCACACCAGGAGGGTGGAAGATGCTCTGGCAAGAAAGGAGCAGGCCATTAGGGATGCGACTCAGGAGGTAACCATCCTGCAGCAAAGACTGGCCCAGTACTCCAGGACCAATCAGGAGGCACAGAGAGAGAATGAGGCTCTCTGTCAGCACAATGATAGGCTCCAGCAACAGGTAGCCATGCAGGAGAGACTGATAGAGTCTAGTAAGGCCTTGGTTGCATTGCAACAAGGAGCAGGGGCTGATAGAGATGAAGTTCGCTGGGAAAGGGAAACACCTGAGCATAACCTCAGGAGCCCTAGTACCAGAGGCCTTCATCTCTCCCAGTCCCTGGACTCTGCCACCCTCATGGCCCCTGGCACACATGAGCACAGGGCCACAGGGATGGCAGATTACTATCCAGCCAAAAGGATGGGGCTCATAGGCCAGTACCACCCATGAATGGATGGGCGGGCATCCGGGTATGGGCACCCAAGCGCAGTGCAATTTAAGGGGCACTCCAGGAGAGTAGGCCCACTAAGGGCATCCTGAAAACCTCTGCCCAGTTAGGTCAGTGGGGGGTACCCAGCAAATCCTGGTAGCAAGTAGGGATCTGAAGACTCCTCTGAGCATCACAGGACACAGGAGACCAGGTCCCCACATTCTGCCAGCCATTCCTAGGCCCGCAGAATCCGGGAAAACCTGGAAGATCAGACGGGCACCTCTGGGAGCAGTGCTTCTGAGTCGGAGGATGAATGGACCAGGTTTACCCGAACCAAAAAGGCCAATAAGGCAAAAAGGGCCTTGCTTAAGGACCCCTTAAAACAGATTAAGGCAATCAGGAGTGTCATCATGCCGTATCACAAGAACTCCAAGTATTCTGTGTGGGAACACTTGGAGCTCTTTGAGCAAATGATGGAGACCTTCCATTTGAAGGACAGCAGTAGCTGCATCCAGTATGTCAAATGGACATTCTCCCCAGAATACTCCAGTTTCTTTGCAGGGTTGGAGGACCAAAATCATTCAAGATGGTCCACCTATAGGGCGGCCATCTTGAAACACTTTTCCGTGCATAGAAATCCACAAGAGGCTCGCAAGGCAGCCTACAATTTGCAATGTGGGGAGGATCAGGCCCCACAAGAATTTGTGCAAGAATTGAAGCGTGCCTTTGCGCAGACCACCAGAAGGGTGCGCACGGACAGCAGAGAATTCGTCAACACATTTTTCCATGCTCTCCCCAAATACATAATGACCCAGCTTGTGAGAGATTTTCACGAGAAAAGGTCTTTAGACTGGGTCATTGAGCAAGCCACCCACATCTATGAGGTGCAAAAACCGGTGGAAAACAAGAATCAGCCAAAAAAAAACAAAACCAACAGCACCCCTGCTGCTGCCAAGGTGGCAGAGGTAAAGGTTGCCCCCGTTTTAGATTTGGAGATGGGGGGGCCTAAAAACCTGCCTGCACAAAATAATTCTAAGCCCAGAAGGCCCTCGGGCCAGTCACAGACAGGGAGTCAAGGAGGTAATCCCGCAAATGGGGTCCCCCGCCCCCCTGACTATGTAAGTCCCCGCTATAAGGGAAACAGACCAATCCTGGGTTATGTGTGGACTCCTCCAGCCCAAGGGGGGGGGTCCAGCCAAGCACCTGACCCAGGGAACTTCCCTCCTAACTTCCCACAGGACGGCAGAAATTCCCCAAACACTGGGCAGAACTTTTTTCCCAGGTATCCACCTAATTTCCAACCCCAAAACCATCCATCCTTCTTTCCCCAATTCCCTGAGCCCAGACAACCTAATCTGGGAAAGGGGAGGCCAAGGGTGGAGAGGTACCCAAATCTTCCCAACCTAGGGTATTACCAGAGAAGGGATAGCTACCCTTCCCGGGATCAACCCAGGGGAGAAAACCGGACCCCGTATCAGCCTGAGCGGATTTCCCAGTTAGAGCACCAGGTTCAGAACATGGCACAGGATTTGGGACGCATGCTGAGGGCCCAACAGAACCCTCAGATGGGCATGCCGGCACAGAATGCCCCAAACTTTGGACCTAGTGCTCCAGAACAATGACGGGGGCAGCACCCCGATGACCCACCGGTTCCTAGGGAGGAGGCACAAGGGGAAGGGGGGTGTAAAGCCTTGGAGGAAGCTTCCTTCCCAACTTGTAAACAGCCCTGGAACACCAGGAACCGGAAATACAATCTCCTACCCCTGAAAGTCTGCCACCCAAGGAACAGAGGGGAGGTAGGAGAAGCAAAGTACCCAAACAGACCCATTTTGTGGAGGAGGTACAGGTCTTCCAATTTGAGGGAGAGGGATCCTCAGAGGATCCTGGGAAAAGTATTTTCTCCTTCAGAGATGGGGGAACTCCTCCCAAGGAAAAATGGGTCCCAAGGGATTCCAACCTAGACTGGGTAGATGTGGGGATTGAGCTGTCGCCGCCCATCATTCTATCCCAGAACCAACAAGACCTAAAACCCCTGGTCCAAACCCATCCAGGTAACTGCTTCCAAAAAGGGGGGGGCGGCCCAGAACTGGAACCAGGGGAACCAGGGGAACCAAAAACCACATCAATAGCCAGTTGTAAACTTTTTCTTTCAGATTCCCATGACTCTCCACAGAATTCTGCCCAAATCTCTTCTCTCGCCATGTCCAAAACCAGAAAGTTAGCCCACCAGTTGTCCAAAAATGTGCATTATCTGTGCCCCCTTGAGGAGAAGGAGGGAAGATACTATGCCCCGGTACAAGTACAGGGGCAGGGTACAATTTTGGCACTGGTGGACACTGGATACCAAGCTACCCTTCTGTCCAAAAGGGTCTTTGATTTACTGAATTCAGGTAGGGGGGAGAAGTACCAAATTCCCCTAACCTCTCTTCCTGGACAACTCCAGAACTTTGACAGGAAGGAAATTCCCATCGAGGGGACTGCAGATTTCGACATCAAAATTGGGCGACACAAGGTGAAACACCCGGTCATAGTAGTGACTCCAGAGGGCACCCCTTGTTTACTAGGGAATGACCTCCTCAGAAGGTTGTCACCCCTAATAGATTGCGTAAACAAAGTCCTCTGGACCCAGACTAGCCGACCATGTAGAATTTCACTTCCAGAACAACCAAATTCCAGATGTGACAGTAATAGCAGTAGGGCAACAGACTCGTGATGGGGGGTCCTCTCTATTTCTGAAAATCAACCTTCCTTCAAATTTAAGGTGGTATTTCACACTGGAAGGAAACACTCTGAAATTCTTTACCAATCCACAATCAGACACTCCCACTCCTATAGTCCAGAAAGATGTGAAATTAGCTCAGAGCCTGGCTGATATTCAGCAAATTGGAGAGCAGTTGTTAATCCCTGTTCGGTTAAATGATGGGAAGGACTCTGTTCTCGCTCGAGTGTGTGTGAACAACGGTAAGAACTTCATCAGCGAAGCCATGTTCCACCAACTCTCAAAAGATCCAGCCATTCCCATATTTAAACTGGTAGACAAATGGGAAATGGATCTGGAAACACCCAATTCGAAACATCTCCTGCCAAGCAGGTGTATGCTCAAAATCTCCATTGGCAACAAGAGCATAGTCCATAATTGTTGCGTCGTGCGAGACGTCACTGCCGCCTTTTACTTAGGCAGTGACATTCTCAATCGCTTTGCCATTAGTTTGGACCTAATAAACTTCAAAGCTTGGTCCCGATTAGCGGATAATCCCATGGGCTTTGATGATCCAGAAACAGCATTTAGGTCAGCTCAATTGCTACCTTATGCAGTTGAAATTCAGATTAAAGAGGAAGTCACCATCCCAGAAAGGACCCGACAATTCTCCCTGGAAGTGAAAGTTAAAAGAGGACAAAAATTGAAAAACCCTGATGCTTATATTCATCTAAATGCTTCTCTCCAACAGCAAAGTTTAGGCGTAAACCCAACACCATTATTCAACGTAGAACATGACACCATTCCAATAGAGGTGGATAACAGCGACTTAAAGAGTATTACTGTAGCCGCAGGCACCATTACTGGAATGGCGGTTGATGACCGACATTTCTCTATTGATTTAGGAAATGAACTGTTAGGATCAATCCCCAAGGACTTTTTTGACAGTGACAGTGATGACAATACAGCACCAGACAGGATCTTTACCCAGCATTGGGGGATCTTCCTGGTGTACACTTCTTGCCCTTATGATAAGGAAGACGTGACTTGTGACTTTAGAATGGATGAGGTGATTTTCCAGGTCCATGAGGGCTGCCTTTCCCACCTGAAGCCTCCAGTCCAAATCAGCACTCTGACCAGGGACTTCTCCACCCAGCTGGAGGAGGCCGCTGAGATAGCAAAACCAGAAGTCTTTCCAGGCTTCAGGCAGATGGTGGAAGAGAGAGTCAACCTAGCTGACGCCTGTGTGACTCTGGAACTGAAGCTAAAGTTGAATCAAGTTTTCTTGGATTTCCAAGATCTCTTTGCGGTAGACTCATATGACTGTGGTCGCACCGACATCCACACAACAACAATTCCCACAAACCCTGGCATGACTCCAGTGTTTGTGAAGCAATATCGCTTGCCTCTCGCATCCATGGAGTCCCTTACTGAAATAATTAAGAATCTTGAGTCCCGGGAATAATCCATCCAGTACACAGCACCTTCAATAATCCGGTGCTGGGAATATTGAAGCGAACGGCCAGTGGAGACTCTGTGCTGACCTTAGGGAGCTCAACAAACGGGTCCATACTTCCCGATGGCCTCTGCCCTACATTGACCAAGGGCTGGCCCAGATTCAGGGGTCACAGGTATTCACTGCAATAGACCTGACCAATGGATACTGGACCGTGCCTGTCAGTAGGGAGGACCAATACAAACTGGCTTTCACCTTTGTGGGCCAGCAGTACACATGGACCCGAACTCTCTTCGGATACCTCAACTCCGGCAATTAATTCAACATTTTCCTACATAAGGCCATGCCCGACCTGGGTGCGAGGGGTAACCTGGCTTATGTAGATGATGTCCTCATCAAAAGTTCATCTGTGGAAGAACACATAGTGGAGATCCGTTATGTTCTGACACAGTTGAGGGCCGCCGGAGCAAAACTTTCCTTTCAGAAAGCACAGTGTTGTAGAACCCGTGTTAATTTCTTGGGGCATGAGATTACTCCTCAGGGTCTCTGTCCCCAAGAAAAGAAAGTGGAAGCACTTCAGAAACTGAAGGATCCCACAACTCTGCGGGAACTAAGGAGCCTCCTTGGACTGACTAATTACAGCCGAAAGTTCATTGAGGGCTACGCAGAGATCACCAGACCCCTGATTCATCTTTTGAAGGGGGGTTCAAGTGGGAATGGGGCCCAGAACAATCCGAGGCAGTAAGACAACTCAAAAGAAGCCTCTCACAAGTGCCTTGCCTAGCTTACCCTGTCGGAAGCAAGGAGTTCTTCCCGCAGACAGGGTTCTCTAATACGTGCTTGACGGCAGTATTATACCAAAAGCATGACAAGCTCCTATGCGAGCAAAACTTTATCCTCTGTGGAGGAAAAATTCAAAGATTGTGAGAAGGCACTCCTGGCAACGGTGTGGGCATTGAAGAATTACCGCCCGTTCATCCAGGGGGAACACATCATAGTGGAGACTCCACACCAGACTTTTGTCATGTCACGCGGGAGACTGGGGTCTGCCGCTCCCATTTCCTCCTGGCGAGTCTACCCGCGCGTTCGCGTCTGGGGACTCGCCGGGAGGGGAGCGACTGGTTACGGGGCCGGCGGCCTTCGGCGCATGCGCGGGAGACCTCTGTCTCGGTTCCGCGCATGCGCCGTGGACTGGGCTCGCCTCCTTGGAGGGGCTTGCCTTCCAAGCCTCGTTGTGGGTTCGCCGGCGCCCGGAAACGGAACGGCTTGCGTTCCAGGCCTCTCGGGCGCCGGCGGCCCATAA
Source organism: Ambystoma mexicanum (assembly GCF_040938575.1). NCBI lineage: Eukaryota > Metazoa > Chordata > Amphibia > Caudata > Ambystomatidae > Ambystoma > Ambystoma mexicanum. The sequence continues at coordinate 341,929,221 of NC_090935.1, read as the reverse complement.
AAGAGGCCACGAGTCAAAGCGAGTTGCGTCTCAACGCGGTTCGCTTCGCTCGCCTCGTTGTTCCTGCCTCCAGCACTTACCTGGGCCCTGCCTTGGGCCAGCCTGCCTCCAGCACTTACCTGGGTCCTGTCCTGGGCCAGCCTGCCTTCAGCTCTTACCTGGGTCCTGTCCTGGGCCTGCCTGCCTCCAGTCCTTACCTGGGTCCTGTCCTGGGCCAGCCTGCCTCCAGCTCTTACCTGGGTCCTGTCTTGGGCCAGCCTGCCTCCAGCTATTACCTGGGTCCTGTCCTGGGTCAGCCTTCCACCAGCCCTTACCTGAGCCCTGTCCTGGGTCATCTACCACCAACTGTGTATCTGGGTCATACCCTATGCTAGCCTGCACTCTCCTGTTCCATCCTGGGCACGTTTAGACAGTTCTTTATTTGGCCAGACAGCCAGCTCCACCTGACCTCCCTCTTTCCTGTCTTGCCTGACTCCGAACCTTATCCTGTGTACCATTGGAACCATCAGCACCAGCCAATCTCCTTTTACTATTGCGAATACCCTTTCTGCCACACTGGTCTATCTACCAACTGTCGCTGCACAGAGGTTCTTGGAAGATTCATGGTCTTGACTACAAGCTCCACCTGGACTATGGCTCCATCCATCTGAGCCTAACTATCCTCTTGTCACGCTTATCTGGAGAGTGCCTTTCGTGACATTGGGAGTTGGTCCATCCTCCACCCAGTTCCTCCTTTGGGTGGTGGAGAGGCTGGTTCCTCGTGCCGCTAGTTCATCAGTTCCCGGACTCCAGACTGGCGACCTCTGCGAGACCAACCACCAAGACTGCAGGTACGCGGTCCTCTCGGGCCAACCAGCTTGACAGATTGAGACGCCTGCCTTCTGATTCAGAGATGGATGATTCGCAAGACATGAGGAACGAGTTGCTAGCGCTCAGGGCCGAGATGACCGCCCTGCGTCAGGATAATCAAACTTTACGTCAAATGATAACGCAAGGAGCACCCAGTACCTCTCAAGTAGAGGGATCATTGGCTCATACTACACCCATCAAATTCGACGGAGACCCTAGACGGGTGGCAGAGTTTTGTAACCACTGCAGGATACATTTTCTCTTCAGGTCTACCTACTTCAACAACGATAGGGCCAAGATTGGGTACATCTTGGGGGACCTAACTGGGAACGCATTAGCTTGGGCAACTCCGTTTGTGGTTACGAACAGTCCTATTTTGAATGACTTTGCTGCCTTTGAAAAGGCCTTCCTTGAGGTGTTCCAGACGCCGAACCTGGCCTCCGTTGCACAGAATCAATTGATGGACTACAAACAGGGAAGCACTGACATCATCACCTACATCAGCCGCTTCCGACTTTTGGCTACCGACTCCCAGTGGCCCGAAATTACACAGAAGACACTGTTTCGTCGAGGCCTGAGAGAGGAGTACAAGGATGAGCTACTCCACATCCCTGAACCAGAGAGTCTTCAACTCTTGATTGATCAAGTACTCTGTATTGACCAGAGGTTAGCCGAACGAAAGGCTGAGAGACGTCGGCTTGACAGAGGCGGTCCCAGGACGACCAGCTCACCCGCAGGTTCGTTCGGGTCGACCGAATCCGGACCTGAGCCCATGCAAGTGGGAGCCATGAGAGGACCTTTGACGGACGAAGAGAAGAAACGAAGGAGGTCTTTGCGTTTGTGTCTTTACTGTGGAGCAGCTGGGCATTATTTGGGTACGTGCCCTTTGCGTCCGCAGAAGAAGAAGTCGGGAAACTAAGAGACCTGTCGTATACTGGAAGGGCAACGACAGGTCCTATCCCTTCCTCAGACCCTTCTGTTATTTGTTCTATTCGTCTGCCCATGCAACCAGCGGTGCTACAGACCCTGAAGGTCCGAATTAAGTTACCAGACAAGAACCTGGAAGTATCCGGTCTATTGGACTGTGGGGCTTCTGGCAATTACATTGACGAAACGTTCGTCTCCAGACATAAGATACCACTCATTTCCAGACACACACCTCTGTCTGTGGAGCTTATTGATGGTACTCCCTTGTCTTCTGGACCCGTCAGTCAGTTCACAGTTGGACTGGCTCTTCTGATTGCTGATCATTACAAAGAACTTGCCTTTGATGTTATTAAGTCACCGAACTACAAGGTGGTCTTGGGATTACCTTGGTTGCAATACCACAATCCTTTGATAGACTGGAGAACCCAGACTTTGACCTTTTCATCCGCAATGTGTGCACAAGAATGCAAGCTACCGGTTTCCACCATGGCCGTTTCGACTTCTCTAGAAACCGACTGCAGTGGGGTCCATCTATGTTCCACGTCTCTGGTCCCACAGGAATATTCCGAATTCAAACAGGTTTTCTCTGAACCCGGCGACATACCCCTTCCTCCACACCGTTCCTTTGATTGCTCCATTGAACTGCTGCCGAACCACGTCATTCCCCATGGGAAAATATATGCCTTAACACGTGACGAGAAGCAAGTACTTCAGGAGTATTTGTCAGAGAGTCTAGGAAAGGGGTACATTGTGCCGTCAAAATCACCCGCAGGATTTCCCCTGTTTTTTGTAAAAAAGAAAGAAGGTACATTGAGACCCTGTGTCGACTACCGGCAGTTGAACGACATAACAGCCAAAGACCGGTATCCTTTACCTTTAATTCGCAGTATCATTGAAACCCTGCACACTGCGCGAATCTTCTCCAAATTGGACCTCCGCGGAGCTTATCATTTGGTGCGCATCAGGAGTGGGGACGAGTGGAAGACAGCTTTCAAGACATCTTTTGGGCATTTTGAGTACAGGGTTATGCCTTTCGGCTTATGTAATGCCCCCGCTGTTTTTCAACGATTCATGGACTACATCTTTGGTGATCTGCTAGGATTATCCGTCTGGGTTTATCTGGACGACATATTGATTTTTTCTAAATCCTTAGACGAGCATGTGGAACACGTTCGTGAGGTCCTTCGTCGGCTGTCCATCAATAACCTGTTCGCCAAAGCAGAGAAATGTAGCTTTCACCAACCCAGCATTGAGTTTTTGGGATTTGTTATCAATCAGGAAGGTATTGGGATGGATCCCAAGAAGGTGCGAGCCATACAAGAATGGCAACATCCACACGATATCAAGGCTCTCCAACGCTTTTTGGGATTCGCAAACTTTTACAGGCGCTTTATTCCACAGTTCTCGCAGATCTCGGCGCCTCTCACCAGGCTAACCAGCAGCAAGATCTCTTTCGAATGGGATTCCGTGGCTTCTCAGGCTTTCGACGTCTTGAAGTCGGCTTTTATGGCTGCCCCGATCCTGAGCCATCCCCAGGAAGAGTTGCCCTACATAGTGGAGGCCGACGCTTCCAGCTTCGCGGTAGGAGCAGTCCTTCTTCAGAAAGATCCAACCACGTTAGTGGAACATCCAGTGGCCTATTATTCTCGCAAGTTGAGTCCCAGCGAAAGAAACTACGCGGTGATTGAAAAGGAACTGTTGGCCATCAAGACCGCATTCGAGGAATGGAGACATTTTCTCCTCGGAGCTCGCTTTTCTGTGGAGGTGCGGACAGATCATCGCAATCTGCAATATCTTCGCTCTTTGCAATGTCGGACTCCTCGTCAAGCCCGGTGGGCCTTCTTCTTCTCTCCGTTTGAGTTCCATGTTACTTATATCCCGGGAACCTCCAATTTAAAGGCGGATGCTCTTTCCAGGTCCTTGGAAAACGTGGAAGGGACGCCTTGTCCAGATCTGCCACTGATTTCTCCTCGCCATTTTTTGCTGGCCTTGTCCCCTCACCTTAAGTCCATCGTGGAAGCCACTCGGTCAGATCCAGAAAGAACGACCCTTCTTAGTCGGCAATTGGTTTCAGAACGAGATGGACTGTTGTTTTTTCAGAAAAGATTCTACATACCTAGAGGAGCTGTTAGAAGGGGCATTCTACATGGATTCCATGATTCACCCATAGGAGGACATCGCGGGGTCAGAGCCACTCGAGAGTTTATATCCCGACAGTTCTGGTGGCCTGGTTGGGCGACCGAGGTCCAGAAGTACATCGAAAGTTGTCCAATTTGTGCCCAGTGCAAAGTTCCTCGAAGACGACCATTGGGTTTGTTAATGCCCACTGAAATAGCACCCTATCCGTGGCATACTATCGCTACCGATTTCATTGTGGATTTGCCTCCATCAGAAGGGTACACCTGTATAATGGTGGTTGTGGACAGCTTCACCAAACTGGCCCATTTCATCCCATTCCAGAAAATCCCTACAGCTACTCAAATGGCTTCAGCATTTCTGCACGAAATTTACCGGTTGCACGGCCTACCGGAGAAGATCATATCGGATCGGGGAACCCAGTTCCTTTCATCATTTTGGAGCCAGGTGTGTGGTCATCTGGGAATACATAGAGCTCTAAGCTCAGGCTACCACCCACAGACCAATGGGCTAACCGAAAGGACCAATCAGACTTTGGAGGGGTATCTCCGCTGTTTTGCCAATGCCACACAGTCTAATTGGAAAGATGGGTTAGATCTGGCAGAAGTATCCTACAACAACACCGTTCATGCTTCCATTGGAGTCAGCCCATTCTTCTGTTCCACTGGTCTACATCCTCGATTGATGCCTTTTCAACCAGTTCCATCTAGTACTGTTCCCTCTACTGATGGCCTGGTCTTACACATCCGGAAACAACAAGAACTGGCACGCAAGATCTTGAGTGAAGCCAAGGATCGGATGAAGAGACAGGCAGACAGGAAGAGGAGTGCAGAACCAAATTTCCGGGAGGGTGACAAGGTGTGGTTGTCCTCAAAGAACTTGCCCCTTCGCAACCTGCCCATCAAACTGGCCCCTCAATATTTGGGGCCATTTGTTATCACCAAGCGGCTGTCCTCTGTAGCCTTCCGTCTTCGCCTACCCCCTTCTTGGCGTGTACATCCCGTTTTTCATGTGTCCCTGTTGAAACCCTATGTGGTCGATAATTACGGCCGCCCCTCTCCTCGCCCGGCCTCTGTTCTGGTGCAGGGCGTCCCAGAGTTTGAGGTACACGAGATCTGTGATGCCCGTTACCGCAGAGGGGTACTCCACTATTTGGTTGATTGGTAGGGGTACCCAGCCTGTGATCGTACATGGGAACCGCGCCAGCACGTGCATGCACCCCGGCTGATACGTGAGTTCTATGTACGATTTCCCTGGAAACCTGGGGCCCTGGGTCTTCCTGGGAGGGGGCATAGTGTCATGTCACGCGGGAGACTGGGGTCTGCCGCTCCCATTTCCTCCTGGCGAGTCTACCCGCGCGTTCGCGTCTGGGGACTTGCCGGGAGGGGAGCGACTGGTTACGGGGCCGGCGGCCTTCGGCGCATGCGCGGGAGACCTCTGTCTCGGTTCCGCGCATGCGCCGTGGACTGGGATCGCCTCCTTGGAGGGGCTTGCCTTCCAAGCCTCGTTGTGGGTTCGCTGGCGCCCGGAAACGGAACGGCTTGCGTTCCAGGCCTCTCAGGCGCCGGCGGCCCATGAAAGAGGCCGCGAGTCAAAGCGAGTCGCGTCTCAACGCGGTTCGCTTCGCTCGCCTCGTTGTTCCTGCCTCCAGCACTTACCTGGGCCCTGCCTTGGGCCAGCCTGCCTCCAGCACTTACCTGGGTCCTGTCCTGGGCCAGCCTGCCTTCAGCTCTTACCTGGGTCCTGTCCTGGGCCTGCCTGCCTCCAGTCCTTACCTAGGTCCTGTCCTGGGCCAGCCTGCCTCCAGCTCTTACCTGGGTCCTGTCTTGGGCCAGCCTGCCTCCAGCTATTTCCTGGGTCCTGTCCTGGGTCAGCCTTCCACCAGCCCTTACCTGAGCCCTGTCCTGGGTCATCTACCACCAACTGTGTATCTGGGTCATACCCTATGCTAGCCTGCACTCTCCTGTTCCATCCTGGGCACGTTTAGACAGTTCTTTATTTGGCCAGACAGCCAGCTCCACCTGACCTCCCTCTTTCCTGTCTTGCCTGACTCCGAACCTTATCCTGTGTACCATTGGAACCATCAGCACCAGCCAATCTCCTTTTGCCTATTGCGAATACCCTTTCTGCCACACTGGTCTATCTACCAACTGTCGCTGCACAGAGGTTCTTGGAAGATTCATGGTCTTGACTACAAGCTCCACCTGGACTATGGCTCCATCCATCTGAGCCTAACTATCCTCTTGTCACGCTTATCTGGAGAGTGCCTTTCGTGACATTGGGAGTTGGTCCATCCTCCACCCAGTTCCTCCTTTGGGTGGTGGAGAGGCTGGTTCCTCGTGCCGCTAGTTCATCAGTTCCCAGACTCCAGACTGGCGACCTCTGCAAGACCAACCACCAAGACTGCAGGTACGCGGTCCTCTCGGGCCAACCAGCTTGACACCTTTGCAATATCTCCAAAGTGACAGAATCCGCGCCGGAAATGTGAGTAATTCCCGAATTACTTCCTGGATTCTGTCAATGCAAGGCTTTCCTGTGGAGGTCAGATATGGCCAAAACAAGAAGAGTCCCCTCGCGCAAGGGTTGTCTGACTTGCATGATTGTGCCAGAGAAAACTGTCTCGAGGATGAAAGTCTAAAAATTAAGGAAAACATGGAGGCATCCTTTAATTCCCCCCACAAAGTCTTTGAAGAAGACAAGTGTGAGGGAATGCCCACTGTCTATGTGGATGGATGCTCTTACGATGCTGACAACAACGGGGAAAAAGAACTGGTGGCCGGCGTAGGGAATTCATGGGTGAATGAGTCCCCAGAACCCTCCGCTGGGTACGAAATTGGTCCCCGAAGTAGTCAGGTAACAGAGTTGATGGCTGTGCATGAAGCCATCCTCACTGCTGTCCAACATCAACTCCACGAACTGGTCATAACCACAGATTCGGATTATGTACGGAACAGGTTCGTGGAGCACCTGGTTAATTGGAAAACCAGAGGCATGTTATGTGCTAATAACAAACCCTTGAAACATGGGAAGTTAATCCAAAACATTGATGACCTGGTCAACTCGAATGGTGTGACCATCTACTGGAAAAAGATCAAGGGTCATTCCAAAGTAGAGGGACCAGACAAAACTGGAAATGACTTAGCTGATCAGCTGGCTAAAACCGGGGCCATCCAAGGGGATCTAATAGAAATAGAGTCCCTGTTGGGGGAAATCCAGGTCACTGCTATCACTAGGTCCCAGACAAATGCTCACAATGATCTTTCAACTGCACAATGGATTAAGGAGACCCCTGATGCTGATTTAACTACGGCTCAAAAGGGGGATCCAATAATTGGTAAGTTTTACCAACACATTGAGGACCCTGAGAACTTTCCCCTGACGGATACCGATTACATTGGGAAGGAGGACCTTAGAGTGTTGATGAAATGTCCAAAGATGTTCCAAATCCAAGACGGTTTGTTGGTAAGGAAATCCCAAGCTGGCCATGATCAGTGGGTGGTCCCTACCTCATTCTGAAACCTGATGTTAAGTCACGCCCATGATGCGGCCACCGCCGGTCATAGGGGGTTTCACACAACACTGGAAATCTTAAGAGAGGTTGCATACTGGCCACACATGGGGCAGTACCTCGACCAATACTTGAAGGGGTGTCTTGTGTGTGCACAATTTCAGCCAACATCCCTCACACACCGGGCGCCTCTCCAAAAGAGGGGGATGACACTGCCATGGTCAGATTTGCAAATCGACTTTGTAGGCCCTGTGATTCATTCGTCTAGAGGAAACAAGTACATGTTGACGGTTACATGCTTGTTTATCAAGTGGGTGGAATGTCTCCCAGCCCCAAACTGCAAGGCAGAAACAGCAGCTGCTCTGATGATTAACCAAATATTTTTCCGTTTTGGTCTACCTCAAAGGATTGAGTCAGACAGGGGTAGCCACTTCACCAGTGAAGTAATGACAAAGATGTGGGAGATACTGGGGGTCAAAAGGAAGTTACATATTGCTTACCGGCCAGCTTCTTCTGGGGCAGTAGAACGCTAGAACCGGACCATTGTGAGCATCTTAAAAAACATTGATAAATGTCTCCACAACTCTTGAGTATGAGGAGAATTTAAGGAAACACCTCCAACATGCTTTTGCCTATGCTCAGCGGAATCTAGAAAGATCAGCTGATAGCATGAAGACCCACTACAACCTTAAGACCACCAGGATGGAATATAATGTGGGAGACCGGGTTTATCTGTACAATTTCCAAAGAAACCAGGCCAAACAGCGAAAATGTTTGCCTACATGGAAGGGACCGTTTGAAATTATAGACAAGGTCTCCCCAGTAGCGTATAAGATCCGCATCCCCAAAGGTAGTCTGGCGGAAAGGGAAGACAAGTGGGTACATATAAATCAGCTAAAGTGTTGCCATCCCAGGCACACTCTGCAACAACTGGAGGAGTCCTCTGCAATACCAGAGGGAACTGCTCCAGATTAATTCAGTTCCACCCTAAAATATTCCACATATAGCCTATAAAATTCTATGATTCTTGAACATGTTCTTGCCTCCTGATTTAAAAAATGTATATGTTCACGTTTTTGACTATAAAATGTATATGCCGCCCCACTATATCAATAGTGGGGGAGAAATGTCTAGGAATGTGTATTGCCACTTTGCTTTATCATCCTAGGAGAGATGAAACCTGGAGACTGACCAAGGAGAACGACCCAGGGACCGGGAGCAAAGATCCGAGGGGCCCAGGGTATCGCCCAATATTCCCATCAGGACCGGCGAGGAGAACCGATCGATCCAACTGGAGGGAGGAAAAGATGCTGAACTGTGCCATCTACGGAATTGGAATAAGATGATGCGGACATACCAGCGCGTGGATCAAAACATCCTTTGCACCCGACTCCCCCTCGACTCGAAATCAAAGCGCAGTCGGGTGGGGGGGCTTGTCAAGGGTTTTGACCCATGTTGAATTATTAGACTGGGTAGATGTGGGGATGAGCTGTCGCCGCCCATCATTCTATCCCAGAACAAAACTAAATCAATAGACTGGGTAGATGTGGGGATGAGCTGTCGCCGCCCATCATTCTATCCCAGAACCAGGAGAACCGCGCAGTTTTGCGCACACCAAAATGGTCGCCTGACCTGCCACCCACCTGTGCGAGCATGATAGGCCAGGAGTGCCATGAGTGAAATGTGTGCCAAAGGAAAAACAGCAGTACCGGTGGCTAAAACATAAAAATTGCTTTGAAATCACCTTTGTTTCTCTGAAATGCAAGCTAAAAATGCCTATTTTAAACATTGCAAGATATTCAAAAATCTCAATGAACACCAGCAGACATTTGGCAGAAGGTAGACTTGTGTGCATACAAAATCTGGAAAGAGAAAGAGCCCAAAACAATGTTTATAACAAAACTGGCTGAGCTGTGGATGTCAGCAGCTGAAGTGAAATTGGACTGAAAGACACTAAAATCTAAATGTTTAAAATAAATGAGTGACCTACTGTTGAGTGGCACATAGTTTGCAACTGTTAAACGCCATAGTTTTAAACTTAGAATCAGCGTTCTAGCTGCATGTGCAAACATTGCAAGTTTGGTTTGAATGTAGAAAACTGGGAACTAAAGTGACATTTAGCTGAAGCCTGGCTTGAAGAGAGTGAATTCTGCCCGGCAACTACCCCCGACAGGAGTGAAACTTGCTCAGCCACTCTTCCCAGGCCTGGCTGCATTCTGCTGCCCCCACCAAAAGGAGATGACACCTCCCTGATTGAATCAGGGGAGGAGCACCTGGGGACTGCAGGAAACTAAACAAATTACTGTCCTTGGTCCAGGCAAATGTTAAATTAGGGGGGTCGTAAATGGCTTCCTCTTGGAAGGAAACGGAGAGGGGCACTGCACGTGAGCAAGCTGAGCTTGGGGGAAGTGGATAAACCAGAAATTCCACCATGTGCTTTGGAAAACCACACCCCTTTGGGGCCAGACCATAATTTTAAAAAGATGGATAATTCATAGTGCAGACTTGTAAAAATTATATAAATGACATCATCATTCTTGTGATTTTTCGGTGCACATTTTAAGAGGTGTTAGGACTCTGGGGTATGTTCTTGGGTATAGTAGCGGAAAAAAGGTTGTTACTCCAAATATATGCATGTTAAAAATCTGACACTTTATCATCTGAAACCCATATCCCTGGTGCACATTTGTGTAAAATCTGGAAAGGTTTAGATGTCGTTATCTGGATGAAAAGGGGAGAATTCTGTCATAAGTGGACACAACATCTTACAAAGACAGGGATCGGATGGTTTGGTGTTACAGAAAATATGTTAACTGGACATATAATATTAGAAAAATGGTACATAGATAAATATGTATTTGGATCAGAAATAGATTTGTGTGCAATTTGACAAGGGGAGGATCCTCTGACTATAAACCTACCTCATCACTCTGACTCACAACCCAGTTCCCCCAATCAAGGGAGAGAGGAGGAACTGGCCAATGATAAGTTGAGAGGGTTGGGCATAGAAGATGAGCCGACCCTCCCACTTTCTAAACACATAAAAGGAGACTGTGCAGGACAGGTAGGGACATTCACTTCCCACTTCAAGCTGATTTCTTGCGGAGCGTTTTTCCAGAAGACACCAGATCCAGCACTTAGACTTCAAATCCAGACAGAGACCAGAACTTTGAATTCAGACTTCAGAATTTGTCAGCAGGCCTCAAAATCTTTTGCAAACTGATTTACCCCAGACTTCCAAGGGGCGCATCAGAGTAAAACAGCCAGGCTGAGCTATTTGATTCTGGCCTAAAACCCTGTGCCAGAAACACCCAGAAAGCAGAGCTGTGCCAGGAACCAGAGAGCAGACCTTTGTGAAGCGCCGAGTGCCAGTCCAGACCAGCAGAGCAGAGCTGACCCAGACCGCTGTAACCAGAGAACCGGTGCTAAAGACCGTCTGTGGCGAGAGAACCGCAGTCAACCTTACCAGATCTGTGACGAGGCCCATTCCTTCCAAAATATAGTGTGAGTACCCAGCCAGAACTATAAAAAAACAATCTCTTAGTTTAGAATAATCTGATTCAAACTATTTTAACCTATTGAGAACTGCATCATAGAAATGGTGTCCCGTCTTTTGATTCAAAGCTGCAAAACTGTCATCTGTCATTCTGAAACTTTAAAATTTCATTTCTGAAAATCTACCTCCACAAAATCGTCTTCAACCGTTTGTGATAAAAGCGAGATTTAACTTTTATTTTGAAGCTGAGATTGATTCTAAGCTTTAAAAGAAGCTCTAAACCGACTTACTACTCCTTATACTTCGTCCGTAATTGCGCTCGACACACGCGACTAAATTGCCACGATTTGACATTTTGCTTCATTTCAGCCACGTGTAAAAATATTTGTCCTTGCTTTCCTTTGCTGAAATTCGTTTGCAACCTGACAATCATTCATAGAGCATTGATAAAAAAGTGATCCTGAACTAATTTAAAGTAGCTATCACTCACCCTGAACCTCTAGAGGGGAATTAAAATAATTTATTTTTCCCTTCTTTGCAAACCACCTTTAAAGTACTTTCCCTGTGTTTAAAATCATCCCTGTTGATCTAAGCTTGCTAGGGGGGAACTGAATTGGGATTGTACTGTGATTGTATTCCTGAAGACTGTGTGTGTCACTTCCACCTCCTTACATTGCATGGAGGGGGGGGGTGAATTGCCAAAAGGGGAAAAGTGATGATATTATGTTCTGCTGAAATCATATCAAGTTTATTCCTGTGTTTCTTCTTTTCCACCTTGCATTTCCTTGTACCATATATAGCATTCTCAGCTACCTTATCCTCTAAACTACTCCTAAGTAATTACCCAGTGTGCTAGTATCACATCATCCATTGTTGATCACTCACTGTCATATGTCTAAGTGTGATTTCAATTATTAATGTATTATAAAAGTGCGATATATATATATAGTTTAATTCTCAAATAAACCTTTTAAATTTGCAAAACAAACTTACTTCTTGGCTCAGTGGGGTCAGGGGGATTCTAAGAGAGGGGTGTTATATAAGGGTTGTCATCCAGAGTACATGAACTGGACATAAAAATATATAAATAAGGGCTTCCCTTGAGCAATCCCAGACAAGGCACTGACTTAGTGGGACTGCTTGATTGGAGTCATTTAACAAAATCCCAAAGGACGAGATGATGGGGCAAGGAGAGAGGTGTAAAGAGAGAATAAGAAGGGTCCAAGGACAGAGCCTTCGGGAACGCCATAGTCCAGAGGGAGAGTATGTGAGGTTCAACCACCCCAAGAGACAGCAAAAGAGCGGTGAGAGAGGTAAGAGGAGAGCCAGTTGAGGACACAGGCCTTGAAACCAAAGGAGGAAAGAGTATTGAGAAGTAAGGGGTGATCTACAGTATCAAAGGCGGTAGAGAGATCGAGGAGGATGAGGACCGAGGATTGCTTAGAATAGAGAGCGGTTAAGAGGGAGTTAAGAACATGAGTGAGAGCGGTCTCAGAGGAGTGTTTAGGATTGAAACCAGATTGAGAGGGGGGAATGAGAGAGTGGTTAGTGACAAAGATTGAGAGCTGAGAATAGGCTAAGCGTTCGAGTAATTTAGAGAGAAAAGGTAGAAGTGAGATAAGACGAAAGTTGGAAGCAAGAAAAGGATTGGCAGAAGGTTTATTCAGGTTGTGGATAAAGGTGGCATGCTTGAAGGCAGAAGCGAAGGTGGCGGAAGAGAGACAAGTATTGAAGAAAGAGGTTAGGTAGGGAAGGAGAGGGGGTAAATCTTAGGAATAAGATCGGTTGGCATGGGATCAGAAGGAGCGGTGGTAGGATGGGATTTGGTCAGGAGGAGAGAGATGTCAGAGGGAGTGACTGGAGAGAATTCAGACATGCATGCCAAAGGGGAGTGGAAGGAGGGTGGGGGAGGGGAATAGGAAGGAGAGCAGTTAATTTTTTGGCAGAGAGAAAGAATTTTTGTGGAGAAAAAAATGGCAAAATAAGAAGGAGAGAGAGGAGACGTAGAAGAGAGGTCAGAAGCGGGAGTTGAGAGAGGAGACGAGCAAGGGTTTGAAAGATACGATAAGGATGAGAGACTTGGGAGTGAAGGAGGTTAGAGAAGTAGGAGCGTTTAGCAGAGTTGAGAAAGGAGTCGTATAGAGAGTGGTAAGAGAAATAGGTGGTTTGGTTAGAAAGGGTGGGGAATTTGAGCCAATAACGCTCAAAGCGACGAAGGAGACGACGCAAGGACAGGAGGTGATGGGAGAGCCAAGGTTGGGAAGGTTTTCTGGGAGAGAGGAGAAGTCAGAGAGAGAAGGAAGAGAAATAGAGCAGGCATCAAGAAAGAGAGAAGGTCACGTCGAGTAAACGATATGGGAGAGGGTAACGGAGTGGATGGATGGAGACATGGAGAAAGGGAGAAGGAGAGCACAGCATGTTCAGAGAGATAGTTGGGTAAAGATGAAACCGGTGAGGAGGAGTAGGTGGAATTAAAGATGAGATCAAGGGTGGAGCCAGAAGAGTGGGTAGGAGACAAGAGAAGGGGAGAGAGAAGGTAGGCATCGAGAATGGAGAGAAGAGGTGAGGGCTGATGGGGAGTGGGAAGGTGAAGGTTGAAGTCACCAAGTTCATTGAGGGTACGGGGAAGGGGGAGATAAGAGAGAGGAGGTGGTCAAGGTCGTCGTAGAAGGAAGTGAGGGGGCCAGGAGGTCTATAGATAATTAGAAAGGAGATAGGGTGAGGGGAAGTAAAGGATTTATACAAGTATTCGAAAGAAGGGAAGGTAGGAAGGGACAAGGAGGAGGTAGATGAAAGGTATTTAGAGTGGAAGAGAAGACCAACGCCTCCACCACGACCAGAGGAACAAGAAACATGAGAAAAGGAAGAGGAAGGGGTGGTGAGGGAGGCAGAGACAGTAGAGTTGTGAAGAGGGATACAGGTTTGAGTTAGACAGAGGAAATTAAGGTTGAGGTGGAAGAACATGTCCAGGACAGCTACAGTCTTGTTGCAGAGAGATCTGGCATTCCAAAGAGCTATGTTGATTAGACTGGGCGGTTGGATGATTGGGGATTAGATGAGCTTAGGATGATGAGAAAGGAAGAAGACGAAGGGGGTGTAAGGGGAAGGGGTTGAGCAAGGGAATAGGCATGAAGACTAGTGTAAGGATGAGAAGAAGAGGTTGGGGGCAGAGGGGAGAATGGGGGGTGGGACGAGGAATAAGGTGGGAGAGAAGGGAGCAATCTGGCAAAGCGCATGGCAAGGGGGGAGAGTGTGCAGTAAAAAGGAATGTAGCTGTGAGGTGTGATAAAGAGAGATAAAGAGGAATAGGAGGCAAAGGAGTAATGGGGAGGGCTGGGAGGAAAAGAGAGTGTGAGGAGGTGGAGGCAGGAGGTCCCAATCCGGAAGGCTGAATTGGAAGGAGCCAGGGGCTGAGGAAGGGTGTGCCCACGTTGGGAGGGTAATGGCAGTACAGTAGAGTACAGATGGAGCCAGGTAGTGAGAAGCAGTATGATCCAATGAGGAGGCAGAAGCCCCAAGTCAGGATGGGCCCAGGAGGCAACAGGTGGTATGTATGTTAGGAGGGTCTAGGTGGTGGTAGTATCAGGGGAAGAGGTGGTGTCAAGGAGGTCACAGTCTAAAGGTATCAAGAGGTAGCAAGCAGCCAGGGGAGTGAGGGGATAGGGTGGTAGGAGGGGTCAGCAGATATGGAGAACCAGGTGGTATTAGGGGTAGGTTGCAGGAGGTTGCAAATGGGATGTGTATAAGGGGGCAGGCATTTGAGTGAGGGCCTGAAGAGGAAGAGACCAGGCAGTGGTTTTGGGTTGGGAGTTAGGGACATGGTAGAAGTAGGTAGAGTGAAGAAGAGAAGGGGCTCAGGTGGTAAAAGGCGGCGGCAAGGAGGATGGCCACAGAAGGGTAGTTGGGTCGTGGATAGTAGCTGCCCAAATTAGGAAAATGAAAATGGGAGGAAAAAGATGCAGGGTACCTGTGATATAGTCACTCTCCGGGGGCTTAAATGCTACAAATTGGAGCAGACAAAGAAGGCCGGAGAGATAGGAATCCACAGGAGGCTGGTCAGTCATCAAGGAGAGTGGAGCGCTGAAGGTGCGTTGGCAGCTGGATTCACACCGTCAAGAGCCAGAGCACACGCCAACACAGGAACCAGAAAGCAAAGTAGGGCCGGGAAAGTACACGGAGGCCGGGCAGTCCAATATGGAAGAGAGAAGTGGTAAGGTATGGTGGACGCCCGAGACCCCTTCCTGAGCAGATAGGAGCGGGAGAAATTTCAGCCGCAGAGCCAGACAGTCAAAGAGGGGGCAGGCTGGTGAGGACAGTCCACTGGAGGTGGGGGGCCAGCCAGAAGGTGAGAGAGCAGGTTAAACAGCCGAGAGTGTCCGGCGGACGAACAGAGTGCCTAACCAGCAGGAAACAGAATTTCCGATGGAGAGAAGATCGCGCAGCAGGGGCGTCATATCCACAATGCCCGAGCAGCAGTAGCAGAGGCAAGAGTAACAGCTGCAGTCACGTTGAAGTGGAGAAGGTGCAGGAGCTCGCCGATGAAGCGGAAAGATCCAGGCATCCGGGTGGGACCCGCCACATTGAGATGTCAGGTTGCAGAAGGGGCAGAACAATGCCCATGCAGCAGATGCAGAGGCAAGAGTAGCAGCTGCTGCCCCGTTGAAGTGGAGGAGGCACGGGAACACGTCGATGAAGGGCCAAGATCTAGGCGACTGGTTTTTCAGGCTGTAGAAGGGGCGGGACCCCGATGAGATGCCGCTAGAGGAAGGGCAGCCAGCAGACAGGAGCGAGGCAGAAAGGGGACAAGGGCAGAGCCCTGCACAGGACTCACCAGCAGAGGGCAAGGCACGGAAGCCCCCCAATGAAGGGCTAACGATCCAGGTGTCTGCCAGGCTACAGAAGACCAGAGTTCAGCAGGCCATTTCAGTTAAGTTAAGGGCCTTTAAGGCCAGTTCAGTTAAGGGCCTTTCAGTTGCGAGCCATTAAGGAGAAGCTGGTGAAGAAGTAGCAGCAGGAGATGGCAGAGTCTGGACTGCCACATTGCCATTGGCGGGATGCCGTGTGAGAAAAGTGGAGGTGGTTGGGTACCCAGGCCGAAGCAGAGGACATGCTGCGGGAAGCATGCATAAGACCGGCTGTCCCAGAGGAGAGAGAAGCTGTCTGTGTCCTGCGTTTCACTCTGGTGAAACATTCTCACCAATGCGCATTTGGAGCAGCAGGTGCTCCACTGACAGCCAGCATGGGAGGAGAGAAAATTCCCAGAGCTGTCAGTTGACGGTGAGGTCCCAACGTGCAGAGACAATAAGCTCAACACAGAGGCCAGGTTATACCAGTCAGTTAGTCTAACAGAGGTGACTCCGGGGTTCTCTGATTTAGACCACTGAATCAAAGTAACATTTTTCAAAACCGAACTATTGAATTAAAGCATTTTGGGTGCAACACTCATGTTCAGAGAGACTGATCTGAAAAATATTGTAACCACCATTGCCAAAGTAAAAATGAAACAATAGTCCAATAAAATTAATGTGATCTACAAATAGGGAGATTGCTTGTATGAGAAGATTATAACCAGTATTGTTAAACAAAATAAAGGTAATCACAAATGAAAGGGGATACAACTTTCCTAACAAGGGATACCCAAAAGGGAGATATAGTAGACTACATTACCAACAGCTATTTTTTTTTAATCAAATATTTTATTTGGTTTTCAAACATGAATAAACATTACAAATAACACTTTCCATTGCAGGGGAGGGAAAACAGAGGGGATCGAAACATCAAAAGAGAATGAAAGAATGGGGGCCTTGGCCCCTTGGACTGTCAAGCTTTTGCCGAGGGATCTCGTATATCAGTTTGTTCAAGTCTGGCCCTCTTGTTTGGCGTTACTCAGTCCACCGTGTACATTTTGCTTGTGTCGCCTCATCAGGTGCCTAGCTGGCATCCACCCTTCTTTGCCATATTTTGTTCACTTTTGGTGGGCATTCCCTCGCTGCGTACACTCTGTGTTCCATTGTCGCGCAAATGTCCACATCGTGACCCATTGGTCATAGCTTGGTGTTCTTTCCGATCCCCATAACTGCACGTTGTTCCTTCTGAGTACCACTGTAGCGGTCGACCAGAGGAACTTCTCGTATCGTGACAGGTCACATTCATCAGAAATCCCCAATAGGAGTTGTTTTGGTCCCCTTTGCGCTGTTTTGCCCATGACTCTGGACAGTTTATCACAGAATTTCTGCCAGAGCTGTTGTATGTTGTTGCATTCCCATTTCATATGGAAGAAAGTTCCTTCCTCATATTTGCAGCGTAGGCATCGCAAGTCTGAAGCCCTGCCCCATCGGAATAGTGCTACTCTCGGGTAGTAGGTGCGATGCACAATCTTGAGTTGGACCAGTCTGAGCCTCGATGAGATGGTTACTTCATGGGGGTACATCAGAGCTTCTGTCCAGTCCTCTGGTTGCAGTGGTCCCACATCCCGTTCCCATTTGGCTTTCAGACCGGTCAGCTCCGGTGTGGCAAAGGATGTGATCACAGTATACATAGTTGAGGTGATTTTTTGTTTTGTTTGGTCTTGGACAATGTTGCGCTCCAACAGGGTGCATTCTGGCATGTCTCTGATGTTCTGCCGGTGGGCATGTAATGCATGCTTGATTTGGATATAATGATACCTTTCTATGATAGGGATGGAGAATTCAGATTGTAATGTCTCGAACGGGATCAGTTCATCCTTCCGCACCACGTTTCCGATTCTGGTGATTCCATGCTGGTCCCATGTGGGCCATTTGGGAAGTTTCTGTATTTTGGGGAGGAGACTATTGTTCCACAGAGGTTGGGCCAGTGTCATTTTCGATCCCCAATCTAAGTGCCGGTGTACTTCTGCCCAAATTCGTGCAATATGTGTTGCCATGTCACAGGGTGGTGTGCCACCCAGCCCGCAGTACAAAAGCTCCAGGGGTGTTGTTGTCCTGTTGATGTTCATCCCTCTGATATGCGGCAAGTTCCTGTCTCCGTGGAGCATGTCATTCACCACCGCCATCTGGCTGGCCCAGCAGTATGTTTGCAGTCTGGGCAGCCCAATCCCTCCCTTCCAGATGGATCTCTGAAGCGTGGAGAGCGCTATTTGCGGGTGGCCTCTGCATCAGAGTAGTTTCTGAAGCATGTGGTCGATTTTGAGGAATTCATGATGTGGGATGTGCAGCAGTGCATTTTGCAGGATGTACAGGAACTTGGGAAGGGCGATCATTTTGAACAGGCAGCTCTGCCCATAAGTGTCAGTGGCAGGGAGATCCAGTGGCGAGTGTTCTCCGCGAACCTCGTCCCGAGTGGATGGAGGTTCAATGGTATGTAGTCCATGAGGTGCTTAGTGATTTGTACACTATGGTATTTAAACTGTTCTGTTACAATTTGGTAGGGGCAGTCTGCAGGTCTTGTGGCTGTTATACTGACTATGGGGAATAAGGTGGATTTGGACCAGTTCACGTGGAGGCCGCTGAAAGTCCAGTATCTCTTCAGCATGTGTGTGACTCTACGGCAGGCGTTGATCGGGCCTTTCAAATAGATGAGCAGGTCATCTGCATAGAGTAAACTCTGTCCTCCCATGTCTCTGACCAGCGGAAGCCCTCCCAGAGTGGTGTGTTTCGCAGGAGAATAGCCAGGGGTTCGATAGCAATTGCAAAGATCATAGCTGATAGGGGGCAGCCCTGCCTGGTGCCTCTGCCTAGTCTAAAGGGTTCCGATTGCCAGCCGTTGACTTTAGTTCTGGCCATTGGGCGTATAGTACTTGCACCCAGTTCATGAAGTTCCCTCCGAAGCCCATGTGCCTCATTATGTCCCAAATAGCCTCCCATCCCACCAAGTCAAAGGCCATTTCAAAGTCAATTGCTAATAAAGCTAGCGGCCCTTGTATGCTGTCAGCTTTTTCCAGTGTAGTCTATAGAGGTTCATGCGCGTTGATCTCTGGGGCATGAAACCGCATTGATCAGGGTGGATCGGAGAGAGGATGACCTGCTGCAATCGGTCTGCTAGTATCTATGCTAATATTTTGGTTTTGCTATTTATAAGTGAAATGGGTCTGTATGAGCTGCAGCTTTCGGGGGGGTTTGTCCGGCTACCAAGAGCTATTTGATGGTGTAGAAGGAAACCAAAATTGCATAAATCAAGGGAGAGAGAAATGTAAACTGCATTGCCTATGACAAATGAATCAGTGTGAGAGACATTGTCAAAGTGTACTGAATCCTTGTGAAAGAAGTTATAAACCCCTGTTTGTTGTTGAAAGTTAAAAGACTTATCCAAGAAGCAATTGTTGATTTAACTTTCCCTATTGAGGATTTAAATGTGGAAAGTTTGAAGCAAAACCCACGACAAAGAACTAGTAGTAGTAGCAGGTGTTTTATCCTGAGGCAAGTACACCAGGAAAGGGACAATTAGTGATTAGTCCTGGCAGGCGAGTGTACTAGAAAGAAGATGATTTGAAGAACTGAAGTGTGGTAGAAGGTTGTGGTGGAAAGAAAGTGGCAAGTCTGCTACTGTGTTATGATCAACTGTTGTAAAACTATCCTGACAATACTGTGTTGTTTATGGAGAAGAAATGAGATTTGAGAAAAAGTGATTGGTCTTCAAAGAAGAGAATAATTACATTGAAAACTGACTTGATGTTTGAAGAAAAAGCCTTTTTGATTTGCCAAGTGGAAGTTTGTGGAAACATTTACAATGGTCTTTAAGAGAGAGAAGTCCTGTTTGAAAATAAGACAGTCAAATGCCAAGTGAAGGAACTTGTCTTTTGAAAAGAAGTTTGTATTATACTTGGAGTGGAACTTGGCTATTAAAAAAAAACTTTGTATTATACATGGAATGGGACTTGGCTATTGAAAATAACTTTCATGATTTTGGACAATGGTTTGAAATATATTGAATTGAACCAGGGGAAGGGGATTCATGTTTACACATGTTCTGTTTGAATATAACTTTTATTTTATGAAGCTTAAATGGCCAAATAATCTGTATTATGTTGTATGTGTGAGGGACAGACACGTTTGGATATTAGGTCATTTTTTTTAGCCTTAGTTTGACAGGTAGGGAAATCCTTGTTAGGTTAGGGAAAGATACTTGCTTGTCTCGCCGTTATTATTTTAATAAAATGGCAGAAAACCCTATCTATTTGTCCATCCCTCATTTCTGAACACTCACAAAAACCACACTTTTAAATGCCTGAGTGGAGCAACAGAGTGACTCCATGAGCTGAAAAGAGGAAGAAGAACGATCTCTGCTCCTCCCTGAGAGCTGATGGACAGAGAAACAGAGAGACTCCCTGCCACCACCAGGTGGGCTTGATTGTCCCTATCCCTGGATGAAAAAATCTCTGACGATTCCTCACTGCGTCCTTCCCCTTATGATTTGTATAGCACTTTGCTGCTTCCAGAAACTAGGTTGGTACTCAATGAATAGCCTAATGATGATGATGATGATAATAATAATAATAATAATAATAATAATAATAATAATAATAATAATAATAATTTGATTCAAATGTGACATGTTTTAAAATTACTACACTTTGATTTGGCACTTTTCGGGGAAATAGATCGATTACATACAAGTGCATATTGTGATGAATCCTGTCGAGTCATCACTGATCCCCAGCCTAAACTCTCCTCCCATGTGCCCAGGGAAAGGCAGCCACTGCCTGATCCTGACACTGGGGGTGGTTTTCTGAGGGTGGATCACATGGGAGGAGATAGCTGTCAGGGGAGAGTGGTGACTCCAACAGGCGAGAAGCACTATTCTTCTCGTTCTTGCGAGGAAGGTGCCTTTATTCCATAGTTTTTAATGGCATGTTGTCATTATTCAGCAGCATCTTATTATAAAACTCTGAAAACTATTTTGTTTGAACAAAACCCTATTTAGTTTTCATGTGTACATGCTAATCATAGAACGTTTCCAGCATCTCATGTGTATGGTGATTGTATTTTAAATGTGACTGAGAATCAGTTGAAATGTCTTTGTACTCCAAGTCCCAGACAGCCTCAGGTACTGAGATGAGGAAGAGGAGCAAGGAGTCCATGTGGAGGAAATATGGCATGAAGTGTAATGTGCAGTCTAGTTGTCAAGATCCTAGTCAGCTGTACAGGACATTTAAACCTGAAAGTCACCTGCAGCTGAGAGATTGAGGAAGAAGGAAGGAGAAAGGCTACAGAGTGTGCAGTGCAGGAAGCGAGTCCGGAGGAAAAGGCAAGCTCATGGAGAAATGCCATGGAGAGAGAAGGAAAAGTCAGCTGGTAGCAGGCTGGCGGCGTTCAGAACTGGAGAAGAGGAACTCCAGTGAAGTTAAGGTGAATGGTGTGAAGATGGGCCAGGAGAGATGTGTCCTGCAGAGCTGTGCTAGTTCTGTCGGAAACGGACTCAGGAGCCGACGCAGGAAGCAAATGAGACTCTGCCAAGATGGGGAAGCTTGCCCGGTGAAAACTCCTTGCAGCAGCCATACGGTGGACCTGTGTGTGAGCCTAAACAAGTAGCGGGCCCTGGGATGTGCAAACACGTTAAAGTGCCTTTGGGAAGCATTTTCCTGTATCAGCCAAATAGAACTGAAAAGAGAATGCAAATATGATACAATTCTCCTCATATGAGATGTCAGTTGGGGGAAAACTCGAACAAGCGTTGCCACAAGCCAAAAGATATTGTAAAAGAAACAAATTCTCCTGATATGAGATGTCAGTTGGGGGAGACATGGAAGAAGCCTTTGCAAGAGCCAAGAACATTGCAAGAACGGCTGACAGACAGAGCTTGAACAAACACTCATATATTTCATGTCAGTATGGGGGAAATCGGTACATGTAACAACTGAAGTCAACAAAGTTGTGTCATTGTAGTAGTACAGTTGTGTGATACTTAAGAGGAATGTGAATGTTGTAAAATGACCTGATAAGAGCATCAGGCAGAGAACCTTTTTGGAAAGAGATACTTCACAGGAGAGTACACCAGGGGATCTGTGTGAGTCAAAAGGGGGATACTCCAGGCAAGAGAGTAAACCAGGATTTGAAGACTTTTCAGTTGAGATGTTTCCTGGCAGTAGAGTGTACCAGGAAAACCACCTCTGAACTGGTGTGTTGAAGAGAAACTTTGTTATGTCAAATTGTTCTTTCAATTGAACATTTTGTCAACCAGAGAGTTTGAAAAGACTTGCCTTTTCCTTACTTTAATCACTATTGCAGAGAAGACACTTGTTTAACCATCCTGAAAATTAGGAAAGACTTTTCTTGGTCATATTACAACCAACATTGTGGAAAATACATTTTCTTTGCCCTCCTGAAAGAGAGATTTTCTCTTTGTTATATTCCAACCAGGGGTATGAAAGATACATTTGTTTTGCCATCCTGAGGTAAGTGTGTGGTAGAAGAGACATGTGTATTACTTGTAAGAGACTGGTCTTGAGACATTTTGAACAATTTTCCTGGAATAATCCAGGGGAAGGAAACCAATCCCTGGACACAGAAAAGTTATATGCTTATGCATTTGCACATTTTTATTGAATTGAAATTTGAAACATTTACCTTGCACCTTTTCAATGTGTGTTAGTGTGGGAGTCTGATTTAGTTTGACCACAAAGTCAGCCTGTTTTAGTTTCATACAAAGGGACATTCACGTTAGGATAGAGAAAAATAGACCTTCATCCAAACCCCTTTCTGTTAATAAAATGGCTAATGCTTACAATATTACCACTTTGTGTATACCTCTCATTTCTGACCCCTCACAATATGTATATGCATATGCTGGGATAGGAGAGTATTTGGAGTGGTTCAAGTGATATTGATTTGGGGGTTCAATGCGTATAAGTTCTTTAGTATTGAGATAATTTCTGTTAATGTTACTAGTTACTTGCTTCTATGTGGGGTGGAAGACATATGGTCAAATTGATTGGTTAGAGCAAGGATCTGCAACCTTTGCCTCTCTAGGTGTTTTGAATGGCAACTCCTACCAGCCTAGCCTGCAATTTCAGTATGAGAGTTCCTGGAAATAGTGGTGTCACGGTTTATTACACGGCACATGCCAGCCAGTGAACTCCTTCGCCTACAATGAAGGTGGCGCACAATAAAAAGCATTTTATTTTTAGTATACTACAGATTCTTTTTGAGTAGGCTGCCAACCTGACTCGCACCCAACCTCCACCAGAAACTCATGTCACAATGGACTAGGAACCAGATAGATAAGATATTTTATTAATTAATTCTTCTATGTAAATGAGGATAATAAAAATACAACAACCACCAAATTTGTGGCAACACAAATGCAATATCATATCTAGAGCGACCAGGTTGAAATAGACTGTTAAACTCGCTTTTGTTTTAATGACAAAACAGGACAATAACAATTCCACACAAAGTGATAGCATCTACAGTTAGGCACTCCCCCCTGCAACACTCACCCCCCAAACATCAATTGGACTTGATTCCTTTGAATGGAAGGCAGTGGCAAGGAGTAGGAGTATAGGGGGAAAATCGGTTTTGGGGTGAAGCCCACCACCGCAATATGGGAAGCCAGCAAAGAAAGTGAAAATCCGTTTTTGGAGAAGAATGGAAGAATGGGGTTTTGATTATTTCTCACAACTGCTAGGGGACAGAACAGAAGAAAATTCGTACTGCTTACACTTAGGAGCCAGGCAGAGTTTTAGAGAATACTAATCAGCACATCAGGGAAAATAGAAATAGCATAGGAAAATCGGTTTTTGGGAGATAGCAAATGCACAGGGAAAATACAGTGGCAAATGGATTTTTTTTTTACACTGAGACTTGCGACAGGTAGGCTCTGGGAAAGGAGTTTAGCTCCCCAAAATAAAATCTGTTTTGATTCAGGATGACAGATGCAAAGAGGAATAACACTGGCAAATGAAAATTCATTTAGCAGTGCACAATTTAAACACAGGGACACATTCGTTTTTCAGCTCACAAGAGGATTAATTCTTTTGGGCAACACTTTAATGATTATTTTTTCTTTTATTTTGTTAATCGTAGTTTACTACAAACTTTTTTTTACAACCAATTCAACCAATCCTATATCAAAAGACTTTAACTAAAATATCTTCTCCACTCTGTTTCATTCACTGACTCATTTTCTCATCCCTACCAACATTTATGGTCTTTAAACGAAAGTCAAATCCTAACCTACCAATAGGTAACTATTCACAATTATCTTAAAATTAAGAAAAAAAAGAAGAAAGAAAGAAAAAAAGAAGGTAAATAACTGCTTGTCATTTTTTATAGCTGATTATCTTCTTAAATGTGTCAAGTGTTATACATTAAGCAGAGTAACAAAAAATAAAAAAATCTTTATCACCCTCAACTTAATTTTGTGCACTGTCATAATGAACCAGTCTAATTTCTGGGTTGCAGTAAATTGTCAAGCTAGTCCACCACAGCACAGGTCAACAAATAATTCTGACCTGCTAACACTCTAGAACACCAGTCAATGATATTACCATTTACAGGAGCAAACCTTCCCAAGAAAGCCAACCTTTGTGCTGTTACCTCTAAGCATTCAATAAGTAGATGTTTTAGAGTCTCAACGTTGGTGTTACAAAATCAACAGTGATTATGTAGATTAATGATTATATCAATTAATAAAAACAGTGGGATTTACTCACAAAAATACTAAGGATGTACACAGACAAATTAGGGGTTTTTAAATGGGGATATGCTAACATACACAGGCAAGTAAGAGATTCTTCTATGGGGAGATGGCTGAACTGCACTGGCAATTGGGGTTTTCAATGGGGAAATATTGGATGCACTGCTACAAAAATGAAGAGTTTATCCAATGTAGGGCTGGGGCTATTGCTAGCAAGCCTTTGTTTAAGTTCAGCTGCATCTCAGGAAACTCTGGAAACATAGGGCAGGTGTCTGGTCACTGCACTCTCAAAGATGGTAAGTTTCAACAGCCTTCTCTCCGTCCTCCTTTTTCTGTCTTCCCCAGTTGTTGTGTGTCTGTCCTGAGTCCTAGTACAGTCCCCAATATATAGCAGAAATGACATCACTACTTTTACAATCTAGAGGGAGTACCCTGCAATAATCCCAGCTGCTAGGATTGGATAGTTGCCCTCTCTCTCTCCGCCCTAAATCAGGATTGGTTTGGGGGTTTTGGAGCAACATCTGTCTTTACCAATTTATCACCCTCCTTCGTTCTCCTTTCAACTTTTTGGCAAAAACTAGTTATGTATCATAACTTCATAATTGTACTAGTAACTGCCATATGAAACATATATTCTGTTTTAGCTTATCATTGGGAATTAAAAAAGCTGACCACCAAATCTGTACTATTTAGGATGGCCATGTGTCACATTTTTGTTGTTTTCATAAAATGTACAACAGTCATGAATATGTACGTTATCAAGCATATTCCTAATCTCATTTTCCACCTTTTCATCCACTCTCATATTTGTAACATGTCCAGATCAGCAAGAAACCTAGTCTAATTGGCCGTTACGGTTCCCACAGTCACAGGTAAATGCATGTTATACCCCCCTGGAAATTACATGAAAAATGGCATAACAATGAAATTAATCCTCAGTCTGATTGCTGCGCAAAATGCCTAAAAAAGAAATAGTCCTTTAAATTAAATGATGAGTGTTTCTGTCAGCAAAAGGAATGGCTACTTCATCCGCCACAGCCATCTGTTCCCCGGGGTTAGCCTCTGACCGGTGATTTGTATGAGTCTCTGGGGGTCATTACGACCCTGGCGTTAAGGGTTTAACGGTGCTGTAAAAGGTGTCAGCGCTGTTAAACCCTTAACGCCTGATTACGAGGACCCTTTGCGGGACCCGACCTTAACGGCTGGTTTTACCAGCCGTTAAAGTAGGGTGCCGCAAAGGGACCTCGGTGCTAATTACGATACCGCAATTTGCGGTACGTACTTAGCGCCTTCCCCAGTCCCATTGAGCCCTATGGGGCGAAAATTGGAATGGGGAAGGGCCATGGTGAAATGGGGAAATACCGCCCCGCCAACCTTGGAATGGGGTGGTATTTCCCCATTCCACCATGGCGGACTCGTTACAACACCGGCACCAACCATGGTGCTAATAGCGCCATGGTTTAGCGCCGGGGTTGTAATGAGGGCCTCTATGAAGTTAGTGCAGCAAGGATTCACACTTTTTAGTCATGCTTCAGCCACGAAAGGCCTTCTTTTGAAGTCCCTGCTTTCCTGCCAGCCAGTCTGTAGAATAGGGAATTTTGACGCCTTCAGCAGCATCACATTTTGTTGCGGTATTATTAGATGGGATGTGTGACATCTAGCTGGAGTGGGGCTTTTCATTGTGAAGTTTCTGCACCTAACCTGAACAGGTTTTCCTGAAGTAGGTGTCTCTCCAACTGTCACTGGAGTTCTGTGGGGGAACCATAATATACATTACTTTGGTCAACTCACATATCATGTTCTGCTTTCCTGACATTTTACCTTTTTCCATCATGGCTTTTTAAAGCCGTTTTTATTTGGCAAACACATGTGTAGGCCGTTTTTGCTTCCAATTTTAAAACAACTGATTTTCCATGTCACAGCATTCTTTGATTCCTCCTTCTTTTCTGAATTAAACTGCTGCTTGTCCTTTGATAAAGCTAGGTAGGCCCATATCCCCATGGTTCTTTAATTTTTTCATGAACAACAAAAGAAAAAGCCAGGCCATTTTTGTTGCAGTGTTTAAATGCCTGCCATTCATGTGAAAATAAAAGCAAAAGCAAGGCCGATTTTGTTGCAGTGTTTAAATTCCTGACATTCATATGACAGGAAAAAAGCAAAAGCCAGGCTGTTTTTGGTTGCAGTGTTTTAATGGCTGCTATTCATGTGAAAGGGACTTCTGTTTGGGGCCTTTAAATGCACCCCACATGCACATATGGAGAGCCAAAGGATGCAGAGCCTTGGGCTAGATGCATCTGATGGAAATGGAAGGATCTCCCCTCAAAGCATTCCCCTTGCCCTTTTTCTCTTTTCATTTTAATGTTACTTGTATAATGCATTTTCTAGTGAGAACATAAAGTTTGCACTTCCCTATCTTTAATTATAATGATCTCTTGGAATGTATATGTATTGAGCAATAATCTCTTGATATAATATACCAAAAGGCCTGATCTTGGCTCCACTGATTTAAATTCTCAACTTGGCTTACTGCTATCTTTGCATGGTGTTTGTGGAACTTTGTGGAATTTGGCTTTAGAACCTGAGTGTAGGTGGGTTGCTGTTAACCTAAAAGTTGAAAACGATTTCAGAAAACTGGTTAATGCTCCCACTCCCACAAATGAAAACCCAAATGTTTGTTCCACTAAGAGAAAGATGATTCATAAATATGCAAATTCGCCTTTATTAATTGGTGGATACATTATCCTTCCACAGGCTCCTAACTTAGACTGAAAATGAAGTGCTAATCCTCTAAATGTCAGACTCATAAAATAATGAGAGCTATGATCTCCCCTTGCACTGTTGTCTCTGGCAATTATAACTTTAGCTGGGCCCACAATCCACTCTATGGTGTATTGATACCTCCTTAAGTCAGGAGTGGGAGGAGCAGACAATACTACAGTAGTATATGGATTTCCTTCATTTCAATGACCACAAATGATATATCCTTGTGGTAATATGGGAAGCCTACTAGGTCTCACTATGGGGTCTGACGATTTCCCATGCTGCCATTCTGAGAAACAAAGCACATAGAAAACAGCTTCAAATATATCAAGCTGCTGGAAAATAATATGGTGCTATGAGGCAAGGGGACTTACTGCGTGAAATAATATGCACTAAGTTCACTCTTAAATCCACACGCACAGAAAAAGAGAAACTCATTTTAAGGAATCAGTATGTGAAATATCATAGTGAAGAAACATAAAGTGGTGTGGGAGGTGGCTCTTGGTAGACTAGTTAAAAGCTAAGTAAGCTAGATAAAATGCTGCCCTTTTACATAATAAAAATAAGCACACATGCACAGAAAGTTGTCAGATTGTTTAAGCATCTCTAATTCTTGTAAATGTATATAACCCACAGAGGTTTGCCCAATTTATATACAAAAACATTGGGCCTCATTATGACTTTGGCGGTAGCCATGCCGCTATTGACGGCATGACTGCCGCCGAAATCGGGTCCGGGTTCCCAGAATGGGGAATTACCGGGCCATTCCAGTTCGGAGGGCCCAGTAATTCCTCCCTCCAGGAACCCGGGCCCGGACCTTCCCCATTCCCATCTGAGCCCCCATACGGCTCAATGGGAATGGGAGAGGGTGCCAACAACGGGCTGATTACGAGTCGCCCGTTGTTTGCTCCCTCGTCCCCTCGCGGGACCCGGTAAGGACGCCTGGTTTGACCAGGAGTTACTTACCGGGTCCTGCAAGGGGAGCTTGTAATGAGGTGGAACGGGTATAATGGGTCCGCCTACTTTAACGGAGCGCGTTAACCCGTTCCGCCTCAGTCGTAATGAGGCCCATTTTCTTTTTTCTTGTCTCTCCCTTAAGTCTCCATTGAGTATTTGTCATCTCATAAAACTCCCATATTGCTGGAGGAAATTCAATTTATTACGGATTTAAAGACATGGCCCACTCTGGACCAGGACCCTTTCCACTGGTGAGGGATGTGACGCAGAATAAAAAAGCTTTTAATTTCTTGATTTCGGATTCTGCTTTGAGAAGGCACCCAACCCGTTTTACATCCCCCTTGAAAAACACCATGTGTCTCAATTGACCATGAACCAGGCCGGTGTGTAATAATACAATATTTATTTATTTTTAAATTCAAATGCAAAATCAAACAGATCAAATGTAGGGCACCAATCACCAGTGGGGTGATTATGTACAGCAAAATGTTATAATACAATTAATTTAACCTGCTAATATCAGATACAGTCGTTTTAAATGGGGATGGCAGCAAGATCACTTTTTTATCATACTTATAGATTGCACTGAGGTTATGCACTCCCCCTGCACACTCCCCTAAACACCTGATGACCAGGTTTTGTGTGGGTGGAAAGGAGTAGCAAGAAGTCAGAAATAAGAGGCAAACATCAGATTTGAAATTCGACCTACCACCCAGAATGGGAGCCCAAAACGAAATGGAAACCCTTGAAAAAGTAAGCAAAATGGCACTCGGAAATTACAGGATAATTAGAGATCCGTTTACATGTACGGTAGAATGGATAGGACAAGAATTTGTGTGGGAAGGAAAAAATTCAGCAAAAATCACACGTGGCAAAATTGCAATTTCTTCTTTTCTCCCGGATTTAAAAAAGCAAACAGCTAAGTAAATGAGCTAAACAATCAAATCAAAAAAACGTTTTTTCTGATGGGGTACCAAGGCATATAACAGGTGATACTAAAGTCAAAAGATTACTTTTTATGAGGTAGCAGTATGGGTTTCTTTATAGGAAAGGTACATCGGATTTTATAATTAAAACAATTTAATGGGCAAATTCGATTTTGTTAAGAGAAATGATTCATTCCACTGAGGCTGTATTTTAGTGACTAGATCATTAAAGAAAGTCACTGCACGCAAGGAGGAAATTTTGCAATGTTATCCAATTCGTGCCGTGTTCCTCTTCATATGGGAATGAATTACTAAAAATGGTACTCTGGAATTACACAGATGATTTGAAAAGAGTTACACTTACATATGGAGACTAACACAGATTCTTCTATGGACAGGATAAACAGAGGTTGCTGACAATTTGGGGATATTACTAGGGTTTCTTATAGGATTTGTATAGGATTTGGACAGAATGCAAGATAAAAGAGCAGTGTTTGCAGCTATTTTATGCTGGAGAGGGTGATACTTACAAAATGCACTGGAGTTGAGTTATTGGGACATCTTACCCGGGTCTCTGGACAGCGAGGCCAGGGTCTGGTCACTGTGCAGCAGCTGGGCTCTCCTTTAATGGAACAGCAGGGCAAAAGGAATCTGGTCTCTGCATTCTCCCAAAGGGGATCAGCGGCCTCTCCTCTTTTCTCCCTGGATTAGTGGTTCTGCCTGGACCTAGATGGGTGGTTCTGCCTGGATCTAGATCAGCTACCTCTAGATCTGTTTCTTGAGTATTGGAGTGTTGCAGCATGAATTTTGAATGTCTGGACTTTTGAATTTCTGGATTCTTGAAAGTGTGGATTCTTGAAGCTCCCTATGCCTCCTTGTTATATATGCAGGATGACTACAGAGGATGTTTGCAATGTTGGCCGAAGTAATCTGAACAAACCCTTTGGATGGGTTAGGTCAGGATATGGGTCCCCCACCCGCCCTGCAGGTGGATTGCTTCCAAGGAAGTGACATCAGTTTAAGTGTGGGTCTTTTATGACTGGCTTTGTTTCACCACAGTTACGTTTACTAAAATAAGTTATGGGACAATGCTCTTATATTTACAAACGTCACCATTATAAAAATCAGATAGGCAAATTCCATATTTCACAAGGAATATGCTGGTTTAAATGCCCAGTCTGTGTGATGCTGCTTTGCCCTTTTGTCACTCTCGCAATTTCCCATGGAAAACATTTTATCAAAAATTCTACAAATAGCTACACATAATCCTAACAGTGTCGGGCGTATTTTCATCAAGTTTCATATCTGTGCCATTTACGCTTCCTGTAGAAATGCCTTTTTACTGCCATTCACGTCCACCCATGTCAGGAAGATGCACATGGTCTTATTTTACTTGTGCAAAAATTACATTAAAACTGTCATAATTTCACATTACTGCTTCTTTAGATTACCGAAATAAATGTCTTTAGGTAAAAAGTCTTTTAAATCAAATGGGCTGGATTTGACCCCAAATGAGGGCGGTCCTTCCAACCCCTAGCCAAATGTCTTCCCTTGGTCAGCTTGCACAGGGGCTGCTATGACTCCCCCTTTGAAGTCCTCCAGTTTGAATGGAAGGGAGCTCACACTTCTTTGTGAAGTGCTAATTGCCCTTAATCCATTGTCCCTTGTTGGGGAAATGCCGGCCAGTCTAACAATGTCGCAAATTTCCACACCTTGGCCCTTTCACATTTGTAAAGGGGCTTCCTTTCCCAAGGGGGCTGGATGCCTTTGAAGTGCCTGCCTTGCCAAACTGATTCTGGAGTCTTCAAACATTTTTTTTCTCTCTTTCTTCCCCAGAGGTCCTTTTTAAAATAAATATAATAAACATTTAAACCACCCCAGCCCCATCACATATCATACAGTTTCTGTACAAATATTAGGATGATTTCACATTTAGCTTTCAAAAGAGCAGTTTTCTTGCTTTTGCAAAAGCAGATTTCACACATATGTTTATTTCAGTTCATTTTGAGATTCCCAATCTCTTGAGTCTTGCAGGGTAAATTTGAAGATCTGGATTCTTGAATGTGTGGCTCCTTGAATATCCCTATGCCTCCTTCTTATAGAGGTAGGATGAAATCAGAGTATTTTTACAATGTGGGTGGAATTAATCTGAACATACCCCTTGGATGGGATAGGCCAGGCTATGGGTGTCCCCTCCTCCCTGGTTCATCCTAACTATAGAATCCCTTCTATTAAGAATTTGACAGACTCCAGAAATACTTAGGATCACATTTGAGAATATCCACTTGAAATTCATACATGGATAACACACTAATTTATTACGAAACTATAAGTCCACTTCCCTTCCCATTGTCCCACTCGCCGGATATTATTCTAAATATCTGGCTGCCACACCACCTGGGACAAGACA
Source organism: Ambystoma mexicanum (assembly GCF_040938575.1). Lineage (NCBI taxonomy): Eukaryota > Metazoa > Chordata > Amphibia > Caudata > Ambystomatidae > Ambystoma > Ambystoma mexicanum. The sequence continues at coordinate 341,897,638 of NC_090935.1, read as the reverse complement.
GAGGTGCACGTAATGAATAAACTCTACTTGTCACATACGCTTTGGAATTTCTCTATCACATGAAAACATGATACTTTGAAATATTTTGTCATCACTGCAGAGAAAACAGAGGAAGTAAGTGCTTATTAGATATTGGGGCTCAGCAGATTGTGAAGGACCTCCTCTGCACCTGTCCTGGTGTGGGATGATTGGAAACTATAAAAAAGCACTGTCAAAACCAAAAGGCTTGGATTTGTTTTGCAGGTGTTATTGTTTTTATGGATGGTTAGAAAGTTAAATGAATGAGTTTGATTGTGTGGATATAGGATGGTTGGATGTGTTGATGAGCGTGATTGTTTATATGGATGCTGGATATGATTGGGTGGTTATATGAGTATATTTGTGGGGCTGGCTGAAAAGAGATTAATCTGTCTGATTGTGGGAAAGGATGAATGGGTGCGTTTGATAACTGTGTGAGGTTTTGTGCATGTATGCATGTGAATGGATGTTTGAGTGTGATTGAATGCATCAGATGGACTGATGAATGTGTTTGGATGGGTGTAAATAGGTGTATGATGTATGGGTGCAAATAGACGTTTGGCTGTGATTGTGTGATGGATGCATGCAGGTTCGGATTTGGCACCAATACAAAATCACAGATTTCTTTTTATTAGTCTTTGCACCAACTATTTGATAATTACATCTAGGGATATTAGCACTGTGAGCAAATAGTACACTTAATTGCATGCTTAGTTATTAAAATTGGTATTAAAATTGGTAATGCCTACAAACTACAGTGTGCATGAACTCTTCAAAGTGCCCAAAGTGCCCACATTTTCCCAGATTTGGTGGCATTTCCGGGCCCTGACGCGGTCTTCGGATATCCTTACAGGTGAGCATGTTAGCGTGATGCGACAGTGAAATCAAGGAGTGAGTGATAGTTTATTAGTCTCTATTACTGCTCCTGGCAAAAGGTGCATGAGACAAGTGCAGTGCGATAGTAGCAGGTCTTGATTCATGTCTGTGCCCAGCAGCACAATGACTGACAACGTACGACCCAGTCTTTGGTTGAAAAGGTATTTTTACCAGTGGTACTTGCAACCAAAAGTGGTAACATGTTCATACCAACCTCACATTGGATAAGCAGGCGAGCATAGCAAGCAAGCTCCACATTCTCCTAGAGCAGAGGTTTGTGTTGAGTCTCCCACAAGAAAGATCTAGAAAATATGGCACCACACATCCCAATTTACAGAACTGTTCTCCAAAAATATCTACAAGGCCATAGTTGTGTCCAGAAACCAATGAAATATTCCAAAACGTCTTGTTTTCATTGAGTGCGTGTCCCTGTGAGTGGATGAATATGTGTGTGTATGTGCTTGTGTGTGCGTTTTTATCCATGTGTGTTTATGTACTTGTGTGTGGAGGAGTTTTAGTGGGTATATGAGTGCACAAGTCTGTGTTTGTGAACATGTGGGTATGGGTGAACAACAGGGTATCCATACAAGTATTTGTGTCTAAGCATAGTGTGTGTGTGTGTGTGTGTGTGAGTGTGTGAAAAAGTTTGGACGAACAGAGTTAAGATCATCTCTTGGGTATTAGGCATTACTCCTGGGTATTAGGCATTACCCAGTAAGCGAGAAGTACTTCTAGGAATGAGGAGATAACACACAGCGACAGGAAATAAAACGTCTATGCAGGGACGTCATTTCACCAAAATGCCAGGGGTAGCGGAAGTGACATCACACAACCCTTGACCTCCAATGACATCACAGGAAGTGATGTCATTTGATCCCACTCCGAAGTGATATCGCGGGAAGCGATGGAACACAACCTTTCCCCCGTTGACAAAACAGGAAGTGGCATCACATAGCATTGTACACTATGAAAAATATGGTTACGATATCACTATAATGTGATGTACATTTCATACAAGAATGGATCACAATATGTATCATTAAGATCAGTGTGTATAGGCCCATATTGCCAAATGACTGTGAATGCAAGCAGACGTCCATGACCAAATGATAATGATGTGTTATTATATAGCACTTACGCTAAAGCACTTTGGGTTCATTCACAGATGAGGTTGCATCCACCTTGTCGACTAACACCAAGCCCAACTCTCAGATACTGCTACTAGGAGACCTCAACCTAGGTCTCTCAGATCCCAAGGACCACATGGCCACTGAAGTAGACACCACCCTCTCCAACCTAGGCTTCCAGCAGCGTATTCGTGATCCTACACACATCAAAGGAAGAACGCTCGACTGGCTAGCCGACCTTAACTGTAACACCAATGTCACCTCTAATGATGCATGCGCCTGGTCGGACCATCATGTTATTACCTTCCTCCTGCCAGCCACCAACCCCCAGCCCATACCTACCATAGCCCCCGCTATACCTACCAGAAATAAAAAAGATATCACCAGGGAGAAACTGCTTCCTCTTATCCTCCCTTGCTTGAACACTCTTGCTGCACAGCAGAAGGATAAGGACCCCACTGTCCTAGTAGACACTTATAACAGCCTAATGACCAACGCCATTGAGAGCCTAGCTCCACTAAAAATCCGTAAAGCCAAACAACAGTCCCACCTGAACACCTGGTTCACCCCGCAGCTCAACGCGCTGCGCAAAGAAAAGCGCAAGGCTGAAGCCCTTTGGAAAATCCACCCCAGTGCTGCCAATAAAGCCTCCCTTCTAATCACCTCTCTTAATTACAAGGAGGCCATATTACAAGCCAAAAAGGAGACATACAACACACGAATATCCCAGGCAGAATCGAACACTAGAGAATTATTCAAAATCCTTAAAGAGCTAGAATCTCCCTCACTTGCCCCGGACACGTGCACCAAGGACAGCACCTGGTGCAACAATATACAAAATGCCCTTCTCAACAAAATATCCACCTTGCAATCCAAAATCAACGCCAAACAAAATACCCTCCACACCCCTACATTTAGCAATACCAGGACATCTAAAATAACAACCCTTGACTCCCCGGTGCCGTTCAGCTTCACACCACTCACCGTTCTGGAGGTTGAAAAAATCATCTGCAATTCAAAACCCTCAAACTGCCAAGGGGACACCTGTCCAGCCTCGATCATTAAGGAGTCGGCTCATGACCTCGCTCCTTTTATCACCTCTTTCATCAACGCCTCCTTTCAATCGGGAGTGGTCCCCAATAACCTAAAGGATGCTTGGGTTATCCCTCTCCTAAAAAAAACCACCTTAGACCCGGAGGTTCCAACCAATTATAGACCTATCACAACGGTCCCATTTCTGCTAAAGATCTTAGATAGAACAGCCTATCTTCAGATACAGAACTATCTGGAATCAAACAACCTACTAGGCACGAGACAATCCGGCTTCAGACCGAAGCACGGTACGGAGACAGCCCTCCTCGATCTCAAGACCCAAATTGAGGATCTCAAAGACAAAGGTAAACTAGCCCTGTTACTACTATTAGATTTATCTGCTGCCTTTGATCTGGTTAATCACCAAATCCTCTGTCACCACCTGAAAACTGCAGCTCACTTCTCCGACATGGCCACAAACTGGTTTCAATCCTTCCTGGATAACAGACAGATGAGGGTATTCTCGCCCACCTCCGCGGCTGACCCTGCACCAGTCCCGTACGGAGTCCCCCAAGGATCGTGTGTATCCCCTACCCTTTACAATGTATTTACTAAACCCTTATTTGATGTGCTTGACTATCTGGGTGTCACCTACACAAATTATGCTGATGACACCCAGATACTCATCCCCATCACGGGTGATTACACATTAGACTCAAAAGCCTTGAATGATGTGTACCATGTCATTCAAACATGGATGGCCCAACATGAGCTCTGTCTCAATGACGACAAGACAGAGCTCCTCATCCTAGGTACTCAGCAAAGACTAAACAAGCTGAACCCTATGTTCAGTTCCTTTAACATCGATGCAAATATAATAAAAGTCTCCAAAGACACAAAAACGCTTGGAATCTACCTCGACTCCACCCTCCCTTCACAGACAAACTAATGCAGTTGCGGCGGCCGCCGCCTATACCTGCAAGCTGATCACAGCATGTCGCCCTTTCCTCTCCTCGCACAACTGTACTACCCTTGCTAGGACCCTGGTCATGTCTAAACTTGACTATTGCAATGCATTGTACCAGGGCACTAATCAGGGTAACCTAGACAAGCTCCAAATCATACAAAATAACGGCATCAGGGCAGCCCTCAATATCCCCAGATCTGCACACATTTCGGATACCAGGAAGAACCTTCATTGGTTGTCAGTCACCCAAAGGATCTCACTAAAATCGCTTACCCTTATCTACAAATGCATGAACAATCTGGCCCCCACTTATCTCTCCTCACGATTCACGCTGTACACTCCAGTTCGCTCACTTAGATCTACCCTGAACCAGAGCCTACTGATACCTAGATACAAGCTCCAAACAGCTGGTGGTTCTAGCTTCCCAGTCCTGGCAGCCAAACTGTGGAATGCTGTCCCCTTGACTATCAGAAACCTCCCCTCCCTCAACCTTTTCAAACATAGAGCCAAATGTTGGCTCACCTCCTCCAATGCCTAAGCTACATTCTGAAAACGTTTTGCAATAACCTATGTAAGGAAGTACTACTTGACAATCCATGTATCGTTGTACTACCTACCTATGTCTATTTCTATGCCATATTTATTGTTTGATATATTATCACTGTATGCAACTTATGTAACCATTGCCTTAAGGAATGCGCCCGGTAGCCTCCGGGCCTGGTCTGCGCTATACAAATAAAATAAATACAAATAAATACAAAAATACAAATATAGAAAAAATATACACCCAATATCACCCAACCTCTGTTGGTACTCATTTATCGACCTCAATAGGATGAAAGGGTGAGTTGGGGCGTTTACGAACAGACTAAATCAGTGACTCACCCTCTGAAGTGTGCCTGAAATAAACCTTTAATGAGTCTAGCAATTATTTTATAGAATTCCAGAAAGAAACATGATTTGATATTTCTATTCTTTCTTATTTAGGGTCAGTGCGGAAACTTGTGGCACCCCTGTTCTTATTTTTCTTCTTTTTTTAAGGGGCCTGAACAAGAAAGCTAGCCACTCCAGAAGTAAAGAGCCACATGGTGCTGGTCACAGCCCAGGAGCTTGCTTTACAAAAAACAAAGAAAACTAAAAAAATGTTTTTTTCCAGAGGTCGCAGTTGCGACCTCTGGCGACCCCTAAATGATGTCCCTGCTTCTATGCAAGATGAAATTGATGCCTTTTTGTCCATCATGCACGTCCCATTATGCTTCCAATGTCTTATGTGTTCTAATGCTCCTGTACACATGTTTTTGAAGACACAGAGTTACTGTTACATAGGTATGTGTGTATGGAACCAGTTGGAACATATAGGCAAAAGAACCTTTTGGAATCCATTGATGCCAAACTAACCAGGCTCTTCCAGGCTATAAGCAGGAGCTAAATAGCTACCAGGAATTTTGAACCCTTTGCAAGTGTATGTGGTTGTGTATTTATAAAGATGTGCGTTTGTGATAGTGCTCGTGCACATGAGTCTCAGAGTTTATGTGGAAACATATGTTATGCCTGCCGCTTTAGCATACTAGGGCAGTTTGAAGGTTTATGTAGGCAGGGTGGGACACAGAATGGTTGCCCTGTTTCCGCCTTTCATTCCTGCTCCCCCTGCAAAAAAACACATGATGTTATGCCAGCAGGAAATGTTCCTGCTGACGTAAAAACCAAGATAATCCTATGGAATCTGCCTATGTTTTGCATCTGCTAAAAGCAGGCAGATTCATTGTAAACGCTTTCTGAAAGCATAACTTGCGAGAACTATTTACACTGGTTGCACTGTGAGGTGCAAAAAACATGCTAAGGCAATGTTGTCCGTTTTAATGCGTTTGTTCACACTTTGTAGCTCAAATGGTGAAACCTGCCTGGAGGGGACCCTTTTGTACTAAAGTAGTTGATCTCCCTTCATGCTACTTAGATCGTTTTAAAGATGAAGCCCATTGTCTGTGTATAAGTGTGTTTCTCTATGTGTATATGTGTGAGTGATACTGGCAGCTGGTCAATATGTTCAGTGGAGGTTGCTTCATATCACCCAGAGTGACTAAGTATGGCGAGGGAGCCTGGAAGCATGATAATGCATTTAGGTGTTTTCCCCACCAGGAAATCTTTTGTAATAATGGGTTGAAATGCTGCATTTTAGGCACACTTTTTTTAATGAAAATGTAGTAATAATACATGCAATTTACAATCACTTCTCTAGCATAACCCAGGCAGAACAATGCAATAGATTATAGTCACCAAAAGAACACAGGTACGATTTCCAAAATTTTTATGATTCCTTTGTCCCAATAAATGCCCGCATTGGCACTATAAATTGCTTTCACGATGCAGTATCCACAATATATGCTAGCATTGTCACTGTAAATCGATGTCATGATGTTACAAGCAACATATATGCTGGCATTAACATTTTAAATCAATTTCTTGATGTTGCACCTACAATATTTGCCGGCGTTCAGATGATGTTGCTTCCACAATATATGCCAGCATTGGTATTGGAATTCACTTTGATGATGCTACCCCCCACAATATATGTATTGTCCCTGTAAATCCCTTTCATGCTGCACCTAAAATGTATGCCAGTATTGCCATTGTCAATTAGTTTCATTATGCTGCGCTCACAACAGATGCCAGCATTTCTAGGACAAATCACTGCCATGAAGCTGTGCACACAATATATACCTGCAAAACACTTGTATGAAGCTGCACCTTAAAAGATTCCAGTATTGCCAGAGTAAATCATGTTCATGAACTATGCCAGCAATACATGCCAACAAACATACTGTAAACAACTTTCATGGAGCTATGCATGGACATCAACTTGCGCCCATATACCCACATGTATCGACTTATCTTCACACACAATTTCCTGCTCCAAACTCGTTTTTGTCTGTCCAGTCTGGTGGGACAGCACTGTAGTATTCCCCATCACAACACTAAGCACAGTTGTAGGAGGAACACGAAAGACAGTGAAGGGAGCAGTGGGAGGAGTGTGAAAGCATGGCCACAGTGTTTGCCAGCATTGCCATTGTATGTCACGTTCATGATGCTAGTGTGGCCCTGCCACGCAAACAAAACAAAACAAACACATGCACACAATTAAGCTTACATTACACTGACATAGGCAAACACACTAAGTCAGCCTGACACACACACACACACACACACACACATACACACTGCATACAATTAAAAAAACTCATGTACACATTCATGCAAGCACTTTGAAACTTACCTTTATACACACTCTACTGCTCCAGGAATCTCTCTGATTGTCCGAACTGGTGTGGCGGCACTGCACGATTCCCCATCACAACACCAAGTGAAGTTGTAGAAGGAGAAACATGACAGCCAGAAAAGGGAGTGGAAGGAGGATAGGGAAAGCATGGTATGGGTACTGGTGGAGAGTGGATGATGGCAGTAGGCTTGGGTAGGGTTAAAGAGAGTGCTGTAGAGGGCTAATAACAGTACTTAATTGATCCAAGCAAGAACCCATGTCGCAAAACTAATAGTTATACTAAAGTGATTTCCATCCATCCACCCAGCCCAATATGAACCATGACAAACTACACAGTGGATGGATGGTCTTTTACTATACCTATTTAGTTTTCTAATATCTCTAAAGGATATTGTCCACACATTTCTAGGCCATTATAAATAATTACTGGTTATGTATGGCGTCAGCAGTACCTCTCAAAACGAACTGTGACGGTAACTATCATTACTTGTATGGACCCTACATGCCTAGCATACATGCCTAGCATATGTTTCTAATGGATCACATATACGTGCACAATATGTTTTACTAAGATAGATATTCACAGATAAACATAGTAAAACGTTTTCAGGTTACCCTTTTGGACAGCAGTCTTTTTTATACAGCTTTTAAAAAGGTTATATGTGAAAACATATCATGACCAAATAAGCAAAAAAACACAGTGGGGGTCATTACGACCCGGGCGCAAAGGGATACCGGGCACCGGTAAGGACACTGGTGCCGGTAATCCCTTTGCTCCCTATTCCGAGGTCCTTTTGCGGGTCCTTCCCTTAACGCCTGTTTTTAGAAGGCGTTAAGGACGGGACCCGCAAAGGGATACCGGGGTCAATAATGGTACCGCAATTCACGGTACCGTTATTGCCGCCTTCCTATTGAGCCCTATGGGGGCTCAAATGGGAATGGGGATTGACATTTTCAATGGGGACTTACCAGTCCCACAAAGGTCGGACTAGACCGGTAAGTCCCCATTGAACCAGGGCAGACCCGGTACCGGTAATGGTGCTAGTCATGGCGCTAATAGCGCCATGACTAGCACCAACCTCGGAATGAGGCCAAATGAATTGCTGCACAACATGGGAAAGCAATGTAATGCTCGGCAAAAGGGGAAAACATATAAATGTATGAAGCAGCAAGGAAACAAAACAATCTCCTTAAAGCAGTATCTATAAACATCTCTTAGCAACTCAACAGCTGCACTGGCTCTTATACAAAATGGCTGCTGCTGTAAGATTGGCCTTTAGCAGGATGCACTGGTCATGCCTGATGAAGCATCCGACTGACACCCTGGGCCGTCTCTTGTATGTATCCTCATTAGCTTATTTGGCAGCGAGCAAAGCTAGTTCAAGTCGGACCTAAACATTATCTTCACCTCTAAGATCCTTTATATATTGGCTACGTTACCAATTCCACCTCCTTGGATGTTTGTCCCCAAATTCAACAATACATTGACTAGTGTGTCCGCCTAAACCAACGGCCTAGGACGAAAATGACATTACAAATAGATGATATAAAAGGTGCAGTCATGTTTCCTGTCAGGCAAGGTCATCATCCAGCCTTTACATATCAGCAAGTTACCCTATGGAGACCGGGTGGCTTAGACTCCGACACAACCCCATGGCGTACAATGGAGTGAAATGCCACGTGACACATCATGTTGACCATGCTATTGGCCACGCCTTCCTCCATAACACCACCAGAATCAGTGGTAATGCATGTTTCCCTAGGGCTTTTGATAACTTTTGCAGGTGGGTGGGCAGTCCCACGTACACTTCTGCATCCATATGGACAAACAAACAAAATCACATTGGCGTAAATTGGGGATTTGAATACATTGGAATCCAATAGACATACTTACTGTGGATCGATCAGATGTTAGCAGGGTAACACTGTTCCTTTATGAGAAACGTAAGACTAGATCCACACTGCTCAGGGGCTCCTTGCGGGAATAGATTCCATTGGGCACGGCGTACATCCAGCAGGACGCAAAGTCTCACTCTGTGGCAGTGCACTAGATAACGTGATAGCTTACCACATGGATTGGTGCATTACTAAAATTGTCATGACCCGCTGCACCCTATTTTATCATGGATTTTGGGAAGAGAAGAGGTTTCGAACATGAGGACTCTTTCTATGTATACACAGTTCAACCTAGTACCCACCAATGAAGTCCTAGGAGCACGGTGCTACATGCTAAGGTGCCCGCCATTTTGTACGCTTTGTGTGAATGCGTATTGTTTTAAACATTAGAACACATCTTATTTCCTCTCTTTCGTCTCCTCGTGTTTTCATGGATGGTTCCATGAAATTGGCTTGTAATCACAAATTAACTTGTATTGGTTCGGTAGATGACATGTGCTTTTTGTATTTTTGCTTTAAGTCTCAATCCACAACAACTTCTTTAAAAGAAATAGCTTGCCAAACATGCCCCTCTCATTCAAGGCAATCACGATGGTGTCCAATATGTCATCCTACTTTAGCCATCAATGCTTCCAAATTGCTAGGTCTACTGATTGCTCTTGGGAGAAAAGCCATTGTGAGCAATTGGAAGTACATTGGTGATATATATGAAGCCATGGTAGCATGTGGTGTGCTCAACTCTCCAGTCTTGTCTCCTATTGGCAAAATGTTTAATGGCTACCGTCCCTTTACATCCATGCGCTCTCCAGTCCTGGATTTTGTGGAATCTCCCATAGTGTGACCACAACTAGTTCAAGCATAGATTAACTAGATAAATTAATGTTGACCATTTGAGTCCAAGCTTAATTATGCTGTTATTGTAAACAAGAATGTGAGTACATTACATAACCATAAAATGCAGTAGGAATACATGATCTCTGACTGATTGTTATGCTTGCTATATCCCCACTCTTTTTTGCCTTTATTTCTTTGCCCTTCCCATGCCATATGCCCGTTTTCTGGGGTTTTGTTTTTAAAACAAAAAGTTGTATAGAGATAAACAATATGAAGTTGTTTACAGGGAGGATCTATAGAGGAGAGCAAAATGGCCACTAACAGTTTAGAAAGCCTTCCATTTACTATTTGGGTTGTACTCAACCGTCTGCACCAATCGCGGGCCAGGCAGTATACCATGAATAATAGGTGACTGAGTGTGTTGCTCAGTGTATGCTATCTTTCTCACGTCATGATACTCTATTCTAATACTGACTGAGTGCCTTGCTGATTTGGAGTCATGGTTTAACACCCTGCAATGCCTGGCATTTGAAGTCTTGTGTCTTCTGGTCTTTTGGCACTTGTAAAGCTGTTGATTGGCCTGTTTTTAATGGACAATTTCTACCTTTCCATGATGCATAATCCAGCTAAGCCTGATGTCAAGGTGACCTGGGAGGAGGAGAGCCCCGTCATACCAACTGTGCACTGTACTCAGGAGAAACCACCAACACACATTAATTCTGTGCTGGCAACTCTCTACAATATCCTTCATGACAACTGCATCCATGATGTAGACCCCTAGGCCCAAGGTCACTTGATGGCTATGTTATTGTGCTTTAGGCCTAGATCACATGAATTATGAAAATAGGTCCTTGATGGTGATAGAACTGCACAATGTTGTCTCCTGTCCCTAATACCACTCCAATATGATCCTCAGCAGTGCATGGCAAATTCCCTTCTTCTGTGATCAGCTGTGCGCTGGGGTACCTGCTATTAAAACCCTGTTAATAGTGGCAATAAGGTGTACATGGTGGTAAGGTACAATCATATTGTCTTGTTGCAGTTATCATTTACCAGACCAGTTGATGATGGAAAGAATGTCCCAGTCATCCCACCAGCCCACACATTGTGCAGCCTTTTTAGGTACAGTAAATTATAATACATTATAGAAGTACACAACACTAATACAGGTGTTACCTCTTTGTACTGTAGATATGCCTTGCTATTCTGTCTGTGTTTCAGAATCTGCATGCCTACCAATGCTGTGTATTTCACTGTGTTTATTAGCCCTGCTGACTTGAGAAGCAGAAACATTTATTTGCACATGAACCACACTAATTCTGATAAGCAACACCCTTATTCTGCAACTCTGACCAGACAGTGTGCATTGTGGACAGAATTATAGATGCATGGTATTTGCCTTCGCTGGATAATAATAATAATAATAATAATAATTAGGCTTTTATATAGCGCTACAAACCCTCAGGTATCTGAGCGCTGCTTATTATTACCCACGGTGTGTGGTGCTCATTTATCGACCTCGGAAGGATGAAAGGCTGAGTTTGGCCCCGCCGGGATTCGAACCTGCGTTAACAGGCTCTGCACGGGTGTCAAAGCGGGCGCTCTACTCGCTGTGCCACTTGACCGGCCATGGATAGCAGTGTTGGATGGCAAAGAGGGCATGGTGCAGGGGCAGGTCTCTGGCTGCCTGGTACATTACCTTTCCAGGTGCAGTCATTTGCCAAATGTGAACTGAGATTTAAGGGCAGGTGAGGTGCTAAAGAAAATAAACTGGAACTGTGTAAATCTCATGGGTTCTTTCAGATGATAGTCTAGTCACACAACACATTTTACTGTACCCCTATTCACATCCTCCCAAAGGTACAAGCAAATTAATGACACCCTCGCCAATGGGATGTGCCCATTGCACAGTAATGTATCCCCATACACCCTCAACCCCTACTCATGTTGGCAGAAAATTAATGACACCCTTGCAATATGAAAAACACCACACATTATGTTACCCCATACAGCATCAACACTTCTAATGTCAGTAGAACATTCTACAAATGCCAATGGCAAATGTAATCACTTACAGTACGGGAAGATGGTAGAAAGAGGCAGAGCAGTGCAGCAACGTACTCTGGATGAAGAGGACTTTCTTCTTCTTTGGAGCCACTGGGCTTTTCATGAACTTTGGGCAACATTCTCCTTCACCTTCTGGATTCTCTTCTGTTTCATGGCAACCTCACGTCCCAAAATTGGTCTATCACTGAAGGACTAATTTTGGAGTAGCATAGTGCACTTTCTGTTGTAGATCTTTCTGATCTTCAATTAGAAATCAGTGACGTCAACAAATCATGTATTGTTAAATCCTGTGTTGAAACGTCAACCCTCCCTATTCTACAAAGTCCCTATTTTTTTTTCTCTGTTTGAATTGGCACCATTCTTTTGGGAGAGGACACCTCAAGACCATCACTCCAGACTCCCCAGGGAAGTGCAGCACAATGAAAAATACCCAAGATAGCCCTAAAAGTGTGCCTCTCTGCAGTCCGCCTAGTGTAAACAAGTGCGGGGGGGAGGGGAGCTTAGAGTTATCAACAACTTTAAAGACGCTGGTGCTGTCATCCACATCCAGATGTGGGAGAAGGGGGTTCATGAAGAAGGAAAGCTTATTTTCTGGTATGTTTTACAAAAGATGAATCTCTTCTTGAAATAAAAGTTACTCTAATTTCAGTTTTAGATATAATGTCATTCCTGGTAATAAGGGCGATATACACAATTACATGGGAGAGGTCCGGAATACCAGATCTACAGAATGCGAAGATTCTGTCTGTGTATCTGATGCCCTTCCAAGCACCTTCTCAAGCAATAATTGTTAAGAAACCCCTTCTAAAGTGCAAATAAAAATGGTGGACACCTGTGCATTTGTCCTGGAATGATAGGATGCACTATGCCCTCTAACCGCTTAAGAACTTTACAAAGGCAATATCTCCTTTGGAGGTCGTTGTTATTGTGCCACACTTTAATTAGTTTTGGACTTTAAATAACCAGCAAGGCCCATATGAAAATGATCTTACTATTTGTCAAACTTACAAACTCTGTAAATTGAAGTCATATTGATAATTGTACTTAGGCCTCCGCTCATACAGTGCACGATTGTTTTGGTAAGAAAGATTGCCAAATCACTAGTTCCCCTCAAATACAGAAGCCAAACTAGACTCAGTGGCTCAGATAGCCACTGTATGGCATTCACTAGAATGGAGCCTCTTGTTTAAATCTGTAAGAAAAACATTCAGACTACTGTTTGCTTAACGTTATGCCAGTAAAATATGATAATAGTGTCACTCATACCTGCCTACATTTTAAAATGGAAAACCTGGATTTCTACGTCACCGGAATGACCCGCCCACACGTTTGCAAGGCCACGCCCACATGTTCACAAGGTCAGCCCACCACACAGTGCTTGTTTAATCCATCACTTCCCCCATCATTCAACTTACATTGATATCAGAGGCTGGTAGCATTCTCAACGTACTGCAAACCTCATGCAACTTTCTTCTGTCTTAAAAAAGCAGGTAGACTCTCATGTACTCTTTTTCCCCAATGCATTCTATATGATCCGATCGGCGAAGAATACCGAAGTAAGGAGTGTTAATTCGAAACCGAGTCTTCAGCGTCTTGAAGCACGGACAATTTACTCTGAAAACAGAAGACGTTTATGCGTTGAGAGCAAGCTGCAGGCGCGCCAGGAGAAGATTCTCCTTGAAGTCTGCACAGAGGGCGAGGATATCCACAGCAAATCTAATTCCATTCTTTTGGGTGACCCCCTGAAATAGGAATGGCTGGAAAACCCCGAAACTCCGCGCTCTTCCCTGGAGAACACGCGAAGAAGGCAAAAACCCTGAGTCTGCGGGCTAAACCCAGAGGTTAGGCAGGTATGGTGTCAATGCTGTGGGGGCATGGGGGGGAAATGAACTGCAATCATCGAGAGCTGGTTGATGGAGGGTTTCTCCATGTATGTGTCCTCTCACAGAGGTTAGTTGTTAGCGAAGCGTATTTTTCTTTTGTTGCACCAGGGGTTGCATGTTTCCAACTGTTGCAAGTTTAACGCTGGGTGGTTCTTCTTCTCGCCTCTGCATTTAAGCCTACGTTTTCTTTTGTGTGTGACTCTAGGCCTATGTCTCCTTTTCTAATGGACCCTTAGGTTCCCTTGATATCATGACAGTTTTTGCTTCCTATTGAAGTGCTTTTTCCAGCATAGATAAGCTGAAATGGAAGAGATAAATTAAACAATACTCAATTCAACTCTGTTAACCAAGTGGTCATTTTTGAAACGCCCTATTCATAACAATTTACTGAGGCGCAGGAACGTTGGTGACTCTAAGATTATTTATACTTTCTGCAATAATCCTTATAAAGGAAGAAATCTCCATACCATAGCAGCAATCTCCTATTTACTTTTAACAGCGTGGGAAGCATCACAGGGTGTAGTTCAAGCATCGCCAGGTGCTTTCCAAAATTAAATGAAACCAGACATTCTCCAGCGCAGAAGTAGCGCAAGCACCGCGTGCTTAGAAGGTGCAAGAAGGAGCGTGCGCCACCAGCAATAGAATATCAAGCAGTGCCAGTAATGCCCCCAACACGCCCCGGTGCGCAGGAAAAAGCCAGTGAACTGCGTGATACGGTGCAAGGCCCCACGCCCTCCTTGAGCCAGCACACAACCCCTCATCGTAATCGTGTGAAAAAACTGTGCGCACCCTGGTCGCACCAGCCAAATTGCGTGGAAAGGCTGGTGTGTACCCCATTCGCACCTCAGCGTAAATGTGCACCCCGTTCGTACCAGCCAAATCGCGTGGAAAGGCCCACATGTACCCCATCTGCACCCCAGCATAAACACGTACCACGGTCGCACCAGCCAAATCGCGTGGAAAGGGCAGCGCGTACCCCATCTGCACCACAGCATAAACAACGTGTACCCCGGTCTCACCAGCCAAATCGTGTGGAAAGGGCTGCACGCACCCCTTCCGCACCCCAGTGTAAACACGTATCCCAATCGCACCAGCCAAATCGCCTGGAAATGCCTGTGTGTACCCCATCCACACCCCAGCGTAAACGCATACCCCAGTCGCACAAGCCAAATCGCGTGGAAAGGACCACGCATACCCCTACCACACCACAGCGTAATCGCTTAGCCCGGTCGCACCATCCAAATTGCGTGGAAAGGCACACGCGTGCAGCCATCAGCCATGAACACACCACGCAGCCATCCCACACAACATGGCCCCCCATCACTCGTGACCATACTCCGCAGGCACCCCACACCACGTGGGATCCCCCCATCACCCGTGGCCACACGCCGCAGGCAGCCCACACCACATGGGCACCCCATCACCCGTGACCATACCCTGCAGGCAGCCCACACCACATGGGTCCCCCATCACCAGTGACCATACCCCGCAGGCAGCCCACACCACATTGGGCCCCCCAACACCAGTGACCATACCCCGCAGGCAGCCAACACCACATGGGTCCCCCCATCATCCGTGACCATACCTCGCAGGCAGCCCACACCATATGGGTCCCCCCATCACCCGTGACCATACCCCACAGGCAGCCCACACCACATGGGTCCCTCTAACACCCGTGACCATACCCCGCAGGCAGCCCACATCACATGGGTCTCCCCATCACCTGTGACCATACCCCGCAGGCAGCCCACACTACATGGGAACCCCAACACCTGTGACCATACCCCGCAGGCAGCCCACAACACATGGGTCCCCCATCACCCATGACCATACCCCGCAGGCAGCCCACACCAAATGTGACCCCTACCACCCATGACCATACCCCACAGGCAGCCCACACCACATGGGGCCCCCCAACATCTGTTACCATACCCCACAGGCGGCCCACACCACATGGGTCCCCCATCACCCATGACCATACCACGCAGGCATCCCATACCACATGAGACATGAGACCCACCATCACCCGTGACCATACCCCGCAGGCAGCCCACACCACATGGGCCCCCCATCACCCATGACCATACCTTACAGGTAGCCCACACCACATGGGCCCTCTCAACACCCGTAACTATACCCCGTAGGCAGCCCACACCACATGGGCCCACCATCACCTGTGACCATACCCCACAGGCATCCCTTACCACATGGGACCCCCATCACCCATGACCATACCCCGCAGGCAGCTCACACCACATGGGCCCCCAACACCCATGACCATACCCTGCAGGTAGCCCACACCACATGGGTCCCCCATTACCCGTGACCATACCCTGCAGGCAGCCCACACCACATGGGCCCCCCAACACCCGTGACCATACCCGCGGGCAGCCTACACCACATGGGTCCCCCCATCACCTGTGACCATATCCCACAGGCAGCCCACACTACATGGGACTCCCCAACACCCGTGACCATACCCCGCAGGCAGCTCACCCACATGGGTCCCCCCATCACCCGTGACCATACCTCACAGGCAGCCCACACCACATGGGACCCCTAACACCCGTGGCTTTACCCTACAGGCAGCCCACACCACTTGGGGCCCCCAACATCCGGGACCATACCCCGCAGGCAGCCCACACCAAATGGGTCCACCATCACCCATGACCATACCACGCAGGCAGCCCATACCACATGGGACCCCCCATCACCCGTGACCATATCCCGCAGGCAGCCCACACCACATTGGCCCCCCATCACCCATGACCATATCTCACAGGCAGCCCACACCACATGGGCCCCCCAACGCCCGTGACCATATCCCGTGGGCAGCCCACACCACATGGGCCCCCCATCACCTGTGACCATACCCCACAGGCATCCCTTACCACATGGGACCCCCATCACCCATGACCATACCCCACAGGCAGCTCACACCAAATGGGCCCCCCAGCCCCCGTTCCCATAACCTACAGGCAGCCCACACCACATGGGTCCTCTATTACCCGTGACCATACCCTGCAGGCAGCCCACACCACATGGGCCCCCCAACACCCGTGACCATACCCCGCGGGCAGCCCACACCACATGGGTTCCCCCATCACCCATGACCATACCCTGCAGGCAGCCAACACCACATGGGATCCCCAACACATGTGACCATACCCCGCAGGCAGCCCACACCACATGGGTCTCCCATCACCGTGACCATACCTGGCAGGCAGCCCACACCACATGGGACACCCCATCACCCGTGACCATACCCGCAGGCAGCCCACACCACATGGGTCCCTCATCACCCGTGACCATACCCCATGGGCAGCTCACACCACATGGGTCCCCCCATCACCCGTGACCATACCCCGCGGGCAGCCACACCGCATGGGCCTCCCCAACACATGTGACCATACCCCGCAGGCAGCCCACACCACATGGGTCTCCCATCACCTGTGACCATACCCCGCAGTCAGCCCACACCACATGGGTCTCCCATCACCTATGACCATACCCTGCAGGCAGCCCACAGCACATGGGATTCCCCTATCTCCCATGACCATACCCCACAGGCAGGCATTGGCTCATGTCCCCCCAGCCCACCAGTGATAACAACCTGCAGGCAGGCCCCACCTTATGTCCCCCCACCTCACCAGTGATGGCAACCTGCAGGCAGGCCCCGTCTCATGGGACACTCCCACCCGAAAACACATTGGACCAACATACAATCATGCAGCACATGTCAACCAAAATGCCACCACACGCTGCACACACCCGATGCATCTCAACACCCATCCATTGGTCATGCTCCCCAGTACATGCCCCATGGCATGGGAATCCTAAACTCACACATGCACACACATGAACAACATTGGTCAACAGAAGGGACACACAACAGTGTCAAGGAAGAGTGAAACATGCACTAAATCATTAAGACCAGACACCACTTTGATTTCAACAGATAGAAATATATTAAAAAACATGCATGAAAGTCACACTCATTAAAAAAACCTGCATGAATCAAATCAAAAAACAAAAGAAAGTGAAAACAGAAATAAACATTAATGTTTGTCCAAAAAAACCCACAAATTAGAACAAAACCATTCCTCCATGGTGCAAAATAAATCTTTCCAAGAAAAAGTCAGCTATATACAAACATCCAGGGCCATAGTCCCAAAACATGTATGAACTTCCAAAAAAAAACATCAAAAAAGAACTATGTGTAGCAAAGTCCTGGAACTCCAAAAAAGGGAACAAAACAAATGAAACCTACTCCTAAAGAACTATGTACAATGGCAACGAGCTAGTCCTTTGACTCACCATTTCCCCCCAAGGTCCCGGCCAGGGCATCATCTTACTCTGCATCGATTTTCAAAGGCGGGACTGTACTTTCCCCTCGAGGGCTTGCAGGGACTCCAATGGGCTCCTCTCAAACTCCCTGCAAGACTCCTCGAGTAATTTACCCCGCCTCTCTGCCCGACGCAGGGTATTCTCTGCCCTGGCCATGGTGAGTCGTGCCCCCTGTGCCCACTGCCGCTCTGCTCTGATCTGCTTGCCAAATTGCTCCAACACGGAAGACATCCTTGTGGAAAGGTCCATGTGTGCCTCCAGCCCGATGGCCGATACCTGCCTCCCCTCCATTGGAAGCCCTGAGTTCTGTCACCTCCTACGCCGAGCCTGCTGCCACCAAATAGCCCGGTGCCTACACTTCCGGGACAGCCTCCGGGATGATGACAACCCCCGCGGCTGTCGTGCATGTGCTCTGCTGCTTGGTGCCTGCTTTTCCACCATTGCCACATGTCCTGTCGCAGGATGGATCTCCATGGTGACCACCGCTGCTGATCCTCCTTCGACTCCCGATCCTGGCAGGGATGTCGTCTCCACTGGACTGGCTGCCAGGGTTGGGACAGGTACACAGGGGCCCCTGGTGGTATGTGGGCCGGAAGACGGCAGGGAGGCCAACTGGCGCACAGAGGAGGCAGACGAGGATGGGGTCACATAAGTGGCCAACCCATGCACCCATTGTCATATCAGGAAATGTGCTAGCCAGTTCATGAGACGGCAGATCTCCTCATGATGACGTATAAGCCCCCGATTGGAAGCCTGCACATCATCACGGATGTAGTCTGCCCACCTCGTGATACCAGCTAGCACAGGTTCCACCCTGTACCGAATGGCGACATCTGCAGGCATTGGTGTTTCCGTCTGGGTGGAAAAATCCACCACCTGCGGATGGGTCCAGCCTGGGGCATGCCTGCAGGTGCATAGTGTTCAGTTGCAGTTCCAGGGACAGGATTAGCCACAGGCCCGTCCACAGTGACCTGCACTGCCTTCAGCCCTTGACCATGGACTGCACCAGTCACACCTACGTCATCACCGCTGCCGAGCTGCATGGGCTGGGCTGATGTGGCCTCCTCCTCCTCTCCCTCCCTGGCCAACCTGGATGCCTCCCCACTTGCTTCCGCAGTGTCTTGCCCCTGTGTGGGCTCACCTGTCCCTCCCACTGCTAAGGAGTCCTACACCACCTTCACCTTCTTGGCCGTTCCTTCACCAGCTGTGACGTTGACTTGGATGTGGCACCAGTCTCCTCGCTCCCGGAAGATGACAGTGCCTGGAAGGCAGACTGGGCCTTGTGTCTACGCCTGGTGGAGGCATCCCTGCTGCCGTGCTCCAAAGTACCTTCTCTGCTCTCTCCTCCAATCGTCGCTGTGGATAGGGAAACATAGAACACACACATCAAGGTACTGAACATATTTGTGCTTGTCACAATGCAAATGTACATCAGTGGCACTGTCAAAGGTCACACCCATCATCACCGTCCACTATCCACAGGGAAGTGCAATTCACACACATGCACAATCATGTCTGTCATTCACATCAGACATTCACATCCTTGGACAAGGCACTGACAGCTTATCAGATTTGTGCATTCAGCTCACACGCATCATGGGAAATACACATCTCATTCACACACATCACCTGACAGTTTAGGCAGGCCATGGAGCTATCACTTCAGGGTGCACTCAAGGTCAAATTGGCAGCGTGAGGCAATCACACAATCAAAATTTCAAATAACATACATCACGGAGTGTTGTCCAGACACACACTCACTACTCAGGCACATGCACATGTACACCATGTATGTCCATGATGTCGGCCAAAGCACCCATGTGTCACACCTCTGGCATGCCACAGTCCAGACTCAGGGATGCAAACAAGTGCACATCGTTACATGCTGGCGCGCATCACACATTTCAACACAGCCAACATTGATGTTGCACATACTTGAATGGACTCACATGCAGCAGTGTCTGGGACATGTACACAGACATCTGTACAGGAGGCATGCCAGACATAAGGCCAAGGTGCACACTCCAGCCACACATCAACATGCATATGCACTATGGTGGGCAAGAACACATGGACATTTACCAGTCAACTCCAGACGGAGCACCAACTCCAAAACCTGGGTGTACAGCGCTGGGTAGTAGCATTCCAGGACCCGCATCTCATCGGTGGTCAACCAATCCCGGTGCCCACTTCGGTCATCACCAGCTCTGTGGAGGCGCCAGGCCTTGTTGTGTGTCCTGGACTTGAAGTCTTCCCAGTGCTTGTGGACATGTGTGTAGTCGCGGGGTCCACCCCCTCCACATTGATGGCACCCACGATGTCCACCCAGATCTTTTTCCGTCCTTCATTGCCGACTTGCGATGGTCTGGGAAGAGGGCTATCATAATGCCCCAGGACTTGCTGCACCAGGATGCCAACTTCCCTGGGTGAGAAGCTGACAGCCCTCTGCCTCTCTGCCGGGGTGTTGCAACTTGCCTCAGATGGTGCTGTGTTAGACATGGCTACCCCTGAGGCAGGGGTGGGTGGGCAAGGTGGTCCTGAGGCTGGGCTGTGGAGCAGAGGTATGGCAGTCAGGAGTCGTCAGGATCAGCAGAGGTGGTCAGAATGACAGGATCTCTGGCAATGGCTGATGAGTAGGCACAAAAAAGCAGGGCACATGGGCAGCAGGCACAAAGAGTGGGCATGCAGCAGCAGATGGCTTCTAGGAGGCAGCCCTGGGCACTCAGAGGCAGGTAAATTGGCTGGTGGGCATGAGCGTGGGTCTCCCGTGTTACTCGCGCGTCCAGCCGGAAACTCTGCATGTGTGGAAACAGCGCATTAGAGTGGAATCAGAGGAAAAGCCCTAAGCGTGTAAATTACGTGACACACGCTGTACATTGGGTATTGCCGTTCAGTATCGGGATAAAGGTGAGCATAGTACAACAGTGCAATGTACGTGCATTTCATGGGGATGTGTTCACTACCGTGACAGTGCATACTTCTTGTTTTGGCGGGGGAGATGTCTAAGTGCACACGTGCATGTCATTTTCTTTATTTATTTCTGTGAGACAGACGGTGAGTCATGCACACATTTTTCATACTGTGTTTGTGTAACGCTCACCTGACTCCCACGGAGGCGCTGGCCTGGTTTGCGCTGCTGTGACCTCTTCTAAGGTGATGCGCAGGGTTCGGAAGACGGACTGGACCGGGCCCCAAAATATGGCTTGTCTGGCTCTCAGAAGTATCCTTCTGTAGGTGAAAATAGGGGATTAACTGTCTGCGGGGTAATGCAATCGGCCTCCCACTTTCCCCTCTCACCCTCCTCGAAACCCTTCTGTGATTCCTCGTAGCGTCTCACCTTATGGTCTGGAAGGACGAGCTCTCCATCCTGCTTCTGATGCAGGGGCGCGTTGGTATCCAGTTACTTCACTGGATTTTCGGATTGGTGAGAACCAAACTTGCTTGGCTTCCAGCTAAGTTTTTTGATAAAAGGTTCCCCTTGTGTCCATGCATTATTGTACTAATGCTAGTGTCTTTTTCCCCATAGGGGCCGGGGTACAGAATGCCGGGGAACAGGCACCGACCCGAGATGAGAGGTGAAATCCTTGTAGAAATCAGGTAAGTCTGTAATGAGCGTTTTTTGGTAATGTCTTTTCATTCACTCATTAACGCTGATGTCTCTTTTTCCCCTTAGGGGCCGGGGTCCAGAAATGCCAGGATGCGGCGCGGACCCGAAATGAAGAGGGAATGAATCAACAGGTAAGTCTTAACATGGAGGTTTAGCTTTCCTTATTCCCTTCTCTCTCTCACCTTTTGTTCTGGTCTTTTTCTCCCTAGGCGCTGGGGCGTGACTGCGAATCCGGATGATCGCTGCTGAACATGGAGGCGCCCTGTAAAGGTGAGTGGAATGCGGCGCTGCTGCGATCGACGCGATGAGCTTTTAAATAAAAGTCTTCCTTTTCAGGATTGTCGGCGAGATGTCTCCGGGATGCGGATTTAGCAGGTAAGGACTTTTCCTTCTTCTGTTCTCTTCTTCTCTTCCTTTGCAGGTGATCCAGGATGCTGGCAGGCGTGGCAGAAGTCAGGATGCAGGAGGAGACACGGTGAGCGCCCAGCTGCTAGATGCAGAACAACACGAAGCACGTGTGGCTGTTCGGGTGGGGTTTAAATAGCCTTGGAAGAAGTTCCAGGTATGTATCCTTCCTCCAATCAGGTATGTATCCTTCCCCGACCACGCCCGGATGGTAAATTAGTCCCACAGGTAAAGTAGTTCCTTTCAGGCCTCAAGGAGGCCAGGATCCTGCAGCATGGTCTGCATCAGGTAAGTGCACCCAAGCACTCCCATAATGAGCCTGGCGCCTATGGCGCCAGGACTGATGTCTTTTATGAGCCTGGCGCCATGGGCACCAGGACACTGTCCAAAGGGCCCCTATATGGGGTTGCTGGGTCCTTCCTTGGGGACTGGATGTCCGCTTTCGGGGACGCAGGGCTTGAACCGGCTCCCCGGGAGCACGCATCATGACAGCACTCCCCCCCCAAGGCCCCTCCCAAGGTTGTTCCCTCCGGGGGTTTTGGTTTATCTGGGAAGAGTCGGTGGAATTTCCTGACTAATCGAGGTGCATGCACATGGTCGCTGGGTTCCCACGACCTCTCCTGAGGTCTGTATCCCTTTCAATCAATTAGGTAGAACAGTTTTGACCTAAACATTTTTGAGTCTAAAATGTTCTTCACTTCGAATTCGGGCTCCCCATCTATTAGAATAGGTTCTGGAGGTTTGAGTAGTCGGGTTCCGGGTACCACTGGTTTCAGAAGTGACACATGAAAAACAGGGTGAATTCGCATACTAGCTGGTAAATCAAGTTTAACAGCCACTGGGTTAATTATTTTGCCGTAGTAGAATAAGGTCCTAGATATTTTGGGTTAAAAGTTCGAGTCCTTTTGAGTGGTAAATGTCTGGTAGCTAACCACACTTGATCCCCAATCTGATACGGAGGTGCTTCACTCCGATGTAGATCAGCATTCTCCTTGTATTTTCTCTTGGCTTGTTGTAAATGCGTAGTTGCCTCTTTGAAGGCTTGGGTAATTGTAGAATGCAGATGTTCTACTGCAGGCATTCCGAGGTTCTGATGTGAGTCAAGGTTTGAGGTTCGAGGGTGATGCCCAAACAGAGTATAAAAAGGACTGTGGCCAGTTCCAGAGTGTACCGAATTATTATATGTGTATTCGGCTATCCAAAGAATGTCTTTCCAGTTGCTTTCAGATTGCTGTAACATACACCGTAAGTACTGCTCAAGGGTCTGATTTGTCCTCTCAGTCTGACCATCGGTCTGAGGATGGTGACTGGTCGATAATCTTACGTCGATCTGCTCCATTTGACAACATTTGCACCAGAAGTGGGAAATGAATTGGCTTCCCCGGTCAGAGATTAGTATAGATGGGAATCCATGTAGCCGAACAATATTTTCAAGGAATTGTTTGGCTAGGACAGAAGCTGAAGGTAAACTTTTCAAAGGAATAAAGTGGGCCATTTTGGAAAACAAATCCACAATTACCAGAATAGTATTGTACCCCGAACAAGGAGGCAGGTCCGTAATAAAATCCATTAATATGGTGTGCCAGGGTGCTGGCGGTATGTCTAGAGGTTGAAGGAGCTGGCTGGTCTTTTCTTTTGACTTTTATTTTGGGCGCAAACACCACAGGACATCACAAAAGATTTAACATCTTTTCGCCAAGAGGGCCACCAAAATTGTTGTTTCACCTTTTCCTCTGTCTTGGCAACACCGGGGTGTCCCTCTATTTATGTATCATGATAACCGGAAATAACTAGTTCGTGTAATTCCTTATGTGGCAGGAATAAGCGTCCTTGGAAATAAGGTAAACCATTATCTATGGTAAAGTCTGATCCCTTTTGTATCCAATCCTGTAAGGTTGTAGGGTCCAGGAGTTGTTTCACTCTAGCTTGAATGTCTTCAAGCGTCTGTAACGAAGTCATGCCTAGAATCCTCTGTTCGGGAATTATTGGTACTGGTTCTGAGTTTGTATCAGATTCTCCCATTCCAATTCGGGATAAGGCGTCTGCTTTGCCATTCTTGCAGCCAGGTCGATAGGTAATCACGAAATCAAATTCAGCGAAAAAACAAAGCCCATCGGAGCTGCCGTGATGACTGAGCCTTGGCGGTTTTCAAATACTGTAAATTCCGGTGATCAGTGATCACTGTGTTGGTATGTCGAGCGCCAAGCAGATAATGCCGCCAGGCTTTGAAAGCGGACTTAATGGCTAACAGTTCTTTGTCCGTGATTGCATAATTAACCTCGGGTGCCGAGAATTTTCTGGACCAAAATGCTACAGGATGCAGTTGGTTGGTTTCGGGATCTCTTTGGGACAGGACAGCTCCTATGGCTAGGTTGGATGCGTCAGTCTCGACGACATAAGGGAGATCTGGACGCGGGTGTTTCAATATAGGTGCGGAGATAAACTTAGCTTTTAAATCCTGAAAGGCCTGCTCGGCTTCTTCAGACCATTCAAAACGTTTATTTTTCCTCAAGAGTGCAGTAATGGGTTGTACCACGCGTGAAAATTCCGGGATAAACCTGCGATAGAAATTGGCAAAGCCGAGCATGCTTTGTACCCCTTTTACAGAGCTAGGTGATGGCCATTTGAGGATGGCATCCACTTTTCTTGAGTCCATTCGGACTCCTTTGGGTGTCAGGATGAAACCTAGAAACTCGACTTCTGTGGTATGGAAAACACATTTCTCCAATTTAGCAAATAGTTTGTGTTGGCGTAGTTTTTCAAGTACTGCCATGACGTGTTTTCTGTGATCAGATTCCGAAGAGGAGTACACCAGAATGTCATCCATATATACGACAACACAAACATCGATGAGTTCCCGAAGGACATCATTCATGAAGTATTGGAAGGCAGCCGGCGCATTACACAATCCGAAAGGCATCACCTGGTACTCGAATAATCCATATTTAGTACGGAAGCCAGTTTTCCATTCGTCGCCTTCTTCTAACTCGTACCAGATGATAAGCCCCCTGGAGATCTAACTTGGTGTATATGCAAGCGTCCTTCACCTGGTCAAGGAGTTCAGGGATCAGAGGCAGAGGATAACGGTTTTTAACCGTTATATGATTCAATGCGCGGTAATCGATACAAGTTCTAAGGTCGCCTTCTTTTTTGGGCACGAAGAACAAAGCCGAGGATGCCGGGGACTTTGACGGGCGAATAAAACCATTAGCTAGGTATTGATCCAAATATTGTCTCAAATGCAGGTTCTCAGGTTCGGTAAGGGCATAAATCCTGATACAAGGGGGTTGTGCACCGGCACCAGATCGATTTGGCAATCGTACGATCTGTGAGGAGGTAACGTGTTGGCCTGTTCCTTTTGGAAGACGTCCTGAAAGTCTTGGTATTCCGGAGGTAGTTGCATGGAGGCAGAGGTTACAGATGCTAGATCAATCTTCAGGTTTTCTGGGTAGCAGGTTTGTGTACAATCCGGGAAGGTTATTCTCTTAGCTCGCCAATCAATTCGAGGATTATGTGTCTCTAACCAAGGAATTCCAAGAATAACCTGAAACTGTGGAGCCTTGATTACATCAAACACAACACCCTCCCGATGGCCGTCGGGACCAATAAGAGTCACCTCAGTAGTGGAATGTGTTACCGGTCCAGAGGCAATCTCAGTTCCATCGACTGTGGTGATGACATCTTTGCTGGTTTTAGGACGGAGAGGGAGGTTAATCCTAGAGACCAATTCACGATCCACATAGTTTCCAATAGCCCCACTATCGATGTATGCCTTTATTGCATGCAACCGCTTAGGCTGTTCTGGATCTACGAGAACCATTGGCACAATGAAATGCGAGGTCTGAGAGTTAATTTTCAAGCTCGGCAAGCGGACCCCTACACTTGTCGGGCGGAGTCGTTTCCCGAAACAGAGTCTTCCTGGTTTTTATCAGCGGCTCCTACTGCCTTTCAGGGCGGTTTTGCCGGGCAATCTCGTAGAAAGTGTCCAGAATTCCCACAATAAAGACATAATCTTAACTGCCGCCTCCTTTCACGTTCCTTTTGAGTTAAGGGTCCTTTAACCCCTCCAATTTGCATAGGCTCAGAGACATCAACTCCCTTGGGATTAGCATGGGTCTTGACCAACAGCCGGGTCTCAAACCTGGACCGATCAGCTTTTCTGTTTTGAAGTCTGTGATACAATTGGACCACTAAGTCTATATACTCTGCGCATTCTTGGGGCGGATTTACAACTTGGGCCAAGACATCTTTAAGTTCTCCGCGTAGGCCTCGATAAAACAACGTGACTCTTTTATCCTCTGGCCATCCCGTTTCCACAATTGGTCTATTAAAGGCTGCAATATAGGATAGGAGGTCCTGATTGCCCTGTCGCAGGGATAGAAGTTCGTCATCCAGAGCCTGCCCCTGAGAGTGTCGAGCAAATAACCTTTCCATGCTTGCTTGAAACGTTTGAAAATCACGGAGAATCGGGTCATCTTGAGTAACCAGTGGAACTGACCAATCGGCAGCGCAGCCGCTGCGATATGACAATACAAAGGCTACCTTGGTCTGATCATTAGGGAAGGCCCCATGTCTGCATAGGAAGTGCAAACGACACTGATTCATGAATACGGCGAATCTTTTGGGGTCCCCAGCAAAGCGTTCGGGTGGGGCCAGCGGCATGTTTCCAGGTAGATCAATCTGCACAGGGTTACTGGAAATCACAGGAGCGGGGTTCCCTCCGGAACCGGGTAGAGGAGTTTGCCCAGCTTGACCTTGCAAAAGCTGTCTGGCCAAGTCATCAGTTCTTTCCTTTGATATTATTAATTCCCTCCTGAGGGCATTAGTCTCTTGACGAGCGGCATGTACTTTGGCCCGTAATTCCCCCAGTAATTGGGCCAACTGATCAGTCTCAGAACTTTCCATAGCGCCTGGGTGGGAATTTGTAGGAAGGCTTCGCGTTCTGTAACGCTCACCTGACTCCCACGGAGGCGCTGGCCTGGTTCGCGCTGCTGTGACCTCTTCTAAGGTGATGCGCAGGGTTCAGAAGACGGACTGGACCGGGCCCCCAAATCTGGCTTGTCTGGCTCGCAGAAGTATCCTTCTGTAGGTGAAAATAGGGGATTAACTGTCTGCGGGGTAATGCAATCGGCCCCCCACTTTCCCCTCTCACCCTCCTCGAAACCCTTCTGTGATTCCTCGTAGCGTATCACCTTATGGTCTGGAAGGACGAGCTCTCCATCCTGCTTCTGATGCAGGGGCGCGTTGGTATCCAGTTACTTCACTGGATGTTCGGATTGGTGAGAACCAAACTTGCTTGGCTTCCAGCTAAGTTTTTTGATAAAAGGTTCCCCTTGTGTCCATGCATTATTGTACTAATGCTAGTGTCTTTTTCCCCATAGGGGCCGGGGTACGGAATGCCGGGAAACAGGCACCAACCCGAGATGAGAGGTGAAATCCTTGTAGAAATCAGGTAAGTCTGTAATGAGCGTTTTTTGGTAATGTCTTTTCATTCGCTCATTAACGCTGATGTCTCTTTTTCCCCTTAGGGGCCGGGGTCCAGAAATGCCAGGATGCGGCGCGGACCCGAAATGAAGAGGGAATGAATCAACAGGTAAGTCTTAACATGGAGCTTTAGCTTTCCTTATTCCCTTATCTCTCTCACCTTTTGTTCTGGTCTTTTTCTCCCTAGGCGCTGGGGCGTGACTGCGAATCCGGATGATCGCTGCTGAACATGGAGGCGCCCTGTAAAGGTGAGTGGAATGCGGCGCTGCAGCGATCGACGCGATGAGCTTTTAAATAAAAGTCTTCCTTTTCAGGATTGTCGGCGAGATGTCTCCGGGATGCGGATTTAGCAGGTAAGGACTTTTCCTTCTTCTGTTCTCTTCTTCTCTTCCTTTGCAGGTGATCCAGGATGCTGGCAGGCGTGGCAGAAGTCAGGATGCAGGAGCAGACACGGTGAGCGCCCAGCTGCTAGATGCAGAACAACGCGAAGCACGTGTGGCTGTTCGGGTGGGGTTTAAATAGCCTCGGAAGAAGTTCCAGGTATGTATCCTTCCTCCAATCAGGTATGTATCCTTCCCCGACCACGCCCGGATGGTAAATTAGTCCCACAGGTAAAGTAGTTCCTTTCAGGCCTCAAGGAGGCCAGGATCCTGCAGCATGGTCTGCATCAGGTAAGTGCACCCAAGCACTCCCATAATGAGCCTGGCGCCTATGGCACCAGGACTGATGTCTTTTATGAGCCTGGCGCCATGGGCGCCAGGACACTGTCCAAAGGACCCCTATATGGGGTTGCTGGGTCCTTCCTTGGGGACTGGATGTCCGCTTTCGGGGACGCAGGGCTTGAACCGGCTCCCCGGGAGCGGGCATCATGACAGCTTGCCCCTGTGTGTCGCGTACCCCATTTTCGCGGTCATAGTACCCTACAGGTTCATTGCGTATGTGCATTACGCGACCCATTATTTTTTCACCAGGGGTTGCTGGAGCACAGTGGTACGTATTACATCACGTACCCTGCCCCCTCACTCCAATTGCCCAGGACAATTGATAGCTGCAACACCCATTGCCTAATCCATGAGTGCCATGACTGGGAGGGTAACAAGAGGGAAGGGAAGTGGCCAAGCTGGCCAAGGTGGGTGAGGTCGGCGGGGTGTCCAAGGTGTCTGAGGTGTTCAGGCCCGTGCAGGGAGAGCTATGCCCCCACCCAACAGAGTCAGGGAGATGCAGCTGATTCTGGAGTCCCCAGCACCTGGGGTGCCGGACCAGCAGTGTCATCTGTTGTCCGAAGCAGCCAGGGTGTGGAGCAGCCAGGGTGTGGAAGCTGCAGGGGCAGCTGTGGCTACCACTCCCCAGGCTCAGGGTCAACAAGCCAGGCCTGTAGTGGTCCCAGCCCAGGCCCACAGTGACTCCGTGGCTGATTTTCATCTACCTAAGGCCAAGGGAAGTGCGGTGCAGGCTACTGGTACGGATACCTGCAAGCCAGCCTACTGGTGTCCCATCAGTGGCTGATGCCA
Source organism: Ambystoma mexicanum (assembly GCF_040938575.1). NCBI lineage: Eukaryota > Metazoa > Chordata > Amphibia > Caudata > Ambystomatidae > Ambystoma > Ambystoma mexicanum. Next base: position 341,868,310 of record NC_090935.1, on the reverse strand, counting down.
TGGCCCACTTCACCAGTACTCCAGCCCATACTGACCCAAGTGGACCCAGCCACTCTGGGTCTGCACAACCTTGCAAGAAGCAAAAGCGTGCAGTAGCGGGACAGGCTCCAACCCCAGTCACAGCATAGGATCCCCACATGTCGAGGAAGAAGAGCTTCTGTAATGCAGAACTCGACACCCTCGTGGACTACATGTTGGAGCACGAACTTGATACGTCTGCTCAGCGTATGGGCCACCAGCAGCACGTCACTGATCGTATTAACTCCATGGACCATGAGAGACGCACAGCTCGGGAGGTAATCAAGCATTGGAATGACCTCAGATGCAGAGCCATGGATAAGCTGGGTGCCACCTACTCCTCTTCTCTGGTGACTGGAGGAGGGACACTGCCAGAGAAAGAGGAACTCACTCCACATGGGGAGATTGTCTGTGATCTCATTGATGTGCAGCAGATCCAAGGTGTGGGATACATGGCGATTTATGATATGTCCGGTGAGTGGTGATGCGTGTGTGTTGGGGATATGTGTATAATGCTTGGATGAAGTGTCATGATAGTTGAGCAGTTATGTCTACATTTACCTAACTGCCATGGGTTGATCATGTCATGGTGGACTGGCATGTGCTTGTTGTCATGCATAGGGATGATGTGCTGCACACCGAGCCAAACCTCATCCCCACTCCTGCACACTCATTCCATGTCACTCTCTGTCCAGCCTCTCTTGGCCCTCTTCCAGCTACAACCTGTTATGGCGTATTGCCTGTGATGATCATCCTATGCACACTCGCATTCTCTCATCACATCTCTTGATGTCACTTTACACCTGATTCATGCACTTGCCCTTACACTGCTGTCAGCCTGCAACTTTCCATTTCCGGGCTGTGTAGTTCTATTGTACGTTTAACACGTTCCCATGTACTGCAATGCCCCCTCCTATTTCCAAACCTAGGTCTCCACTTCTACATTCTTATTCACCTGCGTTATGTCAATGTGACCTGGACTCATGGAATCAGTGTGCCTGCCTTCACTCTGTTCCACCACCCTAGCATTGTAGCACCGTGTGACACTTGCGTTTTTGGTAATTGTTATCATGTCATGTCACAAGCTTTTTAGATGGATATGGGACAGTAGGCGTCAACTTACATCTCATGCTGTTTGACAGTTCAGGCATGGACATGCTACTGGCATCTTTGTATTTGCATCAGTGATGCTGGTAACTCAACTATGCCTGGTGCTTGTGTGTGTAGCAAGTGCGATGCACCATTCACTACATGTGGTGTGGTGCCTTTTGACACACATCCATGTCTGCTTTCATGTTACCCTTGACTTCCATTCACAATGCGTACGTGGCAAAGTTTGTGACCTCACTGACATGGCAGGTTGATGTGTTGCATGACTACATTGTAATACCTATGTGTGTGGGCTATGCTGCTTACAAGTGTCTTCATGTATTTTTATGTCCATGTGCAGGTAATTAAGACATGGATGCAGAGGACAAGGTGGAGGAGGTGCAGGAGAGTGGGCCGCATCCAGGCACCAGTGGAGGATGTGGTGTGGTAGCCCACAAAGATCCACTGGTGCTATAGTCCATCCTGGCCATGACTCACTCTGACTCTGCCTCTGAGGAAGCCTATGGGTCTGGTGGTAAATGGGACATGGATTCCTTGGAACTGTCACATGTGAGTGATTCAACTGTGGGTGCTGGTCTATCCCAAACATCTGCAGTGGGGGATGACCCCTCACAGGGTCAGTTAGTGTTGGAACATCGGTCTATGCTGGTTAAGGGTGCAAGGCCATGCTCCACAGTGTTGGCTCCTGTTCCTGGGACAGCTGTTTAAGGGAGAGATGTAGTCCTACAGCCACAGACTGTGCCAGCACATCAAGGGTCAGGTTTCCTTGGGCCCAGCAGGAATGGGGCCCACCAACCTGTTGGCCGTGTGCCAACAGGCGATAATGTGTGAGAGCAATCCATGTATTCAGTTGCACAGCAACAGGGGGCTTCATATGACATGTTGGCTCAGGGCATGGAAAGGGTGGCCCAATTCCATTCTCCCCCAGAAAGACAAATTGAGCTCCAGCAGCAGGTAGTGTGGTCCACATGCCGCTCACACATGCTTCAGATGCAGTCCAGCAACAGGTGCCGACGGGCAGAACTGTGGTCTCTGCCCAAAGTCATGGCTGGAAAGGGTCGGGCCCACAGGGCTGCCCTGAAGGAAGCGGCTAGGTCACTGCAACTTATACTGTAGTAGCTGCTCAGAAGAGCATATGTGCCAGTTGACACAAACCATATCTGTGGAACAGCTAGCCAACCGTGAGTTGTTGCAAGCAGAACTGCGTGCATCCCATGACATGGTGCAAGCTTAACTGCATGGATCCCGTGAGGTGTTGCATGCAGATGTCCATGCTATCATGTTGCAGATGCGAACATCTCAGTCCCGCATGGCCACTGCCATGTAGGACCAGACCAGACCATGTAGGACCAGACCAGGGCTATACGTGGTCTACCTTTACTACCACTGACACCTTTTATTGCTACATCAGAGGGTGGCGGCAGCAGCGACATCTCTCCCGATACCTGATAGCCACACAAACCATGAACCCATGGAGGGGTTTTCCTTTTATTCTTTTTCTCAACATCAACACTTGTGGGTGTTGAGGTTCACCCTGTCCCTCCACCCTCCTGGGTGCCTCCCCCACCTTCGGTCTACCATGAGCATTTTTCATTTTTCTTTTATCATTTTCTGTTTATTGTGCATTTATGTGAAAGTGTGTTGCTTTGTGCGGCATCCACGGGCATCCACTGTAGGTTCCAACTGGGCCCATGTAGGCTTGTCTCGTGTTGGTACACTCCTTGTTTGTGCTTAGGGTCCAGACACATATTTGATTCCTGTTTCCCCTTTCCATGAGCTTGCAAGGTCTGCAGCGTGTGAAAGTAACTTATAAAGAGGTATTGAGGTTCTGTTCTATCTGTGGGCAACCTCAAGTCCAACCTGTAAATACACCCCTGGTGGGTTTCATGATTGTTTGTCCAGTGCATGGTTCCCATCCCTTTTTGTTTTGACATTGGATTCATGTTACATATTGATGTCTTAGCTTGCCAGTCTCCATTGTTGTTGGCCTTCCTGCTATATGCGCTTCCCTGTCCCCTTTAGTTGGCAGGGACACACTGCCAATATAAGGGTGCAATGGGGTTGTTAGGGCACATTGACCCACTTCTGGTTTTCTGATGTGTGACTATCACACATATTCACTGTTGGGTCTAGTGTTTCTGTTATGTTATACTGCCCAATTCATGTTCCTGTGAACATGATTGTTTTGATGTGTGTGAGTGAGTTATTTCAGTCCTAGTTCCGTTTTTCATTGGATTCTTTCTGACAGTACTGTTGTGAGTTGGCCATTAATGTGTCACTTCTGACGTTGCTTAGCATGGCATGTTGTGGCAACCAGGTTACATGGATTTGGGGAGGGTTTAGGTGACATACTGCCATTTGGATGTGTATTTTCTCATGGGGTTGGTGGCATACTGCATCTTCCATGTGTGCCTTTTGTGCACACCAGATTGGGTTAGTTTAATTTCTAAGGGATGCACACAATGTAGCACTTCCAAGGACAGATTCTCAGGGTGGTAAGGTTGGGACAGATGATTGTCCCTTTGTCATCATCAGTTGTCACCTGTAATGTGCCAGGGCTGTGTGCACTCTGCAGTGGTTGTATTTTAGGTGAAGAATTGTGCCACAAGTTGGGTACAGGCAGCCTCGCCACATGCCCTTTCCCCTCCCATGTGCAGTGGCTGTGCATGTGGTTGGGGATGTGGGGGCACCACCATGTCCACTGATATGCCCCACCGCGTTGCAACGTTGTGTAGGACACATGCTGCCTCAATGATCCAGCACACTACTCGTGGTGCATATAGGAGCACTGTCAAGGGATCAGAAGCATGACTTTAGCACTCCGAATGTACGCTCCACTATGCCCCAAGTTGCAATATGTGCTGCATTGTATCTTACCTAGGGTGGTGTGGCGGGGTTCCGTATTGGTGACATCATGTAGGTGCTCAGTGGGTAGGCTCTGTCCCCTGTGGAGGCGAGACGGTTTGTCAGTGGTGTGGTTTATTCTGTGTGAGGCATGCAAGCCTTTTCAGGGCCTTTGGTCACCAATGAGCCATGTGTTGACATGCCACACAGCTTCCAGGGCCCGGTGTAGGGGTGACATTCTGTATATGAAACTATCATGGATGGACCCAGGATAGTTAGCATACACAGAGTTAATGATTCTCTTGGCATCACATACAACTTGCACTTTGAAGGAATGTCATTGCTTGCGATTCCGATAGATGTGCTCACTGGCCCGAGGTGGGCGTAGGGACACATGTGTGCAATCAATGGCACCAAGCATTTTAGGGAAGTGCGCCACCCTGAAAAGGTCCTGGACCACAGCCTGCCTTTCTGCCGGTGTTCTGGGCATGTATATGTGCCTGCGGACTGAGGGGCTTGCAGTCATGATTGCCAACACCTGGTGTAGGCAGCGTGACTGCGCGGCCTGTGAAACGCCCCTGACTATGGCAGTTGTCCGCTGAAATGACCCAGTTGCCAAAAAATGCAGTACATTGAGCACCTTTTTCGAAGGAGCTCAGTGCTTGTGAGCACAGGGTGGGTGGTGTGAGGTCATCTTCCCACTCCCTGACCAGGTCTAGGATGATATGAAGTAGGAACCTATACCTGCCATAGTCCTGGTCATCAGGTATCCCAAAAAGGCTGGTCCTGGGTAAAAAAATGCGTGTCCTTGCTATCCTCCTCCTCCTGCGGTGTCCCAAGATCGTTGCTGCGATAAATGGCATATTCATCGTAGCTGTAGATGCGCGTTTGTGTTTTATGTGTCTATTTATGCATTGCACTTGTGCGCGGTGACGCTTACGCCAGCTTTTGTTTGGCGGACGTGTTTCCGGATTAGCTTATCTTTTCCCACGCGCCAGTGGGCACTGTTTGATTCCATGAATACGTGTTGTTAGCATGCATATGGGTGTTGCGAGTATTTTACTGTGGCACTTCCGACGTAACGCCCACATTTACGCTTGTTGTTCCCCATTCCACATGTTCCGCCCCCTTTTTAGGTGACTGCTCAAGATGGTACGCCCCTTGGCTGGGAGTCTTGCGCAAGGCATTCTTTTGCAGTGACTTGTTGGACCCACGCGGATTCCTCGCAAGTGTCCGGTAAACCGTGCGCATTGTTTTCCATGAATCGGCAAACATGCGCTTTCATGTGTTTTCGCGCGCAATTCCCTACTTTTACGTGCAATTTATTCCATGAATCGGGCAGTCTGAGTCATCTCTTTTCTGAATGTTGAGTATGTCAAAATGTCACCCTGAATCAAACAGCAGATAGTGATTATATGAGTATATTCACCCATCACTGCTGTGCTTCTTACTAAGGGTATGCAACTATTACACACTCTCTGGTGTGCTGCCATAGCACCCCTCTCCTACATTGTATGAAACAACGTTTATTGTCCATTGAGGTCTTCAGTAGAGCCTTGGTACTTCCCACATGGGCCACAATTCCCAACATACACATTTGTGTTCCCGTATAAATGAAAAAATACGTTTCCAGGCACAGAATTTTCTTTGCAACATGTCCCGGTACAAGTGAATAAACGCACACCACTCATTTTTGTAGAGTCTGACATTTTCTTTCACGGCATCTGCAATGTGGTGTTAGTCACCCAAACCCCAGAGCGCAGTAACTTGGTATGAGGGTTTATCTTTTCACAGTAAAATTGCCCATTTCAACTGTTCCAAGTGTGGGTGTACTGAATTTCTTCCAGGACTACTTTTAAAGGACATTGTAAGTCCTTGGATTAGTCCGTTTTCGATTATTTGGAAACACGTCTAGCAAGACTTTGAATGGTAGGGTCCAAAAAGGGCAACTGTTTGGTTTTCATGCACCATTTTTTTTCACCCTGAACTCTAAACACATAGGGCCTGATTCATGGAGCATTTTCCTATGGGATTGCGCCATTATAAAATGCTTCTGTGAATCACGCCTTTCGGGTCTTCAACGGATAGACCACTCATCTACTGTATTCCTAAACCACTCCAGAAACTTCATGTACTTGCATGTTATGAACACTCACAAGGCATAGTAGGTTAGACTCACCTCCCTATTCTCATTATTTGTTTTTTACTATTAATTCAATTATTTATCGTGTTGTATTCGTTTTCTACCTTCCCCTGTCCCCACCCGGTTGCCCTGTGGGCGCTTTGAAACAGTTTTGCTATTTGTATATGCTCCTAACAAATGACCAATAAATAAAAAATGAATGCAAACTTGTTTGCAAGCCCTTCTGTCTCCTTTTAATTATCACGGTCTCAGTTCAGCCACTTACCCTCTCCCTCTTGGGCCGTACCCTTCCCTCTCTCCCTTCACTTGCCTATTGCATTTACTCTCCACAGTGTCCTGGCTCCATTTCTCCTTGTACTCTTCTCCTCACTGTCTCACCATCATAATCAACAAAATCTTTTATTTCGGCATCACCATAAAAAGTATATACAAACAACAATCACAATAAATACATAGGTGAATACATAAATACAAAATAAGAGCACCACAATAAAAGCTCCATAAAAACACATCATGGCAGAGATCAAAGGTCCATAGGTCCTGTGCAAATCCTGCAATTTTAAAAACATTTCAATCAGTTATATGCCTCATAGGATCAAACTGTTTTTAAGGACCGTGCTTCTAAGTAATATGATTGATATAAATCGCAAATGCAAAGATCACCACGTTATCAGATGTGTTCCTGGATAATAACAGTGCTTCAAGTATATGTCTAATATACAATTTCAGCAGAATAGGTTTTAGTAACTTATTCCGTAGTCACAAGTAGTAAGGACCAACGAACAAAAATGGATAGAGTCTTGCCTGCCAAGGGTGCAAACTTTGCAGAGCTCAGACTCAGTAACTATTTATAAAGTAGCATATTGCATGACAATATTCCTAACCAATTCTTCACATTCAACGATCTCATCATTGGCATGGTAATATTATTCAGGTGATCTTCCTTGCCCAGAGTTAATTTACAACATGAATATTCCCTTACCTGAACCCTTGATGAGAGGTAGCTGTCAATGTTGCGTTGGATTTTAACTGATATTTTTGCTTAATCCAGGCTTTCGTGTGCACATTTCCAGAAGCGGGGTAAGACTATAAATGCAACAAGCCTAAGGTGCTCAGTTCTTCCCTAACATGCTTGCACCACTGAATGCTGCTTCCACCTGGTTGCAATAATACATTGCGCATTGCGTCTCTATATTTGGACAATTCAAGGGTTGCTCAAAGTCATATTCAGTTTAGGGTATGTCTACTGGCCAGTACGACAGCTATAAGGGGTTGTGTTAGTTCAATATGCAAGGACATATTAGGGGTGCTCTTTGGTACCCATAATAATCTTTTCAAAAAAGGCCTTTTCGGCTACTTGCAGCGGTACACAATTAACATCGGCACAAAATATCAGCTCTATACATTGAAGCTGCTCTTGCTTGAGGGCGACAATCCACCACCACCAAACGAACTAGTCAGTTAAAGTAAAGCATTACTCGTTCTATCCAATGTTGTCACTGCCTTTTGTAATTGTGCAGGCCATGTTTCTTTGGCAACAAATCTAACTCCCATGTAATCAAAGGTGTCTACCTGCTCAACGGGTAGTCCCCCTATCTTTGCATTCTATTTGGGATGCTTCTTGCTCTTTGACGGACCAAATACCATAGCTTTTGTCTCTAGGATATTGATTGTAAGACTGCTATCGATGCAGCCTTTATGAAAAATGTCAACCTGTTTTATTAATCCTGCTAGATCTTTAGAAATCAAAATGGCGTTGTCGGCAAAGAGCAACAGAGGTATAAAATCACATCCCAGTTTTGGTGTATCAGTTTCAACCTGGGATAGACCAAACATCAATTTATTGATGTATATAGAGAATAGTGTTGTGCGATTACACAGCCCTGGTGGACACCAAGGTTAATGTTAATCGGGCGAGTAATATTCCTTGCTAAGTTGCTCATGACTTTCCCTGTGTTGCCTGTGTAAAGGCTCATAATTGGGTGCAGTAAGCCTTCTGGTATACTATGATCTGTTAAGGTACTCCAAAGTTTGTTACATGGGACAACATCACATGCAGCCCTGAGATCGATGAAGATGGTATACAGTTTCTGTTTCTTCAAGGCTCCATATTTTTGTTGGATCAGAAAAAACCTGAGGGCTTGATCTATTGTACCCAGGCTGAGTTGAAAGACCGTTTTGAAGTAGCTAATTGCAGATGACTCCTTGGCCCATGACGCAAGATGTGTGCAAATATTTTCCTAGATGCATCGGACAATGATATTGGCCTATCATTTTCGGGATTGTCCCTCCCCCTTTCTTATACACTGGGATTATAATGGTTTCTGTCCAGGTTTTTGGGACTATGCAAGATTAAATCACTCTCGTAGCCTTTTGCCACTACTCTAAATTCAAACTCACTCTGCTCCTCCCATTGTCCCTCCTCTCCTCTGCACCACTAAAACATGACACTCCATTTCTCCTAGGGTCTCCAACCTAATCTATCCCCCTTGCCTACCCTACAGCACCTCCGCCTCTACCCCACCTCCATTCAACCTTTCACTTGGTCTCTGGAATTCATAATCCATCTTAAACAAGAATTCCTACATCACTGACCACTTCGACTCTTATCACCTTCAACTTTCACTACTATCACAGAAACCTAGAACTCTGGTCGTAACTCAACTACTTAAGCGGCTCCCTACACAGACTCTGCTACATTCCTTCACTCTCCCAAACAAACTGGAAAAGGTGGCGGAGTGGGATTCCTTATCAATAAGGCCCTCACCACTGCCACCTCATCCCAGCCTCACCTCACATTGTTCTGGCTCTCTGTCAATAACCTGGTCCTCTCAACTCCTTCCTCCTTGGCCTGAACCTTATCCTCGAGTCCCTTTCCAATGACATCCCCTGCTCCACATTGCTTTAAACTTCCCACGACTTCCACAGACACTTGCCTTGAACCGAACACCCTCCTATCTGACAACTCTATCTACTCCCTCTACAACCAGCATACCCACTCTGGTGAGAACGTTCTTGAACTTGTCTTTCCCTACTCCATTATCCTATGCTGACCTCTTCATTGACCTCTTTCCTAGTGATCATTGTTCACTTTAACATGTCAGTTACTCCATCTCTTCTCCTCCTCTCCCCTCTTAACTAACATGAGATTCAAGTATGAATCGCTTGCTTCTCATCTTGATGATATGAGGACCTCTCTCCTGTCTCTCCCCCTATTCATTCTTCTTTAATTGATTCTGCTTTGTTAGAATTTCACTTTGCACGTATTACTCCATTTGACTAACACTATCCTGCATGCATATTCCGATTTTCCTGTTACCGTCCTAAGCCCTCGTCACATCACCTCTGTGATCCAGACCATCAAAACAAACATAGTGAACTATGATGCTGGCACAATCCACGATCCCCAGCCAACTCCTAGCCTATTAAAATTCACTTGCTGCCATTTCATCTACTCTCCAAGCTTTACTCACACCTCCCAAGCCAATAGCCATTTTCTCCCCCCTCTCTGCTACAGACTTTGCTTACTACATTTCTTTTAAAATCTCTCTAATTTATGGTACACTCACAGTTCTCTGCCCTCCCACTCCACCATCCTCGTGTCCATTTCCTCTCCTCCTACCCCTTTCAACTCTTGATTGCTTCTCCCCAAACTCTAGTAAAATGGAACGAGCACCCATTTTGCACAGCACCAATTCATCTCATGCTACTATGGATCGAATTGCTCCACTAACATTCTAAGACTTAGTCCCAATCACCTGTCCTCTCTGAGCTATTTAAACTATCTCTCTCTGTTGTACTCATGCTTGCCTCCTTCAAATGCGCAAAAGTCTGCTGACCCAAACGTCACAGCAAAGTATTGTCCAGTTTCTCAAATAGCCAATCATCCAAAGGTTCTTGAAGGATTGTTTTTCAACCAGATTAATAGGTATCTTGAGGATAATGGCCTGTGAGATCTGCTTCAATTTAACTTCTGAAGTAAACTCTATACCTAGAATAGACACATGCATGTATCCAACTTTCTCTCTGATGCTCACAACTACAGACCCTCTTCTATCATCATCCTTTAGGACCTCTCTGCAGCCTTTGACACTGTTGAGCACCCCTCACTCTCCAAGACCCTGGGTTTTACAAATCTACTTTTACCTTGATTACCTTTTACTTAGAAAGTCACTTCTTTAAAATCTCCTGTGACTCAAAAACCTCTGACCCTACACCTCTTTCTGTTGCCACCAACCACTTTGTTGAGGACACTCAAATCATGTTCTCATTTCCATCCTTCACCCCAGCTATTTTGAAATGGATCATCAACTGTCTAAGGGCAATCCATCACTGGATGTCCCTCTGGTGCATCATGCTGAACACTGTAGAAGTGGAAGTCATCTTCCTTCTGGCCTCCATCCTCTCCCCTCTTCTCCGCTGCCTCTTTACCCTTTTCCACCTACCACCCCTCACCTTCGCACCCATCCCCACACTTATATCTTAACTGCCTGACTTTCTTACTCCCTCACACTAGGCTTTCAACTTTCGAGTCTTCTTTGATATCGATAGCTGATTGAAATAATTAATCACTACCACTGCCCTTGATGCTCATATTAACCTTCACAACATTCAGAAAATGCATATATTTCTTACTCACCACTCAAGGACAACTCTAATTCCACCTTTATGCTCATCAAATTAGACATCTGATTGTATCTACTCCTTGACCTTCCTCTCTACTCTTTCCACCCCCTAGACAAAGTCCTCATTAGTGTATTGGAACAGTTAAAGATTTAGAACTGGCATTTTGCTTCACAATCAGTGGCATTATAATGGAAAGTGGTGGATAACTGGTGCAGAGCAATAAGCAATGTATTTTAAGGAAAGTGAAGTCTTGGAAAGAAAGCATTATTTAAATTAAGCAAAAGGAACTTACTTGAAGCGCAAGACACAGTGCTGAAAGCTGAATGACGTATGTGTAAAACAAAGGGATACAAGAGGAAAGGCCATGCGTGCATAGAACAACGTGCAGCCATTTTGAGGAACAAACAACGGGTTGACATGACAACGGGAAACAAAACGAAGACAATTAAGATAGAAACAATATGGAAATAAAACGATAGCTGCAAAAGATGAGTGCAGCATACTTTTGAACACGCACTCGCTTGGGGAGAATATAACAAAGGGGCATTGTATTAATGAGGTAACACACGCATGTACAACATTAAGAGACATTAAAGAAAACTATGTTAGCAACGTGGCAAGCATGAATAAAATGAAACAACTAAGACATTAACAAAATACGTGCAATATTAAGGAATACAAGAAAGGAAGTACTGTCATTACAAGGAAAAGTAAATGCTGAGTGCAAACAAATGAGTAAATGAAACAAATGCAACAGGAGTACAATAAATGCAATGAAGGTGCGGCAAAGTAGAACAAGGCAAAGCAAATAACTAACAGGGTAATTCATAGAATTTCGCAGAAAAGTGTCGCAAGCGGCTGGCGCAGAGTGTCCGCGTGCGATTGTGTGCGCCAGGCACGTGCGCTAAAACCGATTTCCGCGCACAGCGTATTCATGGATTCCATGCTCCCAAACCAGCCGTGGCGCAGAGAATCGCAGCGACCCTGCAGCAGCGCCAGTAACGCCCCCAAGAACGCCCTCGCGCAAGGAAAAGCCATCAACATCGCTAAATCATCGCAAAGGGCTGCGCTAACCCTGGACCAGTTTACAGGGCTGCCAAACAAGGAACGCAAAGCGGGCAACCTTCATATCAGGAGTACGCGGGAAGTTTTACACGCGATTAGCCAGGGTACGTGTATTACAGGGGTACGCGGGAAGTTCAACACGCGATAGTCCAGGGAACGTGTATTACAGGGGTACGCGGGAAGTTCAACACGCGATTGTCCAGGGAACGTGTATTACAGGGGTACGCGGGAAGTCTTATATGCGATTAGCCAGGGCACGTGTAATACAGGGGTACGCGGGAATTATCACACGCGATTTGGCAGGGTACGTGAATTACAGGGGTGCGTGGGAATTATCACACGCCATTTTGCTGGGTACGTGTATTACAGGGGTGCGTGGGAATTATCACACGCGATTAGGCTGGGTGGGTCCTCACAGGTGTTCCCTGTACACCCTCCACGGCCCCTGCAGGCAGCCCACAAAACAGGGGACTACCCTGCACACCTGCTCATGTCCCCCTGCACCCCCACCCCCCAGCCACCAGGGGCACCCACCACCAGGCCCCCACCCATGTCTCCTACCACCCCCACCCACCAGCAGTGCAGGGGCAGCCTCCACCAGGCCCCCACTCATGTCTCCCTCCACCCCCACCCCCCAGCAGTGCAGGGGCATCCTCCACCAGGCCCCCACCCATGTCTCCCACCACCCCCACCCCCCAGCCACCAGGGGCAGCCTCCACCAGGCCCCCACCCATGTCTCCCACCACCCCCACCCCCCAGCACTGTGGGGCACCTGCCAGCAGGCCCCCACCCATGTCACCCATCACCCCCACCCCCCAGCAGTGCAGGGGCAGCCTCCACCAGGCCCCCACTCATGTCTCCCACCACCCCCACCCCCCAGCCACCAGGGGCAGCCTCCACCAGGCCCCCACACATGTCTCCCACCACCCCCACCCCCCAGCCACCAGGGGCACCCTCCACCAGGCCCCACTCATGCCCGACTCATGTCTCCCACCACCCCCACCCCCCAGCACTGTTGGGCACCTGCCAGCAGGCCCCCACCCATGTCACCCACCACCCCCACCCCCCAGCCACCAGGGGCACCCACCACCAGGCCCCCACCCATGTCTCCTACCACCCCCACCCCCCAGCAGTGCAGGGGCAGCCTCCACCAGGCCCCCACCCATGTCACCCACCACCCCCCAGCAGTGCAGGGGCATCCTCCACCAGGCCCACACTCATGTCCCCTATCACCCCCACCCCCCCGCCACCAGGGGCACCCTCCACCAGGCCCCCACTCATGTCTCCCAGCGTGCTACGTGTATTTCAGGGGTGCGCGGGAAGTTCCACTCGCGAATAGCCTGGGCGCGTGTATTTCAGGGGTGCGTGGGAAGTTCCACACGCGAATAGCCTGGGCGCATGCATTTCAGGGGTGCGTGGGAAGTTTTACACGCGATTTCAGCAGGGTACGTGTATTTCAGGGGTGCGCGGGAATTCTCACACGCGATTTGGCTTGGTACGTGTATTACAGGGGTGCGTGGGAATTATCACACGCGATTAGGCTGGGTGGGTCCTCACAGGTGTTCCCTGTACACCCTCCACGGCCCCTGCAGGCAGCCCACAAAACAGGGGACTACCCTGCACACCTGCTCATGTCCCCTGCACCCCCACCCCCCAGCAGTGCAGGGGCAGCCTCCACCAGGCCTCCACCCATGTCTCCCACCACCCCCACCCCCCAGCAGTGCAGGGGCAGCCTCCACCAGGCCCCCACCCATGTCACCCACCACCCCCACCCCCCAGCAGTGCAGGGGCAGCCTCCACCAGGCACCCACTCATGTCTCCCACCACCCCCACCCCCCAGCCACCAGGGGCAGCCTCCACCAGGCCCCCACTCATGTCTCCCACCACCCCCACCCTCCAGCACTGTGGGGCACCTGCCAGCAGGCCCCCACCCATGTCACCCACCACCCCCACCCCCCAGCAGTGCAGGGGCATCCTCCACCAGGCCCCCACCCATGTCTCCCACCACCCCCACCCCCCAGCAGTGCAGGGGCAGCCTCCACCAGGCCCCCACTCATGTCTCCCACCACCCCCACCCCCCAGCAGTGCAGGGGCAGCCTCCACCAGGCCCCCACTCATGTCTCCCACCACCCCCACCCCCCAGCCACCAGGGGCATCCTCCACCAGGCCCCCACCCATGTCTCCCACCACCCTCACCCCCCAGCACTGTGGGCACCTGCCAGCAGGCCCCCACCCATGTCACCCACCACCCCCACCCCCCAGCAGTGCAGGGGCAGCCTCCACCAGGCCCCCACCCATGTCTCCCACCACCCCCACCCCTCAGCCACCATGGGCAGCCTCCACCAGGCCCCCACTCATGTCTCCCACCACCCCCTCCCTCCAGCACTGTGGGGCACCTGCCAGCAGGCCCCCACCCATGTCACCCACTACCCCCACCCCCCAGCAGTGCAGGGGCAGCAGGCAGTCAGGCAGCAGCTGGTGGGAGCGTGCTCGGAGCTCTGGGGGGCAGTAGTTCGGCCTTCCGGGCAGGAGCGTGGTATTCCTTGTGCGTACGCGTGGCCAGCTTGGTACGGAGTGATTTGGCACGTGAAAATCCTGCACGTCAGCGTGAAAAATGAGGAAAGGCCCTCAGCGCGTAAGCGCGTCTGTGACGTGACCCGCACAGGTGTATCCCACACAGCACATGATGACAGAGCACACGTGGAAAGACTGCACGTCAGAGTGTAATCGCGTGAGATTGGTGGAAATGACCCTACACGCAGAAGTGACAAAGCATGTAATTGGTGGAAATGGCCCTAGCGCGTACACGCCGCGTAAGTGACGCTGGACGTGTGGGCCTGTATAAAAGGTACGTGTAGAACACGTTTTCCTTGTACGTGCTTTTCGTGGAGAGCGAGTGGGTGAATTCTGTACTTCTTGTCGTTTCACACGCGATTTACTTCACGGCGTTTCAAGTTCGTATTCCCTGTTACCTCTGACAGCTTTTTCTCTTTTTTCTCTTTTACTGGTTTACCTGGGCCTGTTCCCTCAAACAGTGTTCCCTTCTACTGTTGTCCTGTCTCCTCAGACAGCGTACAAATCTTCTTTTGGCGGGGGTGTTGCCAACCAAACGTGCTCCTTTTACACGCTCGTTTACCAGGCAGACGGTGAGTCACGCACGTATCTAACATCTGTGCTTGCCCCGTGTGTAGACTACCCCTTCAGAGGTCATTCTAGGCTGCGTGTGACACGCATACGTTCATTCTTGTGTTACTGGGTGCCACAGCGTAGTGCAGGTTTTTCTTCCTGCACACGTGGTCTAGGAGGGGTTGCGTGCACGTCATCTCCCTTTTTTGGGCCTCCTGTGCGTTGCGTGACCCGTCATCTTTCCCCAGGGGTTACATTCAGCCTTGCTAGAGCACTAGGGTACAATTACCATCTGGTACCCAACCCCTTTGACCCCCAATTGCCCAGGACAATAGTCTACATCCACTCCCATACGCACATTAACATCAGTGCCATGGCTGGGAGGCGAGGATTCCGTAAGGGTGGCAAAGGTGGAAGAGCCACAAGTGGTGGCCGTGGGGGATCCGGTAGGGGACGTGGTCGTAACTTGCAGGGTGAGCCTGTCCCCCCATGTGTGGAGGACCAGTCACGGGCACCCATAATCCCCCCTCCCCCCCTCCCGTAGAGGCTGATGTGGCTGACACCATCCATGCTCAGCCCTTGTTGGACCAGCCCATTGTGGCACCAGACCTGGCTGACTCCATGGCTCACTTCCAGGTCAGCAGGGCTACGACACGTGCGCTGGTGCACGTTGATGCCATCATGCCACGTGGATCTGGGGCAGCAAGGTCATCTGCTGTACCAAGGAGGCAGGGCGGAGAGGCTGCAGGGGCAGCTGCGGCTCCATCCACCCCAGCCCTCACACACCCAGCCAGGACAGTGTCGGTCCTAGTCCATGCTGCTGACATTCCCCCTGACACCATCACACTAGAGCCAATGCCTGCACCAACTCCCATGCTGAGTGTGCAATCCCACACTCCTGATACAGAGTCCACCAGGGCTCCTGCCCCTAGTGTCCAGAGCGGCGCAGGACACTCAGGATCACCACCACCTTCCAAGCGGAAGAGGAAGAGTGCTCGTCCGGCACAGGCTGATGCCCCAGACACGGCTACACAGTCCGGCCCGTCCAGGAAGCCCAGCTTCACGGATGACGAACTGAATGCACTTGTCGAGTATGTGTCCGGACATGACAACGAGATGGTCATTGTTGCAGGATCCAAGACCACACCTGCACAACGCCAGGCACACTGGCAGACCGTTGCGGACATCGTAAGTGCCCTTGGAATCGTGAGGCGCACAGCCAATGATTGCTATAAGCGCTGGAATGACCTAAAGCGCAGGGCAAAGAGTAAGCTGGCCTCAAGTCATGCCGCAACTCTAGTGACTGGAGGTGGGTCTCCAGTAGTAGACATGGAACTCACTCCACATGAGTCAGTCGCTGGGACCTACGTCACGGAGGAACAGATCCAAGGCGTGGGAGATCTGGCTGATTACGAGGCATTGTCCGGTGAGTGCACATGCATGTGTGTGTCATCCATGTGCATGGTGTGTGTGTGAGGGCTTCTGTTTGTGTGCCAGGTGAGAGTGTGTGCGCCTGAGTCGTATGGGTCAGCCATGTGCTTCATGCAATACTTCCTGCGCAGCTGCATTTGGCCATAGCAGTATCCCTTCTGCCAACAGTAGACATCTAGCCCAACTGCACGCCAGTTGACCTTGAAGTGTCACCTTGCCACAACATAGTTGCTTATTTTTCCCTGTTCATTCAGTCATATTGTTTGCATTCCCCCACTTTTACTAGCCATGTCGCTGTCCACTAGTCACATGTCTGACATGGCTATGGTGAAGTGGAGTGACTTTGTTACCTGGATATCATTTGTACACACATGTCCCTGTGCAATTGGACCATTTCAGACTGGCAGCTCCAGGTGAAAAATCTGACCTGTTAGAATTAGAAAAGCAATGACATGCGGGAACTGGACTGAATGAATAGGTGCTGCCCTCCTCTCCATCTTCACTCAATAGCAATGGTACATGCCATCTGTGTGATGGCATGTGTGTTTCACCTGGCAATCACAGGCCAATGTGTGATGCCACTGCCAGGCAGCATGCAGAAAATGTGTTCATTTTCCATCTTGGTGTCATCAGTGTGTGCCATTTGCCTGCACTTCATACGCAGTGAGGGTGCATGCATGGGAGGGTTTTAGTCATGTGGGACATGTGTCAATCAAGTACTGGTTCTCTTGCTTCTCAGCCCTCATTGTGTGCCATGGTGCTAATGCCTGTTTCCATTTCTTTGTTTTCATGTCTTTGCAGGGGAAGACGCACCTGATACTGCTGGGGTTGTGGAGATGGTGCAGACCCAGGAGGGGTCCGAGGGCCGACCAACCACCAGTGAGGGACGTGGTGTGGTGGTGGGGGAGAACCCACAAGTGCTGCAGGTCATGCTCTCAAGGGGTGTCTCTGGCTGCACCTCCCCCGAGCTGTACTCAGGTGTTGATTCGGATGAGACCTACGTGCCGTCGCAGGTGAGTGTTCCAGGGAGGGATTCTGTTCTGTCTCACCCACCTGCACCAGGGTCAGAACCCTCCATGGGGATGTCAGTGTTGGCAGCTACGCCTTTGGTGGTTACGGATGCAGGGTCACACTCCGCGACATCTGATCCTGTTCCTGGGCCAGCAGATCAGAGGGGGAATGCAGTCCTGCAGCCTCAGGCAGTGCCGGCACAGCAAGGCGCAGTTCGCCTTGCCCCAGACAGGTGTGGTGCCCGCCGACGTGGTGGCCGTACGCCACCTGGCAATACCGCATGGGAGCAATCCATTTACGGTATGGCAACCCAACAGGCTGCATCATCCGAGATGATGGCTCAGGCCATGGATAGCGTGGCCACTTCCATTGTCCCCCCAGAAAGGCTGATGGAGCGACTAGAGCAGGCAACCGACTCCATCTGCCAGTCACACAGGGAGGACATGTTGGGGTCCAACAGGGACAGGCGGGCGGCACTGGCGACTCTGCAGGAGGCCATCTCCATTGAGTCCCAGGGCCACGGGGAAGCCCTGAGGCAGGAGCTCCTTCACCTCAGGACGACTCTTCTTGAGCTTGAGGCTTCAACACACCAAAGGACAGAACAGCAGCTGGAGCGTCTCACCCGTACGCTCTCAGCTGAGATGCAGGCAACGAGGGCGGAGGTCCGGGCATCCCGTGAGTTGTTGCATGGGGACCTCCGCACACTCATCCTCCAGAACCAGACCTACCACACCTGCATGCTTGCAGCCATGGAGGAGCAGACTAGGGCCTTGCGTGGGCTGCCTCCCATAGTGCAACCACCTCCGGATGCAGCTGCACAGGGTGATAATAGCGACAGCAGTGATACTCCCACAACAGGGTAGCCGTGTGGGCCATGAGCCCATGGAGGTGTTTTATTTTCCCAGGATCCACGCAGGTGGGTTCTGGTGTGCATCCTGTCCTCGGACCTCCTGGGTGGCCTCCCCAACCCCCCCGGGCCCATCAATGGCCATTTGTGATTGTTTCTTATTTTTATTGTTATTTATTTTATTCCCTATTTTTTTGGGACGATTTGTTGGCTTCCGTGGTTCCTGTGGGCATACGCTGCATTGTGGCTGGGCACATGCAGGCTTGTAATGTATTTGGTTCAGATGCTTGGGTTTGAGTCACACACACCCCTCCTGCTTCCCGTTTCCATGGGCTTGCAAAGGGTGTGCCCAAGTGACAGTGAATTACACAGTGACGTTGGACTCCCATGAGCTGTGTGGGCAGTCTGTAGTCAATACTGTGTATACATTCCTAGTGCATATTGCTGTTGTGTTGTACACTGCATGTTGCATTGATGTGTAACTCATCTTCTGTGTCTACCTCCCAATTTGCAGGTCCCTTCCTCATGTCTACACAAGGACCTCTAGTCTGGAGATGGGGTCCATGTTGGCAGCAGTGCACCTACAACTCTACATGGTGCCAACACTGCACAGTTGGTGGTGGTGGGAGTGCAGGCATTTCCAGGTGGTGAGACTACTAATATGTAAAATTTGTGATGTCATGTTAATGGTAGTACGTGCTCAAGTATGTTGTTGGTCCGGCATTGCTGTGAGCATTTCAGGTGTTGCAGGTTTCTAATAGGGACACTGTACATAGTGACACTAGTGTCATGTTGTGGGGATTACTTTGTTTACCTGCAAATAGCATGACATGGCACGGTGTGTCGTGTGGCGGTGCTGGGGTTGGGTTGGCTGACATGGCACTGTCCTCTTGTTGCATTTTGCAAGTGGGTATTCTTTTTAGCTGCTTGAATGTGTAACTCCACAAAACTGCATTGGTGGTGTCTGTGTGGGTAGGGATGCACACATTGTGACACTTCCAGGTGAACAATCTCAGGCTGATATGGTATTCACGGTTCATTCTCCAGACATTCAGGATCAGTGTCAGGTTGAGTCAACATTGATTGTCAGATGGAATGTGCCAGGGCAGTGTGCACTCCACAGGGGTGTGATTTCTATGTGAAGTAATTAGCCACTAGCTGTGTACGGGCTGCCTCCCCACGTGCCCTTTCCCCTCCCATGCGCAGCGGCTGTGCATGTGGTTGGGGATGTGGGGCCACCACCATGTCCACGGCCAGGCCCCGGCGTGTTGCAACGTTGTGCAGGACACATGCTGCCACTATGATCCTGCACACTACTGGGGGAGCGTATAACAGCTGCCCGCCAGAACGGTCAAGGGAGCGAAAGCGTGACTTTAGCACTCCGAATGTGCGCTCCACTATGCCCCGGGTTGTAATGTGGGCTGTGTTATATCTTACCTCGGGTGGCGTGGTGGGGTTCCGAATTGACGTCATCATGTGGGGGCTGAGAGGGTAGGCACTGTCCCCTGTGGAGGTGGTGATTGGTATCATTGGTGGGGTTGTGACCTTGCTCAGTATCCAACATGCATGCATTTGCAGTGGCATACATACTCACCAAGCAGCCATGTATCACCATGCCGCCCAGCATCTACGTCCCGGCATAAGGTGGACATTCGGTAAATGAAGCTGTCGTGGGTGGAGCCGGGATAGTTGACATATACTGAGGTGATGATTCCCTTGGCATTACATACTACCTGCACGTTGATGGAATGCCAGTGCTTGCGGTTCCTATAGATGTGCTCAGATGCCCTGGGGGGACGTAGAGCCACATGGGTGCAGTCGATGGCACCTAGCACTTTGGGGAATCGTGCCACACCGTAAAAATCCAGGGCGGCAGCATGCCTTTCTGCAGGTGTTCTGGGCAGGTATATGTGCCTGCGGACTGATGGGCGTGCAGTGATGATGTTCAAGACCTGGTGTTGGCAGCGTGACTGGGTGGCCTGTGACACCCCACCCACTATGGCACTTGTCCGCTGAAATGATCCAGTGGCTAAGAAGTGCAGTACATTGAGGACCTTGTCCAGGGGGCTGAGTGCTTGGGAGCACAGGGTGGGTGATGTGAGGTCATCCTCCCACTCACTCACCAGGTCCAGTATTATGTGTGGTGGAAACCTGTACCTTCCATACACCTGGTCATCAGGCATCCCGAAAAGGCTGGTTCTGGGTGTGAATATTCTGGCCCTGACTATCCTCCTCCTCCTCCTTTGGTAGCCCACTGCCACTGCTGCTAGGAACGGTATGTTCATCCTAGCGTCTGGCTTGTTATTGTTAAAGTGCGCAAATTCATGCTTTGCGCGTGTTCTAGGCGAGCGTGTGACCCGCGCACCCCTGGAATCCAGTTCCCAGTCCAATAGCGTGTGGAAATTCACACACAACGGGATACAGGTGCGCTGACGTACTTGCGTGTGTAAGTGCCCGCGCACCCCTGAAATACACGTACATAGGCCAATCGCGTGTACGCGCACTTTTGTCCAATTACACGCGATGACACTCTGACGTGCAGTATTTACACGTGTGCTCCGTCATCACGTGCTGGGTGGGGAACACCCGTGCGGGTCACGTCACATACGCGCTTACGCGCTGAGGGACTCTGGACCAATAGAATCGCGTATGCGTGCTTACACGCTTACGCGCTAAGGGCCTTTCCTCGGATTTCACGCTGACGTGCTGAATTTTCACGTGCCAAATCACTCCGTATCAAGCTGGCCACGCAAAAACACACGGAAGACCACGCTCCTGCCCAGAAGGCCGAGTTACTGCCCCCCGTGCCCCGAGCAGCCTCCCACGTGCCATCTGCTGCTGCCTGCCTGCCTGCCTGCCTGCTGCCACCGTGCCCTGCCATTTGGTGCCTGCACATCAGCCATCTGCAGGGGTCCAGTTGCTGTGTCCACCCCTGCTGGAACTGAAGACTCCCGACTGGGATTACATCGCTCCACAGCCCAGCCCCAGGACCCAGTTGCCCACCCACACCTGCCTCTGGGGTTGCCATGTCGGGCACTTCCACATCTGGCACCAGTGGCAACCCCAGGCCAGAGGGGCAGAGGGGCACCAGCTTCACTGCCACCGAAGTTGGTGTCCTGGTGGAGCATGTCCTGGGGCAGTATGATGCCCTCTTTGGATCGTCCCGCGCCAGCAAGGATGGACGGGAGAGGATCTGGGCCGACTGTGTGGTTGCCATCAATGCGGAGGGGGTGGCAACCCGCAACGTCCAGAAGATCAGGAAGCGCTGGGAGGACTTGAGGTCCAGGACCCTTGTGAAGGCCCGGCGCCTCGTGGAGGGGGGCCGGGGCCGCATGAGTTCCATCCAGATGAGGGTCCTGGAATGCGTACGCCCAGCGCTCCATGCCCAGATCCTTGAGAGGGAGGCCCGTCTGGAGTTGAGCGGTAAGTGTCCAAGCATTACTGTGTGACACAGGGCATGTTGCTGTGTGCTGGGTCTATGATACTTGCCTGTATGTGTGCCATAGGCCATGTATGCATGTATGTGTGCATGGACATCATGGTAATGCATGTGCAACATGTGATGTGTGACCCACATGGTTGTTGCATGTGTTCAAATGCCGCATGGGGACCCCTATGCAGATTTTGAACATGAGAGCATGCCAGTCTCTGTACCGGGACATGGGTGGGGGTGAGGGATGGGTGCCGATGCCAGGTACATATGTGGTAGCCATGTCTGTGTGGCTGACCTGCGTGTCTGTGACTTGTGCATGCCATGGATGCATGACACATGTGTGTGACAATGCACAGATTCAGTGAAGCAGCCAAATTACCCTTGTATCCGCTGTGTTTGTTGTGTTTGGGGCCAGATGGATGTGACTGAGGTGAAGTGTGTGCATGTGAAATGCATGAGCCATGATGCATGTGAGTTCCATATCATTGAATGTTTCAAGAGTCCATTGGACATGCATGGAAATGTCCATGGCATGCAGCATGCCTGTTACTGTGTGTGTTTTGCCTGGACTGACCCATGTGTTGTGGAGGGACATGATGGAAGTGTACTTTGACAGTGGTGGTCATCTGCTATTGCTTCCTGTCTAGGGGACCATTGTACAGTACCCTGATGCTTGTGTTCTTTGTCTCCCTCTACGCAGCGGCTAGTGAAGAAGAGGGCGGAGACGGCGCTGTGGAGCAAGGCGGCGGGGATGCCCCCACGGCTGCAGCGGAAGGGGTGGGTGAGCCCCCACAGGGGCCTGCTACGGTGGGAGACGGTGAGGAGCCATCCAGGTTGGTGGTTTGCACAGAGGAGGAGGAGGCCGCCACTGTGGCACACATGGGGCCTGGTGGGGGCATCCCTGCTGGTGCAAGTGGTGCAGTCCAGGGCCAGGGGCAGGAGGCAGCACAGGTCACCGTGGAGGGGCCTGTGCATGTCGCTGTCCCTGACCCTGTGAGTGCACCACCATGCACCAGCAGGGATGCCCCGTCCCAGGCCCGTCCGCAGGTAGAGGGGATGTCCATGTCACCTGACTCCCCTCCACCTGCGGACGTGGGAACCCCTGGCCATGCGGAGAAGGTCCTGATTGGGGTCGCGATGCGCACGGCTGTGATTCGTGATGCCGTGCGTGCTTCCCGGGAGGAGCACGCACGTCATCACGAAGTGCACCGTGCCGACGTGGCCCAATTGGGATCGGCCATGTTCGGGGGTTTCCTGCATGTGTTGGCCAATGTGGCGGCCCTCTCCTCCTCTGTGTAGGCTATACACCAGTCGTTCTCCTTGCCGTCTTCCAGCCCAGATGCCGCCAGGGCCCCCTGTGGACCTGCCCCGACCAATGCAGCCAGCTCGGTGGGGATCCCATCCCTGCCACAGTTGGGAGTCGGAGGTCCAGCAGGGGTGGACAACACAGCAACTGGACCCCAGCAGATGGAAGATGTGACAGCATCATCAGGCAGGGCACGTGCACGACGGCGTCGGTGGTTTCCATCAGCCTGGATGCCGTCGTGCTGGCAGAGGCAGTGGCGTCGGAGGCAGCAGCGGGCTCGACGTGGGAGGCATCATGGCTCGGGGCCATCAAGATCAGAGGGGCAGGCATCGGCCGGAGGGCAGGGCAACCCTGGGATGGTGGTGTCTTCCGTGTGGGAGCAGTTGGTCCAGTGGATAGGTGCGGAGCGGCAGCAGGCGGAAGAGGAGCGGCTCACCATGGTCAGGGCGGAGTTCTCCATGCGTCGGGCGTTGAGGCGGGCTGAGTGCCTCGAGGAAGCTCGCAGGGAGTTTGAGCTGGACATGGGGTTATCCCTGCGAGACCTCGGGGCCAGGACAGAGTCCCGCCTCCAGGACATCGACATGGAGTTCGATGATGCCCTGGCCAGCAACATCACCGAGTGAGCCGCAGGACTTGCCCGCTGCCTTTGTATATAGTTATTTAGTTAGTTAGTGTTAGGTTTCCTTTATTCATTTTTATTTATTTGGACCGCTCGGACAATGGCCACTTTTTTGTATATATTTTTTCATTAGGTAGTAGTAGGTTTCATTTATGGTGTTGGGCTCATGGACCCTTGAATTTTCGTGTATATAGTTTGCTTTTTGAATGGACATTTCTTTTATTAATTATTGTGTTCACCATGAGGAAATGGTTTTTCATTATTTTCCTTCCACATGATTTTGCTTTGGACTACATTTGTTTTTGGATTCCTAATTTTTTATATTTTTTTACATGTGTTCTCGGACATGGACCTTTTATTTTGTTATCCCCATTGTTGTGTGTTTGATTTGTTTACTTATTTCACATCTTTAATACAATTTTTTTTTACTTTCACTTGTGGTATTTTCTCATTGGTTTCATACATGTCATGATATGGGTTTTGACATTCACTTGCACCCATTGTGTATGTGTGTGTGACGGACATGTGTTCATTTACATACTTGCCATTGGGGTTGTATCATGTAATTGCATTCACTATGTGGGTGGATGCAATCCTTGCCTGGGTGTTTGTGCTGGGTATGCTGCCCATTACTGCCATGATTGAGTATCGTCAGGACCTGGGGGCAGGGGGACATGTGTGGGTGCCTGGTGGAGGGTGCCCCTGGATGGTGGGGGGTGGGGGTGGTGGGAGACATGACTGGGGGCCTGGTGGAGGGTGCCCCTGGTGGCGGGGGGGTGGGGGTGGTGGGAGACATGGGTGGGGGCCTGGTGGAGGGTGCCCCTGCACTGCTGGGGGTTGGGGGTGGTGGGAGACATGAGTGGGGCCTGGTGGAGGCTGCCCCTGGTGACTGGGGGGGTGGGGGTGGTGGGAGACATGACTGGGGGCCTGGTGGAGGGTGCCCCTGGATGCTGGGGGGTGGGGGTGGTGGGAGACATGGGTGGGGGCCTGGTGGAGGGTGCCCCTGGATGCTGGGGGGTGGGGGTGGTGGGAGACATGAGTGGGGGACTGGTGGAGGGTGCCCCTGGTGACTGGGGGGGTGGGGGTGGTGGGAGACATGAGTGGGGGCCTGGTGGAGGGTGCCCCTGCACTGCTGGGGGGTGGGGGTGATAGGGGACATGGGTGGGGGCCTGGTGGAGGGTGCCCCTGGATGCTGGGGGGTGGGGGTGGTGGGAGACATGAGTGGGGGCCTGGTGGAGGGTGCCCCTGGTGACTGGGGGGGTGGGGGTGGTGGGAGACATGAGTGGGGGCCTGGTGGAGGGTGCCCCTGCACTGATGGGGGGTCGGGGTGATAGGGGACATGGGTGGGGGCCTGGTGGAGGGTGCCCCTGGATGCTGGGGGGTGGGGGTGGTGGGAGACATGGGTGGGTGCCTGGTGGAGGGTGCCCCTGGATGGTGGGGAGTGGGGGTGGTGGGAGACATGAGTGGGGGCCTGGTGGAGGGTGCCCCTGGTGGCGGGGGGGTGGGGGTGGTGGGAGACATGGGTGGGGGCCTGGTGGAGGGTGCCCCTGCACTGCTGGGGGTTGGGGGTGGTGGGAGACATGAGTGGGGGCCTGGTGGAGGCTGCCCCTGGTGACTGGGGGGGTGGGGGTGGTGGGAGACATGAGTGGGGGCCTGGTGGAGGGTGCCCCTGGTGACTGGGGGGGTGGGGGTGGTGGGAGACATGAGTGGGGGCCTGGTGGAGGGTGCCCCTGGTGGCGGGGGGGTGGGGGTGGTGGGAGACATGAGTGGGGGCCTGGTGGAGGCTGCCCCTGGTGACTGGGGGGGTGGGGGTGGTGGGAGACATGAGTGGGGGCCTGGTGGAGGGTGCCCCTGGTGACTGGGGGGGTGGGGGTGGTGGGAGACATGAGTGGGGGCCTGGTGGAGGGTGCCCCTGCACTGCTGGGGGGTGGGGGTGATAGGGGACATGGGTGGGGGCCTGGTGGAGGGTGCCCCTGGATGCTGGGGGGTGGGGGTGGTGGGATACATGAGTGGGGGCCTGGTGGAGGGTGCCCCTGGTGACTGAGGGGGTGGGGGTGGTGGGAGACATGAGTGGGGGCCTGGTGGAGGGTGCCCCTGGTGACTGGGGGGTGGGGGTGGTGGGAGACATGAGTGGGGGCCTGGTGGAGGGTGCCCCTGGTGGCTGGGGGGTGGGGGTGGTGGGAGACATGAGTGGGGGCCTGGTGGATGGTGCCCCTGGTGACTGGGGGGGTGGGGGTGGTGGGAGACATGAGTGGGGGCCTGGTGGAGGGTGCCCCTGGTGGCGGGGGGGTGGGGGTGGTGGGAGACATGAGTGAGGGCCTTGTGGAGGCTGCCCCTGGTGACTGGGGGGGTGGGGGGGGTGGGGGTGGTGGGAGACATGAGTGGGGGCCTGGTGGAGGGTGCCCCTGGTGACTGGGGGGGTGGGGGTGGTGGGAGACATGAGTGGGGGCCTGGTGGAGGGTGCCCCTGCACTGCTGGGGGGTGGGGGTGATAGGGGACATGGGTGGGGGCCTGGTGGAGGGTGCCCCTGGATGCTGGGGGGTGGGGGTGGTGGGAGACATGAGTGGGGGCCTGGTGGAGGGTGCCCCTGGTGACTGGCGGGGTGGGGGTGGTGGGGGACATGGGTGGGGGCCTGGTGGAGGGTGCCCCTGGATGCTGGGGGGTGGGGGTGGTGGGAGACATGGGTGGGGGCCTGGTGGAGGGTGCCCCTAGATGGTGGGGGGTGGGGTGGTGGGAGACATGAGTGGGGGCCTGGTGGAGGGTGCCCCTGGTGGCGGGGGGTGGGGGTGGTGGGAGACATGGGTGGGGGCCTGGTGGAGGGTGCCTGCACTGCTGGGGGTTGGGGTGGTGGGAGACATGAGTGGGGGCCTGGTGGAGGCTGCCCCTGGTGACTGGGGGGGTGGGGGTGGTGGGAGACATGAGTGGGGGCCTGGTGGAGGGTGCCCCTGGTGACTGGGGGGGTGGGGGTGGTGGGAGACATGAGTGGGGGCCTGGTGGAGGCTGCCCCTGGTGACTGGGGGGGTGGGGGTGGTGGGAGACATGAATGGGGGCCTGGTGGAGCCTGCCCCTGGTGACTGGGGGGGTGGGGGTGGTGGGAGACATGAGTGGGGGCCTGGTGGAGGGTGCCCCTGGTGACTGGGGGGGTGGGGGTGGTGGGAGACATGAGTGGGGGCCTGGTGGAGGGTGCCCCTGGATGCTGGGGGGTGGGGGTGGTGGGAGACATGAGTGGGGGCCTGGTGGAGGGTGCCCCCTGGTGACTGGGGGGGTGGGGGTGTTACGCCCGTGTTCCGCCTACTTTTGTTGCGTGCGCCGCGCTATGTGCGAATTTCGCTGTGGCCTGTGCGATTTTCGCTGTGACCTGGCGCACGCTGTTAGATGGCCTGTGCGCCAACGTGCGCGGCGCACTTTTTATCGCACATCCGCTGGTTTTCTCGCGCACGGACTTCCATGAATCGACGTGCGCTGCTTTTCGTGCGATTTTCGCACTTGCACTGCGATTTTCGCTATTCCACTGCGATTCGCATGTTTTTGCCCACTTGCGCCGCGCTAATTATTCCATGAATCGGCCTGTCAATGTCAGAGATACCGAATTGAAATAGGCTGAATAAAGCAAAGTGAAGCAAAGCATTGGTCAAACAGAAAAGGTCAAGGGTAAACAATGCAATGTTTGAAATGTTATGCACAAAAGCAAAATAGCATGGTGACATTCCACAAGGAAGTGACTGTGCGACAATTACGCAACATTACCATATTGCTCTGATAAATATAATAAAATACAATATAGAGCAAATCAGAGGATTGGCTGGGCATTTGTAATGTGAGAGGATTGAAGTGAACTGAACGATTGAAGAAATTGCTACCAGCCCATTCATATATGCTCAGTCAATTGGCACAGTCAGTTGCCACCAAATCACTTCAGCTGAACTATCACGAACATATAATAAATGAATATTTGAGTGACCATAGCATCAGTTGCAAGCCACGAAAAAATGCAGTAGCATTTAAACATTCACGTCAACACCATTTGGGAGGGATGATAATGGAAAGCTACAGCATGCATAATGAATGATAATCATGGCGTGCTGGCATTTTGGGATCAGCCTCAAACAGTGAAGTGTATCAGCACAAAACACAAAAAAATAGAGTGATAAAGAAAGGTAATAACAGACTCCATCAACTTAACTAATGAAAAGCCCAAAGGCACTGAAATGACCCAAAGGCAGTGATCAGCCGTACCACTGTGGTTACATCTGGATGTGATTGGGGAATATATATATTTGAACAAGTGCTACAATTATGAGCACAAGGTTTTGCGACAGAATTATAGTCCTATATCTAGTTGGACATTTCACATCACAGGTGAACCAGAAAGGATCATCATACAAGTAATAGAGTGCCTAAAGTGGTATTAAGTTTTAAGGTATGCACCATTTTAAGGTATGCACCAATTGCATTGGGAAGAAACAATGGAATAGAATTGGGCAAGTGAAAACTGCACAGATGAAATAATGTGTTGAACAATAAAGGAAATAACCTTGTGCAATCAAGCAACAAGGACAACAAAAGGGTGCATGATTACATCGTTGCTGATAGAAGAAAAGAGTGAAGCAACTGCCAGAAGTGAGTCAACATGTCCTGGGATATCACAAGTGAGGATACAAGACCAGCCCAGAATGATGGGGTCTGGTGAATTATTTACGTTGCCCTGACCCATTTATACTTGAGCCACAGGAAGATCGGGTCCAACGGTGGCAGCAGTGGATGGAGGAATTTGCGGACTTTTTGAGGGCAGCAGGAGACCAGGATGCCTCAAACAAAATGGACATATTCATTAATTTGGTAGGCAAGGAGGTGAAAGATGTGATGAGGGGCATTCCGGCTTAGGAAAGAACAACGTATCAGCAATTGGTCTCTGCTATTGGTGAACAGTTGGTGGTCCCTCCCAATCGGGACTATGAACAGTACACATTTAACCAGTGTACACAGAGTCCACATGAAACTATTGACCAATTTGCATTACGGTTGAAGGGAAAGGCAACATATTGCGAATTTGCAAGCTTTAGCGATGATGAGGCGATTAGGTAGAGAATCTCTGAAGGATGTACGTCACCACAACTTCAGAGACATCTTCTAAGAGTGCCTCTCCCAATAAAGGTAGTCCTGGAATTGGCACGGGTGTATGAAATTACTGAAAAGCAAGTGGACAATATGGAAAACAAAAGTGAGTTAAATATCATTACTGGTATCAGGTCTAAGAGACAGAGGCAATCCCGATGTTCAAACCTGTTCTCCAGACAAAGCGCATGGGATGGTGAAGCTAGGAGTCGACCGGAAAAGAAATGCGATAGATGTGGATTGGATTTCCCACACAGAGGTAGATTTCCAGCTTTTGGGCGGATGTGTATGAGATGTGGACAGTGAAATCCCTTCTGGATCGTGTGCAAAGAAGGGGTTTAATCATCGACAACATGGGGATCCAGTGCATAATTGCTACCGAAGAGGAGGTGTGGCATAGTGAGGTTTCCTGATGCAAGTGTATACTGGGAGAGAGAGATCAGACGACCTAGTGCTAGCAGCTGTGTGGAAATGTGTCAGTCCCAGCTGGGTTGTGTGAAAGCAATAGAACCAAAGAAAAGATCTAGCCATGAAGCATGTCGAAAATGGGGGGAGGGCATGGATGGAAGAAGACTGCAGGCCAATGTAGATTGGATAAATCGCAAGAGGGGAATTGAAGGAAAACAGATACCAGTCAGTGAAAGTGAATCTGTACTAAGCAGGCAGAAACAATGAAGGAAGATGGGATCCAGCCATGAGCCAGAGTCACTAATAGTTATGGCTTTCAAAAGGCCCAGAGTGACTGCTGTGAAAAATGATGGTGTAGTGACAGAAGATGTTTCACTCTTCCATGCAATGTTCCAGGATGGATTGGATGAACAAATGTATGAAGAAGGGAGAAATGAAGAACCTGCTTGTCTCATGTCACAGAATGACTTGAATAGAGAACTGTTTGGGGATAGGAGGCGTGAAGAACTTGATGGTCCCCTGTCACTTAAAGACTCTGGACATTCTGCACCTTGTTTGCTTGGCAGTGGTCGCCCTCAAAGGACTATACACAGGCCCTTACATCTCATTGAACACATATAGAGGTGACCGGCCAGGCCAATGGAGAGAGTGAACTTAAATGATAAGCAAGGAGGAGTTGTTGTGGCTGAATAGAATATGGAATGTTTGGGGAGTGGAACTTGGAAAGGAATGGAATGGGGAGAGGGCAGTTGAAGTATGGCAATACAGAGATCTAGACACACATAATGTATTCTGTCATTATTTGAAGACTTTGGACTATTCATAAGTGTATGAAAAGAATACAACACTTTGCTACCCAAACTTTGCTAACTTGATGTTTAAGCGCCCATATACCCCTGGGTCAGGAGCGCCATACAAAATAAATAAACAAACAAAACAAACAAATAAACAAACTTTCCTCAACATACCCAGATCCTCCATGCACAATCGCCCCCCATGTGAAGTTCCTACTCCCAGAATTCAAAGCAATCAATGGTCTTGCTCCTGGTCCTGCTCCTGAGTACCTTGCTGACTGTATCATCCTGTTCCCTCTGTTCCTCCTCCCCACTCATCATCACAGTCCCATGTCCACTGTACCTCCCATGGCTTTACCTCTTTCTTCTTATTTGCCCACTCCTTTAGAACTCGCTGCCCACTACAATCAAAGCCAGCCCATCTGGGGATCTCTTCCAAGCTCGGCTTAAACTACACCCACTTGCCAAAGAGGCCGCTCATACCACCTTCTCCCACATCCTCCCTATCGGACCTCTTCACTCCTTGACACCCTGCCATGTAATAAAGTATTTTTTTAAATGTGTACAGTACTCCTCTGTAGTTTGAATAACTTGGCCCCTAAGTTACTGTTACCTTTGCAAGTCACCTGTTTCTTATATATTTGTTTTGTTTTGTCCCTGGCCTATACACCCTCATAAACTTAGCTCCCCACTTGTTCTCACCTTTGTGCTATTATGCAGGCACTCGTCTAGGCAAAGCATCAATCACCTGCAATTGTGTTACTGTAGGTCAAACATTTTTTATTTTGTGTATTGCTCTAAGACGCAAAACAGAAGAGGTTACACTCTAATAATAATTTTCAATGAATGACTGAATAAATAAATACAAGTCTGCACAAATGTATATAGTATCCTCATTTCCCAAAGGTACATTGAGGAATTCGACCATCTACAGAAAGGGTGTTCCCACGCCTAGGTATTTAAAAAATGTTTAAAATAAATTGAAGCATGGTAGATCAACCTCCGGGAAATGTGTGGGGCTAATCCACACACATTTTCCTATGCTCACTGCACAACATGCACCTAGACCTGTGTACTCTGGGTGGACACAGCCTACAGGTGCAGTACCCTTGTCATATTTAGTTTGGCTATGACAGCCAAGATTATACCATGTCATCTCATAAGGAGGATGGCAAAACCTTCCCCCGTCATGGTCAGCCTAATTAACTAACAAAGGCTCCATGGATCTGTCCTATCTGTTTGATTAACTCTGCTTCTAGTGGCAGCTTTGCATAGTAATAAGAGTTTAATTCAAACAGGCCCAGATTGGGCCTGGCTGCAGAGGCTAACAAAGGAGGCCGGAAACCCCATCAGCCTTTGATATACATCTGTGTCAACCTGGATCCAGCTCCCACCACTCAGTATCAAGGGCAATGAACTGTCACATCTGGGACAACTGTTTACAGTAGTCTCCCCCCACAGGAGGACCCCATTCAGAAGGTACGAGAATATGGTTTGCTGAATCCAGAATGTGTGGTCATGCCGCAGCTTCTAGGGAGACCTGCCACTTTAAACAGGAACCATAGAAAACTCCAGCAACTAGTGAGACCTTTTGATCCACAACAAACAGGAAGATCAGTGGGACTTAGCATTACATGTGTTCACCCCTTTACGTTTACTGTTGCAAAGTCCTCTGGTTATTACCTCATTAATACTGAAGCTTGTTGTTGGGGACCTAGGATTGGCTCATTAAGGTATAATTAGCCTTCACCAATCACTGTGGACCGTCTGGCTTTAAAAAGGGCTGAAACCGTCTTTTGGGCTGATCATCTAAAAACATCACCTGAAAAGCTCAGCATTGGACCCTAGCTGAAGGTACAGTTTTCCTTACATCTTCCGCCAGTAAAGGAAGGCCAGGACATTCAAGAGGGAAGCAAGATCCCTCCCCTAAACATCTCACAGGAAACAGAGGGAGATACTGAATCCAGAAGACCCTCCAGCAGCTCCAGAACCAGTATCAAGCCAGCACACAGCATGCCCTGCTAGGTCTGCAGCAAGCTTCCTAAGTGGGATGTGCCAGAGAGTCACTGAACAAAATCAAGGACAAGACAGATGCCTGTAACACTCTCCACAGCTTTGGGCTGTCCGCCTTAAAGGATGACACAAGCCCAGTGAAGAAGCTAGGAGGAGTGCAACTACTGATGTCTGCCATAAATGGCATTTTCGTTGCAGTCGAGCCCCTCGAGCGGCACCCGACTGCACCACTGACTGCTGTTACGCCACAGTTGCTAAAGCAGTTGAAGATGCCTCGACCAGTGCTTCAGAACCGCTGACCAACAATGAGACAAATATTCTTGACCCTGAGCCCCCATGAAGGCCAACCTGCAGCCGTCCATCCAGCCTTGCTCGCCAAACTTCCTGCTGCCTGATACCTGCATCTGTCTCGCGTCTTGAACTTTGTTGCAGAAGATGGAAAGCGTCCTGAAACCGCCTCTACACTGTCGAACACCAGGAACTTTTACAAACACAAGGTGCATTGTGATTCTGTCCCCCTTGACCTTCTCCAAGGCCCCTAGTGACATTTTACGACCCATTGAAATGGAGAATGCTTGAACTATAGTGATTAATTACTTTACCGGCTAACCCCCTGTCAGTATCCAGAGTGCATCCCTTTTCCTTCTTTGAAACTGTCTGTCCTCTGCATTTCTTTACAGGATGGGTTGCATTGTGTAGTGTGCTAGAACTGTCTGCTGTGATAGTAATAAAGTAGATATGTGTATACAACCATGACTGGACAGTCCCTTTTATCAATGGGTCATAATTGTATTTTTGCTGTGTTGCAACTAACCAACGATTCACAACCTTTGGAGATAAGCCTGCCGTTCGGTCAAGGAGGTTTATAATTGACTTTTATTTCCAATCTGTTCAGATCCCTTCCGGTGTACTAGTGGTGTGGGGCTGATTGATGGCTTAGAAACCAATATTCATCCCTGGACCACTGGTACCCCGGCAGGTGATTTGTCACAAGTACTTCTTCATGTAAGAAGGCAACAGGTGAAGAATTTAAAGTACTCTTTGGCGCTCATTATAAGTTTGCTGGTATCCCGCTGGTATTACAGCAAACTGCACTTTCCGTCTCTGCCACCTGATATCCTGGTAATACTGGGATATTACGGGCGGTGGAGTTTCGGTAAATTCTGATTCCCATGGAGTCCATGGGATGGGATTGCTCAATTACTGTAATTGTGCAGTTTCTTTGCCAGTGGGGGCCTGATCTATCGGCAGGTGAAGCCTAGTGGGAGAATCATGGCCCCCACTGGCAAACTTGAAGTGCTCTGGTCCCAAAATGTCTGAATTCCAGGCATGAATATAGCTGTCATTATCATATCAGTCTTACTGAACAACTTGTGCTCTTCAGAAATAGTTTAATACTTGTTATTGATTTGGTGAGAAATCATTTTTTCTTTTCATCCATATGAGTTCAAGTGATCTTCCTTTTCTCAATGGTCATCCAACTTTGGAAATTCCACAATATTTAAGTCAGTTTGAGAAATCACTAATGCTGGAACATGGATGAGCACCAGGGAACACACTCCACCCCAATCCTTGGGCAGCTTCATATAGGCTTGAGATCCACAAGCCCAATATCGAACCACAAGGATGGCTGTCCCTTCTCCCATTCTGGTAATGTCAATTGTGATCTTGCATTCTTTATTATATCCCACATGGTTCTTTCCGTGTCTTCGGAAGAAGCACAGTGTTGCATTAAACAACAGGATTACAATTACTGGTCCTATAGATCAACATTTGAGTTTGTTCTCAACATCCAGGTGATCCTGCTATTAATGTCAAAGCAGGACAATTCATTCTCTTAATTTCTTCAATGATAACATCATCCTGTCCTGCAGCAGCATACACAAGCATTTTGCATTTCCATCCATGCTCCTTCTCCATTTGAAGGGTCTTGATATAGTAATGCTGGTATTAAAAATGACAATTTTGATCTCCATCGCAAGGTCGCCTAACATATTGGGTACTGTCCTCGAGTAGTACATGCGACAAGATGGCTGAGGCATTTTCGCATTGTGCGCTGAAACCTCCTTCGATATGAAAGTCCTTGCTGTACTCATTGCATAGGGAATGCGAGAGCAGAAATAGCAACTCTCATCAGGTGGTCTTTCGCCTACCTTTTTCATGTGTTGGTACCACATGTTATTCCCCAGGTGAGTTGAATTATCTAGATAGTTATCCCTTCTTCATCTTCCTCTGCATCTCTCTTATGTCTCCTAACATACTCATACAGATCGAAGAATTTGTCATCATTCCTAATCATAGTGGGGAGAATCATAAGCACTCTTTCTACATTAGAAGCATTACGATGATAGTGTCACAAGTAGATCTCTTGCCTTTAGTATTCCTTGAATCCCCCTCCTCCTCATCTGAACTGCTGGTCACAGCTTGAGTTTTCTTCCTTCTCCAGACTTCTTCTTTTTTTTGTGTAGATATGGCCTGCCTCGAGAGGAATCAACAGTGGAATCTGGAGGTCTAGCTACTTCTGGGCCCCCTCCCGAGACAAGCCCGGTAAGGGGAAAAAGCCTGAGGCAGAGAAAATCCCTTGGAACAAAGTCCTGTTCTTCTTTGCTCCTGAATTCCTTGGATTCCGGAAGACAGATGAATAAGACGCCACTTCAGTCGTGGAGGCAAGTGGGCTCCGGTATGCAGGATATTTTCACACTCTAAATGTGAAGTCAACGGGAAAACAGAAGTAGCGGAGTCTCCAGTGCTGGTTGGTATATGAAGCACTGAAACGGTAGCACAGAAGAGGAAACAATATTTCCCGAAGTAGGAGAGCACTGCAAAACGCCAGTAAGAAGAAAGGTGGTGGAGGAAAACCGTGGACAGGAAGGCAGAGAGAAAGTATAAAGTCTAAAGGACGCGAGGAAAGAACAGGTAGGAATAGGAACAATGAACCCAAAGGGAGGCGACAGCCAGGGCTGCGAGAGTGGACCCCACAGGGAGAGAGCCAGACGGAAGGGGGAGCGGAAGAGCTGGGAGAGCATGGTGGGCCAAAAAGGACGGAGACAGCAAGAGCAAGTTAGGAGCAGAAAGTGAAAGCACTGGCCGTGAAGACTGGGGGGAAGGCACAGGGCAGGAAAAACTAGCGTGACAAACCCAAAGACAGCAAGCAGGGACTCAATGGTTGTTATGGTCCCCGGCGGCGCCCATTGCAAGAAAGACTAGACCGATACCCGCGCCAAGAAAAAGAATGTGATGGAACATATTAATGGTGGCCAAGCCGCCAACAATGACAGAAAGAGACTGTGAAAAATAAGGAACAAAAAGACAATAAGAACAATCATGCAAATATAAATTATGCATAGAAATCTGGGCAACCATTTCTCGCGCCATCCTACCGCTTGCTGAACTTGTTCACTCTCTATGATCATGCCATCTTCTTCATTAATCATTTTTAATACAATCATCAAGTTCATTTACATTTGTAAGTGTATAATTTGTTCAATTATAGCAATGAGAAGTCTTCTTCTCACTGGACCATTTTTAGAATGCTGTAATAAAGTGTGAATATTAACGTCTCTTCTAACAAGAACAGGGTAAGATTAAAGAATGAATACAAAGACAGCAACCACAAGCCGATGAACATCACTATTGTCAGGTATCATGTATTCTGTAAGCGACTTCAATTCAACACTACAGCTAAGTCAATGCCTAGTCTGGGATGCTGATGGAAGCCCTTATTGATGTATTTTTATGTCCAGTTTGTTTACTCTGGATGACAACCCTTATATAACACCCCTCTCTCAGAATCCCCCTGACCCGCTGAGCCAAGAAGTAGGTTTGTTTTGCAAATATAAAAGGTTTATTTGAAAATTAAACAATGTATATATATATATATATCACACTTTTATAATAAATTAATATTTGATAGCACACTTGTGAAGATGATAGTGATCAATAATGGATAATGTTACAGTGGTACACTCTTTTTGATGGCTTAGAAGTGACATAGAGAGGATAAAGTAGCTGACAATACTTTTATGGCTTCAAGGACAATGCAATGATGAATGAAAATGCAGTACAGAAAATAAACTTGATATGACTTCAACAAAAGACAATGTAATCACTTTTCTTTGACAATTCACCCCCCCCCACTTTATGCAAGGTAAAGAGATGGGAGGAAAGCACACAGTTCTCAGGAATGCAATCAAATATAATTCAGGTCCCCCCCTAGCAAGCTTAGAGGAAAACAGGTAGGAGTCTTAAACACAGGCAATATACTTTTAAATGTGGTGGCAATGAAGTGAAAAATATACTCAAATTGCTTTTAATTCCCTATAGGAGGTTCAGGGTGAATGAGACATGCTTTGTATTAGTTCAGGATCACTTTAGCAATGCTCTATGAATGATTGTCAGGTTGCAAACGAATTTCAGCAAAGGAAAGCAAGGACACATATTTTTACACGTGGCTGAAATTAAGCAAAATGTCAAATCGCAGCAAATTTAGTCGTGTGCGTCGAGCGCAATTACGGAGGGAGTATGGGGAGTAGCAAGTCGGTTTGGAGCTTGTTGGAAAGCTTAGAATTGCTCGCTTCTATCACAAACGGTTCCGGAGATACGGCCGATTTAGTAAAGGTAGTTTTTCGGATTTGAAATTTTAAAGCTCAGAATGACAGATGACAGTTTTCAGGTTTAAAGATGACAGAATGACACGATTCTAGGAGGCAGTTCTAAATAGGTTAAAATAGTTTGGATTAGATTATTTTAAACTAAGAGATTGGGTTTTGCACAGTTCTGGCGGTACTCACACTATATTTTGGACAGGAATGCGACTTCGCCACGGATCGGGTCAGGATTGGACTGCGGTTCCCTCGCCACGGACGGTCTCGGCCTGGTTCTGCTCACTGTATAATTCTACCTTCTGGGTCAGCTCTGCTAGCGGCACTGCACAGCGGTCTGGATCTCTGGTTCTGACAAAAGTTCTCGGCACTGCACGGCGGTCTGGTCTCTGGTTCTGACAAAAGTTCTTGGCAAAAATTCAAACAGCTCGCCCGGCTGTTGAATAGTTTGCAAATGATTTGGAGGCCTGCTGAAAAAGGATTCAGCTTGTGGATTCAGGCCTCTCTACTACAAATTCTGAAGTTAATTTCTGGTCTCTGGAGATTGATGGATTTGAAGTCTGGATCTCTGGATGTGAAGTCTGAAGTCAAAATGCTCCGCAGAAAGTGAAAAAGAAAGCCCTTTCTGGCTTCCAGTGGCTCTTTTTATGTGTTTAGAAAGTGCGTGGGTCGGCTAATTCTGCATGCCCAACCCACTAAGGGTTCTGATAGGTTGAAGAGTTTTCTGTGCTCTCACTGGAGAACAGAGTTGTGTGTCAGAGTGAGTCATGAGGTGTCATCTTTATGGCATACAGAAAGAACACTCCCCTTTGCTCTTACCTTAGAAACTCATTTTCATAACTAAATACCTTTCCCAGATACACAAGTGGTTGACATTACATACACACATCATATATCACATAAGGTAGTCTCTGTTCCAACTCTGATGTTTCTAAGAGCTTGGATTAAGAAATGGCAACTTATTTTCGTTTTTAGTGGGTTTTGCAACATTGGTTTTTCGTCAAAAATTACACAAATGTACACCCCCCTTCTACACATATTCCAGTACTTTACTAGGTCTCTAGCATAAACCCAGTGTCTGTAATATCAATAAATAGCGGGGTTTGGTCCTAGAACATGGTGCAGAGTTGAATCAAGTCTTGAATTGTGGGTACATTTCTTAGATTAAGGTTCTCCAAATTGCACATTTTTGTGAGCTTAATACAATATTTTAGAAGCATTTAACTTAAACATATATTTGCTGCAATATGATTCCACAAAAGTGTCTGAGTCCACCCCCAGAAACCTGGGAGTACCACATGTCTCTCCTCTCCCAGGCAGGGCTCTGTTTACAGTCCACACTGAAAATCAACATACCCCTTTCAATTGCAAGAGTCTATTGTGTCGGCTGAGGTCAGCAGGCCAGGGGGCCACTCTGCATTTGGTTAGCATGAACCTGTGATTTCCTGGGCTGTTGTGTGGGTCTCTGAGGTGAGAAGGTTTCCCAGCCTCTTGGCCTGTTAATGCAATCAGATTGTCTCTGGGAACAGCAGGTGGTTAAGAGTTTTAATTAACCAGCAGGCCTTTGAAGTTTCCAGCTGTCTCAGGAGGCTGATTAGCTTCTGAAGTAGCGGTTCTCCTGTCATAGTTTAGACCGCTACCGCCGGTTTGTGGACAAAGCTGGTACTGCACCCATTTTTGGGATCTGTCTTGAATTAATGCATTTCAATAGAGTGGTCTTTTGCTTGATAGTATAGGATCCTTGCTTAACATTGTTTTGATGGCATCTTTACAGTAGAGTGGTGATGTGGAACCCCCCACAAGAAGGTTGTATCTTTAGAGTGGTCTTGTGCCCATGATTTTAGCAACTTTTTGACATCAATAAAAACGGATTTTAAACAGAAGCATCTTTCTTTGCACTGGTGGGTGGCAGATTAGGTGACCATTTTGGTGTGCGCAAACTGCGCAGTTCTCCTGGATTCTGGCGTGAATGTGGGCAGCGACAGCTCATCCCCACATCTACCCAGTCTATTGATTTAGTTTTTTCTGGCATAGAATAATGGGCGGCGACAGCTCATCCCCACATCTACCCAGTCTATTGATTCAACATGGGTCAAAACCCTTGACAATTCTTATCACTTTAAAACAGAAACTCTCCATGAAATGAATATGGATATTGATCTCTTTTCCAATAATGTTGAAGAATGACTTTAGACATCATTCTGGTGCATTTGTTCACTGCTTCAATACTTCTAAAAGCTCATTTTCAATCTCTGGAATGTCTCTTCAAGTCCTTGCACATCCTGCTAAAATATATATAAGGAGTGTCTATTGAATTCCAGTCCAAATAAAATATGTGTTAGTCACTCGTTATCGTCCTTCTTTTTAGTCATTGATTGGGTCTGCACATGCAGAAGTTCTCATTCGATGCCTTGTTGCTAGCTCATGCAGGGTAAGGTGGTGGTCTGACCCTGGCTGATTCCGAAGGGCATATAAGGCCAGAGGTATACAATACAGCCATACCTTTTAAAGTCAATTTAATCTTGTCAATTCTCTCTTCATGAGATACACCTAAAGAAGGGACACACCATCACTAATAGATACCTATATCCATTAAATGTCAGCAGCATTTCGACATAGTCAATATGTAAATGCTGAAATGGACCATTCGGTTGAGGTATTAATCCTCGATTCGTTCTTAGCGTATACTCAGCAGTAAACATTTGACACTCAATGCAATTCATCATAAACAGTGCAATGTGTTCCAAGAAATTAGGAATGAACCAGTCTTCTGCAAAATCAGAAGCAAGACTTTCTCTAGTTACAGGTGCGGGGTAATGCATGTTCAATAAAGTTCAATAAAGTTACTGGCATCACTGGCTTTTCATTGCTGTCACCATAATGCTTCAGTGGGGGATAAAGAACATCACCTTTATTTCCATAGTTCTTGGTCTTCCTGTGGTGTGCTTCCCTGAATCTCTATTAATTGGTTCATCTACAGCATATTAAACCCCTCATGTACTAACATGGTTGTAGTCGAATTCTGTTTAATATCCTCAATATCAAAACTCAAAATTTCTGGAGAATATGCAACCCTTTGGCTTCTACATATGCGGCTTCGTTCCTGCAAGAGATATAATCTGTTGGTTTAGTATGCGCTGCACATTTTAAAACCGCTATGGCTACTGGGAGTTGTAGTGAATTAATGAATCTATCCAATAAGGATGCATGATGAACTGGAGAGCTGTCTGCGTAGAGATAGCCCCTCCTTTTCCAAAATGACAACACTGTGTTTAGGGTTGGTGTCACATAGGCAGAGTCACCGTACACCTGTCACCTCCTGCCCTTCACGTTTCTCGAGCACAAACATAAGCGCTACTAATTCTGCTGCTTGCACTAAAAAATGAGACATTCCCCACTACCTCGATTTCCCCATTTAATCTGTGTCTTACTACTGCGGTTCCAGAATGCATTTCTCCACTAGTCTGATCAATTTTCGAAGAACCATCAACAAAAAGAATCTCCCCTCCCGCTAAAACATTCTCCTTCACGCAGGGTATTCATCATAAAATTCAACATAATTAGCACATTCATGCACACGATCTTCTTCTTCTACTGGCTCAGCTATGAACGTGGCTGGATTCACTATTTTACATTTTACAATCTTAATCACTGGATTAGAAATCATTACCTCAAAGGCTCAAGCTCTTTGGAATGTATATGTGCCCTTGGGGTTCTCTAAAATGGCAAACAAGGCATGCACCACGTAAAGGGTCATAGAGCAGCCCATAACAATATTTGTGGAAGTCTCAATTGCAAATACGGCAGCTGCAAAAGATTGTTCACAAGGGAAATGTCCTCTCATAACTGGGTCTAGAATCCCACTCTAATATGGCAAAGGTTTATACCCTAATGTGGTTCTTTGTGTAAGTACTGCTGTCATGACTGTCCAATTTGTGTGTGAAAATAAATAAAATTCCTCAGCATGATTGGGCATCCCTAAAACTAAGGCTGTACAATTGCTTTTTTTAACTCCTCAAACCCTTCCTCCATTTATTCGGTTCATTCTAGTCTTGTTTTACCAAATTGTGCTTTCTTTAATGCTTGCAGAAGCAGCTTTGTGTATGTTCTATAATCAAACACCCATGCTCTAATATAATTCCACAAACCCAGAAACTGTTCCATCTGTCTTACTGTGTTCGGATTTGGTGTTTTCATGGTTGCCTCAACTCTCTCAGGTGTCACTTTCTTTCCTTCATGCAAAATTAACTGACACATGTACAAGATTTCTTCTTGACAGTACTGTAACTTTGACTTGTCCATCTTATATCCTTTGTCTGCTAAAATAATCATTAGCCAGATAGAGTCCCATCTACACTCATCCTCTGTCTTACTGGAAATCAATAGGTCATCTGCATACTGTATCAAAGCGCTTTTGATATTGATATTGCCTAGATCCATCTGTAGGACCCTCTTAATGATTATTGGATACTCACAGTACCCTTGAGGCAGCCAAGTGTATCAACTTTTCAAATCGATCACGTGAATTATCGAGCTTCAACTGGGATACTACACAATATTGTCACAGGATTAGGAACTAAAGGAAACTCAGCATCTACAATATGGTTAAGAGGTCTCAAATTCCTTTAGATTTATTAAATGGATACACCGCAGTATTGCATGATGATTGTGATGGCACCAGAATCCCCTGATTCATCAGTGCTGAAACATACCTTCATCAGCTTCTCCAGACACGGGGTACTGTTTTGCTTGGGGCAAAATTGCTAGTGGCTTAAGCTTTATTTTAACCTCTCCCATCCCCTTCAATAAACCTATGTCATAGGGTCTTGTGGTCTATAGGGCACTTGGCACCTTTTCAAGATTCTCCTGAAGAAAGGCTGGTCACTGCGGCATTATCGCTATTCTTTGTGGGACTTCCCTTTTCTGTATCCTTAACCAGTATGTAATGCTCATGAAAAACACCATCATCGGTTTGGTTTTCCCTGAACATATCGCCATCAGTTATATCAGTCAGTCTATACCCCTCCTCAAGAGCTGTCACTGTATGCCATGGTTTACCCTCATCGTCTATCACTTCAAGCATTGCCATTTCTTTTCATACTATAGCTGCTTCCAACTCTATAGGAATAGTCTGTCTAGCCTCCTCGTGCATAGGTATTTGTGGTCTAAATAAAAACTCATCAGGTATCCTCACAATCTTTCCTACCAGGCCATGGAGCCATGTCAGTAAAATGCTTACCCCACATAGAAAATTCTCTGGATCTACTGGAACACCTTGCAGAGCCAAATGCCCTGTAAACGCCAGTATGAACTCTCCCACATTAAAATATTGTATTCCTGGTGTGGAACACACTATTCCTTGATCAGTAAATGAAATCGCCATATTAATTTTTGTCATTAAATCTTTTCCTAAAATATTAACTGGTGTCTATCGTGAATATAATAAAGGAACAGACATTTCACATTCTCCTATGAAGACCAGTAATTTATCAGTAAAAGGAACTCGACTTGTAGCTACAGAAAACCGTTGAGCATTCAGGGCAATACCTGACATTGGGTACTTTCCCTCCTGTATTCATGAGCGAATTGCTCCAGTGTCCACAAGAAAAGAGAAAGATTTGCCTCCTATTGTCACGTCAACACTGGGTCCTATTGAGGTCAGGTGTCATAGATAGTACTGAAAACATCAACTCATCCAGTGAGCTGCCTTATTGTGGGTGCAATCTCATCCTTGTCCATTCAGGGGTGCATGCACTTCCTCCTTCTGCCCCAAGACCGGACTCTCTTTCCTCATCTAACATGTCTAGGCCCCAACTAGTGTGACTATCATCCCCCTCACCCTTGTCTAAGTTCAGTCTGCTAAAAGAAAATGCCCGACATTCATCACTGAAAAGGTTTCCCTGCTCACTTCATGATTGAGGTATTGGGGATTGATCATCATTCCCTCAAGTTCCATACTCACTACCTCGTTTTAGATGTTGATAGACCTTATCAATCCTTTCTCCAATGCTTTCTGCATCATATCTTTCTTCTTCTAGCACTACTCTAGATGCTGCTGGCATTGCATTCTTTATCGGGAGAATCTCTTCCACTGGATCCCATTGTATTTCTGGGCTTGGCCTCATTTGTTCTTTACGAATAAGACAAGCATCCAAACTTTGCTGTCTCCTCTTTCGCTCTATTTCTTCATCTACTTCCCTTCATTTTCTTGCATCCCTTCTAACTCTTTCTTCCTCTTGCCCTTGTTCTTCCTTCCTTAGTCCTTCCCTTTTTTCTTCTTTTTCCCTTTGTCTCTGTAATCGTTTGTCCCTTAATATTTGTGCTTCTTTGCTTCTACCTCCTCTCTCTTTCTTTCCTTTCTGCCCCTTTCTTCTATCGCTCTTTGTCTATTGTCATTCATTTCTCTTTTCTTCTGCCCGTTCTTCAGTTTTCTCTTGCTCCTCCTGATATATCTGTTCTCGTTGCTCCCTACATTTCCTTCTCTGCTCATCCTCTTTCAATCTCTTCTCTTGTTCCTTATCTTCCTTTCTTGTTCGTCCTTATCTTCTCTTTGCCTGACTTCCTCAATACTTTTCCCATCTATCTTGAGTAATATCTGCCCTCCCATCCATTCGTTTTGTACGAGTGCTACCTCGTCATCCTTATCCTTTTGTCCTTTCCATCTCTTAATCTCCCTGTCTACTTCTGTTGACAAAATCGACTGCTCACTTTTTTCTTCCTTGTCTTGTATGAACTTATAAATATCTTCCTTTCTTATATTCTTTTCGGATTTCGGACTATGGTCACTATTGTAAGCAGGGATTCATATTTTGGATTACTATACCCTGTTGCTGCTCTTAATTACTTTAAAGGATATACTCCTATCTCTTCTATAGCAACACTCTTTGCATCAGGCAAGGTAAGGGGAGCTGAGGGTTCAACGCCTTCCTCCTTATGCTGATAAAGCATCCACTCCTCAGGTGACGGGTTTTCTCTTTCCTCTTGATACATCTTCCAATGTTCTAAAACTGCTAATCTTTTCTCTAATTACTTCCCTGTGTATGCAGTGTGCAAGTATTTGGTCATATGTTGCAATACCGCTTTTGACAATAATACCCCTTGTGGCTATGGGATGCACATTTTGTCTGCTGTGCCCTTTACCCATTCTGCACTGACCTGTTTGAGCATGGGCAAATGTTTTGGCAGAGTCCGGTGCACGAGAGGAGTATCCCCCATAATAAGTCTCAATTGACTGTCAGTACTTACCAGATTGTTAAATAAACCTTTTACCAGGCTTAAATCACCACTTTTAACATTATAAAACAACAAATATGAGAAAGCACCATCAATCACTGCTCAATCCTCCAATTTCAATGCCCTATCTATTCTTTTAATTGACGCCAGTTGTTTTACCACAATTTATCTATAATCACTGGCACTTTTTTAACTCTTCACAATTTCTATCGCTCCTCGATACTTTATTCAACAAACAACATTTAGACTAGTCAGACATTTACACATTATAAACTATGTGATCACCTTCCCACTTATTTATTTATTCTCTCGCCTTTTTACCCTGTACAGGTTTTGAGACATCACCTTGCATGGTCCTGATCTGTGTTTTTTTTATTTCTCTGTACTCATGTTGGAGTTTGAATTGTCTCTTTCTAATTCCCTTGAATTAGGGCTCTTAGGCAGTCTCTCTTATCCCTAAATTTATTTCCTGTTACTCAAAATTATCACAATCCTGTCCCTTTATTTACCATTCCCCTTAGTCTACTCATCATTTGTTAATGAACTCGAGGCCTTAGGTAACGACTCCTCCTCCAATCCGACCTACTTCACCTTCTGTCTGCAGAGCACCTGTGGACACCGAGCAGGGGTTTCTTCAAAGAGGGACCTGCCCACTGTCTCGGTTCTTCTTTCAAGTTTATTTCTATTTGGCCACTCTCCACAGGAAACTCTGCGATCTTCCAGCTAATGGTAGAGGATTCCCGATCATCCAGAAATCTAGAGCAGAACTAGTTTAGATCTTTAAACCATCCACACCGCTACCACAGGAGCTTAGGGCCCTTTAGAAACATGCATATCTAATGGATGGGATCACAGAGAATAACTTCAAGTTCAAATAACCGAACCAACTCAGGAAGATGGAAAAGTACTGTTTTATTGGCAATTATCTAAAACAGGGACTTTATGACGAACATCAAGAGAGTACT
This sequence comes from Ambystoma mexicanum, assembly GCF_040938575.1. Classification (NCBI taxonomy): domain Eukaryota; kingdom Metazoa; phylum Chordata; class Amphibia; order Caudata; family Ambystomatidae; genus Ambystoma; species Ambystoma mexicanum. Next base: position 341,823,602 of record NC_090935.1, on the reverse strand, counting down.
GTATTCTAAAAAACGGAAGTGTCAGAAATGTCTATACCACATCACTTGCTAACCCCAAGACACTCAAAGTTCTTGTTTTAACATTTGTAATGTTTGATGTTATGGTGATATTTTTCAATATGAATATGAATGAATTGTGGTATTGAGCCAATATTTCATGCATTCATTTTTTACTGTGATATATGTGACCTGATGAAAATTAATACTTCTCAATTTTTTGAAAGAAAAGATGTTCTCAATGATATAATGCTGTAACTCATATAGCTTTTCAAGAGTACCACCATTAGAAGGTGTGTAGGTGAGAAAGGGGTAACCAGTTGCCTTTCTGTGATATAGGTTTTAGGTTATTTCCCCACTTGCAGTTGGTCCCCCGAAAACCAAAACATTGTGAGGTACCCATTTGTGAACATATCCTTTTAGTTGTACTTCATTTTATTTTGCTATTTTCGTATGACTGGTTGCCTGAGATGTTAAGGCTGTTGAACTTATTTTATTTTCATTTATTTCATTTTTTATTTATTCATTATATAATGCTGTAAGTCATATAGATTTGTAAGAGTACCACCGTTAGATGGTGTGTAGGTGAGGAAGGGTTAACCAGTTGCCTTTCTGTGATATATATTTTGGGTTCCTTCCCAACATATCCTTTTAATTGTACTTCATTTTATTTTGCATCTTTGGTATGAATGGCTGCCTAAGTTGCTAAGGCTATTGCACACATATTTATTTTATTTAAATGTATTTATTTATGTATTATTTTTGAATAAATAATAAACCACATGTAAAATAAAGCATGTATTTATACCTTACGTTAAAAATATATCTGAGACATCATTTTTTAAACTTTCTTTGTAAATGCCACTGAGGCTGGAAAGTTTTGTAATGGCTCAGGAAGCTGGTGTGCTAACTTCTAAATCTTCCAGAGTCCTCGGGGATTTTCACATTAGCCGAAATGAAAGGAACATCTCAGTTGAAGTGTTTTAAACGTGAGTCATGCAATGTTCAGGGCAGCCATGTTTCTAGAGATAGCCCGTGCGGTCCCCAAGGATGCGACTGATACAATCAAACGTCCTGGCTTCTGATACTAATCAGCTGTTTTAGCAGCTTGTTCAATCCTGTAATACTCGCCCCAAGTCCAAAAAGTGGTCCTGATGTCTGTAGCGAGCAATTAAACCACTTCTGATTCAAGAATACAGAACCTCTCATTTTCACGAGCAGACACTGAATGCTGTATAATATCGTGCATTGAAAGAGTAAAAGGTGTTGGGGTTCGATTCATTCTGATATCTTTCATTGCCAATCTCTACTAGTTATTTTTTTTAAATCTTTCTCACTAATTATTTCCTGGGGTTCCTATCTTCCTTACTTCTACTCCAGACTGAAGTTAGATTCAGAACCAAAAATCCCCTTCACGCATTCCACCTCTGTTGATTCAGTAACACCACCGAGTGTTAATGTAGTGAAACAGTAGTGGATTTACAAAGTGACAAACACCTACAGCAGATGTTAGTGCTTCTTATGCGTTCAAATACATTTTGGTTCCCACAAAATATCTTTCCTTTATAGCAGCCTGATTCCTTACTCTTGCTCTCTTGGCGTTGCTTTTTCTAGAGCTCCCAAGACAACATATGCATACAAATATATATGTCCGAGCACCTGAAACTTAGCAAGGTGTCCAACCATTTTCACCAAAATACCTGTTGTAGGACCTCATTCCTTTGGTTGCTAAAGTTCTTCAAAATTGTCGTTCTCGGAATATACATCCCAGACAAACACGAGATACGCAGTGGACAAAAACTTTTTTCAACCAGGCCTCCAGTACTGGTTCTCACATGGTTTACCTTTTATTTTGTATTCACTTACAAGGTGCAGAACTCTTCCAGCAGAAAGAAAACAAGGTAATAGTTAAGGCCAGGTCAAATAGCACAATGAGCTAAGCGCTCCCCGCCAAATATTTGTGCGCAGCGTGCTGTGGCAGGTTCGAATCCCCCAGGTTCAGCTTAGACTTTCATCCCTCAAAGGTCAATACATTGAGTGCCCCTCTGTGGGGTAGTAATGTCTTCTGTTACTTCACCGCTCTGGGACCTATGGGTGTGTAGCGCTACATAAGAAATAAGTTATTATAGTTGACATGAAAGAGTCGTGGGGACCTTGTGCTTAGTTTCCTCTGCTGCTTGTACAGACGTATTCACATTTCAAACTTGGAGCTCCATTATTTTATCCAAGGATTGTAAGAGGATTCAATTCAGCACTACAGCCAAGTCAACGCCTAGTCTAGAATACTGAATGAAAACCCTTATTGATATATCTTTATGTCCAGTTCATGCGTTCTGGATGACTACCCCTATATAACACCCCTCTCTTGGAATTCTCCTGACCCCACTGAGCCAAGAAGTAGTTCTGTTTTGCAAGTTAAAAGGTTTATTTGATAATTTAAACAATACATATATATATCACGCTTTATAATAAATTAATAATTGGATATCACACTTAATATGAGCAGTAATCAATAATGGATAGTCTGGCACTAGCACACTTCTTTATAATCAATGATGAGTGGTTATAGGATGGATAAGATAGCAACAATACTTTATGGTTTCAAATGGATGCAAGGTGGAATGAAAATGCAGTACAGAAAATACTCAATATGCGTTCAACAAAACAATGTAATCACTTTTCTCTGGCAATCCACTCCCCCCCGTTATGCAATGCAAGGATATGGAAGGAAGCACACAGTTCTCAGAAATGCAATCAAATGTGATTCAGTTCACCCCAGCAAGCTTGGACTACAGAAGTTTAAAACACAGGCCCAAAATGCTTTTATATGTGCTGGCAATGAAGTGAAAAATATGCTAAAATGCTTTTAATTCCCTCTAGAGGTTTAGGGTGATTGGTATATGCTTTGAATAAGTTCAGGATCACTTTAGCAATGCTCTATAAAGGTTATCAGGTTGCAAACGAATTTTTGCAACGGAAGGCAAGCAGCAGCAGATTTTTACACGTGGAGAAATTGGCAAATCGCGGTAAAATTCGCGAGTGCGCCGGGCGCCATTACAGAGGAACTACAAGGACTATCACTATAGTTTTGGGGTCCTAGGACAGCCTAGGATCTCAGATTCCAGATGAAAGTTACTGCAAGTCTCTAAGACAAACGGTCGCGGAGATATGAGCGATTTTGTAAAGGTCGTTTTTCAGATTTGAAATTTTAAAGTTCAAAGTGACAAGTGACAGTTTTGCAAAATGACAAGGTACAACTTCTAGGAGACAGTTCTGGTTAGATTAAAATAGATTGAATTATATTACTTTAACTAAGAGATTGGTTCTGCACAGTTCTACTATGTACTCACAATATATTTAGAAATATGCCTCGCCACGGATCTGGTCAGGTTTTGGACTGGACTCCGGTTCAGCTCTCTGGTTCTGCTAACAGCGGTCTGTGTCAGCTCTGCTCTGCTGGTCTGGTCTGGGTCTCTGAAGGTGGATAGATTGAAGTCTCTATGTTAGCTCTCTGAAGGTTGATAGAGGTAAAGTATGGATTTTCCGGCAGAGCTTCCCGCAGCAGATGGAAATGAATGTCCCTATCTGTCCTGTCTGTCTGCTTTTATCTGTTTTTAAAATGGGTGTGTGTGCAGCATCACTAGACCCTACCCCTCTACACTTGCCATTGGCCCAATTCTCCCCTCTCCCATGATTGGGGAAGGAACTGTGAGTCAGAGCGATGTCATTTTATGGCTTGCAGAGAGGACACTCCCCTGTCAAATTGCACATAATCTATATTTGATAAAAAAAACATATTTGCACAGGTACACATTTGTTTAAAATTACATGCACCCCTCACATATCACAGGAGGTATCCCCTGTTCAAACTCTGCTCTTCCTGGGGGCTTGCATTCAGAAATGGCACATATTTCACTTTTTAACTGATTTTGCAATATCGGACATTAACCCAAATTTACACACATGTGCGCAAGGAGTATGGACATTAATTGATGAAGTGTCAGATTTTTAACATGCATACATTTAGAGTAATATCCTCTTTTCCGCTAAAACCCCCCTGAACATACCACCGGTTCTAAAAACCTCTTAAAATGTGGGCAGAAAAATCACAAGAATTATGGTATCATTTATAAAATTTTCACATGTCCGTACTATGAGTTATTCATCTTTTTAGAGTTATGTTCTGGCCCCAAAGGGGTGTGGTTTCCCCCCAGCACAAGGTTGAATTTCTGGTTTTTCCAGTTCTGCCAAGCCAGCTTGCTCTCACAGGCAGTGCCCCTCCCCTTTCCTTCCAGGAGGAAGCTCCATTTACGACTCCCGCTAATAAAACATTTGCCTGAGTCAGGACAGGGCTTTGTTCAGAGCTCCTGTATTCTGTGGAGGCTCCCCTTAATTCAATTATCAGAGAGATGGCATATCCTTAATGTGGCCAGCAAAAGGCAGATAGGCCTGGGAATACAGCTGTGACTCAAGTTTCACTCCTGATGGGGGGTAGTTGCCAGGCAAAATTGGAATCTCTTTAAGCCAGTTTTTAGCTACATGTCATTTCTGTTCCCCAGTTTTCTGCATTCAAATACAACTAACAATTTTACATATGCAGCTAGAATGCTGATTCTAAGTTTAAAACTATGACATTTAAACAATTGCAACCTATGTGACACTCAGAAATAGGTCACTCATTTCTTTTAAACATTTAGATTTTTAGTGTCTTTCAGTCCACATTTACTTAAACTGCTGAAATCCACAGCTCAGCCAGTCTTGTTATAAACATTGTTTTGGGCTCTTCATCTTCCCAGATTTAGTATGCACACAAAATTTCCTTCTGCCAAATGTCTGCTGGTGTTCAGTGAACATTTTGCATATGTGCAATGTTTAAAATGGGCATTTGAAGCTTGCATTCAGGGAAACCAGGGTGGTTTTTGAAGCACTGTTTTGAGCTAACCGGCGCTACTGTTTTTCCTTTGGCAACCCATTTTGGTGTGCGCACAACTGCGCAGCTCTCCTGGATTCTGGGATGAAATGATGGGCGGCGACAGCGCATCCCCATCTTTACCCACTCCAATGATTTATTTTTGTTCTGGGGTAAAATGATGGGCAGCGACAGCTTAATCCCCACATTTACCCCGTCTAATGATTCCACATGGGTCAAAACCCTCCACAAACCCCCCCGCCCGACTGCACTTTGACTTGAGTCGAGGGGAAGTCGGTTGCAAGGGAGGTTTTGAACCCTGGCGCTGGTATGTCCACATTGTCTTCTTCCAATTCTGTAGATGGCACAGTTCAGCATCTTCCTCTCCATCCGGTCAGATCGATCGGTTCTCCTCGCCGGTCCTGATGGGAATATTGGGCGGTACCCTGGGCCCCCTTGCGTCATCCTCCCAGTCTCCGGATCATCCTCCTTGGCCGGTCTCCAGGTTTTCTTTCTCCTAGGACGACAAAGGAAGAGCGGCAATACCTATTCATAGACATTTTTCCACCACTGTTGAGATAGTGGGGCAGCATATGCATTTCATCATAACGAAACATTACATTCTTATTTTGAAAAAAAAACAGTATAACTAAGAGACAGTTTCATGCAAATCACAATATTTTAGAGACTAGATGTGGTATGTTTTATGGTTGGAACTGAATTAGTCTGAGACAGTACCCGCTAGGATTCCAGAGGATTCCTCCAGTTGTTGCAGAGCGTGCCTGGGATGGCAACATTTCAACTGGTTTATGTGGACCCACTTGTCTTCCCCCGCTGCCAAAGGACCTTTGGGGATGTGGATTTTGTAGGCCACATAGGAGATTTTGTCTATAATCTCAAAGGGTCCCTTCCATGTAGGCAAAAATTTGCGCTGTTTGGCCTGGTTCCTTTGGAAGTTGTATAGATAGACCCGGTCTCCCACCTGATATTCCTTCCTGGAAGTTTTCAGGTCATAATGGGTCTTCATGCTATCAGCCGATCTTTCTAGATTCCGCTGAGCATAAGCAAAAGCATGTTGAAGGTGTTTCCTTAAATTCTCCACATACTCATGAGTTGTGGAGGCATTTATCAGTGTCTGCTCTTGGGTCCTGTAGAGCAAATGCTGAGGAAGCACCATCTTGCGCCCAGTCATCAACTGAAATGGTGACATTTTGGTTGCAGATGAAGGGGTAGATCTGATGGCCATTAGGACCAGAGGTAATCGGATATCCCAACTTGGCCCAGAATCTGCCACAAACTTCTTTAATATGCTCACAATGGTTCGGTTATATCTCTCTACCGCCCCAGAAGAAGCTGGCCTGTAAGCAATATGTAACTTCCTTTTGACCCCCAGTATCTCCCACATCTTTGTCATTACTTCACTGGTGAAGTGGCTACCCCTGTCTGACTCAATCCTTTGAGGTAGACCAAAACGGGAAAAGATGTGGTTAATCATCAAGGCAGCTGCCGTTTCTGCCTTGCAGTTTGGGGCTGGGAGACATTCCACCCACTTGGTAAACAAGCATGTCACAGTCAACATGTACTTATTCCCCCTAGCCGAGCAAATCACGGGGCCTACAAAGTCGATTTGTAAATCTGACCATGGCAGGGTCATCCCCCTCTTTTGGAGAGGCGCGCGGTGCGTGAGGGATGATGGCTGAAATTGTGCACACACAAGACACCCCTTCAAGTATTGGTCGAGGTCCTGCCCCATGTGTGGCCAGTATGCAACCTCTCTTAAGATTTCCAATGTTGTGTGAAACGCCCTATGACCGGCGGTGGCCGCATCATGGGCGTGACTTAACATCAGGCTTCGGAATGAGGTAGGAACCACCCACTGATCGTGGCCAGCTTTGGATTTCCTTACCAGCAAACCGTCTTGGATCCGGAACATTTCTGGACATTTCATCAACACTCTTAGGTCCTCTTTCCCAGTGTAATCGGTATCCGTCAGGGGAAAGTTCTCAGGGGCCTCAAGGTGCTGGTAAAATTTACCAATTATTGGATCCCCCTTCTGAGCGGTAATCAAATCAGCATCAGGGGTCTCCTTACTCCATTGTGCAATTGAAAGGTCGTTGGGAGCATTTGTCTGCGACCTAGTGATAGCAGTGACCTGGATTTCCCCCAACAGGGACTCAATCTCAATTAGATCCCCTTGGATGGCCCCTGTTTTTGGCCAGCTGATCAGCTAAGTCATTTCCTGTTTTGTCTGGTCCCTCGACTTTGGAATGACCCTTGATCTTTTTCCAGTAGATGGTCATCCCATTCGAGGTGACCAGATCATCAATGTTTTGGATCAACTTCCCATGTTTCAAGGGTTTGTTGTTAGCACATAACATGCCTCTGGTTTTCCAATTAACCAGGTGCTCCACGAACCCGTTCCGTACATAATCCGAATCTGTGATTATGACCAGTTCGTGGAGTTGATGCTGGACAGCAGTGAGGCTGGCCTGATGCACAGCCATCAATTCTGTCACCTGACTACTTCGGGGACCAATTTTGTACCCAGCGGAGGGTTCTGGGGACTCATTCACCAATGCATTCCCTACGCCGGCCACCAGTTCTTTCTCCCCGTTGTTGTCAACATGGTACGAGCATCCATCCACATAGACAGTGGGCATTCCCTCACACTTGTCTTCTTCAAAGACTTTGTGGGGGGAATTAAGGTATGCCTCCATGTTGTCCTTGATTTTCAGACTTTCGTCCTCGAGACAGTTTTCTCTGGCACAATCATGCAAGTCAGCCAGACCTTGCGCGAGGGGACTCTTCTTGTTTTGGCCATATCTGACCTCCACAGGAAAGCCTTGCATTGACAGAATCCAGGAAGTAATTCGGGAATTACTCACATTTCCGGCCCGGATTCTATCACTTTGGAGATATTGCAGAGGCTGGTGTGGAGTCTCCACTATGATGTGTTCCCCCTGGATAAACGGGCGGTAATTCTTCAATGCCCACACCGTTGCCAGGAGTGCCTTCTCACAATCGTTGAATTTTTCCTCCACAGAGGATAAAGTTTTGCTCGCATAGGAGATTACTTTATTGACCTTGTCATGCTTTTGGTATAATACTGCCGTCAAGCACGTATTAGAGAACCCCGTCTCCAGGAAGAACTCCTTGTTTCTGACAGGGTAAGCTAGGCAAGGAGCTTGTGAGAGGCTTCTCTTGAGTTGTCTTACTGCCTCGGCTTGTTCTGGACCCCATTCCCACTTGACCCCCCCTTCAGGAGATGAATCAGGGGTCTGGTGATCTCTGCCTAGCCCTCAATGAACTTTCTGCTGTAATTAGTCAGTCCAAGGAGGCTCCTTAGTTCCCGCAGAGTTGTGGGGTCTTTCAATTTTTTGAAGTGCTTCCACTTTCTTTTCCTGGGGACAGAGACCCTGAGGAGTAATCTCATGCCCCAAGAAATTAACACAGGTTCTACACCACTGTGCTTTCTGAAAGGAAAGTTTTGCTCCGGCGGCCCTCAACTGGGTCAGAACATAACGGATCTCCGCTATGTGTTCCTCCACAGATGAACTTTTGATGAGGACATCGTCTACATAAGCCAGGTTACCCCTCGCACCCAGGTCGGGCATGGCCTTATGTAGGAAAATGTTGAATTCATTGCCGGAGTTGAGGTATCCGAAGGGAGTCCGGGTCCATGTGTATTGCTGGCCCCCAAAGGTAAAAGCCAGCTTGTATTGGTCCTCCCTACTGACCGGCACGGTCCAGTATCCATTGGTCAGGTCTATTGCAGTGAATACCTGCGACCCCTGAATCTGGGCCAGCCCTTGGTCAATGTAGGGCAGAGGCCATCGGGAAGTATGGACCCATTTGTTGAGCTCCCTGAGGTTGGCACAGAGTCTCCACTGGCCGTTTGGCTTCAATATTCCCAGCACCGGATTATTGAAGGTGCTGTGGACTGGACGGATTATTCCCCGGGACTCAAGGTTCTTAATTATTTCAGTAAGGGACTCCATTGATGCGAGAGGCAAGCGATATTGCTTCACAAACACAGGAGTCATGCCAGGGTCCGTGGGGATTGTTGTTGTGTGGATGTCAGTGCGACCACAGTCATATGAGTCTACCGCAAAGAGATCTTGGAAATCCAAGAAAACTTGTTTCAACTTTTGCTTTTGTTCCAAAGTCACAAAGGCATCAGCTAGGTTGACTCTCTCTTCCACCATCTGCCTGAAGCCTGGAAAGACTTCTGGTTTGGCTATCTCAGCGGCCTCCTCCAGCTGGGTGGAGAAGTCCCTGGTCAGAGTGCTGATTTGGACTGGAGGCTTCAGGTGGGAAAGGCAGCCCTCATGGACCTGGAAAATCACCTCATCCCTCCTGAAGTCACAAGTCACATCTTCCTTACCATAAGGGCAAGAAGTGTACATCAGGAAGTTCCCCCCATGCCGGGTAAAAATCCTTTCTGGTGTTGTATTGTCATCACTGTCACTGTCAAAGCAGTCCTTGGGGATTGGCCCTAACAGTTCATTACCTAAATCTATGGAAAAATGTCGGTCATCAACCGCCATTCCAATAATGGTGCCTGCGGCTAGAGTAATACTCTTTAAGTCGCTGTTATCCACCTCTATTAGAATGGTGTCATGTTCTATGTTGACTAATGGTGTTGGGTTTACCCCCAACCCTTGCTGTTGGAGAGAAGCATTTAGATGTATGTAAGCATCAGGGTTTTTCAACTCTTGTCCCCTTTTAACTTTCACTTCCAGGGAGAATTGTCGGGTCCTTTCTGGGATGGTGACTTCCTCTTTGATCTGAATTTCAACTGCATAAGGTAGCAATTGAGCTGACCTAAATGCTTTTTCTGGATCATCAAAGCCCATGGGATTATCCGCTAATATGGACCAAGCTTTGAAGTTTATTAGGTCCAAACTAATGGCAAAGCGATTGAGAATGTCACTGCCTAAGTAAAAAGCGGCAGTGACGTCTCGCACGACCCAACAATTGTGGACTATGCTCTTGTTGCCAATGGAGATTTTGAGCATACACCTGCTTGGCAGGAGATGTTTGGAATTAGACGCTTCCAGGTCCATTTCCCATTTGTCTATCAGTTTGAATGTGGGAATGGCTGGATCTTTTGGGAGTTGGCGGAACATGGCTTCGCTGATGAAGCTCTTACCATTGTTCACGCACACTCGAGCATGAACAGAGTCCTTCCCATCATTTAACTGAACAGGGATGAACAACTGCTCTCCAATTTGCTGAATATCAGCCAGGCTCTGAGCTGATTTCACATCTTTCTGGACTATAGGAGTGGGAGTTTCTGATTGTGGATTAGTATAGAATCTCAGAGTGTTTCCTTCCAGCGTGGAGTACCACTTTAGACTGGAAGGAAGGTTGATTTTCAGAAATAGAGAGGACCCTCCATCACCAGTCTGTTGTCCTACTGCTATTACTGTCACGTCTGGAATTTGGCTATTCTGGAAGTGAAATTCTACTTGGTCAGATTTTTGTTCAACCATGTGGCAGGTGCCGTTTAAACTAACATGGTTGACACTCTGTTTTAATTTTATTGGTCGGCTAGTCTGGGTCCAGAGGACCTTGTTTACGCAATCTATTAGGGGTGACAACCTTCTCAGGAGGTCATTCCCTAGTAAACAAGGGGTGCCCTCTGGGGTCACTATTATGACCGGGTGTTTCAACTTGTGTCGCCCAATTTTAATGTCCAAATCTGCCGTCCCCTCGACGGGAATTTCCTTCCCGTCAAAGTTCTGCAGTTGTCCAGGAAGAGAGGTGAGAGGAATTTGGTAATTCTCTCCCCTTCCTGCATTCAGTTCATCAAAGGCCCTTCTGGACAGAAGGGTAGCTTGAGATCCAGTGTCCACCAGCGCTGAGATTGTACCCTGCCCCTGTACTTGTACCGGGGCATAATATCTTCCCTCCTTCTCCTCAAGGGGGCACAGATAATGTACATTTTTGGACAACTGGTGGGCTAATTTTCTGGTTTTGGACATGGCGAGAGAAGAGATTTGGGCAGAATTCTGTGAAGAGTCTTGGGAATCTGAAAGAAAAAGTTGGCAACTGGAGATCAGAGCCATTGTGGGTTCCCCTGGCTCCGGTTCTGGGCCGCCCCCCCTTTTTTTGGAGGCAGTCACCAGGATGGGTTTGAACCAGGGGATTTTCTTGCGGTTGGTTCTGGGATGAGATGGTGGGCGGCGGTAGCTCAGTCTCCACATCTCCCCAGTCTGGATTTGCATCCCTAGGGACCCATTTTTCTTTCCGAGGAGTTCCCCCCTCTCTGAAGGAGAAGATCCTTTTCCCAGGATCCTCTGAGGATCCCTCTCCCTCAAATTGGAAGATCTGTACCTCCTCCTCAACCTGAGTCTGTTTGGGTCTTTTGTTTCTCCTACCCCCCCTCTGCTCCTTAGGAGGCAGACTTTCAGGGGCAAGAGATTTTGTTTCCGGTTCCTGGGTTTCCAGGGGCTGTTTACAAGTGAGGAAGGAAGCTTCCTCCAAGTCTTTACACCCCGCTTCCCTTTGTGCCTCCTCCCTGGGAACCGGTGAGTTATCGGGGTGCTGCCCCCGTCATTGTTCTGGAGCACCAGGTCCAGAGTTGGGTGCGTTCTGCGCCGGCACGCCCATCTGAGGGTTCTGCTGAGCCCTCAGTATGTGACCCAGATCCCGCGCCATGTTTTGAACCTGGCGCTCTAACTGGGAAACCCGCTCAGGCTGATACGGGGCCCTGTTTTCTCCCCTGGGCCGATCCCGGGAAGGGTAGCTGTCCCTCCTCTGGTAATACCCCGGGTTGGGAAGATTTGGGTACCCCTCCACCCTTGGCCTCCCCTCTCCCGGATTCAGTGGTCTGGGCTCAGGGAATTGGGGAAAGAAGGATGGATGGTTTTGGGGCTGAAAGTTGGGTGGATACCTGGGGGAAAAGTTCTGCCCAGGATTTGGAGAATTTCTGCCCTCCTGTGGGAAGTTAGGAGGGAAGTTCCCTGGGTTAGGTGCTTGGCTGGATCCCCCCCTTGGGCTGGAGGAGTCCACACATAACCCAGGATGGGTCGATTTCCCTTGTAACGGGGACTTACATAATCAGGAGAGCGAGGGACCCCATTTGTGGGGCTGCCTCCCTGGCTCCCTGTCTGTGACTGGCCCGAGGACCTTCTGGGCCTAGCATTATTAGGTGCAGGTAGGTTTTTAGGCCCCCCATCTCCAAATCTAAAACGGGGGTGACCTTTACCTCTGCCACCTTGGCAGCAGCAGGGGTGCTGTTGGCTTTGGGGTTTTTCCGGGCATTACTTTTGCTATCTACCGGTTTCTGCACCTCATAGATCCGGGTAGCCTGTTCAATGACCCAGTCTAAAGATCTTTTCTCGTGAAAATCCCTCACGAGCTGGGTCATTATGTATTTGGGCAAGGCATGAAAAAATGTATTAATGAATTCTCTACTGTCTGTGCGCACCCTTCTGGTGGTCTGCGCAAAAGCACGTTTCAGTTCTTGCACAAATTCTTGTGGGGCCTGATCCTCCCCACATTGCAAATTGTAGGCTGCCTTGCGAGCCTCTTGAGGATTTCTGTGAACAGAAAAATGTTTCAAGATGGCCGCCTTATAGGTGGACCATCTTAAATGATTTTGGTCCTCCAGCCCTGCAAAGAAACTGGAGTATTCCGGGGAGAAGGCCCACTTTACATATTGAATACAGCTTTGGCTGTCCTTCAAATGGAAAGTCTCCATCATTTGCTCAAACAACTCTAAGTGCTCCCAAACAGAATACTTAGCGTTCTTATGGTAAGGCGTGATGACGCTCCTGATCGCCTTAATCTGCTTTAAGGGGTCCTTAAGCAAGGCCCTTTTTGCCTTACTGGCCCTTTTGGTTCGGGTAACCCTGGTCCATTCATCTTCTGACTCAGAGGCACTGCTCCCAGAGGTTCCCGTCAGATCTTCCAGGTTTTCCCGGATTCTGCGAGCCTGGGAATGGCTGGCAGAATGTGGGGACCTGGTCTCCTGTTTCCTGTGGTGCTCAGAGGAGTCTTCAGATCCCTCCTTGCTGCCAGGATTTGATGGGTACCCCCCCCCACTGACCTAACTGGGCAGAGGTTTTCAGGATGCCCTTAATGGGCCTACTCACCTGGGGTTCCCCATCAAATTGCACTGTGCTTGGGTGCCCAAACCCGGATGCCCGCCCCTCCATTCCTGGGTGGTACTGGCCTATCAGCCCCATGCTTCTGGCTGGATAGTAATCTGCCATCCCTGTGGCCCTGTGCTCATGTGCGCCAGGGGACATGGGGGTGGCAGAGTCCAGGGACTGAGAGAGATAAAGGCCTCTGGTACTAGGGCTCCTGGGGTTATGCTCAGGAGTTTCCCTTTCCCAGCGAACCTGGTCTCCATCCGCCCCTGCTCCCTGTTGCAATGCAAGAGCCTGCATTTGTGCCTTCAGTTCCTCAGTTAAGGCCTTACTAGACTCTATCAGTCTCTCCTGCATCACTACCTGTTGTTGGAGCCTATCATTGTGTTGACAGAGGGCCTCATTTTCCCTCTGTGCTTCCTGGTTGGTCCTGGAGAACTGGGCCAGTCTTTGCTGCAGGAGGTTTGCCTCCTGAGTCCCATCCCTACTGGCCTGCTCCTTTCTTGCCAGAGCCTCTTCCACCCTTCTGGTGTGCTCTACCAAGTTCTGGTTTTCTTTTTGGAGGTCACCCAGCCCCTGGAGGGCCAGGTGATTTTCTTCAATTTCCTTTTTTAAGTGGCAGACTTCCTGGCCTAAAGTGTCTCTTTCCTGACTGAGAGCCTGCATCTCTGCTGCCAGGTCGTCCCTCTGCCGTTGGAAGGCACCAGCTTTCTGGCGCTCCTGATCAAACTCTGCCTGGGTATCCAGGTCTTTCAGAATCAGTTTATTGCTCTCTGCCTTCTCCCTATCTAGGTGGCTTTGCAGGGTGACTACCTGCTCAGCACATACCCTATTGAAATCTAACTGTTGCTCCAGCTTTTTCTGGCTCTGCAGTAGGGAGTCCAAACCTTCTTGGTACTCCTTCTGCAAGGCCAGAAATCTGGTATCCTGGTCAGCCTTTTCCTGTTGCAGTATATCCATGTCCTCTTTTATTTTAATGATATACTGCCTACTATCATTTTCTGACTCCTGGCTCCTCTGCAGCCTCTGCTCAGAAGAGTCCAGATCAGATTGGCCCTTCTGTAATGCCAGCAGTTGCCTACTCGCCAAATCTTGGCCTTCAGCACATTTGTCCTGCATGGCTCCCATATGTAAATATAAATATGCCGCTACCCTGGCAATCTTGTTGTGCTCATCCTTGGCCTTAGAGGATATATATAGTTCACTCAGGGCCACATGTAAGGGACCCTGATCTCTCCATATATCTGACCCTGTTTCCGTGACCTGTTGCGTGATGGCCTGCTACCAGACTGTTTGGTCCTGGTGAGTCCACTCACCTCTCACAAATAACTTATGTAAGAAGTGCTCTCTGGCTATTTTCATGTCTACTAAGGTCGTCATTCTAGAGATTGGTCTCTGTCCTGACTTACAGAAGTTTGTATTTTATTTTTGCAAAACAGACCTTTTCCTAAGAGCGTTCCTTTGAGGAGTGCTTTACAGCGTAACACAGCGTGGTGATCCGACCGGATATGTGTATCTGGTCAGCTGGCACGCTGTATTAATCTGCACAAATGGTAGATCTAACCCAAACGTCCGGCACGAGCCCCCAATCTGTAAGAGGATTCAATTCAGCACTACATCCAAGTCAACGCCTAGTCTAGAATACTGAATGAAAACCCTTATTGATATATCTTTATGTCCAGTTCATGCGTTCTGGATGACTACCCCTATATAACACCCCTCTCTTGGAATCCTCCTGACCCCACTGAGCCAAGAAGTAGTTCTGTTTTGCAAGTTAAAAGGTTTATTTGATAATTTAAACAATATATATATATATATCACGCTTTATAATAAATTAATAATTGGATATCACACTTAATATGAGCAGTAATCAATAATGGATAGTCTGGCACTAGCACACTTCTTTATAATCAATGATGAGTGGTTATAGGATGGATAAGATAGCAACAATACTTTATGGTTTCAAATGGATGCAAGGTGGAATGAAAATGCAGTACAGAAAATACTCAATATGCGTTCAACAAAACAATGTAATCACTTTTCTCTGGCAATCCACTCCCCCCCCTTTATGCAATGCAAGGAAATGGAAGGAAGCACACAGTTCTCAGAAATGCAATCAAATGTGATTCAGTTCACCCCAGCAAGCTTGGACTACAGAAGTTTAAAACACAGGCCCAAAATGCTTTTATATGTGCTGGCAATGAAGTGAAAAATATGCTAAAATGCTTTTAATTCCCTCTAGAGGTTTAGGGTGATTGGTATATGCTTTGAATAAGTTCAGGATCACTTTAGAAATGCTCTATAATGGTTGTCAGGTTGCAAACGAATTTTTGCAACGGAAGGCAAGCAGCAGCAGATTTTTACACGTGGAGAAATTGGCAAATCGCGGTAAAATTCGCGAGTGCGCCGGGCGCGATTATAGAGGAACTACAAGGACTATCAGGACAGCCTAGGATCTCAGCTTCCAGATGAAAGTTACTGCAAGTCTCTAAGACAAACGGTCGCGGAGATATGAGCGATTTTGTAAAGGTCGTTTTTCAGATTTGAAATTTTAAAGTTCAAAGTGACAAGTGACAGTTTTGCAAAATGACAAGGTACAACTTCTAGGAGACAGTTCTGGTTAGATTAAAATAGATTGAATTATATTACTTTAACTAAGAGATTGGTTCTGCACAGTTCTACTATGTACTCACAATATATTTAGAAATATGCCTCGCCACGGATCTGGTCAGGTTTTGGACTGGACTCCGGTTCAGCTCTCTGGTTCTGCTAACAGCGGTCTGGGTCAGCTCTGCTCTGCTGGTCTGGTCTGGGTCTCTGAAGGTGGATAGATTGAAGTCTCTATGTTAGCTCTCTGAAGGTTGATGGAGGTAAAGTATGGATTTTCCGGCAGAGCTTCCCGCAGCAGATGGAAATGAATGTCCCTATCTGTCCTGTCTGTCTGCTTTTATCTATTTTTAAAATGGGTGTGTGTGCAGCATCACTAGACCCTACCCCTCTACACTTGCCATTGGCCCAATTCTCCCCTCTCCCATGATTGGGGAAGGAACTGTGAGTCAGAGCGATGTCATTTTATGGCTTGCAGAGAGGACACTCCCCTGTCAAATTGTACATAATCTATATTTGATAAAAAAAAACATATTTGCACAGGTACACATTTGTTTAAAATTACATGCACCCCTCACATATCACAGGAGGTATCCCCTGTTCAAACTCTTCTCTTCCTGGGGGCTTGCAATCAGAAATGGCACATATTTCACTTTTTAACTGATTTTGCAATATCGGACATTAACCCAAATTTACACACATGTGCGCAAGGAGTATGGACATTAATTGATGAAGTGTCAGATTTTTAACATGCATACATGTAGAGTAATATCCTCTTTTCCGCTAAAACCCCCCTGAACATACCACCGGTTCTAAAAACCTCTCAAAATGTGGGCAGAAAAATCACAAGAATTATGGTATCATTTATAAAATTTTCACATGTCCGTACTATGAGTTATTCATCTTTTTAGAGTTATGTTCTGGCCTCAAAGGGGTGTGGTTTCCCCCCAGCACAAGGTTGAATTTCTGGTTTTTCCACTTCTGCCAAGCCAGCTTGCTCTCACAGGCAGTGCCCCTCAACTTTCCTTCCAGGAGGAAGCTCCATTTACGACTCCCGCCAATAAAACATTTGCCTGAGTCAGGACAGGGCTTTGTTCAGAGCTCCTGTATTCTGTGGGGGCTCCCCTTAATTTAATTATCAGAGAGATGGCATATCCTTAGTGTGGCCAGCAAAAGGCAGATAGGCCTGGGAATACAGCTGTGACTCAAGTTTCACTCCTGATGGGGGGTAGTTGCCAGGCAAAATTGGAATCTCTTTAAGCCAGTTTTTAGCTACATGTCATTTCTGTTCCCCAGTTTTCTGCATTCAAATACAACTAACAATTTTACATATGCAGCTAGAATGCTGATTCTAAGTTTAAAACTATGACATTTAAACAATTGCAACCTATGTGACACTCAGAAATAGGTCACTCATTTCTTTTAAACATTTAGATTTTTAGTGTCTTTCAGTCCAAATTTACTTAAACTGCTGAAATCCACAGCTCAGCCAGTCTTGTTATAAACATTGTTTTGGGCTCTTCATCTTCCCAGATTTAGTATGCACACAAAATTTCCTTCTGCCAAATGTCTGCTGGTGTTCAGTGAACATTTTGCATATGTGCAATGTTTAAAATGGGCATTTGAAGCTTGCATTCAGGGAAACCAGGGTGGTTTTTGAAGCGCTGTTATGAGCTAACCGGCGCTACTGTTTTTCCTTTGGCAACCCATTTTGGTGTGCGCACAACTGCGCAGCTCTCCTGGATTCTGGGATGAAATGATGGGCGGCGACAGCGCATCCCCATCTTTACCCACTCCAATGATTTATTTTTGTTCTGGGGTAAAATGATGGGCAGCGACAGCTTAATCCCCACATTTACCCCGTCTAATGATTCCACATGGGTCAAAACCCTCCACAGGATAGTAGGAGAAACAACAAAGGGAAACCTCTGATCTACATTGGTCTTCCAAATCACCAGCTCTTCCACACATCAAAAGCAAAAACAGCTCAGCGAAATAACATTGTAGGAACCAGAAGTGTGCTGGAGGATGGAAAGGTGCCGCCATATTTCCTACATGACTTACAGCCCGATTCATGGAATTTTCTGTCCAGTTAATAGGGACTTTCTCCTCTAAACTGCGCTCGAAATCCCCTTTGCTGATTCATGGAATCGACTTGAACCCAGAGGTCCTTAAATCATGAACATGTCATGCATGGATGAGATGCAGAATAACTCTTACACTAAATAATAAGACTGACTTAGGAAGCTGACAGAAAGTCTCATCTAACTGTTTTATTATCAATCTAAAACAGAGAGTTACAACGGACATCAACAGACGTTGACTCAAGCTCTCAAACATTTTGCATAAAAAACACATTTATATACTAAAAATTTGTCATACATGATGTCATACTATGTGGCAAATAAGAGAAACCTACGGGGTGTTGTGATACGATCAGGGGGAACATCTAAGAATACTTTCTATATTGGTAGGAGTTGTGATTGGGTCTCTACTGTGAGGTGGACAACTTTTGCCCACCCCTAGTGCAAGTAATCTTCATCAGTTATTAGATACAGGGCCTCATTACAACCCAGGCGTTAAGGGTTTAACGGTGCCGTCGGCGCCGTTAACCCTTAACGCCTGATTACCATTTTAATGCCTGCTTTTAGCAGACATTAAAATGCAAGGCGCTAACCCGCCTTGGTGCTAATTACGGCACCGTAATTTACGGTGCCGTAATTAGCGCCTTCCCCACTCCCGTTATGCCCTATGGGGCAAAAATGGGAATGGGGAAGGGTAAATGGGGAATGGGGATTTACCGCCCCACTCACCTTGGAATGGGGTGGTAAATCCACCATCCACCATGGTGTAAATGGAGTTTACACCATGGTGGTAAAGTAGGGAATTTACCGCCTGGGTTGTAATGAGGCCCACAGAGTATATCATTGGCTCTCAAAATATAAGACCCTTTGTTATATGGTCCTCTATCATTGCTTGGCTCTCTTGTACCCTTCTGGAACATTCGTCTCACTAGCAGCACGTAAGCTAGTACCCAAGTTGTTAGTGGGTGGACTTTGACCATGTCTCCCCACCAAATTAGCCCAACATCTCTCATCGCTCATACCTTCTGCCATTCAGATTGTCTTTGAACTTGGCCTTGCAAAGTATTCTTGCTCTTGGGAATAAAAGGGATTTAAACCCATGCTATCTCAAGTCTAGAGAAGTATGCCCACCTTCTATTTCTATCTATAGCCCAAGTGACAGGAGACCTTATTTCGGCCAGTTTTGCAGCATTTAATTGTCTTTAATTAACAAACTTGGCACTCATGGTGCTCTTAATTTATACCTTAACATGAGATGATTCAGCGTCTCACGGTTACTCTTCTTCAAGGATAGATAACCAGTTCTTGGCCGCTCCATCCTTTGACCCCAGGCTAGACAGCTCTTCCAGGCCCTTCCATGCTCTTACTTTCATGTTGCTGTGACACAGCTTTCCAATCCCTCTTTCTTCGTGGGTTTGAGCTTACTAAATATGTGACACTGATGTCCAGCTTCTATATAATGGCAGCACTGCTTGCAGTCTATTCACTGTGTTAAGCTAGCCTTTAAGATTACTTAATCTACTTGCATTGCTCTGTCAGTATAGTTATTAAACTGCTTGCATTTTCTGCAGTGCTCTTCACATGTGCAATCTTCATTCCGCATATGAAAGTTTACTCGATTCTTTATTTTGTCATCAGATTCCATAAAGTCTATACAGCCTCTTCTTCAGCCACTCTTCTCAGTGCATCCTGCTTGCTTCTTGTGACATCACCAACTTCTCTTTCTCTCATCTTCATATTCCTTCTGGGATTTCCTCCAAGAGATTGTCATCTCTCCGGGGATACATCACATAGGGTTTTCTCAATGGATACCTTTTCTCGAAGTCTCTTTGTGGAAATGACACAATCACTGGTGTCGTACATGGCGCAATTTCTGGTTTCCAGCATATAGGGAGCATAGGGGTGGGACTTCCTGAAGAGGCATTCAGATGCTGCCCCATAGACTGCGCAGGACTTTTTCATACTTTGCCGGGACTTTGTGCAGGCACAGCACGTCTCTGTGTGCAGTCGATCAACCAGCGCACTACACCTCGAAGAGCGTGGGCGTGGCCTGCGCAGAGGCCTGACTAGGTGATGAAGCATGGATAATAGAGAAGAACATGGGGAAATGTGAGTGTTATGAGGGACGGGCACAGGCAGTCCAACGCACGCCCACAAATCTGTGCAACAAAGCGTATTCATGGATCTGACTGTGCAAGCTTGCATCAGGGAAATGCCCACGTAAAGCCCTCAATCCATTCACCACCGGAAGGCAGGCGTACAGACACTTGCGCATAGGAATCACCTGTGCGTGGTGAGATTGCATGTTATATTTAGGGGTGCATGCAGGCAGACAGGGTTCTTATCTAATGTAGGGGTGCGCATACACAGTGTAGCGGGGTGCATGAAGAGTTTTACCAGAGTTACGGAAATTCATGCACATGTGTTCGGGGTGCCAGTAACAGTGGCGTAACACAAAATGTGGGGGGCCCTTTGCGAGTCATGCTGAGGGGGGCCCCCATCTCAGGAACAAATCACGGGTTGTGCTACATTCTGAGCCGGCCTAGATTATCACGCTTGCAAAATACGCATGAACATGCTGCTGAAGGGGTACGCCGCACACTATACTAGCAGAAAGATATAAATATGTGTTTTAATGCAATATACAGCATAATTTCAGAGAAGAATTGGCTAAAAAGCCAGAGTTTTTCAATTGTTTTGTAGGGTAACATCAATCCAATACATGCACGTCACCAACAGTGCACAGGAACATTAATGCTTTGCTATTTAAAATGCCATGCCACATTGAAAACATGTCCCACTGGCTGCACAATGTAGACCAGTGTAGACACGTAATAACATTACAGTAAAGCATGCCAGGCCACATGTATACATACCTGGACTGGTTGCACCAAAATGGCAGTCAAAGCAATAACACTCATCAAGAAGAGAGCTACCATTCTCAGTGGAACCAACAACAAATACATATATACTATCGCCCTCTTTCTGTCCAGTATCCTTGATCTATACGGGAAAAAACTTTGAACTATACCAGAGCCTGCTTGTCATCTTTCTCTCACACCACTCTTTCTAATTTTTTTTATTACCCCACATATCTTTCACAATGATGGAAAAGTTTGAGAAACAAACTAAAACATCAACAAAAAAAAAACAAAAAAAGAGAGCACACATTGAAGCCCGGGTCTCTGCGGCCTCTTACAACATGGACATACTCTTTCAAATCTGCACAGAACTGGTCAATCCAGTTGCGATCTCCATCTCCCCTGTTCCCTCCCAGGCCCTCTGTATGGCTCTGGCCTCTCACTTCTCTGCTAAAACTCAGGAACTCCTGTGCACTATCTCCTTTTCCTCTCCCCCTTCCTCTCCGGGCCCCCCTCCGGCCATCGCTACCTCTCCTCCTCCTTTCTCCTCTTTCTCTCTGACAACACGTGACAAGGTTTCTAGACAAGTCCAATCCAAACCAGGTTCTCCCCTGCTCATCCAGAACCATCAAGCACCATATTGACACCCTCGCTGCAGCCTTGGCCAATTTCTGTAATCACTCTTTTACCACTGGAATGTTCCCTTCTCCCCTTAAGCGCTCCCATGTGCACCCACACCTCAAGAAGCCGCCTGCCGATCCTACCTGTCCGGAAAACTATCATCCAATCTTAATTAGTCCTCTCCTGGGCAATCTCTTGGAGAAAAGCTGGCCAACTCCCAGTTTACTCTCCACATTGAATCTGTTGGTTGTCTCCATGACCATCAGTCTGGCTTTAGAGGTGCCAGAGACATGGAAACTGCTCTCCTGAACACCCGTGAAGAGCTGCTCTCCAACCTTGATTCCAGCATTCCTTCTGTCCTAATCCTCCTTGATCTTTCCTCTACTTTTGACACAGTCCACCACGCCATCCTGATCAATGGACTATGTGTGAACCTGGGCATCACGGATCAGGACCTGGAGTGGCTGACCTCCTTCCTCTGGGACTGCCCCTCCCAGATCCAACTTGGTCCCTTTCTATCTGCCATCTCTCCTTCTACCTGTGACATTTCCCAGGGCTCTATCCTCTCATCCTGGTTTTTCAACCTCTGCTTGGCCCCTTTGACCCACCTGATCTCTACCTTCTCCTCTCACGTTCAGTGTTATGCGGATGGCACTCAACTTTCCTTCAGGCTCCTTTCATCTCTCGCTCATTCCTGACTGTCTATCCGTGAATCAGGATTGGTGCGCCTCCAACAATCTCTGCCTGAATGCCATTAAGATGGAGATCCTTCTCATTGGGACCGCTGCCCCTGCTTTCCCTCTCTCACTCAGGCCGACCACCTTGGGCCCTCTTCCTTTGCCTTCCTGCGAGGCAAAAAATCTTTTGTGCCATCTTCAATTCCACTCTCTCTTTCTCTCCTCGCATCTTGGATATCGCCAATAAGTCCCACTACCTACCAGCTGCTCCTCCTCAAAGGGACTCACTGTCTCCAGAGCCCTGTTTCTCTCTAGGCTGGACTACTGCAACAGCCTCTTTCTCAAATGCCTTCTTCTACTCTCCACCCTCTGCAACTAATCCAGAACAGGACTATGAGATTTATTCTTGGCCACAAGCCCAGGCATCATATCTCTCCAGCCCTGAAATCTCTCCACTGGCTTCCGGTGGTTGCAAGAACCAAGTTCAAGACCCTTTGCATTGTCCACAAGGCTTTCTGGGGTCGGGCCCACACTAAATCCAATGCTCTCACCAAAATAACTTCTTTCTCGAGCCCTTCCCCCAGCTACCTCCAACTCTTTAAGGGCTAGTCGCTTCTCCAAGCAGAGAGTGGGGGTAGATCTCTCTCCTCTGCAGATGCCTCACTCTGGAATGGCTTCCCTGCCCCTCTCAAACTTTAGCAGACCACCTGATGTTCCGGAAGCAGCTCAAAACTTTACTCTTCTTTCACTTTCTCCCTCTCCTGCTGACCTAACTGGCCTACCTGTCTGCTGTACCGACTGGTTGCTTGGCTACCCTCAGAGTCTCACTGAGTCCAGGCTCTTTCTTGATCAGTCACCCTTGCACTGCCTCTGGCCTACAACACACTTAGGGGCATTAACTGTAACCCTAGAGTCCCTTGTTCTCCTTGCACTACCCAGAGCCACGCTGCCCTGGCTGCACTTACTCATAGCATTACAGCCCTGTTTTCCCCTCCCTTCTTCCTTGCACTTACCCCCTCCCTTTCCCTTGCATTTCTCATTCTCGCACTTGCACGGTCTGAATGACACAAGGCCTAATAAGATAATTTGTCTTGTCCTCCCTCTATTTTCCCTTCCTTGCTTGTCGCGCCTAGAAACACATGTGTTGGGCATATTATACTAGACATATCATTTAGTTTTATCGCAGATGCCCATAAAAATATACAATGCTGCAGTAAGAAAGGGCTAGACCGGCAGCACCCATAATGCCAGTCTAGCCAGGTAATTACACTAAGCATGACTGCTTTATCAGAAATGTGCAGTTAAACACGAGTCATACCAAACTGAGGAATAACTAGACTGGCTGCACCAAAATGCCTCTCTAGCCACTAATACCACATATCATGCCTGGTTGGCCTGGACATGGACAATCATTATGATTTATCACACAATCTCACCCCCACACATCCCCTCCACCTCCCATGCCCTACCCCAACCTCCAAAATCAGCTCCTTCGCCCAGAATTACCTACACGTCCCTCTTGCTTGTCCCAGAGCTTACGTTTGAGGCTCCTTGCTGCATAGGTAAGTACTGATATGAGGAAGAGTGGGATTAGGAGTAATGAAGATACAGGTAGCTAAGCCAGGCATTACCTCCATGCACCTCTACCTCATCCCAGTACTTGTGTGTGAGGCACAAGTACAGGTACGAGGAAGAATAGGGCTAGGAATAATGACAATTACCAATAAGTAATTAAGGCATTAAGCACAAGTAGGGGCTTAACAATATTGAATTGACTGGGCTTCAGCACTCATCCCCCGACATTTTGGGCTATGTTGACTCAATCTGGCTGACCTTCAGAGCAGTTGCTGGACAGAACAGGACACATATTTAAAACGACACCTGGGTTTCGCTGTTAATAATGGCCCAGCAATTACTAACGTAAAGCATTTCACTCTTAGTACCTGCATTCAAATGCCAAATGTTTTAAGCATTTTAAATTGGGATGTGGGTTTAGTACTTGCATGCCAGGGAAATGATTGGAAGGGTAGAAAGGAAAAAGGAGACCATTCATTCTCACAGCAGTTCATAAGTTGGTGCTTTCACACTTAAAGGAGAGAGTTAACTGCTTGTAACATTGAAGCTGCACTAGAATAGTCTCATTAAAATGTGGAAAGAACTTAGATGCCCCCACACAAATAAGTTTGCCTGTCCCCCACAGCCCGTGAAGTTAGAGCCTCTCTCAACATTTGAAGGATCAGCCCCCAATATGTAGGTTTTGTTGTGCCCCTGATCACAAGCACACTCACCCTTCACCATATACTTGCACGCACAACCAGCCATCCAAACACTTAAGTGTGCACTCTTTCACCATGCAGGCTCACCTAGGCAACCACCTATACATTTAAGTGTGCACCCTTTCACGATACAGGCACACACACCCAGGCACCCACCCATACATTTTAGTGTGCACCCTTTCACCGTACACGCACACACGCACACCGTCACCCATACATTTGTGTGTACCCTTTCACCATACACTCACACAGGCAGCCACCTAAACATTTAAGTCTGCACTCTTTTACAGTACACTCACACATGCACACGTCATGGGGTTGACGGGAGCTCTATGTTGTGATGGGAGTTGGAGGGTTGAAATAAGCACGCAGGATACTTGTTAAGTTATATGGTTTTAGTAGGTTTGTATCAATAGGTAAGTACAATGGGTTACAATTCAGGACAAGTTCATGGTAAACAGAAACATCCACCGGTCCCCCTGTGCCAAGCTCAGTTTCCAACTGGCACAGGGAGAACCTTCGCACTCACACCATAACATTCTGGGTGGAACAACCATATACAAACATTCCAGATTCATACTCACACTAGGAAAGAGAATAGCTGCAAACACAAGATAGGTTAAACATAACACCCTATAAATTAAAAAAGAAATTGTTTCTTTTTGAAGTCACTCTGACTTCATAAAGAAATAATTTGCATTAAGGACCGAACCATAACGGAAATAATGTATTTATGATGGCAGAGTGACTTCAAAAATAAACTATTTCTTTTTGAAGTCATGGGGCTCCCTCAGCCCATGACATGGAGGCCTCCAGCCTGAGGTCTTCCATGGCATGAGGTGGGGGGAGCCCTCGGACTTCAATAAGAAAGTTTTTTTCTGTAGTCACTGTGCTCTCATAAAAACATTATTTCTGTTAAAGAAATAATGCCATTATGAAGGCAGAGTGATTTTGAAAAATAAATATAAAAAAATAAAAAAGATTTTGAAAACATATATTTTTTCATTTTTTTCTCCAAGTGGGGCCCCTCCCAGGACATGTGCTGGCAGGGCCCCCCCATATGAAGCCCCCCACATCGCACGGGCTGCAGGGGCCCCTGTTACGCCAGTGGCCGTTAATAATTATGGAGGACCCCGCACAGTGTCCCCGAGATGCAGACCTGGTTGCGTTGGTCCCCACGCACTGTTTCAAGATTGTATGTGTTTGTGCCTAAGGAGCACGCAAAGCTAGACGACTCTGGCTTTTTTTGCTTTGCGTTGGGGTGTGTCGGGCCGTTCCGGCCATGATATATATATATATATATATATATATATACAATTACTTTGCACGTACAATTCCATGAATACACGGAGCGGGCAGAATTACTTCTGCATGCAGGCTCATGCAGAGGCGTTCTCGGCGTGCAGCCTTACAGGATTTATGCACACTTTTCCATGAATCAAGCTGTTAATGAAGTGCAATACAACGAGAACATGTGCCATTAGGTATTGCTTTATCACTTCATAGTGATGCCTTGATGTGTTACCTGGCATTGTTCCAAAGTGTACTTGTCATATTTCAGGAGAGTTACAGTATACAAAAAACAGACTAGCTATAGTAATATACATTGCGATCCAATGGCCGCTGGTGAATTTCTTTCTTGGCTGTTGCCATTATTTCCCACACCCGAGAGTAAAAAGGTATCACTAATAAACTAAAGGGGATCCATGGGTGCTCTCGCCCAAGAGATTATTTAAAATAATTGGTTAAAAATGGTCTGTACACCTTTGAAGATCAATTTGGTAAAATGACATGCAATTTTAAATTAGTTCTGCAGAGTAACACATGAAAACATCCAATAGATGCCGGGTCACCAACAGTACAGTTGGACATTTTCTGATGTATTTTATGACGTCTGTGCCCACAGTATATCCCAGCTGTGCCATTGTAAAGGAATTTTCGGCATGCCTGTGCCCACAATGTAAGTCATCATTTTCACTGTAAAGCATTCTTTCATGAAATCTGAACCCACAGTGCATGTCAGCGCTGTCATATTAAACCGCATGTTCATCATTTCTGTGCCTATAATCTATGACAACACTGCACAGCATGTGTATAATGCACACGCTCCCAAGCAAAGTTACCAGCTTTGCCACAGTACAACTCTTTTGTGATGCTTGTTACCACAATATATTACAGCATTTGTAGCCACTGTAAGAACCAAGTCACGTTGACTGTGCTAAATAATGTTAGCATGGTCATTTTAAATTGACATTTTCATGCTCGATGTGCCACTATAGGCCAGTATTGCCACTATAATAACACACTCTTGTTGCTTGTTGTCTATAATACAATGATTGACAATTTAAGAAGCTATGTTCATGCATGTTGTGCCAATATATGCTAGTCCTGACACTGTAAGACTGGACATATGTTCACTGCGCCCAACAATGCCTGGGTTGACACTGTAGTAAGACGGTTACATGCTTGCTGTAATCATACAATGCAGTGCTGCCATTTTAAGAACACACTCAAGTTGGCAATGCCTAATAATGCTGTATTGCCACTGTAAAAAGAAATGTTTATGTTGGCTGCGGCATTATAACCTAGCATTGTCATGTAACACATTGCTAGGCAGCCAGTGTCCACAGTATGCCAGATTGGCATTGAAAAACACATTTCCCACACCTACTCTCTCCCTTTGCCCTCATCTTCTGCTCTCCAGGCGCACACACGTACACATGCACACACACACAAACACGAGGAGTAGGTGAAAATAATATGGGCTTGTAGGATAGTTCAGGGACAACATGATTGTCTTGGACATAAAACACGACTGAGCAGCATCGGTTCGAAGCCTGTTCCATCTTCTAGGTTGTTCACTTAAATTAAAGGTTGGACTCCGGCTTGAAGTGTGATATAGGAACCCACTTTCATTTTTAGTTTGCGCTTGAAGGGTCTGTAATGCGTTTCCAATGGAGATGACATTTGAGGGATACCAAGTTGTAATCCCTCCCATACCCTGTCCCTTGCCATGTAATCGCTATGGCTAATTTTATTTTATTTTATTTTATTTTTTACATTTATATAGCGCACAGACAGCCCAGGGGCATTGTGGCACTGTTACTTGCAGCAAACTTAGTTACATTATGCATAAGTTACAACATTGGAGCACAGAGATGTAGTACATGTTATACATAAAACAAGCATAGTTAACATATCCATGGACGTCATGACAGGGGTATGGTGATCAGGCGAATAAGGTGATTTTCAAGGTTTTGCGGAAGGCGGTGAGTGAAGGTTCAGCTCTCAGGGCAGTGGGGAGGGCATTCCAGTGCAGAGCAGCTAGGTAGGGGAAGCTGGCACCACCTGCTCTTGCTCTTTTTACCATGGGTACGGTGAGTAGGTTGGCATAGGGGGTCCTAGTTGTTCTTGAGGATGAGGCAGGGTGGGTCCTTTGTGATTGGTATGCTGGTGCAGTGAGGTGAATACATTTGTGGTTGAGGGTCAGGGCTTTGAAGATGATCCTCCTTTTTATGGGGAGCCAGTGGGAGGCTCTTCTGGTAGTAGAGATCTGATCTCTTTTGTAAATGCCTTGTGCTGCACATAAGGCATTGTTTTGAATAACTTGCAGTTTCTCAAGATTTTTTGTGGAGGTCCCTAAGAAGAGAATGTTGCAGTAGTCCAACTGTGATCCAGTGATAGCTCTTGCTATATTTGTGCAGGTGTCATTGGAGAGGTAGGGTCTGAATGCGTTGAGGAGTTTAGCATGGAAGGCAGCTGTGGAGGCAATGGCATTCACTTGTCTGGTCATGGACAGACTTGAATCCAGGTAGACGCCTAGGGATTTTACTGACTCGGACACTGGAATTTTGATGGAGTCAATGATGAAGTGGCTAAACTGGTCGTCAAGTTTTTGAGAGTGTCGGGGGAGCCTACAAGCAGGAGTTCAGTTTTGTCTGAGTTGAGACAGAGGCTGTTAGCAGCCATCCAAGTTTGGATGGTGTTGTAGATGATGTTAAGGGTCTTGGAGTCAGTGCCATAGTCGCCTGTCAGAGTGAGGAGGATCTGCGTGTCGTCCGCGTAATTAGTGTAGGAGATCCCCATGGCATCAAGGATGAGGGAGAGGGGGCGAGTGAATATATTGTAGAGGGTGGCCGAGAGGCATGAGCCTTGTGGTACCCCACATAGCATGATGGTGGGTGAGGCAGTAGCTAGATCAGAGAAAACCTGCATGGTTCTTCCTTGTAGGAATGAGGTGATCCAGGCACTAGCATGGGCTGCAAAGTTTGCAGTAGAGGTCAGGTGGTGGCATAGGACGTCGTGATCAACAAGGTCGAACGTGGCGGAGAGATCGAGGAGAAGGAGCAGGATGGGTTTGCCTAGGTCTCTTGTATCATCCATCTGGTTTTTAAGGTTGAGTAGGGCGGTCTCAGTTCCATGTTTGGGGCGGAAACCGGATTGTCTCAGACCTAGGAGTTTATTCTCTTTGAGAAATTATTGGACTTGCAGGTAAGCTGCTTTGTCTAGAATTTTCAGAAGGAAGGGGACGGTGGTGATGGGCCTATAGTTGATGGGTAAGGTGGGGTCGAGTGTGTTTTTTTTTATGAGAGGCCTGAACCACGCTTCCTTGAGGGATGAAGGTACTTTCCCTGAGGTGAAGGAGGCATTGATAAAGGCTGTGAGAAATGGGGTGAGGGACTCGGCGCAGTCTTTGATAATGGTGGCGGGGCAGGGGTCTCCTTTGCAGTTGGAGGGTTTGATGCCTTTCATTAAGTTAATGATGTCTTTTTCCTGGATGGTTTTGAAGGAGAAGGTGGGGGAGGCATCTAAGGTGTGAGGGAGGGAGTGAGGGGGCTAGGGAGAGTGAGTCTGGAGTTCATAATTTTGGCTTGAAGCAGGTCCATCGCACAAGGCCTTATCTTTAGTGAAGTTTTGGGTGCGGGGGTAGGGGTTTCAAGTTCCCTGAATGTGGTGAACATTTCCTTCTTGTTGGATTTTGCTTCGGTAATTCTGGCTTCAAAAGATTTGGCATTGGCTTGGATGCTGTTTTTTTTATACTCCTTGGACCGGGTTTTGAAGTTAAGTTTGTCTTTGTCATCTTGGGAGGTTTGCCAGCGTTCAAGGGCAGAGCATTTGTCCGTCTGAAGTTTGAGGGGGTCTGGAGTAAACCAGGAGTTGGTGTGGTTCGTGGGTTTGGCTTTCCGAGGTTTGAGGGGAGCAATGGAGTTGATTGCTGCCGATATAGCATTGCTGTAATTTTGCGCCAGGGTTTCTGGGTCGTTGGAGAAGGGAGGTCTGAAGGCAGGTCCCTGAAGGAATGGTAAGAGTCTTTCTTTGGTGAGAAGGCAGGCGCTTCTAGTGAGGGCAGGTGGCAGGGGTTGAGGAGGGTGGGGTAGGGGAGTGGTGGTGGGGATGTCGAAGGTTGTGATGTGGTGGTCCGACCACGGGGTGGGTGAGTTGCCTGTGATTGTGAGTGGGAAGTTGTGCTGTGCAATCCAGTCAAGTAACCTCCCTAAGGAGTGGGTGGGGTTTGCGACAGTGATTGTGAAGCCCAGAGTTTTAAGGGCTGAGTTGAATGATTTAGAGGCAGGGTCTTTGGGATCATTTAGTCCAAGGTTGATATCCCTGAGGAGGATAGCTTTGGTTGACTTCTTTAGATTGTCAGTCAGGAGGTGGGTAATGGCGGATTGGAACTCCCCTATAGGGCCCGGTGGCCGATAGATAAAACGGAGCGTAATGGTGCAGTGGTGGGAGATAGAGAGTTTGAGTTTGGGGTAGTCGCTGTAGTCATTGGTAGTTTTATATTTTTTTCTGATGGTGATGGAGTCTTTGGCTATGATTGCTACTCCTCCACCTTTGGTAGGTCGATCTTGCCTAATGGCAGCATAGCCTGGTGGGAGGGCAAGGGAGAGTGCGGGATCTGAGGCTTGGTGCAGCCATGTTTCGGTGACCAGGAGGAGGTCTAGGTCGTTGGTAGAGATGAGGCCATGTATGTCCAATGCATGGGCATTGACAGACCGGGCATTGATCAAGGCACATTTGAGGTGAGGGGGAATGGGGGGTTGGATTCTGGTAAGGGTACAGAGGTTTCGGGGGTCACAGGCATAGTAACAGTGGCAGGTGCATCAATACATTGCATGGTTATGGTAGAAGAATTGGCAATAGTGGGGGTCCCATTTTCAGGGTTCACAGGCATAGTAACAGAGGCAGGTGCATCAATACATTGCATGGTTATGGTAGAAGAATTGGCAATAGTGGGGGTGCCATTTTCAGGGGTCACAGGCATAGTAACAGTGGCATGTGCATCGATACATTGCATGGTTATGGTAGAAGAATTGGCAATAGTGGGGGTCCCATTTTCAGGGGTCACAGGCATTGTAACAGTGGCAGGTGCATCAATACATTGCATGGTTATGGTAGAAAAATTGGCAATAGTGGGGCTCCCATTTTCAGGGGTCACAGGCATGAAGGTTAAGGTAGTGAGGACCGTGGGTTCGCCTTTAGGGGGTTCCAGTGCCTTGGTGGTGGGCATAATGTTTGTTGCCATAGTGACAGTATTGGTTGTAAGGCTGGATAAGGGGCAGGAGCCTTGGAGAGAAGTCAGCAGGTGGGAGGTAGCGCATGTGGTTTTGTGGCGGGAGAATGTACTTGCAGCAGTCGAGCAGTATAGTCTGGAAGCAGCACATGGCCTAGATGGAAGGCGTGTATTATGCGTGCTTGTGGGCTGCGGTAGAGATCTGTGTTGAGGAGTGAAGGTACTTGAGCGTAGACATTCACATTTGGATTCAAGTAGGTGGGGCTGCATAGCAGGCGATGCGAGGACCCTCTTACCTGTGAGCATTTGCAACAAGTTGTGGCAGGCGGTAGGCGGCGAGCAGCGAAGAGCTGCAAAGAGGAGTGCTGGCCTTTTTCTGTGGCCTTCATCTCCAGGCTTCGCCTCACGGCCCACTCCTCCTCCATTTAAAGCAGGATGGGAGGAGCAGGCGGGTCGGGGGAGTGAATAGGCACACAGGCCTGCTGGCGTCTGTTTCGCGGGCTCTGTGGTGGCATCATGGGTTGCCATGGAGCTGGAGTCAGCGGCGGCAGCCATCTTAAATCCCTCTGGAAGGGCGGCAAGTGTGGATTTCAGATCCACGTCTCCGAAGCGGAGACAAACAGCTGATCTGGGGGCAGATTTCATGTGCGCTCACAGCGGAGCTACAAAGAGGAGCGCTGGCCTTTTTCTGCGGCCTTCTTCTCCAGGCCTATCCCACCCATTCCTGGCCAACTCAGAACTCTTTGATTTTTTGTGTGTTCTTCCATGGAGACAGCCATCTTGGATGAATGTCTCCAAGGAAGCTCTCTGGAAACAAGCCAAAACTAGTGCCCATGTTTGAATAGGAACCATACCATGCATCTCATATGTATTATCCTTTTTTAAATAGCTAGTAATTTGAAATACTTGTAATAATTGATATTATTCATTTTTGTATGTTATTCTGTATGTTTTTTTTTTTTACCTTGAATTAATTGTGTGATTTTCTTTAGATTGCATAAATAATTACGTACAACATGTTTTAGTGCAAAACAGCGGAAAAGGGCACCACTGTTTTGGAGCTGTCCTGTTTGGTATTTTGCACTTTCCAGCTAAGCTCATGTTGCTGTGATTAAGCCCTGCCCCCAGGTGGGGGAGAAGAAGAGGAGAGGGTTTTAAACAACCACCCAGGGCAGCCCTTGCAGCAAAGGGCGTTGCTCTTTTGGAGCTGTTTGCAGTGCTGTGAGGAGGCTAAATGTGATTGATCCTCACCCAATGTCCAACGGCCATACTTGCTTAGAAGTGTCCTGATACGAGTTTGCATGAACTAGAATAGATCTGAGTCTTGCTGCTAAATTGGTTTACATTGAGTGGTGACTGAGTCTCAGAGTGCCACCTCTCATAGTCTGTCTCTGATGTAATCCTACTCAGACTGGTGGATTATTAAAATATATTAACGTGCCGGAATAGTTTGCAAGCCTGAGCCTGAATCCTCAAGTTTGGTACCTATATTTTACTGACTATATTCTGACATTTATTTAGTAAATCCACTGTCTATCATCTGCGGATGCCAGTTGGGGACACGTAGCTGGGGATTTGTATCCAGCTGTATACCCTTCAAAGAGGTCTGGAACGATTTGCCTCCTTTTTTATATACTGGCACCCCGGCATCGATTGTCTTCATACTTATCTGGAGATACTACTTTACATTCTGCAGTTCTACATCAAGAGACTTGTGAGAAGCAGGGAGGGGAGACAGACTACGATTTCCCCCTGAGTGGTTGCATGTCCCCTGCTCACTTTCTCTCTGTTGAATCCTTAAAGACGAGTCTTAGTGTCCAAAATTTCAACGATTTTAATTGTTTTATCTCGGGTTTTTAAAGACAAATGACAGCAGCGAAAAACACAATCAGGGGGTTTGTCTTGAGAATGTATGAAGACCAGTGACTGTGGCTTTTTAATGTTCTTAAAAGCTAACTTTTTTTCATACATCAGACTTTGTGATTGTTTTTCCTGTATGTAACAATTTCCAAGTGAGGATTTGTAGATTATAAACTGGATTGATTTAATTTAATTCCAAATGCCAGGAGCAACGATAGCCATAGGGTTAGTGGGAGTCACGTACCATAAGGTACTAATAGCATTCTGTATTAGCACTAGGGCAAACATTGCCCTGGTGCAAAACTACAGTGAACATGTATCTTTTTTGCACTAGGGCACTTTTTGTTCTATTGCTTATGACATACCAAAATACGTTTGTCATCCATCGTGCAATGGGTTTCTAATATTTGTTTTTTTTTTAGAAACAAGGCAAACTTTGCCCTACTGCTAATACTGTGCAACTTTGCACTTGCATCAGTGCAAAGCTTTTATAATCTGGCCCAGAAAAGGAACTGGCTTTCGCCCACATAACGCAATAACCTGCTTTGCCACCTGGAAGAATAGAACTTAAACACCTCAGAAAAATATCAATGTGCAGATGTTATAAGAAGACTGTGAATGTCATAAAACGCGTTTACAGTGGTCACTAAAAAGTGGATTCATAACTTTTATGTACAGCGTTTCTGTGAGCCACAGTGGGCATGATTTTCCAAGGTCCATCATTCTGCACATATTCCCGGGCAGCTGGAGCAGGTAGAGCCACCTCAAGCTCACTGCATGTAATTTGATATTTAACCGACACTAAAAAAGGGAGAGTCATTTCTTAAGAAACTGCACTTATAATAAATTCCCATTTTCAGGGACTTAAGGACAGACTTCCTCAGGACAATGTTAAAAAATAAAACTGCGACCATCGGGTAAAGTGATTGCGACAGTTGCACTCTTTCTGCATTCATGCAATGATTTGTCATGCCTTACAAGCTTCTCTGGTGCCATGCGACTGCAGCATCCACATATTGACGTGCCTCACTTAAAAGCTTCCCCAATGATGAGTAGAGACACAAAGGGCCAGATTCATGAAAAAGCACGCATTTATCCTGCAATGCCTGTGCCTGTGCGCCAAGAATGACCCTTTGTGAGCCAGCACACAGAAGTTGCACTGCATGCTCCACGTATTCCTGGAATCCCTCTCACAAATGAACATTCAATGCCCGACCATAGGGCAAAAGTGCATTAGGTGTGACCAGGAAAACTTCTTTCAGACGATGTGCAGGGAGAAATCCCCCATGCTTGCCACCTACAGACCGACCCCACTGTCAGGCCAAGTCAGGAGACTTGAGCAGCCAAGAGGGCCCAGTCACAGACCATACCACAACCGGGATATCATGAGAATGAACCAAGACAGAAACATGACATTTCAGTCCCAAACAGGAGTCATAAGCGCAATGGAGGATTTCACCATAGATGCGCCAACACGCTACTCAAATGAATATGACTTCCTGCCTAACCCCTCGCAGGCTATGCCCTTGACCAAGGGCACCATCACAGACCCAACTTAAGCACGTCCCCAGTACCATACTATGGCCAGGACCCATATAAAATCCCAGCGCAGGATGGAGCGATAGAACAAACAGACGACTAATACTACACTCATGACAGGTATAGAAAAGAACACGTCAGACTCATCAGTGACACCTCGGATGACGAGACAGCTCCGATGGTTGACGTCCGAATTGGCGACCTAAGCAACCAATTCATCATGGACACCGGAGCAACAGTCAATGTCATGAATGAGTGTCTCCAACAAGCCATAGAAGACACGTACCTACTATGCCCATCACAAGCTTGCATATTTCAGTGGGGTGCAGCCCACCCACTCCAATCGAGAGGACAATTCCAATGTGACCTGTTCCACAAAGTGCGAAGAGTGCCCACCACCATACAAGTCATTTGTAGCCCTACAACGGGACAGTGTCTTCTCAGCTACTGGA
Source organism: Ambystoma mexicanum (assembly GCF_040938575.1). NCBI lineage: Eukaryota > Metazoa > Chordata > Amphibia > Caudata > Ambystomatidae > Ambystoma > Ambystoma mexicanum. The sequence continues at coordinate 341,789,103 of NC_090935.1, read as the reverse complement.
CTGCTAGGGCACTGGCCTTGATTGACCTCCAGTATGACCAACCCAAAGTCATACAGGGACTCCCGAAAGGACACAGACCCTGTGCTCAATATCCTGTCAATAAATGAACATAGAGGAACTCAAATCCTTATTCCCAAAGTAATTCGAAGGGGTGGGCATGCTAAAAGACACAGTCATATCTGACCCAAATGTCAACCCAGTGCCTCAACACCCTTTTAGGGTCGGATTCCACCTACAGGCCCAAGTCACACACGAACTGCAATTACTCCTCGACAATGATATCATCAAGAGTGTGGATGGCCCCACCCAATGTGTGTCCCCTATAGCCGTCATTCCAAAGGACAACGGTTGCCTGTGCCTCTGCGTCGACATGCGCATACCGAACACTGCAATTCAAAGTCAGAGGCACCCAGTTCCCAACATCGAGGACATGCTGGTGAGGCTGAACCAGGCCACTTGCTTCTCCAAGCTAGACATTAACCAAGGGTACCACCAGCTGGTGATTAACCCCACCTGCAGACTTATCACTACTTTTAAAATGCACAAGGGGCTGTTCCGCTACAAGTGGCTCAATTTTGGGATATCTTCCACTGCAGAAATGTATGATGTTTGTAAATTATGTTAAAGTGTGGGAGATTAAGAAAATGTAATCTCTCACTGCACTGAGTTTCAGCAGATGAATGGGGATGATAAAATTATAGCAACAGACGTGCCGGTGCTCAGCCCCTCCTTCAAAATAAGTTCTGGGGGTGGAAACCGGAAAACACTGGGACAAATTAAGCACTGGTTAAGTCCCTATGCTGCTGGACAACGCTGCCAGATGCCGTGATACAGGACTTTTTGGAGGCACCTGTGACTGCGGGTGAGGAGAGCCCAGCGGGACGTTGTGGGCGGGAAGGAGGGCTGACGACGAGGAGGTGCGGGTGTGGAAGTGTGGAAGACCTCACAGAAGGACCGGCATATGAGAAAGCCGACCTGAGAAGGAGAGCTATCAGGAGACATCAGAGAACAGCGTGAGAGGGTGACGAGGACCCAGCACACGGACAGTGGTAAACTGCGCACAACAACAGAGGCAGGAGGAGGGACAAAGGAGTCAGTGTAGTGCACGTGGCTACACTAGGAGAGCAGCGCGTTCGGGGTGTAGAGGAGCCAGCACACGGACAGCAGCAAGCAGAACACAACAGCAGAGGCTCCAGAAGAGACAGAGCAACACACATGGCCACTCCACTACATCACCTGGGAGGCGGTCATTCAACAGAAAGTATTTTATGAGAGCCATAAGAGACCAAGACTCACCCAACAAAATAAACATTTTTGTCAACTTAGCTTACAAGGAGATCAAGGGGATATAAAGACAATGCTGGAACAAGAGAAAACAGCCTACGCACTCTTGGTTTCTGCCATCAATAGGAAGCTAGTCATACTACCTAACTGGGACTATGAGAGATATTCATTCATCTAATGTGTACAATTACTGCATGAGACCAAAGGGGAATTTGTTATCAGGCTCCAGAGAAAAATCATCTACTGTGACTTCACCAAACTTCATCGATGACTAAGCGATCAGACTCAGGATGATTGAGGGATGCCCCTACTCACTCTTTAGAAAACATCTCCTGAAAAAGCCTCTCTCATTAAAAGAGATCATCGACCTAGCCAGAGTATATGAACGAGTGGATGTGCAAGCGGTGGCAATGGGGAACCCAAAGAAAGGCAACACCATTGCAGCAACATTCACTGAACCTCACGGGAATGCCTGCAACCCAAGAATGCCAAGCAAACAAGATCCCCGAGGCCCGCACCGATGGCCCCAAGGAGACAAACAATGTTATGGGTGCAGATTTTATTCCTTCACAGGGGTCAATGCCCGACCATAGGTCAAAAGTGCATTAGGTGTGACCAGGAAAACTACTTTCAGACAATGTGCAGGGAGAAATCCCCCATGCTTGCCACCTACAGACCGACCCCACTGTCAGGCCAAGTCAGGAGACTTGAGCAGCCAAGAGAGCCCAGTCACAGACCATACCACGACCGGGATATCACGAGAATGAACCAAGAAAGAAACATGACATTTCTGTTCCAAACAGGAGTCATAAGCGCAATGGAGGATTTCACCATGGACGCACCAACACGCTACTGAAATGAATATGACTACCTGCCTAACCCACCGCAGGCTATGCCCTTGACCAAGGACACAATCACAGACCCAACTTAAGCACGTCCCCAGTACCATACTATGGCCAGGACCCATATGAAATCCCAGCGCAGGATGGAGCGATAGAACAAACAGACGACTAATACAACACTCATGACAGGTATAGAAAAGAACACGTCAGACTCATCAGTGACACCTCGGATGACGGGACAGCTCCAATGGTTGACGTCCGAATTGGCGACCTAAGCAACCAATTCATCATGGACGCCGGAGCAACAGTCAATGTCATGAATGAGTGTCTCCAACAAGCCATAGAAGACACCTACCTACTATGCCCATCCCAAGCTTGCATATTTCAGTGTGGTGCAGCCCACCCACTCCAATCGAAAGGACAATTCCAATGTGACCTGTTACACAAAGTGCGAAGAGTGCCCACCACCATACAAGTCATTTGTAGCCCTATAACGGGACAGTGTCTTCTCAGCTACTGGACTGCTAGGGCACTGGCCTTGATTGACCTCCAGTATGACCAACCCAAAGTCATACAGGGACTCCCGAAAGGGCACAGACCCTGTGCTCAATATCCTGTCAATAAATGAACATAGAGGAACTCAAATCCTTATTCCCAAAGCAATTCGAAGCGGCAGGCATGCTAAAAGACACAGTCATATCTGACCCAAAGGTCAACCCAGTGCCTCAACACCCTTTTAGGGTCGATTCCACCTACAGGCCCAAGTCACACACGAACTGTAATTACTCCTCGACAATGACATCATCAAGAGTGTGGATGGCCCCACCCCATGTGTGTCCCCTATAGTCGTCATTCCAAAGAACAACGGTTGCCTGCGCCTCTGCGTTGAGATGCACATACCGAACACTGCAATTCAAAGTCAGAGGCACCCAGGCTCCAACATCGAGGACATGCTGGTGAGGCTGAACCAGGCCACTTGCTTCTCCAATCTAGACTTTAACCAAGGGTACCATCAGCTGGTGATTGACACCACCTCCAGATGTATCACTACTTTTAAAATGCACGAGGGGCTGTTCCGCTACAAGGGGTCAATTTTGGGATATCTTGCGCTGCAGAAATGTATGATGTTTGTAAATTATGTTAAAGTGTTGAAGATTAAGAAAATGTAATCTCTCACTGCACTGTGTTTTGGCAGATGAATGGGGGATGATAAAAATATAGCAACAGAAGTGCCAGTGCTCAGCCCCTCCTTCAAAATAAGTTCTGGGGGTGGGAGCCGGAAAACACTGGCACAAATTAACCACTGGTTAAGTCCCCATGCTGCTGGACAACGCCGCCAGATGCCGTGATACAGGACTTTTTGGAGGCACCTTTGACTGCCGATGAGGAGTGCCCAGCAGGACGTTGTGGGCGGGAAGGAGGGCTGTCGACGAGGAGGTGCGGGTGTGGAAGTGTGGAAGACCTCACAGAAGGACAGGCATTTGAGAAAGCCGACCTGAAAAGGAGAGCTATCAGGAGACATCAGAGAACAGCGTGAGAGGGTGACGAGGACCCAGCACATGGAAAGTGGTAAACTACGCACAACAACAGAGGCAGGAGAAGGGACATAGGAGTCTTTGTAATGCACGTGGCTACACTAGGAGAGCAGCGCGTTCGGGGTGTAGAGGAGCCAGCACACAGACGGCAGCAAGCAGCAGACAACAGCAGAGGCTCTAGAAGAGACAGAGCAACACACTTGGCCACTCCACTACATCACCTTGGAGGCGGTCATTCAACAGAAAGTATTTTATGAGAGCCATAGGAGACCAAGACACACCCAACAAAATAAGCATTTTTGTCAACTTAGCTTAAAAGGAGATCAAGGGGATACTAAAGACAATGCCGGAACAAGAAAAAACAGCCTACACACTCTTGGTTTCTGCCATCAATAGGAAGCTGGTCATACTACCTAACTGAGACTATGAGAGATATTAATTCAATCAATGTGTACAATTACTGCATGAAACCAAAGGGGAATTTGTTATCAGGCTTCAGAGAAAAATCACCTACTGTGACTTTGCCAAACTTCAACGATCATCGACCTAGCCAGGGTATATGAATGAGTGGATGTGCAAGCGGTGGCAATAGAGAACCCAAAGAAAGGCAACGCCATTGCAGCAACATTCACTGGACCTCACGGGAATGCCTGCAACCCAAGAATGCCAGGCAAACAAGATCCCCGAACCCTGCACCGATGGCCCCAAGGAGACAAACAATGTTATAGGTGCAGATTGTGTTCCTTCACAGGAGTCAATGCCCGACCATAGGTCAAAAGTGCATTAGGTGTGACCAGGAAAACTACTTTCAGACGATGTGCAGGGAGAAATCCCCCATGCTTGGCGCCTACAGACTGACCCCACTGTCAGGCCAAGTCAGGAGACTTGAGCAGCCAAGAGGGCCCAGTCACAGACCATACCACGACCGGGATATCACGAGAATGAACCAAGACAGAAACATGACATTTCAGTCCCAAACAGGAGTCATAAGCGCAATGGAGGATTTCACCATGGACGCGCCAACACGCTACTCGAATGAATATAACTACCTGGCTAACCCGCCGCAGACTATGCCCTCGACCAAGGACACAATCACAGACCCAACTTAAACACGTCTCCAGTACCATACTATGGCTAGGACCCATATGAAATCCCAGCGCAGGATGGAACGATAGAAAAAACAGACGACTAATTCTACACTCATGACAGGTATAGAAAAGAACACGTCAGACTAATCAGTGACACCTCGGATGACGGGACAGCTCCGATGGTTGACGTCCGAATTGGCGACCTAAGCAACCAATTCATTATGGACACCGGAGCAACATTCAAAGTCATGAATGAATGTCTCCAGCAAGCCATAGAAGACACCTACCTACTATGCCCATCCCAAGCTTGCATATTTCAGTGGGGTGCAGCCCACCCACTCCAATCGAAAGGACAATTCCAATGTGACCTGTTCCACAAAGTGCAAAGAGTGCCCACCACCATACAAGTCATTTGTAGCCCTACAACGGGACAGTGTCTTCTCAGCTACTGGACTGCTAGGGCACTGGCCTTGATTGAGCTCCAGTATGACCAACCCAAAGTCATACAGGGACTCCCGAAAGGGCACAGACCCCGTGCTCAATATCCTGTCAAGAAATGAACATAGAGGAACACAAATCCTTATTCCCAAAGCAATTCGAAGGGGTGGGCATGCTAAAAGACACAGTCATATCTGACCCAAAGGTCAACCCAGTGCCTCAACACCCTTTTAGGGTCGGATTCCACCTACAGGCCCAAGTCACACACGAACTGCAATTATTCCTCGACAATGACATCATCAAGAGTGTGGATGGACCCTCCCCATGTGTGTCCCCTCTAGTCGTCATTCCAAAGGACAACGGTTGCCTGTGCCTCTGCGTTGACATGCGCATACCGAACACTGCAATTCAAAGTCAGAGGCACCCAGGTCCCAACATCGAGGACATGCTGGTGAGGCTGAACCAGGCCACTTGCTTCTCCAAGCTAGACCTTAACCAAGGGTACCACCAGCTGGTGATTGACCCCACCTCCAGACTTATCATTACTTTGAAAATGCACAAGGGGCTCTTCCGCTACAAGTGGCTCAATTTTGGGATATCTTCCGCTGCGGAAATATTTTAAGAGACGATTCGCAGACTGATTCATATCCCCAGTGCTCAACACCCACAACTACAGGGATGATATTCTAATCTTTGAAACCACCCAAAACCAGCATGTCCGTGCACTGAAAGCGGTGTGCAACATCCTACATAAGGCTCAACTGACCGAAGTACGCCACCAACAAACATAGCCTACGATTCTTTGGCCACGTCTTTTCAGACCGGGGCATCACGACCGACCTTGAGAAAATCAGCACCATCATTGGCCTAGCTTCCCCCACAAGAGCAGCTGAGCTATGATCATTCCCAGATATAGCAAGCTACTGGGAGGATGGACTACGGACTCATGGTGGGAGGAGGAAGGAAGGGGAGGGGACAAGGCAAGAAAAAGGCAGTTTTTACGAAGGAGAATAAAGGAAGGTTGAGAAAGTTACATGGCTCCCGTGTCCATTCTTGAGGGTCTGTCCGGGGGCCTAACACTTATAACCTTAAAGCCAGTGATAGATGGATACACTGGGTGTTGAATGCCCCCAATGTGCTTGGCCTATTAACTTGGTCTTCAGGTCTTTATAAGCTGATATACATCCCAATATCATGCTGCAGGGAACTTGAAGCCTATGTTGCTATCTTCTTTATGGACCTGACTCAAAAGGAACCACTGTTCTTCTTTTAACACAACCAATAAAAGTTTGTAAGTGTATGCATGTGAGCTTGGCTGTTTTCTCAGCTTCATGGAGTTAAATCAGCCATTGGATCTGCACACCATATTTTGATATATTTGGCCTGTGTGTGCATAATATCATGCTATATGTGACATCCGTATGAGTATCTTTTACCAAGGGTCTGCAACCTGTTGTACTCCAGATATTTCTGACTGCAAATCCCATGATCTCTCACCATTGACTATGCCAGCTGGGCATGTGGTAGCTGCAGTCCAAACCATCTGGAGGGACAAAGGCTTCAGTTGCCTGTTTACACAGTGTGCCTGTGCCACTTTACACTGGGGGCCATGAATTCAGACACTGGGTATGTGATGTACAAAGTGGAGCTGATTGGGCAAAGAAGAAATTGGAATCCTGATTCCTGAACAACTGCAACACTGGAGGTGAAGAAGGCAACCGTCCTGTAACTAGGAAGGCTGGGAGTATTACGATTACAGATGCTCTCCTGCCTCGTGCCCCACCCATTACTGCTCCCATCATCTGCGGCCACGCACTGCCACTCACAGCGGTGATAGTCAACAGCCATTCCAGCTGCAACTCCTATCACCACCAATAAGATGCAGTGGTGCACGGCCTATGATGTTCACATAAGAATGTAGCTAAATGCTAAACGGGTTTGAGCAAGTTAACTGCTTAACTGTCAAATGTACTACCTCTGCTCATCTTTGAATGTGTCAATGTTTAGGTGGGAGGGAAAGGAATGTAATAAGTATTTTGACAAGGAAGTGTAGGACTAGGAAGCATGAATATTACCAGTAAGTAAGCAGAGCATTACCACCACGTCTTTCTTCCTTATTCCATTACTTATCTTTGAGGGCTACCTAAGGCAGTGATGGATGTGACTATGATAAATGACTCAGACAATTTTGTATGCTGCTTGCACAACTCAGCACTCATTTATTTTTCATTTGTCAAACCGATTGTCCCTCATTTTGGTGAATTCTGGAGGTTAACATACTTGTACAAATTAATTAGTGCCTTTTGAATGTATTTGAATCTGACCACATTTCTGCCCACTAAATGTCCCACAGAGAAATACTCTTGGCCTCCCCCATAATATAGAAATTCACCTGGTTGATCTTTGGTCTGATCCCGGAAGGAGAACACATGCTGATGAATAAGCCAATTAGATGGTTTCTCTTATACGTCTGCTATTCATTGTAACTGACGCCTTTCTGCCTGGTCCTGCACTTCCAAAGGTTTTAAAGAGCTTGACTTTCTAGTCTTCCCTGTACTGTCCAGGCTGATGTGGTTGCCACCAGAAAGACTGACTTTACTGTGAGATACTTGATCTCGATTGGCTCAATTGGTTTGAAAAGAGGGAACTGTAATGCACTCAGTTCCAAAGACTGCATTGACGTTGGCATCACTAACTGCACCATAGGTTTAGCCATGGAAAAACTCTTCAACAACCTTGCCACCAATCCCACTGTCGGAACCCAAGATCCATGGCTCCCTGAGTGCTTAAATGGCCACCCACTGACCTCTGAGAGGGGAAACCGCTCAGCAGATATCATATCCGACCTGGAGAAATTGGTGGCCAGTCATTATTTCGAAAACTTAGTTTCGACATACAAAAGCTCTGAATACGTAGTTTCGAAAGAAAACGTTTCAAATGCATTTTTTTCATGTTTCAGGTTTTATTTTTGCTTTGTATAGAAAAAAGGGTTGGGTTGGGGGAACACCCCCATTAAAAAAATATTTTTAAAAAAATGCATTCAAAACTTTTTTTTTCAATGCTTTTGTGTCAGAGTGTCAGAACTTTTGTGTGTAGAAACTTTCACTGTCGAAACTATCACTATGAACCAGAGAAATTTAATGGTTGATAGTATGAAACACTGAAGTGTCTCGATGTTGTTCTTCCCACACCATGACAAGAAATTCTCCCATTGAAATGCTGGTGAGCTTGGCACTACGTTATATTTGGAAGTGTTTATATTTTAGTAGTAAAATAGTTCTTCTAAAACTTGGGGTGCAAACTCACTGAAAAAAGTGCCTCCGTGATAAAGCACTGTGTAATTTGTGGAAAAAAGACCTTGACCTTGAGGCCAGCGGTGCAGGCTGCACACCCGTAGACCACATTGAGGTGGTTTGGTAAAGTATTTGTGATTCAACAAATATTTATTATGGTTCTGAAACAAAAACATTTTTGTGTATTGCTATTATTTTCATAGACTGTCATCCCTCTAGGGGTATTCAAATTGTTGAGGCTGAAATGTCACATTAGAGGCCTATGCATTTCGGGTTAGAGAACCCTTCCTCAGGGCCTGTGAACATATATATTTGAATTGCCTTATGGCCAAATCCACTTATATTACTAATCAGTTGTCATCAAAAAGCATACAAAGCAACAATTTCCACTATAAAGCAACAAAATAAAATCTAATTATATGTAAAGAAAAAATATATGCGCGGACAATTAGACGTGATATGCAAGAAGAAGGATCATCAAAATGCATGTGTGGACAATTAGACATAGTTAAAGGACATACATACATTACCAATTGCATGTCATGAGTGGGTCATCGTCAAGATATTCATCGATAAAGGTAGTTCAAAGGAGGGAAGGAAAAATGAAAAAATGAAAAAAATATTAAGTAAAAAAATTGAGAAATAAAAATTATAATAACATAAAAGTGTGTTTAGATATAGAAATGTCAATCGCAAATTATTATATGTAAATCATTGTTCATTATGCAAAGGAGAAAGGGTCAGAATACTGACCTTCTGCTCGCGTGTGTAATACTCTCGTTAAACAGAGACAAACGTGTCCGTATCTTTCGCGTGCTTGTTGCCTAGAATCTGCAAAGATTATCATTGGATATCGTGGTTTTGCTATACTCAGTGGGAGATTAGGGTGGCTGCGGCTATCTTCAAGGTGTCTCTTACCTGTGTAAAGATAAAGCTGCTCCGAGATGCAGCAGGATGTTGCTGAAACTCGTATGCTGTATTCAGCTTGCTAAGTTGTGCTTGGTTGTCTAGGCAACCAAGATGGGTGTACAGCGAGACGTAGGCTGTGATGCGTGTGTGTAAATCGGGGCAGCCATCTTGAAATAGTGTAAATCACTAATGAAGGTAGTTCTAAAGGTGAAAAGGGGTGTTCGTAATGGGTAATGTTAAAGAAGTGAGTGCGAATAATAATCAAGTACAACTAATTATGAATAATAAAGAAAAGATAATGATAAAATATAATAATGAAGAAGAAGAATAGTCGTCCATGAAACTCTGACAAAAAAAGTGCAGCTCAGTACATGGACCTGGATCTTGTATCTTGGCATGTTAAAAACCTATAAAAAATGGAAAATAAAAGAGGATCTGAAAACGGAACTCGTAGTTAAAGTAAACGAAGAAAAAAGACAATATAATGAGAAATTCAATTGAAAACTTAAAACATAATGACTCTTTCATAAGAAGCAGCTTAAGTCAAATTCTTCGTTCATCCCTTCAGGTGCTAGGGACCTACTCTTTCAATCCATAGTGCTTCTTTTTGTGCTCTCAATCTTTTCATGTGTATGCTTTGTCCTTTGGTAGAAATCACTTCAAGCACTACAAATCTAAGTTGTCCCACTGTATGACCACTTTGATTAAAGTGTCTAGCCACTGCTGATTTTTGGTTATTTAGTCTGATGCAAGATTTGTGTTCATTGATGTGTACACATATTTTCCGTGCTGTCTCCCCGACGTAATACTTGGCACATGGGCATTTAATTGCATAAATGCCGTTCTCAGACAGGCATGTAGCATGTTGTCTTAATTGAATTTTTTCTCCTGTTCTTGGGTGTGATATGCAAGGTCCTTTAATTATGTTGTTGCAATTACCACAACTCATGCATGGATATGTTCCCGGAGGTTCATCAACAGTTGGCCGATTAGATTTTTTGCTTTGTGTATCGACCAGTAGATTTCGTAAATTATTGCTTTTCTGATAAGCAAACACTGGTGGTTGTGCAAAGAGTTCCTTGGTCCTCTGATCATTCTGTAGTATGTTCCATCTTTTGAGAATGCAGTCTCTAATTTGTCGGCTCTGAATCGAGTATTTGGTAACAAAGACCAATTCTGGGCCCGCACGTTCTTGTTTTTTAGACATTCTCCCATTGCCTGACATATACCTTTCGAGTTGGAGATGTTCTGAAATGTTGAACTGCTAGTTCTAGTTACTTGGTCAATCAATGTCCTTCAGTCTCCATTGTATATGTTGAAGATAGAATAGCATGGGAGGACATGGAGCGGTTAGTATAAGAAACATCAGGGCTATAACAAGTGCCACTAACTGAAAAAACCAAAATGTCCTAGGCCCAAAAAGAAACTGAAGGATCACTTTGATTACAGGTCTCTGATTTTGTCTATTACTTGGCTTCATGGGAAATGCGTGAAATGCATTTAACTGTCTTTCTGGTCAATGAATGGCCTTAGCATTCACCACTTATGTTTCCTGAAATAGGAAAAAGGAGCAAAACAGGGAAGCTGTGCATTCTGTGGAGAGTCAAAGAAGCCCACGGAATAGGCTCCGAAACAACGTGCTTGGGGAATCCTTCCAGACATAGTTCCCATGATGATATACAAATCCTGCCTTCATGTGGTCCACCCAAAGAGACCATAGGTTGCACTCTGTCCATTCCCCTATCTCGTTTGCCAGTTGTTCCAGATTCCTAGAACAAGTATCCCCCTGCCTGTTTATTTATGTCATGGCCAAGGTGTTGTCTGTTCTGATTGAAACTGCTCTCCCTGGGATCTTGAAGGAAAATGTTTCAAGTGCTCCACATGAGGCTGCCAGATACTTCCAGTTGGATGAGCGAGATGTCTAATTGCTGTTCAAATTTTTTTATGGGTATTAAACAGGTCTCGGATTTTGGAAATGATGATCAGTGGTTGACTGCGGCTGAGCTGCGGGAGCGATGGAATTTTGGAGGTATTTCGGACTCTGCTTATAGACGCCTGAAGAGGTCTGTGGGTCTGGCTGATTCTGATGGGAAGGGAGGTAGGTGGTCTAGTTAGTAGATTTTACAAGCAAATCGTGTCACATTATCAAACTAATGACAATTTGCGGAGAGTTTGGAGTGAGAGAATTGGGTCTGAGATTGATATCGGTGCCTGACAGAATATGTGTGGTAATGTCTCCTTGTGTTCCCTGAGTCTGAGTGAAAGGTCTCGGCAAATTAAGATTCTGAATCGCGTGTATTGGTGTCCTGAAATACTTCATAAAAGAGGCATGATTGACAATGAGGATTGTTGGGGCTGCGTTCAGGAAGTTGGGTCACTGGAACACATGCTATGGAGCTGTGTGCGGGTCAGAGATTTTTGGAATAAAGCCTGTGATGTGTGTGACAGGATTTTGGGTGGTGGGTCTGTCCTGGATTTTAGGACAGTGATCCTAGGTGATGATTCAGAGCTGGCTGATGGCAGCTCTGCACTTAAAAAGTGTTTTTTAGGGCTTTCATTGTGGCCAAGCGGTTCATTCTCCGAGGGTGGAAGGGTAGGATGCCTCCTTCATTTGAGGAATGGGTCCAGGAAATGCATGGCCTGTCCAGAACGGAAAAATTGATTTACAAATTGAAATGTAAGCTGTCATTATATGAGAAGATCTGGAAAGTGTTTAATGATTTCTTTTAGTTTTTATTTCTTTTTACTTTTCCTTCTGTAATTTCTGAGTTTGGTCATAATATCGTTTCTGTACATACTTGTAAATAAATAAATAATAATAACAAAATAATAATAATTTGTGCAGTGTATTGGTCAAAGAAGTATTGTTTTTATCTGGTTTTAAAACATCTTATAACACACAATTCAAGATGGTTATCTGTGAGTGTGCGCGATATGTAAAGTTTGAACCAAGGGGCCTGTGTAATCGTGTTCCGAATTTAGAATTGTGCTCTACAGTTCTGGTAGAAGGTGTCATTGTCATCATCCCCACAAAGACTTTAGCAGGGGCGGGGCGGAATAGATGGTATAAACTTCATGTTTAGCTTGACAATTGATATGGTTGTTCATGTGCTCTATAAAAGATTCATTTGTAAATTCCATTTGGCCAATGTTTTGTGGGACAATATGGCACAGAAATTAGAACAACACTGAATACATAGGTTATCCAACCATACTAGGGGACTCAATGAAGAAATTCATTGGCCAGCCTTCTTATATATTTGGATTCAATGGTGGATGTGATAAATACAGTAACTTCAGTCATGCTCTTACACATACACACTTCACTTGATGTGACTCCAGGTAAACAACAAGTACTGGTCATATTACCATCTTTTTAACATAGAATGTGTTCTGTTTTCTTCGGAACAACAACTTACTGGGAACACAGTATCATACATAAGGTATTTTATGATACTGTTGGTCCAAATATGGATATTGGAAACATGCGTTACAGTTTCTTATAAGATAGATCACAATACAAAGGAGTGAGAATTATTTCTACCAACATGGCTCCTGGGTAAGTATCATTTAAAATCTGGAGCACGTTGCATGTTGCATGGAGATCATTTGCTCCAAAGAAAACACTCCTAAACTGGGTTTTATTAAACACTTTTCTTAGTCGGTTTATGTCTACAGCTGTAGAAATGTGCACCTTTATGCATGTGGAATTGTTTCATGGATATTACGATAGAGATGGCTTTTGTTGTGAGTTTATATCTTTGTGTACCATATTATACATATTTAAGAAAAAAAGGTGCATGTTTGGCAACGATAGGGAATGCACTCCAAGGAGCCCTGTTCAATTATTTTCTGGAACACAATGTCTTTGGTTGCAAATAAAAACCTCCAAAAACCTCCAAAGCAGTGTAATAAAGGAACATTCCATTTTTAGTAGGTTCATATGGGAATAGAAATGAAAAACGTGGTACAGCGTGTTTCAAAGCCTACTGACTGCTTGTTCACGTACAGAAATCTCTGTGGGTGACATTTTTAAACAAGACAACATACACAACAGAACATAAACATGCTTTTTTGTCTTTGTGGTTTTCCAATTCCTTTTGATAGTCCCTTGTTACTTTTCTTTACAATTGTATGTCTATAAATTATTAGCCATTTTGGAACAGGTTAGTCGCTCCAAAGTAGAATGTTGCCTGTATAGATATCCTGCAAAAGTTTGCAAAGTAGTAGGCAACATTTTCACTTTATAGCGAATGTAAAAAGCAATACAATGTTGGTGGCTTATTCGTTGTAATATGAATTTGAAACATCCACTGCTCTTAAAAATTCCAAACATCCACTGTTCTCAAAACAATAGCTTCAAGCCTCTAATAGTTGTAGTGGGGGCCTCCGGGAAGGAGTGAAAGCGAAACTCCTTAAATCAACAATACTATATATATGAGCAACACAAACAAAGGTCCCAGAGCACACTCAGAAAGGTGCAAAATGTGGTGTATATTCCCACAAAGACCAAAACATCATCAGCTGGCGTTACATCTTACATGGCCAAAGAATGAAGGACCATAAATCCATAGATGAAAAAAACAACAGGTGTTCCTTCCTTGAAAGGACTTCCTCAGGCAAGGTTAACATATAAATGTAAAGCTCTCAATTAAAAATAAAGCCTTACTACTTCCCGTGAAACAAATCACATGAAAAGTGACGCCTGCTCCCATAAGAGACTTAGATCTAATGTCAAATGCAAGCACCATACTAGCGTAGAGTTTAGTTATTCAAATGCAAGTTTGCAAAATATAATATAACAAGGCTTTTAAACCAACAGCAACTCGCCCTCAAGTTAATCCACAGAAATGTGAATGTTGTAATCATACATTCACTAAACAACAATTAAAGCTGAAGTGCCAGTGCAAAAACACTTTTCTCGTCAAATGTCACACATTTAAATGTAATGCAAATTCATGACAATTCTACAGGCATGTATACAAGGTACACCTTATATAGCTGCATGTATCGCAAAAGCTGTAATCAGTTTTACCACAATGGTGCCAATTCGGGCAATTATTTCACATGTTTCATTATGCAATCCAGTCCAAGTGGGCATAGAAATTCTGTCACACATCAGCTAATAGAATTACCAAGAGACAACACATGTAAAGCACCAATCATTACAAAAACCAAGCAACGTAATGTGCCATTATTACATTTAAGCCCAAGTGGGCAAGAACAATTGACTAAATCTAAATGGGATACAAACCAAAATGCCAATAACAGCTATAATAAAAAACATTTACATAGTTACATATAAATCATTCCACAATGACTACATTGCTTAATCTAGTTCATTTCAACAATAAGCCTAAAAGGCATACTGATTCTTATACTATACAAAAATGAGTTCAAGTTTCATGAATAGTGGGAACAGAGGATTATAACATGTAAATATACTTAGCACTACATTATTCATTTATTTTTTCTTTTTTCACATATCCTAATAGTCAAATCACCAAACAGTATGAGAATCGATAGGAGCACCGCACCAAATTAAACGAACAATGACTCAAAATCCCCAACAGTTACTTCAGAAACACATGTCATTCTTCATCATCATTATGGACTTTAGATTTCATGGTGCCCATTTGAATAATCAACCTTGTTTCAAACTGTTGTAACCTTATCTCCCTATTCCCTTTCCGTTCATGATCTTTGACATGTACTAATTCACCAAAGGACATCAGAGTTGCATCACTATTTTGGACTTCTCAAAAATGTACTGCCAAAGGATAAGTTACATCTTAGTTCTTGATAGCCTTCTATGGTTCATTCAATATAACAAAGGTTGCAGGGACAATCAACATAATATACCACAAAGGTATTGATGCAGGTACACTCCTGACACACATACCACCATTTCTGCTGGTCATATTGCCCTGTCTCCGACTCTAGCATAAGAACACTTCATACATGTGTTACATTTGTAAAAACCAATATGTCTTTTTGTAGTCCTCAACCATTTACCTTCATTAGTTGCCGGTTGCCTGAACATACTGGGAGCAAGTATCTCTTTCAGAGTCAGGGGTTTTACAAAATGTAATTTGAGGAGCATTAGTCAGACTCTTATATAGATCAATATCATTCAACAAAATCAACCAATATTCGGCTCAGATCTTTCTTATTTCCATAGATTGCACATGAATTTAGTAATTTACCTAATCATTTTTAGATTGAAGAACTTTCAATAGATCAGATCTCTCTCTCAATTTTGCTTTCCTATATGCATTCTCAATGTGGCTATGTGAATAGCCCTTCATCTGAAATCATTCCCTATCAGTCTTGAACATGACATACAATCTTCCTCTCTGGAACAATTTCTTTTGGCCTGCAAAATTCACCAAAAGGAATACTGGATTTCAGGGAACAAGGATGATGGCTATGGCCATGTAACACTGAATTCCAAGTTGCGGGTTTCCTGTATATATTGGGGATCAATTGATTATGTTCGACAAAGAATTGTATACCTAAAATAATGTATTCTTTTGGACTAGCAGTGACTGTCAATCTCATATTCAATAAATGTATGATTTCATCTTAAATGCTGAATAAATCATATGTAAAGCAATATCAGTATCTTACATGGTTAATATATATTCGTCATATTGTTCAGACAGTGCTATTGTATCCTCCCACCAACCCATATGCAAGTTGGCATAGGTGGGAGCTATACATGAACTCATCAGAGTGCCAACTAACTGTTGAAATATTCTTAGTCAAATAAAAAGATGTTGTGAGTGAGGCAAAATTCCAATAGTACCAGCAGCATATAATGCTCACTGATCTCGAATCAAGATAGTATTCTCAGTAAGCCATATTTGTGTGAAATGTCGGTGCAAAGAGAAACCACATCCAGAGATACCAGAATACCAGAATGAAAGAGGGTTCTAACAAGATGTCTTCTAATTTCAACAGCAAGTCAGAAGTATCTTTTTATATAAGAGTTTAAATCCCTTACAAAAGGCTGCAAAAATGTATCTAACATTTATTGAAATATTCTTAAAAACCGAGCCAGCGAAAAAAAAAAGGGGCCGGATGTTGTAAAATGCTTTTATGCACTTCGGGCAGGAAGTATAGAATGGGAGTGACAGGACAGTCATTCTTCAAAAACAAAAGATTTTCCCAATCTAGAAGACTTACTTTATGCCACTCCTTCAATAAAAAAATCAACATACATTTAGTTTCACAGAGAATGTTCTCTTTCACTACTGCATGACATTCAGCCACTCGTAGTAAAACATAAAGTGTACAAACATCAGAAATAATAATATTAAGGTAACAACATAATACACTTTATTAATACATGTAAACACATGTTATACTAAAAACTAATATTGTAACCTTCACTCACTCTGTTTTTTTTGTTGCAACATTCTGTTTTTGCTTTAAAATACTTCATAGTGAAGGTAATGCATTGTGTGAAGTAAATATTTGTTATTATTAAAACATAGTTAAACTGTTTTTATTTAGTGTGTTTAATGTTTATTACATTTGTGCTGCTTTTGTGAATATTAGTTTGCATTATTTCCTAAATTACATGTATCACACACATTACATGCTTGCATTTTTTAATGACTATAAATATTGTGTCCATTTTGGTGTTTGTAGAAGTAAATGATACTAAGGTTTTACTGCATGTTTTTAACTTTTTTAGCTGGTTACTGTTTGTTTTCTTTTTAAAATGCTATTTTTATTGTTTAGAAAATGATATATCTTTACAATGATGACATGTACCTTGTTAATTGATATTTTGGTGTATGTATGGCACTTGAATGCTTATGTATATTTGGTTATTGTAGATTTATATTTTAAAATATTCAGTGCTTTTTTAAATTGATTTATTTGGGATGCATTACGCTTTTGCATATACATTTTTAAGACTACTTTGTTTTTGTTTAAAAATCTTTTGTACGATATTTGTTTTTCAAATAATTTAAACTTTTATTTATGGTTATGTGAGTATTGGTTCTGAGTGTTTGTTTTAATACTAGCATGATGTGTTGTAAGAGCATGCAGTATGCATGTGTATGTGGCATAAGTGCATGTTGCATGACAGCGTGTCATAAGTGCCTGTGTTGTAAGTTTCTGTATTGTAAGACTGTCTGTCATAAGATTGTGTGTCATATGTGTTGTAGGTGCATGTGTTGAAGGAGCATGTGTTGAAGGAGCTTGTTTATTAGGAGTATGTGTTGTTGGAGCATGTGTTGTAGGAGGTGTGCTATATGAGTGTGTGTCTAAACAGTGTTTGTTAAAAGAGTGTGTGTCGTCAGGTGGCGTGTTATGGGGCCCTCTGCCATAGGAACATGTGTGTGTGTAGTACGAGCACATGGAGTAGCTGCACATGTTATAGGAGCATGTGTTGTAGAAGTGTTCATCATAAGAGTGTGTGTGGTCGGAACATGTGATGTAAGAGCACATGTTACTTACCGACATGCTATCTGTAGTATGTGCATGTGCAGTAGGTGTGTGTGTCATAAAAATATGTATTTTAGGAGTGTGTGTTATAGGAAAGCATGCTATAGCAGCATGTTCTGTATGATTGGGTGTCATTAGAGTGTGTGTTGTAAGTGTGTACGGTAATTGTGTACCATAAGAATGTGTGCGATAGGAGTGTGTGTTGTAGGAGCATGTGTCCTAGGTGCATATGTCCTAGATGCATGTGTCAAAGGTGCATGTGAGAGGATGTGTCGTACATTTACATGTTATGTGTATTGAGCATGTGTGTCTTAGCTGTCTGTGTCATTGGAGCATATTATTAGTATTCATATAAAAAATGTTAATATAACAAATATACATGTTGTGTTTTAGTATAAAAAGTACCTCCATTCTGCTGAGGAATTGTATGCCTCCTAAAGTGTACATTTTCATATGAAAAGTGAAGCCCGCAAGGAGTTAAGGGCGCGCTGTTGTCTGCTGCGCGGCTGGAGGTACGATCTGGTGCCCTGCTGGTGCTTTTGAAAACATCATCTACACCCGACCCGCTCCATTCGCGTAAGCCTTTCAGCATATCAGCTGGAGCTGATAGCAGTTTGACGCGAGCGGGCCGAGTGATTGCTTGGTCACGTGACATCGGTCACCTGATATTTGAGACACACCCCCAGGAAGTGACATTTAAATACAGCACAGCGCGACCCTTGCGGCGTGAAGCCCGCGAGGAGTTAAGGGCGCGCTGTTGTCTGCTGTGCGGCTGGAGGAACGATCTGGTGCCCTGCTGGTGCTTTTGCTTGCCGTAACTCTGTGCATCTTTGAAAACATCATCTACACCCGACCCGCTCCATTCACATAAGCCTATCAGCATATCAGCTGGAGCTGAGAGCAGTTTGACGCGAGCGGGCCGAGTGATTGCTTGGTCACGTGACATCGGTCACCTGATATTTGAGACACACCCCCAGGAAGTGACATTTAAATACAGCACAGCGCGACCCTTGCGGCGTGAAGGCCGCGAGGAGTTAAGGGCGCGCTGTTGTCTGCTGTTTGCGGCTGGTCGCGGCAGTAAGTACGGATCAATAGAATTGGAATCCCTTCCTGTGACCCAAGCACAGTTGTGTTGTCGAGTCCACCAATGGAAACACAAAAACCAAGAACTAGGCTCCAAGGGAAGCTAGAGGAATCCACTGCACAAATATCCAAAAACCTCGCCACTCACATGACAAGCGAGGAATGTACTCCAAACGAGGATAAAAAAACAGAGCATATACTGACACAAGGTAACAAACAATCACCCAAAAAAATTCTCAGCCCAATACTGTCAGAGGAAATTGCTCTCCGATTTCCGAAAGAGCAGTTGCCGAGTATAGAGAACCGAACGGTAAACCACCCAACCGACTCAAATCGCCCCATTACACACAAGATACAAAAATTGACTGCAGTGAAACATGTGGAAACAAACACTTCTACGCCTATAAACAGCTATTCATGGAATCCACATCTAGACAGACCAATGAATACCACCCAAAGAGATACAAGCGTGGCGCAGATGAATCCAGCTGACGAGATAGTACACCCAGAACAACCAATAGATAAAAAGCGGACGATAGTAGACGCACAAGAATACTGTGGTACCCTGACGTTACAAGATCGAGCCAAAGCGGCAAAAATACACTGGAAAGCAACATACAAGCCATCAGCGAGTCACAACTTTGATTACAGAAAACCTGTAGCACGCAAAGTTGCTTGCCTTTCTCTTGATATCACCGAGATTGAGGCCATAATGGAGTCTCAGGAAAAAAGAAATGAACTTTTTGATGGGGGCATTATGACAAACCACCTACAAAACATTAAGACTTCAACACCAATTATACGAGCAAGATCTAGCTCACCCGGTGTTACAAAGACATTGCATTTGAATAAAATGCTACCCAAACCTAAAACGGAAGAACCGTACGCCTCCCCTGCAAAAGTAGCAGCAGAACAGCAATCCCACGCACAGGAATCTCAACAAAGAATTCCAACGACCATGTTAGATCTACAAAATACATTGGTAGCAGTGATGTCGACTGCAATGATTCTGTTTTTAAAGATACAGGAATATATGGTTGATTCCATTAAAGACCAGGCAACGCTGCTGGCAATGATAATGACAAAACAAATATATGTGGAAACATTTATAAATACTATTCAAGAGCGTCTAAATCAAGAAGCCGAAACATCCAGAGTATGGCAATCACGATTAGCTGAACTCCCAAGAGTCGACCGGGTAGACAAACAGAACCTCTTGGAGACTGTGTCAACGATTATCAAAAAATTGATGGATGATAAAACAAAAAAACAGGCGTATATGATGGAACATAAACAATATCCAACAAACCAGACGCAAACTGAACCTAGAAACAAAAAAGAAGACACAGCAGATCAAAGTTAACAATATGAAATTCAAATCATCCCGATGGCCCCATCAAACTTGACAATACCCATACATCCTGTTAATATTGAACCACCTGTGTGTACCCCGTTCGATATATTCGATCTCTCAAAGCGTGGAATTGTAGGACAAGACTTAATAACTAGACCTAAAAAACGACAAAAAAAATCAAAATGGATCTCGCGCATTTCTGAGAAAAATAAAGTTACTACAGAAAACAGTACCAGAGGAGGCAAAAAATAACACCAATCAGCCTACTCTCAGACAAAAAGATACACAACAAAAAAGTAAAGAACCAAAAAAGACGATAATACAAAAAGAGGATATCAATGTAGATGCGAATGCAATGAGCGAACCATTGGAGGCGCTGCTGGAGATAATTAACAAAAATACACATGGCCAATTGGAAAATCCAAAAAAAGGAATAATCAGGATGAAGAAGATCCTATAAGTAAGCCAGTTGTGCCGTGCATGTATGATTATTTTACATTGACACAGTCCTTTTTTAGTTCATTCAACAATTTATTTTACAGGTCTTTCGATAAGCACGAAAGTTTTTTGGCATCAAACGGACAAAAGTGATTGTGAACGGTGGTAACACGGGTTAAGTGTCAACCTCTGATGTATTGAGGTTAAAACTCCACACTGAAGTACATTCCCTGTATAGACATGATAGAGAAAGAACTATCAAGCAGGGAAAGTATGCCTGTGGCTTGAAAATGGCCCCAGGGTTAGTTCACACAAGGTGTACACAACAGATATTTACACAACATACACGAGGGGGAAGATACAGTTGTGTCACGGGGATCAACACAGGTGTGTTTCGGCCAAAACATGGCTTGATTGAAGCCGGTCTATATGCTGGCCTTTGTCAGGAAAGGCACTATTGGTGGTGCTGTCCGTTGATTCTGTGGGTTTAAGAGAGGCAGTGAGGATCTTCAAAAAGGGGTGATTTAATTAATTTAGGATAGTATTAAATACTGGCCAATTTTGGCCATGGTGTTACATCTCATGGTGCAACTGAGAAACGGCTTACCTGCTGCTCCGGTGGCAGTGGCAAGCTGGGAACTATCCTCACGTGGTTGAAGGATAGTGTGTGCGTGATTGCACTTGGGAATATGCCTGAGAGTGCTTCAGGCCGACATCTCTCGGGTTCCCGCTGACTGTGAAGGGCCACAGTGGGTCCCAAATCTGAGAGAAAGAGAAAACAGGATCAGAATGCATGATCCTGGATAAGGATTCAGAGGAGTGGATTCGATGATGGTGGGAGAATCCTACTCGGGGTAGACTGCCCTCGAAGAACATGGTGGTGGGCAAGTACGTACCTATGAGGTGAAGACGTCTGACCAGTGGTTCAGGTGGTCTGTGATGAGTACATCTCGGTGAGCAGGGTGGCTCCCACGGGGGTGGAGTCGTTCCGGTGCAGCGGTGGTCCATGGGGGTGGAACTAGCCGCATGTCGAAATCCTGTATGGCTATCAGGAGTGCGAGAGCGCGCATCGAGTAGCGCTGAGGTCTAGGCAGGAAAATGACCGGTGAAAAGACTGAAATCGATGCAGTGAGACCGAGTTGGGAAAAAAGGCACGAGGGGTGTGGAGGACCTAAAGTGCCTGAAGGTGCGCGCATGAAGTGGCGCTGAGGTGTAGTAGGGAACACTATACTCACTGCATTGAGGGGAACACTATACTCACTGCATTGAGTATAGTGTTCCCTACTACACCTCAGCGCCACTTCATGCGCGCACCTTCAGGCACTTTAGGTCCTCCACACCCCTCGTGCCTTTTTTCCCAACTCGGTAGATCTATCAACGGCTGACGAGATGAGTGATTATAATGCCATATCATTCAACTCACAAGATGCGACTTTGATCATCGTCGATGAATATCAAGATACGGCAATCGAACGAACTGTAACTGAATCTGACGAGGAAGAGGCATCGAACCTTGAATTGGACTATTCAACAATATCCAATGATGAAGCGTGGATAGCATTAGAGATGCAATCTGAAGATAGCACCCATAATAGCCTGTTGCCTCAACCTATTCCAATTTTAATTAGACCTAAATTTCAAAAGCCGCAAGATACAACAGCCGGCTATAGAATAGCTTTATATTCAACGACAGCTAACACAGAAGGTCCGGTAATAATGAATAGAGCCAACATTTTACGGCTGTTTAAAGCAATCCCACAAGTGGAGAAAATAAAATCAGATGATCTAGACCTAGTGCTCTTTCCAAATAAGCAAGATATGGAAGAGGTCCAAATTGATTTTTTCAATCCAGATATAATGTGAAAAGTTCTAGCAACGAAACATCAATTTGAGAAACTAGGATTCGGCATAGAGGAAATCTTTGTATCATGGGCAGTGGCAGAAAAAAAAAAAAAAATCTAGCTCCATTTAGGAACCAGAAAGAAAACAATAATGAAGACCAGAGCAAAGGGACAAAGGTTTCTCGAAATCATAATAACTCAAGATCGAAGAGGCACTTATGAATCCGGCCATTGTAGCACAACAAGGTAGACCAGCAGCAGGAATGTTGATACTAACAAAAATAGCCCCCACATGGACAATCATAGCAAGTAAAAATATTCATCCGTGGGCGCAATATATAACTATCAAAATTGAAACAGACAACAAGGATGATACAGCTGCCCTCAGGGAGAACTCTGCGTTATTCATATTCAATATATATTGGAACCCAAATGCAATGTCGGAGATGAAATTTATTGATTCAATATGCAATGAAATTGACAACGTGGCCATCACTAACAGAGAAATGGAGTTCATTATAGTAGGAGACCTTAACTTTCATTTATTTGATAAAGAAGGAGAAAAGTTAGACCATACTTCACTGTCGAGTAGAGCAGAAAAATGGATGAGAGAAGTGAAACAGAGGAACATCTATCTAAGTACCCAACCAACAGACAGTGAAGGTAAACCTTTACCAACTTGGTCAAGTGAAACTTCCAATTCAATTATTGACTACATATTTACTTCGGAAAGAATTAGAAGATTAACTATCTCAACAGGAAATTTAACTCAGCAAGATATTGATCATCATTTAATCCAGATCGAATGGGCCAGTCAGCTAGGATCTGATCAACACCTAATACTGCCTGATTTGGAGTTAACAAATGGGATGTATAGACTCAGGATAAAACACACCCAAATGGCGCAAATAGTCGCAACCTTTGAAGGAGCACCAATCCTAGATAACATAAAAGTGGACTATGGTTGGATACTAGAAAAATACCAACAGAAAGATCAAAAGAAGAACCAAAAACGAATGCACTCCCATTACTTCAATATTGAAGTCCAAACAAAAAAGAAACAACATTACAAAGTTCTGCGAAAATTGCGCAAACTTAGGGCTCCTAATTTTGAAATGGAAATAAAAAAACAAAAGAATAAGTATTCTAATGAAATAAAAGCTATCAAAGCATCGATAAAACAGAACGATGCAGAAGCGATCTTGACAGCACTTAAACAAAAAAATATGCGAAATCTATGGTCAATGTTGAACATATCATCGACAAATCAAAACATGATTCAAGAAGTCGATGCAAGCAGATGGATGAAGCACTACTCAACATTATACAATTACAGGGCACAAACAAGTACGAAGCTTATAGTAAGAGACGATGGTCCGTGGGACCTTAAATGGGAGACGGAAGACATTATTAGTACCATTAATCTACTCAAATCCCCGAGAGCTCCAGGACCTGATGGTTTAGCAAACAGCGATCTAAAAACAGCCCCAGTCCATTGGGCCAAATTCATGAGTCATCTATTAAGATTAATTGAAAAAATGAAAAAAGATACCTCAGACTTGGACTACAGCGGTCTTGATCCCAATCTTCAAAGCTGGAGATAGAAAAGATCCGGCCAATTATACACCGATAGCCTTACTGGACCTGTTGGGAAAATTATTTGCTGGTTTCCTCCAAACAAAGCTGACTCTATGGGCACGAGATAACAACAAAAAAACCAAAAGACAAACAGGATTTGTAAAACGAATAGGCACCAATGTCAACCTCCTGTTGCTCAATATGTTGAAATATGAAGCAATGGCCAAATCCCAACAACTATATGCCATCTTCATAGACTTAAGAACTGCCTTTGATTCAGTCAATAGACAGCTGTTATGGGCTAAGTTAAGAGATTGGGGTTGCCCTGCAAATATTCTGAATCCTATAAAAGAACTATATACAAATACGTCGATATGTGTTCGATTGACAAAAGAGGGGAGTGTGACCGAATTTATTCCATCAGAAAACGGTCTGAAGCAAGGCTGTCCATTGGCCGCGTGTCTCTATAATCTTTTTACTTATGATTTTGGAGAAAAAAATCCAAAACAACATTGCGAATCCACCAAAAATCAACAATGAAGCAATCCAAACGCTAACTATGCAGATGATATTATTATTTTGGACATAACATTGAAAGGATTGCAACAAACAGTGAATAAAGCACAAGAGTACATGGTGGATAACAAGCTACAAATCAATATTGACAAGACAAGAATAATGAAACTGATTAATTTAAAAACAAAGAAACAACAAAATTTGAAGATTCAAATAGAAAATCAAGTGATCATGTCAACCAAAACAATCAAATATCTAGGAGCTATAATCAATCCATCAGCAAATGAAGCAGAATGGCAACACCATATTGAAGCAAAAGCGAGATCTTTGGCAAAACAAGGGCGCTTCTTCCATGCAAAATATGGGATCTTCTCACTAAAAGCCACAATTCTGCTGTATAAACAGAAAGTAATCCCAATTTTGACATATGCAAGCGAGACAATCATCAATCAAAACATAATGAGATGGCCGTACTATGAGGCATTATTCTGGAGGAAAACCCTTGCCCTACCTAAAACATTTCCAATGAACAGACTAAGATTCGAATTAGTCTTACAATCAGTACAATCAATAGTACTGTGGAAACAAATGGACTTGCTAAGAAAAATCTTGTCTGAAGAAAAAATACCAGCCTTGGAAATTTTAAAAGAAAAAAAGGAAGCTGTTCATACAGCAGCATTATCGAAATGGTCTAATGAAATCAAAGTGAAAATGAGAGCAGAAGATATCACAGAGGAATTGTTAGTGAATAGACCACAATATGCAAAACGGAAATTACAAACGAACGATTGGTTAAGAACAGTAGAAGCACAGAAAAAGTACAAACGGCACCTGCATGCAGAAACAGAGGTGAGGGCACTTAATCAATTACCTAAATATTGGGTACAGTTCCCCAGCTGCATTATTCATGACTTGTTTCTGCGTTTTCGATTAAATATATTGCCTACCTGCGAATATCAAGCATTGATAGACAAAACACATAACAAATATGATGCCTGTCGTTTCTGTAAACAAACTAGACCAGAAACCTTGTTCCATTTGATCATGGTATGCCCGGCCTTGAAAGAGAAAAGAGACTTATATAAAGATTTCTTTAAAATTTCTGATAAACAATTGACAACAGAGGAAAGATGGGCAGAACTCCTTGAAGGAAGTAACCAACGCCTTATATTCACTGTGATCAAATTTTGGAAAGACATTACTAGAGGAAACGCAGATGAATAAATTGAAGGGTACCGTCTGATAAATTTGATATGTATGGATAAATGAAAAGTTTGTTAACTCAAACAAAACATTTAAAAAATATATTGAAAGTGCACATTTTCATGTTGAAAGATGTACATTTATTCAATCACTTCAAAACGGACATCAAAGTGAGATGTCCGTTGCCTTTGATTTGAGTTTTTAGATGTTAATTGTGTAATATAGAAACTGTGAAACTCATACATGTACATTATTGCAGCGTGTGTTGTAGGTGATTGTGTGGTAGGAGTATATACATTGCTGAAAGGGAAATCTGCTAATCTGATTCACCTGTCATAACCTCCATGCCAAAATCTTAGTGTGTACCTGAGTCCTGCTGCAGCAGTATCCTGATTCATTCACAGTACCTGCTCTACCAGTAGCACATAGTAAAATAAATCATTCAAATTCTTTGAATAGACAGGGTCCACACCAATATAATTTCTGTCCTGAGGATGGTGCACAACCATTTGGCACCAAAATGTCTTTGATGTCGACCCTGCACTTCTATCTTTACCAGCAGAGTCTTAGCCCAGTCATATCCTCATAACCAGATCTTAGGGGAGTGCCTCTTTTCTGGTGTAAGCCGCGTTTTAACACCAGGACTCATTAGGACATTTCTGCATTTGAATTTCCATGGAAGACCATCTAGTCTCCTTTCTTTAAAGAAACAAAATTAAAAAGATAGAATTTGTGTTTACACCTACCTGTTGGTATTTCAGATAAGTAATCTCTTCAATGTACTTAGCTCTCTTAAAGTCCTGTGTATGTCTATATGTAAATATGTACTTTTCATCTCACTGAGACACCTCATGACATTTTGAATTGAATTATTCCACATTTTGGACATATGCACTTTGTTCTATGATTGATTGTACTAAGTCTTGCAATATGTGTTTTTTCAGAATCAATTGAAACTTACTTGCTTTTATTAATTGAACTCATTAACTGTGACCTGATTCAGTAACCTGAAATCACAAAATATGTAGTCCAGCAGGAACATTTTCTTTGAAACTGTATTTGTTATTGCACCAGTTTCTGATTTCTAGGCATACCCCACCCTTCTGGAGCCTCTGCCAGTGGCACCAAGCAGGTTCAGGGGTCACATTTGTGCTCTTGATAGCTGCAGCAACTCCCAAGTCTCTGCAGCACAGGGGCTCTATTTAAAATATGCACCACTGTTCCAAAAACTGCATTACTCTGGGTCTTCTGTCCTGGTGTCACACTAAACTGCACATATAATCCATACCTGAGTGAGTGGGTGGTGGTCAGCATCTCTCAGAGTTATCCCAGCCACATTAAACTGATTTCACACATGTGTCAGCCCTGTGGGCCCAGTTTAGCTGTGGAAAGGATTATGTGTATTCCTCACAGACAATGGCCAACCCTGCCCCATGACAGGACTGTAGCCTTGGGAATTGCTTGTCTTGGTTCCTTTGTAAGGGCATATAACACCCGTTCCCCTAGGACAGACACTCTGCAGGACACTGGCCTAGGAATAGCAACAAAGGGGCACACCCATTCACAGAGAGCCAGGCCTCACACCAGTGGTCTGTTTTTCTAAAAGCCTTTGATCTTATTTAGAAGCAAAGGAGGCCAGGATACTGTAGCCAGAGAGGGGTCTGTACAGTTTTGGGAGGGTTCTGTCATCAATACTCTCTCTGTTTCTCTTTTTCTTTCATGTCCCCTCCACTTCCTCTGGACCAAAGCACCTTGGGTATGATATCATAAGGGCAAAGTCCACACACTTCAAGAGCAAGGACTGGACCTCTAAAGCAGGCTAACTTTAGTCCAATCAACTGGGGAGTGTTGCGTATAAATGAAGGGGTCTGCCACCACTTCCTGGAATCATCTTGAAGCACCTTTGGATCATCACTTGAAAACATTTAGTTGGACCCTGCTGAGAGAGCAGTCCTTTCCATAGTCCCCCAGTTGTGAGGTGAGGTGAAGGCAGGTGTTCCAAAGGCAGGGGTAAGCTCTGTCACCACACCATCACCAGGGACCATTGCGGGTGATCTGCTGCTGCATCAGGACCTACATCTCTGCCAGCTGCAGTGATACCAAGGACCTCAATATGTTGGAGAAATACTGCAGTTGTCAGCCATCCTCCCCCATGTTAGGCAGTCAGAGAACAAGAACCCATCTTGTCGCTGAGTGGGACTAACATCGACCTAAAAAGTGACCTGCTGCTGAAGCAAGACTGCCTCTTTGCCAGCCACTGCAGTTCCTAGCACCTCACTGTGTTTAAGGACCCCTGCATCTGTGTGCCAGCTTCCCCTATTTTTGGGAGCACGGGAAAGGGTCTCATCTTCTCCTTGAACCCCTGGATTGGGACTCACTGCACCCTGAGAGCCAAGACAGTGGGGATCCTATTGCGTTTTGCTGTTGAACTGCTTGGAGTATGTTTCGAGAACTGTTCAACACATTTAAAAAAGCCGAACCCTCTGTTGCTGCCTTTTGCTTTCTCCCAATCTCTGCACAGTGCCAAGAAGTCTGGTTCGGTGCTGCCAACCACCAAGAACTGCAAAGAATCTACTAGTGACTGCTAACTACCACCATTTTTGGGTCCTAGACACAGGTTTGCTCAGTTTAAACCCTTTTTGCTCACAAGTACATATCCCTTTTCAAGAACATTTTTGATTGCCTTTCTTCCCTGATTCATTACTCAGTGTGTTGAATCTACTTTCTTTGCGTAGTCTGTGTTTTTTCCTCAGGGGTGGGTTTTGTGCAGTGCTGTTCTAGTTAGTTAGTATTGTACATGGTGTGTCTGAAATGTAGTATATATTTGTATAGAACCCTGATTAGACATTCCTTTATTTTACACTGTTATACTTCGCTGTTTGGGTTGCTACTGAGCCACATTCACACCCCTCGCAAGAGTATAGCCTTCTCTCGGGCCACATTACGTCTAACGTTGCTCAATGAACTTTATTTGAATATTTGATTATTTCCCTAGTGTCTAGAATGGAATTTCGCTCTCTTCTTTTGCTAGATCGGTCATTACATCTCTGCTTTACTTAGGACCATTAATTTGTGCATTGACATGTGTATGTGTATTTTAGGTCTTGATAAAGATGCAGTGGGTCTGCATCTTGATCTTTCTTTTTCAGCCCTACATGAGTGCCAATTGTGGCTGAATGCAAACATACATTCTCTTCTTTCCCCATTCCTTTCTCACACTTGGGACTCTGTTCCACCCTGGGCGTCCACCAAGAAGCGCATTGAGGCCATACAAATGGAATAAAGGCACAATATAAATTCTGAACTACTACTAATCTTCTTCTTTATCACTAAGATAAGACAGAAGCTGCAATGTATCCATGCAACATATATTATTTTGTAATTTTGTGTAAAGACACCTTACTTAAATTAATTATTTCTTTTTTGTTCCATATTAGTTTGGTACCTTCTATTTGTTTAGGCATGGGCATATTCCATCATTTTTTCTTATTTAAAAAAGGAACAAATAAGCGTATCTTATAGGATAAAGGATAGAATGCTTTCGGTTACCGCGTGGCATGACCTATGTCTTATTACATTGTAGGGAAAACTCATTGGGCCTCATTACGACCCAGGCGGTAAGTTACCGCCTGGGCCGTGACTTTACCACCATGGCGTAAACTACGTTTACGCCATGGTGGTTGGCGGACTTACCGCCCCATTCCGAGGTTGGCGGGGCCGTAAGTCCCCAATCCCCATTTACCCTTCCCCATTCCCATTTTTGCCCCATAGGGCATAATGGGAGTGGGGAAGGCGTTAATTACGCCACCGTAAATTACGGTGGCGTAATTAACTCCATGGTCCCTTAGCGCCATGGATTTTAACACCTGCTAAAAGCAGGTGTTAAATCCGCCATGGCGCTAAGGGACCTCGTACTCAGGCGGTAAGGGTCGGCGCTGTTTACGCCGCCGTAAACCCCTTACCGCCTGAGTCGTAATGAGGCCCATTAGCCCTAAACTCAACGGTTTATGGCTCCAAAGAAATACATTATCATTTATCATGTTTTCATCTGGGCAAAGTAGACTTAGTTATAAAGGTAGTACCGGTCACTCTGCATTCTATCCCACTGAGGTGATCATGTGGTTTCAATGTGGCAGACTTTATATGGGGGACAGAAGCACATTAACAGCAATGTACTATGCATCCCACATGCTATAATCATATTCCAAACCCCCAACTTTTGAAGATTATCTGTTGGTCGTGCCATGCACTGAATTAAATTGCTGAATTGATGTCATTATTGTTGTTTAAATGTACATATGTGTTTCAATGGTTTGTAATTCCTAATTTTGTAAGGTGTGTAGTTATGTGAATTACGTCACACTTTTTTTTTGAAACAAGAACAGAAAGTGCTATTTTCCAATTTATATGAATACTAACCACTCTTGTTTGAAATAAGATAATAGCAATAGATTTTTGAGTGGGCCGTGACTTTCAAGCATAGGCAATCATCATTGTTAACTCCAGAGGTGCACTGTCACAATATAGTGGAGATGATCTGATGATCATCTAATATTATGAGTTGATTGTATGCAAGGGCATACGCACGTGCTTAGTGATAGGTAGAGCGTATTTATGTAGGGAATTTGTCTACTCAGTTGACTCATTAAGACTATCTCTGTATGATTTGAGGTGTAATATCCAGCAGTGTTCCATTTTTGATAACCTTATTTCCAAGGAAACCACACGCTCATCACATTCTACTACTTCAAGTATCATCCACTTTACATCTTCTGTGTATGAACATGTGCCATGTAATGGCTGACCAATAAAGATGTCATCCATTTCTTTTGCGAATACTGGAGGCAAGCTCCCCAGTTGGTTTTGCGATTCGCATGTGATTTTCCTGTTCCTGTGCATCTGTGTACCTCACTCTGTTATTTAAGGTATTACCTGCCACGAGGAACTATGCCTTGTTTTGTTGCCGCATGATACTCAATTGCTCAGTAGTGACCCAAAAGGGAAGAAGCCTCCAGAGGGCAGTTAAAGAATATTCTTTGGTATCTTTTTTCTTCGATGAGTGTATGAGTTGCCCCACAGATTTTGTCCTTTTTAAAATGCAAAGATGGAGAACTCCTTAGGGTCGAGACAATCCTCTATCAGAGTCACATTTTGATTGACACTTTTTTTTTTACATTTGAGGGCTGGGTCTTGGGATTATTGTGACACTTCCACAACTTTCTTGTTTTACATTACTTATTCTAGGGGAAATTAAAGACTTTCACTTAGTATCTCAAGCTAGTTTCAAAGCCAGTTTTACTGAGTGAGCTGAGTACCCATGTGTTATTAGTATTTCTCTGAGTTAAAGATCCATCTTAGTACAATGACGGTGTTTCCTGTAAGAACTATCGATAGGGGAAGTTATCTTTTTGTTTGTTTTGGGGTGTTGGCTATATATGCAAGTCAAGTGTTCCTATCTGTATTTTCTCTAGAAGGCGGAGTCATCATGGTGGCAGTGTTGATAGAAGGAGTACTGTTCCTTCTACTTGGTGTGACATGTAAGTTACTTTTGTAACGTTGTTAAGGCATTTGTGTCTGCACACTTTTTCTGGTGCGGATGTTGCAAAGTGTCAACCAACCTGTCTGTGATGTCTCCTTTATAAATCGCCAAATGAAGTTGTGCAACTTGTGATGATGTGGGACCTTACATGTATTATAAATTGGTTGTTTATGTGGAATGCATATAAGTACTTTTGCACAAAAGCAGTTTCACAATACAAAGTTAATGGAACTGAACGTTTGTATAAAACCACATTCACTTGTTGCTTAGTTCCCGATCTTGGAGCCTGGGCATGAGCCAATTTGTCATTTGTTTCAGAACACTTGCAATAAATGGCACTTCAGTTAGTCCAACAGGCCAAAGAAAGAACTTGTACATTTTCCAATATGCTGCTGATATGGCAATCATGTTATTCGTGCTCCTCTTTGTGAAACTTTGGTTAGGTTTGCAGAAATCATTCAATATAAAAAATATATTTTTAGCACCCTGAGGTTCTGATAATCTGTGACAACTATTTCTGGAGTGTTAGGTGCTTAAGCATCCATGCAAAGACATTGATTAACCAGTAAACAAGAGAATCTTGAAGATAATATCAGAGATATGTGAAGAGTCTATATGTTGGATTATGAGCATCTCTCTGGTGTAGAGAAGCAGAGGTATAGATCATTGATGGAACACGCCCCCTCACTTTCGACATACTAGATGAAGAATAAGAAAACACTGTGCATGAAACCAGGTATAATTCCAATACAGCATTAAGTGTATGAGAGACGTTATCCCTCGGCCTGAGGTGGCAGCAGGAGAGTTGCAGACACGCTGAATATTGAAGAGCTTTAAAGGAAATTTGACAGGTGCAAAGTGATGTCATAAGGAGAAGACAAAATGATGCACCGAAACGATATGGGAATACTTAAATAATGGAGATGTAACTGAAGAAGCAAAGTAAATATATGTATAATAAAGAATAAACCATATATACAAAGAAGATAAGTAACCAGGTTAGTAGTAAATGTATATATGCAGAAACTCAAGGTAGATGAGTCCCATAGAAGCTTGCTGCAGTAGAAAACATAACATGGATAAAGCATCCATGTTGAAAAGATGGACGTCTGATTTGAATACTAGTAAGCAAAAGGCTTGAAGGAGAGAGAACAGGGGTCAATAGCTGACAGATGCTGCAGAAGGGATTTGCACACTGACAGAGAATAGCTGTTGGCCAGAGATCAAGGATGGCACATCAAGAAGCAACAACAGGGTACAAAGGGAGTCAACGAGGATAAGCAATGTACGCAGGACATATTTCTCTTAGATTAAGTAAAGAGCAAACATTTGCGAATGCCAAGCATTGATGATTAATGATGAAGAAAGCATGTGTGAGACGGAGCAACAAAGTGTCCGGAGGTCGAAGAGGGTAATAGCACACAACATAATTGAATCAAATAGCATTAAATAGAAGGCAAGATGGACAAAATCATGGTCTCAATGTGGTGTAAGACCAGAAAACAAGGCCTATCCATAAGCTCCAGCTGTACCTTCACTCCCTTTAAATTTCCAGGGAAGAGAACATCATGCAATGTAAAAAACAAAGAAGAAGCCTTGGCTGAAGGCTTGGCGGAGGAGAGATTTTGGACTAATTGGGCAATTGGAAAGTAGTCTGACGTTCTCTGCACCTGAGTTTCATTTTGCTTACGCTCTGCTAACAAACCGAATGTTTAAGGTTAGGAGAGAATGCCAACCAATAATGAGGGTCTCTGCAATGGTGAGCATACATAGTTGCAGAAGCCAATCTGCTGCTATTATTATGCTATAATCTGAATTATACATAGTTAGAGGGATGTTCAAAGTATGCCTGTCAGATGAAAGGCTGCCAATGATGTTACTATCATTTATAGAGACTATAAGTAGATATGTTCCCCTAATCAATCTCTCCATCTGATAGGTTTTATTATTTGCCACGTAGGATGATATCATAGCTGACGAGGGATAAAGCCTTTGTGTATCTGAAATGTAGTTGAAAGTGTGTGGACTACAATTTGTTGTTTGCCAGGTTTCCCTACTATATTGAACTTTATTAAGTAGTATTTTGCCATATTCCTAGAGCTTGCCCGGTTATTTGGGTCACAGATTATTTATTATGGTAATCCCATTCTACGCATGAGAATGCCCAAAGGTGCTAGAAAACATTTTGGTAGTGGTGTTGATGCATCAAGATCCAGACCCTCGGATTCTTGATGTCTTCACTAGCCCGAAGTCTGTAGAGTTTCCTGCGGAGAGAAGTGCTAAAGCACGTGTGCCCTGAGATGGTTTGCAGGTGCCACTTTGATGAAAATTTTGTCTGGTCCATGCAGCCGCCCCGTGGACTAAAGGTGAAGTGGTCGATTGGGGGAGAGTTGATATCGAAAGCCTCGAATTGAGAAACATGTAAGTAGAAACATCGGAAGTGGCAGATAAAAGGGCACGGGTTGTATTGCATGTATATATAGTGGGAGATTTATTAGGGGAAAAGTGATTCCTCAAATACCTGTTCTCAAGGAACAGAGTATTGTTTCAAGGATTCCAAAATGGAGTAAAATAGAGATGAGATATGTCTATCAGGATAATAGGACAAGAAGATCATATAAACAGTGTGCACATGTGTTTGGGTTTTTTGGGGGGAAGAAATCAGTGTAAAACATATATTGACGTGATTTTTATTAGTAGTGAAAAATAGGTAGAAGCTGAAATAAATAGGAACGATAGCAATAAAATTTGGCAAGAAAGCGATTGGTGCCAATCAAACCGAGGAGAGTAATATTGAATAAAATAAGATTATTAAATTAACAAAAATAATAATGGGATAGTACAAACTGATAACACACTATGAATGAAGGGACAAAATAGATGTTGCATACATTTGGAAAGTGCTGGAAATTTTTTTGGGGGCAGATTGGCAGCCATTGATGCTGCTGGCCTAAAGTGATTGTTGAAGTGTGATTAAATAAATAATAAACAAAAACCCAAGCGTACAAAGTACCACGCTGAGTGGATAAAAGTCGGGAGTAAAGGCACGGCTAATAAAACACTCATGTTGTGGCCTCAAGAAGGCTTGTTATCAAAAACAGTACTGCATGACAACATACTTGCTTCTCTGTGTTCTTTCATCAATGCCTATTTTTACGATGTGTTATTTATGAAATGTTTCGCTGAATAAAAAACATCAAACATTTTTTATGTATTATTTTTTGGGGGTGTCCCCCCTCCAAGGCAACCACCCCTATTGTTTTTGTACTATTCCTGACCCCTTCAACCTTTTATATGCCCTTTCCCATCCCCCTATATTTTTCTATAGGTTTTTTCAGCAAAACATTTTCATTAAAAAAAACATTCAAAACATAGCTGTGGATGAAAGAATGGTATACACATACTTGCATGCTTCATATACAGGGAAGAAGCAAGCTGTTTTAGAACTACAGAATATGTATCAGAGTGAGAGAGAAGATCTGCCTGAGAAGGAGTGGATGCTCAATCAGCAAACAGAGGAAGACCTAATACCCCTTTGCCCCCGAAAAATGATAGTACAATAGAACAACAAAAGACAAACAGGGAATCTATCCTTTAAAGGAATCAAAAGCAGTGGTGTGTTAAGTTAATCCAACATACACACCTCCCGCTTATAAAAGTGAAGTCGGTATGGAAGAGAGTAAGAATAAAGAACGTAAATATATCTCCATAAAAGACGAACATAAAGAGCGGGCTGAGAGGAAGTACAGACAGATAGAAATAGAAGAGGAAGTCAGAAGTCAAAAAAGAGAGAAAGACAAAGCAAGTGGAATAACAATAGTACAAAACAAGTGGATGGGAGGACAGATACTACTTAAATTAGAATGAAAGGGCATTGAAAGAGAGGAAATAGAAAAGAAGGAAAAGGCATGAGAAAGTGCATATAAGGAAGAGAAAGAAAAAGAGAAGAAGCAAAAGGAAAAATGAAGAATGTGTGAAGAACAGAAGAAAGAGAAAAAGAGAATGGAAAGGAAGAAACATGAAGAAATAGAAGCCCAAGGATTGAAAGAAGGTAAGTTGCAAAGAAGCCGAGAGGAAGAAGAGAACTTAGAGATGAGAAGGGAGAAAGAAATGATAAGAAGTAGGAGACAAAAAGATGATGAAATAGATCATATTGTTAATTGAAGTATGGTACCCATTGAACAAAAGAGTGATGGGAAGAAGAGAGAGGATCACAACAGCCCCACAGGTAGCTGCAAGCAATACAGAGAAAACAGACATGGGTCGATGAGCATGAAGCAAAAGACATGGGGAAAATGATTGTGGATTTATATAGAAAATTGAGAGAAAAGGGTGGTTATGAGGCTATGGGAAGCATCGCAGGATCTCCACTGAAAGAAACAAGAGATAGATCAGATAATGCAATAATGGATGAGCATAGAACGCTGT
This sequence comes from Ambystoma mexicanum, assembly GCF_040938575.1. NCBI lineage: Eukaryota > Metazoa > Chordata > Amphibia > Caudata > Ambystomatidae > Ambystoma > Ambystoma mexicanum. The sequence continues at coordinate 341,753,271 of NC_090935.1, read as the reverse complement.
CCCTAAGTAGACTAGATCTTGATGATGAGGATAGGGATAAAAGCCATACCAGTTGGGATATAAGTCGTCAGATGAAGAAAGGGAGGAGAATGAGAAAGCGCGAAGAAAAGGACCATGCCGTTTTTCAATAGACCTGGACATACAGAGAGGTATAAAATGGTCAGACTTAGAAGACCCAAAAGAAAAAAACACCAAAACCTATACCATATTCTGAATGACCACCAGCACAATCACGTAGTGCAGGGGATAGGTACCCGCCATATGTAAGTAGGTTAAGGTCACTACCGGTAAGAAGACGAATGGGCGACACTAGCCCCTCGTGGAAGATAAGAAGTGCAGGTGGATATGATTGTGGATCAGGATTTACACAATTCCCGTTATTAGGGAAAGGAGAAGGACAAGCACAATATATTCAGTGGCCACAAATGTACTGGGAAAATATGAAATGTAAATTGTGCATGGACATGTCAATGTGTATTTTAGGTCTTGATAAAGATGCAGTGGGTCTCCATCTTGATCTTTCTTTTTCAGCCCTAAATGAGTACCAATTGGGGTTGAATGAAAACATACATTCTCTTCTTTCCCCATTCCTTTCTCACACTTGGGACTCTGTTCCACCCTGGGCGTTCCACCAAGAAGCGCTTTGAGGCCATACAAATGGAATAAAGGCACTATATAAATTCTGAACTACTACTGATCTTCTTCTTTTTCACTCCACCTCTAAAATAAGACAGAAGCTGCAATGCATCAATGCAATATATATTATTTTTTAATTATACAAAGTTAGAGGGATGTTCAAAGTATGCCTGCCAGATGAAGGGCAGCCAATGAGGTTACTAACATTTATAAAGACTATAAGTAGATATGTTCCCCAAACCAATCCCTCCATCTGATAGGTTTTATTATTTGCTACGTAAGATGATGTCATAGCTGATGAGGGATAAAGCCTTTGTGTAACTGAACTGTAGTTGAGAGTATGTGGACTACGATTTGTTGTTCGCCAAGTTGCCCTACTTTATTGAACTGATAATAAAGTCATATTTTGCCATATTCTTAGAGTCTGCCCGTTCATTTGGGTCTGAGATTATTTATTATGGTAATCCCATTCTGCCCATGAGAACCCCCAAAGGTGCTAGAACACATTTTGGTAGTGGTGTTGATGGTTCAAGATCCAGACCCTCTGATTCTTGACATCTTCCACCACTAGCCAGAAGTCTACAGAGTTTCCTGCGGAGAGCAGTGCTACAACACATGTGACCTGAGTCGGTTTACAGATGCCACTTTGATGAAAATTCTGTCTGGTCCCCGTAGCCACCTGTGGACTGAAGGTGAAGTGGTTGATTGAGGAACAGTCGATAACGAAGCCCTGGAATTGAATAACAGTTGTAAGTAGAAACATCAGAAGTGGAAAATAAAAGGGCAGGGGTTGTATTACATGTATGTATATTCAATGAAAAAATTTAGTTAAGGAACGTTATGGTTAAGTTGCACTAATAAAAACCTATGAAATTCAATGGAAAATCGTTGTTACAGGGACGATATGGTTACAGGTAAAAACGAAAAACCTCAGAAATTTGCCAGTTATGGTAAGCTAATGGGAATTTCTGAGGTTTTTCGGTTTTACCTGTAACCATAACGTCCCTGTAACAAAGTTTTTGCATTGAATTTCCTAGGTTTTGATTAGTGCAACTTAACCATAACGTCGACTTAACTAAGTTTCTTCATTGAATTTCATTGGTTTTTACTAGTGCAACTTAACCATAATGTCCCTTTAACAAAGTCTTTTCATTGAATTTCATAGGTTTTTATTAGTGCAACTTAACCATAAAGTTCCTTTAACAACGTATTTTCATTGAATTGTATACATTTTTATTGATGCAACTTAACCATAATGTCCCTTTTACAACTTTTTTTCATTGAATTTCATAGATTTCTATTAGTGCAAATTAACCATAATGTCCCTTTAAAAAAGTTGTTTCATTAAATTGTATAGGTTTTTATTGGTGCAACCTAACCATAACGTCTCTTTAACAAAGTTTTTTCAGAGAATTCCATGGGTTTTTACCAGTGCATGCAATTTTCCTACAATTTACTAATATCATACCCCAATATAGCAACATTTGTGTCCAATTTACAACAATTCACCTTAAAACTCTGCCATTTCCCACCTTCTATCATAATTTTGAACACTTCTATACTTTTTCCACTGTTTTTGCTTCTGTGGACGTCGGTGAACGTCTGACGTCACTGTGGACCTTCTGGACAGTGCCACCTGATCATACATAGACAATACATTTTTCCAACATTTCCATTAGCATTTTTTGTTATGCTAATGGGAATAATGTGGCATTCATCCCCTGTTCCAAGGACTGAGACTTGGGATAACGGCCTGGGAGCCCAAGTTATCGGGCCAAGCGAATTGTGTCTGTGTGCACCCTGATGCCTGCGGGCTTTGGCACATTATATATAAATAAATATATAACAAGGGCTGCCGACTATTATCCTCCATTGCAGCCCCTGCAATGGCGGATAAAGGCTTTTAGCACCCCTGGTTCGAAAAGCCAGAACCCGGGGTGCTAAATATAGCATCCTGCTGAAGGAAGTAATATTGTTTTCCAAGATGGCCACCATGGAAAGAGAAGGTGGGGCTCAGTACAGAGACCCTCTACCCTCCCCATGGTGGTCATCTTGGAAAAGGATTTTATTTCCTAAAGCGGGACGCCTGTCGAAGGAAAATACTTTTCCAAAATGACCACCGTGGAAAGAGAAGGTGGGGCTCAGTACAGAGCCCCTCTTCTCTTTACATGGCAGCTGCAGAAGGCGAAGTCAGAACCCTATGATCATATTACCACAAGCACATTTTTTTCCCTTTCAAATCTATCCTACTTTCGAATAACTTTATCACATAGCCAGTTCCAGGTGGACATGGCCACTTTAACACCATTTTCAACCCTCGCAGACAAGGCCAGTAGCCAGATTGTCTGCGTCATGAATTTATACCATGATACTGACAATCTGGCCACTGTCCATGGCAAAAGTGATAACACTTTTTTTTGTACATACATTATGACACTTGTCAAAAAATAAAACACAGGCACATTTGCAAAACCATGCTTTCAGGCATGGCCAATTATCTTACATGAATTTGCTTGAACTCCTCCCATGTTTTTTTTTTCAAAAGTGTGAAAATGTATGTACATACATTAGTTATATAACTTAGCCCCCAACTTGACAAAATCCATTCAGACTTTACACAAACATTCAAGGTTGGGTCTGTAATTTTTCTGAAAACATTTGCCCACATTCATCAAACGACAACAAAGTTATAAGCCATCTAAAAATGTTGAGACCCCCTCTAATTTAGCCTCCTCTTGAGAAATACCCACCAAACTTTACAAAAACATGTATATCTAGATGTAAAATTGTTTTGCAAACTTGTGTGCAGATTCGTCAAATTGCATCACATTTATAAGCCTTTACAATATTTTGGGACCTCCCTCTAATTTTGCCCCCTCTTGACAGAATCCCACCAAACTTTGCAAGAACACGTTTATCTAGATTTTAGAGATTATTTGATAAGTTTGACAAGTGCAATGTTGTTTTTACCGCGATGTCCGCGGACACCGGCCGCTGTCCCAATCCAAGATGGCGGCGTTTCTAAAAATCTAACGCACTTCACGCTTTTCACCATCCAATCAGTGGATGTGTCCGATGTCCACGGACGCCACGTTGCCTTCTAAGCCAATCAGAGTCCGGTCTGTGGACCGAACAGGGAAATGAGTCAGCGGACAGGACACATATATCACTCATTTTTTTACTTACATTTTGGCTTTATTTAAAAGAAATACTGGACGGATTTACACCAAATTAACAAAAGTATGCATTTGGGACCAAGCCGCCGCTCCTGCCACAAATGTGGTGAAAATCTGTCTAGAGGTTTGGGCTGTAGGCGTGAGCAAAGCTTTTTCCCATTATGTCTATGGAAAAAAAAACATTTTTGGGACCCCCCTACAACTTTACCTCCCCTTGACTAAACCTCACCAAACTTGGCAAATAAATTCAGGTGGGCCACATACTTTTCTTTGCAAAGTTTGGTGAGGATTTGTCCACGGGGAGCAGAGTTATAAGCCACCCAATAACTGCTCTTTCTATGAGTTGAGCAATTTAACCTAGTAGGAGATTTATTAGGGAAAAAGTGATGCCTTATACCGGTTCTCAAGGAACAGAGTATTACTTCAAGGATTCCAAAATGGAGTAAAATAGAGATGAGATATGTTTATCATGAGCATGAAGCAGAAGACATGGGGAAAAAGATTGTGGATTTATGTAGACAAATGAGAGAAAAGTGTGGTTATGAGGCTATGGAGAGCATCGCAGGATCTCCACTGAACGAAACAAGAGATAGATCAGATAATGTATTGATGGATGAGCATAGAAAGCTGTCCCTAAGTAGACTAGATCTTGATGACGAGGATAGGGATAACAGCCATACCAGGTGGCTTATAAGTTGTCAGATGAAGAATGGGAGAAAATGAGGAAGCACAAAGAGAAAGAACATACAGTTTTTCGATAGACATGGACATAGAGAGATGGTAAAATCGTCAGATTTAGAAGACCCAAAAGAAAAAACACCAGAACCTATACCATATTCTGAATGACCACCAGCACAATTGCGAAGTGCAGGGGATAGGTCCCCACCTTATGTAAGCAGGTTAAGGTCACTAGCAGGAAGAACAACAAACGGGCAAAACTAGCCCCTCATGGAAGACAAGAAGTGCAGGTGGATATGATTGTGGATCAGGATTTACACAATTCCTGTTATTAGAGAAAGGGGAAGGACGAGCACAATATATTCAGTGGCCACACATGGACAAGGGAAATATGAAATGTAAATTATCTAATTTGACTACGGGTGCAGGAAAATGAATTTATGAGATAGAAAGAATGACAAAGGGAATGACGTTAGCAGTGGGTGATGTAAAGGTCCTACAAGCAGCTATCCTAGAGGAAAGGGCTGAAGTCATCTGGTGATGGGCAGGATATGCAAGTGTAACAGCACAAAACAAGACACATGACGCAGCGCCATTTAATAATTGTTGGGCAGATATATGGAGAGCGCTTAGAGTACAGTATCCTGACACTTCAGACATGGGTTAATTAGGACTAGGAAAATGGGATAGAATGAAGATCCTGTTGTTTTTATTAAGGAGATTCTGGAACATTGGTGTCTCAAGACGAGAGAATGAGGGATAAAACAGTGGCATCATTTTATCATATTTTCTGTCAAGGACTGTCTGGGCCAGTGCAAAAGCAGATGAAGAAACAGGTAGGGATGGAAGCAAAGCTATGGCAAGAAATACAGTTGACTAGTGTACATCATTGTCGATTGTTACAAGAGAAAAATAAGAAGAAAGACGAGAATACGAATCAGGAGGAAGCTAAGTTAGTTCAGAAAGAATTGTCAAAATTTGCTGTAGAAGGAGCAGTGTTGACAAGTGGTGAAGGCATGGCCACACAAGAAGTACAGTCAGCGCAGCAAAGCAATGTAGGGCATCCTATGGATCGGAGTGGGTATAGCGTTTGGCCACGAGGTAGAGGGAATATACCTAGGGGACAAGGCGGATTTCAAAACCCTCAAGGGGGAGGAGGATTTAATGGGGAACACCGACAACAATGCTGGAATTGTGGAAGGACAGGACATGTAACCAGAACATGTAGAAGCAGAGGAGGAGGCATGCAACAGAACTGGCAAACTCCAAGAGCGGGGATGGGCTATTCTACAAGTAGAATACGGAACCACAGGAATATTATGGCCAATACCACACACAGTATCAGACAGCTGAGCCACAAACACAGCAAGCACAGCAGATCCCACAGCAAACACAGTTGCCAAAAGGGCAACCACAGCAAGCACCCATGCAGGCACAAGTACAGATAAAGCAACCACAGCATGCACTGATGCAACAAGCAATAGTGTCACAATGGAATGTGAATATAGGAGCTCCACAAGCGTCCATACCCAGCATTGGGAGTGTGGCAGTGGTGGGAGGAAGTCCTTTCATGGGGACAGGGATGAATTTGTATCCACAATAGGAAAGCCCACAGAGCGACTTGATTTGTTGTGTATTATCTGTGACACCAGACCCACAAGAGGAACCAAGGGTCAGGGTAATGATAGGAGGCAAGACATTTTCTTTCCTCATGGATACAGGACAACTCGTTCCTGTGTTCAGGAGTGAAAATACCCAATGTCTGGGATCACCAGAATGGGTAGGGATTCTCTGAGGTCACAAGTTTGGTTCCTTTTACTGATGAATTACCACTTCCTATAGGTGAACAGGATGTGTCAATGCCACTATTATATTCTCAGCAGACACAAGTTAACATATTAGTATGTGACTTGATGACAAAACTAAACATGACAATATATTTCACTGACAAAGTAATTGTTACGCTCACCTGATATCCCCGGGGGCGTCTGGAAGGCTCTGAGATCTGGAACGCTGGATGCGTAGTTGCCCAGTGCTGAATAATGAATCTGCCATTACAGAAGGGAGGATTTGTGATAACTGTCTCTAATGGGTGAATCTCCCACCTCCCTCTGACCGATTCCCTTCCCACTGGGTTCTTTTCTCACCTTAGTTATTTGTAGGGTGAGCTATCCGTCCTGCGTTTCCTGTGCAGAGGGGCTTGACGTTTGTTAGCGAGCTGCCCGAGTTGCTTCACTGGTTCAGAACGCCTTCCATGGGCCCAGGCCTGCTGTGACCCCGAATCTGCTGGAAGGCAGGTAGGTTTGTTAATTGTAAATCTTTGTTCTGTTTATGGTGGGAATTCCTTAATGTCTTATCTCTTCCTTTTCAGGTTGCGAAGGTCTTGATGCTGGCGTGCCAGATGGAGAGGCACGCTTTCTAGGTAAGAGAAAGTGTGGAGCGCAGCGCCTTTATTGTCTTTTAAATCTAACCTGTGTTTCCTTCTTCTTCTCCTCACAGGCCGCTGTGGTGCTGCGAGTGGATGAGAGCGCGATGAAAAACAGGCTCCCGGAATCCGTTAAGGTAAGTACAGCGCTGTGCGGTTGTTTAATATTGAAAACGAACCTGAATATGTCTATTTTCCTTTGCAGATCTTGCTGTGGTGCTCCGGATGGAAGCATGGCGTAGCGCATTAGAATTCAGGTAAGAATGATGGAATTCGATGTTTTGGAAGCACATGCTCTAATATTGATTTTTCCCTTTCTCGTTATTGCAGGTTGAAATGTTTGAACATCAGCTGTGGTAGCGGATCGCTGGCAGTCCTTAAGCTAGTACTCAGAGGAGGGTGATGTTTTTTCTTCTCTCGATTTCCGCAGATTGCTGCCCAGTTGAAATGCTGAGTGCTTGATGGTGTTTTCTCAGGTAAAACAGAATAATCTTGTTCTTGTTCTTGTAGGATTACAGGAAGATGCTGAAGACCAGGAGCTGGATGCGATGAGCGTCACGCTGCGGGTTGCAGAATAACACAAAGCGTGTTCTGCAGTCAGGGTGTGGTTTATATAGCCCAGGTAAAGTAGTACCAGGGAAAGTAGTTCCAGGCCTGCCACACACAAAACACTAGACCGCATGGCTTGGTTCTAAGAACTAGACTGTGTGGGTGCTTCCATGTTGGATTTAAAGGCCCATGTACATAAATGGGACCTCGTTTGAACAGCCCCTCCTTCCTACATATGAGCCTGGTGCCAACGGTGGCAGGACTCGTTCCAGGAGTCCTTTTGCAGTGGTTTTAAGGCCCTGAGGGTTCTGGTGGGAGCCTACTTGTGGCACAACTTGTCCCCCCTCACAGTGGTGATGACAACACTCCCCCCTAAAAACCCTCTCATGGTACCCCTCCTGTCCGGTCTGGGTTTGGTGGGGTTATCCAGGTCAAACCTCTTAATCAGACGTAGTGCATGAATATGTTCACTTGGTTCCCAAGTTCTGTCTTGAGGCCCGTACCCTTTCCAGTCCACTAAATAGTATAGCTTAGCTCTGGTACGTTTTGAATCCAGGATGTTTTTAACTTCAAATTCAGGCTCTCCATCAACTAGCAAAGGTTTTGGTGGTGTTAAGACTCGGGTTCCTGGTTGTACAGGTTTTACAAGTGACACATGGAACACTGTATGAATTTGCATGCTTGGTGGTAAGGCTAACTTGACGGCCACCGGATTTATCACCGATTTTATGGTATAGGGTCCAAGATATCTTGGACGAAAGGTCTGGGTACCTTTTATGGGCACATGTTTTGATTCCAACGAGACTTCGTCTCCAACTTGGTAATCGGGAGCTTTCTTTCGATGGCGGTCCGAGAATTTTTTTTGTCTGTCTTTGGCTTGCAGTATATGTTCATTTGCCCTTTTGAAGGCTTGGGTTATGCTTCTGTGTAGAGTCTTTACCGCTGACATTTCCAAGGTCGTGGGGGAGTCTAGTTCAGAGGTACATGGATGTCTTCCGTATATTGTGTAGAATGGGCTTTGTCCCATGCTGGTGTGTATGGAGTTATTGTATGCTTATTCCGCTATCCATAACACGTCTTTCCAATTCTCTTCCACTTGATGCAGCATGCAACATAGATACTGTTCTAATGTCTGGTTTGTTCTTTCTGTTTGTCCATCCATTTGGGGGTGATGGCTAGTGGATAATCGAACATCGATTAGTGCCATGGTACAACATTTCCTCCAGAAGTTGGATACAAATTGGCTTCTACGATCTGAGATTAGGACTGAGGGGAAACCATGCAGTTTTATGATCTGTTCAAGAAATGCTTTTGCCAGAAGGGTAGCAATAGGAAGTCCTTTGAATGGAATGAAATGTACCATTTTAGAGAACAGGTCTACAACCACCAGAATGGTATTAAAACCTTGACACGGAGGTAAGTCTGTAATAAAATCAAGAGAAAGAGTATGCCAGGGAGCCGGTGGGATATCCAGTGGTTGTAGGAGGCCAGCTAGTTTCTGTTTGTGTGATGTATTCTGTGCACATATCCCACAGGATAGAACAAATTGAGCAATGCCCTTACGCCAGGTTGGCCACCAATAATTCCGTTTAACCTTGGCTAGAGTCTTAGCAATTCCGGGATGGCCGAGGATCAGGGAATCATGATAAACAGACATGACCAATTCTTGCAGATTTTAACTTGGTAGATATAGTCGTTCCCTGAAGTAGGGTAATCCATCCAGAACTGTGTGATGTTCATTTTGGGAATTCCATTTCTGCAAGGACTCAGGGTTCATTAAGGTTTGAATCTTATCTTGAAGTTCACTCAGAGTCAATGTGGTGTTGAGCCCCAGTAGTTTATCACTTGGGATGATGGAAACAGGGTACAGGGTACTGTTCGTTTTCTCTTCAACACCCATACGAGACACGGCATCGGCCTTCCCATTCCGAACTCCCAGTCGGTATGTTATTACGTAATCGTATTCTGCGAAGAATAGAGCCCACTGCAACTGTCGTGACAATTGGGCTTTTGCTGACTTTAGGTATTGAAGGTTTCAGTGATCTGTGATTACTGTGATGACATGTCTGGCACCTAATAGATACTGCCGCTAGGCTTTGAAGGCTGATTTTACTGCCAACAATTCTTTGTCTGTAATTGCATAGTTAAGTTTTGGTAGTTAGAATGTACATGACCAAAAGGCTATGGGGTGTAATTGGCCTGTCTCTGGATCTCTTTGAGAGAGAACTGCTCCCATAGCTACTCTGGAAGCACCAGCTTCCACTACATAGGGGAGATCAGGGCGAGGATGTCATAAAATTGGCGCAGAGGTGAATTTTTTCTTGAGTTCTTGAAAGGCCTGTTCCGCCTCTTCAGGCCATTGGAATTTTTTGTTGTTTTTTCTCAGTAACGATGTGATTGGGTGGACTATCCATTGGAAATCTGGAATAAATCGGTGATAAAAATTCCTTTAAGTAAAGAAAGTCACAGCCAATTAAGGATGGCATCTAATTTGTGTAAATCCATCTTGACTCCCTTTGGCGAGAGAACAAAACCGAGGAACTCAACTTCGGTGACATGGAAGGAGCATTTCTTGAGTCTAGCGTACAGTTTGTGCTGGCAAAGTTTTGCAAGGACTGAGCAAACATGTTCCACATGATCTCTTTTAAAGGGGGGAATACACCAGGATGTCGCCAATATAGATCAGGGCACAGACATTGATTAATTCTCGTAATACATCATTCATGAAGTATTGGAACACTACAGGAGCGTTGCACGGCCCGACAGGCATTACCTGATATTCATACAGGCCATACTTGATGCAAAATGTGGTTTTCCATTCATCCCCTTTCTTAACACGTACAAGGTGGTATGCTCCCCTGAGGTCTAGTTTGGTGTTGATTCGGAAATCCTTGACTTGGTCCAACAGTTCCGGGATAAGGGTCAAAGGATAGTGTTTTTTACTGTGATTTGATTAAGTGGACGGTAATCGATGCAAGTCCTCAAATCTCCTTCCTTCTTAGTTACGAAGAATAAGGGAGAGGCTGCCGGTGACTTTGACGGGTGGATAAACCCATTAGCCAGGTATTGATCGAGATAGGACTTCAAGTGAAGATTTTTGGTTTCCGTAAGTGCATAAATTCGAACACAAGGAACCTGTGCACCAGGTATCAGGTCAATCTGACAGTCATAGGCCCTATGTGGCGGTAATGTGTTAGCTTGTTCCTTCTGAAAAACAATGTGATAATCCTGATATTCTTTTGGTAAGGTGTCCATTGCTTCCCTAATCTCCGATGCTATTCCTTGAGCAGATTTCAGGTTTGGCTGTGGTATAGATTTCAGGTCGCAAGCATGGGCGCATTTGTCGGAAAAGGTCAGTCTCTTTGCACGGCAGTCTATGTGGGGGTTGTGAGTTACTAACCATGCCATCCCTAAGATCAACCAGAACTAAGGAGCTTTTATAAGGTCAAACGTGATTGCTTCTTGATGTCCATCCTGACACAGAAGGGTTAATTCTGTTGTGCGTTGGGTTCCTGGTCCCGAAGCAATTTCTGTAGCGTCAACAGTAGTTACCTTTTCAGTTGTTGGTGTTGCGCATAAGGGAAGTCCCATTTCTGTAGCCAGATCTTGATCTATGTAATTACCAACTGCTCCGCTGTCTATATATGCCTCTATGGAATGCATCTGTGACGGTTGTTGGTGATTGATAAAGGTTACTGGTAGGGTGAAATGTGAGGTCTGTGACTTATCCTTCTCGCTCGACAAGTGGACCTCTATGCTTGACGGGCCTGGTAGTTTTTCGATTCCTTTCCATCATCTTCTTACTCTGTAGCACCTACCACCTTCCTTGGAGGTTTCACTGGGCATTCTTTGAGGTTTACTGCGGTATAGGCATAACTGTAGCTGTCTCTACTTGTTTCTTTCACCCTTGGTTAAAGGGGGTCATACTCCTCCAATCTGCATGGGTTCTGTGGTATTTTCTGATGGACGTTGGACATTATCTTTTGAACGTACATACATGGCACGATTTTCGAAGTCTACTTCGGTCTATTCTTCGATCCTGTAATCTGTGGTCCAACTCAACTACCAGGTTGATAAACTCTGCACAGTCTTTAGGTGGGTCTACCACTTGAGCATGGACATCCGTCAGGTCTCCTCGTTGGCCCCGATGAAACATCATTGTTCTTTTATGTTCTGCTGTCCCATCCAAGATGGCGGTGTTTCTAAAAATCTAACGCACTTCACGCTTTTCACCATCCAATCAGTGGATATGTCCGATGTCCGCGGATGCCACGTTGCCTTCTAAGCCAATCAGAGTCTGGTCTGTGGACCGAACAGGATAATGAGTAAGCGGACAGGACACATATATCACTCATATTTTGACTTACATTGTGGCTTTTTTTAAAAGAAATACTGGACGGATTTACACCAAATTAACAAAAGTATGCATTCGGGGCCAAGCCGCCGCTCCGGCCACAAATTTGGTGAAAATCCCTCCAGAGGTTTGGGCTGTAGGCGTGAGCAAAGCTTTTTCCCATTATGTCTATGGAAAACAAAACATTTTTGGGACCCCCTTACAACTTTGCCTCCCCTTGACGAAACCTCACCTAACTTGGCAAATAAATTCAGGTGGGCCACATACTTTTCTTTGCCAAGTTTGGTGAGGATTTGTACATGGGGAGCAGAGTTATAAGCCACGCAATAACTGCTCTTTCTATGAGTTGAGCAACTTAACCTAGTGGGAGATTTATTAGGGAAAAAGTGATGTCTTATACCAGTTCTCAAGGAACAGAGTATTACTTCAAGGATTCCAAAATGGAGTAAAATAGAGACGAGATATGTTTATCATGAGCGTGAAGCAGAAGACATGGGGAAAAAGATTGTTGATTTATGTAGACAAATGAGAGAAAAGGGTGGTTATGAGGCTAAGGGGAGCATCGCTGGATCCCCACTAAACGAAACAAGAGATAGATCAGATAATGCATTGATGGATGAGCATAAAAAGCTGTCCCTAAGTAGACTAGATCTTGATGACGAGGATAAGGATAACAGCCATACCAGGTGGGGTATAAGTTGTCGGATGAAGAATGGGAGAGAATGAGGAAGCACAAAGAGAAAGAACGTGCAGTTTTTCAATAGACCTGGACAAAGAGAGATGGTAAAATGGTCAGGTTTAGAAGACCCAAAAGAAAAAACACCAGAACCTATACCATATTCTGAATGACCACCAGCACAATTGCGTAGTTCAGGGGATAGGTCCCCACCTTATGTAAGCAGGTTAAGGTCACTAGCAGGAAGAACAACAAATGGGCAAAACTAGCCCCTCATGGAAGACAAGAAGTGCAGGTGGATATGATTGTGGATCAGGATTTACACAATTCCTGTTATTAGAGAAAGGGGAAGGACGAGCACAATATATTCAGTGGCCACACATGGAAAAGGGAAATATGAAATGTAAATTATCTAATTTGACTACGGGTGCAGGAAAATGAATTTATGAGCTAGAAAGAATGACAAAGGGAATGACGTTATCAGTGGGTGATGTAAAGGTCCTACAAGCAGCTATCCTAAGGAAAAGGGTTGATGTCATCTGGAGATGGGCAAGATATGCAAGTGTAACAGCACAAAACAAGACACATGACGGAGCGCCATTTAATAATTGTTGGGCAGATATATGGAGAGCGCTTAGAGTACAGTATCCTGACACATCAGACATGGGTTGATTAGGACTAGGAAAATGTGAGAGAATGAAGATCCTGTTGTTTTTATTAAGGAGATTCTGGAACATTGGTGTCTCAAGGCGAGAGAATGAGGGATAAAACAGTGGCATCATTTTATCATATTTTCTGTCAAGGACTGTCTGGGCCAGTGCAAAAGCAGATGAAGAAACAGGTAGGGATGGAAGCAAAGCTATGGCCAGAAATACAGTTGACTAGTGTACATCATTGTCGATTGTTACAAGAGAAAAATAAGAAGAAAGACGAGAATACGAAGCAGGAGGAAGCTAAGTTAGTTCAGAAAGAATTGTCAAAATTTGCTGTAGAAAGAGCAGTGTTGACAAGTGGTGAAGGCATGACCACACAAGAAGTACAGTCAGCGCAGCAAAGCAATGTAGGGCATCCTATGGATCAGACTGGATATAGCGTTTGGCCATGAGGTAGAGGGAATTTACCTAGAAGACAAGGCGGATTTGAAAACCCTCAAGGGGGAGGAGGATTTAATGGGGAACACTGACAACAATGCTGGAATTGTGGAAGGACAGGACATGTAACCAGAACATGTAGAAGCAGAGGAGGAGGCATGCAACAGAACTGGCAAACTCCAAGAGCGGGGATGGGCTATTCTCCACAGTAGAATACGGAACCACATAAATATTATGGCCAATACCACACACAGTATCAGACAGGTGAGCCACAAACACAGCAAGCACAGCAGATCCCACAGCCAACACAGTTGCCAAAAGGGCAACCACAGCAAGCACCCATGCAGGCACAAGTACAGATAAAGCAACCACAGTACGCACTGATGCAACAAGCAATGGTGCCACAATGGAATGTGAATATAGGAGCTCCACAAGTGTCCACAACCAGGATAGGGAGTGTGGCAGTGGTGGGAAGAAGTCCTTTCACGGGGACAGGGATGAATTTGTATCCACAATAGGAAAGCCCACAGAGCGACTTGATTTGTTCTGTATTATCTGTGACACCAGACCCACAAGAGGAACCAAGGGTCAGGGTAATGATAGGAGGCAAGACATTTTCGTTCCTCATGGATACAGGAGCAACTCGTTCCTGTGTTCAGGAGTGAAAATACCCAATGTCTGGGATCGCCAGAATGGGTAGGGATTCTCTGAGGTCACAAGTTTGGTTCCTTTTACTGATGAATTACCACTTCCTATAGGTGAACAAGATGTGTCAATGCCACTATTATATTCTCAGCAGACAAAAGTTAACATATTAGTATGTGACTTGATGACAAAACTAAACATGACAATATCTTTCACTGACAAAGTAATTGTTACGCTTACCTGATATCCCCAGGGGCGTCTGGAAGGCTCTGAGATCTGGAACGCTGGATGCGTAGTTGCCCAGTGCTGAATAATGAATCTGCCATTACAGAAGGGAGGATTTGTGATAACTGTCTCTAATGGGTGAATCTCCCACCTCCCTCTGACCGATTCCCTTCCCACTGGGTTCTTTTCTCACCTTAGTTATTTGTAGGGTGAGCTATCCGTCCTGCGTTTCCTGTGCAGAGGCGCTTGACATTTGTTAGCAAGCTGCCCGAGTTGCTTCACTGGTTCAGAACGCCTTCCATGGGCCCAGGCCTGCTGTGACCCCGAATCTGCTGGAAGGTAGGTAGGTTTGTTAATTGTAAGTCTTTGTTCTGTTTATGGTGGGAATTCCTTAATGTCTTTATCTCCTCCTTTTCAGGTGCGAAGGTCTTGATGCTGGCGTGCCGGATGGAGAGGCACGCTTTCTAGGTAAGAAAAAGTGCGAAGCGCAGCACCTTTATTGTCTTTTAAATCTAACCTGTGTTTCCTTCTTCTTCTCCTAACAGGCTAATGTGGTGGTGCGAGTGGATGAGAGCGTGATGAAAAACAGGCTCCCGGAATCCGTTAAGGTAAGTACAGCGCTGTGCGATTCTTTAATATTGAAAACAAACCTGAATATGTCTCTTTTCCTTTGCAGATGTTGCTGTGGTGCTCCGGATGGAAGCATGGCATAGCGCAATAGAATTCAGGTAAGACTGATGGAATTCGATGTTTTGGAAGCACATGCTCTAATATTGTTTTTTCCCTTTCTCGTTATTGCAGGTTGCAATGTTTGAACAGCAGCTGTGGTAGCGGTTCGCTGGCAGTCCTTAAGCTAGTACTCAGAGGAGAGTGATGTTTTTTCTTCTCTCGATTTCCACAGATTGCTGCCCAGTTGAAATGCTGAGTGCTTGATGGTGTTTTCTCAGGTAAAACAGAATAATCTTGTTCTTGCAGGATTACAGGAAGATGCTGAAGACCAGGAGCTGGATGCGATGAGCGTCATGCTGCGGGTTGCAGAATAACACGAAGCATGTTCTGCAGTCAGGGTGTGGTTTATATAGCCCAGGTAAAGTAGTACCAGGGAAAGTAGTTCCAGGCCTGCCACACACAAAACACTAGACCGCATGGCTTGGTTCTAAGAACTAGACTGTGTGGGTGCTTCCATGTTGGATTTAAAGGCCCATGTACATAAATGGGACCTCGTTTGAACATCCCCTCCTTCCTACATATGAGCCTGGTGCCAAAGGCTGCAGGACTGGCTCCAGGAGTCCTTTTGCAGTGGTTTTAAGGCCCTGAGGGTTCTGGTGGGAGCCTACTTGTGTCACAACTTGTCCCCCCCTCACAGTGGTGATGACAGCACTCCCCCTAAGAACCCTCTCATGTACCCCTCCTGTTTAGTCTGGGTTTGGTGGGGTTATCCAGGTGAAACCTCTTAATCAGACGTAGTGCATGAGTATGTTCACTTGCTTCCCAAGTTCTGTCTCATACCCTTTCCAGTCCACTAAATAGTATAGCTTAGATCTGGTACGTTTCGAATCCAGGATGTTTTTAACTTCAAATTCAGGCTCTCCATCAACTAGCACAGGTTTTGGTGGTGTTAAGGCTCGGGTTCCTGGTTGTACAGGTTTTACAACTGACACATGGAACACCGTATGAATTTGCATGCTTGGTGGTAAGGCTAACTTGACGGCCACCGTATTTATCACCGATTTTATGGTATAGGGTCCTAGATATCTTGGATGAAAGGTCCGGGTACCTTTTATGGGCACATGTTTTGATGCCAACCAGGCTTCGTCTCCAACTTGGTAATCGGGAGCTTTCTTTCGATGGCGGTCCGAGAATTTCTTTTGTCTGTCTTTGGCTTGCAGTAAATGTTCATTTGCCCTTTTGAAGGCTTGGGTTATGCTTCTGTGTAGAGTATTTACCGCTGGCATTTCCAAGGTCATGGGGGAGTCTAGTTCAGAGGTACATGGATGTCTTCCGTATATTGTGTAGAATGGGCTTTGTCCCATGCTGGTGTGTATGGAGTTATTGTATGCTTATTCCGCTATCCATAACAAGTCTTTCCAATTCTCTTCCACTTGATGCAGCATGCAACATAGATACTGTTCTAATGTCTGGTTTGTTCTTTCTGTTTGTCCATCCATTTGGGGGTGATGGCTAGTGGATAATCGAACATCGATTTGTGCCATGGTACAACATTTCCTCCAGAAGTTGGATACAAATTGGCTTCCACGATCTGAGATTAGGACTGAGGGGAAACCATGCAGTTTTATAATCTGTTCAAGAAATGCTTTTGCCAGACAGGTAGCATTAGGAAGTCCTTTGAATGGAATTAAATGTACCAGTTTAGAGAACAGGTCTACAACCACCAGAATGGTATTAAAACCTTGACTGGGAGGTAAGTCCGTAATAAAATCAAGAGAAAGAGTATGCCACGGAGCCGGTGGGGTATCCAGTGGTTGTAGGAGGCCAGCTAGTTTCTGTTTTTGTGATGTATTCTGTGCACATATCCCACAGGATAGAACAAATCGAGCAATGCCCTTACGCCAGGATGGACACCAATAATTCTGTTTAACCTTGGCTAGAGTCTTAGCAATTCCAGGATGGCCGAGGATCAGGGAATCGTTATAAACAGACATGACCAATTCTTGCAGATCTTAACTTGGTAGATATAGTCGTTCCCTGAAGTAGGGTAATCCATCCAGAACTGTGTGATGTTCATTTTGGGAATTCCATTTCTGCAAGATCTCAGGGTTCATTAAGGTTTGAATCTTATCTTGAAGTTCACTCAGAGTCAATGTGGTGTTGAGTCCCAGTAGTTTATCACTTGGGATGATGGAAACAGGGTACAGGGTACTGTTCGTTTTCTCTTCAACACCCATACGAGATACGGCATCGGCCTTCCCATTCCGAACTCCCAGTCGGTATGTTATTACGTAATCGTATTCTGCGAAGAATAGAGCCCACTGCAACTGTCGTGACAATTGGGCTTTTGCTGACTTTAGGTATTGAAGGTTTCGGTGATCTGTGATTACTGTGATGACATGTCTGGCACCTAATAGATACTGCCGCCAGTCTTTGAAGGCTGATTTTACTGCCAACAATTCCTTGTCTGTAATTGCATAGTTAAGTTTTGGTAGTGAGAATTTACATGACCAAAAGGCCATGGGGTGTAATTGGCCTGTCTCTGGATCTCTTTGAGAGAGAACTGCTCCCATAGCTACTCTGGAAGCACCAGCTTCCACTACATAGGGGAGATCAGGGCGAGGATGTCATAAAATTGACGCAGAGGTGAATCTTTTCTTGAGTTCTTGAAAGGCCTGTTTCGCCTCTTCAGGCCATTGGAATTTTGTGTTGTTTTTTCTCAGTAACAATGTGATTGGGTGGACTATCCATTGTAAATCTGGAATAAATCGGTGATGAAAATTCCTTTAAGTAAAGAAAGTCATGGCCAATTAAGGATGGCATCTACTTTGTGTAAATCCATCTTGACTCCCTTTGGCGAGAGAACAAAACCGAGGAACTCAACTTCGGTGACATGGAAGGAGCATTTCTTGAGTTTAGCGTACAGTTTGTGCTGGCAAAGTTTTGCAAGGACTGAGCAAACATGTTCTACATGATTTCTTTCAGAGGGGGAATACACCAGGATGTCGCCAATATAGACCAGGGCACAGACATTGAATAATTTCCGTAATACATCATTCATGAAGTATTGGAACACTACGGGAGCATTGCACGGCCCGAAAGGCATTACCTGATATTCGTACAGGCCATACTTGATGCGAAACGTGGTTTTCCATTCATCCCCTTTCTTAACACGTACAAGGTGGTATGCTCCTCTGAGGTCTAGTTTGGTGTTGATTCGGAAATCCTTGACTTGGTCAAATAGTTCCGGGATAAGGGTCAAAGGATAGCGTTTTTTACTGTGATTTGATTAAGTGCACGGTAATCGATGCAAGTCCTCAAATCTCCTTCCTTCTTAGTTATGACGAATAAGGGAGAGGCTGCCGGTGACTTTGACGGGTGGATAAACCCATTAGCCAGGTATTGATCGAGATAGGACTTCAAGTGGAGATTTTTGGTTTCCGTAAGTGCATAAATTCGAACACAAGGAACCTGTGCACCAGGTATCAGGTCGATCTGACAGTCATAGGCCCTATGTGGCGGTAATGTGTTAGCTTGTTCCTTTTGAAAAACATTGTGATAATCCTGATATTCTTTTGGTAAGGTGTCCATTGCTTCCACGATCTCCGATGCTATTCCTTGAGCAGATTTCAGGTTTGCCTGTGGTATAGATTTCGGGAAGCAAGCATGGGCGCATTTGTCGGAAAAGGTCAGTCTCTTTGCATGGCAGTCTATGTGGGGATTGTGAGTTACTAACCATGGCATCCCTAAGATCAACCAGAACTAAGGAGCTTTTATGAGGTCAAACGTGATTGCTTCTTGATGTCCATCCTGACACAGAAGGGTTAATTCTGTTGTGCGTTGGGTTCCTGGTCCCGAAGCAATTTCCGTACCGTCAACAGTAGTTACCTTTTCAGTTGTTGGTTTTGTGCATAAGGGAAGTCCCATTTCTGTTGCCAGATCTTGATCTATGTAATTACCAACTGCTCTGCTGTCTATATATGCCTCTATGGAATGCATCTGTGACAGTTCTTGGTGATTGATCAAGGTTACTGGTAGGGTGAAATGTGAGGTCTGTGACTTATTCTTCTCGCTCGACAAGTGGACCTCTACACTTGCCGGGCCTGGTAGTTTTCCGATTCCTTTCCATCATCTTCTTTCTCTGTAGCACCTACCACCTTCCTTGGAGTTTTCACAGGGCATTCTTTGAGGTTTACCGCAGTATAGGCATAACTGTAGCTGTCTCTACTTGTTTCTTTCATCCTTGGTTAAAGGGTGTCATACTCCTCCAATCTGCATGGGTTCTGTGGTATTTTCTGATGGACGTTAGACATTATCTTTTGTACGTACATACATGGCACGATTTTCGAAGTCTACTTCGGTCTGTTCTTCGATCCTGTAATCTGTGGTCCAACTCAACTACCAGGTTGATAAACTCTGCACAGTCTTTAGGTGGGTCTACCACTTGAGCAAGGACATCCTTCAGGTCTCCTCGTAGGCCCCGATGAAACATCATGGTTCTTTTATGTTCTGGCTACCCCGCTTCTACAAACAGTCTATTAAAGGTGGCAATAGAAGTCAGCAAATCTTGATTCCCTTGGCGGAGGGACAGGAGTTCGTTATCAAGAGCTTGCCCATGCAAGTGTTGAGCAAATAACTTTTCCATCTCCTGTTGAAAACCCCTGAAGTTCTGCAGTAATGGGTCATCCCGGCACACTAAAGGTGCCAACCAGTCTGCGGCACTTCCACTCAAATATGATAACATGAAGGCCACCCTCACCTGGTCGTTTGGGAAAGCCCCAGGCCTACAAAGAAAATGGAGGCCGCACTGGTTCATGAATGTTGCGTACCTTCTGGGGTCTCCATTAAACTGTTCTGGTGTTGCCAGGGGTACTGCTCCCGGCAACGTTATCTGTACTGGATTGACTGATGATGGTGTAGCGACAGATGGGGCGAATCCGGGCAATGGAGCTTGCCCCGCCTGTGTTTCATCAGTATGCTCTTTTGTGACTATTAACTCTCGTCTTAAGGAATTGGTTTCCTGCCGGGCTGCGTGTACCTCGGCGCGTAAGTTTCCCAAAAGCTGGGTTAACTGATCAGTTTCAGATGTCTGCATGACAGCCAGGTGGATAAGGTTTAAAGGCTTCTTGTTCTGTTACGTTCACCTGAT
This sequence comes from Ambystoma mexicanum, assembly GCF_040938575.1. Lineage (NCBI taxonomy): Eukaryota > Metazoa > Chordata > Amphibia > Caudata > Ambystomatidae > Ambystoma > Ambystoma mexicanum. The sequence goes on along the minus strand of NC_090935.1, from coordinate 341,732,998 downwards.
ATTCCCAGGGGCGTCTGGAAGGCTCTGAGATCTGGAACGCTGGATGCCTAGTTGCCCAGTGCTGAATAATGAATCTGCAATTACAGAAGGGAGGATTTGTGATAACTGTCTCTAATGGGTGAATCTCCCACCTCCCACTGACTGATTCCCTTCCCACTGGGTTCTTATCTCACCTCAGTTATTTGTAGGGTGAACTATCCTTCCTGTGTTTCTTGTGCAGGGGCGCTTGACGTTTGTTGGCAAGCTGCCCGAGTTGCTTCACTGGTGCAGTACGCCTTCCTTGGGCCCAGGCCTGCTGTGACCCCAAATCTGCTGGTAGGCAGGTAGGTTTGTTAACTGTAAGTCTTTGTTCTGTTTATGATGGGAATTCGTTAATGTCTTCATCTCCTTCTTTTAAGGTGCAAAGGTCTTGCTGCTGGCATGGCGGATGGAGAGGCACGTTTTCTAGGTAAGAGAAAGCGCGAAGCGCAGCACCTTTATTGTCTTTTAAAGCTAACCTGTGTTTTCTTCTTCTTCTTCTCACAGGCCGCTGTGGTGCTGCGAGTGGATGAGAGCGCGATGAAAAACAGGCCCCGGAATCTGTTAATGTAAGTACAGCGCTGTGTGGTTGTTTAATATTGAAAATGAACCTGAATATGTCTCCTTTCCTTTGCAGAATTTGCTGTGGTGCTCAAGATGGAAGCGTGGTGCAGCGCGATGGAATTCAGGTAAGACTGATGGAATTCAATGTTTTGGAAGTGCGCATTCTAATATTGTTTTTTCCCTTTCTCGTTATTGCAGGTCGCAATGTTCGAACAGCAGCTGTGGTAGCGGTTCGCCGGAAGTCCTTAAGCTAGTACTCACAGATGACTGATGTTTCTTCTTCTGTTGGTTTCCACAGATTGCTGCCCAGTTGAGATGCTGAGTGCTGGATGGTGTTTTCTCAGGTAAAACAGAATAATCTTGTTCTTGTTCTTGCAGGATTACAGGAAGATGCTGAAGACCAGGAGCTGGACACGGTGAGCGTCACACTGCGGGTTGCAGAATAACACGAAGCGTGTTCTGCAGTCATGGTGTGGTTTACATAGCCCAGGTAAAGTAGTACCAGGGAAAGTAGTTCCAGGCCTGCAACACCCACAACACTAGACCACATGGCTTGGTTCTTAGAACTAGACTGTGTGGGTGCTTCCATGTTGGATTTAAAGGCCGATGTACATGAATGGGACCTAGTTTGAGCAGCCCTTCCTTCCTACATATGAGCCTGTTGCCAAAGGCACCAGGACTGGCTCCAGGACCCCTTTTGCAGTGGTTTTAAGGCCCTCAGGATTCTGGTGGGAGCCTGCTTGTGGCACAACTTGTGCCCCCTCACAGTGGATATTACAGTAATAGTGTGTTGAACTCCAGGGATACATTTTTTGAAATGTATTACCAGGGGTCCCTTTGGTTGAAGTAAATATTTTGTTTACATGGCTTCCTGGACTGATAGCAAAATTGTTGAGAATTTCTGATGAATTACTGTTTAGACCAGAAATGGATGATGAAGAGGGTCTTGAACTTGATCCTTGCAGCCACCGAGAGCCATTGTAGAGATTTCAGGGCTGGAGAGATACAGTCTCTGGGATTGAGGCCAAGGATAAGTCTCACAGGAGAGGAGGCTGAGGGGAGTCTGAAAGCGTCATCCGCATAACACTGTAAGTTAGAGGAGAAGGTAGAGATCACGTGGGCCAAACGGTCCTAGTAGACATTGAAGAGCCAGGATGAGAGGGTCGAGCCGTGGGGAACACAACATGCGGTGAAAGCAGTGGTGGCCAGAAAGGTCCAGTAGGAAGGAGGTCAACCACTCTATTGCCCAATCCATGATGTCCAGGTTCTTGCAGAATCGATTGATTAGGATAGCGTGGTTGACCGTGTCAAAAGCAGAGGAAAGGTCAAGGAGGATGTGGACAGAAGCAAGGATGGATTCAAGATTAGAGATCATATCTTCACGGGTGTTAAGGAGAGCAGGCTAAAATGCATCTGGTTGCTCTGAAGCCAGACTGATGGTTGCAGTGGCAAGTAAGCTGGAAGATGGCCAGATTTTCCAGGAGTTTTCCCAGAAAAGGAGTGATAGAGATGGGCTGGTAGTTTGCCGGGCTAAAGGCTTTTTAAGGAGAATGTGCCCAAAGGAATGCTTGAGTAGAGAGGGGAAAGATACAGTCGAGAAAGAGTAATTGAAGAAAATGGTCAAGGCTGGTGCGAGGGTGTCCATGTGGTCCTTGATGGTTGTGGAGGAGCAGTGGAACACCTGTTTGGATGACACTTTCATAGATTGAACTCATCTAGAAACGTCATCAGGTGTTGTTGGAGAGAAAGAGGAGAAAGGAGGAGGAGAGGGAGAGGTGGCCAGAGAGAGGCTGAGAGAGGTAGAGTGAGAGAAGGGCAGAGAGGATGGTATTTCCTGAGTTTTAGTGCCGAAGTGAGATGCCAGAGCCATACAGAGGGTCTGGGAGGGAGCAAGAGAGTTGGAGACTGCAGAAGGACTGGCCAGCTCCTTGCAGATTTTAAAGGGTTTTGCTGTGTTGTTAAAGGCCGCTTGGATGTTGACTCTCTTCTTGGACAGGACAGAGAGTCCGTATTGCCTTTGGAGCAGGCTGAATGCCAGTTTGTCAGAGGGTGTGCATGATGTCCTCCACCTCCTCTCAGCCACCCTGCACTTGCATTTAAGGGCAGCAAGATCAGAGTCATACAAGAGTTACACTTGGGGGTAGGTTTCAGATGGATTTCCATGGCAGGGGCAAGGATGTCCTAAGTGTTAGAGATAGCTAGATGCCGATTATAGAGGGCAGTGTCAGAGTGTGAGTCACCCGCAGGAGTAGGAGCAGCAGAGAAAGTTGAGGGAAAGGCATCCACTAACACACGCCCCATGGGCTGAATGACCACAAAGGTAGGTGGCAGTGCTGGCGGACAGAGAGTTTCAAATGAGAGGAAAGCAGGAAGTGGCCAGTCCAAAAGAGAGGAGTAGTGAGACGGTTAGAGAGGGGGATGTCTGAGGAGATGAGAACATCCAAAGTGTGTCCGGCAAAGTGTGTCAGACCAGAGGGTAAAATGGTGAGTGAGAGAGAGTGTTGCAGAGGTTGCGGAAGAGCCCAGAAGAGGGATTAGAAGCATCCAGGTGGATGCTGAGATCCCCAAGGAGGAAAAGTTGAGAGGTTGAGCCAAGGAGAGAAGAGGAGATGTCAGCCCATTCTAAGCAGAAGAGGGCAATCTGGCCAGGCGGCCTTTAGATGGTGGCCACAGTCAGAAAGAAGCCGGGGAGATAGAGAGCCTGTAGACCAGGCATTCAAAGGAGAGGTAGGCCTGTGTAGGAAGGACAGAAGCAGGGACGTATTCCGGAAAGATGAGAGCTACTCCACCTCCGGGTCAGTTGATTCTGGGCTCAGAGAGAATCTTGTTGCCATCAGGGAGGAAAGTGTCAAAACTTGTGACAGAGCTGGCTGTGAACCATGTCTCGTGAGTGCAAGGACATTCAGGTCAATTTCTTCCAAGGAGGAGGCAGAAGTCAGATGAGTGTTTGACCACTGAGCGAGAGTTGAGAGTAGCAAGTAGAGAGTAGCAGAGTAGAGCAGGTTGCCCCTTTTGAAAGACTTCTGTGGAGGGGTACAAGTCAGGGGTACGGCCTGCAGAAGTGTTGCAGGCTCTCAAGGATGGGCAAAGGAGGAAGGAGGAGAGGGAAAGGTAGCCAAGGAAGATGAGGGGTTGCCAAAGTGGTTGCAGAGGAAAGAGGCAACAAGGCGGCCGGAGAAGCAGCAGAGACAGCTGTAGAGGGGGCATATGATGGAGGAGGCAGAGGAGCCAGAGAGGGAAGAGAAAGGACAGCAGGAGAATAAAGAAAGTTGATAAGGCAAGGGAAGCGTCTATCAAAACGGAGGAGGTTGGCCTGATTGCCTTGGACCAAGATGGTGCCATATAGGTAAACATTATCGATGGTCTTGAGTGAGTGGAAGGGGGCCAGGAAGGCCTCCCATTGGGTGCCACCATTAATGCATGAAAAGGAAAAAGGAGAGAACACAGATCCCATATTTTGCACTCACTGTCTATGCCGCAACCCCCAGCGCTGCAAAACACCTGTGTCCTTCAACACCGTGGCCTTGTCCTGTGAGGGCTTTGCCGCAGATGGTCGGTGCCTTGGTTCTTATAGGTACGGATGTGTGGGCGTAGTGAAGCGTGCTACATGCAGTCGGGCAGTGTCTCCTGTGCACCTGCGTTGCTCAACACTGTGGCCTTGTCAGTTTAGCCCCTCACAGACACCATTCACCTGTGGGTGATAGGCTGAGGGAAATGTGTGTTTTATTCCAAATAGAAGAACTATCGGTTCAAACAACTCATTTACAAAATGCAGTCCATTAACAGACTGTAGGACTTCGCACACACCCTATATGGGATACACCCATGTATGAGAAACTTGGCAGCACATATTGCATCGGGGTGCGTGCATGGACCGCACCTCAATCCAGAAAAGGGCCATACTACTAACAGCATGTACCTAAAACCGTTGCATTCATGTAGCAAATACACATAATCTATATGCAGATGCTTAATATAACTATTGGGCCTAGGTGTTGCTCCTCGCACTGTTCGCAAGGTGTGCCCTGCTGTAGATTTCTGGCACACAATGCAGTTTACAATAAACTGTACAACATGTTCTGATAGATTTGGTGTGAACCAGTCTTCTGCAATCATTGCTACAAGACTTTCTCTGGTGGCGTGCGTGGGGTAGTGAATATGCTCCAGCCCCACCTTCAACAATGCTAGAGGCATGACTGGATTTCCAGTGCTGTCCTGCCTCCATAAAGCTTCAATGGGGGATAAAGAACACTCCTGTCTCTTCCACAAATCCTGCTCTTCCTGTGGAGCTTGACCTTGCAGCTCAAGTAACTGCACAATGGATAACATATTAAAACCTTCCTGCATTATCATGCATTTTTCTGATACTTGCTTAACATCCTCTAATTTAAAATCAGAAATATTTTAAAAGTATGCAATCTATGAAAAGTGTCATCAAAACAGGTTCTTCACTGTTTTTCCAGAAGCATCAAGGACCACATGGACACCCTTGCTCCAGCTCTGGGCATTTTCGGAAATCACTCTTTTACCACTGGACCCTTCCCCTATCCCTTAAGCACTCCCTTGTGCACGCTCGCCTTAATAAGCTATCTGCTGAACCTTCCTCTCCGGCTAACTATCGCCCCATATCCACCACTCCTTTCCCTGGTAAACTCTTGGAAAAGCTGGCCATCTCCCAGATTAATCTTCACACTGAATCTGTCGGTTGTCTCTATGACCACCAGTCTGACTGACGAGGAGCACGGAAACTGCTCTCCTGAACATCTGTGAAGGACTGCTCTCTAACCTTGATTCTAACCTTCCCTCTGTCCTCACTCTTCCCGATCTTTCTTCTGCCTTTGATACGGTCAACCATTTCCCCCTGCTCTATTGCCACTATGATAACCTGGGTATCTCTGATCAGGCACTGGCCTGGCTGACCTCCTTTCTCACTGATCGACCCTCCAGCTGGGGTCCTTCCTCTCTTCTATCTCTCTCTCTCTCTACCTGTGGTGTACCACAGGTGTCTAACCTTTCTCCCTGGCTGCTCAACCAATACCTGGCATCTCTTTCCCACTGCATCGCTGCTCTCTGCTTCCAACTTTCAGTGTCATGTAGATGACACCCAGCTCTCTTTCAGACTCCCCTCAACCACCTCTACTCCCTCTCTCATTCCAAACTGTCTGTCCGTTATCCAGGAGTGGTGTGCTGCCAATTATCTCTACCTTAATGCCAGTAAGACTGAGATCATCCTCATTGGTACACCAGCCCCCTCCTTTCCTCTCTCTTTCTGGCTGCCCACTCTGGACCCTCTTCCTACTCCTACCTGTGAGGCTGAGAACCTTGGGGTAATTTTTGACTCCACCCTCTTCTTCTCTCCTCACATCTCTGATGTCTCTAAGAAGTCAAACTATCAGTTGCACCTCCTCAGAGGTATTCTTCCTTCCTTTACTTTCCCACAGAAGCTCACTGTCTCCAGAAACGTATCCAGAACAGGACTGTGAGACTTTTCCTTGGCCTCAAGCCCAGGGTTCGTATTTCTGCAGTACTGAAATCTTATCACTGGCTCCCAGTGGCGGTACGGATCAAGTTCAAGACCCTCTGCATCCCCCACAAGGCTTTCTGAGACCTGGGACCACACTACCTCCAACGCTCTGTTCCTAAACATCTCCCTTCTTGAGCTCTCTGCTCATCCACCTCTAATTCTCTGAGGTCAGTCGTTTTTCCAAGAAGAGAGTTTGGGGCAGATCTCTTTCTTTGGCTGGGGCCTCCCCCTGGAACAGCCTTCATGCCTCTCTCAAACTTTAGCAGAACCACCTCTGGTGACGGAAGCAACTCAAGACCTTCCTCTTCACTTCCGTTTCTCTCTTCCTCTACCATAATGATGACCCGTCTGGTCCACAAAGTGGTCACCTGGCCACCCCCTGATCTTTGGCCCAGGTCCCCGCATGTCCAGTTACAGCTCAGTTACAGCTTGCACTGCCTCTTGGCTCCCCCAGCACTTGTGTTGTATCTATAACCCTACCATCCCCTCTCTCTGCGCTTAAGAGCCACCCATTGGCTAGACTTTCTTTTACCTGCACTGAGCCACGAGCCTGTCTGCACTTTTGATTAGCTACACTTCTTCATCCTCCCCACCCTCTTTTGGTAGTCCTCCCCATCCCTTCCCTTTACTGTGTGATCGGCTTGACACAAGGCCTTGTAAGATCGTTATTTTGTCCTCCCTCTGTTTCCCCCCCTTGTCTTGTTGCGCCTAGAAACACTTGTGTACAGGCGCGTTATAAATGCCATATCATATATCATATCAGGATAGCAAAGATTAAAATTACTCTGAAGAAGAGATGGCTGCACTGCCTACCCCTTGCTTTATTTTCCCTGAGAAACCAGCCGTGTTCAGATCACCACTTAACTCCTTATGAGTTGTTGACTGGATGTCACATCATAATAGCCCTTGCTCCTCCCACTCAAATAAAAACAGATGCCCACAACGTAGCGAAAACATTAGGTGATGAGATGCATGATTATTTAACAAATATGACTGCTAGTGTTTCTTTTATTTCTCAACAGATCGAAAATCGGAAGGAAGAGTTGAATAAGTGGTCCAAGCACTAGTCTATAGCTTTGTTAATACTTGGAAAAAAGCCCCGCTTTGAGGGGCTGCACCTAGTAGAGAGGGTCACTGTCACTGCTGTTCAAATCCAAGGGAGAAAAGCCTAGCCACACCTGAATGACATAAAGCTCTACAAAGGAAAGACCCTGACCCCCCCGGCACCCGCTGACCGTGACGCAAGAGAAGAAGTTCCGCACATGCAGACCAGATTGGCTACCAAGGGCAAGGATGAAGAATCAATGGGTTAAAAACATTCTGGAACACATTGACATTTCCTAAGCCTAAAAAGGAATGAATGGACTTTCTGCAGTTGCAGAACTTTTTCAGTTGAACTAAAAAATAGGCTATACATTGAAAATTAGAGAAAAAGATTGCACAGTACACTTTATGCTGCCTGATACATTGCACATGTTTCTGTATGCTGTGTTTGTGTATATACTCCGAACATTTCCAGCTCTAGTGTGACAAAACGTGGACATTTTTTAAAAAACCTTAAAACAGTACTATTATTCACATACTCATTATAGCCATTATAATTGAGTTCCTGTTATAACAAGTGTACAATTTAAAAGTGATTGAAGGTGAACAATTTAATAAAAAATGGGAATTTTCCATTATATTAGACACACATTGCTAACATGTTGACCAGCTACTCCAAAAGAGATAATGTGGCATTTGAATACTATGGCAATCCTTCTCACAACTACATTTTGCTTCATGTGCTGTCTTTATTTTCTTATGCTCCTCACATTTCATTACAAATTGTTTTATAGTACATCTGTAATATCTGACAATGAGACATCTCTTTCTATCCCTGATAAAGGCACATGTGATATTTCTTCTGATATTCTGAACAAATTATCTGAACTAAAAGAGATGTTTGGGACAATAATGAAGCTATGAATTCATATCTTGATAATTTTGCCCATTTAAAGAATAACATGTGGTATCAGCACATGAGGGCGGTGGGGAGCAGAATGTCAGATGAGTCAGATGAGAACTGCAATGTATGTTCTCTCATTCCTTATGCCATGAGCGCAGCCAGAACATTTACTGCAAGAGAAATACCCATACATGATGCAAAGTGTATCAGCCATCAATCAGCATTCACAACAAGAGGACAATTTGAAGGAAGATGGGCAACGCTATGATGGTGATCAAAGAAATAAATTCCATATGAAGATTCTTACATAAAAAAGCAGACGATGAAAAAAGACATAGGATGGACATGCAGAATGCTCATATATTCATCTATGACTGGAGAACAGATAAGGGTTGTTGAACAATAGAGGGTGAATTGTGCAGACACATGTGAAACACCAGGACTGCCAGGATTCTGGGAGAAATCTCAGCTAATGGTGTATGGATGAGTTGTCACCATTACAGGATGGGAAGAAGGAATGCTAGCATGCAGTGCACATTTATTGATGACAGCACCAGTAAAGAGACTGCAAGTAGTGAGTGAATAATGCCACAAATGAGAGAGAATAATCTATTGGCAAAATCAATAGATGCCAATTATGACATTCCGAATGGGCATGAATTGTTCAGCAGAATTAAAGTGCTATTTACAGCTATATTCTTGCCAGGACTTCAGGATGCATTGAATATCAAGTGGTCTACAAATAACCAGATGGGAGCTGCTACAAACAATAACACAACAATAAAAGGATTTAATGGGATCTGTGAAGAACTGAGGGCTATCAGACTCATGACTCTAGAACAGGTATGTCCTGGATTTAATTTCAGCAATGGAAGGAGGCGTGTGTGCCAAGATCTGGCCTTCTTACTGTACATTCAAACCTGCCCACGATTGAGAAGATGGAACCCTGATAGAAGCAATAACTATGCAGTCAAACCTGCAAAGATGGTTGATGAAGTAGATAAGACAGAGGATGAAGATTGGTTTTCGTCCATGTTTTCATGGGTTCCAACCTGGTTGGCAAATGCCTTCAAACTATATGGAGCAATACTAGTGTTAGTGTTGCTGGGATTCTGTCTTTTAAGGATAATCAAAGGACAGTGCAAGAATATAGTAAAGAAAGCTATTGTGATGACGGTAATGATCGATGTGGATGCTATGACTGACGGGAACACACAGACTGAAAACACCACCCATGAGAGCCTGAAAAAATTTCCACTTGTACCGCAGGAACAAAGTTTTATTACCATAAGGAACATAATAACTATGTAGGATGTTGGGTGCTCTGTCAACCCACTGTGGAGTGCTGCAATATGCCTAGGAGCATGATTGAGAACAACAAGAATGCAGGTGACCTGGGGAACGGGGGGTGGTGACTAAGATGTGGAGGCCAAAGAAGTAATTTTGTGGAAAAATTAAGAAAATTGAGGAAGAGGAGGTGGTTGAGGACTAGGACCAGATGGGGGAATGTAGAGAAGCAGACATATACTTCATTGCTGGAACCCAACCCCTCACCTCTGACATACAATGAGGGGGGGGCAGATCAGGGGCAACGCTGTAGACTTGAAAGCAAGACAACGCAGTGCAACACATGTTTGAATCACGATCTCATGCTTAGAAACCAATCTCTGGTATTAAGCACATTTAGAAAAAATAACAATTATGATTTATGATTATTCTGGATGAAGAATAAGAAAATACTGTGCAGGTAAAATTCCAATACCGCATTCATTGATTGTATAAGAGACATTATACACTCAGACAACCATACCGAATGTACCCTCAATCTGAAGTGGTCGCAGGAGAGTTGCAGACTCCGCTGAATATCGAAGAGCTGTAAAGGAAATTGGACAAGTGCAAAATGATGACATATGGAGAAGACACAATGATGCACCGAAACGATGTGCGAAAACTTAAAGACTGAAGATGTAACTGAAGAAGCAAAGTAAACATATATACAGGAAAGAAGAAACCATATATGCAGAAAGAAGATAGTGACTAGATGAGTAGTAAATGTATATATGCAGAAATGCAAGGTACTGAGTCACATAGAAGCTTGCTGGAGTAGAAAACATAACATAGGTAAAGTGTCCATGTTGAAAACATGGACATCAGCTTTGAATACTAGTAAGTGAAAGGCTTGAAGGAGAGAGACCAGGGCTAAATAGCAGACATATGTTGGAGAAGGGATTTGCACACCAACAGAGAATAGCTTTTGGTCAGAGCACAAGGATGCCACAGAAAAAATGCAACTGCCGAGTACAAAGGGAGTCAATGAGGATAAGCAATGTATGCAGGACATATTTCTCTTATTTCTCTCTCAGCACTGTGCACCAGGCCTGCACTCTTTTTCTGGGCCTAGGTACCTACTCACCCTGCAACCCTCCTGCATGGCCTCCAGGCCACCCCTTGCGCTGCAGTCTGTATCAGTACCCATACAGGCCCCTTCTTTTTTTTCATCCTGCACTTATCTGACATACCTTGTCTGCTGCCTTAAACACAGCACTTGCCACTTGCTGGCTGCACTACCAATTGATTATTGTCTTTATTATTTATTTATTTATAATTTATCTGTCTTCTCCTTTGCTCTGCACCTTCCACTTCTCCCCCTCCCATGCACTTTTCCCCGCTCCCTCTCCCATGCACTTGCACGTTCTCAATGTCACTGGGTCTAGTAAAATCATTGATTTGTTCTCCCTTGTTCCCCTCCCCCGTCTGGTCACACTCTGAAACACATGCGTATGAGCGCAATATAAATAAAATATCAATATCAATCAATATCAATTAAGTAAGGAGAAAACATTTGTGAATGCCATGTCTTGACGATTAAAGATGAAGAAAGCATGTGTGAGACGGTGCAACAAAGTCTCCAGAGGCCGAAGAGGGTAATGGCACCGACATATTTGAATCAAATATCATTAAATGGAAGGTGATATGGACAAAACCATGGTCTCTTCACACATGGTGTAAGACCAGACAACAAGACCTATTCATAAGTTCCAGACAAAGACAATGATGTACCTTAACTCCCTTTAAAGTTCATGGGAAGAGAACATCTTGCAAGGTCAAGTACAAAGAAGAAGCCTTGGCTGAAGGCTAGGCTGATGAGAGATGGTGGACTAATTGGGCAAGGGGGCAGTAGTCTGACGTTGTTCTCTGCACCTGGGTTTCGTTTTGCTGTCGTGCTGCTAACAAGCTGAATGTCCAAGGTTGGGAGAGAATGCCAACCAATCATGAGGGCCTATGCAATGGTGAGCATACACTGATACAGAAGTCAATCCGCTGCTGTTATGCTGCTATAATCTGTAGCATACGTAGGTAGAGGGAAGCTCAAGGTTTGCCTGCCAGGTGAAGGGCAGCCAATGATGTTAGTAACATTTATAGAGACTATAAGTAAATGTGTTCCCCTAACCAATCCCTCCATCCAATAGGTTTTATTATTTGCCACATAGGATGATGTCATAGCTGATGTACTGTAACACTCACCTGGTATCCACGGGGACGTCACTCAGCCTGTTCTGACCTCTTACGACCTCAAACCCTTCCCTGGAGTCTACTCGACTGGAGACTGGGCCTGAAACACAGGATTGGTAGAATTTAACTCCCTATTGTTTCTGTGTGCTTGAACCCCTTCTTCCCGGGGGTCCAATCCTTCCCTTTGATCCACAGCTCACCTTGTTTTCTTGGAAAGTGTGCTCTCCATCCTGCTTTCAGCGCAGGGGCGCATTGATTGATGCAGGCTCGTTGCTGCCTAGTTACTTCACTGGCAAGAGTCCGACAGGTAAGTATAATGAGTCTTTTTAACAGTTCTCTAACTTCGTTCCTTTCCTTCCTTAGATAATGGCCGGCGTCCGGGGATGGCGACGTGCTGCTGAGATGAGTAGCGCTGAAGGTGAGAGAGAGCGCGATGCGCGATGCGACCCTTTCATATTGGTATTGAACTGAGTTCTTTTTCTGTGTCTTTTAGGAGCCGCAACGTTTTCAGCGTGCCGGTTATGAAGAAGAAATGCTGTGAGTAAGCACGGTATTCAACACCTCTAGATGTTTCCACGCTAACCTGGAGTGTCTTTTCCCTCTTGCAGATGGATGACAAGTTCCGGAGACAGAGTTCCCCAAGAGCGGATGGGATTCAGGTAAGCATTTGAAGCTCGTACAGCGGCGTGCCGGGAGGGGAATCACACCGCCGAAGATGCCCGCAGAACAGAAGGAGCGATGAATGATGGGCAGAAGCGCCGCAAGGTAAGGCTGTTCCTAACAGTGTTCTTGATCTTGCAGAAGTTGAGCACAGAAGAAAGATGCAGGCCTACTGGAGACAGATCCGAACACGGTGAGTGTCACGCTGCAGGTGCAGAAAACACAAAGCATGTTTCTCAGCCTGGGCGTGGCTTAGATAGTCTCTTGGTATCCTAGGTGTCTCTGGGCTGAACCACACCCAAAAAACTAGACTGCACATGCAGTTCTGGGAACTGAAATATGTGGGGGCATCCATCTTGTCCCCATCAATGCACTACAAGTCCAATCCCCAATGTTATCCTATGGGAGTGAGTGAGTCTGGTGCCACAAGTGCCAAGTCTGACTCCAAGTGGGTCTTTGGAGGGATGGGGAGGCCATTGAGGGCCATGTAGGTGATTGTTGCCTGGCTCCAGCCTGACATCTTGGAGGGCTGGGGACATGAGCTGCAGGAATCATGACATGTACATTGAGGTATAAAGCCTTTGTGTAACTGAAATGTAGTTGAGAGTGTGAGGTCTACAAATTGTTGTTCGCAAGGTTTCCCTACTTTATTGAACTGATAATTAAGTCATATTTTGACATAATCTTAGAGTCTGTCCAGTTATTTGGGTCAGATATCATTTATTATGGTACTCCTATTATGCGCATGAGAACGCCCAAAGGTGCTACAGCACACTGGCTCAGTATTGCCCATCCCATCTCTCAAAAGAAGTTCAATAATATATGCAAGATTCTTGAAAGCAGTTTGTTGGGGGTGGTAAAATATCAGAGTAGCACTGGTCCAAATGTGTAAAAGCATTAATAAGGGCGTGTTTTGGTCTTCCAGACCACCAGTAACAGAATATGCCATTCTCACTGAGGTTGTTCTATGAATTGGTTCCTAACAACTAGAATGGATACAAAGCAGATTATGATCTGGAGCGTCATTTTCTTAATTTCTTCATATCTGTAGAAAGAAGGTCAGCAGCACTGAGACTGTCCATACCTATTCATCAATTTAATGAAATGTGAGAAAAAAAGTAAGTATTTAGTCCTCTCCAATGCCTCAGTCTTGACTAATTCAATATTAGTGCTTAACTGGAAAGCCTGGATGCCGGTAGGGATAGTACCAATATCTGAAGTCTTGAAAACCATGGTAACAGCATTGATAGACTATCTAAAATGTAAGTATGAGCAGAAATGGTGGGTATTCAATAGATTTTTCCAAATCCCGATGTAGAGTGTGATTTCGCTACACTGGGAAGAACTTGATAAGATACCTGAAACTGGCAAAATGTGAGCAGTTAATGGCCCCTTTCAAAGGTCATCTTTGCTTATGGCTACCATTAAGACATGGACAGCACTCAGTCGCCACTAAATTTATTAGGCGTCACAAGATCACTGGGAGGCATACCACTTTCTTTGCACAGTTCCAAATTAAACTCAATGGACAAGCAATAAACACACCAAACATTTGCTTTGACTCAGCAGACTTTCTTTACAATGCACCCTCGTTTACATTGATCTGTATCTTACGGATTGCCCTAACCATATCAGCCATGTCATCCCATTTCATAAATTTGTATTTATTCATTTATTGGGTATTTATAATGTGCCTATACACAATGTGTTTCAGGGTGCAACAAGACAAGAGTGTGGGGTAGGGATGATAAAAACAAAATGGTCCTACTAGCCCTTATGACAATTGGATTCTGCAAGTGCAGTAACAAGAAGTGCGGGGGAGATGAGAGATGGCAAGTGCAGGTCAGGGCGGAAGCGCCCGTGGGTAATGCGAGTGTCAGCAGAGGCCATGTGGACAGAGCCTAGGGAAAGCAGAGAATGCAGGGGAAAGAATGTCCATGTGCTACGTGCGAGGATAAAGGGCTGGAAGTGCTCAATGGGTGCAGGTTCAGCCGGGCTTGTGCAGGAGGAGGGGGCCCGAAAGGGCAAGTGCAGGATGGAGAGGGGTTCGGGGAGAGCAAGTGCAGGGGTAGACTGGTCGAGGAGGTCCTGGTGCCCTGTAAGACTTTGAAGGAACCAGGCAGCCAGTCAAGAGTCAGAGGGGGACATTAGCAGGGGATGAGGAGAGAGGGAAGTTAAGGAGATCCGGCTCATGTCTGAGAGGGGCAGGGAAGTATTCCAGAGGAAGGCACCTGCGGAGGATAGAGATCTACCCCCCAATCTCTGCTTGGAGACACGTCTGATCTGTAGAGAGTTGGAGCTAGAAGACCAAAGGGCTCAGGTATTTAGGGAGAGAGAGTAGTTTAGAGGAGGAGGCAAGTGCCTCTACCAAAAGTCCCGCCCCTATTTTGCCTATATGTTGGGAACCGGCAATTGCAGCATGCAAAAGACCAGTAATGATGCCCATAACACGAAAAGCCTTTGAAACAAGATATCCATAAATGAAACCTAGATTGTTTAGTTCCTTCGTGAAGGTAATAGCCGCTTTATCTTTAGGGTCATTAGAGCCAAGGTTTAGGTCTCCAAGAAATAAGGTCTTGGTGGATCCTTTTGTCGCTGAGTATATGCAGGAGGTGACCCTGAAAATCTGATGGGAGGCCAGGAGGGTGTAAAAGTACGTGACTGTTGATGGTACTATTAGGGGATAGTGCAAGTTTGACAGATAGAATGTCTGAGTTGCTGTCCCAGAGGTGATTAATGGGTCTAAGTGAGAGTGTTTCTTTGGAGATGAGGGCTACTCTGCCTCCTATGCGAGTTGGTCTGTCTTGTCTGTGGATGGTGTAACCTGGCGGAAGTGCGAGAGCAACGGAGGAACCAGATGCTTCATGTAACCAGGTTTCAGTGATAGCCAATAGGTCAAGGTTAAGGGTATCTAAGAGGTCATAGATTTCTAGGGCATGCACCGGGCGGGATCATACATTTAAAAGAATGCATTTTAGGAGTGGTGTAGGAGAGAATTTGGCCTTAGAGGTGGTATGGTGGTTGGCTGATTCAGTGGTTATGGGTGGAGTGGGGTGGATGGCTCTGGATGGCTGAGGTGATGGAGAGCTTTTGGGTGCGGATGTATGTTGAGTGTGTGGAGTGCTAGTGAAAGTAGAGCAAGATCCTAGACGTAGATTACGGGATGTCGTAGTTATGGGGTGGCAGCTGATTACTAGTGGTAGGGTGCGAGTTCTAAGTCTAGTGCATCTGACGTGAAGTGCCCAGGTGGAGGCTTTGTGTGGGTGGGTGCTTTTGAGTGTAGGAAGGTACGTGTGCATGGTTGTGAGAGGATGGAGAGCACAGGTTGAGAGTAGAGGGAGAGTTGTGATGAGATGTGGTGGTGGGGGAGTGCAGGGAGAGTTGTGATGAGATGTGGTGGTGGGGGAGTGCAGGTGATGTTGGTGTGAGTCTTGACAGGGTAGCTGGTGGACAAAGTGAGGACAAGAGCGAGTATGGATATGCTGGTGTATGGTAAAGAGCAGGAGAACTTGTGGAAGATTTGAATGACTAAAGTGGAGGGGCGCCAGCGATAGAATTTGGGGAACAGATCGGTGCAGTGAGATATGCGGGAGAGTGTGGGAGGGAGGCAGATAATACAGAATTTCAATGCAGTAGATTGCAGTTGTGTCTAGATATGGAGCAGTATGGTCGGTAACAATTTTTCTGCAGTAATTATTATACTGAGGTCGATCACAATTGTGTGGCAATATAACACTTTTGAATAGTACAACAATTTTTCCGGCAGTACATCTTATACTAAGGTAGGCCACAATTCATTGGCAGTACAACATAACGTGGTAGGCAACAGTTTTTCATCAGAGTTTCAGAGCTAGAGCAAACAAAAGTTATGCGACAATACAACACAGTGTGGAAGGAATCAGTTCAAATTTTTCCACAGTATTACAACATTGGAGTGAGCCGTAGTTGAGTGTCGGTTAGATAGTTTGGTATGGGCCGCAGTAGGTAATACAACAAGACAACACAGTGGGCAATTCGTTGGGCATGTGAGTAATGCAGAGGGTGTTAATTGTATTCCAAAGTATTGCACAACACTGAGCTAGTACTTATAGCATCGGGATTGCAGAGACAGTAGGAGGCCACAGCGTGAGTGTTCCCGCTGCGTAAGGAATATGCAGGGTCAAGTCAGTGCGGCCGTGTAGGCTGTATATAGGTGGGCGGTGTGCCGGTATGAGAGAGAGGACTTGTAGCGTGGTAGGATTGTGTTTACGGGGGTATGCTCATTTGTGAGCGAAGTGATGTCTTACTCACGTGCCGAACAGACAATCAGGCAGCTGTAACAGATGCCAGGCTTCCCTGGGGTGCACAGGGGTTACCAGGGCCTTAGGCTGCGGGCCTTTGGAAGTAGGTGTTCCTGCCGTCACAGGGAGCAATGTCTAAGGTAGCCCTAGAGGAGAATTAGACATAGGGAGCATTGGAGAGAGGATCGATAGAGAGGATCGATAAAGCCTATCAAGAATTACGAGAAAGTAGCAAACCGGGAAGCCGAGGGAAGGGAGAACAGTCCCTGGTCTCTTCCAATCATGAAGCGAAGAAAGAGACCTGTTCAGTCTCGAGCACAGAGCTGTGTCCTTAGACAGGCTGACTTTAGTTAAGCTTGAACTGGATGAAAGCCAAACTAGCCGGGGGCTAGATTTGTTAGACGAAGACAGAGAGACCTTCTGTGGGGAGGAGGGAGGAAGTGCATGCAGTCCCGAGGGATGTCTGCAGACAGACAAGGAAGTAAGATGGTCCAATCTAGAGCAGCCTTACGATAGGACGCCAGATTCTATAGCATATCCAGAGCACCCTAAAGGATGATCGCATAGCGAGAAGGGAGAGTGGCCACCATATGTGAGCAGGCTAAATTCATTACCAGGTAGAAGGCGATCAGGAACCATTGTTCCTGCTATGGATAAGCAGACAATGGGAACCGACTTTGGATTTGGGTTCACGCCATTTAACAATTGTAGAGCAGATGTCTGGAGAGTGCTCAGGGTACAGTATCCTGATACATCAAATACGGGTGCAATTATGGCACGTACGATGAGAGAAGATGAAGATCTGCTTGTTTACATTCAAAGTATTCAGGAACGGTGGACTTTTGAAACGCAGGTACTGTGGGGGAAGACAGTAGCAGTATTCTACAACATTTTATGTCAGGGATTACCAGAACAGATACAGAGACAGCTCAAGAAACTAGTGGGAATAGAAGAGAAGCATTGGGCAAAATTACAGTTTACAATAGTGCATTACTGTCAGCTGTTGAAAGAGAAAAATAGGAAGAAAGAAGATGCTAGAAAACATGAGCAAGCCAAGTTAGTTCAGAAGAAATTGTCAAAGTATGCCATAGAAGGGCCAATATTGGCAAGCAGAGAAGGATTGGGAATGCAGCAAGCAGTGGGCACATCGCAGGTGAATAATCATTGCCTGATGGATCAAGGAGGGAATGGGTTATTGCCACGAAAGGGGTAGTTTTCAGAATAACCAAGGCGGTTTTCAGAATATGCAGAATGTACAAGGAGGATTCTACCAAGGGGGTCTATTCATAAGAAGAGCTCCTCATGTATGTTGGACATGTGGGATGACAGGGCATATTGTGCGCATGTGTGGAAGCCAGGGTATGCACAGAATGGGCAATTTTCAAGGACAGGGACAGCTTATCCTCCAACATATAGCTCACAAGATAGGGATGGGTTTGCACAGGGTCAGACAGTGTATCAAGCACAAGCACTGCAAATGCAACAGGCATTGCACCCATAGCAAGCACCATAGAATCCACAGCAAGGGCAGTTGCAGGGCACATTCATGCAGATACAGCAGAACGCAAACACAGGACAGTTATTGACACTTCAAGAAGGGGGTGTCACCATAGTGAGAGGAAGTCCTTTCACAGGTACGCGGATATGCATGTACCCACAATAGGACAGCTCACAGGGCGTTGTGAAGTGTTCAGTATTATCAGTGACACCAGACCCCCAAGAGGAACCAAGGGTTGATGTAACGATAGGAGGCAAATCTTTTTCTTTTTTAGTAGACACTGGGGCTACCCGTTCATGTATATGAGAGGGAAAATAACCAATGTCGGGAAATGCCATGAATGTTCAAGGATTCTCTGGAGCTACAAGTAGAGTTCCTTTCACTGATGAATTACCAGTCTCTATTGGAGAGTGTGACATATCTGTTCCATTATTGTATTCAAGGCAGACACCGGTTAATATTTTAGGACGAGATTTAATGACGAGGCTTAACATAACAATTTCTTTTACTGATGAAGGCATAGTGTGTTCTACTCCAGGGATACATTATATGAATGCGGACAAATTCAAATTGGCATTTACAGGGCAGGGAATGCAACTAGAGCCAGAAGTTTTTCTTTATGAGGTATACATTCTGTTGCTATGGCTACTCGTATTAGTGGGAACAATTATGAGAATACCTGATGAATTTTTGTGCAGGCCACAGATACTGATGGATGAAGAGGGGGGACGGATTATTCAACTAGAGTTAGTTGCAGTCATAGTACGTGGGGAATTGGCCATGCTCGAAGGAACAGATGACGAGGGCAGGCAATGGAGAACAGTGATTTCCATTGGGGAAGGATATAGAGTGACTGACGTCACTGATGAGGATATGTTTAGAGATGATCCATCAGATGACGAAGTAATATTCAAGATGAGTATTACATATTGGATGAGAATAGAGAAAAGAGAGATCCCACTGCGAATGGTGATTGTGCAACAGCGTCCAGCATTTTTTGATGAGCACTTGGAAAAAGTGGCAAGCACTTTTTTGACTACATGCCCCGATGACATTGGACTAGTGAAGGGGCTAGGGGAGGTTTAGATGAAGCTAAAGCCAGGAGCACAATTTTACCTTGAGCAAGACAGTATCCCATGTCTCGAGAGGCGGATGAGGGTATTTTAAGACTATTTTGTCTCTCATGGAACAGGGCATCTTAGTGACATCAGAGTCACTGTGTAATACTGCAGTATACCCTGTGAAGAAATCGAAGGGAGGGTCGTGGAGATTTACTCAAGATATGAGACCGATTAACCAAATTGTAGTGGCAGAGTTTCCTTTAGTTCCGAATCTGGCGGCAATACTATGTAGCATCCAAGCAGAAGCACAATGTTTCACAGTGATTGACTTGAAAAATGCGTTTTTCTCAATCCCGTTGCATAAGGACTCTCAAGACCTGACGTCATTTACGTTTCGCCAAACTAAACTGAAGAGCACTCGTTTGCCCCAAGGGTATTGTGAGTTTCCATTGATCTTTGATAAGGTCCTGCATAGGGACGTAGGCAATATTGATTTGAAAAGCATTCTGCTACAGTACGTAGATGATATTTTGGTTTGTAGTACCACAGAAGATGAGTGCAGAAAAAACTCGATTCATTTAATGACCATTCTAGCAGACAAGAGACATAAAGTAGATAAAGAGAAGTTGCAATATTGTCAAGAATAGCTGTTGTACATTGGCCAATTGATTTCACATGGGGGTAAGAGGGTCACACCTGAAAGAGCTGAGGCGATTATGAAAACAGCAAAACTGCACACAGTGAAGCAAATGCAGCAATATGTGGGATATAAGAGCATGGGTGTTTGATTATAGTTCATTTACAAGACCCCTTTTGCAGGCTCTAAGGAAAGCACAGGTGAAAAGGAAAACATAGAATGGACTGAGGAAATGGAGGAAGGATTTGAAGAGTTGACGAAAGCAATTTGCACAGCTCCAGTTTTAGGTATTCCCAACTATGCTGAGAAGTTATTTTTATTTTCACACACAAATTGGACAGTCATGACAGCAGTACTTACACAGAGGACTACTTTAGCGTATAAACCTCTGGCATATTATAGTGGGATCTGGACCCAGTTATGAAAGGGCACTTTCCTTGCAAACAGTTGCTGACAGCAGCCGCGTTCCCAATAGAGAAGTCTACTAGTATTGTGATGGGGGTGTTCTATGATACTATTTGTTGAAGGGTGCACTCGCAAATGCCCACTTCGAAGCCAAATAGCGGGCACGTTCAAACAAAACCTCCAATCAGAAACTGACCTCTCCTATAACTACACTCACTCTCTACTCTACAGCAACACGTAATTAGAGCACAGCGACACCCCTCGATCAATTCGGCCTAGCTGCTCACATACAAACAATACCTCATGAACACCCAACATTCTGATAAAATGCAGCTAAACCCCACAAAAATTACCTGACCATTAACAGAGTTGCCTGATTACCTGATTGAAAGGGTTTTTTCTTTCCTTAAAGCAGAATAAAGGCACAATGAGGACTGTTGAGAATGGTGCAGTTTTGGAAATTTAGTATAATCAACGACGTGTGGAGAATCGTAAATGGTGGGGATTCATGTATTGGTGCGTAATATATGCATGACCAGCATTTATCATTGTTTTCCTGATTCTTTTGGTCCACACTCTTTATTTTATTGGTCCAAGCAAAGCAGAAGTCCCCTTGATTGTCCCCACTACAGGGACTCACACAGAATTGTTTATTTTTGAAAGGCCTAGGCCATTTGTGATTATTCCTGCACCAGTGACACGTGTAAAGGCACCCATTTCTATGACAAGTGTTTCTATGATTCCCCCTGTAGGAAGGACCCCTACTGATATACTTAATGAGCATTATGCATGCACCCTCTTTACGAAAGGGAGACACAAGAGAAGCACAAGAGAAGATGATTATGAATTAAATAAATATTTAGACAGAACAGCACATATGGGAAATAACATCTGGAATTAGCACATGAAAAAGGTAGGAGAGAGAACGTCCCAGGAGAGCTGCTATATTTGTGCTCTCATATCGTATGCCATGAATGCTGGCCAAACTTTCATTGCCAACGAAATCCCTGAGTACGATGCCAGATGTCTGGATCACCTTGCGCATTCATGACAAGAAGCCAGTTTCAAGGAAGTTGGCCACTTTGAAATGTAGGATGAAATTGGTTGTTTCCATTCCAGGATGATTATATCAAGACTACACAGATGGAAAAGGAGCCTACATGGAAAAACAAGATGCTTAAATATTCAGGGACAAGACAGGATGACGTGGCCCTAGAAGAAACGAAGAAAATGGACTATCTTGACAAGGAAGAAAGGACTTGGGTGCCTGGGTGCTGAGAACAAACTCAGAAGTTAGTCTACAGACGAGTGAAAACAAGAAATGATGGGAAGAGGGACTGATGTCATGTCCATCTCATCTATTAAAGTCAGAATATGTACGAGAAGTACTAAAGGTGAATGATGAGTGCTTAAAGTCATGGGCTGAACATGCTAAATTGTTCACCTGGGTAGAAGATGAATCAGGTCCAATGACCGTAATCCCATTTTTAAATGCGACATTGTGCTTTCAGAGAAAAGGAAAAAGGTACATGGCAACTAATATAGGATGCGAGACTTCAGTTGATGTCTCTAAAATGGGAGTAGGGACAGCCATCCTAATGGATTGATACTGGGTCTGTGGATCCAGAGTCTATTTGAAGTTGGCAGAAGATTGGGGAGGTCAAGCTCTATAGTGATTGTTCATGTTACAGCGATCGTCATTTCAAAGAGTGACTTGAACATTGGGGAGCTTCCAAAAACAGATGCTCATCTAAGGAATAGGAGATCACTTGATTTTCTGAATCTAACAAAGAAGAACTACTTTTCAGCTAAATTGACAGAAGTTCTCGATGCTATCCTGTATGAGCACAGGTTATTCAGTCAGAGTGCTGCGGTATTCACAACTATCTTCATGCCAGGGATTCAGACGATGGTAAATGTGAAGTGGTTACAGATCACTCACTGGGAGCACCTGCAGATGATCAACACTACCATAAAGCAATTCAATGCTATCAAAGAAGAATTGCGAGCCATAGGACTGATGACTCTTCAGAATAGATATGTTCTGGACATGATTACAGCTATTGATGGAGGTATTTGTGCCGAAATCGGAGAATCATGTTGCACATTCATATCTTCTCACAATGACGAGAATGGGACCTTGACAGAGGCCATATCGTTGCTAAAGAACTTACACAGCAAAACGGAAGATGAAACAGAAGATATTGCAGATGACAGCTGGTTTGCATCAATCTTCTCATGGGTTCCGCAATGGATGGTGAATACTTTCAAGTTTCTAGGAGCATTATTGGTGATGATCATGTTTGGATTCTGTGTGATCAGAATAATAATCCCAGAGGGCAAGAAAACAGCAAAGAAAGCAGTAGGGATGAAGAGCATGATCGATTTCGAGTCAGGGTTCGACCCGAAGAGCTAACCGATGAAGAAATAAGAAAGTATATAGAAGCAAGCATTCTAGCACCTGAGGGAACAAAGTTCCTGTATCATAGAAACCGCAAGAAGTATGTGGGAAGATGGATCTACTACTGCAGCCGGAATGGACAATGTTGTCATATGACCTGGAGTGTAAAATCAGCAGGATCTCTAAAAGGAGTAATGAAGATATGGACACCAAAGAAGACCTTTTTCAGAAGAGGATGTCTAGATATGGAAGCTGGTGAAAGAGTGGTCAATTAATCAACCAGGGGGAGGAATGTTGAGGAGGAGCCAAGTGTCTCTACCGGACATCCTGCCCCTGTATTGCCTATATATTTTGAACCAGAAATTGCAACATGCAAAAGACCAGTAATAGTGCTCATAACACGAAAAGCCTTTGAAACAAGATATCCGTTGAGAAAACCTTTCCTCATGTATCCTCGGAGAGTGGACGGCCTCCTAGGAGAAATCCAAGGAGAAATGTGAAGATGAATGAAAGAGACTACTGGTGATGTCACATGAAGCAGAAATTACGCACCCAGAAGAGATACCAATGATGTATAGAATCTGAATGTTCCACGTCGAGTTTTTGCAAACTAAGACCCCATGAACAGAAGGGCTGAAAGTGTGGTGCAGTAGAAGAAAAGAGCTGACGACGAAGGAAGAATTGACAAAGCTTTTCTGGCCCAGTGACAAGGGTTGGAACAGCCAAGAAACTGGTTATCTATTTAAGAAGATACAATGAACGTGATAAACGAGGCAAGCTCCTGTTAAGGTGAAATGGAAAAACTCTAGGAGTACCTGGTTTTATTAATTTAATAGTGTTAAATCGAAAGAAAGAGCTGAAACATGGTCTCCTGTCATATGGTCTAGATAGAAATAGACTTTGGGCGAGCTACATAGAGATTTGAAGATAAGACCATGCTCCCACTCCCTTCCATTCTCAGGCGCAGTGATACTTTGCAAGGCCGAGTTCAAAGACAATTCAAATGGCAGACAGTAGGAGTGATGATGGATGATGGACTAATTGGATGGGGAGGCATGGTCAAGTCCGACCCACCAGCACCTGGGGTACCAGCTTGCTTGCTGCTAGCGAGTGGAATATTCCATAATGGTACAGGCGTGCCAACCAATCATAGAGGGCCACATAGCAAAGAGCCCAAATGAAACATTTTGTATTTCATGATAGCGAAGATGACTTGCACTAGGGATGGGCATAGCTGGCCACCTAACCTTAGAGACCCAATAACTATCCTATCCCCCATAAAAAGTATACCTAGATGTTCCCCGTAGACCACCCACAATCCAACATAGGTTTTCTTATTTTACCACATAGTATGATGTCAATAATGACAAGTTTTTACTATGTAACTGTGTTTTTTCATGTAACTCGTTCAGAGACCAGAGCGAACGTCCTTTGATATCTGTTGTACTCCCTGTTTTACGTAATTGTTAATAAAACATCTAAAGTTTGCCAACCTCTTGATTATGTCTTATTATTGGTGTAAGAGTACATTCTGCATCCACCATCCATCCCACATAGCGCTACTTCGCTTAAATGGCCTACGGGTTCATTTGGATGTAGCGGGGTCCCAAGCCCCAGAAAGCCTTGTGGACAATGCAGAGGGTCCTGAACTTGATCCTTGCAGCAACCGGGAGCCAGTGGAGAGAATTTAGGGCTGGAGAGATTTAGTCCCAGGGCTTGAGGCCAAGGATAAGTATTGCAATCCTATTCTGGATCAGTTGAAGGGGGTGAAGGGAGGAGTTAGGAAGATTGAGGAAGAGGCTGTTGCAGAGGTTGAGCCCGCAGAGGACCAGAGTTCTGGAGACATTGGGCTTCTAGGAAAAGGTGAGCAAAGGCAGAATGCCTCTGAGGAGGTGCAGCTGAAAGTGAGCCTTCTTGGCAAGGTCTGTGATGTGCGGAGAGAAGGAGAGAGGAGTCGAAGATGACACCACAGTTTTTTGCCTCACAGGAGGCTGAGGGAAGGGGGCCCATGGAGGGCAGCCAGAGTGTGGGAGGTGAGGAGTGAGCTGGAGTCCCAATGAGAAGGACCTCAGTCTTACTAGCATTAAGGCAGAGATCGTTACCTGTGTACCATGCCTGAATAGCAGGCAGACAGTCAGGAATGAGAGAGGAAGAGGAGGCGGAGCAGGGAAGCTTGACGGAGAGCTGTGTGTCCTCCACACAACACTGGAAAGTTGGAGAGAAGGAGGAGATCAAATGAGCTAGAGGGGCAAGGTAGGTATTGAAAAGCCAATGGGCGAGGATAGAGCCCTGAGGGACACCGCAGGTGGAGAGTGAGATGGAAAGTAAAGGGCCCAGTTGTACCTCGGTCCATGACACCATGAGCCTGTCCTGGCGTTTCCTCTTGCATGCTGAGACTTTAAGTTTTGTTTTTCATTCAATTTAAGTATGGGTCTAAAAGTCAAAGCATGAAAAGTTAAAAGCCATCACTGGCTCATGGTTTCACACAAACCACAGGGGCCAATCGGCAACTGTGTATAACCATGTTCCCTACATCATTTTACAGAAAGTGATGCTTGAGTCTAAGTTGTGTTTCATCCCCAAGCTTGTGGCAAAGGGCAAACACAGTGTTTCCGTTGAGATACTCGCTTCTGTTCCAAGGGATTCAGGAAGCCTGGTAGTGATGTTGGTACTGCAGATTGTTTTCATCTCCCATGTTGCATTATCAATTAGGAAAACGCAGTATCACCGATCAGCGATCTGGTTTTGTTTCTTACTTTTGAAACCAAAGACATGAAGCTAAACTCGACTTGTTACTCCCGCTCTGCAGGAAATTGTTGCTTGTCATTTTGGCATCAAACCTTCAGGTGAAGGTGTTTGCCATGGCCCAAAGTCACACAGAAAGCAACAGCAGTCTGACCAGGGCACCTCCATCCTGGTCCATCCATTATTATTCATGGACCTGATGGCCATGGCAATCATAGATATCTGTTTTGATAAATAACCTTGCCTTTGAAGGTGACAATTCTGGGTTTTCATGCTGGCTATGCCCGCACACTGGTCCAATCAGTATGATTGACGTTGGTGCAGCTCCACTTCTGTAATAACGAGCAACACAGCTTTACAACAGCATAACAGCCACCAGACAGCAGCCCCAACACAGGGGAAGGCCAGGGAAAAGACCACTGCCCAGGAGGAGTGCCTTTGCCATCCTATGTGAGATCATCTTGATGCACTTTTTGACTGGCAAGTTCATCAGTTCTGTGTTGTTTTTGTCTGTATGTGTCTGTAAATTAACCATAGGATCAAAGTATGTTTGCTCTTTTTTCTGTGGATTTGTGGGATATATTGACCCACTCAACAGGATTGCACCACATCACCAAGCTGCATTTGCGCAAGAAATAGCAACCTGGTGGCGCTGGCTCCTGTGCGCACCAAGACCTCAAAACTGCATTTTGGCAGCAACAAAAAAAAAATGGCTGCACCAGCCTGCCTAGCACAATTCAGGCAAAATGGAACAAGGGGACACACTGAAAAAGTATTCCAGTGTGTTCTGAAACATATAAGGAATCAAGTGAACAGGCAGCAATGCATTGCTGCAAAAGCCAAATTCCCCTTCAAAATGAAACTTTTTTCACCCTTTCCAAATGCTGTGTTATGCTAGTTCCATCTGTGCATTCTGAAACCACTGTGATGGAAACGGCCCCGCCAATCCCAGGATAATTCATTATGCCTCAGAAAAACCAGGCATAATTTATGAATGACAGGTCCTGTCAAAGTGGATTTGAAAGAAATCAACAAACAACTTTCTTTTCACTCGCACAGGAACACGTTTTTTTTTTTCTTGCCAAAATGTATCCAGGCTGAGCAGTTCAAAGAGACTTTTAACTCCTTGAGCCAGGTCAAGTGCAAATGTATCTATACTTTAAATAAGCCTCCTGCATTCAAGGAAATGACTTAACTCAACTAAGGTAATCTCCCATAAATTTTTCTTAACGGGGGATCGATTTCTCAAAAAATGGGAGAAAAATAATAGACTAAACTATGACAAAGGTGAGAAAAAGATTACCCCTCTCTCTGTCTATAGAGGTCAGGTTTGGTGATGTTCTCTACTAAAACGATAAACATAATTGTATCATTCAATTGACATACACATTCTAACACAAAATGACTCCGCTACAGAACAACATTCACATTATTTTACAAACACGTACCCTATTAACTAAAAAGATTTCGGCCTGTCATTTTTTTTTTTAATTAATCACTGTGTGTAAGTGATTGTGCGGGTGGAGTCACAGATGTGGTGTGATGAGCCACGCATCCATTGAGGGACATAGAAGCCTTCCTCTTAAAGCACACACTCAATGAAACAGGCACTTAGCAGAGGTAGTTTGCTCACTATAACTGGAGAGGTTCTTGCGGTTCGAAGAGTAGTTTTCTGTGCCGCAGAATGAGGAGGACCTGGAATATTGTACATACAAAGTTAGCTAGAGACAGTGGGCCTCATTACAGGTCTGCTGGTACAGTAACAATAGTACCAGTAAACTTGCCGGTACCATTGTTGTCGTACCGGCAAACTACTAGTTCTATGGTCGGGCACGTTTCTGCACCTGGGGATGGGAAATTACCGGGTCCGCCGGGGTCTAATACTCTGGTAATTGGCCATTCCTGGGCACCGGAAAAAAACGACTCTGGCGGCAGCCGTGCCGGTCATTACGAGGCCCAGTCAGTTCTTAGTTTTGATAGTGCTGGACAGCTCCTAGTGTGCTTTATCAGGGAGATCACAATTAAACCATTCCAATTTTAGAGACACTCCAACAGTGAAAGAACTATACCAAGATAGAGGAAGGGGAGATAAAGTGCAATACAGATTTATGTAGGGCATCATTTCTTGTAGGGTCTATGTGGTTTCACTTTGAGTGATTACTTACAATTTTGCCGACCTAATGTTAGTAGCTTGACCTTTTTTCTTTAATTGGGGAGTTCTCCCATACCCCTTCCTCTTATGATATGATATGATATCGCATTTACAACGCGCCTATAAACGAGTGTTTCAAGGCACGACGAGGCTTCCAGTCCCCACACCCTCTCTCACACCTTCACCCCTAATTAGGTTTAACTACCAAAAGTAGATTGGCCAGACCTACTACTATCTGTTTCGTTTGTATGAAACCACCCTATAATTTTCTTTTGATCCATAATTGTTCATGTTATTCTACTCGCAATGCGATAATTGTGAACGCTGTGGTCTACAAACATTGATTTGATTTGGGGCTCGGGAGATGTGTGTGCAATGTTGAAGCCTTATTATGACCTAGATACACACTGAGACATGGGGCATGTGTCTACTGTTATCTTCTTTATTTCAATTGGTACAGTAGCAGCCCCAGATGCCACCTCCTCCTTCCGGTATAGGTCTACTTGGTTGAAAATATTTGACCTTTTCCAATTCAACCAATTTATTTGGTAGTTTTTTACCTATTCATAGCTTTATGTCTTCAGTCTAACACTTCTTCTAACATTCACTTCGTCATTACAGGGGGACTTCGCTATACACTCTCTTCGTCACATTTACCTCTTCATAGCTTTATGTCTTCAGTCTATCACTTCTTCTAATATTCACTTTGTCATTACAGGTGGGAGTTGATGGTGGTTAACCCCATTCAAGTGTGGTTTATAGGCTCACACATATGGCACACCAAAACGTGATGAAGAGGATTCAGAAGCAGCTAGCTACTCCAATTGCCCCCCAAGTGGAACCCGCTCAATTCCATACCACACCTTCGCCCCAACCATTACCTTACAGCTAACATTACCATATCCATTGCCACCATGACAGTGTGAAGATGCAGACGAAGTGAATGCATGAAGAAGTAAATGTCTGACGAAGTGAATGCGGAAGAGGCACGTGTTAAGAAATGTTTTTGGAAAAGTAAAGGGGAAAACCTTTTGGGAAGCAAAACGTGCTTGGCTGTGGAGGAAAATGTCAGTTCAGCTGCCAGGACTCTACCTGTTGTGTGAGGGTGCATTGAGGCTGCCGCAGCCTGTATTATCGATGCCTATGTTGTGGGGGTAAGCAGGCACTGCTACTTCCTGTACTTAACCTGTTGTGTGGGGAAAGCTTGCACTACCACTGCCTGTTCTGTACTTGTTTTAGGAGGAAATGTTCGCACTTTTGCTGTCTGGTGCAACTAAGTCCCATGTTTTAGGCTAGATGATGGGACTGTGGAGAGCATGAGGCCTACCGACCACCACTCGGTCTGTGAAATAAGCCCACAGAAGTATATGGTGGATTTCCCGGCCGCTCAGTCCATTCCTAGCCGCTTGCGTATAAGTGCCCCACCAACCTCAACAATTTCCAGCCTATTTCCTGGCTACCCTACTGCAAAGTATCATGATAACACACCAAATCCAACAACGTGTGGAGTCGGTCCAGGCTAGCTTTCTCCCTGTCGTGGAGACCGAGCTGGTGATTACCTGCATGGCGGACGACATAAGACTACTCATTGGTCGAAGTGTACGTAAAGAAGTAGTGGAACTATGTTCCCTACTGCCCTACCCCTCTCCTAACAAACACCATCACCAAACCCCGTCCACTGAAGTACACGTTGCAACTGCTTCCAACACTTTTATTTTAAAACGAAACCATTCCGGAACGGTTTCTCCTTAAAATAAAAGTATAGGAACAGTAAACTATAATTTTAAAAAGTAGAGGGCAGCGCTCCCAAGCGCTCCCGCCCACTTGATCTTTCTCGAACTGTTAGCAACCTTCAACGTGGTCTACCATGGTGTTCTACTTAGTCAACTGTTTCAGCTGGGAAATACACAATGGAAACTTGATAATGGTTTAAGCCTTTCCTCCATCACTTGAATTAGGAGGCTTTGAATCCAAGGCATATGATATATGTTGTGGATACCCCAGTGATACGCGTTCTCACCTTCATGACTCCATTTTATATCTGCAGCCTAGTAAAACTGGGACATGCCTCTGGCATGACATTGTTCATGTAAACAGATAATAATCTCATTTTAGTGGAATGTGCAGGATAGTCAGCCTCTCGCATTGTAAGTCCAAAACTGGATGAATTTCAACCAAATAAAATGTAAGGCAGCAAACACAGAGATCATGCTGTGTGTTTCTCAGTTACCATCCTGGCATCCAGCGAATTGGCCCACTGAGCTTGGCCGCTCTCCCAGCCCTGTGGCAGCAGTCACAAACCTAGGCATTCAAATAGACTGCACACTGTATATGACTGCACATATTAATAACACCACCCAATGTGCTTTCCTTTATCTTAAGCCTCTAAAGAGAATGCTACATCATTTCCCGTTCCCTCAGCAAGTAGCCAATGCCTGTGTTGCTTCTGGACTCGAATAAGGCAACTCCATCTTCTTTAGCCTCCCCAAGGAGTTCATCAGGAAACTGAGGAGAGTACAATATGCTACAGCAAACTACTTCTAAAAAGTTCTCTTAGGGAGCACATATCCCTGGCCATATGGTGTGTTTTCGCCGCCGTGAAACTGCATGCTGGCATTATAAACGTGCAATTTTCACCGCGGTCGTTTTCGGTTTTTTGTTTTGTTAAAGATATATGTGCTGGGAGTTTGTGGAGGGTTGGGTGGTGGTGGGTGGCAGGGTGATGTGGTGTGAGCTGGTTAGATGGGGGGTTTGGTGGGAACCTCCCCCCATAAAAATGAAATGAAAACGTGCAGTCTCACGGAGGCGACAACACGTGGAACCATGCGTGGCATTACACCAGCTGCACAGGCTTCCCAGGGCTGTCTGCAAAGAATTCAAGAGTTTACGCATTATGCACAACCTCTGGCCAGCTACCATTTCCAAGAAATCAATCAAATATGTCCCTAATAGCTCACTCCTACGAACAATCTCCTGTTAAAAACATCCCTAAGTACAGCTATACAAGAATTGGGGGCAGCTCTTGCTCTTTTCAGCCCACTAAACCCTGGAACAATCTGCCCCCTAGCATAGGGGGGCTAGCCTCATACAGACCAGCAGTGAACCTCATGGTTAGAGAAGTCCTAATGCAGTTGATTTGTGGTTACTCTTAAGCTATATACAGGAGAGACCTCCGACCATCCTCGTGCACTCCAGCTTGAGCCCCGAACTGACACATCCCGAGCACTCACAGCACTCATCAACATTCTCCTTAGCTGCCAGTCACACACCTGAATAAACATTCTATGCATTTTCATAGAGAGCCAGCAGATACAGTGCTTAATTCATATAAAAAAAAAATAAGTGCTGGGGCCCATATAATCTTTGCCCCATAAGCCCCCAGGGTCCAGCGGGCGCCAGCCGCAGTGTGGGCGGCCCGGTCCAGTTCAGTGCTAGACCTAGATCGGCCCACCACCAGCTCATCAGGGCCCAGTTTCTATAGCAGGGTGGACTTAAGATGACAGGACGTTACACAATATTTTACCTTCCTCCATCACAGCACCCGCAGACATATGTTTGAATGCCTTCAACAATACAGAGGGGAAAATGGAGGTAGAGTGACACCCTTTGCAGTTGAAGTCAGGGTGAGATTACATTATTTGCCCGGGATCACACACTTATTCTGAACAGCAAGCAGGGATTTTAACCCACTCTGCAATTTGGGAAAAGAACAGCCACCTTCTTCCACTCTTTACATGGAACAAATATTTAAGTTTTGGTTGTCAACAAGAACTACAATAATACTGTCCTATAGGGTTTACTTGAAAAATATACAAATTGCATAAAAGCTTCATGACAACATATAAACCCTTAAAGCAGCATGTTTGGCCAAAATAATATCAGTGTACCTTTATTTTCCACATCCTGAATGGAAAGCTATAAGATGCAAAAGGCAAAATATCTATTTAGCCACTTTATTTTCATCGCTTTAAGACACACAATAAAATAAGTTGTGCCATAAACTCACTTAAGTTTGGAGAATTGTCACAAACCTCTAGCGTGTTGTATGGTTTTAAGAACATTCAACTAAGGACATCAATGCAAACTTTTTAGCATATCAAGCTATTGGATGTTACTTATGATTTATGGGTGGGACATTTTCAAAGCAAGGGTGCTTTATTGTGTTGCTCGCTTTAACTGTCACAGATTTGCAAGGTGACTTCTAAGTGTCCCTCCGCATCACCCAGGATCATCAGCAGCAGCAGCTAGGTGTTGCACTGCATCCCAGCAGAAGCAGGTTCTAGGTGTCCCAATGCATCACCCATGATCGGTAACAGCCAGCTATTGGCACCCATTCATCCACGATTAGCACCAGCATGTTCTAGGTATTTCAACACATCAACTGCAGGTAGCAATAACAGGCTCTATGTGCTTCAACCCATCCATGATCCTAGAGGCTCAATTCTGACAATCCCATCATGACCAACTATCATCAGATGTAGGTTGTAGGAGCCACATCAATCAACTATCATCAGATATCAACGTCATAGGGGTAGAAGACAAGTACATTAGAGACCAGCTAATATTAGGTACATGATGGATTAGGCTGAGCAATGATTGGGGGCACACGAAACGGGGGCGACCTCCACCGCCAAAAGGGGAGAGGGGCGGTGCAAGGTGCTGAGCTTTCATGAAGAGCACAGGATAAGCAGGATTAGATATTCCAGGGGCACGGAAGGGGCAGCTAAACTCCAAAGCTGGGTGGTGAATGGTGGGAGAGGGATTTACATGCCAACGGGACTTCGTCTGCTACAAGACAGGTACTTTATGTAATAATGGGAGCAAAATGCCGATTCAGGTCACAACGCACCGTAGTTCCGGAATTTTCATTTTACAAATTGAAATCAACCCACCTCCAACTGGCGGTTTATTGTATTTTGACTGCAATTTCAAAACGTATGCTGTTAAAAATGAGAGCACGGAAGAAGACGCACCAACGCGCATGTGCACTAGTATTCCAAGTGAACTCTATCAGGTGGACGTAGAGTTTAGGTGTAAAAGTTATAGAAATATCACGATACATGGGCCCCGTATTCGTCTTTGGAGAGAAATGTGACACTTCCATGAAAGTCGGTCTACCCGCCTCGGGAGATTGGCACTGGGCGGGACTGGGTAGGATGGATGGTGAGTACATCCTAGATGTGATGGGAGAGTGAATTCACTCAGGTAGGATGGGAGGATGAGTGGACATGGGTGGGATAGAGCCTGAGAGGACCTAAGTAGGATTGGAGGCTAAGTAGAATGAGAGGCTGAGGGGAACTAGGTAGGATGGAGGCCGGCTGAGTGGACATGAGTCGCATGGGAGGCTGACAGGACCTGGGTAGGATGGGAAACTGAATGAATTTGGGTAGGATGGGAGGATGAGTGAACATGGGTGGGATGCAGGCTGAGTGGAATGAGTGGGATGGGCTGCTGAGAGGGCCTAAGTAGGATGGGAGGCTGATTAGGATGAGATTCTGAGGGGACTTTGGTAGGATGGAGGCTGAGTGGACCTGAGTAGAAAGGGGGCCTGAAAGGACATGGGTGGAATGGTAAGCTGAGGGGTTCTTGGTGCAGAATCAGAGACTGCCTGCTCCTCGGTAAAATCGGAAGCTGAGTTCACCTGGGTGTCATTGCAGACTGAGTGGTCGACAGTAGGATAGGAAGGTACCAGGGTAGACAACGAAGACTGAGAGCATCTCTCTGAGTAGGGTGGGGTGGGAAGCAAAGTCACACTCCGTAGGATGGAAGGCTTGTTACTTCATAAATATGAGGCTACTGCACAGAACTGAAGACACAGCAGTCACAAGGAAAAAATATATAAACAACAGTTTATTATCACTTAAGCTGACCCAAGTTCATCAATGCATGTGTACAGGTATAGAGAAGGTGAGCTAAGACATGGGGGAGTGAGCATATTTCATACACTTTGAGCAATATTGCGAATTTGTACTACCCCATCATGTGATGATAGTTCATGACCTACAGACGTGGGTAATTTACCATAGCAACACTTGCTGCAACACTCTGCTTCATCTCGCAGACAATTTACTGTTTGGGAAGCAGAGAGGAGGGGGGTGTAGGAGTATATGGTTTTCCTAACACAATGGAACATTCCGCACTCTATATTATCTATGTTATTTCTAGCCTAAGAGGTCAGTCTATATTTCGACTCAGTAGCTCGGTCTTTCAGAACAACATATGCCATGAATTGTGCTTCCTTTTAATCGTCTAAGTGCACATTCACAATTAGCTGCAGAAAGGGCAAGAGTTCCCAGGAAGACAGGGAGGCACCTAATTTACAGATTAGCTACGTTCGTGTCAAGGCTCCGAGTTAAAGACAAACAACGTGCTAAGGAGAGTTACGGCCCGATTCATGGAATGAAAGTGCGCGGAAAAAGGTGCGCTTGCGTGTAAAACTCACACAGGTGCCCGTTTTTGAATTAATGGAACACAACGCCGGGGCTTACCGGTGACTCACAGCGAATCTGCGTGGGTCAAACACATCATAGCGCCACTACGAACGCCTTGCACGAGACTCCCAGTGAAGGGGTGTACCGTCTTGCGCAGTCACTAAAAAAGTGGGCAAAACACGTGGAATGGGGAACAACAACCACACAGTAAAATACTCGCAACACCCACACACTGGCTAACAGCACATATTCATGGAATTGAACAGGGCCTTCCGGCGCACGAAAAAAGACATGCTAATCGTGAAACACATCCGCCATGCGAACGCTGGCGTAAACGTCATAGGACATCAAAAACAATGCATAAAAGTGTGCAAAAAATAAACGCACACATACAGCTACGATGAATGTACCATTTCTCGCAGCAGTGATTGTGGGAAACCCCAGGAGGAGGAGGAGGATAGCCAGGACACACATTTTATTACCCAGGACCAGTCTTTTTGGGATGCCTGATGACCAGGTCTATGGCAGATACAGGTTTCCACCTCATATCATCTTAGACCTGGTCACTGAGTGGGAGGATGACCTTACATCTCCCACCCTGTGCTCCCAAGCACTGAGCCCCTTGGAAAAGGTGCTCAATGTACTGCATTTTTTGGCAACTTGGTCATTTCAGTGGACAACTGCCATAGTTGGGGGCGTTTCACAGCCCACGCAGTCACGCTGCCTACACCAGGTGTTGACAATCATGACTGCACACCCCTCTGTTCGCAGTCACATATACATGCCCAGAACACCCACAGAAAGGCAGGCCATGGTCTAGGTATTTTATGGGGTGGTGCACTTCCCCAAAGTGCTTGGTGCCATTGATTGCACCCATGTGGCCCTACGTCCACCTAGGGCCACAGAGCACATCTATCGCAATTGCAGGTACTGGCATTCCATCAATGTGCAGGTTGTATGTGATGCCAAAGGAATCATTACCTCTGTATATGCCAACTATCCAGGGTCCACCCATGATAGTTTCATATTCAGAATGTCACCCACACACCGGTCCCTGGAAGCTGGGAGGCATGGCAACACATGGGTCATTGGTGAGTAGAAATGGCTGTGCACATGCATGCATGTTAGACATAGACAAATAGACAAAGCCAACTAATGACAACCATTCTCACCTCTCCAGGGGACAGTGCCTACCCTCTGAGCACCTACATGATGACACCAATACGGAACCCCACCACACCACCCCAGGAAAGATACAACACAGCCTATATTGCAACTAGGGCCATAGTGGAGCGCACATTCGGAGTGCTAAACTCAGGCTTCCGCTCCCTCGATCACTCTGGTGAACAGCTACTATATGCACCACCACGAGTGTGCAGGATCAATGTGGCAGCATCTGTCCTGCAAATGTTTCAACATGGCATGGCATACCGGTGGACATGGTGGTGCCCCCACATCCCCAACCACATGCACGCCCACTGCGCATGGGAGGGAAGAGCACGTGGCGAGGCAGCCCGTACCCAGCTTGTGGTGCAATTTTTCACCTAAAATCAAACCCCTGCAGAGTGCGCACAGGCCTGGCACATTCCAGGTGACAATCGATGATGACAAAGGGACAATCAACTGTCCCAACCTTACCACCCTGAGAATGTGTCCTTGGAAGTGCTACATTGTGTGCATCCCTAACTACTTAAACTAACCCAATCTCGTGTGAACAAAAGGCACACATTGAAGATGCAGTATGCAACTAACTCCATGCAAAAATACACATCTAAATGCTGGTATGTCACCTAAACCCTCCCAAACTTCATGTCACCCGGTTGTCACACCATGCCATGGCATGCAATGTCAAAAGGGACAAATAAATGCCCAACACATAACACTACTGTCACAAAGTGCACTCCGATAAACGGAACTAGGTCTGAAATAACTCACTCTTACACATCAAAATCAAATTGTACATAGGAACATCCATTGTCCAGCATAATATATCATAAACACAGGACCCAACAGTGACAATGTCAGACAGTGACCAATCACAATAGCACAAGTGCCTCAATGTGACTAAACTACCAAATGGACCACTTCTATCTTGAGTGTGACTCTGCTAACTAAAGTGGGTAGGGAAATGCATACCGCAGGAAGGCCAACAATAATGGAGACAGGCAAGGTAATACATGAAGATGTAACATGAAAAAAGGACATTAAGGTATGCTAACCATGCACTGGACAAACAATCATGAATCCCCACTAGGGGTGTATACACAGGTTGGACTTCAGACTGGCCACAGAAATAATGGAAGCCAATTGCCTCTGTGTAAGTTACTTTAACATGCCGCCCTCCTTGCAAGCCCATGGAAAGGGAAAGCAGGAGTGGCATATGTGTCTGGACCCTAAGGCACAAACAAGGAGTGTACCAACACGAGACAAGCCTGTATGGGCCCAGCCAGAACACACAGTGGATGCCTTCGGATGCCACACAAAGCAACACACTGTCACATGAATGCACAATAGACACACATTTTTTTTAAAAATGGCAATGGTGGACCGGGTGGGGGGGCACCCAGGAGGGAGGAGGTGCAGGGTGATGCGTGGGTGTTGAGAAGAAATACATAAAAACCTCCATGGTTTCATGGCCTCCACGGCTAGCATAGAGTGAGAGAGGTGTCAATGCTGTCATCACCCTCTGGTGTAGCAGTAAAAGGTGTGCGTGGTAAGGGAGGCTGACCACATATAGCCCTGGTCATCAATGGCAGCGACCATGCGGGACTGATAGGTTTGATTCTGCAGCATGAT
Organism: Ambystoma mexicanum; assembly: GCF_040938575.1. NCBI lineage: Eukaryota > Metazoa > Chordata > Amphibia > Caudata > Ambystomatidae > Ambystoma > Ambystoma mexicanum. The sequence goes on along the minus strand of NC_090935.1, from coordinate 341,696,365 downwards.
GGTCCAGAGGTCCGCATGCACCGCCTCACAGGATGTACAGAGCTCCGCTTGCAATACCTCAGGGGATGCACGGATCTCCGCTTGCAAGACCTCACGGGTTGCACGCAGTTCGACAGAGATGTTTTGCGTCAACTGCTCCATCTGCTGTTCTGCCCGTCTACTCCGTGACAACTCGAGTACACCCAGAAAAGATCTGAAGGAGGCATTCTCTTCCCTCAGGGCAGCCCTGTAGGCCTCAGCCTCTGCATCTATGGCTGTGCGCAAAGCCCCCAGTTCAGCCCATCGGCTCCTGTTGCTGGCCAACATGTCCAGCCTGTGTGAGCGGCATGTGGACTGCAATGCCTGCTGCTGGAGCTCCATCTGTCTTTTGGGGGGAGAATGGAATTGGCCACTCTATCCATGCCCTGTGCCAACATCTCACATGATGCTCCCTGTTGTTGTCCAACAGCATACATGGCTTGAACTTGGCCACCGTGTTGCTGGACCCCACACCTGCCGTACTCAAGGACACCTGGCCCTTGCTGCGCTGGCACTGCCTGTGGCTGCAGGACTGCATTCCTCCCTTGATCAGCTGCCCTATGAACAGGAGCCAATACTGTGGAGCGTGACCCTGCAGCCGTAATCACAACAGACGGACATTCCAACACTGACTGGCCCAGTGATGGATCTACCCCCCTGCAGGTGTTTGGAACAGATCAGCACCCACAGTAGAATCACTCTCCTGCAACAGTAATGAGGGTTCCATGTCTGTTTCAGCACCAGAGGCACCGGCTTCCTCAGAGGTGTACTCTGACACACCCCTGGCCAGGATGGTCTGTAGCACGAATGGATTATCATGGGTTACCACACCACGTCCTCGACTGGTGCCTGGTCGTGGCTCAGAATACATTTCCTTCTCCACCATCTCCTCCTCCTCCACGTCATCCTCCACTGAATCCCGTGCCTCATCACCTGTACAAATTCAAAAAAAGACATGAATACACATGTAAATAGCATAGGTCACACACATAGGTATCACAATGTTGTCACCCAACACATACATCTGCCATGTCACACATGGCACAAACTCAGGCGCGCACGCAGTGTCAATGAAAGGGAGGGGTAGCATGAAAGCAGACATGGATGTGTGTCAAAGGGCAAATGAACACATGTAGTGCATGGTGCATAGCACCTGCTTCACACACAAGCATATGATTGGCATAGTCCTTCACAACATGACTGATGCTAAGACACAGATGGCACGTAGCATAGCCATGCCAGAACTGTCAACCAGCCTGAGATGGAAGTTGAAGACTACTGTCCATGAACCATGTACAATGCATGTCAGATGACATTACATGGAAATCACAATTTGAAAACACACATGTGTCACAGGGTGCAATGACGCTAGGGTGGTGTAATACAGTGAAGGCAGGCACACTGATTCCATAATGCTAGGTCACATTGACAATACGCAAGTGATTAGGCATGTTGAAGGGGAGAACAGGGTTTTGAAGTGTGAGGGTGCAGTGCAGTACACGGGAACGGCCTCAACTATGAATAAAAACACGTAACCAGTAATGTCAATGTTGCGGCCTAATGGCAGTGTAAGGGTACGTTCAGTCATCATGTGTAAAGTGTTGGTAGTGGATTGTAGGGGGATGGCTGGGACACAGTACATGGGTTAAAATGATGGCTCAGAGGACCGTGTCGTAGCTCACAGTGTGGGCAGGTGACAAGTGCATTCTCTCAGTCATCTGGGACTACAGCAGGGGAGAGGAGGACAGAAAGAACAACACATGAGGAAGCATTAGAAGTGCCTCCAGACCTGGAGAAGCTACATCTCCAGTTACATAGAGGCAGGGAGGCTGTACAAGAGGGAGGCCCTAGCTCAACACAGACGATAACCACAAACGAATTGCCATGAGGAGCAACTGACCCTGAGGGAGTAGGACAGGGATGATCAAAGACCATAAGAAGGAAGTAAATACTGGAGATGGAGTTGAAGGAATTACTGGCCCAGGACCCATAGGGCCTTGCTGAGAATGCGCAGGGTTCAGGAATGAACACTCATAGCCACTGTGAGCCTGTGCCATCATCACAGTCATGGGAGATACCTAGCACCAAGCCTAAAGGAATTTTAACACAGTACAGGTCTGGCTGAGTTGCAACGGGAAGAGGGTAGAATCGCAGGAATCCTGGTAAAGCCCATAGCAGTAGTCCACCATAGGAATTATTAGTCCTCTGGAGACAGTGAACTGCTGGGGGAAGGAGAGGAAAGGCAGAATGCATCTGAGGAGTTGCAGCTAGCAGGGTGACCTCTCAGAGATGTCAGACATGTGATGATAGAAGGCGATTGTTGAGTGGACGATCATCACAGGCTATCCGCCACCACAGGTTGGAGCAGGAATAAGGCCAAGAGAGGCTGGACAGGGAGTGTCATAGAAGGAGGGAGCAGGTGTGGTGATGAGGATTGTCTCTGTGTGCAGCACATCGTTTGTATGCAGTCTGCATGACAACAAGCATGTATCAGTCCAACATTACAAGGTTCACACATGGCAGTCATGTCAATGTAGTCTGAAATGGCAGACAATCATAACACTTCTCCCAAGCAACATAGACATGGCCTGGACACACACGCATCATCACTCACTGGACATTGCCTCATACAATGGCAGGTCTCCCACACCTTGGATCTGCTCCACTGCAATGAAATCACTAGCAATCTCTTCATGTCCAGTGAGTTCATCATCCTCTGGTGGTGACCCACTGCCATTCACCAGAGTAGAGGGGTACTTGGCAACCGGCTTATCTTTTGCTCGGCATCAGAGGTCATTCCAACGCTTCGAGACATCACCAGCTGTGCGCCTCTCATAGCCCAAGGCTCTTATACGGCCTGCGAGGTACTGCCAGTGGGCCATACGCTGAGCAGGCGTACATGTGCTCCCTGCCTGCACCAGCATGTCATGGCTGTGTTCCAACATGTAGTCCATGAGCATGTCCAGTTCCTGATCACAGAAACTCCTCTTCCTCGACGTGTGGGAATCCTGTGCCATGTCTGAGCCTGTAACGCTACAGCATGCTTTTGCTTCTTGCGACGTGGTGCAGACCCTGAGTGGCTTGTACCACTCGGGTCAGTAGGAGCTGGAGTACTGGTGGACTGGCCTACGGCATCAGCCACTACTGTTACGACGGAAGGTCGGCTTGCAGGTATCGGTACCTGGGTGCTGTTGCCAGGACCCTGCGCTGCACATGTCTTGGCCTTAGTGACAAGGGAATTGGCCCCTGAGTCACTCTGGCCCTGGGTCGGAACCAATACAGTCCTGGCTGGGTGACCCTGAGCCAGGGTGGCAGTTCCTGCAGCTTCTTGACCCTGCTGCTCTGGATCCCCGGGTGCCGGTGCTAGGGCCTTGCCGCCTTCGGGACATGGAAATCAGCCATTGAGTCACTCTGGCCCTGGCCAGGACCACTACAGTCCGAGCTGGGTGACCCTGACCCTGGGTAGCTGCAGCTGCCCCCGTAGCGTGCACACCCTGGCTGCCCTGGACAGCAGGTGACACTGCTTGTGTGTGACCCCGGGTGCTGGGGACGTGAGCATCAGCTGCATCTCCCTGACCCTGTTGTGTGGGGGGCATAGCTCTCCCTGCACGGGCTTGGACACCTCGGACACCTTGGTTACCTCGCCCACCTCTTCCACCTCGCCCACCTCATCCACCTCATCCACCTTGGCCACTTTGGCCAACTTGGCCACCTCTGTCAGGTCGGCAACTTTTGCCTCCCTTCCCACTTGTTGCCCTCCCAGTCATGGCACTGATGGACTAGCGCAATGGGAGGTGCAGCTAACAATTGTCCTGGGAAATTGGAGTGAGGGGGCAGGGTACGTGATGGAAAACGTACCACTGTGCTCCAGCAACGCTCTATGTAACCCCTGGTGAAAAAATAACAGGTTGCGTTATGCTCAGGCACCCCAAAACCAAAAATTAACATGTACGTGACCCCTCCGTAGCCCACGTGTGAACTAAAAATGACCCGCAGTACGCTGTGGCACCTAGCAACACAAAAAATGCGTACGCTAGGAACACGCAGGGTACTATGACCTCGAAAAGGGGGTACGGGACACACACGGGCAACCACAGTATGAAAAAAGCATGTGTGACTCACCGTCTGCCTTGTAGAAAGAAAATAATTACACGTGCACAAGCAATTCCCCTGCCAAAAGAAGAAGTACGCACTCGAACAGTAATGAACAATTCGCTTGGGACCCCAAAATACTCTGAAGACCACGCGTCCGTCCACAACGAAATGCACGTACATTGTAATGTTGTCCTACGCACACCTTTAACCCGATACTGGACGGCAACGCCAAACATTCAGTGCGTGTCACCTAACTTACAAGCTTAGGGACTTTCCTCTGATCCGTCTGGCCACACGAAGAACACGGAGGACCCACGCGCCTGCCTATGAGCCAATTTACCTGCCTCCATCTGCCCAGAGCTGCCTCCTATGAGCCATCTGCTGCTGCCAGCCCACTCTGTGTGCCTGCTGCCCACGTGACCTGCATTTTTGTGCCTGCTCATCAGCCATTGCCAGTTATCCTGTTGTCGTGACCCCCTCTGCTGATCCTGAAGACTCCCGACTGCCATAACACTGCTCCACAGCCCAGCACCAGGACCACCTTGCCCACCCACACCTGCCTCAGGGGTTGCCATGTCTGACCCAACACCATCTGAGACAAGTGGCGACCCCCACGGCAGAGAGGCAAAGGGCTGTCAACTTCTCACCCAGGGAAGCTCACATCCTGGTGGAGCAAGCCCTGGGCATCATGATGCCCTCTTCCCCGGACCATCGCAAGTCAGCAATGAAGGACGGAAGAAGATTTGGGCGGACATCGTGGGTGCCATCAATGCGAAGGGGGTGGCACCACACGACTACCGACATGTCCATAAGCGCTGGGAAGACTACAAGTCCAGGACCCTCAACAAGGCCCAGCGCCTCGTCAAGCCTGGTGATGACCAAGGGGGGCACCGGGTCCGGTTGACCGCCGACGAGATGCAGGACCTGGAGCGCATCAACCCAGCGCTGCACGCCCAGGTCTTGGAGTTGATGCTCCATCTGGAGTCAGCTGGTAAGTATCCTTGTGTTCTTGTCCACCATGGTGCATGTGCATGTTGACGTGTGGTTGGAGTGTGAACCTTGGCCTTATGTCTGGCATGCCTCCTGTACAGATGTCTGTGTGCATGTCCAGTCACAGCTGCATGTGAGTCCATTGAAGTGTATGCAACATCAATGCTGTCTGTGTTGCAATGCATGATGTGCGCCAGCATGCAACAACAAGCACATGTTTGCATCCCTGAGTGTGGACTGGGGCATGCCAGAGGTGTGACACATGGGTGCTTTAGGCGACATCATAGACATGCATGGTGTACATGTGCATGTGTCTGAATAGCGAGTGTGTGACTGGACAACACTCTGTGATGTATTTTCCTAGGGCTTTGGATTGTGTGATTGCCTCATGCTGCCAATTTGACCCGGAGTGCACTCTGACGTGATAGCTCCATGGCCTGCCTATGACTGTCAGGTGATGTGTGTGAATGAGATGTGAATTTACCATGATGCGTGTGTGCGGAATGCACAATATTTATTAGCAGGCAGTGCCTTGTTCAAGGATGTGAACGTCTGTTGTGAATGACAGACATGATTGTGCATGTGTGTGAATGGCACTTATCTATGGGTTGTGGATGGTGATGATGGTTGTGACCTTTGACAGTGCCACTGATGTATATTTACATTGGGACAAACACACATATGTCCTGACCCTGATGTATGTGTTCTGTTTCCCTATCCACAGCGACAATGGAAGAAGAGGGTGGAGAAGGCCCTGTGGATGCAAGGCCCAGTCATCCTCCAAGGGACTGTCATCTTACAGGAGCAACGAGACTGGTGCAGCAGCTTCTGAGGGTAGGTCCAAGAGGGTGAAGTTGGTGGAGGACTCCTCAGCAGTGGGAGGGACAGGTCAGGCCGCACAGGGGCAAGACACTGCAGAAGGAAGTGGGGAGGCATTCAGGTTGACGAGGAAGTGAAAGGAGAAGGAGGCCACATCAGCCCAGCCCATGGGGCCCGGCGGGGGAGATGACGTAGGTGTGATTGCTGTAGTCTAGGGTCAGGGGCCGGAGGCAGTGCAGGTTGCTGTGGAGGGGACTGTGCCTAACCATGTCCCTGGTACTGCGACTGCAGCAGTATGCACCTGGAGGCATGCCCCAGGCTGGATCCGCCACAGGTGGTGGTCGTCTCCACCCAAATGGAAAGACCAATGCCTGTGGATGTCGCCATTCGGTACAGGATAGAACCTGCGCTAGCCGGTATCATGCAGCAGGTAGACTCCGTTCGTGATGATGTGCAGGCTTCCAATCAGGCACTTGCACAATGTGCAGGCTTCCAATCAGGCACTTGTAAGTCATCATGAGGAGGTCTGCCGTCTCGTGAACTGGCTGCTGATTTGGTATCGAAATGGGTTCGTGGGCTGGCCACTTATTTGACCCCCTCCTCGCCTGCCTCCTCTGTACACCAGTCATCCTTCCTGCCATCTTCTGGCCCAGATACCACCAGGGCCCCCTGAGCACCTGTCCTAAGCCCGGTGGCCAGTCTGGTTGAGACCACATCCCTGCCAGGATCGGGAGTCGACGGAGGATCAGCAGAGGTGGTCACCATGGAGATCCATCCGGTAACAGGACATGTGGCAATGGTGGATCAGCAGGCAACAAGCAGCAGGGCACATGCATGACAGCCCCGGGGTTTGTCATCATTCCGGAGGCTGCCGCGGAGGCGCAGGCACCAGGCTTTTCAGCGGCGGCTGGCTCGGCGTACGAGGCAACAGGACTCGGGGCCTCCAATGGAGGTGAGGCAGGAATCGGCCATCGGGCTGGAGGCACATGTGGACCTTTCTACAAGAATGTCTTCCGTGTTTGGGTGACTTGGACAGCAAATCAGAGCAGAGCGGCAGCAAGCACAGGGGGCAAGACTCTCCATCGCCAGGGCAGAGAACATCCTGCGTAGGGCAGAGAGGCGGGCAGAGTCCCTCGAGGAGACTTTCAGGGAGTTTGAGAGGAGCAGGTTGGAGCCCCTGTAAGCACTTGCGGGGAGAGCACAAGCCCGCCTTGGGGAAATCGACGCAGAGCTCGATGATGCGCTGGCCGATACTTTGGGATGAAATGGTGAGTCACAGGACTAGCCCGCTGCCACTGTACATAGTTCTTTAGGTTTAAGTTTCCTTTTGTTATTTTTTTTGGGGTTTTGTACTTTCCTCCACATATTGTATACAGTTCTTCGTTGTTTTTCTTCTTCTCCATATTTGGACATGGTTTTGGACAATGGACCCTGGATTTGTGTAAATAGTTCTCTTTTTGACATTTTTCATTTCACCATGGAGTAATGGTTTAATTTTTATTTGTGATTTCATTTTGAGTTATTTTATAGACATGGAACAGATCTTTGCTTTCTTCTTTATTTGTTTGCCTTAGAATTATATTTTCTTTTTGGATATCTTTTATTTCTTTGCTCATTTGATGATGATTTACTTACTTTGTTTTATATGAGTATGACTTGAACACTGTTATTCATATTTTTTTATATTCAAAATCAAAGTGGTGTCTGGTATCAATGGTTTAGGGCAAGTTTCACTCTTGCTTACTCTGTTCTTTGTCCATGATGCTGGTCTATGTTGTTCATGTGTGTGCACACATGCATGCATGATGTTGTGTTGTACTGTGCATGAACAATTGATGGGTGTTCAAGGTGCACTTGGAGTGTGCAGAGTGTGGTGGCATTTCATTTTGCATCTGAAGAATTGATGTCTATCAGTCCACAGTGTGTTGGGGTGTCCCATGAGGCGGGGCCTGCATGCAGGTTGCCGTCACTGGTGGTGGTGGGGGACATGAGGCGGGGCCTGCCTGCTGGTTGCCATCACTGGTGGTGGTGGGGGACATGAGGCGGGGCCTGCCTGCTGGTTGCCATCATTGGTGGTGGTGCGGGACATGAGGTGGGGCCTGCATGCAGGTTGCCGTCAACGGTGGTGGTGGGGGACATGAGGCGGGCCTGCATGCAGGTTGCCGTCACTGGTGGTGTTGGGGACATGAGGCGGGGCCTGCCTGCAGGTTACCATCACTGGTGGTGGTGGGGGACATAAGGCGGGGCCAGCCTGCTGGTTGCCATCACTGGTGGTGGGGGACATGAGGCGGGGTCTGCATGCAGGTTGCCATAACTGGTGGTGGGTGACATGAGGCAGGTCCTACCTGCAGGTTTCCATCACTGGCAGTGGTAGGGGACACGAGTCAATGCCTGCATGCAGGTTGCCGTCACTGGTGGTGGTGGGAGGGGACATGAGGCAGGGCCTGCATGCAGGTTGCCGTCACTGGTGGTGGTGGGGGACATGAGGTGGGACATGCATGCAGGTTGCCGTCACTGCTGGTGGTGGGGGACATGAGGCAGGGCCTGCCTGCTGGTTGCCATCACTGGTGGTGGTGGGAGACATGCAGTGGGGCCTGTCAGCTGGTTGCCGTCACTGGTGGTGGTGGTGGACATGAGGCAGGGCCTGCATGCAGGTTGCCATCACTGGTGGTGGTGAAGGACATGAGGCGGGGCTGCCTGCAGGCACTGTCACTGGTTGTGGTGAGGGACATGAGGCGGGGCTTGCCTGCAGGTGCTGTCACTGGTAGTGGTGGGGGACATGAGGTGGGCCTGCATGCAGGTTGCTGTCACTGGTGGTGGTTGGGGACAAGAGGCGGGCATGCCTGCCGGGTATGGTCACAGGTGATGGGGGGTCGCATGTGGTGTGGGATGCCTGCAGGGTATGGTCACGGGTGATGGGGGGGTCCCATGTGGTGTGGGCTGCCTGCTGGGTATGGTCACGGGTGATGGGGTCCCATGTGGTGAGGGCTGCCTACGGGATATGGTCACAGGTGATGGGAGTCCCATGTGGTGCGGCCTGCCTGCAGGGTATGGTCACGGGTGACGGGGGTCCCATGTGGTGTGGGTTGCCTGCGGGGTATGGACACGGGTGATGGGGGTCCCATGTGGTGTGGCCTGCCTGCAGGGTATGGTCATGGGTGATGGGGGGTCCCATGTGATGTGGGCTGCCTGCGGGGTATGGTCACGGGTGATGGGGGGTCCCATGTGGTGTATCCTGCCTGCGGGGTATGGTCACAGTGATGGGGGTTCCCATCTAGTGTGGGCTTCCTGCGGGGTATAGTCACAGGTGATGGGGTCCCATGTGGTGAGGACTGCCTGCGGGGTATGGTCATAGGTGATGGGGAGGTCCCATGTGGTGTGGCCTGCCTTCGAGGTATGGTCACGGGTGATGGGGGAACCCATGTGGTGTGGGCTGCCTGCAGGGTATGGTCATGGGTGATGGGGGTCCCATGTGGTGTGGCCTGCCTTCAGGGCATGGTCATGGGTGATCCCATGTGGTATGTGTTGCCTGCGGGATATGGTCACAGGTGATGGGGGTCCCATGTGGTGTGGGCTGCCGGCGCGGTATGGTCATGGGTGATGGGGGGTCCCATGTGGTGTGGGCTGCCTGCGGGGTATGGTCAGAGGTGATGGGGGTCCCATGTGGTGTGGGCTGCCTGCAGGGTATGGTCACGGGTGATGGGGGTCTCATGTGGTGTGGGCTGCCTGCATGGTATGGTCACAGGTGATGGGGGTCCCATGTGATGTGGGCTGCCTGCTGGGTATGGTCACAGGTGATGGTGGTCCCATGTGGTGTGGGCTGCCAGCGCGGTATGGTCATGGGTGATGGGGGTCCCATGTGGTGTGGGCTGCCTGCAGGGTATGGTCACGGGTGAGGGGGGTCCCATGTGGTGTGGCCTGCCTGCGGGGTATGGACATGGGTGATCCCATGTGGTGTGGGTTGCCTGCGGGGTATGGTCACAGGTGATGGGAGTCCCATGTGGTGTGGGCTGCCTGTGGGGTATGGTCACGGGTGATGGGAGGTCCCATGTGGTGTGGGCTGCCTTTTGGGTATGGTCACGGGTTATGGGGGTCCCATGTAGTGTGGGCTGCCTGCGGAGTATGGTCACGGGTGATGAGGAGTCCCATGTGGTGTAGGCTGCCTGCGGGATATGGTCACAGGTGATGGGGGGTCCCATGTGGTGTGGCCTGCCTGCGGGGTATGGTCACGGGTGATGTGGGGGTCCCATGTGGTGTGGGCTGCCTGCTGGGTATGGTCACGGGTGATGGGGGGGTCCCATGTTGTGTGGTCTGCCTGCGGGTATGGTCATGGGTGAGGGGAGTCCCATGTGGTGTGGCCTGCCTCTGGGGTATGGTCACAGGTGAATGGGGGTCCCATGTGGTGTGGGATGCCTGCAGGGTATGGTCACGGGTGATGGGAGGTCCCATGTGGTGTGGGCTGCCTGTGGAGTATGGTCACGGGTGATATGTGGGTCCCATGTGGTGTGGCCTGCCTGCAGGGTATGGTCATGGCTGATCCCATGTGGTGTGGGTTGCCTGCGGGGTATGGTCACAGGTGGTGTGGGCTGCCTGCAGGGTATGGTCACCAGTGATCGGGGGTCCCATGTGGTGTGGGCTGCCTGCGGGGTATGGTCACTGGTGATGGGGGTCCAATGTGGTGTGGGCTGCCTGCAGGGTATGGTCACAAGTGATGGGGTTTCCTCTGTGGTGTGGGCTGCCTGCACGGTATGGTCTCGGGTGATGGGGGGTCCTATGTGGTGTGGGCTGCCTGCGGGGTATGGTCACAGGTGATGGGGGGTTGCATGTGGTGTGGGCTGCCTGCAGGGTATGTTCACAGGTGATGGGGGGCTCTCATGTGGTGTGGGCTGATGGGGTATGGTCACTGGTGATGGGGGGTCCTATGTGGTGTGGGCTGCCTGCAGGGTATGGTCCTGGGTGACGGGGGGGTCCCATGTGATGTGGACTGCCTGCGGGGTATGGTCACAGGTAATGGGGGTCCCATGTGGTGTGGGCTGTGGCGGGCTATGGTCCACTGCTGGCGTCTGGCTGACCCGTGAGGAGGCATCTGCTTGCGGGGTACGTGTGGGCCTTTCCACGCGATCTGGCTGTTGTGAGCAGGGTACACGATTTCGCTGGGGTGCTGTAACGCTCATCTGGTATCCACGGGGACGTCACTCAGCCTATTCTGACCTCTTACGACCTCAAACCCTTCCCTGGAGTCTACTCGACTGGAGACTGGGCCTTGTTTTCTTGGAAAGTTTGTTCTCTGTCCTGCTTTCAGCGCAGGGGCGCATTGATTGATGCGTGCTCGTTGCTGCCTAGTTACTTCACTGGCAAGAGTCAGACAGGTAAGTATAATGAGTCTTTTGAACTGTTTGTTTGTTTGTTTTATTATTTGTAATGCACGAGCGTACCCGAGGGTATCAGGGCGCAGCATTTTCAAGAATATGCGAAGCTTAGTTACAATAATCATAAAATATACAGAAAGGCAGGAAGGTGCACCAAAATTAAATACAAGTCAACAAAGAGTTACATAGATAAAATATACATATAGACCAGTGGCGCACATGGTTACAGTCTGTGCGGGTTGCTTAAGTATCTTAGACAGCCTACGTTTTCAGCCAAGAAACTACCTTAGATCGGAAATTCTGGTAGGGTAGGTCCGCTCTGAGATTTGGCGGCAATGAGTTCCACAGTTTGGCTGCTTTCACTGGGAAGCTATTGCCCCCTATGGTGGCTCGTTTGAAGTTGGGGACTGTAAGGCAGTCTTTGTAAGCAGTTCTGGTGGGTCTCAGGGAAGGTTGTCTGTGAAATCTGTTTATAAAGTATGTAGGGGCAGCGTTATTTAGGGATTTGTATGGTGAGTGATGCAGTTTTCAAGAGAATTTTGTCATTGATGGATAGCCAGTTGTTCTGTTCGCTAAATCCTGAGATGTGCTCTCTTCTGTAGATGCCCAAAGCCGCTCTGAGGGCATTATTCCGGAGAGTTTGTAGTCTGCTAGTGGTAGCCTTGGATGATCCCAGATAAAGGGCATTGCAGTAGTCTAGGCGGGATAGAATAAGGGCTCTAGCGAGGGTAAGGCAGCTAGTATCAGACAGAAATGGTTTTGCTGTGCGGATTAATTTACACGTATATGCCGCGGAGGAGGCCAATTAGCTCACCTGTCTTCTGAAGGAGAAGCTAGAGTCCAGGTAAAAGCCCAGAGTTTCGACCTCTTGTCCAACCTTAATGTTGTTCCCATTGATCACGAAAGAGTTATAGGTAGGGCCATATTTCTTTAGACTGGATGTGGTGCCTCGAATGATGAGTTCAGTTTTATCATCATTCAGCATTGTCCATGTAGGGCCATCCATGCCTGGATGATGATGTACACCCTATTTAGCAAGGCCAAATCCTTTCCATAATCTCCAGAAAGCGGAAAGAGGATCTGGGTATCATCTGCATAGTTAGTGTAGGTGATACCGAGATCATCCAAATCATCGAAAATGGGCTTGGTAAATATGTTGTATAAAGTGGGAGAGACACAGGAACCTTGTGGGACACCACAGGTGATGGGTATGGGGTCTGCCGCCGCAGTGGGTGAGAAGACCCTCATGGTTCTACCGTTAAGAAAAGAGGTAATCCAGGTGATAGCCTCGGCCGAGAAGTGAGCTGATGTGTGCAGGTGTGTGCATAGGACAGAGTGATCGACCAAATCAAAGGCTGCAGACAGATCAAGGAGGAGGAGTAGGGCAACTTGGCCGTTGTCTCTGAGCATATCGATCTGAGCTTTCATGTCAATGAGGGCAGTTTCGGTTCCATGTTGAGGGCGGAACCCTGATTGTCTGGAACCCAGTAGATGGTGTTCTTCCAAATGCTTCTGTATTTGTACATAAGCGACCTTGTACAGGATTTTTAGTAGGAAGGGAACAGTCATTATGGGTCTGTAGTTTGTAGGCGTGGCTGGGTCGAGTGTGGTTTTTTTAATAGTGGAAGTACCCAGGATTGTTTCAGATTAGTGGGGATAGAGCCCGAGGTGAAGGAGGCATTAATCAGTTTTGTGATGAAGTGAGAGGGGTCACGGGCGGCATCTTTAATGAGCTGTGCTGGGCATAGGTCTCCCTGACAGTTGGAAGGTTTCAGAGACAGGATGATTTTTTCTACTTCGAGAATCGTGACTTTGGAGAAGTTAAAGAGAGGGAGATCTGTGTGTGTGGGCGTGTCTGGTGATTTAGAGGGAAGAGTGTCGTTGAGGGACACTTTTTTGCAGGCTATTTTACTCTGGAGGGTTACAATTTTGTTGGCTAGGGCGCTTTGAATTTCTGAGCACCAGTTTTTATCTTTAGTACAGGTGTCAAGAGGTACTACGGGGGTTTCAACTTCTTTAAGGATGGAGAAGAGTTCCTTCATGTTTGATTTCACTTGGGATATGCAAGAGTCAAATGAGGTTCGTTTAGCCAGGTAGATTTCTTTTTTGTAGAGTGTGGCCAGTTTGGAGAGTTTGAGTTTGTTCGCAGCTGAGTGGGATTTTTTCAAAGTGGCCTCACAGTTCCTTTTTTGCTGCCTTAAATTTTTAAGGAATGGGGTGTACCATTTGTTTAGATGCGTTTTTGGTTTGCTAGGTCTCATTTTGAGGGGAGCAATTAGGTCCAGCAAGGTGGCCATGATCTTGTTATATTCTTCAACCAAGGTCTCAGGGTCTAGGTTGTCTGGGAGTGAGTTGAGTGTAGGGAGTACGTTCGGGTTGAGTCTTTCAGCTGTCATATTCTTCTTATTTCTTGTGAGGGTGGGCGGGGCCCTGATAGTGGGTGGGGGTCTGTCAGTAGGGAGCAGGAACGGAACCAGGTGGTGGTCGGTCCAGGCTAGGGGTGAGGTGTTAGTAATGTTCGCTAGACAGTTGTGATCGGCCACCCAATCGAGTGTTCTACCTTTGTCATGTGTAGGTGCCATACTTCTTTGCGTGAAACCTAGTTCTGAGAGAGTGTTGACTATGGTGCTGGTGGAATGGTCTTCAGGATCATTGTAGCCCATGTTGAAGTCACCCAGGGTGAGGACTTGGGTAGAACTGGTTCGTTTGGTGGAGAGGATGGTATTAATATCTTCATCGAAGGTACCAATGAGGCCTGGCAGGCGGTAGATCTGGTGAATGTTGAGAGTTTGGGTGTTGGTCAGTGGGATTTTGACTGAGAGTGTTTCGCATGATGGGACGGTGGTGGGTGTTTGGCATTCTGTAAGGTGGACAATGAGCGGGCTAAGGGCTCGTAAATTTTGGCTAGTCTGGATCTAAATCCTAGGTTCCTATCGATTGTAGAGCGAGGGAGACTGGTCCGTTGCAATGGTTAGGGGTAGTTCTCTAACTTCGCTCCTTTCCTTCCTTCGATGATGGCCCGCGTCCGGGGATGGCGACGTACTGCTGAGATGAGTAGCGCTGAAGGTGAGTGAGAGCGCGATGCGCATTGCGCGATGCAACCCTTTCGTATTTGTATTGAACTGAGTTCTTTTTCTGTGTCTTTTAGGTGCCGCAACGTTTTCAGCGTGGATGCCGGTTATGAAGAAGAAATGCAGTGAGTTAGCACGGTATGCAGCGCCTCTAGATGTTTCCACACTAACCTGGAGTATCTTTTCCCTCTTGCAGATGGATGAGAAGTTCCGGAGACAGAGTTCCCCCAGAGCGGCTGGGATTCAGGTAAGCGTTTGAAGCCCGTACAGTCTTTAAAAATAAGCAAAGATTTGCTAAATGCCTACTAATGCCTTTTTCTGTTCTTTTCCCTTTTCCTTAGGAAGCGGCGTGCCGGGATGGGAATGACACCCCCGAAGATGCCCGCAAGAACAGAAGGAGCGATGAATGATGGGCAGAAGCGCCGCAAGATAAGGCTGTTCCTAACAGTGTTCTTGCAGGAGCTGAGCGCAGAAGAAGATGCAAGCCTACTGGAGACCGATCCGAACACGGTGAGTGTCACGCTGCAGGTGCAGAAAACGCAAAGCATGTTTCTCAGCCTGAGCATGGCTTAAATAGTCTCTGGGTATCCCAGGTGTCTCTGGGCTGAACCACACCCAAAAGACTAGACTGCACATGCAGTTCTGGGAACCGAAATATGTGCGGGCATCCATCTTGTCCCCATCAATGCACTACAAGTCCAATCCCCAATGTTATCCTATGGGAGTGAGTGAGTCTGGTGCCACAAGCGCCAAGTCTGACTCCAAGTGGGTCTTTGGAGGGATGGAGAGGCCCTTGAGGGCCATGTAGGTGATCGTGGCCTGGCTCCAGCTTGACATCTTGGAGGGCTGGGGACATGAAGGGCAGGAATCATGACAGGTACGGACGGGGTATAATCCACGTGATTTGGCTGTTGCAAGCGGCTATGCAATTTCACTGGGGTGCGGATGGGGTAGACGCAGGCCTTACCACGCGATTTGGCTGTTGCGAGCGGGGTACGCGATTTTGCTGGGGTGTGTACGGGGTACGCATGGGCCTTTTCATGCGATTTGGCTCTTGCGAGTGGGTACGTGATCTTGCTGGTGTGCGGACGGGGTACGCAATGATTTTCCATGCAATTACGTTGGGGGGGGATGTGTGCTGTTCCACGGATGGCGCGTGGCCTTGTGCCGTAGTAGCCATTTCAATGGCTTTTTCCTGAACACGGGGCATGTTGGGGGCGTTAATGGCACTGATTTATGTGCATTGTGCCACGGCTACAGGTGCCTCGAAAATCCATGAATACGATCCTTCTCGGCACGCGGCACTTGCGCTACTTCAGCGCTCGATTCTATGAATTGGAACCTTTTCATTCCTGTGCAGGGGCATGTTTGAGGAGCTTCCGAAGCGGTGACATTTTGAATATTTACCGCGCTCGTAATGAAAACTCGGGAAAGATAACAAAACGACCAAGATGGCGTTTGGGAGCCGCAATAGCGCGGTTCAATGTGTGTGCACTTAGGCCAACATTATATTACAAAATGGATGTGTTTTTACAGGCTGAATTCGCCTGTGTAGTATGGGAGCCTGCGTGCTCTTCGGAAAGGGTGGGCGGCTGAGTGCCCTTCGGAAGGATGAAAGGCTGAGTCAACCTCGGTAGGCTGAGTGCATCTGGGTAGGATGGGGGTCTAAGTGCAGATGGTTATGGAAAGATGGCCGCACCTGGGTATTTTGGCAGGTAGGGTGCACCTTGGCAGCAGGGGAGCTGGGGTGCACCTGACTAGGGGGAAGCCTGGCTGCACCTGAGTATGATGTGATGGGAGGCACATTTAGAGAGAACTAGTCACTTGCATAGTTAGATACCTGTCGGCCATTCGTATTTCAAACCTCAGCAGTTACCGGATAGCCACAAGCATGTATACCGTTACAATGTCTCTTATGGGCGGGGCAGAGAGGGGCACATTCTGGCAGTGCCGTCGGCGAATATGAGGCACATAGTGCCCCACGGCATCCACAGCAGCAAGCCTGGGGTAGCGTCTGTGACCTCACCCTGCACAACCCCCATGCGCTTCAGCTTTGCACAGTGTGGTTCAAGGCCTTGGACCCGTACTGCATGCCTGCAAGGAGATGTTTTCCTTTTTTAAATATGGATGGTTGCACGCACAGCACACTGTCTGTCCACATGGTTGGGATGCACTCCGCTCAGAACCCCCCAGCTCCCTAGTTGAAATGTGGTGGGTGCGCCCGTTGAAGTAAACAGAGCGGATGCTTTATTGGCAGATCATAGTTTGCACGAGGCGTGATCTCATTTAAGTGACAGAAGATAATCATTTTTTTAATGGTCACTCCGTTCTGCTAGCATGGTGACCCCATTGATGTCAATGGGAGTGGACACTGTACAAGGTGACGAAGGTTTGATGGGAGGGTGATCCCATTGGTGCCAGTGGAGGCTAAACCTTGGGTGGATGGAGGGTGTCTGCTCACTAGATCCCATGGGATAAATTTGGCTAAGTTCGAGGGTGGGTGTCTGGTGACTGCGGTCTGCGCTGTCCTCCAAGTGAGGATGAGAGTAGGCACTTGTCAGTGTTTGAACCTCTTTGTTTTTACAGACCCTCAAAGCAGCAAAACACAGACACAAAATAATGAAGTAAAATAGTCAGGCTTTATGACAGGTGAAAAGGTAATATTTGCCCTAGTGCTAATACGCAAAAATACTAGTACTAGGGCAAACCTTTCCATTTCACAAAAGCACATTGAAAGAATGTTTTTGCACTAATGCCATAAAACTATGCAAAATGGCACACGCACCAGTGCAAAGTTCCTTTAAAATGCCCCTGGTTGCTTCTGCCTTCCAGCAAGACAGTGTGAAGGTCAGACACCGGTACCTTTCTGCATTCCGGGCCTGCAGCACTTGACTTCACTTACCTGCTTTGGAGACAACGGGACTGGGTCTCCTGTCTGGGCCTCGCGGGTACAACACAAATGAAAAATGAGCAGGGCCCCTGGCTGAGGGAAGCAACTAGGCCGCAACGCACGTTCTGGGCTGGCTTAGGCTGGCAGGCTCTCTCCTCTCACACGACACAATGTCACCCTTAACAGTAACTTGTGAACTGAAGGTGGCACAGCTCTGCCTGTGCCCACAACAACACTCACGTGACCAACCTCCACACATAACCATGTAATTTCACTGGCTCAGAAGAACAGCCAATGAAAACTGTTCATTCTGTTTCACTATACATAATTTATCAAATACTGCAAATGAACAATAGAATGTTAGTTTTCATTCTATGTTTGTTGTTTCATTGCTGTAGTCCCAGGCCCAGCCGGCCATGGCCTGCAACTGCAAGCAGAACTCGCGATAGAGATCACATATCACAATGATTTATGATCGAACTCAAACAACCAAAACAATTACACATGCTCCGGTCCGCATAAATTAAGCACAAGACAACATTTAGTCAGACACTAAAGCGGCATGGTTTATAACATGTTATTGGGGGTTTATATACTAAAATGGAGGCCCATACTGTTTAATATGAATGGACTATGGAGAACATAGACTATAATTATACACTAAATGGACACCGCAACTGAGCACACAGAGCCATCGCTTCCTGACATTAATCATACATTGTCCCTCATTCCGAGGTTGGTGCTAGTCATGGCGCTATTAGCACCAATACCGGTACCGCCACCGACTTGGTGGTATGGGGACTTACCAGTCTATTGCAACCTTTGCCAGACCGCTAAGTCCCCATTTGAAAAGCCATTCCCCATTCCCATTTGGGCCCCCATAGGGGACAATGGGAAGGGGGAAGGTGTCAATAACGGTACTGCAAATTGGGGTACCGTTATTGACCCCGGTATCCCTTTGCGGGTCCCGTCCATAACGCCTGGCTTTACCAGGCATTAAAGGAGGGACCCGCAAAGGGACCTCGGAATAGGGCGCAAAGAGATTACCAGAACCAGTGTCATTACCGTGCCCAGTATCCCTTTGCGCCCAGATCGTAATGACCCCCATTGACTCGTTTAAGTGACGCTTAAAAATTAAATAATTGCATTGATATAATGCGTCACAAAATACAGTGTTATAGTTTGAAGAGTGTGGCTTCTTTTGTTTACTTGTGGCTATAATGTCTTTATTTTCTTTAGTCAAAATGGCTAGAAAACTGACAATCTTAGAGGGAACGTAGATTAGTGGAGGGTGTTGATGATGGATGGGACGCCGGCTACGAAGCAAGGTAAGTTTCTTTTGAAAAAAAACAAAAAATACACACTCTTTGCACTGGCATAGGAAACTACATGGGTGCTAAGAGTTGGTGGGTGGGGAAGCAGGAGCTTGTAAGGGAATGGGGCACTGGCTATAAGCACCCAGGCTGCTCGGAACGCGGGCTTGTACCAGACAATACAATACATGTTCAAGCATCCTGATTGGCCAGCGCCCCCTTCCAGGGTGCTAATGAATTATAGCCAACAAAAGTCTATTTAAATACAGTAAGCATAGACCTCAATACACCCTCCCACACCTCTCCCTGACATTAAGTCAAAGTGTGATAGTATTACAGACACAAAACTTTAGGAGAGTGCATGACATTTTTTAGAATTGACCATGGCCTGTCGAAACAAAGGTTTCTTCGCAAGCTTTCCAGAACATTTCCAGAACACCTCAAAACATCCCATGCCAGTACCTCGAAGCATGAACGAACGGTCGCTGAATATGTGGCATACTCACCATGTGTATGTGTAATGGGTGCCTGCCCCAGAATGAGGCAAGTTGTTTATTTTGTAGTACATGTAGGTTTCAGGAGCTGTAGGACCAACACTGGTGCCCACCACCCAGGTCAGACCCCAACCCTTTTTCAAACTGTCACCAGTGGAATCGCCAAAGACACATCAGTATTCTACTGGTGATGCAATCATCATGGCACAGTCAGGCCCAGGAAACCAAGCATGCAGGGTCATGCACGCACGCACACACTCAAGCCACCAAGCAGACACGTAATCCAGAATCATGCACCTTCTTTCTTTTACAACGCAAGAGAATACTGTGAAGCACCTTATGAAATATGCCAAACTCAAATGTTTGAAATTTGCTAAACTGGTAGACAGAGGAAAAGATAACTTGAACATGTAGCCTTCCGGGGACCGACAGAAATCAAAAAGCAAGCATTCACAGAGGAGAGGCCAAGTCTGATAATGCTGAGAACACCACACTATTTTTGAGAGCCTCAGCAATCAAAGGACAACTGCAGCCAAGGTAGCATCAACATGGGAACTTCCCTGCAAACAAAGTGGGAATGAACATGGGAAAACGTTTTCTCTCCCTACAACCAAGGAGGAATCAATGCGAGAAAAACCTGCAAAAAAGGAGGCATCCCCATTTATTTATTTTTTATATATTTAAATGTATAAAGCAAACAAAGCAGCCCTGGGGCATTGTGGCACTGTTACAGCAAGCTTACTTTGTTACACCTGTCTGTGGTTCTTGGTTACATTGAACTTTTTGCCAGACAGGTGAGCAGCTACAGACAAACAGTGTTAGTGATGGAGCCACGTGAATTTAACTGAAAAGTTTGGTTTTCGGTGATTTGCGGAATTGCGGAATTTCGTTTTGGAGTGTGGTAGTGTCGGGGGGAAATTCTCCCGGGGTCGGCTGGGCCGTCCGCAGACCTCCGGTCAGGGAGGCCCCAACTCCTCCCGTATATCCCAAAACAACAGAGTATGAGACACACGCAAGAAGCAAGGTGGTTCTGCTGTTTATTAGACAAAACGGCAGGGATGGGTCAAGGATCGTACGCGTCCGTCCTGACACACACACCTAATCGTGGGGCTCGCAGGCCCTTTTTACCTTAGTATGACGCGCTACTTGCGTCACCTTGGAAAGTTAGCAAAAACCTATCGCCACTCTGGATTGGTTGCTCGAGTGGTAGGGTTAGTATAGCATACGTATAGAGAGTATTATTAGTGGTTAAGGGTTAGTCAGGTGGTATGCTTGCGTTGTCCCTTCAATTTGATACATGAAAATTGTTACATGAAGACCCCTGAGGATTGGTCAATGTTAATGGCGTCAGTGATAAGAGCCCCATGTTCTGATTGGTCCACTCGCGAGCCTCCCAGTCTGGGACCATCGCTGTTCCCAGCTCGCGGTGCACCTGTCATTTGCAACAATGTTTCACTAGGGGTATGTGCAGACAATGTGAGGATTTATTCATATGCTGGAAGGCCGACTACTCCCACCGCCGCAGATGTTCATTGGGTCGCTTAATTGTATCTGCCTGTGTCTCGAAACGAGGGATCCAGGCGCCTCCCTCCTCCTGGGCTTGGCACCCTGTCAGGTTTGGCTTGGTCACGTGAGGTGGGACCGTGGTTGAGGCAGAATTCTGCACAATTAATATTGTTTTTTCCACTGTGTGCCTGGTTTAATTTGCAGGTGTGACCTTGGCCTTGGCTTGCGGCATGCGAGTTTGCAACATTGTGCCCTTGGCTGTCTGCTTTCGGCGGGCTCATTCTGCAGGATCAGCAACCAAACTCTTGTTCATTTAATGTTCATGGAAGCTCTTGCTTGCGGCCTACTTGGGTCTGGTGTATAGGTGGAGCCGTTTGATACACAGGTGCTTTAGGTTATGGTATCATATTGCTTTATCCCCAGTATCGTGTCTTCGTCATATTTCTCATTATGGTGCCTGGGTTTAGGAGAAGCGTGAGCAAGCTTTTTAGATGAGTTCATTGTGCGTCTTGCGTTTCTGTATTTTGAAAAGCCTATGTGAAAAATAATAAAGATGCACGTCCGTGGGTGTGTCCGTCACCTACGTCATAGCACTGAGTATGTTCTTCGTGTGGATTGGTGTGGGAGTGTCCAGTGTGCATGTTTGCACAGGTGTGCTGACCGTTGGCTAGGTCGTCATGGCATCTCTAACGATGTGTTGGTTTAGTCGAGTTCATCCATGCCGCAGGTGTCGGCATGGGCAGGGCAGGCTGCTGGGCAGGCGGGTGGGCTCATCCGTATGTTCCTGTACCAGGGTATTTTGTAGTCTGGTAGATGGCAAACTCCTCTCGTGGCGGGTGCCTGGGCCGTGATCCTCTAGGCCAGGGGCGAGAGGGGATTGGTGGGAGCCTTTTGTTCCATTCTCCCACTTCAGTAGGGAGGGTGTTCCATTGCTTGGGGGCAAGGAATGTAAAGCTGGTACCTCCTGCTTCGGCTCTTTTGATGGTGGGGATTTTAAGCTGGTTGGCGTGGTGTGTTTTGATGGGTCTGGAGGATGTTACTTTGGCAATTATTTCTGATAGATACGGGGGGCTGTGAGAGATAGGCATTTGTGGGTAATGGACATGGTTTTGAATAGTATTCTCTCTTTCACTGGAAGCCAATGGGCTTTTTGTCTGGCTGGGTAATGTGCTCTGTTTTGGGATACATATCCTTTCCTGCGGACCAAAGAGGCATTGAACCAATAAGGAAGTCATTGACCCTTGACTTGACATCAAACAGTGCCTTGTAATGGTGCCAGGAGGGACTCATTCCCTTACCCGATAATATTTCTGCTCAGGCCCTTGTGAAGAGGCAGAAACCCTTGGCCTTGCACAAATGTTGCTGGCACCATACTGGGGACTCAACCCCCTAACTAGCTGCCTGTGTCTTCCTTGGGTACACAAACCCTACAATTCTGTTGGTGACTTATTTTGGTACTAAAACCCTACTTTCAAAATTTCAGCTTGCCGTGTCCTTGGCTATTAAAATTGTAAATTTCTGCTGTTATTTTCCTTGGGGACTCAAACTCCTAATTATCTGCTGGCATCTTTCTTGGGCACTTTAACCCTAAGTGTGTGCTGGTGCCTTCCTTGGAGACTGAAACCCTAAATCTTCTCTGGTATCGTCATAAGACGCTCGAGACCTAAAGCACCACAGGTGCTTTCCCATATTACTTAGCTTCTTCCGGGAAACTTGAGGGATCCTTTTCCGTAGAAAACACATGCATGGCGAGCCACCAAAGGATTAACACATGGCAAAACCATACTGTTATTTTTATTTTTAGAATAACATCTTATAACTGAAGCAAACGTGTTATGCTAGAATACACTTACCATCTGTGGAAACCTGCAATGGAAATTATTAAGATTACTACACCATTCAGTATAAGGGCGATTTTGAAAATGAGCCCAGAAGATGTGCTACCATTTGTGAAAATGTAAAATACCTATTTGGATACTAAATTCTAAAATGATCAAGCCCATAAAATGAAGTCATGACAAGCATTCTGATCAACCCTAAGACACTGACAGACCTCGCACAAATGTTAATACACAAAAATAAACTGTAAATAAGTCAAGGTCAAACATTCTCTGTTTCTCTCAAAAGTGCAAACCACTGAGGTGGGAAACCCCCGAAAGGGCTTTGTAAAGCCTGCGGCAATACATGCACTGACGTGATCTGCATCCTGAGAATGTTTCCGGCAATGTTGCTGTTAGTCATCAATCATCTTGCTGCAAATACTCTTTGTCAGGCAGGCAGTAGATGCTGTGCCCTCAATGTTGACTTTGTGATATTAATGATCATTCACAACCATTTCCTTTTCCCAGGGATAAGGTATCAGGTAATATTATCCCCATATATATGGTTGCCCTAAAATATATCGCCGGGAAAATGTCGTGGCGATATTATTTGGGTGACCATATATGGGGACAGGGGCAGCGGGGGTTTGTGGGGGTGTCCCCCGCTGTCCATGAAGAAAAAAAAAGGTTTGGGGGTTGCGGGGGTGTCCCCCACATGTTCCATGTAATAATGTCCCTACAAAAAACTGCCATTTTTCGGCGATTTGTTTGCATGGCAATATTTCTGCCGGGACATTATTACATGGAACCAGGGATAATGACATCTGTGAGATTAAAGTTTGAATTGATGGAGCTGCATCAGAATGATAGTGCTTTCCCACGAGGAATTCAACTTTTTTCCTCGTGGTGTGTCTGTGATGAAATGACTACGGACCAGCAGGAGTACAAGGATGAACAGTGTCTAAACTGCTTACTCAGCCCTCACACTTCTACAAAACAACCTTGATTCTAATCATAAAGGTAAAAGAGGCACAACCAAGAGCTATTGTTCACACTCAGAGAAAGGGACTTTTTGGCTGCTCCCCAGGCCTGGTAAAATGCCCACACTGACTATGGCCTCCTCCTTCAGGAGAACAACAGTCACAATAGCCTGTATGGGATTCCCTTTGCTGGCCGGATCTCTCTTTCTATGTGTCATCTCCCATTCAGAAAACAATCTTTGGGAGTTTAGGAGAGTCAGGGGAGTGGGGGGGAGATGGAGGGGGGGTTCAGTGCTCTAG
Organism: Ambystoma mexicanum; assembly: GCF_040938575.1. Taxonomy (NCBI): domain Eukaryota; kingdom Metazoa; phylum Chordata; class Amphibia; order Caudata; family Ambystomatidae; genus Ambystoma; species Ambystoma mexicanum. The sequence goes on along the minus strand of NC_090935.1, from coordinate 341,672,700 downwards.
GCACCCTCACACTTCTTTTCTGTGGGGGTTGACCACTATTGGGTCTGGGAACCCTCTTCATACTTTTGGAAGAAGTGTCAGAACCTCAGTCCTTTACCTCCCTATGTTTTCTGTTACTAGACCAAGCTATGGGAGTTTGTGCGGATGGCAGACGTTTGGCTTTCTGCATTCTAGTGAATGGGACAAAAGGCAGGATACATGCCACTGTTGACCTTCTGGAAGGAAAGGTAACTCCTCCCATGCCAAGCCTGAGATTTCCCAGCTGGAGATGGCCTGAGAGCCTGGCATGAAAGGGGCAATTCCATAACAAAGGACTGCACACCAGAGAGCCTTTGAAGCTGCTGGGTAAAGAGGCAGAGTTAGGACAGTCAGAGAGCACAAGCGGGTTTTAGGAAGGATTTCTCCAGCTTACTTTTTTGTGGGCATTTCCTTCTTTTCTGTCCCCTCCACTTGCTTCAAAACAAGGGTTTCTGGGTATGAAATCAAGAGGCGAGGGTCACTTGTCTCAAGGAAGGGGATTATACTCCTTAAAGCAGACTTGCTTTCCTCCAATCCCCTGTGGCGATAACGGTAACCAATTTTGGCTGTAATTTGGCAGAATTACCGCCAAACTTGGAATGAGGCCCAAGCTATTTCTTCTTGAATGTCAACAGATTTATATGTGTGCCAATTAGCTCCCAAGTGATCATTTATATTGAGTTGCATGGGAAGGCATTTTAGAGCGAATCCTTGCTACTCTGCACTAACGGTTAAAAAGTAACAAGAAGAGATTTATTACTGTAAGCCTGATGTTATTTTACAGAGTCTACATCCTGTTTGAAAGTAAACACAGAGCCACATTGTCTTACTGTAACACAGTAGACAATATAACTGAAAAGGAAATGTCTTTTTCCTTCGCTCTTGCTCTCTCTCTTTCGCTGTGCGTGTGTGTTAGTGCTCAGTGCACGGCTACAATGTATGTTTCAGACAGTATGTAGCCTCAAATAAACCATATCAGGCTACCGGTAATGAATCCATTCCTGTTACTTAGTAACAGCTGCTGCAGAGTGGCAAAGAAATGACTGCCCACAGGAGTCCATTTGAGCGCTCATTTCTGAGCTAATGTATATATTTATATATGGCCTACTGCCCTTCACCAAGATCCTACTTATGATTACTTAAATGCTTCATAAGAAAGATTGCGCACTATTACTACGGTGTTGAAAGGAAAAAAGAATAATTGTCTATGTTATACTCTCACCTGCGGTCGTTAAAATGCATCTGTACGCTGAGGCTCATCTAGATATAGGTTACATCTTGGTTAATCCTGTGAAATCTATGCCTATTGTTACATGCATTGCACAATCGCACATTACCTGTTGGCCCCAATAATCATTAGTGGTCTGTTATAGAACTGAAAGAAATGTCTTAAAAGCCAAGTACTAAGGGTAGGTGTTTGATACACCTATTTCTTTGAAGGTTTTGTATAGCGCTGCACAGCACCTGAAAGTCACTCCCGATGGCTAGGACAAGCAAAACGTGGTGGCCAAGTTTGGTTTCCCAACGTTTTGAGACACACATAGTTGAGTTTTGCCTTCAGGTTGAGGACTTTGGACTCTGTATTTAAGGTGCATACAAATGAGTTAGTGTATTAGATAATAACTGGTTGACTTTTGGATTCTGGCCAGAATGTAGTGAGAATCTCTATTCTGGAAACAGACTAGAACCTTGCCAAAGGAGGCATTGAGCATGGTGCAAACAATCTTGAAACGAACTCTTGCCTCCTTTGGAAGCCAGTTGAATGCTTCCAGAGTAGGTTTAATATGGGACAAGACTGATGGCTGGAGGGTTCTGAATGACTCGAAAGGCACGGACAATGCTCCGGACCACCCGCCAGAACATCGGTTTTCAGTCTGCCGTGCCATTACAGAAGGGGAAACACCATGTTTGGATCTAATGGTTTAATATGGCCCTGCATCCATAGGTTTCAACACACGCCGGTTGCCTGATTCCACACTCTGCAGTCTGTATACACATTTCTTGGGTAGTTCATGTGTGGATGATGGTATGATACTCGAAACAAGCCACTGGCCGCGTTCCGCTTAAATCCTTGCCGTTCCTCTTAAATCCTTGCAGTATTTGGAATGACACATTGGCAGTATTCTTCTGAGAATAGCAAGTTGGAGGTTGTTGTTCTTGATTAGGGAATATACAGATTTATATTAGATCTGAAAGAACCTTCATGTTTATATCTGTCTATTAGATCAGATAAAAACACACCTAAAAAAGAAGCATTCCTGAGGGAAGACATTACATTGCCAAAGGGAAATGTACATAGGATAACCTTGATGGGCTATACATTGAAGCCTTCAGCACTTAGCACTCATCCAGTTGTCAACTGTGGAGGCGGGAGTGGAGGGAAATCGAGCGAGGGGTCAACAGTGATTTTCAAGAGGCTTGTGCTGTGGGGGGGTGGGGCTGTGGTGGCAAATGAGAACTTCACATTCTTTCTGTGTAAGAATGGGACGCCTTTGAAACACAAGCTCTAAGTGGTGCTGTAAAACACAAATCAAAATGGCACACGCTCATATCTTTGCCAAGATGTGGCCTGAAATTACAGTATTTATGTATTATGCCAGGTCTCTTCTGCCTGGGGAACTTCAGATGTTTCAACTAAGTTTCCATGATTCCTCTCCATTGATAGTATTGGAAAAGGCTGTACGGAGTTGAAGTCCATGACTTGTGTAAAGCCAAAGGTTGCAGACTCCTGTACTGTGCCCTCTGAACCGATATGTTGGTGGAATGCCCAGTCCTGACCCCACGGGGGAAATCTAGCCAGCCATTGGACCCACAAAACAGGTGTCCAGGAAAGTCAATTTAAGCCCGGCTTTGTAATAGCAGGTGGCCGACTAGAGTATGTAAACCCAGCCCGGCCAGACCAAAATGATGGGTGTTCATGTTGAGAGCAGAGTTGGAGGACCACTAGACTAGGCGGTGCAAAGAGGACAGTGGAGACAAGTGGTGTAAAGACTGTGGCAATGTTTGTAGAGAGTGCAGGGAAGGTGTTGCATGTGAGAGAAATTGGTACCAATGTGGATTGTGTAGTGTTGGTTGTAGATGTGAGAGCGTGTGTATGGTAGGCAAGAAGGAGGTGTGAAGAAGTGTAGGAGTGTGTGGAGAAGGCCACAAGCTCAGAAAGTAAGAGCGTTAGGATGGTAGTAAGGTGGTGGTAATAGTTGAAGTGGTGAAAGGGGGGAGGTAGAAGATGAGATGGAGAGTACTGGAGGCAGAGAAGGAGAAAGGGAAGTAGGAAGTGTGGTGAGACCATTACTAGGTAGGAAAGAAGTGTAGAACAAGGGAAGAGTGGAGTGACAGGGAGAGAGAGAGAGAGAAAGAGAGAAGGAGAGAGAGAGAGAGAGAGAGAGAGAAAGGGAGAGAGAGAGAAAGAGAGAGGAAGAGAGAGAGAGCGCGAGAGAGAGAGAGAGAGAGAGAGTTAGATGGGGAGAAAATTAAGATTCAGGGGTGTGTAAAGATAGAAAGAAGGAAAGCAATGAGGGGAGAAAGGTGAGCAGGAGAGAGAGAATCATGTGGTGAGATCCTGGAGAACATTGAGAGGGAAGAAATCAGAAAGCCAGGAACCCTTAGGAAGTCCCTGAGGGAGCTATTTAAATATGTCCATGGCCTTTAGGTCCACCTTTAGAGAAAGGTTTAGAGAAAGAAGTAGCTATTACCAAGCAATAGTTGTAATATCTGGTAAATCGTACCAGGGAGAAGGAAAGCCTGAGGCGTGGATTGAGGGACCCAACATGTAGGTCGAGGAAATTGGACTATCTCGAACTCACAGACCATAGAAAACCCTCCAGTTTTACCCATCAACAAATTGAAAACCTGGAGAGAAAATAGCAAGCTTCACCTTCTCACTCTTTGCTAGAACAACACCAGGGAAATACCATTACCAACACTATTACATGAAATAACGATTCTGCCGGGGTTGCAGTCCAGACCTACTAGGACTTAGCAACATTCCTACAGACCTTCCTGGAAGTCTTCTCAGGAGATAGAGGGTTTTTCTCACAAAGTCCGAACACTACCTGAACGATTATCAGACTGAAACCCTAACACTTACACAAAGCTTGCAAAAAGACCTTAAGAAAAAGATTACAGAAAATGCTGGTCTGAAGGCTCATCAAGAGGACCCAAAGCAAACGGGCCTACCCATTGTTTTGTTAAAAAACACCTGACAAAAGATGGAGATTCGGAGTGTACTGCCACAGTGATCTAGACAGGGCTCTGTCTGGAATTTTACACCCTCAGATTAATGTAGTAGCTACCCCACTGTGAAAAGTATCCCGCCCTACAACCCCAGTACACCTTTGAATCAAAGGATGTTTGATTGGAAATGTCCAGGTGGTCATTGACTTTGACTCTGGCATGAGCCCTTTGATTTTGTTGTCCTCTCTCAAATGCCTCTATTACATTGACTGACTGGCACTTTGGCTAGGAAATGGAGCCGAGGCTCATCATCGGAAATAATGTTGGCACAGCAATATTGTTTTATGGAGTGACAGTATGGGTTGGGATTGTATGTTGATTAACTGCTGGGTGGGGGACTAAAGATGACATGTAGTCCAGTGCTCTGCATGATGCCACATCATACCGGATTGTGAAGATATGGTACACATGGTGTGCCCAGGCTTCTACACGGGGCAGAGTTGTGTTGCATAAAGTGGCAACATGTTATTGATCTTTGTCCACGTTGAAAGAAAAAACAAACACACTTTCGATTCCCATGATTGGCTAAGTTGTGGCATACTTGGCACTTCTTACTTTGAAGGTGGTGTTGTTTGGTGCTGTTGGTGGCAGCAGTTGTCTGGATAAAACAGGCTTGAGATGTGTCTCTTCCAAATCTTACAGGTTGTCTTTAAAAATGTGCTGTATATAGGTGGGGCATGCCTGAGTATATCAGTCATAACTTTATTTCGGCGTAAAGCCATAAAAGTATTTCACAACAAATATAAAACATCGCAGATAAATTAGACTAAAACATTTAATTCAACGTAAAGTTAAATTATATGAAATGCAGTTTTTTTTGTGGGGCTTGGTTCATTGCAAAGGCTTCTCTGCATAAGTCGTAGATTTTTTACTATCAAAGGTTTGGATAGGACAATGCTACATTGGCACTCTAATCACTGGGCCTCCCTTACCAGTATGTTCAAGAGTGTGCTTTGCCGCTTGCTCGTGCAGAGGGGGTTGATGGGCTAGATGTTCTACTATCCATCTGGGCATCACTAGTTGACCCTGTTGGCATGGCCTGCATCCACTCAGCCACATTTCCCCTGTTTTGAGTCTGATGGTTTTCTCCACCCACCGGTAACCCATTAAGAGAGCCTTGTGGACAAGGGATATGCTTAGTAAGCCAAGAGGGCTCATCAGTGGTATCCATTTGAGATGGCAATGGCTTCCCCCCTCCACTTGGTATAGGAATTTCAGGACTGGCTGTGAGATGATGGTACTCCAGCCAGTGCTGGCTAAGGAGTGGTTCAACTAAGGCGGAAAGTTACACAATAGTGGGGCTGGGGCAGAAGTGCCAACATCATGATCATTGGATTCCCCTGTGACCACGTGGAGATGAAATCAAGAAACGGTCGAGGGGGGCTACTGGGAGGCCTCCCAGGGCGTGGTGGATCAGTGCCGGTCTTGGTTCTGTGGTCAATGGGCTGATGCTCCAAATGACAAACAGAGCCCCTGGCTTAATTCGTTGAACAAGTGGACATATTAGTTTTGGTAGGGGCCTTGATGTTGCATACAGTTTTCCACCTCCCCCCCAGGGATCCATGCTGACATGGCCGTTGAATGAGCCCAGAAACTGGTGGAATTCACTGATTAAATAATGTAGCAGGACGTTGTGAGGCCAGAATATGGCAATTTATGTGGTTCTACATTTCAAGTGGATTAAAACTCACTTATTGACATTCACAACAAGTTAAGATTCAGTTTCATTTTTTTAACCTAATCCATATTTCCTGCCTTGCATGTGACCTCTGATACATAGAAACATCCGATACATTAGGGCTTTCTACACTTTGTTAATATGCAGATCCAACATTCTAAGCGAGTACGCAGATACAAGTTGAGAAAGATGCCACTACCTAGATATGAGGTCTTTAATGGTGATGTGGGTGTCACCTGGACACGTTTTTGTTTCCTCATTATAATAGAGCTTTAGGATAATAGTTGAATATACACCCAGCAACATGCACTCACCAAAAAATATACATGCCACAAAGTATTGAAACACACATGTAACAAAAACCTTTAAAGATATTAGGGCAGGCCATTGTTCTTTCTTGAAGTAAAAGTAAATGAATAAACTAAACTAAGTATTTTACTTTCTGTATGCATTTCTTTTGATATGTATATCGTTTTTCTATAAGCAGAGTGTTATATTAGGTCGTAGAGTTGAGACATGCCCGCATTATGGAGTTTGTGTTTGGACAGTGTGAGCTGTCATCCGTCATTGTCAGCAAGAGAACGCCCATTTTGGTATAACATCATTTCACCATGTTATTGTATTAAAGGTGCTATTCCAGCCCCAGATAGGGAGGCGCAACTACCAACCACAGGAATGAGCAAGAAGGGATGGGGCAACTCCTAGGGGGGACAGGTAAAAACACGACGGGCACACAAATGATCTGTAGTAACGCCATGAATGTGTGCCTCTTGGGGAAATGCAGCGGTAGGATTGCACTGTGTATGCCACCAGCCCAGGGAGTTTATGTATATTACTAAAATATAGGGAAAAATCCCAGGTAAACACACTTAGCAGGGATGCCCCCAGGATGTGACTCAACCAGGAAGCATGCGCTGAACACATGATCCACACATCACTGATTAGAGAGCAGGGAGACAAAGCTCCGGCTGTGGGTCAGGGGCAGAACGGAGTAGCTGAGACAGCATTGGGTTATGTAATGACAGGGAAGCAAGTGAATTCCACGGGCACTCAGTGGTAGAAGGGAAGTGGACCTGGGCCAGAGAACCATTCACATAGCTACAAATGCCTTTTGGCAGGTGGATATGGGAATGGGGGAACTACACAGAGCGGCATGTCTTGGAGGTCCAATCAGATGGTGCATTTCTGTGTCCCTGGGAGGTGGCCAGCCTTCAGAGTATCTAGCCCAAGGTCTATGAAAGCCATTATCTGGCAGGTGATGTGTGAAAGTCTCACTTCCCTAAAGAAGCAGGGTGTCTCGTGTTTCTTCCGTAATGGTGCTGATCAATGGAAGAATAATAAAGTCCTAGTGGTCAGCACAAATGTTATTTTACTAATTGCAAATTGCCTGCAGAAGGTGTCAGAAGTGATGTGGCGCCACATGGGGAGTTGATGTTTTGGGATACTGTTGACCTGTATGCTCCAGTCTTGTTCAGGCCCACCGTTTTGTTTGATTTGTGCTCACCCAGCTGTAATAAACAGCGTTACTTCTTGCCCGGTGTGTACCCCTTTTTGGACTACTTGTGGTAATTATTTTATTACGGGTTTTGGAGGACCTCTGATACATTTTTATGCTAGTTTACCTTTCAGAATTAAGGCCCTTTAACTTTAATTTTATTTTGTGGTGACTGCATGCTCCTCAAGGTCGGGATGTTTTGGTAGAAAAAGCAGACATTGATTAATTGTTGCAAAGGAAGCAGCCTCTATAATTTGAAACCCAATTCCAGACAAGCAGGTGCTATCCAAGGTGAAAGGCGAATAAATACACAAAGGATGCATGGACACAACATGGCATTATTGCCAAGTTACAAAATGACAGCATGAATATAGCGCCCCCAGTGCAACGAAAACCCCTATTTTTGTGAGGTTAATGCCATGATAATTTGAAGAAAATAGACAAAATTAAATCCAAACAGCAGTGTCTCAGCTTGGTAGTTCATCAAAAAGATAGCGGGAATGTCATGGTGTACATGTCTGCATCCTGTGTTGAGATGGGAGTTGCATGGTGTGCAGGTGCAGGGCTTAGAGAACAGAAAAATCATATAATAATGTTCTGGGGCTTCGCAACATATCTGTCCTCCCTATTGTTTCCCAGATTCTCATTCATCAGCATTGGTGGGACGTGAAGGCTCAAAGCTATATAATAAGCTTTAAAGTCCAATTATTACAGACATGTTTTTTACGAATGCCTCATGCGGGTCAGCCAATAAGGACACGGTCTGAATATAAATGAGGTCATGATTTTAGGGTGGGGATTTCTTGGGGGAAGCAATGGTGAAGCTGCCAATGAGTTGGCAAGATGTATGGTGTTCTGTAGGGGTTTAGTGATGGATAGCCAATGATATTCTTAGGTTTTGAATTATTGTAACACTTATCAAATATGCTAAATTTGTGGTTTTCAGCTTTAAATTGTTGAGCACCATATGGACGTGTGAGACGGTGTCCATTTATTATGATGCATGCTCTCTCCCCGCTGTTCCGGAAATAAAGCTGTGTTCTTTCTGCAGTTCGAGTACTCTTTTTTTGACAGTCTTTTTTCTCTCAATTTGGTTTTTTTTTTGGGACAGCTCCACCTTTACAATTTAATGACATTTTATTAACTAAAGATAATAGATATTGTTTGTCCAACTTTGTCGCACATAGTCAGCAATGTAGCAAGCAACCCCGTGTCAGGGTTGTGCTTGGCTGGTAATGGACCGCTTGCCTAGCCTTGGTGAGGGCTTGGCGTCATTACTGGCCATGTATGCACTCCTGACAAGAGGGTGATACATATGTGTACCACAATGTTTGCCTTGGGTGCAAATAGTTTATTTAGATTTCTTATGGGAAATGGGCTCTGCACTTATTGTGTGAGCCCAATCTCCTAAAGAAAAACAAGATGTCTGCCACATAGGAAAAGGGACTTTGTTCCTTTTATATTTCCATGGCGGCAGTCACGGACAGCCGGAGTGCTGATATGTCCACCAGCTAAGTGGGGCGGCAGGGAGAGGAGTGGGCAAAGGGTTCCGGATACCTCGGAGGGCTGGGTGTATACAGATACCTCAGGGAGATGTTCCTGTCAGTAGTACCTGAATAATTTACACTTGGCTGGACCCCTTTTGCAATGGCTCAAACAGGCTAAAATACGGTGGTGTGTGGGATATTCTTGCCCATGCCAGTGCGCGCCCCACTACACCCCTTTGCAGATTGGGGAAAGGAAACAGCCAAAAATGGATGTGCTAAACCCTGTGTGCACCAAATCTGAAAAACTGTGCATGGTTCACAAATCATAAAAGGCTGCATCACCCTGCCATACACAGTCAAAGTTGGTGTAAAAACAGGACTCACTGAATGTCAGTGGGTGCTGTCACCTGTCACATGAAGCAAGGCCACAGAAGGGCTAAAAATCCGAAAATGCTCAAAATTAAGTTTTCCTAATCAATTGCAACCTTAAAAGTACTGTTTTGGCACTAAATTCAGTCATTTCCCCAGTGAACTATTGAAAGGAAAAGTGTGCTGAAATCACAAATTCTCCTGGTGACTCAGAAATAATCCGGGCTTCACTGACTGACAGCTGCATAAGAAAATTAGATGTCAAACCCAGTTTAAAGCGTTTCTTTTCCTGAAGAAATTGCAAAATTCCCATATTTAAAACATGTTTGTGAAGTGCTTAATTCTTCTAAATGGTCGAATCCCTTGTAAACTGTGCTTATTTTTATATGTGTGAAATGAAAAGACTGTAAAGTGAATTTAAAGCAACCCAGTATTGGAGTTAAGTAAATACTTAATTCTGATCTGATAGTGACAGCCTGGGAAAGATTTACACTTCAAAATGGACACTCCCTTGCTACAGGAAGCCTTAATGGTTCCTGCGTATTGACAACAAGGAGCACAATGGACTCATTAGACATTCGTCTTTGGCTGAGCCAAGAACAATGACACGCTGCCTACTGATCTCTACAGGAGAGCTTCCCTCTCCAGTAGGAGGACACACCTCCCTGATCAAAGGACTGGGACAGCTGTTGCCTGTGAAGGGGAGTTACAAAGAAAAAAAAACTGCTGGAACATCTTGATGTTTAAACCTTTATTTGTGATTAAATTAGAAACTCTTTAACTGTGCAACCAGAAAGAGGATAAATCTAAAAATTGGTAGATGTTAACCTAATTTTAGGCTTTTGCTTTGAAGACATTAATGGACCCTGTACCACCTAAGGAACCAAAGTTACAGGAAAACCCTAATTGTAGCAAAACTATTAATGTTGGCAGTCTAAGATTGTATGTACATGATCTAGTGATAATCGCCCAGATCTGTACGGAATTAGAAGATATTAGTCCAGACTGTTATGATTAAAATTGATAAAATTATATAGCTCTCACACAGATGAGAATTAAATGTGAACATAACCCATCAAATATACAATATGTGTGTCCCATTTTATTAGGGGACATCATTTTAGAAATTTACATTTGTGCAAAAGATGTGGTCAAAAGCAATGTGGGAATTCCTAAATCCCATCATAAAGATGACAGCTCTTTTCTGACTGCCAACCAGAACAAGGCAAGTGCCTGTGGCCACTCACAGCCATGGGGGTGTGTTTTGAAATTCTGCCCACACCATAACCTTGGTGATGTCACTTGGTATGATAAATATAGGAACTTCACCACACATAACAGACTGCTTCCTGAAAACATCCAGATGTCCGCGTTGAGCTTTGTTCCTGACTTCTTCATTCTATCCAGAACTCTTCACCTTGCAGCTGACTCCAGATTTCTTGCACAATCCAGACTTTAGCATTGCTGAACTCTGTTAAGCTAGACCCAAATTCAGCTATCCCAAACTTGAGGGGATTTAAGTCTGATTCAGTCTGGCTTGCTACCATTAAGGCTTGCCCGCTGAAACTTGCATCCTGCTATCTACAGTGTCCAGTGACCATAAGGGCTCATCCAAATCCAGCTGAGGTGCAGTCCAAAATTGACTAGAACCGCACTGCTGTTCCAATCCCTCTAGAGGTGCCCTGCTGCCGGTAGACCTGACCCGATCCAATGACCAGAACCTTGACGGTCCAATTTTAATTACAAGGGACTGTAAGTATCAATAGGAAGAACAGTGACCCATAGTATATTTGCATTGTCTTATCCCAATCTCAACCCATCTCATCTTTAACTCCAGAACCCTAGTATTGTCAGAACCATTCTTCCGCTGATTTTTCTCATTTGTTTTACAAAACCATAAGTCATTAGTGATTTAGAGTAACTAAAGTAAATCCCAGAAAGAAATAGAGTATTCACCATGTGAAGGGTTATGGTGGCCACTTAACTGTGGAGAATCCTGGATGGCATTCTTTTTTTCACAGTCATAAATATAGTGTAATCAAACCAATCTGTCATTTTTAAAACCGAATTTCTGTTTTCATTTTCGCACCTATTTTTCAAAAACACCTCTCACTAAAACCTCTATAACTTCTTCAATGTTATAGCTAGAAACGGAATTTCAACTCTCACTGATACCTAAAACCTTTAGCTACCTCCGCAACCATAATCCCCATCTCGGAACAGTGTATTTGACCTGTTTCCATCAAAAATCCAATAGTGAAATTTTGCCGCGAATTTGCAATTTTCAAAAGTTTACACGTGTCTTTTTCCCATTCAAAGTGTTTCTTAAAATCCCATCCTGATCTAAAGTGTGTACTGTTGTTTATATTGTAGCTTATGTGTGTTAGGACTGGTTTAGTGTTGCTTCCCTAAGAATTTTTCTCCATTTAAGTATTTTTGCTCCCTTTTGCATTATTTCACGAAGCCATTTTTAAAAGTGTCAATTTCCAAAAGCGGTTTTCTCTCTTGTTTGGGGAGGGAGGATTTTATTTAAACTCTAGACATTGGGCCTCATTATGACCCTGCCGGTCTAGAAAGAACGGTGGCAGTAAAACCGCTGCCACCATTCTTTCCAGACAGGTCTGACCTGGCAGGATTTACACCACCTGCCTGTAGGCAGACATGGAAACACCAGCTCCGTCATAGACAGAACCAGTGTTTCCATTTCGCCCGTCCCCATGGAGTCCTGTGGGACTACATGGGAATGGGGACTTACAGAATTCCGTCTCTGGAATTCCCGGGTCACCGGGGTCGTAATGCCTCGGTGATTCCGGGAATCATGGAGGCAGAATGGTAATACGGGTCTGGTGGTAACCTGCCGTTTTTTCCAGCACGGTTACCGCCGGACTCGTAATGAGGCCAATTGTCTTTCATTCCTGAATACCTGCTGATTACTGACATTTGTGTAGGGTTGCTCATTTGTACCTTAAGAACTTTGCAGGGGGAAATATTAACCTGTTCTTTTTCCTGTGTTTTCTATTCTGCATTATTATAAGTGAATTCAATTGCTTTACTTATTTTTAAATTGTATTATCACCGCTTGGTGATTGTTGCCACAAATATATATATATATATATATATATATATATATATATATATATATATATATATATATATATATATACATATATATATATATATATATATATATATATATATATATATATATATATATATAAACGTATGTGTGACTTGAATATTAAATAAATAAATAAATATATACCTTTACAAACTAGCCTGATTCCTGGTCCACTGTGACCTGTGGGTATTTTGAGACAGGTGTGATATGGGTGGTATATCATTCAGAATATTGAACTTATGGACACAAATAAATAAGTATTTCTTTGTGCACTACGTGCCAGGCGAGACCTGGGTGTGTGCCTGATTGAAATCCTTAACATGTGGAAGGTTGCCCAAGCAGTGCCAGTGGTTCAGATTAATTGAAAACTTCAACCCATTACTTTTTTGCTTTCAGTGACTAGACTATGGGCCTCATTACAAGGTTGTTGGTATCCTGGAGGTATTACCACCAGGATATCATCAACTGGTAACACTGTCACTCCCACTTGGTCTGGTGAAATTACTGCCAGATTACAAGTGGCAGTAAGGGCAGCCAATCCCCATTCCATGCAGTCCCACAGGTAATACTGGCTACTTTTGCAGGTGGGTGGTGGAATTACATTCAGCTCTTAGCTGGAGGTAATTCCAGCCACCCCACCGGCAATCTTGCACTTTGCCGGTGTCATAATAACATGATGATAATTCCCTTTACCAGCACATTATTACCACACCAGCAAAGTTATAATGAGGCTGTATCTTTTGACATCGCTCTCAGCTGAACCTTCTCCGAACGCCACTTTGCTGAGTGTGGCTCTGCAGACTTTGTCAAGCCAATCGTGCATTTATGGATGCCTAACATCCCGCATATATAATGAAAGAACAATTATTACAGTGTCGTGCAAAACAATATGATGATCGCTAAGACTGATATCACCACATAGGGGGTCATTACGAGTTTGGAGGCAAAAATGGTGCTATTAGCTATTAGCTTTTAGCACCATGGCTGCCTCCAAACCCGTGTCCGGGTAGTCGGAATGGGGACTTACCGTGTCATTCCAACCTTGGAGGACCCGGTAAATCCCCATTCTGAAAACCATTCCCCATTCCCATTGAGCCCCAATAGGGCTCAATGGTAATGGGCAAGGAGCTAATAACGGGCCTGCAAATAGCGGGCCCGTTATTAGCTCCCTGGTCCCTTGCCAGCTCCCGCTAAGGGCGGCTGGTTAAACCAGCCGGTCTTAGTGGGACCCGCTAAGGGACCTCGGAATGCGGTGGTAGGGTGTTAACAGCACCGCCATCCTTGCCGGTACCGTTAACCCCCTACCACTGTACTCGTAATGAGGCCCATAGTCTACTTACGCATGTTGGAATTATAAACAATATAAAGAGTCTTATCAGCAACAGGAACTGCATACTCTAAGAGAATACACCGAGCATCCCAGTAATTTATCTCAATCTTTTCAATAGTATAAAACCGTGAATAGTTGGATAGCCTTGAGGAATAACTGTGGAGGTCGAAACACATGTTGGCTGTTTAAAGCTGGGAACTATTATTGATCCAGCTGTGTGGGCATGCTCAGCAGAAAGGGAAACATTAAAGAAATCCATTCTAATACCTACTCTCAGTCACCATTGAAAGTAGATCAATACCAAAAAGGACAAATGTTTTCAAAAATGTCCCCAATGCTTAAATTGATGTATATTTGAGTTTGCACGATTGTGCTATTGTCGATTCGTCCTTACTTGTTAAATAACAGTGGCCAGGGTCTTAGACACTTATTTACACAAGCCTGCGCTGCACCCTTCAACTATAAAAATGTAACAGGCACGGTAGAATCTGCATTACGTTGGCCCAGCACACAAACGTGATTGGGAAAAGTCTATCAATCTATCTATCTATCTATCTATCTATCTATCTATCTATCTATCTATCTATCTATCTATCTATCTATCTTTATTTATTTATTTTTCACTTATTAGGCGCTTATACAGCAAGTATGAACTGTTACAAAGCGCCCACAGGGCAAAGGGAAGAAACAAGGGGGTGAAAAACAATCAAATTAAAAATATATTTTTTTTTAAAGTACAAAAAACTGTGGAGGGATACAGGGAAAAGGACGAAAATACTAGGCCTTGTGAATATTCAGAACGTGCAAGTGCAGAAAGGGAGAGGGCAGAGTGAGTAGGTGCTTGATTGTCCGTGCTCGTGGGTGAGCAACAGATGAAGTATGTGTCTATGAGTCTGCCTAACTATCTCTGCAGCGGTGCTGATCAATATGACACATGTGCCACTCTTATGATTTAGAAGATTGTGCTAAATGGCATTTTACCAAAAACAACACAAAGATGATTGCATGGTTAAGGATCTATAGAGAATGGCAGACGGTATGTGACGCATTTAACGCCACTGGGGCAGCACAACGTATGTTTTACAGCAGCTGAAAAATGTGGCACACATAGTACAACATTTAGCAAATACAAATAGGCTGCACAAGACCCGGCACAAACACAGTGCAACCTTCTCTAGGATTATGCGTTTAGCCATGGCAGTTGCAGGAGTGAGCCTCCTGTCCAGATTGGTGCTCATGATGCTAGACTGCACAAAAGGTAAGTGTCATACCGTGCGCATTAGTATTCAGCGTCAGAGAAACATGCATGCAGCTCTGTTATGGTCAAGACAGAATAAGCTGTCATTGCTCAGGCAAGAAGCAATCGTACATGACACTAGCAGGAGATTGCTGTTTCCCCAGGACCATAGCATCACTGAACAAAATCATCATCACTTCAGAGCCTCAAACTTGTGAATGGCAAACACCAGATCTAAAACAAACCTTGAGCACTTTAGCAGCATGATGGGAGCAACACAGCTCCACACATGAGCAAAGCACCCTTAACAATGTTTACCCTGAAGCATCATCCCACATGTGGCGTGGAGCAGTTAAGTGCCTAGTTTACATATGTCTTCAATAGAGTTTTAATCTCCTTTTGGACCTCACCACCAATGGAAGTATCCTGGTAACTATAAGTGGCCATTGGTGGATGTGCTCAATGAAATGTGTTTTAAAGTTAGACTCACCGATTCGCAGAAAAAGTATTTCCAATAATGATAACAACAACAGCTTTTTAATATCGCGTTTCATAGTACTTTAGCAATAAGCCCCGAGCCGCGGGGGCATTACAGGGTCAGGTAAGGCCCCAGGGCCCATAGTTTCATGACGCCCTTAATGAAGGCCCGGGGCATTTCCTGACTCGGTAATGTCTCTGCGGCGAGGAGCTTATTGCTATTAGTACCGCAGCCCATAACACCGGTGTGCTGAAAGTAAATTTGTTCTGTTCCGAAATGCTCCAGTGTTTCGGTACAGAAAAAATAAAATGTAAAAAAAAAATGGCTGCTGAGGAAGGGAAAACGAAGTCTGTTTTGCCGTTCCATGCTGGCTATTGAAAAAAATAGACAAAAAGTAAACAAATAAAATGGCTGCCATAGAAACGAGAGAAGGGACTACATGTAGTCCCTTCTTCCTTCCCATGACGGCATGTTGCAGATCGGGAGCGGACGCGCTGGGTGCAGAAGTGTTTCCAGCATGTCTGCTCTCGAAATGGACCAAAAAGAAGGTAAGTGGGGTTGGGAGAGTGTGAGGGGATTGTTTGGATTGCGGAGGGTCCAGGGGGAGGGAAAACACTTACCTTGATCCCCCGGCCTGGGAAGATGACAGCCTCCAGCCTTGTGGTGGCTCGGAGCGGGGATTACCCTGTTCCGAGACTCCTCATTGGCTAAGTGGCTGCCACACCCCCCCACTGAGGACATGAAGGAATGTAGTGGGGAGAGGGATTCCCAGTCAGGTAGAGCCCTGGTGAGGGCCAATCAGATTGATTGTTACAATCTGATTGACCCTCGCCGGGTACTAATTGGGATTAATGGTGCACAGTGTACTGAAGTAGGTAGGATGAAATGTTGAGCTTGCATTGCCAGATGTCGAACCTAACACCACAGAGTTCAGATGAGATCTGTTCAGTGATGTCTATCCCACTGAGTTATCGTACTGGCTGTTGAAAGACTTTCAGAAAAGCTAGAGACACTAAATGATAACCCTTAGGTAATGTAATCGAAAGTGGCCTTACGTAGCAGACTTTCTGCCATTTTGGATTGCTTCTTGGCTAATGGTTTGGAAGAGAAGGTGGCGGGGAAGGTGGATTAGAGGGAGAAAGGGAGAGGCATATGTGAAAAGTTAGTTGTTGATGGGGGCAGGCCAGAAGTGGCATAGTTCTGTGTGCCATTGTGTTTCTAGGTAAAGAGGCAGGGACTTGGGAACCTATCTGTCCAGAAGGGGAAGCCCATGATCAATTAGCTTCTAGTGCTGGAGTAACAGAAGAGGCACTAGACTGGACCAAAGGGGCTATGTGGTAAGAGTAAGGTTTTTTGGGGGGCCATGAACATAGAGAGCTTTCCATGGCTCCATGTTGTTTAGTGTGTTGGAGGGGTGCATGTAGGCATTAGGTTGTAATGTGAATGGGGACTTATGTATGTAGAAAAAGCCTGTTGGTTAGTTGACAGACAAAGCTGGTCCTTTACTGTTGGTATTACTCCCGTTAATAGATCTCTCCCAGTGATTTCATGTATATATTTTTATTTTATTTTGTATTTTTTGCATTAGTTCATGAACAAAAAAAGTTTACAAATTACATTTCAACTATTCCATCCCACATGGGTCATATTATATAGTCTCAATGACATACACCAGGTCACAGAAAGGCCAAGGATCATTAGTTCAAAGGATTCCATTGCGGGTTGTCTGTTACAAGGATCCTTTTGAAAAAGATAACAACTGACAAGACTCGAGACACCATATCACCGTTTGACAAGGTGTCCCACCATTCGTCCGGACACAATGATGGGAAGGTCCAGAACAATGAATCAAAGTATAGAGTTCTAACCTCGGTTAGCCCTGGGGAAAACAGTAGCAGGTTCTCCAGTTGACCACTCGCCGAGCAAAACCGACACTGACTTGTTTTATTTGCTTGTAATGGAGACCTTGAGGCAATTAATTTGTTAGTTGGAAGCAAGTTTAGCCTAATCCATAGGAATAGGTTTCTAAGTTGGTTGATCAGAAATTTCCCCAGGTATTTCAGGAAAAAGTACCCAACTTTCTTACTTTGTGATCCTGTTGCTGATACAATTTGTATGATGAAGCTTTTTCCAGGTTATGGTCCAATCAAGCTCATACAGTTTTGTTTTTACTCTGCATAGTTTAGATAATAGGTCCTCCGTAGCACAGCCAATATGCTTCAACTTGAGATTTTTAGCATGCACCCAGTCCTTCGATGGGCCATTAGTGCATTTCCCCATTTCATTGTGTATTAGCAAAAATAATACTGGCCTCGAGGCCCCAAGACATTTCCCATACAATGTCAATCTCTTG
Source organism: Ambystoma mexicanum (assembly GCF_040938575.1). Taxonomy (NCBI): domain Eukaryota; kingdom Metazoa; phylum Chordata; class Amphibia; order Caudata; family Ambystomatidae; genus Ambystoma; species Ambystoma mexicanum. The sequence goes on along the minus strand of NC_090935.1, from coordinate 341,654,904 downwards.
CATTCAACTGTTGCCATTAAGGAGATGGTACCTAGCTCTCTTTGCAGAATGCACATAGGAAGTGAAATGGGGAGTCCCAAAACCTTCCTCCAAAATGCACCTACGAGCTTGAGCCATAGCTCATCGGGGACTCTCAAAATTGCCTCTGCACCATAAGTAATGGTTGGAACAACTTTCACAAAAAAAAACCTAAATTCGGCACTAGTTTGAAGCGTCCGTATATCATATTTAATCTAATGGCTTGGCTCACCAGAGCTGTGGTCTTAATATGGAGGAAATACACTGTCAGAGTGTCGACATTGCTGTTGTTGATCATGGTTCCCAGATATTTAAATGCTGACACCTGTTCAACCTTTGTTTGGCTGAGGTGCCATTCGAAGAAGTTATGTTTGGAGTGTTTTTCCTAGTTCTTTCTAACACCAAGATCTTTGCATTCTCTGTGTTAATCTGGAGATGATTTTCCTCTTCATATTTCCTTAGTTGGTCTAGCTGCCAGTGAAGATCGACCAGCATTTGATCTATTAATTCTAAGCCGTCCATGTAGAGGAGTCTGTTAATGTGAATCCCAGCAAAGCGAGGAGGAAAACATCTCACTGTGTCGAGTGTTAAGCCAATATCCGTCAAAAAGAAATTAAAAAGTTTCAGTGCCAGGGGGCAACCTTGCTTTAGCTCTCTGGATGTTTCAATTTCTGCCAACAGTAGACCAGATTGATGTAAGCTTATTCTCATTGTGGTATTTGAATGAAGAGCCATCAGGGGGTCCAATATGGACCTTGGGCAGTTCAGTCTTCACAGTTTTTCCCCACAAATGTTTCCAGTCTACTTAATTGAACGCCCGGTCAAGGTCGACGAAAGCCAGACAGATCCTTGATTTGCTTTCCATGCCCTTCCCTTGAAGATACTTAAAATCAAGATGTTAGCTCCAGTTCCAATCCCTCTCCTGAAGCCCGTTTGAAAAGGGTTGTTATAACCCCTTCCATCAAACCATTCTGTTAGTCGGATCAAGAGGAGAGAGCAGAAGATCTTACCGATTACGTCTAGAAGGGTAATTGGGCGTTAGTTCTTAGGGTCTTCCCTGTCACCCCTCTTGAAGATCGTAACCACTATTGCTCACCTCCAGGAGTCTGGGTTGGTATGGGTGTTGGTTATTCGTTCAAAGAGAAGTTTGTGGAACCTGGCCCATTCCTGCGGATATACTTTTAACATGTCGTTAATGAGACCGCCTGGGCCACGAGCATGGGAGCCTGATAATTTCTGCAGCTTTGTCATTATGTGGTCCAGGTCATGTGGAACGTCCCATTAAGATTCTTTCTCATAAGTCTCGATGATAGTTGGATTCCACTTCTCTTCATATAATTTACTAAAGTGAGAGATCCAGGCTTCTTGCGGGACGTTATTGGTTTGAGATATCTTTGCTTTCCCTGAACAAAGGTTTCTAAGGAACCAAAAGTCTCTAGCTCGTCTCCCACAAACAGTTTTTAACATAGTCTCTGAGTCCTGTTGATAGAGTTGTCTGTGGGCATGTAACCAGTTTTTATGCTCCAGGGCAACTGTTTTTGCTTTGAGCATGTCCTCTAGGGTCTTTGTTCGGCCGGCTCAGTGTTTTGTTCGCCTCATTATTTTTCTTTTCTCCACTACCAATTCACTGAAAGAATGTAGTGTTGTTAACTGATTTTTGGTTCTTACTTTATTTTTGGTGAACAAACACCTCAATAGAGGGGTATAGTCCACCTTATAAACTGCTTCCAATGAGTTGACCTCCTGATGGTCATCAGAGAATTTCTGCCTGAGCTTCCTGATTGCGGTTTTTGGCATCCTTAATCTCCTTCCTCCATTACAGTCCTCTACAAGTTGTGCCCATTTGTGGACAGGTCTTGGGAGTTCTGCTTCCAAAGACATTTCCAAGAGTTTGTGATCACTATGGTTTGTAGCGGTTATTCTAATGGAATGGACAGTAGGCAGGAAAGCTCCTGAAACTAGGATGTAATCGAGGACTTCCTTTTTTCTATCTCTTGCCCAGGTCATACGTGGTGAAATATCACCCACAATGTGGCCATTTAAAAAGTGCATGTCTCTTTCTGCCATTAGAGTTTTCCAAGCTTGTCCTCTTAAGGCTGAAGGGGTTTGGTTAAGATCACCAACAGAGGTACGAAGCCCTAACATACCAGTTGCGTTTACGTCACCACACATGATGTTTGTGGCTTCATGATGAATGTGGGCATCATCAATCAATTTTTCACAAAAGTTGAGAAAGGCTTTGGTCGTAATTGCCCGCCATCAGGTTCCAGAATAAATGTATAACAGCCATGTGCTGCCCCGTCGCATTTCATGGTTTCACCAACGGAGGAGTCTACTCAGTGAAGATTTCCTGTGCAAACAAGTTAGAAAAAAACAGTCTGGCTGGTTTCAGGCCTGCTCCTGTTCTAACGGCAGTCAGGAGACCCAAGGAGGGTCTTCATGTCGCCCCCTTTGCAGCTGGGCTTAGAAATAGTTTGAATCCATCTAAACATGGTTTTTGCATCATCCAGGTCTCCTTTTGTGTATGTAATAATACTTGTGTAGGCGATGTTGCAAGGACCATTGTCCATGGTTGATGGGCTAGATATACCAGTTTGGGTTTCAGCTTTCAGCCAGCTGATCCCTTGATGTTGGGATGGAAGAGGGGGCTTCAATTCCAGTGCTTAAAGTGGAGGGTCAGTAGCTGTGACCAAGTGGATTGTGTCTATCTCTGTGTTATGGTCATCCAGGCCTGGTCTAGTCCTGGGCCTGTGCAGTGGTATTGATAAGTCATTTCTGTTATGGGAGATTCATGGGTGCCACTTACCTGACTGAGTACATCCTCAAGTGCTTTCTTGTTTGTGTTGCTGTGCTCAGGTGGGACTTGAAGACATGAGATCAAAATGTTTAGTTTGCATTGTTCCGACCTGAATGGGTACAGTCTTTGAATGGTGCATATCCACAATAGTAATATTTTGTGGTCTGGATCACAGGCATATTGTAAGTGATTTTCTGAAGGCCAGGTGGTCTGCCAGCGTGTGGAATCTCCTGGGCATGGTGTTCCATAAATGAGCTGCCATGAATTAGAAAGTGAATCCTCGTTGGCATTGCCGGTTGAAGGTTGGGTCTATTACGGTGTCCAGTCATAATTTCGAAAACATAATTTCGAAAGTCAAAAAAGTCGAATCAAAAATGTCGAAAAAAAAAATGTCGAATTGTTTTTTTTTTCGATATTTTTTTTTGGGCTCTAGTTTCTGTGAAAAAAATAGGTAAAAATAAAAAAAAGGGGGGTTGTGGGGGGGACCCCCCCATTTCGAAAAAAAAACGTCATTAAAAAAAATTCGACATTTTTTTTTTCGACGTTTTTTTTTCGACTTTTTGACTTTCGAATATTTTGTATTCGAAATTATGTCTATGAACCGTCTATTACTTATGCAGTGATTTACTGGAACACAGCTTTCTGACAGATGAATTCACTTTTTCTTGGGTGATTGTGTGCCCATTATGGAAGGTGCGGTGGCCATACAAATGGTTTTTAATTGAGTTATGTGCAATTTTGTAGATAGTTTGAGTGTCATCTGTGTAGTTGTAGCAGGTGAGCCCTGAGCTGCTGATGATTCGCAAAGTGGCGCTATGTAGATACTCTCTATGCCATCTGTAATGTGTGACAAGGTGACATGCTCTCGGCTAACTGATGGGGCTAGAAGTATTATGGGAGCTGGGTTCCACCATCCGCTATGTGATGTAGGGCCTAGAGGAGGAAAAGGGTGGGTGCTCCAGAGACCCAAACACATCAGCAGACTAAGAAAAAGGGCATTTGAACTGGGGCATAACGGGGTCTGAGCCCAAAGAGACAGGGGGCACCAATAGGGCACTGGGCAGAAGGAAAGGTGTAGACTAAAATCCACACTCATATTTACAGAGTACCTTACTTTAACTAAGAAACTAAGGACTAGTCTCCAGGGACGGTGTGATCAGAACACTCTCTAAGTCACTCCTTTTCCAACATCAAGACTCTTCAAACATGTGTTCCCTTTGATCAGTTGCAAGCTACCTGTTTGTTCGGTGTAATGTCAGATTGCAGGAGGGTTTGTTCCTTTTATCCTCTTAACCCTTCACTTAAAGTTCCTCACCTACTAAACAGCCCAAAGTTCCCACCACCATAAAATTCTGGTGTTTGTTCAACATTGCATAAACAAAAATACTACTTGCCCCAACTGGCCCTGTCACACATTTGATATTTGCTGTACAACATTTATCCTGAGTTCTTAGGTGTCAATCAGACAACTTACATGAACAGGACCTGTGAGAGAAACACCTGCCACTTGAACCCTGTAATTTACGGAACATGATCATTCATCACTCATTCCATGTTAAGAGAACCGACCCAGGACATAACATGGAGGAGAGCCATGTTAAAGGCTATGCACAATGTGTTATGGAAAACAGGATAACAGCTGCCCATATTGAGAGCTCACTCCACTGAGCCTCACTGTCAATGACAGATACATTCAACAATGATTGAGAATAAAAGGTATATAAGAGTCACCAATCCCTGTATAGTGTGAACCACTCACCAAAGCGAATCATCAGGTCTTCACAGACCCAGGAGGCATGTCCACAGACAGTGAAAAGCTGCTGCTGGATAAGCTATCTGTGGCTGTTGGAAGGAACACAGCATTAGCAGTGCTAAGTGAGGAAGGCAGGTGGGCACGAGGCAGTGGGACAAGCAAGGAGGGTGAGCAGGAAAAGCAGTGTGGCAGAACGAGCATGTGGAAGATGTCTTGCAGAAGTAGCCCATGTCCATCCTGGGCTACCAACAGCTGAGGCAGAGTCCTCATCCTGCACTTTTAAGTGAATAATCAAAGGTCCCTGGACAGACAGCGAGACCTTGAGACACGTAACCCAGGTGTGGCAAGCCCTAAGGCAGGCCCAAGCCCGACGAGTCCAGTAGGTATAAAGGACCACCTAAGAAGAAATCAATATCCTGATGCCATCGACGATAATAGAAAGAACCTACCAAGGCAAGAAAGAAATGCAAGAGACACTTGAAACCCCTGTGACTGTGAGTGGTGTGTGTTTGACTTCCACTAAGTGGATCCCCAGGGAAATGAGGTATGAAGAGATAGGCCTTCATTACAAGTCTGGTGGTCTGGAAACAACGTGCTGGTAATTCCGATTACTGGCATTAATTCCAGACTGATGCACTATGAGAGGGAATAACGGTGACTACAGTGCCAGTAACAATGTACACTGTCCAGTAGCACAGGAAACTGAAACTGTGGGACCCTCATGAAGCAGTTGTGGAAGTTATGGCACCACAGAAAAAAGGCGGCATTACAAGTTCAGAATTCCCGGAAACACTGGCACAAGAATGCCGGTGCCACTGGAAAAACTGTGCCGGAAACACTGGCATTGTGGAGCAGGCATTAAACAGGCCCAGGTGCGGGAACAGGCCACAGGTGCACCCAATTGACCAGGCTGCACACGATGAGCACAGGGACTGGTCAGAAGGACCACACCCACACCACATACACCCTCCAACACAATCATGCTGCCACTCCTAATAGCAGTCATGGACATGGAGGTGCTGCATACAGGAGTGCAGCTCTATGAGCATGAGGTGCAACAGTGGCAACTGGCCCACAGACAGAGGAGGACGAAGAATTGGAGGAGGAGGAGGATGCAGAGGAACAATGGGCAGTAAGCTGTGCCCTGGAGGCGTGCACCCATACCCCGCCTAAGGGCCACACCCTGGTCTCTGACTAACAGGCAGATCCCCATACTTTACTGCCTGAAAAGGGGGACCATCCTTGCAGTAGTGGACCTCATCCAGGACGACATCCAGAGCATCATTGGCATCCACACTGCCATACCCCCCCGTTGAAGGGGGTGTCTGTGATGCATTTCCTTGCCAAGGGCACATTTCAGCACACAGTTGGGGAGCTGTATGGCATCTCCCAGCCAGCATTCTCAAAAGTGCTCGTGCAGGTCCTGGATGTCCTTCTTCATCATGTGTCCCAGCAGATCACCCTACCAATGACACAGGCATGGGTCAACACCACCAAGGTCGTCCTCCATGCCCTTGTGGGCATGCCTAATGTATTGGGAGCACTGGACTGAAAACACATAGAGCTAGTGACTAGCCATGCCACAGAGGGGGTGTATCGGAAAAGAAAGCTGTACCACTCTGCAGGTCATCTCTGATGTGGAGATGATGATCACACACTGCTGCGCATGCTTCCCGGGATCAGCACATGACTCGATGGTCTTTCGCAATAGCACGCTGCCTGGGTACATGGTGCAATACGGTGGACAGCAGACATGGCTATTGGGTGAGTCAAAGGATCAACACCACATCGCAAGTGTAACGGCGCAGGGGGGCTGTTCACTGTCACCAGTGCATCGCCCACAGGCATCATGCAAATGCAGGGACACAATCTGCATGCAAGAGTGGGTGCCCACGACTGGCATGTACCACATAAGTCCATGGAAGGACACACCAGCACAATCTGGCCATGGATGGACAGACACATGTAATACACCACATATACCAGAATGCATCACTCCCATGTCACTCTCACTATGTCCCACCAACCACTACCAACCCATCCCTAGGAGTTAGATCTCACACATGTCCCGACAAGCATTACCTGTCAAAACGTGCAGCAGGTGATTGATGGGCCTCAAGCGCAGAGACCCAGATGTATGTGTCACACATCCACATCCCAACATGAATGCATTGCCCAGGCACCTCAATGACATGGCCCACCCTCCTGTGTCCCTTTCCATTCAGGCGATTCCAGCTACACCTTACTACCACAGCTCATGACCCCTGTGAGACATCCACAGAGCCACCAGGAAACAGCGTAAAATCGTGCTCACATCAAAACAAGGGCAACAATTGAGCAGACATTTGGACTGTTGAAGGCATAGTTTGGGTGCCTTCACCGCTCCAGTGTGGCACTGATGTACAGTCCAGTGAAAGAGAGGAAGCTAGTCCTGGCCTGTGTCATGTTGCACAATAAGTGCATTCGGCAGAACATTCTCCTTCCCCCGGACATGGTTATGGCTCTGGCAGATGATGATGATGATGATGATAGCAAAGAGGATGCAGCTGGAGACATGCAACTACGGCATCACAGGGATGACAGGGATGGGCATGCAGCCCACCAGGAACTCATACAGAACTATTTCTGAGCACACAGCACCTGCTCATGACCCATGGCACACATTGCATGTCAATCAGCGCACAAATAAAGCACTCCTATACACAAATGGAATGTCTGGATGTGAATTCATATGCAGAACCATGTATATTTTTGCATGAACAAACAACAAGAAACGTGTGTCCCACCACCCCCTCCCCAACCTACCCCCCTCTTCAACTGCTCCCCCAACTTCCTCCTCCCCTAACCCCTTCAACTAGCCCCTCCCTAATCCCCCCAACTACCCCTCACCGACTAAGCCACTTAAACACACCACCCAAAAAACAACCCCTAGGTAGCATCAGTATCAACCGATGTCTGTAGCTGGCTGACTTTTGTGGCTTTTTAACACCTGGCCTGACCTTTTGAGGTGAGCCAGACAGGAGCAGGGATCTGTGCCTCGTGCTGCTCTGTTGTGAGCTGGTGATGGTTGAGGGTGGGTCTGAACCTGCCATATCTCTGCACGCTAGTGACGCCCGCAGGGATAGTGTGAGGGCCTCAGCTATTGCCGAGATCGCCTTGTTCCCCTCCCGGATCCTCTGTGTGTGCAGGATCGTAGCGCATTATGGTTATCCCAATGGCACGTGCACAGGGCAGGGCATGTGCACAGCACCAGCTGGTGGCCTGCACGCTCTCCCGGATCAAGCTGATCTCCTCCAAGTGCTGGTGCACGAGTCCCGCACATCTGCTTGTGCGGTTCCTCGATGCGCCGTAGGCGTGCATCCGCATCTCTGGGTGGTGGAGGTGGGCTGTTTATTTCAGCGGGGGATGAATGAGAGGCGGTGGTAGGGGGTGTGTTCAGATGTGCCCTTGGTTGTGTCCCCAACATCCTGCCCCGCATTGTCATCTGTAGATGCACCAATGTTCATGGGAGGCTGGTGTGTGGGGGGGTAATGGCTGTCCTGTTGGCACACCTGTTGGGGAAGCAGGCATTGCTGCAGAGGCTGCAGGCTGTGCCTCTGTTGGGGCATCAGGATTTGCTGCAGGGGCTACAGGTTGTGCCACTGTTGAGGCAGCAGGAGTTGCTGCAGGGGCAGGTGGCATGCTCACTCAGCCTGTGTCTTGCATGGCCGGTGCTGCTGTTGTCTTAGCACCGGTTTTGCATGGCATGGCTCTCGTCCTCTGTGTGCCTGTCCATGAGGTGCTTGGTCCACCTTGATCGCTATCACATGATGTGCCTGTGGGGGTTAGATGGGCATGCCGTCACTCACCTCTGTGCCATCCTAATGCCTTGCTACTTGCAGTTCAGGCAGCACTTGACATGATGCATGTGCATGGTGTCCACAGTTCCGGCATTGGAAAAATGTATGGCACATATACACAAGTGTTTCCAGGCACCATCAGCAAGAAGGTGGAGGACATGGGTGGATAAAATATTAGGAGATGTGGCCATACTGGGCCTTGTGTCATTGTTACCATGCAGGGGACAATGTTGTGCAGGGGAGGTAGGAGTGACGGTACCGGGATGAGAGGGGGTGTATTGCAGGGGGTGGGGGCCACAATGGGCTGGATACTTGTTGGTGGGAGCCACATGCATAGGTGCAAATGATGTAAGGGTGAGGGGAGTACAGTGTGAAGGATGGGGTGGTCCAGATTCCGGCTATTCCAGGGGTGGGTGGCGCTGGTGAGGGATGCTGGGGGTGACTGGTCGAGGATGGGCTGGCACCAGTGTGACTCATGCGGGCCGAGGCCCCAGACAGCCATGTGTATGGGAAAGATGGGAGTGGATAATATTCGGTGTGTCCAGGATCTATGAGCGTGTTTGATATTGCAGTCTGGCTTTGCTGCAGAACCCAGCAATGACTGTTATCCACTAGTCAGTAAGGGAATAAGGTACAGAGCGTGGGTATGTTGGGTTGCTTACGCCTAGCTGTTTGGTTAAAGCAGGAGATTCCACAAATGAGATTTAAAAGTGCTAAAAAGGTAGCAGGCGCCTCTCTCTAGAAAGCATATGCCATGATAACCTGTTCAGTGGTTTTTACCCACTTTGAGAGTCTGCAGCCATTGCTTTTTGCTCACTGTACATTTCACAAAGGAGGAATACCCATATGCAATCAGTCGTTGTCCCACCCACATGGGTAGCCCAGCACTGAAATGCCAGGCAAACCTCCTTTGAAGAAGAGTATCAACAGCGATTCCAGACACGTGTTTTGGCCTTGTTGGGCCTCATCAGTGAGGTGGAGCTGTGCCTCTTTGAGGACAATGTGCAAAGGGTCTACGTCAGGTTTCCCTCAGGTAACTTAGGTGACCAACCCCACGTTCCTTGCAAAAAATACAAAAAAGGTAGCAGGCACCCCTCTATAGAAAGAACATGGCATGATATCCCATTCACTGGTTTTTACACACTTTGAGAATCCACAGCCATCGCTTTTTGCTCACTGTACTTTTCACAAAGGAGGAAAGCCATTTGCATATCACTCTTTGTCCCGCTCACAAGGGCGTTCCGGCACCGGAATGCCAGGCAAACCTCCTTTGAACAAGAGTACCAACAGCAACCCCAGACAAGTGTTTCAGCCTTGTTGGGCCTCATCAGTGAGGTGGAGCTGTGCCTCTTTCAGCATAGTTAGCAAGGGGTCCATGTCTGATTTCCCTTAGGTAACTTAGGATGACCAACCCCACGTTCCTTGCAAAAAATACAAAAAAGGTGACAGGCGCCCCTCTCTAGAACGAACATGCCATGAAAACCTGTTCATTGGTTTTTACCCACTTTGAGAGTCTGCAGCCATCTTTTTTTGCTCACTGTAATTTTCACATAGGAGAAATATTCATTTGCATATCAGTCTTTGTCCCGCTCACAAGGGCAGTCCAGCACCGAAATGCCAGGCAAACCTCCTTTGAAGAAGAATACCAACAGCAATTCTAGACACGTGTTTTGGCCTTTTTGGGCCTCATCAGTGAGGTGGAGCTGTGCCTCTATGAGGACAGTGTACAAGGGGTCCACGTCTGGTTTCCCCCATTCCCCCAGGTAATTTAGGGTGACCAACCCCAAGTTCCTTACAAAAAGGGCAGCAGGCTCCCCTCTCTAGAAAGCACATGGCATGATAACCTGTTTAGTGGTTTTTACCCACTGCACTTTTCACAAAGGAGGAATATCGATTTGCATATCAGTCTTTGAACCACCCACAAGGGCAGTCCGGCACCATTTGGAGGCACGTGCAATGGTTTTCACCCTTGTCCGGACTTTCTCAAGGCACAATTACAAGAATAAATTGTATGATATAATGTCATGTGCGTGATTCAAATTGTTCAATCCCAGCATAATCGTAACGCATATAAATATAACCAATGTTTTTAAATATTCATCTCATATTGATTGTGCATACATAATTTCATACATCATCGTGCAGTGATGAGCCTTGTGCGGTCACTTGGCGCCAGTGCAGTGATTCCAGGGCTGGAGGGAAGCAGTCCCAGGACTTGGGGCCTAGGTTGAATCATGCAGCGCTATTCTGGATTTGTAGGAGGGGCGAAGGGAGGTAAGGGTAGAGAGACGGAGGGCTGTTGCCATTGTCAAGTCCAGTGTGAACCTGGGCACTGAAAATATTGGGCTCTGGGGGTAGGTGAGGTAAGGGAGGGTGCCTCTGGGGTGGTGGTGCTGAAAGTCAGACCTCTTGCCATGGTCTGTGATGTGCGGATGCAAGGTGTGGGATGAGTCAAAGGTGACGATAAGGTCTCTGTCCTCTCAGGGTGGTGTGGGGAAGGGGCCCATGCATGGTGACCAGGGAGTGGGTGGGTAACAGTGCGCAGATGTCACAATCCGGGGCTTCTCTGTCTTGCTGCGAATGAGGCAGGGATCGTCGGTTCAATGTAATAATGTCCCCGCAAAAAGGTCTCTTGGCAGAAAAGTCACTGTTTTTTGAAGAGACATTATTACATTGAACATGCAGGTGACAACCCCGCAACCCCAGAATTCTATTTTTTTATTTTACAAGGGGAGCAGGGGACTTCTCTGCAACCGTCCCCATACATAATGTCACCATATATAATGTTGCCAATGGCTTTTCCCAGTGACATTATGTATTTATTTATTTATTTTATTTTTTGCATTTTTAATGCGCTTACACAGCCCGCGGGTATCAAGGCGCTCTTACAGGAATTGTTTGTTATAGTTGCATAATCGTTTGTCTTAGTTGCATATTTATAACACGCTTACATACCCAGAGGTTTCTAAGCACAGACCCTGGGATCGAACCTGTGTTGCTTCGTGTCGTCTTGCTTCCAAGGCGAGCATGTTGCCATTGAGCTATCCTCCCAGGACAAATGTATGGGGACATTATGTATGGAGACATTATTACCTGATACCAGATTGTCAGCAGAGCACGTCGCATGATTAGCAGTCAGACACTCAAGTATGAGAGAGGATGGAGAAGTAGTACAGGATGGGAGTTTGAAGGTGGGTGGTGTGTCATCAGCATTACACTGGGAGTGGGGTGCAATGGTGGTGATTGAGTGGGCCAGATGGGCAAAGAAGGTGTTGGGGAGCCATGCAATTGAATGGGGGTTCAGGTTTCCTCGCAGTCGAGATGACCTGTTTTGTGACAATTATGGGAGGACAATTTGGAAGCTCAAAGAGATGGTGGCAAGATGGCAGATACTCCTGCTTACCTTACTAGTCTGCATCTCCATTGTGAAAATGATTGTGCTTCCTATATTTCAGTAAATTTTGCTGTTGTAGTCTGGTGGCTTCTTCCTGTGGCTGCGTGGCTCATCCTTGATTTGCTTTGGGTGTGGAAACCTGTGAGGGTGGCGTACACCATATTAACACAACCATTGGCAAGGGGACGTTTAGCTCTACCAGGTCTGTAACGGTACTATTGGGCAGCACAAGCACACTTTCTTGGGCACTGGTACCCCACTCATTTTGTGAGGCTGCATGTACATGTGGAGAGAGCGCTTGCCGTCCCAGACCTTCAGCATGCAACGATTCTCGGGGCACCCTGAATATTGCCTAATACCCTGAACATTCTCAAGATTAGCAGTTTGGAAAAAGATTGTGGGGAAACTCGCCCCTACTGCCGGTATGACATGTGTCCAGGCTGGCTATAACAGCTGAGCGAGTCTATCTCCAGTGGATGGCAAACTTTATACCCTAGGGGATCTTTTCGTCAACAGTGAGTTTCTCTCCATTCAGCAGCTGAGGGAACGAGGGGGCCATTGGATGTTTTTGTTGAAAGCACTATTGCGCTCTTTTCCCATGCAACCCCCCATGTGGGCACTATTGCAGAGGGTGATCCAATCTCGGGGAGAGGGCCGCTTGGTCTCACAAATATATAGTAGCATTATGTCAGACAAACCGTGGGAGAGGGAGGTGCCGAGAAGACGGTGGGAGAGGGCCTGGGTAGGACCATAGTGGACGAGGATTTGGCATATGTGTTGGGCCAAATACAGAAGGTGTCATTAAATTTCAAATCCAAGCTAATACACCGCAACTACCTACATCACGTCTATCACACCCTGGCAATTCTCCAGAAGCATTTCCCTTCCGCACCCGCCACCTGTGCCAGATGTGGCTTTGCCCCGGCAGGGTTTCTCCATCTGACCTTGGAATGTCCGCGGGTCTCCAGCTTCTGGACAGGGGTACTGGAGAAATAGTCCTTGATCATTGAGGAACAATTGGAGCTGGACCATGTGATGGCACTTTTGGGATGTACAAGTGTCCTACAGCAGTGGGGTGAGGCGACTGGCAGGGCTGCTGCTTGTGATAGCTCGCAAGAGGGTGGCTAAGTCCTGGGGAAGGGGCCACCCCCCCCAGTGTACAGGATTGGCTACAGGTGTGACATATTGCCTTGATGTGGCGACTGCTTTCATTCGCACTTTGCCGCTACATGCCCGGCCGTCAGAGGTTTGGGTTTCATATGTCCAATATTTGATTACAACAGTCGATTAACACTGTTGTGTTATGTTATGTTATGTTATTTTGCATTTATATAGCGCCTTATATACCATTGATATGGTCTGAAGGCGCTCGTAGGTTGAACACTCTTGGGAACCGAAGTTCAGGTCAGTAGAGAGAGTAGAAGGAGTCAAAAGGTGCGTGTGAGCACCGGGTATGTGTGCAGCTTGTGCGGTATTCGTGTAATAGCTGCTTCATAGTGGTAGGTGTGGTGGTGGAGAGATCAGGAGTATGTGTTCGCTCTCCAGGATTTATCCAGACCGGATTTGGCTGCGTTAGGCCTGAGGAGAATGCCTGGCTGGGGGGTGTGTAACCAGCAGTGTTTACTTAGAATGATGTCGAGTGAGTGGTGGATGTTGGTATGAGAACAGTTATACCGAATGGTGTCTTAGTATCTCTGTGTTCTATTTGAGTGGTGATGTAAAGGAGAGAGTAAGCGTGGTGGTGTGATATGAGTTGTATGCTCTTTCAAACGTTCTCTGCATTCCAAACCATACTATATACGTCACGCAACTCTATGGGCTCCAGTTTGTTCCATGCACTCCTATCCACTCCGTGCACCCCAGTCTGCTTGATACACTGCAGTCTGTTCCGCGCATTCATGGATTCCAGCCCGCCCCGCGCGCTCCAGCCCGCCCTGCGCGCTCCAGTCCACACTACGCATGCACTCTTGTCTGCTCCACGCATGTACTCTTGTCTGCCCCACGTAAATACTCTTGTCAGCCCCACGCATGCACTCCTGTCTGCCCCACGGTGTGGAAAGGTGGTCAGGCCAATATTTCTCAGGCATTGCTGATATGCACAATATTATGTTGGGTGGACGGCGGGTGGAATTGGACTCCTTGTATGGTTATGTTTTGTTGAAAAACCAAAAATAAAGTTACAAAAAAAACAAGGGGAGATATCTTTATTTTTTGACATAATATACACAAGGAAAACTCTGTTATCAGTGTTCTTTTTTTGGTGGATGGTGGAAGTTCTACTTTTAAATTACTTTCGATATCTGGAGGCATCAACATTTTGAAATTTTTTTTTTACTGGAAGATAGATTCAAATTTCACGCTTCATTTCCAAATGTTCTTGCCAATTAGTAGAACCTGAAAAATAATAGTAAAAAATGTTTTAGAAATCATGAAAAACAAACTGCAAACAGAAACTTCTAAACAATAAGAGATCTCAAATTATTTTAAGGACCTTCTTTATTTTTATATTATTATTATTTATTATTGATAATGTTGAAATGAATCAACTTTTCAATACAAAATATTACATACAATTGATCTTAAAAAGTACATAAGATTAAGAATTAAGAAAGAATTGATTATAATTGATTAAGGCATTAAAATTGATGCATTAGGATAATGTACAATTCACATGAACAATAAAAAGAGAAAAAGAAGTTATTCAATTCAGTTCATATAAAACACGTCTAACTAGAAATACTGAGAACTAGAAGATTCAACATGCCATTCCTGGATAAATGACAGGGAACTCAAGTAAACAGCAACAATTATTTAACAGGTTAAGTTCACTCCAAAAAGAAAATTGACAATGGCAATTTGAAGAGAAACATTGGTCGTAAGCAATAATGTGGACCATCTTTCTACTGATTCTAAGTTCCCTAAGTAGCTACAATGCCATGAGAAAAATTTTAAGCGTTTTTGAATTAGCGCGGGGCAAAGCAAAAGTATATGCTCTTAGGTTTCTAAGGCTTTAGTATCACCACAAAATCTACAAAAAGAGGCCACCTCCTCACTGCCCTTCCGTTTGGCCAAAAGTTCACGAGTGTGCCATAAGTTCAGGCGCATTCTGAGTATGGCTGAGCGTGTTCTCTTACAGGGAAATTTTAAGAGATAAGGTTCAACACATCCCAATCTCTTATGTCGAAATTTTTCAGAAATTGCAGACTTATATTGCAAGCATTTGTTTCGAGTGTTAATCCAATCATTGCGGTAAATTAATTGTTTTACTTTGTTTGGATTGGTCAAGAGCAATTAAAGTGATGCATCTGCCTCTACCAAAGTGCGATAAATTGCCCGCAACCACTGTTTGACAAAAGAGTGTTCAGTATGAAAAATATAATTTGACAAAAATTGTAAAATATTGTGCTCACGGTGAGGTAGGAGAGTTTTCCGCAATAAGGCACATGTTCTCCACTGATACTGGGCATAGAGAGAAGTGAGACCCAATTCATACCGTATCCAGATGATCGGAATACATTGAGGCAGCTGAAGAATGGCTTTCCAGAATTTGCCTTCGAGCTTATCAAAGACTTTTGGTAGCCATGGTGATTGAGACTCTAAACCGTATAAGATACATGGGGTGGCTTTTTGTTTCCAAAAGAGGACAGCTGGTTGCATCGACAAAGCACCATATCGATGCATTATAATTTTGGTTTGGGAGATAGCCGAGTTAAGCTTACACTTAATAGCATCGAGGTGAGCATTAGTAGTGACACTGACATCAAAGACCATACCAAGGTAAACATAGCTTGATACTATCGCCAGATTTATGTGATTAATGGACCAAGATGAAAGAGATCTCATTGTATTACGTGGTCTGTAGATGACAACCTGGGTTTTGGTTGTATTCACATGTAAATCATTGGCCAATATATAGCTATTAAAGCCATCAAGAAGTTTTTGTAGTCCAACTGGAGTTTTGGAAACTAACACCAAGTCGTCGGCATACATTAAAGTTTGGATCTGGCAATTGTTTATCCTGGGGGAGTCCGATGTTATTTCCCCGAAAACCTTGCGCACGTCATACATAAAGTAGTTGAAGATTGCTGACGCAAGAAGGCAGCCTTGTTTAAGGCCACGAGCAGTTGGAATTGCTCTAGTTAGAAGACCTTCTAGGTTCAGTCTAATGCGCACTGAGGTTTCCCCATGCAACAACTGAATAATTTGTTGTAGAGTGGGCGGACACTTATCTCTGGTAAGTTTTGCAAAGAGAATTGGACGAGAGATGGCATCAAATGCCGTGTGGAGATCCACAAAAGCAAAATAAAGTGCTTGTTTGGTATTTTGCGCTTGAGATTTAAGAGCGTTAAGACAGAACAAGTTAATGTTTGTGCCTAGCCCTGCAAGGAAACCCGTTTGAAACGGGTCTCTTGCATGGACTACTTTGATCCAGATGTTAAAGTCCCTCAAAATAAGTTTTGAAAAAAGCTTTCCGGGGGCATCAAGCAGGGCAATGGGTCTATAATTGCACGGTAAAGTGCGGTCGCCCTTTTTGTGGATAGGAACTATAATAGATATTTTCCAAGAGTTGGGAATCTCGCGAGTTCTGATGATAGATTGGAAGAGATTATTTAATATTTCAGCCCACTTTGTAGGGTTCAATTTAAACATATGATTACTAAGGCCATCAGGGCCTTTAGCCCGAGAAGAGCTAATATGTCTGTTGTATTCTTCAAGTATAAGTGGGGAACAAGCAAGAGACCAACGCTCGGAAACGCTAGTTAGTTTGACCAAAGGCACAAATGACGAGTCTGCATATAGGCTAGAATAGTGTTCAATCCATTGGGTCTCAGTAACACTGGAGACCTGTAAAGTACCTTGAGATGTATTAGCACATTGGTTGAAAATTGCCCACGTTTCGGCCGTATTCTTATTTGCTATTAATTTGAGTATATGTTCACCATCTAGTTGTAAAATGTGTGCACAATGTTGTTTCATCCAATTATGGAATTTGCTTTTAACGATTCGCAACTGTTGAATGGAGTTAGGCAAATTCATTTTGAGAATCATTCTTTTTTCACGATGATATTCAGTCTTTTTAGCCTTGATTAATGGATTGAAGGTATGTTTGTGTGGGAGGAGCTCATTACTTTTCATACGGGAATCAAAAGTAAGGAGAAGGTTAGTATACTGTTTTGGACAATTAGAGCTATCATTTAAGATGATTAAACGAGCCAGAGAAGACAAGTTACTATTTGACCAACGAAGGCGCGTTTTAGCATTATTGACTATTAGGTCATTCGTATTCGTATAGTATGACCTTTTGATAGGTAAATAATTCCACTTAATTGTAAGCACTAGTAGGTGGTGATCACTATGTACTTGTGGAAATATTTTAAAAGTGCTTATTTGTCCAGTTAAGTTGGTATGTGTATACATATAGTCTATTGTAGTAGATATGGAACCTCTATGCCATGTGGGCTGAGCCGGAATATCGCCTTGAATTTCACCATTGGTCATGTGAAAATGGCGATTTGACATAAAGGAGGTCCATCGCTTAACCTTCTCCATTGTGATTTTTCCTTTAGGATTAATACAGTCCAAGTTAAGATCACCTACGATAAGGGTATCCGTAATATCTTGGGAAAGGAATAACAAATCTAAAAGTCTGGACAAACCTGTATAAAAAGCAGTATCAGTCAACCCTAAAGGATTGCAATAGATATTAATCAATGCAATGGTATGTGCTGGACCTGTAATCTTGACAAGTTGGATGAAGGCAGAAACGGAATCCCAGGCTTCAATGGCAAAACCACTGGATATGTTTACTCCTGTCAATAAACCTGATGATGGTCGACCTCTTTGACTCCCAATGGCTGGAAGCAGAACAATCTCGTAATTGTTCCATACAGGTGTTTGCAGGAGCCAAGTTTCCTGTAATGCTATTATGTCCATGACAGCTGAGAAGTTAGCAATAGAGGTTTGTAGATGAGAATAACCTCTAGTGTTACAACTAGCAACATTAATGAGATGGTCTTTAAATGTTTCTAATGGTTATGACATATACGACTCGGCACGACCACTGTTCTGCATCAAAGGGAGGCTTGCGCTAGATTGATAAGATGGTTGCTTTACATTAGAGTCCCCATTTATAAATGCTGGGTCTTGTGCTAATAAGAACCCCATCGAAAATAATTGCATTTTTGATTTCCAGATGGTATTTAGAACGATACCCGAAGGTATCCACAAACGCACCACTGAACAAGTATTCTCAGAGATGAATTCAATCTGCTCAATGTCACTCGAGCTTATGTCTTCGAGCTCCACCACTTCAGAGAATATGTTGAGCACACTATGGCGGTTTAAATCATAGGTGCCAAAGTTTCCTCCTCGACACTTCAAAATTAAACAATGGCATTTGCGCCGTGCTAATGGATGAGAAGTGGGTACCACTGGGATGTTATTTCGGGAATTGTGGGTTACAGAATAAAAAGGATCCTTTAGATTAGGTGTAGATAGATCTGAAGCGTGAGATGGAGTAGCGTGAGGGCGATTGTCAGTACGCAGAGAAGATTGTTGAGTTACTATGGATGTTGGCATAGAACTCGGTAAGAGCCACTGGCTCAGCAATGAATTTGGACCACTTGGTTTTTGGGGAAGCTTGGAAGGGATAGACTGAGAGCAGGAGGCCAAATATGCATCTACAGCCTCACGTACTTGTTCCGCCGAGACTGTGGTGGAAGAGTCGATGCTCTTTTTGGTGGCTGAAGACACAATTTTGTCACTAACAGCTAGGTTTGTTTGGCCTTTACATTTGTTTGGAAGTTGGCAAGTGGAGGCTAACTCAAGTTCACGAATAAAAGCATCTAAGGGAGGATGGCTAGAGGCCATGGTAGTAATCGACACTGGAGGCAACACTGGGATAGTGGACCCAATATTGGACTGTAAAGGGTTCTGACACGGAGGTGGGGCAATTAGAATCAGGTTTGGAGAAGACGCTACAATATTAGCCAGAGGTACAGTAGGAAGTCCTAAAATGGGTTTAGGATTCTGCAGACCAGAGATAGGAAGCACTAAGGAAGAGGATATTGCTATCAATTGTGTAGAATCGAGAGTTTGAACTGGCTTACTTGCCAAAGAAGCAGTTGTCGCTTGGGTCAGAGGACAAGAATTTGCACTACTAATAGTAGAAACTGAATCGGGAACGAGCGTAGGTGAAAGTTGTTTAGACACTGGCGCTTGTATTGAATCTTGAGGAGCTACCAAAGACTCAGGTACCGGGATTAAAGTTTGAAAGAAAGTTTTCATAGTTTGCTTCTGTAATGTCAGAGTAAACAGATTAGAGTTTTTCTTGTTTTTTTTCTGGGTATTGTGAGAAATTTTGGAGGTCTTTTTTCTGTTTCTTCTTGCTGGTAAGGACGGAATATAATTTCCTTTCTCAACAGAAATCGCAGAAGACATAGGGGCTGGGGGGTGAGAGCACTAAGATAGAAGAATCAGTTAGGAGAATGGTGTGTGCATCATTCACCAGATCATAAGTGGTGGCAGGATTCAGCCGTCCTTCAGAAGTAATAATATCCGCAATTGCCGTATAATCTGCGGAGGTGGAAAATTAAGGGACATGGGACTTGTAGATCCGATGGTCACAATTGAAATATCGTCATCATGAGCATTGTTAGTTGGACAAGAATCGCGAGGATTTGATGACAGATTATCAGCTAAAGTCTTGAGTAGTACTAAGGTTTCGTGTGCTTCTACTGAATGTGCAGTAACTTTGGCATCTAGACATTCAAATAGTTTAAACAGACTTTGTAAATTTAGCTGCATAGCGGCCAAAGTAATGTCGGATGTTGATAGAGCAACCCTGGCTTCTATTGGGAGGGTAGCCGAAGGGAGATGAGAATCAACTGGTAATATAGTCTGCACTGGTGATGTTGTTGTAACAGGAGATAGACTCTTAGATGGCATGTTTGTTTTGTCCACCAGATTAGCTAATGAAGTGTTAGATGGATTCTGAGAAGTGAGTTTTCCCACAGCACTTTGAAAAGAAAGTTCCTGTGGGACTTGTATTTGAACTCTGCGGGGAGTCGGATAGACAAAAGAAATTGAAGGGGAACTTGGTGAACACTCCAAACGTGAACTGGCTGAAATAAGATTAATTACGCTCTGAGAATCCTGCAGTATCGAATTGATCGAATCAGAGTGTCTAGCATGTAGTGAGAGTTCAGGCTCGAAACATGGAGAGGACGTTAAAGGTCTATCTAAGTGGTTAGCGCCTCTTCTTTTCATAGTCATACATGGCAAGGGTGTATGCAACATTGTGTTGTCTGAGAGTGGAAGAGCCGCTCTCATGGCATCACTTTTAGTGTGTTCCTTCGTTAAGGGCTCATAGGGAGACAGAGTGTCAAAAACTGGAAGAACTTCACTAATGTGATCAAGGGTTGATGGAATCTTTATGCAATGGGAGCTACCTAAAATAGTAACAAAAGGAAGATGGACAATCCTACGAGAGAGACAAGGGAGTCGTGCCGCAGGTATTTTCAATTCCTTCTGACGTAAATTTTGAGGCATACCCGAAGTTAATAAATAGGCCATGTGAAACAAATTAGAAATGGCCAACAATTCAAATTTGAAAATTAGAAGAAATACAAAATTGAGCTTTTCTCAATGGTATCACAACAATAGACACACAGTGGTTGGATTGGGTGCTTTCAAAGTTCGAGTAGAACGCTTGAAAATAGAATATAACAGACACTTGGTTCTCTAGATTCAAGCAAAGGTTCACAATTTATCCAGCCACAGGGTAAGGAACGCCCGACAGCTTAAGGAGCTGCCAGAGTCCGTCTCTCCCCCCTTACCCTTATGGCAATTGAGAGCTTATGTAGCTAACGTAACAAAGTACCTCTAAACTGGAGTACTCACTGCACACGGACACCGCCACAGCCAAACAGCAAAACAGCGTCTCCAGCCCTTACTGCCTCCAGGGCTTAACGCCGCGAGGGTGGTTGAGCCGGCACTAAATGCGGGCTGTGAGTCACGTGATTCGCCACGTGACCGCAACAAAGTCCGCCTCCTCCAGGAAGCGAGGTGTGTCCAGCAAGAGCAGCGCTCGCAGTGCTGGATTAGCAAAATATGCAGCAGGCAGGCGGGTATGGAGTCAGCAGGGCACTCCTTGTAAAGTAAATAGCAGACGCCGCGCAGGCGCTTGAGCCGGCACTAAATGCGGGCTGTGAGTCACGTGATTTGTCACGTGACCGCAAGGAAGTCCGCCTCCTCCAGGAAGCGAGGTGTGTCCAGCAAGAGCAACGCTCGCAGTGCTGGATTAGCAAAATATGCAGCAGGCAGGTGGGTATGGAGTCAGCAGGGCACTCCTTGTAAAGTAAATAGCAGACGCCGCTCAGGCGCTTGAGCCGGCACTAAATGCGGGCTGTGAGTCACGTGATTCGTCACGTGACCGCAACGAAGTCCGCCTCCTCCAGGGAGCGAGGTGTGTCCAGCAAGAGCAGCGCTCGCAGTGCTGGATTAGCAAAATATGCAGCAGGCAGGCGGGTATGGAGTCAGCAGGGCACTCCTTGTAAAGTAAATAGCAGACCTTCTTTATTTAGTTTTAATGGTGAACAAAAATGTCCATAGGATCAATCTGAAATGAGTTATAGATCAAATTCTGATAAAAATATTTGTAGCGGTGGCTATGTTGGATTAATGACATCACAAAGGCCCACTGCCCCAAATTCAGACAAAACACCTTGTAATACATGATTATGTCCTTCATTTGCAATGCACACCCGGTATTCATAACTTGCCTTTATTCAAAATCCCATGAAATTACATATGCCCCTCAACTAAACAGATCATCAGTGTGAGTAATGATTAAATGCTACTTTCGATTCTGGGATTAGGATTTCAAGATTAGTAGAGGTTAGGTTGGATAGAGATTTTAGAAGTCTTCTGAAGTGCTGAGGGGGGTGAAGAAGACCCAGAGGTGACTTGTCAGGTCACTGAGACGTTACAAAAATGAGGAGGGGCTATGTATTGTCTTGCTTCATGGCTAGGCAATTTATAATTAAAATATGGTGATGTGGACAGTAGGTGGGTCTGCAGTCTAACACCTCAATTTTTGCTGTTTAACAAAGTGGATGGCTTGAAGCATTGTGTGCCGGGGGCCAGTATGAGTGGTGAAACAGACAGTGTGGTGACCTCAGTGTTATATATGCCTGATGTATCCATTATATGTAATACACAGCCTCCGGTGCTGCCATAATTGGTCAAGTGCCGGTTGAAATCGTACAGTACTGTCATCTTACATCAGTTAATGCCTCATATGCCTGGACTAGTTGCTTTTTGTATTGTACCAGCTTCATCATGTGGAAGGCGCAGCCTCACATGTCTGGGTACTTTCATCATAAAGGAAGTGCAGCCTCAAACAAACAAGTAATACCACCTATTGTCAGTTAGTGTTCTGAAAGCTTTAGCACACCCTGGTCGCCCAACAAACCAAGATTGTGACAACATTCAGCAAGCATTTGCTAATACAATCACAATAGCTTGTAACAAAATTCAGAAAGACTAGGAACATGGCACAACCAATCATGACCTGCCTGCACCTATGCGTAAGTGACATGAAGATCTACCTCACTTCACGTTCACACATGTAGCCAATTTGGAGATAGATCCACCCTGTCTTCCATGCACCCGACCTCTTGCCGAGAAAACATCATCCCGGTAAAATTAATTCTGGACAACAAAGATTTTTTCGTGCCTTTTCTCTTCAAACTGGTAAATGCGTCTTTCGACTACAGTGAAGTTCCAGAGATCATTAAAACTGGTTCTGTTACTCCATTGCTGAAGAAGGCAGGCTTGAAGCCAAAAGATGCAAAGAATGTTAGAGCAATCACTAAAAGTAACTTTCTACTGAAGGTGTTGGACAAAAGTGCCCACTAACCAACTTCAAGCTCACTTTGAATCAGCCTCTATCTTTCACAGCAAACAATCGGGTTTCAGAGCAGATCATAGTACGGAGACCGCACTCCTTGCCCTGCAGACTAATATGCTTGAGATGGTGGATGAAGGGAAAAGCGGCCTCCATGGTCTTTCTTGACTTGTCTGGAGCTTTCGATTTTCTTGATCATGAGTGGTTGATACACAACTTCTCGTGCATAGGGAACTGTTCCCCTCCAGTCTCTAGTTGGGTTAAATCTTTCCTGGTGGGCAGACTATCATCGCTCTGCTGGGAAGGTGTCTCCTCTAAACCTGCCCCCATTTCCTGCGGAGTCTCCCAAGGTGCCTGAATTTCACCCATACGTTTTAATCTATGCATCAGGACACCTGTTAGAGACTTACAGGCTCTCTTTCACAAATTCCGCTGATGACACCCAGCTGATTCTGGAAATCACTGGGGATTATAAAAAGGACACGAAGACTCCGAACGGCATCTATGGACTCATCGAACAATGGATGATGACTCTGTTTGAACGGAGCAATAACTGAACTCCTACTGTTTGGCAGCGGTGGGGCAAGAGCTACGTTGGGGAAAAATATGTGCACTTGAGTATCAAGGAGACCTATTTTGAGAGTTCACAGCCATCACTTTTTGCTCACTGCACCTTTCACAGTTGGGAAATATTCATTAGCATAACAGTCTTTGTCCCGCCCACATGGGCAGTCCAGCATAGAAATGCTATGGCAATTCCCTTCTGAACAAGAGTACCAACATTGGAAAAAAAACACAGATCAGGTTATCATGCCATGTTCTTTCTGGAGAGGGGCACCTGCTACCTTTTTTAAAAGAATTTTGCAAGGAACTTGGGGTTGGTCACCCTGAGTTACCTAGGAGAACCCAGACCTGGACACCCTGCTCCCTGCTCCCTGCCCAGCTCCACCTCACTGATGAGGCACAACAAGGCCGAAACACGTGTATCGGGTTGCTGTTGGTACTCTTGTTCAGAAGGGAATTGCCATAGCATTTCGTTGCTGAACTGCCCATGTGAGCGGGACAAAGACTGATATGTAAATGGATATTTCCCATCTGTGAAGAGTACAGTGAGCAAAAAGCGATGGCTGCGAACTCTTAAAGTGGGAAAAAACCACACAACAGGTTATCATGCCATGTTCGTTCTGGAGAGGGGCGCCTGCTACCTTTTTGAAAAAAATTATAATATTTAGCCAGGCTTCACATTTTCTGTAAACTCGAAAGGGAAATTCAGATCTCAGTGTTTGGATGCAGAAGCTGCCAGCATAGGCACCCCATGATGGTTTCTCTTGATCGTGGGGGTGGACAGCAGGTGTAATGAGGTGTATCTCAGGTCCCTGTTCCTGTTAGGCTGCATTGTCTGCAAAAAAGTTCAAACTGTGGTCATCAGTATCAGCAAACATAATTTACTGTATTGTCGACCAAACACTTTCAAATTCTCTCACCAGCATCAGGATATGCAACATGTGTTTTTCATGCTGGCGAGAAATGGATGGGATGAACTACCACAATGGGGACGTCCAGCTCCAGCTCGAACCTGGGAAGAACACCTAGGGAATATGCCAGGCTTGGAAAACACTCAATGACAAAAGTATTCACCTAGTGTGTGCTAGCACCTGGAGCATTCCAAGTGCCAAATGGGATTACCAAATAAATGATCTCAGCCCCAAATAACCAGACAGGATATCAAGGAATATGGCAAAATACTACTTTAGTATCAGTTCAATAAAGTAGGGAAACCTGGCGAACAAACAGATTGTAGTTCACACACTCTAAACGCATTTCTATTACTCAAAAGTCTTTATATCTAGATGTACACCAGCTATGATGTCACCCTACATGGCAAACAGTAAAAACCTATCGGGCGGAGGGATTGGTTAAGGGAACGTATATACCTATTGTTCATATAAGTGTTAGTATCATCATTGGCTGCCCCATATCTGGGAGGCATGCCTTGAGTAACCTCTAACTACGTAAAATACTGATAAAAGCATAACAATAGTACCAGATAGGCTTCTGCAACAATGTATGGCTCCCATTACATAGGCCCTCATGATTGGTTGGCACTCTCCTCCAACCTTGGACATTTGTCTTGTTAGCAGCACGTAAGTAAAGCAACTCAGGTGCAAGGGAAGAATGGCAGGCAACTACCCTCCTTAGCTAATTAGCCTACCATCGCTCATCATTTAGGCCCTAAGCCAAGGCTTCTTCTCTATAGTTGAACTTGCTGGCTGTTCTATTCCTCTGAACTTTCAAGGGAGTGAATGTACATTACTATCTTCATCTGGAGCTCTATGAATAGGTCTTGTCTTCTGGTCTTGTACCACATGTGAAGAAACCATGATTTTGTCCATTTTGTCCTTTTATTTAGTGCTATTTGGTTCATATATATTGGGTGCTATTACTCTTCTCGGCCTCTGGATACTTGGTTGCTGTGTCTTGCATATGCCTTCTGCATCTTTTTTCAATATTTGGCACTCACAATTATTCACTCTTTTTCCTAAACTAATTGAAATCAGCCTTACGCACATTGCTTATCCTCTCAGACTGTTTTCATGACTTGCAGTTGCTTCTTGCTGCAGCAGCCTTGATATTGAGACAAACACATTTCTTTGTTCTTTGTCTTTCGCCTCTCAAAGCTTCTCACTTACTAGTATACGATGCCAACGTCCATTTTCTCAACATGGCTGCTTTACTCACGTTATATTTCCGATGTTAGAAACCTACTACCTCTTATCTACCTCACATTTCTGCATATATATATATATACTTCATCTCTTGTTACTTATCTTCTAAATATATATTGCTTTCTTCATCTTCGCATGTATGTTTACTTCGTCACTATAGTCACATCTTCATTTTCTAGATATTCATGCATCAGGTTTAGAGAACGCACATGTATTCTCTTCTTCATAGCGTCACTTCACACCAGTCAGACTTTACTTGTAGTTCTTCTATGTTCAGCTGTGTTTGCAGGCTCATGTCTACATATCAGTTAGAACATATATTCGATACGATTGTCCCAGTGAATAACATTGCGCATACCTTTGATGTGGTATTGGGTTGATACCAGGTGTCATGCACATTGTTCTCTTGCTGTTCTTCTAATATGACAGAAGTGAAGGGGTGGGCTCTATAGATGATGTATACATCTTCCTCTCCACACTAGGCATATACAACCATCTACATCTTCCAGAGCGGAATCTATGAACTTAGATATGGACTGTTAAAAACGATTTTATACTATCGGATTAACATCTTTAGAAATTTAAAATAGTTAAGCAAATAATGCAATATTTCAGAGTATGCACATATGTAGAAGAAATAGCGTGGGTATATTGGACACTTCTTACCTGCCTATATCCATTCTAAACCAATTCTGGTCTGACAGTGCAAATGTCCAGCATTTGAAAGGTTTTTGTGGCCAATACAGTGAATCTTATAGATTCTTTGCTTCATAAGGATCCACTGCAGGGTTATTGGAGCAGGGGTGGTGGGCGCCATGCCTTGAGTGAAAATGTTAGTCTGTCTACCTTATTTTAATGAGGTTCCTGGCGATGAATCAGGTTCTGGCTCAATCCCGTGGAGGAGTTGAAATAGTGAGGATTAAAGCTTGGTTGAGTAAAATCTAAAGGGATGGGTGCGTGGCTCAGGAATGCTGCAGGAAAGGATTTTAGATTTGCTAGAATCCCAGCAGAGATTGCCCCCTGTCCAATCTGTTAGCCTTACTCCCCTTATATTCACACTCAGTCAATCTGCTGCTTTTTCCTCATGGGGTCTCTTGTGCCCTATGCAGTGCACCTTCATGAATAGACTCCTTTTAGCAAGCAAAGGCTGCAGGAGCTCATCATGTTACCTAGTTGCATGTGGGCTTTGTCGATGTGTGGAACGGGATCTGCTGTGCAGGTTCCAGCGCTGCTGCGGCTCCCGCCCTTTTGCTCACACTTCATCATTAACATCCAGGTGACCAGATTAAGTTAGTAAAAGGAAAATCTTTTCCCTATGCTAGATCATCAGTAGCAAAGGTAAGCACCAAGGGTCTCAAGGAAATTGCCAAAGGCACCACGTGGTACCCCGGGCTGCTCCCAAATTACATCACTGATAAATAGCCGCACCAAGTCAGTTGTTGAAATAATATTGCGAGATTGGGATCACATGTTATCAGATCTTGGTCTGCCCTGTTCCTTGCATCACAGTGTCCCACTACAGATTTGTGCTGGACACCCACAAACTGTTCTTGCTTTGAGCTCTTGGAGAGGGTGTTCCACACAAGAAACAAGGGTGCACGGTACAAAATGAGCATCTTCAAATCCTATTTAAAGACTTGTACAATTGCAACACAACCTCTAAACTTAACGTCAATAGTAAGCCTATGTTGAAGCAATTATTATCAATGTATTCTGCTTAAATATACTAGTATTAAGACCTCTGCACATAATTGTAGTCACATAAGTATTTTAAAAAAGTTATCACTCCATGATGTTTATTTAAATGAGGCCCATCTGAATTTTAAAAGCTTGTACAATAATCGTGTTTTATTCAAACGTACCAGTTGCTGATTAACGTGACATTAATCCCTGGGCATCCGATAATCGATTGTATATACGTTTTTAACAATACAAATGAATGTGTGTATCAATTTGTAAAACTCAGATCGACTGCCAAAATGAGGCAGGTGAGTTTTAAACTATAGAGCGTTTTGGGTTGCTCTTTTTTTCCTTTCTCTAGGGAGATGTCCAATGCCTGGGTTTGCAGTAGGCAAGCACATGCTCATGAAACCATGGAGTGTGAAACAATTACTTCATATAATGCTGAATCCCCACTTTGCACTTGTTTTCCTCAAGTTATTTTGTTTTGACAATAAAAAGGTAATTGGTCCCTGTAGTACATCCCTCCTGGCTTGTTTTTGTCATGTTCTTTGGAGTGTGCATAGCGATTTCACTTTCTTACAACTGTAACTGTCTCTTGGTAATGCGGAAAAATGCGAAACTTAGTAATGATCAGTCTGTTTGTGATGTCCCCTTGCCATCACGAGACAAGGTTTTTGGCACTTTGGTCAAGCTATGCAGCAAATGAGTGTTGGTTTCTAGAAGCAGTCACTGCGCGGGCCTGGGTGAATTGCATTTTTCAAAGCATGAATCAGGTGATTGCACTATCACCTGGCAGTGTGAATTACCCACCAGCATTCTAAAAATAGATAATTTAATGTAGTATTATGACCCCGTTCCAAGGACTGGAACAGAAGTCAACGGCCCGGTAGTCCAAGGCCTTGCTTTGGCTCGAGCAAAGCGAGGACGGAAAAGAAAGGCTCTGGGTCATTAACTCCTGTTCCAGCCCTTGGAACAGGGGCCTAACACCATTAGCACCCTGGGTTGTCAGTTTGGTACCACAGGGTGCTAAAAAAAAAGTCATATATTGAACAGAATGCCTTGTGCGTCCCGTTCAATGAATGACAATCCTTTACCAAGATGGCCACTATGGAAAGGGAAGGCAGGACTCTGCATGGCAGCCTGCTGGAGGAAAGAGGGGCAGACAGGGGGGGGGGAGGTGTCTGTGGTGAGAGCCGGCCGTCAGCCGGCATGGAACACGGGCTTGTACCGGCAGTTCAAGTCCGCGTTCCTGTGCATTTGATTAACCAACTCCCCTCATCCGGGTGCTAATAATAAATATAAACGTTGGCAAAGCCACCAGTTTTGGCTTTTGTAAAGGCAATGGATACGAATTTTCCAGGCACTGCCACAATTGTGCCATCTGGCTATAAGATAGTAACACTTGTGAAATTGTTTGATTATCTGGGCATATGATAGCAGTGACTGACTAATACCTATACACATCTGTAGACAATCCAACATTGGTTGCTTTGCCACTTTGTATTTTTAACAGGACTTCAGCGCAAGGATATGCATTCTGCTTATGAATTGAGCGGCGGAAGACCCACTTGATTAAGACACTTTTATTATACCAGTAATGCATTTATAACTACAATGAAGCTACTAAATCTCAGAAGACTGCTTGGAAATAACACTGGTGGGTCCCTACTAGTTGTTACTGCTTGATACGTCTAAATATCCTAAGAGGATGTGTTTTGGGCAGAGTGGGGCAGATGGTGGGTGGAAATGACCACAGAGATTAGCATGTCTAGGTCCAGTCAAAGGGTGGGTAAATATCCTAACAACAGCCACAAGCTGTCTGTCCCTCCTCGCCTCTGACCTCCCTCTTAGCTATACTCCAATACAATCGTTTTAGCCTAGCGGCACCTAATAGCCAGAATGAATTAATGCAATTGTGTATATTCAAAAAAAGCAACAAAGGATAATAGACACCATGAGGCATGGTCATTGGGAAGTGGGAACCGATGATCACTGCTTTACTGCACTAATTGACTGCCCAAATCACTTTACCGGGTCATGTCAGCAGTCAAGAAACATGCCACCAATCTTGCTTCCTGCCAATAGAGCAAACCCAAGCTTCCCCACATCAGTAATTTCATTGTTACTAGTTACCATACTCCAGGCAAGCACACACTATGACTCAGGGTCCTTGGGAACCGAAGTTGGTTTATCTCCTGTGCTGATCATATGAGTGTGTGATATTAGAAGTCAGTAGACTTGTCCTCAAATGTATATTCAACAGCTTTAGGCAAGTTCCTCATGGGCAGGTGAGGTGCAGGGTGGAGGAAGATAAAGGCTCTTTCAATGCATCACCTTTTTGGGAATATTCGGGTCATGTAGAGAATAAGGCCCAAAAATGGTCCATCCAACTCAGATAAGGGTCCAACAGGCGACATATCATTGAATCTCCCTGCTCCATACCAATGTTCATGATTACAGGCAAACCACATATAAGCTACACACCATTACCTCCATGCATAGGCATCTCATTTACATACCTTATAACACCAGTCACAATAACAATAGAAAAACGCTCTCCCTTCCATGCTCATCAACCCATAATACAATGTCATGTAACATCAAAGACCTGAGCACCGGACACAAACTCAATGCCATCTTCTTCAAAGAAACCTGTTTCTCCACCAACTCAGAGCCATGTCCTGACAACTTCATCTTCTCCACATTCAACAAATCTATCCTATCTACAAGGCTGGCAGTGGCCATGCAGCAATTCACCAATCCACTTCTGTGCAATCCAGGAAACCCCATCACTCGAGTCTGTGCAACTATTGTACAGACATTGTTCCTCTCTCAACCACACCAGCATAATCTTTGCATCTAGTCTGCAGACCCCAGAAGACGCCATCAAAGCATTGCTCAATGAAACACGGACATCATTATCTCCACTACCAACAGCCCCACCACCAACATAGTCCTTGGTGTCTTTAACCTCCTATGAGATTCAACCACTAAGAACTCCAAAAATAATTCATTGTCCATCCACTCGTCCACCTCGAACTTCCTAATCATTAAGTAACACATTTCTGAACCGATCAACTATCAGGGTTAGCCTCTTGTTCTCAGTTTCCCCTTCACATCATTCAGTTCAATCTAGAAGGATTCAGCAGACCACTTTGGCAACCGTCTGTCAACCAATTTAGAATTATTTTGGAATGACAATTCCATAAAATTATGCATTAAGAAATACATTAAACATGTTCCTATATCAACAATCAATGAAACTCAAAGCACTTATCCACCAAAGACCTAATTATATTTTTATATTGAAGGGTTAAATTAATGTGTTAGGGTCCTTCACTGACCTCTGTATGCTGTCTCCACCCCGTTTCTTGCCTGAGACGGAAGAATATGTTAGTTTCAAAAGAGATGTCTTTCAGCTTTTATAAGTATGGTTTCTCCCAATTACCTAACACTCCAGTCTAGCCTGTCTTGGCCCGTCATGAGAAAGAAGACAACCACATAACATGTTTGTAACTATTGATTGTTTCAGAATGGTAATAGATGTATCTTACTACTATGATTATATAGGTTGCAATAAAGAGAAAGTGCATGATTCTCTCAATTAATGTATTGTAACCTTAGCAAATAAAAGATTCTCAATTTTTTCTCTGTCACATTTATAAAGGGCGTATTCACCAAGTGCTCTGCTAGCATTGGTTTGGGCCAATGGCGATAAGGATTTCTAGAAGAAAGAGAAGAGTTTTAAGTTTTAGCCCGAAGGCTAGATGATTCTTAGTGGTGCCTAATATCAGAATACCAGAGTTCCACAGCTGAAAGGCCAACACTGAGAAAGCCGAGCCTCCCCATCTCTTCCTGAGAAAGCAGGTGGAAGAGCCTCATCAGAGCAGACATGAAGGGAGATACTGTTGCAATTCAAAGTTCAGAGGGGTTGGGGGGACAAAGCCATGAATAATGCAATGGCCCTTAAATCGAACCCGTAAAATTTGATTTGAAGCACTTTTAACACGCAGACCGAGCAGACTCAGCTGCATCTGGGCTCAGATGATCCTAAACTCAATATTCCAATGAGAAGCTTAGAGTGGTCTTACCAACATAAATGGTTCTGTTATGTATTTAAAGAAGAATGCTTTTAGAGATTTCAGGAAATGTATGAGCTATGTCATGCTCCCAGGGCAAGGTATTCCATACATCGAGCGGGAAGAGTTACTAACAGCACTTTGTCTGAGGAGTGCAGTATTGGTAACCAGTGAGCTTCTCTGCAAGGGAAGATTATGAAGGCATCTGAAGACAAGCAGAGCATCTTGGAATCAGTTCTATGATCTATTTAGAGCCAGTGTAACTGGTGAAGTACTCAGGAAACATGGGCAAACTTGTGTTTGCCTGATAACATCTGGGCAGCAGAGTTCTGCCCCAATTGTCCTATGGAGAGTCAGCAGACATGACTTGCAGATGGGTTCCCCAGGCCAGCAGCTCGGTGGTGTTTGACTAGACAGGCGAGCCATGCCATTTTCTTTATACTTTTCATACAGTCATTGTCACTATGAATGGTCCTAATGCTTAATTGATGTTGCTAGGGAGATAGAGTTGTTCCATAGAACACATTGTTTATCGACATTCAACTTTACAAAAATGTAGTTGAGTTGTTTCCTTGCATTATGTTCTATTTTCTACACATTTCGCTCATCACCGTGTGTGGATACCGCTATAAAACTCGATAAGGGGCCCGAAAAGGTGGATGCAGCCTGTGCCTAAATGTGTGAGAAGCTCATAGTTAGGGATACAAGATGTCACTTTCCAGAAACGGCAGCGTGACTCCTGCGGCATTGAAAGTGTTTGTGCTTGTGCAGCCCTGGTTATGGAAGACATTCAGAGTCCCCCAAAGGAGTGTTGCCGTCTCGCACAGCGCTCTCATGGGGTTCTCTTTAGGTTCCCTGGGATCGCAACCGCCTCCCCTGATTTAGCCCTCACCTCGGATGCGCAATGAACGGCCCCTACGTGCTAATGTGCCTGTGACATGTTTGGGTCATACCACTGGGCCCCCAGGGAACTGGGATTTGCACACAGAGGGTCCTCCTTTACTATTACTAAGGTGCCCATATGCTTTAGGTGCAGGGCCCCTGGTTACTGTGGTAAGGCGGCAGGAGACTATCCTACCCATTTATTGAATGAACGGTCATGAATGAAAAGGTAAGCCAATCAATTATCAGCAGCTAGAACACCCATCTGAGATTCTAATAGTGCAAGAACCTGTGTCATACACCGAGAAGCCATCAGGATGACATTGGACGTTGAATTGGGATTAGTTGTTAACAAGGCTATGCAGCGAGCTCGCGCTTTCCGTGCAATCCCGAAGTAGATTTTTATATTTTACGGATATCTTCGTTTATTTATGCCGTTCTTTTTAGTTCAGGCTACACATGTCTTCTTCCAGCCATTTCAGAGCTCATTGGATTATAATAGTGAGGCGGATCCATTGCAGTCATGTGCCCCAAAGTTAAACATTCAACAGGTCCTTTGTGTAAGTCGCGAATAGCATGTACCTGATCAGATGGTTGGTGGCCATCTTGGGAGGGTAGGGCCCTGGTGTTAAAGTTTTACTATTTTTAAAGGGCAATGGTGGTCAGGCAATCTTCTTGTCTTGGGCGTGGCTGTGCTAGCCCGACACTTGCCTAGGGATTGATGCGGCCTGATCCCTAACCAGAAGAATAAGGTGGGACTCGGGCAGATGAAAAATCATTTTTTGTAGTTTGTTTACTGCATGGCGGATAGGCTGGGTTCCCCCTGATTGCGAGCCTTGGGGTTATGGTGTATTTCCTCACATGTCCCTCCCGCCTCACTGTTTGTTGTTAGATCAGAGCACTGTGTTTGGATTTAAGGTTCCCTCTAAGGGTATAGTGATGCCAATCAAAAAGATAATTGGGAGATTTTTAACGAAAGGCTTTGCGGGTGGTCAAATGGCCGTGAACTGCACTCTTCATTCTCATTTTAGGGAAGACCCTCAGG
Organism: Ambystoma mexicanum; assembly: GCF_040938575.1. NCBI lineage: Eukaryota > Metazoa > Chordata > Amphibia > Caudata > Ambystomatidae > Ambystoma > Ambystoma mexicanum. The sequence continues at coordinate 341,621,779 of NC_090935.1, read as the reverse complement.
GTAGGTGTCATTGTGCCTTGTAGATTGCAGGAGAGTTTGGGTGCTTTGCTCTGTGATCTCTGTAATATTAGGGCCTTCTTCTTGTATAATGCTGTGCAGATGGCGTTATAGTAGTCCAGCTGAAGTAGAATCAAGGCCTTGATGAGACAATGCAGAAACCCGATTAAAGTAGGAGGAGGATCTCCCGGGTCAGGTTTACTTGATATTTTGTTCCCTTTAAAACAAACTAAAGGTGGAGGGATGCTGCAGAAAGGATAGCTGGGAGTCCACAGCTATTCCAACGTGGTCCCCTGTGGGCTGGAATTTGATGTTTCTGAATTGGATGGATAGAGGTAATTCTGTGGCAGTGGGTGGTTTATCCTGCTTCAGACATGGTCTGCCTCTATTTTTGCCCCAGGTATGCCCAAAACACTTCCTTTTATATAAGTATGCATGGCTTCTTTTGGAACCCATTATCAACCATTCATATTTCTAGATGCTGTTTTTGCAGCAGGCCTCTGACATTGATAGGCCAAGTGCCAACACAGCCTAGCTGTCTACGAGTGCTGGACCCCTTGGGGTGACACCGAACATTTCCTCCCATGCTACTAGTGAGCAGTGCTGTGCTCGGAATTTGGCTCTCAATGCCAGAAGATTGCTGCTGACAACACCCTTCCTTGTTGACAGCACATCTAACCAATCTGCAGCTCTAGCACTGTCAGTTTAAAAACACTCTCAGCCACAGCAACAGGAATGGGACAGAAAGCCGACGGGTGTTAGGGAGGGTGGCATGTTGCCAGATATTTTGTTTTCCTTTTTAAGGAGTTGGGGAGAAGGAAGCTATATGCAGGTGGTTGGTGAGGTTGACCAGACAACATGTATCTCTCCTTCTTTTGGGATGGCGGGAATGAACTATAACCAAAAAAGTTATGGGTGGAAGGTTTTGAATAAAAAACCGAACCACTGGCACTGCTCTGTGCAACCTTCACACCAGAAGTTTTTTTGTTTTGCCGGACTGCACCATTGCAAAGGGGTTCAGCCAGATGTAAATCAGTCAGGTACTGCTATGAAAGGGAGCAGCCCAGCCCCTTGCCCCCTCTGCACGGAAACACAAGCAACCCCAGACGTATTTCGGTCTTGTATGGCCTCATCAATGAGGTGCAGATTGGATCCGTGTGGTGCAGCGAGCAAGGGCCCCACGTCTGGGCCTACCCTCTCTCACACAGGGAGAAAAACTATAACCAAAAAACTGATGGGTGGAAGGTTTTGAGTCAAACAGAAACTCTGTCACTGCTGTTGCCAACCTTCCACACCACCGTTTTTATTTATGTATGGTTGCATACGGCTTCCTCGTGCATCCCATTGACCACCCCTGCATTAATGGCCCTTGTGCATTGCACAGGGGATGGTAATGACAGTGGAGAATATACATACAATTATTTGCAAACACTGTTGGGCAATGGCCAGGTCCTGCTTGTTGGACCAGCTGTGCCTATTCCGCCTAACCCGCCTGCTCCAGCAACCCCTGTTGTGGTGTCGTGTGCAGAGAACTGGCCACTTGCACAGAGGAGTCCCTATGAAGAACAAGTGTATAGGTTCAAGTTTCAATTTGTTGAACATGCCAGGAGGGCAGGTTTTGAAGGTTTACAGGCTGATGACATCATAATGCCTAACTTGCAACCGAACAGCAATATCAGAATGGTTGTGCCCCCTGTCATCAAGCTCCTGGCCGTACTGCACTTTTGTGCAATAGGGTGCTTTCATGGAACTGTTTTTGTCCCTGCCAGTTTCTCGCTGTCTGCCTTTTGCAAAGTCTTGCACCACGGGAACTGCACCATGCTCAAGATTATCCCCTGTTTAATTACCTTCCCAACAGCAGCTGGTGCGTGTCACTAATGTTCTCTACACCATTGCAGACTTCCCAAACATGGTCGGGACAATTGACTACACCCTCATCGCTCTTTGGCCACCTCATGCATAGTGTCCGCATGATCTGGGACCACAACCTACATAATTCCTTCAATGTGCATATTACCTGATCGGCAGACCTAGTTATTGCCCACTGTAATGCAAATGATTCTTTTTGTACTGAGTAGTAACTCCATGAGAGGTATGATGATGTCTCTGCCACAAGCATGAATATACTCAGCAGTCAACATACCAAATGGGTGATGGGGTGGAAGCGCCCTACCTGCTTTTTCTTTTCTTTTTTCTTTTTTTTTTTTTAATTTTTATTAGTTTGTTCAACCTTTAAAAAGACAAGACATAACACTAACCATTTCAGTGATCCATTTCACTGATCCATTTCCTCCCTCCCACTCTCTTGATGGCTTTAATAAGTCCATTTCTCCACTTTATGGACGGTGAAACGTGCCCTCATTCAACCAAGCACAGTACTTTTCTGTATCCATTTAGATTATTTCCTGTTCATCCAGCCGGATTTTTAATACTTGAAGAAAATTTATTAGGGCGAACAGTGCTGCTCTATTGGATCCTTCAAAAAGTACTTTCCACCACTCTTCAATGCTCCTTATACGATGGGTGTTAAACACTGGAGCAAAACTAAGTCATCTTTGGTGCTCATGCTCCGGGCATGACATAATCAGATGTTTTAGTGTTTCTTTGGTGTTGTTGCAAAACCGGCAAATAAGATTAAGGATAGCTTGCTTGGACCAAATACCTATGCGTTCTTTTGTTGGAAGTACATTTAGGATAAATCGCATATATAGGGCCCTTGCGTGCTGATTTGGCAGGCGCGTTAAATAAGTGTGGCGTTGGTCATATGCTTTAGCCTCACCCAGTACTTCGTGCATCATTTTGGAATTTGCTCTTAGGTCGCAGGTCTTGATCCAGTCCAGTGTCCAGAACTTCCTCTTAGCTGCCTCCGGATTTTCGTGGGAGTGATGTCATATTCTTCCAATAATTCTTGACAGAGGCAATTCCATTTAAAGAGGATGGTGCGCTCTTTATCGGATTCAGGGTTGTGTAAGATGCCGAATTGAGGTACCGGGTCCTTCATCATTGTTTTACAATACAGACTCAGTAAGTTCCATGAGACTCTTGTGTGGATTGAAATAAGACCAGTTTGTACCGTATGCAGACGGTTGAGTTACACTTGGGTAAATTTAGCACTCGAGTCCAGAAGATGTTTTCTAGTGAATTCTACAGGTCAGACGAGCAGCCTAATGCGTTTTCCCCTCCATAGATTAGGATAGGCACAACTTTCTGTTGAAAAAACATGATGGTAGGTTTTAGTGAAAATTTTCCATATCTGCTGTTAATCAGAGAGGCTTGGCATGCTAGCTGACGACACTTGCTTTTGGCTGCTTCTGCCCAAGGTGCATCATTTCTGCTCGCACTAATCCTCAGGCCCAAGTATGTGATATGTTTTGCAAGCTGGATTCTCTCCTTGGCAATGTGCCAGTTAAACTTCTTCCCTCTTCCACGTGCACCTTGTAGTTTCTCGAAGATCAAGATCTCACATTTTTGTTTGTTAATAGACAGCCCATCAGATGTTATACAGGTATCTATAAGATTCATTTTACGTTGAAGCCCTACCGGGGTCTGATCTATCAGTACAAGGTTGTCAGCGCACACTAGATAGTTAATGGGCGAAACATGCATTTTGGGGGGAGACGTGTTTGCGCCACAGAAAACATCCTTTATATCCGATATGAACACATTAAATATTGTGGCTGCCAAGGGGCACCCCTGTTTTACTCCCTTGTGTGTTTTTATTTTAGAAGACGTATCTTAATAGAGGTCTCCATGTGCAATTTGCGAATTGCACCTACTAGGCTAGGGGGTCAATTCCACTTGGCTAGTTTTTTCCACAATAACTCTCTGTTAATACTGTCAAATGCCTGCAAGAGGTCTATCAGCGCCAGGTAGATCTTAGAGTTTAGTCTGATCACTTCCATCTTTAAGATGTTCAGTAGGAGTAGGTTTAGGCCACAACCAACCCCCCCTTACAAACCCAGCTTGTCTTGGGTCGATATGATTATAGTCTTTAGCCCACTTCAGGAGTTTCCATTGGAGAAGTGTTGCATAAATCTTCCCCAAGACATCAAGAAGTGCTATGGGTCTGTAATTTTTTGGGTTGGTTCGGTCCCCCTTTTTGAATATTGGACCCACCACTGCACTTTTCCAAGAGTTCGGGGTGGAGCGGCTCAAGATGATTTGATTGAATAGGGTAACACAGAAATCTGCCCATAAGCCCGGGTTGCGCTTGATCGTATGGTTCGTTAGACCATCAGGTCCTGGGGCTCTGGATTCTCGCACACTTTTAATTAGGAATAAAATGTCAGCTCTTTCGAATTCCAGGTCCCATTCAGTTACAGCCGGTGGTTCACAGCCTGGTACACCTTTACAAAATAAGGCTGAGTAATACTCTACCCATACTTTTTCCGTGACTGCGTTGGCCTGTAGAGCATGTTGAGGTGCTAAGCTGCTGTTTATCAATTTCCAGAAATCCGCTGATCTTTTCCCTTCCATTTTTGATAGCATATTCTCAGAGTCGTTTTGTCGCATAAATCCTGCGTGTCACTTGAGCCAATTCTTGTAGTTTTGCTTGATTGCCCTTATGTTCTGTTTCGTGGTATCGTTAAATGGCCCTTTTATCTTCCTTATTTCTTGTCTCATCAGCCTTTTCCGTTGAAGAACAGACACGTCGAATTTGTGTTTTGAACATAATTCGACTTGTTTTAAATTATGTTTGCGATCTTCAAAGTGTGTCAGAAGGTATTGGTATTCGAGGCCCTCTGTGTTTTCCATAAAGTTGGATGTTATCTCCGCTACTTCAGTGTCGAGAAGATTTAGACGGATCCTACTAGACCCTGTGCTTACCGAATAAGGCCAACTCACATAGGTATGATCACTCTGATTATTAAATGTAAGTTGCACCATTTTGTGATCGCTATGGGTCATTTTGAGAACGTCTAATCGCTGCACTCTCTTATGAAGGTTTTCGCTGACAAATATATAGTCAAGGACTGAAGTTTGGTTCAGCCTTCTCCATGTTGGCTGAGCTGGAATGTCGCCCACAGTGTTGCCATTTAACATGTACAGTCCCGTATGTCCATTTCTGAGCGCCATTGGGCCGCTCTTTGTTCAAAGTGGCTTTTCTCGTTCAAACGGTCACCGCATAGAATCAAGTCTAATGGCTGTTCCTTTTCAAGTAGCTCGTTGATCGCAACTGTCACTGTATCTAAAAATGACTTTGCGTCTTTTGCCCAATGGTTCCAGTATACGTTGATAATGTATAGGCGGTCGCCCTTGGTGTTCTCAGACTGTGTAACACCGATTGTAGTTAACTGAATAAAAGGCGCCAGATTCTGTGATTCAATTATCCTGAACCCTGCAGCCTTTCTTACTGCCGTCAGTAGGCCTGCCATCGGTCTTCCCTTTGGCAGACTGATCGCTGGATTAATTGCAATTTCATAGCCTTCAAGGAGCGGACTTGCTCTTAGCCATGTTTCCTGTAGGCACCCAAGGTCCAGGTTCTTTGCCCATGGAGTTTTAAACAGGTGGATAAAGCCTCTGGTGTTCCACGAGGCCATTAGGCCAATACTTCGGGTCTCCGATGCCTGGCATTAGGTATTCGACAGCTTGTTTAAAGTGGCAGCTAGCCAGGACCAGTCAGTCGCTCTATGAGGCGTGTTGGAGACCATCATGATGTCTGCAGTTGCAGCAGGCGGGTTCCGGACTCCCTTGACTGTAATCCTTATCAGCTCATCCATGTGTGGTGACCCCACAAGGACCACAGAAGGGGGCATAGTCGTTGATGGAGCCTCTGTCGTTGCAACAGTTCTTCTTAGTTCAGGCTGCTGGGACCTGGCTCGCTTTGTCACAGAATCTGCTGTGTTGTGATAGTCCCCTTTCGTAGGTGGGAGCCGAGAGAAATTATCCACTCTAGTTATGTCAAACCCCAATAACATCAACACAGGACCAGTATCCAGTAATGCATCAGCAATGAGTTTCGACTGAAGATGTAGAATCACGGCATCGTTTTTCTTGTAGTTAAAGAATTCTACGATCATGAGATCCTCAGAGGCGATTGCTCTTAAACTTGGGATCAGGTGACACAGCCAAAGTACATTGACGGTTTAAGATTAAGTCGTCCGAGGATTGAATACGCTCGAATAACAGACGATGCAGGCCCTGCTGGCCGTGGCTCCGTAAGTTTCCCTCATTCTTCTCACCATTTCCGTGGGTCCCATTCAAGGGTTTCTGCCTGTCGAATTGATGTTTTGACTGGATTGTGGAAACAATCCACTTGCTGTCCTGTTTGGAGTCACTTGATGATACAGTCCGGCCAGGAGGCACTGTCCTCCTGGCTTATCCTTGCCATCCGGATTGGCTTTGGCAGTGTTAATCCCAGAAGTTGCACATATAGTGTTGGCCTTTGCCTCCAACAGTTTGGGTTTGTTGGCCAGGGTTAAGAATTGTAGTCTCGGGTCGACTTTTTCAGGTAGTGGCCGGAACGATAGTTGGATCAGTTGACACAATCTTGTTGGTTTATTTAAGTTGACTACTTCTTTTTGCTCCTCTTTTATTGCATTCAACGATGTAGTGAGAGGCATCCTGTCAGTGCTTAGACCGGGTTATTTACTGACTGTTGGTCTCATGCTGGCTGAGCCAATGGTAAAGTTTGTGTTGGCCTTGCCTCTGTGTTTGGGGTGGCCTGTTCTGCTGTGCCCTCTTTTGTTGCATGCAACTGACCAGTCGTGGGTTTCTTAGTTGTATCCCACACTGAATTGTTTGCTGCTGTATCATCATGAATTGGAAGAGCAGGTAATGGCGGATATGGAAGCTCCATAAGTGAAGAGTCTGGGGACGCTTGCTCTGGGACGTCATCACTTGATGACGAGTGCATGCCACCAGCAACTTCTACTGGTTGCAAAGGCTCCATTGAGGGGGTTAAGTGGATTTGTGAATTACAGTAGGTCCTTTTAGCCTTTTTATTTTGAGAGCATCAGAGGCTAGGTGAAATGCTTTCATCAAGTCTTCTGCGTTTGGTTAGGCAGCAAGCTCGGAGGATATTCTGCTGCACAGAATTCGGAGGGGACGCAATTTCTTCATGGGACGGCCCCTTATCCAGGTCCATGGTCGTTTGGGCAGCCATTACCGTTCCTGTGTCACCTTTGAGCATTCTTTGTTTATTAATGCATGTTAGGTCTGCCAGTAGTTTATTAACGACCTCTAATGAATTTCAACGTTCCATACCAGATGCTTTTTCAGTGTCAGTGGCAGGTTGATGCTTCCTTGCAAATGGCATCCGGAGACCATCTATCATGCTCCCTCACCCTCTTACCGCGTCTTCTTCTGCGTGGCTAAACACAGTGTCCTCGTCCTCGCTGATAGAGCCGCAGTTGGTAGCACAGCGGAGGGCTTTAAGTGTGGTTTCTCCGACGTAGCCCATTGAGCCCACAACGCTATAAAAGCCTCTATGGGGTGACTCCCAGCTAGACTTGGTTGCTGTTACCGGGCTCTGGGTATTGCAACTTTGAGTGCCGCAGTTGTTTCCATGACAACACGGCACGCTTCGTAGCCGACCCATAGGACTAAACGACATGTGCGTTTGGTTCATATCACTCCCAGTGACAGGGTTGTTACTTGCGTCCTGTTGTTTTGCCCTCCATCGAAGCTGGACAGGTAACCTCAGCCACTGAATCAGTACTGACACTAGAGTTAATAGGAGCCACAACATCAGACGCAGAGCCCATACTCCCCCCTGCACGCTCCGCCACAGCCGATGTGCACCCCGTGGTTGCATCTGTTGTTAAGCGATATTCAATCAACACTACAGCTAAGTCAATGCCTAGTCTGGGATGCTGAGGAAAACCCTTATTGATGTATTTTTATGTCCAGTTCAGTACTCTGGATGACAACCCTTGTATCACACCCCCCTCTTAGAATCCCCCTGACCCCACTGAGCCAAGAAGTAGGTTTGTTTTGCAAATTTAAAAGGTTTATTTGGACAATTCAACAATATATATCTATCACACTTTATTTTATTTTATATTTATAAAGCGCTCACACAGCCCGCAGGCATCAAGGCGCTGTTACAGGAATTGTTTGTTTTTCTTAGTTGCGTATTTTTTGTTTGGTTGTCTTAGTTACGTATTTATAACGCGCTTAAACAGAGGTTTCTAAGCGCGGACCCGAGGATCAAACCTGTTGTTGCTTCGTGTCGTCTTGCTTCCAAGACGCGCACGCTGCCGCTGAGCTATCCTCCCGGGATAATAAATAAATAAATAAATAAATTGATAACTGATATCACACTTCAGAATATGACCGTGATCAACAATGGATAATGTTACAGGGGTACACTGATTTGTTTACTTAGGGGTAGTGTAGAGGATGAGATAGCTGAAAATGCTTGATGGTTTCAAGGAAATGCAAGGTGGAATAAAATGCAGTACAGCAAATAAACTTGATATGATTTCAACCAACAACAATTAATCACTTTTTCTCTGGCAATTCACCCCCCCCATGCAATGTAAGAAATGGAAGGAGATGGAAAGAGGAGCACACAGTTCTCAGGAATGCAATCAAATACAATACGAAATTCAGTTCCCCCCCAGCAAGCTTAGAGGAAACAGGTAGAAGTTTGAAACACTGGCCCAAAATGCTTTTAAATGTGATGGCAACGGATGGGAAAATGTGCTAACTGATTTTAATTCCCTCTAAAGATTCAGGGTGAGTGAGAGATGCTTGTTGGTATTAGTTCAGGCTCACTTTAGCAATGCTCTATGAGTTATTACCAGGTTGCAAACGGATTTTTAACAAAGGAAAGAATGGAGCTGCTATTTTGACAAGTGGAGAAATTGAGCCAAAATCGCAAATCGCGGTAAATTTCGCGAGTGCGTAAATCGCGATTGCGGAAAAAGTATAGGCAGTAGGAAGTCGGTTCTAGGTTCGTTGGAAAGCCTAGAATCACAGCTTTAAAATGAGCATTGCCATTCCCAATGGTTTCAGACTACTGTGTGTGTAGCCCAATGGTGGTTTTAGGCAGTGCTCTCCTGTGCTCACAACATAGGCAAAAATGGGTGGCAGCCTATTCTTCATGTTTTCCCTGTGCACTCTCTGGGGAGTTCTGGCCATCATGATGTTTTCCATGCCAGTACTGCACAGTTTTATGGTAGGGCTTGGATGCTTGGGTAAAAACATCCCACAAGCCCCCCCTCTTGCGATGGCCATTCTGTCCTTTCGCTGATGGAACTCGCAAGATCTGGGATGTTCGCCTCCTCTTCTTCCGATTCCATGGATGGACAGTTCAGCATCTTTTCCTCCCTCCAGTCGATCAATCAGTTCTCCTTGCTGGTCCTGATGGGAGGATTGGGCAGTACCCCGGGTCCCTCGGACCTTCGCTCCCGGTCCCCCGGTCGCCTTCCGTGGTCAGTCTCCATGTTTTCTTTCTCCTGGGACGACAAAGGAAAGCGGCAATACCTATTCATAGACATTTCTCCCCCACTATTGAGTTCCTAGCCCAAACGGTTCAAGAGATACGGACAATTTAATAAAGGTAGATTTTCGGATTTAAAGTAAAACTCAAAATGCCAGGTGACAGCTTGCAGCTGCAGAATTGACAGGTGACAGTTGTGCAGCTTTAAAAATGACATATTACACGATTTCTAGGAGGCAGTTCTACTTAGGTTAAAATAGCTTGAATTAGATTATTTTAACTAAGAGATTGGTTCTGCACAGTTCTGCTAGGTACTCACAATATAAATTTGAACTAGGCCTCGTCACAGATCTGGTCAACACGTCCGGCGGCGGTTCTGTCTGCTTGGCGGGTCAATCAGGCACCGGTTCTGCTCACAGCGATCCGGATCTCTGGTTCTGCTCACAGCGGTCTGGGTCGGGTCTGCTCTGCTGGTCTATCCTCTCTGGATACAGCGGCCTCTGGTTCTGGATACTGCTCTGCTTTCCAGTCCGGATCAAGTGGATTCTGGATGTAACACTGCTTTCTGGGTACTGGCAAAAGTTCTTGGCAAAAGAATTCAGACAGCTCTCCCGGCTGTGGAATAGTTTGCAAATGATTTTAAGGATGCTGAGGCCTTCTGAGAAGAGTTCTCAGTTTGTGGGTTTAGGACCTTGCTTTAAGTTCTGAAGTAAATTTCTGGTCTCTGAAGATTGATGGATGTGAAGTCTGGAGTCTCCCGGCAGAGCGCCCCGCAGAAAATGGAATTGAATGTCTCTACCTGTCCCAGCAGTCTCTTTTTATGTGTTTTGGAAGTGGGTGTTTGCGTGGCATAACTGAGCCTGCCCCTCTCTACTTGTCATTGGCCCAATTCTCCCCTCTCCCATGATTGGGGGAAGGAAATGGATTGTCATCATGATGAGGTCTGTTTATGGGTCAGAGGATCCTCCCCTGGTCAATTTGCCCACAAATCTATATTTGATTCAAATACATTTTTCCCAGATACACAATTTGTTGAAATTACATGTACACATTATATATTCCTTATGGTCCATGCTTGTCCGCCTCTGATCTTCCTGGGGGCTTGCATTAAAAAATGACAACATTTTGCGCTTTCTGACTGGTTTACCAATATCGGACATTTACCAAATATTACACACATGTGCGCAAGGAGTATGGACATTAATTGATGAAGTGTCAGATTTTTAACATGCAGACATTTGGAGTAAGACCCTATTTTCCGCTAGCAACCCCCCAGAATACACCACAGGGTCCTAACACCTCTTAAAATGTGCACAGAAAAATCACAAGAATAATGATATTACTTATATAATTCTGACAAATCCGTTCTATGAATTATCCATCTTTTTTTAAAATTATGCTCTGGCCCAGATGGGTGTGGTTTAGGTTCCAAAGCACATGGGGAAGCTTCTGTCTGCCCCGCCTCCAGCTTAGGTGGCTCCCAGAGGCACTTCTCCTCCCACTTCTCCAAAGAGGAAGCCACTTTACGGCCCCCCCAATATAACATTTGCCTGAGTCCAGGACAAGGCTTTGTTCAACCTCCTGCAGTTGCCCATCCCCTAATCTAATCAGAGAGGTGTCAACTCCTTTTGGTGGGGAAGCAGGATGCAGCTAGGCCTGGGAAGAGTGGCTGAGCAGGTTTCTCCTGTCGGGGTAGTTGTCAGGCAGAATTCAGCTAAATGTCACTTTAGTTCCCAGTTTAAATCAAACGTACAATTTTTACCTATACATTAAATAATTACTTCCTTCAAGTCATTTCAGAATATAGTTTTACATTGTATCCACCTCTTAGCAAGTCTTTCCTTGGTCTGGTTTGGGTTCCTCTGTTCAGTTTTACACAAAAGTCTGGTGGTTTTAAAACGCCGGCTTTCTGATAGTGGTGAGTACCGGTATTGCAACCATTTTTGGGATTAAGAAAATGAATTCCCCACAGTTCTGAGTTGCTTTTTGGCAATCAGCATTGCCATTCTCAATGGTTTCAGGCTACTGTGTGTGTAGCCCAATGGTGGTTTTAGGCAGTGCTCTCCTGTGCTCACAACATAGGCAAAAATGGGTGGCAGCCTATTCTTCATGTTTTCCCTGTGCACTCTCTGGGGAGTTTTGGCCATCATGATGTTTTCCATGCCAGTACTGCACAGTTTTATGGTAGGGCTTGGATGCATGGGTAAAAACATCCCACAAGCCCCCCCTCTTGCGATGGCCATTCTGTCCTTTCACTGATGGAACTCGCAAGATCTGGGATGTTCGCCTCCTCTTCTTCCAATTCCATAGATGGCACAGTTCAGCATCTTTTCCTCCCTCCAGTCGATCAATCAGTTCTCCTTGCTGGTCCTGATGGGAGGATTGGGCGGTACCCCGGGCCCCTCGGATCTTCGCTCCCGGTCCCCAGGTCGCCTTCCGTGGTCAGTCTCCATGTTTTCTTTCGCCTAGGACGACAAAGGAAAGCGGCAATACCTATTCATAGACATTTCTCCCCCACTATTGATATAGTGGGGCGACATATACATTTTATACTTTAATAGACATAGCATTCCAATTTTTAAAAACAAGATATAATTCAGAGACAGTGGCTTACAAGCGTCATCATATTTTAGAGACTATATATGGGATATTTTAGGGTTGGAACTGAATTACTCTGGAGCGGCCCCCTCTGGTATTGCAGAGGACTCCTCCAGTTGCTGCAGAGCGTGCCTGGGATGGCAACACTTCAGCTGATTAAAATGGACCCACTTATCTTCCCCTTCCGCCAAATTACCTTTGGGGATGCGGATTTTGTAGGCAACAGGGGAGATCTTGTCTATAATTTCAAAGGGTCCCTTCCATGTAAGCAAACATTTTCGCTGTTTGGCCTGGTTCCTTTGGAAATTGTATAGATAGACCCGTCCCCCACAGTATATTCCTTCCTGGTGGTCTTCAGGTCGTAGTGGGTCTTCATGCTATCAGCTGATCTTTCTATATTCCGCTGAGCATACGCAAAAGCATGTTGGAGGTGTTTCCTCAAATTCTGCACATACTCATGAGTTGTGGAGGCATTTATCAACGTTTGCTCTTGGGTTCTGTAGAGCAAATGCTGGGGAAGCACCATCTTGCGTCCAGTCATCAACTCAAACGGTGACATTTTGGTTGCAGATGAAGGGGTAGATCTGATGGCCATTAGGTAATCGGATATCCCAACTTGGCCCAGAATCTGCCACAAACTTTTTTAATATGCTCACAATGGTTCGGTTGTATCTCTCTACTGCCCCAGAAGAAGCTGGCCTGTAAGCAATATGTAGCTTCCTTTTTACCCCCAGTATCTCCCACATCTTTGTCATTACCTCGCTGGTGAAATGGCTACCTCTGTCTGACTCAATCCTTTGAGGTAGACCAAAACGGGAAAAGATGTGGTTAATCATCAGGGCAGCTGCTGTTTCTGCCTTGCAGTTTGGGGCCGGGAGACATTCCACCCACTTGGTAAACAAGCATGTAACGGTCAACATGTACTTGTTTCCTCTAGACGAGCGAATTACAGGGCCTACAAAGTCGATTTGCAAATCTGAACATGGCAGTGTCATCCCCCTCTTTTGGAGAGGCGCACGGTGTGTGAGGGATGATGGCTGAAACTGTGCACACACAAGGCACCCCTTCAAGTATTGGTCGAGGTCCTGCCCCATGTGTGGCCAGTAAGCAACCTCTCTTAAGATTTCCAGTGTTGTGTGAAACCCCCTATGACCGGCGGTGGCTGCATCATGGGCGTGACTTAACATCAGGCTTCGGAATGAGGTAGGAACCACCCACTGATCGTGGCCAGCTTTGGATTTCCTTACCAGCAACCCGTCTTGGATTCGGAACATTTTTGGACATTTCATCAACACTCTTAGGTCCTCTTTCCCAATGTAATCGGTATCCGTCAGGGAAAAGTTCTCAGGGTCCTCAAGGTGTTGGTAAAACTTACCAATAATTGGATCCCCCTTCTGAGCTGTAATTAAATCAGCATCAGGGGTCTCCTTACTCCATTGTGCAGTTGAAAGATCATTGTAAGCATTGGTCTGGGACCTAGTGATGGCAGTGACCTGGATTTCCCCCAACAGGCACTCTATTTCTATTAGATCCCCTTGGATGGCCCCGGTTTCGGCCAGCTGATCAGCTAAGTCATTTCCAGTTTTGTCTGGTCCCTTTACCTTGGAACGACCCTTGATCTTTTTCCAGTAACTGGTCATCCCATTCGATGTGACCAGTTCATCAATATTCTGGAATAGCTTCCCATGTTTCAGGGGTTTGTTATTAGAACATAACATGCCTCTGGTTTGCCAATTAACCGGGTGCTCCACGAACCCGTTCCGTACATAATCCGAATCTGTGATTATGACCAGTTTGTGGAGTTGATGTTGGACAGCAGTGAGGATGGCCTGATGCACAGCCATCAATTCTGCCACCTGACTACTTCGGGGACCAATTTTGTATCCAGCTGAGGGTTCTGGGGACTCATTCACCCATGCATTCCCTGCGCCGGCCACCAGTTCTTTCTCCCCGTTGTTGTCAACATGGTAAGAGCATCCATCCACATAGACAGTGGGCATTCCCTCACACTTGTCTTCTTCAAAGAATTTGTGTGGGGAATTGAGGTATGCCTCCATGTTGTCCTTGATTTTTAGACTTTCGTCCTCGAGACAGTTTTCTCTGGCACAATCATGCAAGTCAGCCAGACCTTGCGCGAAGGGACTCTTCTTGTTTTGGCCATATCTGACCTCCACAGGAAAGCCTTGCATTGACAGAATCCAGGAAGTAATTCGGGAATTACTCACATTTCCGGCCCGGATTCTGTCACTTTGGAGATATTGCAGAGGCTGGTGTGGAGTCTCCACTATGATGTGTTCCCCCTGGATAAACGGGCGGTAATTCTTCAATGCCCACACCGTTGCCAGGAGTGCCTTCTCACAATCGTTGAATTTTTCCTCCACAGAGGATAAAGTTTTGCTTGCATAGGAGATTACTTTATTGACCTTGTCATGCTTTTGGTATAATACTGCCGTCAAGCACGTATTAGAAAACCCTGTCTCCAGGAAGAACTCCTTGTTTCTGACAGGGTACGCTAGGCAAGGTGCTTGTGAGAGGCTTCTCTTGAGTTGTCTTACTGCCTCGGATTGTTCTGGACCCCATTCCCACTTGGCCCCCCCTTCAAGAGATGAATCAGGGGTCTAGTGATCGCTGCATAGCCCTCAATGAACTTTCTGCTGTAATTAGTCAGTCCAAGGAGGCTCCTTGGTTCCCGCAGAGTTGTGGGATGTTTCAGTTTCTGGAGTGCTTCCACTTTCTTTTCCTGGGGACAGAGACCCTGAGGAGTAATCTCATGCCCCAAGACATTAACACGGGTTCTACACCACTGTGCTTTCTGAAAGGAAAGTTTTGCTCTGGCGGCCCTCAACTGTGTCAGAACATAACGGATCTCCGCTATGTGTTGCTCCACAGATGAACTTTTGATGAGGACATCATCTACATAAGCCAAGTTACCCCTCGCACCCAGGTCGGGCATGGCCTTGTGTAGAAAAATGTTGAATTCATTGCCGGAGTTGAGGTATCCAAAGGGAGTCCGGGTCCATGTGTACTGCTGGCCCCCAAAGGTAAAAGCCAGTTTGTATTGGTCCTCCCTACTGACAGGCACGGTCCAGTATCCATTGGTCAGGTCTATTGCTGTGAATACCTGTGACCCCTGAATCTGGGCCAGCCCTTGGTCAATGTAGGGCAGAGGCCATCGGGAATTATGGACCCATTTGTTGAGCTCCCTAAGGTCGGCGCAGAGTCTCCACTGGCCATTTGGCTTCAATATTCCCAGCACCAGATTATTGAAGGTGCTGTGTACTGGACGGATTATCCCCGGGACTCAAGGTTCTTAATTATTTCAGTAAGGGACTCCATGGATGCGAGAGGCAAACGATATTGCTTCACAAACACTGTAGTCATTCCAGGGTCCGTGGGAATTATTGTCGTGTGGATGTCGGTGCAACCACAGTCATATGAGTCTACCGCAAAGAGATCTTGGAAATCCAAGAAAACTTGTTTCAACTTTTGCTTCTGTTCCAGAGTAATGCAGGCATCAGCCAGGTTGACTCTCTCTTCCACCATCTGCCTGAAGCCTGGAAAGACTTCTGGTTTGGCTATCTCAGCGGCCTCCTCCAGCTGGGTGGAGAAGTCCCTGGTCAGAGTGATGATTTAGACTGGAGGCTTCAGGTGGGAAAGGAAGCCCTCTTGGACCTGGAAAATCACCTCATCCCTCCTGAAGTCACAAGTCACATCTTCCTTACCATAAGGGCAGGAAGTGTACACCAGGAAGTTCCCCCATGCCGGGTGAAAATCCTGTCTGGTGTTGTGTTGTCATCACTGTCACTGTCAAAACAGTCCTGGGGGATTGGTCCTAACAGTTCATTTCCTAGATCAATGGAGAAATGTCGGTCATCAACCGCCATTCCAATAATGGTGCCTGCGGCTAGACTGTTAAGTCGCTGTTATCCACCTCTATTGGAATGGTGTCATGTTCTATGTTGACTAATGGTGTTGGGTTTAACCCTAACCCTTGCTGTTGAGGAGAAGCATTTAGATGAATATAAGCATCAGGGTTTTTCAATTTTTGTCCTCTTATAACTTTCACTTCCAGGGAGAATTGTCGGGTTCTTTCCGGGACGGTGACTTCCTCTTTAAGCTGAATTTCAACTGCATAAGGTAGCAATTGAGCTGACCTAAATGCTTTTTCTGGATCATCAAAGCCCATGGGATTAACCAGTAATCGGGACCAAGCTTTGAAGTTTATCAGGTCAAAACTAAAGGCGAAGCGATTGAGAATGTCACTGCCTAAGTAAAAGGCGGCAGTGACATCTCACACGACCCAACAATTATGGACTATGCTCTTGTTGCCAATGGAGATTTTGAGCATACACCTGCTTGGCAGGAGATGTTTTGAATTGGGTACTTCCAGGTCTATATCCCATGTGTCTATCAGTTTGAATGTGGGAATGGCTGGATCTTTTGGGAGTTGGCGGAACATGGCTTCGCTGATGAAGCTCTTACCGTTGTTCACACACACTCAGGCGAGAACAGAGTCCTTACCATCATTTAACTGAACAGGGATGAACAACTGCTCTCCAATTTGCTGAATATCAGCCAGGCTCTGAGCTGATTTCACCTCTTTCTGGACTATAGGAGTGGGAGTGTCTGATTGTGGATTGGTAAAGATTTTCAGAGTGTTTCCTTCAAGTGTGGAATACCACCTTACACTGGAAGGAAGGTTGATTTTTAGAAATAGAGAGGACCCCCCATCACCAGTCTGTTGTCCTACTGCTATTACTGTCACGTCTGGAATTTCGTTGTTCTGGAAGTGAAATTCTACATGGTCAGATTTTGGTTCAACCATGTGGCAGGTGCCGTTTAAACTAACATGGTTGACACTCTGTTTTAATTTTATTGGTCGGCTAGTCTGGGTCCAGAGGACCTTGTTTACGCAATCTATTAGGGGTGACACCCTTCTCAGGAGGTCATTCCCTAGTAAACAAGGGGTGCCCTCTGGAGTCACTACTATGACCGGGTGTTTCACCTTGTGTCGCCCAATTTTGATGTCCAAATCTGCCATTGCCTCGACGGGAATTTCCTTCCCGTCAAAGTTCTGGAGTTGTCCAGGAAGAGAGGTGAGAGGAATACGATAATTCTCTCCCCTTCCTAAATTCAGTTCATCAAAGGCCCTTCTGGACAGAAGGGTAGCTTGAGATCCAGTGTCCACCAGCGCTGAAATTGTATCCTGCCCCTGTTCTTGTACCGGGGCATAATATCTTCCCTCCTTCTCCTCAAGGGGGCACAGATAATGCACATTTTTGGACAACTGTGGGCTAATTTTCTGGTTTCGGACATGGCGAGAGAAGAGATTTGGGCAGAATTCTGTGAAGAGCCTGGGGAATCTGAAAGAAAAAGTTGGCAACTGGAAATGGTTTTGGGTTCTGGGCCACCCCCCCTTTTTGGAGGCAGTCATCAGGATGGGTTTGACCCATGGGATTTTGGTATTGTCGGTTCTGGGATGAGATGATGGGCGGCGGTAGCTCAGTCTCCACATCTCCCCAGTCTGAATTGGCATCCCTTGGGACCCATTTTTCCTTGGGAGGAGTTCCCACATCTCTGAAGGAGAAGATCCTTTCCCCAGGATCCTCTTGGGATCCCTCTCCCTCAAATTCGGAAGACCTGTACCTCCTCCACAAAGTGGGTCTGTTTGGGTCCTTTGTTTCTCCTACCCCCCCTCTGCTCCTTCGGTGGCAGACATTCAGGGGCAGGAGATTTTGTTTCCGGTTCCTGGTTTTCCAGGGGCTGTTTACAAGTTGGGAAGGAAGCTTCCTCCAAGGCTTTTCATCCCCCTTCCCCTCGTGCCTCCTCCCTGAGAAACGGAGGGTTATCGGGGAGCTGCCCCCGTCATTGTTCTGGAGCACCAGGTCCAGAGTTTGGGGCATTCTGCGGTGGCATGCTCATCTGAGGGTTCTGTTGAGCCCTCAGTATGTGACCCAGATCCCGTGCCATATTTTGGACCTGGCGCTCAAGTTGTGAAACCCGCTCAGGCTGATACGGGGCTCTATTTTCTCCCCTGGGCTGATCCCGGGAAGGGTAGCTATCCCTTCTCTGGTAATACCCCGGATTGGGAAGATTTGGGTACCCCGCCACCCTTGGCCTCCCCTCTCCCGGATTAGGTGGTCTGGGCTCAGGGAATTGGGGAAAGAAGGATGGATGATTTTGGGGCTGGAAATTGGGTGGACACCTGGGGAAAAAGTTCTGCCCAGGATTTGGAGAATTTCTAGCATCCTCCATCCTCCTGGTGTGCTCTAACAAGTTCTGGTGTTCTTTTTGGAGGTCACCCAGTCCCTGGAGGGCCAGGTGATTTTCTTCCATGTTCCTTTTTAAGTGGCAGACTTCCTGGCCTAAGGTATCCCTTTCCTGACTAAGAGCCTGCATCTGTGCCGCCAGGTCGTCCCTTTGCCTTTGGAAGGCACCAGCTTTCTGGCCCTCCTGGTCAAACTCTGCCTGGGTATCCAGGTCTTTCAAAATCAGTTTATTGCTCTCTGCCTTCTCCCTATCTAGCTGGCTTTGCTGGGTGACTACCTGCTCAGCACATGCCCTAATGAAGTCTAACTGTTGCTCCAGCTTTTTCTGGCTCTGCAGTAGGGAGTCCAAACCTTCTTGGTACTCCTTCTGCAAGGCCAGAAATCTGGTATCCTGGTCAGCCTTTTCCTGTTGCAGCACATCCATATCCTCCTTTATTTTAGTGATGTACTGTCTGCTGTCCTTTTCTGACTACTGGCTCCTGAGCAGCCTCTGCCAGATCTTGGCCTTCAGCACATTTGTCCTGCATGACTCCCATATATAGGTACAAATATGCCGCTATCCTGGCAATCTTATTATGTTCATCTTTGGCTTTAGGGGCCATATAGAGTTCACTCAGGCCACATGTAGGGGGCCCTGATCTCTCCATGTATCTGACCCTGTTTCAGTGACCTGTTGCACGATTGTCTGCAACCAGACCGTTTGGTCCTGATGAGTCCACTCACCTCTCACAAATAGCTTATGTAAGAAGTGCTCTCTGGCTATTTTGATGTCTACCAGTGTCATCATTCTGGAATATGAGTTCCTTCCTGACTTACAGAAGTTTGTATTTTATTTTTTAAAACAGACATTCTCCTTAGAGCGTTCCTTTGAGGAGTGCTTTACAGCGTACCACAGCGTGGTGATCCGACCGGATGTATGTATCCCGTCAGTTAGCACACTGTATTAAGCTGCACAAATGGTAAATCTAACCCAGAAGTTCCCGGCTCCGAGCCCCCACTTTGTTAAGCGATATTCAATCAACACTACAGCTAAGTCAATGCCTAGTCTGGGATGCTGAGGAAAACCCTTATTGATGTATTTTTATGTCCAGTTCAGTACTCTGGATGACAACCCTTGTATCACACACCCCTCTTACAATCCCCCTGACCCCACTGAGCCAAGAAGTAGGTTTGTTTTGCAAATTTAAAAGGTTTATTTGGACAATTCAACAATATATATCTATCACACTTTATAAATAAATTGATAACTGATATCACACTTCAGAATATGACCGTGATCAACAATTGATAATGTTACAGGGGTACACTGATTTGGTTACTTAGGAGAAGTGTAGAGGATGAGGTAGCTGAAAATGCTTGATGGTTTCAAGGAAATGCAAGGTGGAATAAAATGCAGTACAGCAAATAAACTTGATATGATTTCAACCAACAACAATGCAATCACTTTTTCTCTGGCAATTCACCTCCCCCCCTATGCAATGTAAGAAATGGAAGGAGATGGAAAGAGGAGCACACAGTTCTCAGGAATGCAATCAAATACAATATGAAATTCAGTTCCCCCCCAGCAAGCTTAGAGGAAACAGGTAGAAGTTTGAAACACAGGCCCAAAATGCTTTTAAATGTGATGGCAACGGATGGGAAAATGTGCTAACTGATTTTAATTCCCTCTAGAGATTCAGGGTGAGGGAGAGATGCTTGTTGGTATTAGTTCAGGCTCACTTTAGCAATGCTCTATGAGTTATTACCAGGTTGCAAATGGATTTTTAACAAAGGAAAGAATGGAGCTGCTATTTTGACAAGTGGAGAAATTGAGCCAAAATCGCAAATTGCAGTAAATTTCGCGAGTGCGTAAATCGCGATTGTGGAAAACGTATAGGCAGTCGGTTCTAGGTACGTTGGAAAGCCTAGAATCACAGCTTTAAGATGAAAGTTAAATTCCGTTCCTAGCCCAAACGGTTCAAGAGATACGGACAATTTAATAAAGGTAGATTTTCGGATTTAAAGTAAAACTCAAAATGACAGGTGACAGCTTGCAGCTGCAGAATTGACAGGTGACAGTTGTGCAGCTTTAAAAATGACAGATGACACGATTTCTAGGAGGCAGTTCTACTTAGGTTAAAATAGCTTGAATTAGATTATTTTAACTAAGAGATTGGTTCTTCACAGTTCTGCTAGATACTCACAATATAAATTTGAACTAGGCCTCGTCACAGACCTGGTCATCACGTCCGGCGGCGGTTCTGTCTGCTTGGCGGGTCAATCAGGCACCGGTTCTGCTCACAGCGATCCGGATCTCTGGTTCTGCTCACAGCGGTCTGGGTCTGGTCTGCTCTGCTGGTCTAGCCTCTCTGGATACAGCGGCCTCTGGTTCTGGATACTGCTCTGCTTTCCGGTCCAGATCAAGTGGATTCTGGATGTAACACTGCTTTCTGGGTACTGGCAAAAGTTCTTGGCAAAAGAATTCAGACAGCTCTCCCGGCTGTGGAATAGTTTGCAAATGATTTTAAGGATGCTGAGGCCTGCTGAGAAGAGTTCTCAGTTTGTGGGTTTAGGCCCTTGCTTTAAGTTCTGAAGTAAATTTCTGGTCTCTGAAGATTGATGGATGTGAAGTCTGGAGTCTCCCGGCAGAGCGCCCTGCAGAAAATGGAATTGAATGTCTCTACCTGTCCCAGCAGTCTATTCCATGTGTTTTGGAAGTGGGTGTGTGCGTGGCATAACTGAACCTGCCCCTCTCTACTTGTCATTGGCCCAATTCTCCCCTCTCCCATGATTGGGGGAAGGAAATGGATTGTCATCATGATGAGGTCTGTTTATGGGTCAGAGGATCCTCCGCTGGTCAATTTGCCCACAAATCTATATTTGATTCAAATACATATTTCCCAGATACACAATTTGTTGAAATTACATGTACACATTATATATTCCTTATGGTCCATGCTTGTCCGCCTCTGATCTTCCTGGGGGCTTGCATTAAAAAATGACAACATTTTGCGCTTTTTGACTGGTTTACCAATATCGGACATTTACCAAAAATTACACACATGTGCTCAAGGAGTATGGACATTAATTGATGAAGTGTCAGATTTTTAACATGCAGACATTTGGAGTAAGACCCTATTTTCCGCTAGCAACCCCCCAGAATACACCACAGGGTCCTAACACCTCTTAAAACGTGTACAGAAAAATCACAAGAATAATGATATTACTTATATAGTTCTGACAAATCTGTACTATGAATTATCCATCTTTTTTTAAAATTATGCTCTGGCCCAGATGGGTGTGGTTTAGGTTCCAAAGCACATGGGGAAGCTTCTGTCTGTCCCGCCTCCAGCTCGGGTGGCTCCCAGAGGCACTTCTCCTCCCACTTCTCCCAAGAGGAAGCCACTTTACGCCCCCCCCAATATAACATTTGCCTGAGTCCAGGACAAGGCTTTGTTCAACCTCCTGCAGTTGCCCCTCCCCTAATCTAATCATAGAGGTGTCAACTCCTTTTGGTGGGGAAGCAGGATGCAGCTAGGCCTGGGAAGAGTGGCTGAGCAGGTTTCTCCTGTCGGAGGTAGTTGTCAGGCAGAATTCAGCTAAATGTCACTTTAGTTCCCAGTTTAAATCAAACTTACAATTCTTACCTATACATTAAATAATGACTTCCTTCAAGTCATTTCAGAATATAGTTTTACATTGTATCCACCTCTTAGCAAGTCTTTCCTTGGTCTGGTTTGGGTTCCTCTGTTCAGTTTTACACAAAAGTCTGGTGGTTTTAAAACGCCGG
The DNA here is from genome assembly GCF_040938575.1 of Ambystoma mexicanum. NCBI lineage: Eukaryota > Metazoa > Chordata > Amphibia > Caudata > Ambystomatidae > Ambystoma > Ambystoma mexicanum. Next base: position 341,599,758 of record NC_090935.1, on the reverse strand, counting down.
CTTTCTGATAGTGGTGAGTACCGGTATTGCAACCATTTTTGGGATTAAGAAAATGAATTCCCCACAGTTCTGAGTTGCTTTTTGGCAATCAGCATTGCCATTCCCAATGGTTTCAGGCTACTGTGTGTGTAGCCCAATGGTGGTTTTAGGCAGTGCCCTCCTGTGCTCACAACAGCGGCAAAAATGGGTGGCAGCCTATTCTTCATGTTTTCCCTGTGCACTCTCTGGGGAGTTCTGGCCATCATGATGTTTTCCATGCCAGTACTGCACAGTTTTATGGTAGGGCTTGGATGCATGGGTAAAAACATCCCACACTGTAATTACCCCAGGCAAATGCTCGTGGGGTTTTGCCTGTACAATGGGCTTGTAAATGTGAACATTAGTGGCCAATGAAGAATCGTTCATGCAAATCACAGTGACTCCCTCCATGTTGGCACTCTTTTGATGTGCGGCTGGGAGTGCTGGATTTGTTGTGGCCGGTAGGACCGAAGAAGACGAGTTGGCCGGCACGTTGGTGAAGGCGGTATGGAAGGCAGTAGCCTTGCGGTCAAAGTCATGGCTGTTGACGTAATTTGAGTCCGCTGATACCTCCGAGTGCGCGGCTTCCAGCCTTCGCTGTGCTCGTGTTTTGGTGGGGGAAACAACCTTCATGGCAATACGGTTCCGTACAAGTTGTCGTGACACAGCTTAGTTCCAATGTTTGCCTCAAACTTCCTCAAACTTCCTTGGACTCCTTCGACTCAACACCGACTCTGAGCCAGCTCCGCGGGGGGGCGAGTCTTTGAGGACACGTAGGCACACAGGTACACCCACAATCATGGTAAGCAGTGTAGTCAGACTGCTACAGGAACAGCTCTCTGCTCCAGCCGCTCCTTCGACTCGACACTGACTCCGCGACCGTTCCGCGGGGGGGTCGAGTCTTTGAGGACACGTAGGCACACAGGTACGCCAACAATAATGGTAATCAGTGTAGACAAACTGCTACAGGAACAGCTCTCCGCTCCAGCCGCTGCTTCGACTCAACAACGACTCCGCGCCCGCTCCATGGGGGGGGTCGAGTCTTTGAGGACACGCAGGCACACAGGTACGCCCACAATAATGGTAAGCAGTGTAGACAGACTGCTACAGGAACAGCTCTCTGCTCCAGCCGCTCCTTCGACTTAACACCGACTCGGCCCTACCTGCTTTTTTGCTAACATGGCATTACACTATGAATTTATTACATGGCAATTCCCAGATCCTTAATTTCAAACTTCCTTCTGCCACAATTGTACTGGTGGCATTGATGGAATGGCATCCATTGCTCAGACTTAACTAACCTTAGAAAAACAAAGGGCGAAGTGTGGGTGGGAACAAAGCTGGCCGTTTTTAAGCAAAAAAATAAGCATTACACGTTGCACTTTCTTAAAAATTTTGTCATTTGGGATGCAAAGTTACTTGGGTTGTCCAGCACTGCACTCTGCTGCCGTTTGCATGGTTTTCGTCTTGGGGCGAAAGGGGGTGGGGGTGAGGTAAAGGTGCTGTCTTCTGGTTGATGCTCTCTAGTTTACAGCCATGAAATAAAGCAGAGGGCCCATACAACGCCGCCCACATTCGATGGTTCGTGAAATGTGGGTGGAAACACGGTTAACTCAACAGACTGCTCACTTTTGGTGTTATTTCTAATGCCCCAATGCAGTTTTGAGCACAACAACATCTCCTATGCAAGGAGCTGCTCCTTGTCATGCTCTTGGACACTGAGGCCGCAATATTGAAAGACTGTCCACATGCCTTGTCATGTCATTTTCATGAGAGGGCACAGGTGAGATTCACTAAGTTCCTGCACTATCCGTTAATTGTGAACATGTTCGGGGAAAAGGCCATCCCCCCATGATGGCGTTGATGTTTCTGGTATCAGCCCATTTGTTCGAAAAACATTAGACTTTTTACTTTTGCCTGAATTTATTAAATCGTTTTATTGGTCAAAATTTGGTAACATTTTTTTTTTTTTTTTATTATTTGATTTAATTGTATAATACAATTTTTACAAAATAGAGATGTGATCCTCCCATTAACTGTTCGAAGTTCACTAACAGAATGGTGTGGAGTCTTACTTTAACCTGTGTTGCAGTCACACGTAGTTCCCACTCTGATTCTACACCGGGATCATGGACAGGGACCGCGACCCCCACAGGAGTGGCGGGCTAAGGACACCCAGCTGGCTATCCTGCCCATCCGTGTCTGCGGTCAGGTATGCAGGCCGATCTCTCGAAAGAACCCTACCACTGCGATCACCCAAGTAGTCTTTTGCCCACTTATGAGCCGGCACCACCATTCCTCTTCCTCGTAGACGTATAGGTTTTTGAACAAATGTCCGAGGTGTCTCTGGCGGGGGCCCGTGACGCCTAAGCAGTTGAGCAGGAGGTGTCTTATGGTTTCAGCCATCTCTGACTTCGTGCAGAATCTGCATGCTTCGTCCGGGGCCAGTTTTCTACGGAATAGGACTTCCCTTGTGTGAACGATATTAAGGCGGATTCTTAAAAAGTTCATCCTGAGTTTAGAGTTCGGTCCTCTTAATAAGTAAGGTTTAAGCTCATTCACTTTGGACAGCTGAGAAGTAGGATCTTTAAACAGTTTTGAGGCGGCAGCTTTTTCCAAAGTATCGATCCAGTCTTGATTTAGTAGTCGAGATTTCGCCTTGGCCGGGTTATTAATTAGTTCGTCTTTAGAACTTCCAGCATTCTCTAAGATTGATTCGATCTTTACCATCCAACTTGTGAGCATTTTACATGATCCAGACCGGATTTCATACTGGATTTCTTGCATGATCTGTGAGGGGTTTGGGAGTAGGCATTTTCGGAATAACATTGCTTCATTACGAGAGAAAATAGAGGTCAAAGATTGTAGGGAAAGATCCCTTCTTATTATCACCATTGGTAGCGAATCAGGAAGGTTAAGAACCTTTCTCCAATAAAAACCTTCCACTTTTAGCCAGAAAGATGTTGGCAGATTCGGTAGGGCTTCTGCTCCATACGTGAGTGTCGGGATCACTTTGGCCTTGTAGAAGGTTATCACAGGGGCCATGGTGAATTTTCCATATTTTTTCAATATTGCCCGAGATTGAGAGGCGAGAAGTCTCGCCTTAGTCATGATGTTCTCCTGCATCAGTTTTTCCTTGCAGTTCTTGTTGATAATCACTCCCAGATATTTAAAGCTGTCTACCAATTCAATTTTGATGTTATTTACCGCCCATGTGAATTTCTCTGACATCCTTTCGTTTCCTCCCAGAGTCATGATTTTGGTCTTTTCCAAATTCATCAGGAGGTTGTTCTCTTTGAGGTAAGAATCAAGGTTATTTATCTGTCTTTGGAGGCCGATAGGAGTTACATCAAAGAGGATTATGTCATCCGCGTATAGCAATCGTGGGATTTTGCTAGCTCCCAATGTCGGTGGGAATGTCGGGACTCTAGCTTCGTACTCTTTGAAGTCAGCCGTATATGCGTTATACAGGGCAGGAGCTAAAGGGCATCCCTGCTTTACCCCTCTTACTGTCTTCATCCAGGTGGACAGAAGGCCTTGGTTGTTGAGCCGGACACATATTGTGGTTTCTGTATATAGGGCCTTTATGGGTTCCAGTATCCTTGGGGGGCAGGCATGGTGTTGTAATTTATCCCATAATCGTTGCCTGTCTACCCGGTCAAACGCCTGGACCAGGTCAATGAATGCCATGTAGATCTTGGGGCTGCCCTCGAATACCTTGGCTTTTAGTGTGCTCACTGCCAGAACATTAGCCAAAGTGCCGACGTTTTTCACGAAACCCGCCTGGAAGGGATCCGACAGACCAGTCGCCGAGATCCAGTTGCTAAAGTTGTCCAGGATTAAGGCCCCAAAGAGCTTTCCTATGGAGTCTAGTAAAGCGATGGGCCGATAATGTGAAGTTTTGTCTTTAGATCCTTTTTTGAAAATAGGGACCAAAATCGCTTTCTTCCAGGATGATGGGATGGTCGAGAGTCTAATACAGTTTGAAAAAACTTCCTGGATGAAAGGGGCCCAGAATTCCAATTTGTTCTTTATATCGAAATTGGTTATGCCGTTGGGTCCTGCTGCTCTGGATCCGTTGAGCTGAGTTATTTTCCCTTTAATTGTGTTCAGGTCCGTTGGAATTTCCCACAGTTCTCCAGAACTAGGTATCCGATTCTCTATTACCTTGTCCCGGGTTCCATATAGGTTTTCAAAGTGAGATATCCAGGATTTTTCACCGATTGTGTTTTGTAGTACTTGGTTCGCTAATTGAGAGTTGCCTTTAATCAGTGACCAGAAATCGCGTACCTTTTGACCACTAATAGCACTCAGCATGTTTTCCGCGTCTGCCTGATACCTATTTGCCTTAGTTGATTTCAGCCAAACTTTGTAGGCTTTTCCTGCAATAGCGGCTTCGACCTTCTTGCTTGGTGACATTGTTTTTGCTGCCTCCCGGTGTAGCTTTCTGACCTCCTTTCTTCGGGTAACTAGTTGTTCATTATAAGTGTGAAGTGGGGCTTTAGATCCGTAATGTAGCACCTTTTTTTTTTTCCTGTGGTAGACTGTTAGTAGGGGCAGATATTCGATCCTGCTTGCTGGACTTAGCTGCTTAATCAGCTTGCGTTCCTTGTATTGGTTGGTTATTTTGGAAATAGCTACTTCCGACAGTCTCAGTCTTATCCCGCTTTGGTTTACTAGCAGTTCCTGTGCCCGTACTCCTCCTTTCTTCTCCTTGACTCCCACAAGAAAGTTAGTAGATTGTGGTCGCTGTGCTGTGCTCTTATAGTTGTAAGGGATGAGCACAGCGGCAGGAGGCTCTTGGACACCTGGATGTAGTCAATTGTTGCCGTTTGATTTCCTCTTTCCCAGGTTGGGTTATCTTCAGTTTTCTTATCGGCCCTTTGCCCCAGGATATGCATCTCTCTTGTGTCTAGGAAGTTGTGCCACATGCTGTTTCTGTCTTGGGGCTCTTTGGAATCGAGAGTTAGGTCCGTATTCAAATCTCCGGCAATGATCACATCGCTCGAGGTAGATGTTATTAGAAAGTCATCTATTAGGCTCTCAATTTGTGCGAGAAAAGAGTCATTGTTCACTCGCTTTGGGTTCCAATATACGTTAATCAGAAGGATTTCTGATTTATGATTGGGGTCTGCAGGCCCTTTCGGCCTTTCCCACTCCAGAAGCGTAGCCAAAATAAATTCTGATGCCACGGGTGTATTGGACAATGATAGTCCAGAGCCCGCTCTTAGGGCCGTAATGAGGCCAGATCTAGGCCTGCCTCTCTCCTCTCTAAGGGCGGGTGAGTGTGCCATTTGAAACCCGTCCAGCGTTGGTGGCTCCATTAGCCACGTTTCCTGCAAACATAAAATGTCAAAGTTCCCCAAGTTGACATCTGAAGAGACCGTTAGATGGCTGAAGCCTCTGGTGTTCCACGATCCCAATTTCAATGATGTCTCCGGGACTTCCGTAGAGATCGATACTTTCTCTGAAAAGTCACCGGAGAGGGCGTCTAGTGGCTACTTGTTGTTGTTTCTCCTTCCTTCCCCAGCCGGTTAGATTTTTTACCCGAAAGGCTTCTGCCTGGTTGTGGTATTTCCTCGGCTTGCTCCACACGTTGAAAGATTCTTTGGGTGGGGTTTCGTGTCGAGAATGGAACCCGGACAGGACTTCTCTCCCCACTCCTTCTCCTTTCTGTGTCGCGTCGATTATTCAGATTGTTAGAGGCTCTCAGAGAGTGATTTTCATCATGTTTACTAGACATTTGGGGCCTTGTGGGGGTTTTGTAAGGTAACAAGTCTTGGTCATGATCTTGATGTCTGGGTCGATAGAAGGACCGCTCCCGAAGAGGCGAGGTTGATGTTTTGCCCTCCATAGCATTTAACAGGTCAAAGCCCAGGTTATATAATCTGTCTCTTGCATTCCAGATTTGATCTTGAATATAGTTCGATCCAATGTGTAAGTACGAACTATCAGATCTTCCATTAGGGTTCGGTTCCAAAATATTTATGTCTTTTGTAACATCGATATGGGATAACCGACTCTTCTGGAATAATTTGAGTAGTGCCTTTCAATTTCATATCCATCTATCCTGTCTTTCTTGTGTTCTTTGGAGTTTAAATGTTCTTGTCATCGTTTTTCTTAGCCCAAGCAGAGGTGGGCTGTTGAGGCGAGTAAATCTGCCCTCCCGCCGACCTGTGCCCGACAAAGTGTGGACTCTAGATCTATAATGACGTTTGGGTTTATCCGGTGAAGGGCTCCTGTACTTTCTGCTCTCTTGTTGAATCCAGGGATTTGATGTAGATTTCGGGGGTGGGCTTCCAATTGGTTTCTCCCATGGGGTCTCTTACCCAACGCTGGGCCTGGATTCTTGCTTACTCTTCTCAGGGGCGAAGTGGTTTTTACCGCAGCCCGCGGAGAAGTCCTAGGAGAATCGAGAAGCAAAGCCTTTGATTTTGGTTCGTCCTTATCTCCGTTATCGCGAGTTTCCGTTTTTTTTCTTTTTTGGGCCAACGCTTGGGGAATTTCTGATTCTGATTCCTCAACCGTATAAATGCTCATATTCAGTAGATCGATTGAGCTACTGGAGCCATCTTGCGATCTTTCTAGACTCCGAGAGGTCGCCCGCGTCTTTTCTGCGGGTTTTAATTTGAAAACTTGATGATTTTGTGTTGGTGGGGTGGTTTTTCCTTCGTTCCTCAAGTCCTTATTCTCAGGTTTAGCCTTTTGTGTGGGCTCTTGCTGGGACTTGTTTTTTAGAACTTTCTTCCCCTTAGCGATTGGGTTGTTTTGGCCTTTATGTTGGAAAATTTCAAAGGTAGATGGAATTTTCATTGTGGAGAAATCTACTGGTTTCACACATGGTTGAATTATTGCGTTTTCTGGGAGGGTGAATGCCACTGATCCATTTTTCTTTCCTGATTTACTGGCTAAACAACTCAGAGAATGGCCGTCCTTTATGTTATATTCCGGTTGGTCAACAGATTTTGCCGGAGAGTGGGGTCTCTCTATAAGCCAGTTCCCCCCCTCAATGTCCCCTTCCCCCCCACGACCTTGGGTCGTCACAAGGGGTTCATTCATCCCAGGTCGCTCTATAGTTTGTGTCCCTTGGGTGTTTGTTTGCCAATTTGCCAAACTTGGATTGGGAATGACTGACCTCTCTGCGGGCCCTGATCGAATCTCATACTAGAGATTTCCTTGTCATCTCCTTTATGATGTAGGTGTGCAGTGATGAAGCCCTCAAGAAAGGTCAGTTTAGTGTGCATGTGTGCAATCAGAGTAGTTTGATCTTTTAAAGTGTCGCTGATTGCTTCGTATAGTTTCCCAAACGGGGCCAATGCAATGGTAACCGAGGACAGCGTAGTCATCAGATCCTCTTTTTTCAAGGGCATTTCTAGCACTTCACTAGGGGGATTTTCTCCTTGCCATCTAGGAGCCAACAGGGGGCCCAGATCTTTGGGGTATCTCGGGCTTGTATCGTTTAATAACATTTAATAAAATATATATATGGGGTGGGGTAAGGGACTAAGGGAGATATTGCAGGGGGGTGGGGGGATCTCCCTCTGCATTTTCGACCAAGAAAGGAGCAAAACAAATTTGGTCAAATGTGAAAAGGTCATATATATTCGACCAAGTAGACCTAAACCGATTTTCTATCCACCCTCATTCTATATAAATGTCTTGATCTTCCTGAGACCTTTATCCTCAGCAACTATGATCCCTGCTCATAGTTATCCATATCCTCTAGAGTTGCAACACTTTTTCTATGTGAAAGCACATTTCCCTCCTGGTGTCAGTGTGGGTGTCAGTGTGGTAACACCATAACATTGCTCTAACCCCGCCACCCCCCAAAGGGGTCCTGCCTGAGAGTCGGAAATATTTTTCATTTTCATTTTGTCTCTGGTATCTCTTCAATGGTCATGATGACTTCAGGGTCGCAGCTCGCTCTGTGATCTCTGCCACACCTGATTCAGAGTGTTTTCCAATGGGATTGCACCATTATAAAACGCTTCTGCGAATCAGGCCATTATTCCGTATCCTCGATGGCGAAGGATTCACTTTGCCCTTCTTTGCCTAAAAGAGGAAGGGCATTTCTGCGGGAATGCAGAGAAGTTGCCATTCAAGACCACACCCTCTTTTGTATTATGCAAAACAGGCCCTAGCATGTAAGCGGGGGCACTGCCTCAGAACTACATGCATTTGCATAAGTGATAGGGGTTGCAAAGGACAAGCTGAGAGCAGTGCTGCCGCAAGCGCGGAGCTTCACGGATCTTTGGCCATCTCTGCAAAACATGTGCGACAGAAAGCGTTTGCTAAACAACCAAGGCTAGTGCCTAACCCCTTGACATTTGCCCCCGAAATGTACCCATAACTATCCCTGGGTGTCTGCTGCAAGTTTTGCGGCCCTAAAGACTGGAGTCAGAAGGCACAATCCTCCCATGCTCCCACCTCATTGTTGTACAACAGGGCTACAATACTACCAAAATGACTCCCAAAATCACCGAACATTCTACATGAAAGCATATTAGTTGCCATTACGCTATGTCTGTGTCCCTGAAACAATCACTGTGTGCAGAGAAGCACATTCACTCCTGTGAGTGATGATCAGTGCCTAGCCTGCCACACCTTCTAGACCCGCAGTGTCTATGGTGACAAGCACCCTCATCTCGGCTACAGTAGGACCTAATGCGTTCCTTTGGAGTGCTGTTTCACTGCAATGTATTTCTCACTCACTTTTTTTCATAAGTCATACCACAGCTTCTTGAGATCGATTGAAGTTCACCTGGTTCCAGAAATGCTGTTTATGCATTGCACAGTTGTATAACTCACAGCATTCTATGCACTCTGCATGATCCACTGGTTCTGCCTTCACAGATCACGTGTCTCAGCACATGTGCAATGTGGACCTCGTTTTTTTAATCCCCGAATGGGTGATTGAAAGTGTGAAAGATGGGCAGAAAGTGTTTACGCCTGTCGTAATGCCTCCATGTACTACTCCCCGATGCATGTTAGTGGTTTTTTAAGGTGCATGGGGACGACAGAATGTGAGTTACATTTCGGTCTAACTTTTGCCCTCTGCTTTAAAAAAACACCTGTGCCGTCTTTTCATGCTGGCGTTTAAACAATGGATTCCTTTGGGATCTACCTGCTGTTTACAATGACAAAGAGTATGCGGATTCCATAAGAATCCGTTGTAACCGCCGCCTGCCATGCCCAAATCCCTCGTTGCAAACCTCCACTGACTCCACCTCTACTCTGCATCCATTCTGCACTGTTTTGTCAGAGCTCGACACAACTCTGGCGCATTCAGACAGCTGCCAGTAAAAGACCAACACAGTCACAGAGGTGCACATTATAATTGGTTGGAAAAACCAACAACACCTCAACTGCAAAATTGTCAGAGTGCAGAAATCGGAAAAATGTTGGTCTAATGAAGTGCACCAACTACATCAACAAGCATTGGCAAAGCCAATGATTTTGGTGTTTACTGCTGTTCTTTGCATTTTGCATTTTTAGGCACCAGGGTACAACGAGATGAGTGCAAACTTTCAAAGGAGGATGCGTTAAGGGGTACAGGTGTTCAAGAGAATGAGAAGGGGGATAGAGCAAGGGAGGAAGCCATTGATATAGGGTGCTATTGATGATGAGCAAGAGAAAATATAAGCGAGAAAGGATGAGAGGGTAAGAAATAAAGCAGGAGTGTAAGAGTATGGATGGGAGGGAGTATGGATAGAGGGAGTACAATTGGTGGTGCTAAAGATAGCGTGCATAGGGTGTGTGGGTGGGGGTGAAGAGAGAAGGGGTAGGTTTGAGTAGAGAGAGAGAGGGAGTAGGGTGGGTGGGGCTAGAGAGAGAGGGGTAGGGATGGTGGATGGGGATACACAGAGAGAGGGTAGGGTGACTGTGGGTAGAGAGAATTGGGGTAGGGAGAGTGGGGGTAGGATGGGATTTCTTGGGGTAGAGAGTGGGGGTAGGGTGAGTGGGTGGTGGATAGAGAGAGTGCAAGTAGGGTGGGTGGAGGTAGAGAGAGAGGTGGTAGGGCTTGTGGATGGGGATAAAGGGAGTGGATAGTGTGGGTAGAGAGAGTGGGGCTTGGGTGGTTGGGGTAGAGAGAGTTGGGGTAGGATGAGTGGGTGGTGAGTAGAGAGAGTGCCAGTAGGGTGGGTGAGGGCAGGGTACAGAGAGTAGTAGTGGGCGGCTGGGGTAGATAGTGGGGGTGTGGTGGGTGGGTATATGTAGAGAGAGTGGGAGTTGTGCAGGTGGCTGGTTTGGTGAGAATCTGGGTAGGGTGGGTGGCTGTGGGTAGAAAGAGTGGTGGCAGTGTGGGTGGGGTAGAGAGAGCGAGGGTAGAGTGGGTGAGGGTAAAGTAAGTGGGGGTTTGGTGAGAGGCTCTGGGTAGAGAGAGGGTGGGTGGGTGGGTCCATAGAGTGGGGTAGTGAACGTGAGGGTAGGGTGGGTGGGAGGGTGGGGTAGAGAGAGTGGGGGTATAGTAAAGAGAGTGGTGTTAGAGAGAGTGGGGAGAGAGAGAGTGGGGGTAGGGTGGCTGGGGGTGGGAAGAGTGGGGTATTGTAGAGACTGTTGGGTTGAGAGAGTGATGGTAGGGTGGGTGGGGATTTTACTTCCATTTTTTCCAGAATTTGGATTTGTACGTTTCCCTCCTATGATGCATACTTATGAAGATGTATTTTACTTAATATGGAGATGTGTTATAATTGTTTCTACAGCAAACCATTGTAGATTAAATATTTGAGGTCAGGACCAACCCCCCTGTACTAAATTGTTGCAGTTTTGTGGCACTGGTCAGCTACGACATGTGATGTCAACTACAGAGGTCGGAAAAAACTCTTCAAAGGACTAAAGGACTATGGGGAACTCTTCTGAAGGGGGGTACTAGAATGGGCCCGGTTTCACAGCGGGCTGTGAGACACTGGCGGATTGGCAGTAGCCGGGTGGACTGGGATGAGCATGTGATCAGAGCATTGGGTTTCAGATCTTAAATTGAAGGAAAATAAGAGATCATGCATTTAGAAATATTGAATTAAGGAATGAACTACAGCAACACAAAAATCACACCTCCAAGTAAAATGAATGGAACTCTTGTGCTTTGCTAGTGACAATGTGAAGAAGTTCAAAATGCCAACCACATGTGATGCATTACTTAGCGCTGGGTTTTCACACATTGACAGCGCCACATAAGTTTAATGAATAATGCACTAATTCAAAGCAAGGTTTGTGAGATAAGCATGACTCCTGTAGGAGTGCCCTTTTATTGACACGTGTTTCCGCTCTGTTGAGCTTTCCTCAAAACAGGGAAATAGTTTTGGACACATCCATGGTCTTGCTCATTGTCTGTGAAAGCTTAAATTGTTCCTTCGTGTTCCCCTGGGTTAATCCCACCTGCTGCATCTAGCGTCCAAGTCCCGTCCCTCGCGTCAGCTATGATAATGGAATAATTTGATGCATTGCTTAATGTGTCTGCACTGGTCTGAGTAAAGGCTGTCCTGAAAGTATGCCCCTAACCCATTAACAGATCTGCTCCAGCCTCAAATTTTGAATTTGACAGTTAGGGAGTTATCTCATTTCACACATGTTGGAGGTCATTGCGACCCAGGCGGTAAGTACACCAACTTTACCACCATGGTGTAAACTACATTTACACCATGGTGGATGGCGGATTTACCGCCCCATTCCAAGGTGAGTGGGGCGGTAAATCCCCATTTCCCATTTACCCTTCCCCATTCCCATTTTTGCCCCATAGGGCATAATGGGAGTGGGGAAGGCGCTAATTACGGCACCGTAAATTACGGTGCCGTAATTAGCACCAAGGCGGTTTAGCGTCATGGATTTTAACGCCTGCTAAAAGCAGCCGTTAAAATTGGAATCAGGCGTTAAGGGTTAACGACGGCGTTAACCCTTACCACCTGGGTCGTAATGACCTCCGTTGTCTAAGTGCCATCATTATGATGCTGTGTACAGGCATGAACTCTTCTGTCACTCTCTTTTTTTTTAAGAGTTGGTTTTCTATTTCATAACTCATTTCTTATATGTCGTAGGAAGGACTGCAATCAACCTTTTTGTTTCTGTCTTACATTTTTATAATTGCAGTTCTTCACACCAATGTCTGACTTTTAGTTTTGCAACTTGTGTAGATTTTTAACATTATATTTACACCATGGTTACTTGCCAGAAACTAGAAAAGGCCTAGGTGATATGAATAACTAGCAATCCACAGAAAGCTGTGGCCCCTATAGGCTTTGATGGTTCAGCTTAGCCTATGCAACCGTTACCAAATGTATCTGAATGATATAGGTGGTCATTCATCAGAATGTACAAATGTTGATTAATACTCTATCCTCTAACATTTATGTTAATTAAAACAATATCCTCTGAGATTTTTCTTTCAAGTGACACATTTCAACAAATTCTAGTTCCTTTCATTTTTATAGTAATAATATGATTTCTTAAGCTCATCAAAACAGCATTTTGGGGTGGATGTGCAATTTCAGTTTCAGATCAGGTGACCATCTCCAAAGGGAGGTGAATTGCATGCCTGGAAACAGGTTTATTTGCCCGTCTGTGTGTCTATGTGGATACATATTTGCATGGCTAGCTTACTGTTTGGCTTCCTGGCTGACAGCGTTACTTATTGGCTGGCTGATTGTCTGACTGTACCTGGTTGGTTGGATGTCATTTTGGCTGGCTGGTTTGTGGTATGGATGGGTGGTTGTTAGACTGACTTGCTGGGTGTTAACATGTTTGATTGTTCTGCTGGCTTTTGTTTGGCAGGCTGGTGGTCACTTGCTAGTTTCTATAATACATCTTTTTTAGGGATGTTTTATTGTTAAGGTTCATTAGACCCAGAGTCTGTAAGAGTTCATGTCGGTGAAATTAAAAAAAGGTTGATTATTGTCCAGGCAGGTAGGATTATAGGCTGAGTACACCCTGTAAATCATCTTGCGGGGGTGTGTGTGTGTGTGTGTGTGTGTGTGTTTAATCTCATTTGAAATCAAAGCGGAAAACAGGAAGAGTGAGAAGAGTGAGATACATGCAACATTTTAAATGTTGGGCTCTAGTGTGATAACACTGATTTATTGCACCGACAAATCTGGGTATGAAGAAAGGTAGTTTTGGAAAACACAGTGTTAGCCACCACAATATTACTCAACCACAGACGGCTTATGCATAAACGCGAAATGTACCTGCCTGCATGAGTCTCACTAAGCAAGCATTCATCCTCATCGTCCATTCTCTCTCTATATATATTAAACTCAGAATAATATCTCTCTCACAATACTTACACCAAAATATGATTTCAACATGAAGTATACAATCACATTTTCAAATGCCTCAAATACAGTCTTTTTTCCACCATTTACAGAATCGAAACCTGCTCTAAAATTCACATCATCCCAACTAAATGTGGTGCAGGGGATTCTCAAAGTGTATGCAATCAACAATTTACTTATAATCATTTGCCTTCATATCAACAGGTTTTGGTCTGGAGATAGCCTTAATTAAAAGATACAGTGGTAAAAGCACCCTTGCTCTTCTATATTACACATAGGTGCAGCTGTGGATTTCAGGATAATGGATTGCAAACTATTTTCTTTCGCAATATCTTTTTAATGACAAGTCTCCTGTCAGAGTTAATTATTAATTAATTTCTATCAGGTGATACAATTTCATGACTACTGTTTGACCAGAACCACCGACTATGCCCGCAGGACCATATGGACCCTATTTTAATTTCGCAGAATTTTTCAAAAACAAAACCATTTTTAAATTGCACAAACTGTAAATTTTTCATTGCATGCTCAATACAAAAATGCAACAGGTTTTATAAAAATGAAACTCTCAATTTGCACTTAACTAAAATGGAGAAAAAAACTGCATTTTTGTGCCTGTGTCTCTTTAAAACTAGCATCTCCTTTTTGCTTCTAGGCCAACCTCCCTCCCGAGAGGTTACCCTGAAAGGAATATGGAGCAATCTGGATTTGGATTGGGACTTAATTACTGTCATCAAATATTGCTTTCTATTTCTTCTCTTATAATCAGCCTGGACCCTCTCTGTTTGGAATTGTTCAATCCACAAGGTTACTTAAATTGCTGTGACCAGGTTCCAATATATACTGCTCTTCTCCTTCAAAATGGGAATCATCTTTCTGCAGGCTATATGGAAATCCCAGCTCCTGTCTGTCCTCATTACATATTCCTCTGTAGCCAGCCATCTCTTTTGGTTAATATTAATAATCTTCCTCTCTATCTTTGTGCAGTCTTTTTTATAATGCAAAACCCTCCCCTAATTGTGGAACGTGAGAGATGGAGGTGATCCTAGTCTTGTGACTTGAAAAAGGTGGGATGCAAATCCCTCCAAATCTTGGACATAGTACTTCTAGTTTGCACACATAGATACATTACATGATTCTCTGCCATAGTCACTTAGTGAATTATTTATTTAAATACGTTTTCATGCTTGTTATAATTGTAAAGCAGGCACTTTTTATATTTACTAAACACATATTTTGTATCTATCAATCACAGTTTGTTTGAGGTTTCTGAGATTTTCCACTATCAGTTTTGCATTTTTAATATATTACTTTTTTTAGGTTAAGTGTCAAACATGAAGGTTTTTAGTCTTTTGGACCTATATGCATCCAAAGTAAATTTTGTTTCTGGCCATTGGCGTTGTTACATTACAAACACATTTTCTTTCCATGATACTGCTATAGGAAATCTTAAACATGTAATCGGGTTGCCTATTTACAACGCAGGACCATATAGAGAGGAACCATCTCCTTAACCCAAAGCAATCAGGCTTCAGGTTCAAACATGGCACCGAAATAATGGCACTTCTCGACCTTCAGTCAAACATTGCCTGATCGATCATACTCGACTTGTTGAAAGATTGGTGGACCAGGCACAGTGCTCTCCAGTGGCTTCCCAATGGATTGAATCTTTTGTGGGCCCCAGATATGCGCGAGTAGCAGTAGATAATGACAGCTCCTCTCACACACTTGCTACTTGCGGAGTACCACAGGGTTCACTCTCATTGAAGACCTGGGTGTCCAATTCACTAATTATACAGATGACACACAGGTCATAATCGGTCATAATCATGATGCTACACTAGTGATACTAATACTATTCACTCCATCTACTACACCATTCAGGCCTGGATGGTGACTAATTAACTTGCCCTGAGTGTAGAAATAGACAGATTGCTGATCATCACCTCTGGGCACAAACTAAAGAAATTGGGCCCTGACTATGATGTTTTTATCATAGCCAACAATAAGATCAAGGTTGCAACATCAGTAAAGACTATGGGAATTACACTAGATGCAGAAGTGCCCATGTAGCCACAGGTTTCTCAGATAAAAGCCTTATGTAGTTATGTCTCAAAATTACTCAAGCACATTCGTCGATACATCTCTCTGCAGAATAGGTCCCTGCTTGCAACCGCATTGGTGAACAAGACGCCAGGACTATGGCAACAGTCTCCTGGCAGGCACTAAAAAGGCAAATCTTCATACTCTACAGAATACACAAAATAACGCTGTTAGAGCTGTCTTTGGACTTTCCCATATAGATCACGTTTCTGAGGTTAGACGGAAACTTCACTGACTCCCAGTGAAACAAGATGTTACGCATACAATTATTTCCCTTACCTTCAAGTGTTGTAACTGGTGTTGTAACTCCAATGCACCTCAATACCTGTCCAACCGACTAAGTCCGTGTGCGGTAGGTCGCTCACTGCATTTCTATGATGCCACCAAGATTTCACAACCCAGATTCAAACTTTAGATCTTTGGAGGCTAAGTCCCTCCTCGAGTTTAAAAAGGGAATCAAGACCTACCTCTTCAACCTTGAGCCAGACTAAATTCAATTACCTTTCGTTTAAACTCAGTTTTATTCCTGGTTGTTAGTAATGTCATGTTATGTGTGTGCTTCGAGACCTGTGGGCGATATATCACTATATAAAAATTTAAATGAAATCAAATTATCAGATGCACAAAACATTTTGTGATAACAACCTGTAAAACCGGTCTAAAGATAAGGCAGGTGATTCTTGCTTTAAAAATGTTGGTCCTAAGACACACTTCTGGGGTTCGGTTAAAATGCTCTAAGGTGAAACTAAGTTCACATGTAATCAGCACAGTCTTAAACTGAACAGAATACAGTGTTATTTAATTCTAATAGGAATAAGGGAACCTATGTGACATTTAATTTCTTCAGTTAAACCTGCATCATTTTTGTTCAATGAAATATATTCCAAGATTCAATTATTGAGAATGAATGACATTGAATAATTCACAAGTGCATTGTTCTCTGTACCTGGACTCAGAAATGTGAAACTGGCAGGAATTGTTCATTTATGTTTCAGAGCTTCAAAATAAATGTTCTAGGACCCAGGCTGAGTTCCTTTGCTGGTAATCATACTCTTGATGCATGGGCCCAATCCCTTTTGGATATAACCATATTCTTATTTCAACAGAGATAGCTTCTGTGCTCCCAGTGCTCTCTCTTGATGAACCAAATGGTGGATAGAACATGTATTTGTATCAATACGCCATATTCCATTAACACTAATTGCATTATATTGCAGCAGTCTCCATGGTTTGTGTCTTTTAGTTTACAGAATAACTTTCTTACCAATATGGGCCCTGGTTAATTTTCATGAAAACACAGGCTTTCTTTTCTTCTTTAGAGCTTACCACAAACTCCCTCTTTTTGGGACGCTTACATGAATGTTCCTGGTGAGTGTTCAATCTCAAACAATTTGTGAGGTATCTCCACACCTCTCTTTAGGTACTGTTGTAAGACAACACCAGTTATCTTTTGTAAGGACCAGTTCACTTTAGGGAGATTATCTTTGGCTCCATTTATCTTATGGTATACACTTTTATGACAGAATATGCTTATGAACTTGACATCCATCATTAATTTTGAACGTGTGTGACTGACAATTTAAGACACACACATTTCATATATTTATGATCATGCAAACCAGAAAAAATACACTAGACATTTAATGTAACGAAACAACCACAATTATAACAGACATAATGCTATATTGATTTAATTTGGTCCTCTGTCTTTTCCTTCTCATGTCCTAGGACAGATAGTAAATACATTACTTTTTATTACAGCTTTCTATCTTTAAAAACCAATCCTCCAGCAATATCTGATCTTTATGGACAGTGTTTAACATATATTGTCCTCTAGCATCTTTCTATAAAAGAGACACACACTGATTAATTTTGATCTGTAGGTCCTATTCCTTTGTGTTACCAGGCCTTACTCAGAGAGACTTTGTTTCAATAAACTGTATAATGAAAGGATGCATTGAGAGAATGAAAACTATTTTTGAATGAATGTCTGCTTTGTTGTGAAAATGGTATAGCAATACTTGTTGCTGCTAACACTGCCATTAAGTTGCTGAGGAAGAGCCTCATTAACAGGGTTGGGGCTGAGAGGGGCAGGCAGATGAAGGAATGTTAAGTCAATTATTAGTATATCCAGAGATGGTCTTCTAGTCTGCACCCCCAAAATGGAAAAAGCGTTCCGTGGAAAATATCTAAGATCCTCTAATAAGGGCATGCAGTGACAATTAAAAATAAGTACACATGTATGTTTAAACTGTTAAACCTAGAAGAGGATGCCAGGCTCTATGTGTAATAAAATACGCAAAATGTGTCAGCGGAAAAAAACCAAATTAGGGAGGAACCCGTCTATAGAACTAGGAGAGGGGCACCCACATTCGGAACCACAGATCAAACCATACCAAAAACAAAAACAGAAAAATTAGAAACCATGAATGTTTTATTTGTATTTCATTATATGTTTAAAATATACATATTAAATCATGTTTCAAGCTCATTATCTGAATAATACCATTTAATTAGAAAATTGAAAAACACAGTGCTTTTCTAAAAACACGACTGATAATTCAGTCAGCGTTAACTTAATGTAGCCAAGCAGTCTGAACGTCATGTCGGTTGAAGGGGATCATCCAGCTGGCGGTCAGAGGCTACGGCCACATTTAACAATATAAGAACCGCCGTAGCTTACTAGACAAGGTAATGTTGGTTACTTCTAAAGTTAAGTCCAACAGAAAAAAGAAGGGGTGCCGTACGTCAACTACTATACTGTCATGACCTATTGAATACACTGGGTCCGACATGTAAACAGACAGTAGTTTCGATGGTACAAGGCATCTAAGCTGATTCACAATTGATGCCCATCTTCTTCAGGACGGTGCACTCCCATCAAATGTATGCCACAGGATTTTATAATGTGGAAAACTGCATATGTAAGGCGATAATGCGTTCAGCTGTAAAGATTTGTGCAGGCTGAATCCATAATTTTGCCTAAAACATAAAACAGAAGTAGAAAAACACACACATCAGTCAAACGAATTCAAAAATAATTAGTGCAATAAATATTACGCTAAAACTTAAACATTTACGCAATAAACTAAAAATATGGTTTTGGTAGGAATTATCTTGTGAATAACGAACTGAGAGAGTGCCTCCCTCCAAAATGATGAGGCAAAAAATCATCTAAACTTGATAACGGGAGAAATGGGTATAGCAATTGAATTCTTAAATTACCATTATCTCAACCTTAAACGCTGGTCACCTTTTCCCGAATGTAAATCCTGAGAAATAAATGTAGGCCAGCAGGATCAGTTCTCTATGAAGTAGAACTGCAGAAAACAAAAAGCGACAAGTAGGGACATGTTATAATCACGGAGAGGCAATGGTAAATTAGAAACCTCTCCGAAAAGCAGAAAAAGACCACCGAGGTGCAGTCCTTCCCAATGTAGCCATAGGGCAAAGACATTCTGCTCACCTGAATAAGAATAAACAAGGCGAAGAAGACATTGATCTTGACATTGTGTTGCAGACGACAGATGGCATCAAGGCGTCTGCAAAACGTTGTCCTATCAGGACGGAATGTTGTTCGGCGTGGCGTAATGAATACACCAAAAACAAACTAGATAAATGAATAAATAAATAAATAAGCAATGTGCCGCCAGTGCAAGGTGTTATCATAACACAACATAATTGTTTTGAGATGGTCGGCCTGATAGTAATCGAATTGTGTTCCCAAATATTTCGAAATGTTTCAAAACAAAATGCTCAGCCGATGTGGTAACTGCCGTGCTCATAGAAGTGTCGTTAATGCAAAAAAAGTAAAACGTTCCTAAATATTTTGAAGCGTTTTGCAGAGCATTTTCAGCAGTTAACTAAAGCAATAAATTTGTTATAGGCGATGCATTTATTATAACGCCCATGAAACTGACTAGCAGTTTCCCAACTATTAGTAAAAACCAGATATATCTGCTTGGGAACAATATCCAAAATAGTGTCCCAGATAGTATACAGGCTCACAAAGGCTGGCCGAGGCTAGAAGGATCACCATACTGATGTCCTCCCTCTCAAACGGCTATCCGCCGAACTGAGTAAACAGTTACTGCTGCAGCCGTTTTTTAAAATGCACGTTGCTAGAGGCGCAGAGCCTCGGCTCTCAGAATGTGGCTGCAAGCCTTACAAATGTAAAGTAGGCAAATGGACACGGGATACATGTTGACAAAGGCAGTAGTACCTCGGCTCTTAGCATATGGCTGCAAACTTTCCAGGAATTAAATGAACAAACAAAACAAAACAAAACATCCCTGCCCGACTTACCTAAACAATGTTGGCGTCTTGGAAAAAAACTGAAGATAAAATGAAAATAAATAAAAAAACTAAACTGCAGATAACATAGCACCTAAAATAGAAACTGCAATAGTTTCTATAGAAAAACTAGAAGTGAAAAGATAAAGTAATATAGGCTGCCAGTGACATAATTCGAACTTAGACAAATGTAGAGGCGGTGGCAGCCCATTCTTCCTGTGAGTTGAGGCCTACAACATGGCTTTGGGTATTATAAATCCACTAATTTTCTCGAATCGATAATCTATTAGCAGAAATGTGAGGGTCAGAGCCTCTTACTTGTTCAATTGCCCACCAGCGTAAATCGTCGCAATTATGACGTTGTTCGGAAAAATGAAGAGCAAGAGGGGATGTAAAATTACCAGTGCGGATCCTGGACTTGTGCTCAGAAATTCTGAGTTTTATGGGTCTAGAAGTTTTGCCAATGTAGGTCTTGTCGCAGGGACATGTAACTGCATATATAACGTTCTTGGAGTTACATGTAGTGTGGTCCCTAAGCTTCCATACCCTGTTATTAATGTTCACAGCCGAGGTAGCTGTGGTAGACCCGCAGTGGAAACAGTATCCGCATGGAAAATGGCCCTGCACTTTGTTCATGCCCCACATCTCAGTGATGGTTTTGGGTCCTGATGGAAGTGAAGTCCTGTCGGCTTTGGAGAGCCAATTCTTCAGGTTTTTACCTTTTTTGAAAGCAAACATGGGAGAAACCAGATCTGGGTGGTTCAATTGTAAAAGATGCCAATGCTTGCTAATGGCTTTCTTAATAGCCGAATGATGAGTATTGTAAGTCATCGCGCAAACCATTCTTGATTGGTCCGATTTATCACGGTTGTTCTTAGTTAAAAGGATCTGTTGGTGGCGTGCCCTCTTGCGAGATTGGCGCAATATATGATGGGGATACCCTCGATCCAAAAGTTTGTTTTCAATAATATCGGCCTGTTTGGAGAAATCTGTTTTATCAGAGCAATTGCGCCTTGCCCTTAAAAATTGGCCATAAGGAATGCTGACTCTCAAGGCTTGAGGATGAAAGCTTTCAAAGTGGAGGATGGTATTTCTGTCGGTAGGCTTACGATATAAGTCCACTGCAATTGCCCCATCCTTGACTTTCAACAAAAGGTCCAAAAATGGTATTGACATGTTGTTAACAGTCATAGTAAAATGAAGGTGGTCGTTCAAAGAATTCATCCATGTAAGGAAGGTTTCGTAATTACCCACGGTTTTGTCCCAAATTATTATAATATCATCTATATATCTTTGATAGAAGATAATAAATTGAAGGTAAGGATTGGATGCATCGAAGATGGAAACCTTCTCAAAAGCCCACATAAATAAAGTGGCATAGTTAGGAGCAAAAGAAGCTCCCATAGCGGTTCCCTTGACTTGTAGAAAGAAATCCTCCTTGAACCGAAAGTAGTTTTTGGTAAGTGCAATTTCTAAAAGGTCAATGAGGAATTCACTGGGAACCTGCTGTGGGTCATTTCTCATGTCCAAGAAGAATTTTATAATGGGAAGAGATTCTGACTGTGGGATATTAGAATATAATGATTCCACGTCTAAAGTGATGAATAGATTAGTGGCAGTGTTAAATGGTAAGCCCTCCAAATGTACGATGGCATCCGTTGTGTCTGCCAGATAAGTAGGAGTATCGGCAGCAAGCGGTTTGAGAAAGAAATTGAGGTACTTGCCCAAAGGTTCTAAAATGGAGCCACATAAGGACACTATAGGTCTGCCCGGTGGATTCGAGCTATCCTTATGAATTTTAGGAAGGATATAAAAGAGCGGAGCTCTAGTGCCCTTGATGGTAAGGAATGAAAATTCCTTAGGGCTCAAAATGTTGATATCACGTGCCCGTGTGGCCAAGGCGAGAATCTCAGCCCGTATACTGTCTGTCGGATCTCCTCTGAGTTTCAAGTAGAAAGAAGTGTTATTTAGTTGTCTCATCACCTCGGAGTCATAGTACGTGGCATCGCAAACCACTACTCCTCCCCCTTTATCAGCCTGTTTGATAATAATGGAGGAGTCTTCCTTGAGTCTTTTAAGACATTCCCATTCCTTCCTAGAGAAATTAAATGACCTAATGTGTTTGGCATCAATAGGAGCAGAGAAGATAGAGTGGAAATCTCTAAGTACTGACCGCTCAAAAATCATGGTTTCGGGAGAAACCATTTGAGAAGTTGGTGTGAAACTGGACTTCAAATGAAATGGGGTGTTATCCTCTTCTAGGCGATCGGAATTGCTGTCACCAAAGTAATCTTTCAGGCGGACCTTGCGGAAAAAATTCCGAAGCTCTATTTCAAGGTCCATCTGACTAGGATTTTCATGGGAATAAATGAAAATCCCTTTTCTAGAATGGCTATTTCTTGGGTCGAAAGAATTCGTTTGGAAATGTTATAGACGGCTGACAGGTTGTCAGAAGGGTTCACCGTCGGTATGCCTTCCTCCTGGTCTGAAACACGTTTTCTATGGGTGGAGGCCCTAGATCGGTTGGAGCAAAAGGAAGGTTAGGTGGAGGGAAACCAGGGTACGGGCCCTGCGGGGCATACATGGGCATCTGAGGGTATTGTTGAAATTGCCAATTTTGGCGTCCTCTGCGCCCCCTGTATTGTCCTCTGTTCCATGAACGACCTCTTTGGCCTCTTTGATTTTGATTGGGGAAAGAGCCACTGCCCTCTGAAGAACTATCAGAGAAGGTAACCCTTTTTCTATAATTCTGTTGGCCTAAGTTGGCCAGAGTTGTATCATGCCATTGCCGAGGGCCCACATAGTCTGGACTTAAATATGGGTAAGCATTTTCTTTAGAAAACTTGGAAATGTCCTTTTTAAGTTTTTCCATTTTTTTGGTTGTGGTTATCTTGATAAACTCCTTTGTATGTTTATCAATAAGGTCCAATTTTTCCTTGATATTCAGGATGGTAGTATCAAGTGCAAAGGCTGATTTTGCCTCGTCTATTTCATTGCCAACTGCAATACTTTTTTTTTTTTTTTTTTTAAGAGCGGTGTTGATGGTCAATTACATCCAATCTCTGCTACATTTGGTGCCTATGCCAGCAAAAGCGGTTTTGTATTCTAAGTCATCAATAAAGAGGCATGGTTCATTCCTTACCAATAATCCCTGAGGGATGATGTTTTTCTTCAAGTATTCGGTAAGTAAATGTCCATGCATTTCCATTCTAAACTTCTTTTTCCTAAGTTTAAGTATGCTCTCACTAGTGATGCCCCCACTTGATTCTTCACCTACTGCCTGGATCAAGGAATCAAAAAAAGAGGGCCCCCGAATTGCCTCAGCCAGTTGTTCCTCGCTGAACGAAAAAATGTCTGCAGCAGCCATCTTAAACAATAGAACAAATCAATATTAAAGTAAGAATTGTGTACAGAAATATATACATCGACAAAAGATAAAAAAATGAAAAAATGAAAAAATTAAACTACAAAAGGAAGAAAGAGAGTCTATGCAACAAACTATACTGGAAAACTATGGGAAAAAACTATGGAAACGACTGCCCTCGATGGTCTCACTATACAGTAAACAATGAACCTATAACCAAAGAAAAAATGGTTAGAATTAAACCCATGCAATAAACCAATTGCACTAAGACAAGCGAAACAGGAGATGGGAGAACCTCTACTTCGCTGACAAAGAGGAAGTAACAATAATAATATACGCAAAATGTGTCAGCGGAAAAAAACCAAATTAGGGAGGAACCCGTCTATAGAACTAGGAGAGGGGCACCCAAATTCGGAACCACAGATCAAACCATACCAAAAACAAAAACAGAAAAATTAGAAACCATGAATGTTTTATTTGTATTACATTATATGTTTAAAATATACATATTAAATCATGTTTCGAGCTCATTATCTGAATAATACCATTTAATTAGAAAATTGACAGGGTTGGGGGTGAGAGGGGCAGGCAGATGAAGGAATGTTAAGTCAATTATTAGTATATCCAGAGATGGTCTTCTAGTCTGCACCCCCAAAATGGAAAAAGCGTTCCGCGGAAAATATCTAAGATCCTCTAATAAGGGCATGCAGTGACAATTAAAAATAAGTGCACATGTATGTTTAAACTGTTAAACCTAGAAGAGGATGCCAGGCTTTATGTGTAAAACACTGAGCACAGAATGGCAATGGGTGTCATCAGAGATCCACACAGTTAAGCATCAATCCGCCTTGCACAGCTGATAGATGACAGTAGCAGGGCTTTGTTTCTGCAGGCTAGAAAGAAAGGAAACAAATTAAAAACAAGGTGAGTGTTCATGTAGCATTCGAATGAATGGTATCTGTTTTGTAAGGTAAGCAGTGTCACAGGGTAGGGGAAAACAATGAGATCATTTTAGGTTTAGGAGATAATGGTGGGAAAGAGGGCAAGATTGGGAGAAGATAAATACAAACTCATTTTTGGTTTTGGCTGTAAGGTTCCAAGCCGCCTATAAGCCAGAACTATTACAGTAGAGTGCAGCTAGGAGAAGTGATGACATGTGAGGAGGGTCACACATCGTGTTGGTTGATGTTTGGTCATGTAACTACCCATGTACTGCCCATCACTATGGCCATTCCCACCCACTACCATCTCCTTCCCATCCACAAAAACATCATTCAGGGGTCTATTTGAGCTAGCTCTATATAGCAATGGCATACAAATGTGGCCTGCCAGTGTTATTCCTAAGCAGTTACAGAGAGATAATGGCTTAATCACAACTGTAAATGTGCCACTGGGGCAATACACATGTTTTAACCGAGTGTGCCTTCAACCACTTCATTTATATATGTACCTTATACGCAGGTCTTATTAAAAACAAACATTACCAAAGCCACATATTTTGGCTTGAGTGAAGGTAATCATACAATTGTCCAGCTTTTGCCATTTCAGCGCCAGGCACCATTATAGAAGTACCTAGTGCATGCCTATCCATGCCCATACCGAAGCCAAAACTGTTGGCTATGTCATTGCTTGTTTATTTATAATTCATGCACGTGCTAATGTGTGCTGAGCACTGGGTGAATGTCATGTCTTCATTACTTCTATCATTAACATTTGTCACAATCTTAGTGATAAAGTAACTTGAGCATCACAGGTTGTGCAATGTAAGATTTAGGGTTATAATTTGCCAGGTGTCTGCTGAGATAATTAATTGTCAGGCATGTTAAGAGCTGCAGGAACCAGGGTATGCGGCTATAAGAATAAACGGCTCTTGGAAACCGGGGAAACAAATGTCTCGCAGTCAACACAAGAAGATCGCTTTAACATATGTGTAACCAGCTCAGCAGGCCCTTGTGAGACCGAGAGGCCTGGAAAAATCAACTGAGGGATGCAGACAACCAGCTTCTCCATTTATTTATAGAAG
Organism: Ambystoma mexicanum; assembly: GCF_040938575.1. Classification (NCBI taxonomy): domain Eukaryota; kingdom Metazoa; phylum Chordata; class Amphibia; order Caudata; family Ambystomatidae; genus Ambystoma; species Ambystoma mexicanum. Next base: position 341,574,692 of record NC_090935.1, on the reverse strand, counting down.
AGGCCACTGGGAGAAGCACTGACATGCTGGTGACAATAACTTCATAATGACGTTTCTTCAAGGAGCAGAACAAACGGAACTAAGCTCACTACCTACTCTCTTATGTTATCTGAGCAAACTCCAGCATAGCTAGGGCTGGAGTGGAAATAGTGTTCTCATTTCAACTTCCTGAGGTGCAAGAAATACATCTCCACCGGTCATGATTTATCGGTGTGCAGAGGTATCTGGGATCCTCATACTGGCAATGAGAATTCCCAGGGCAGCCAATGGAGAAACCTGCAATTGAGGAAGGACACCTGGAGTAGCAAAATTGTGATTGACTGTTCCTTGTAGACACAGAAGACTTGATTCCAGGCTCCAGGGAGCCCATAATAGATGTTCTCTGGCAGACAAAAAAACTGTAAAATCCTGGGGCGAGAAGGTGAGTCCGTGATGAGTTCTACTGGTACAATTCTGCTTTCCGTAGCTAGTGGCAATTCTGGCCATGGTAAAAAACAGAGAAGCAAACTCCTGTATGAGATCCCTTTGATGTGTCTGGTGTATAGGTACAGATCCTATGCTGTGCAGTCAAGGAGGAGAGGGGAACCTGGGACAAGAATTATATCCTAGCATTAGGTAAGCTAACAAGGCATTGATTACATATTGGAACACGTAGTAGGCATGGGTGCGTGCATGATACCCCATGGGCTCAGCTGAACACTTGTTTGTTTAGCACAATGATAAGTAAGTTGAACTTAACCCTGAGGAGTTTCTGGGTGCTTTGATACAGAACCACTTTGCAGAAACAACACGTATTGAAGGACCCAAGGGGCTGCTGTGGTGGTAAACCTGGTGCCCCACTGTGTGGCAAGGGACACACATGTTGCTCTATGTGAGGGCCAAGACCCGGTGGTCAACTCCCCCTCACCCATTGTGGCATCCTACTTGTCTCTGTAACTCACACTAGAGCACCAGGACAGGGTGTACTAGTTGTGTGGATTAAAGAGCCGGGGAACACCCCATAACATGTGAACATGATGGCAGCAGGTGTGGAGCAAGAAGATTGACAGTGAAGATGGAGGTCCATGCAGTGCATCCCCAACTGTGGACCCCCAGTGCCTGCTGATGCAGGTGTAAAAGAGAGGCGAGGGGCGGCAGGCAGAGTGTCTTGCAGTTCATCCCACTTCTGTGAACCAGGCGGGTGTACTGCTGACGGCTGACGATACTGAGGCATCTAGAATATACTCCCAATTAGCTGAATGGAAGGACGGCACAGTAGGGATCCAATGACGGAATCTAAAGAGGCTCCTCTGTCTGGACACACCAACCCACATGAAATCATTGATGTAACAGCTGGAACAGAGACTCTGGCCTGTGGTCGACTCTCCCAGCCCGGGCTAGATGGAGAGGAAAACAACACCTTGAGAGGCCACCTTATCGCACCATGGCAAGATTGAGGAATCCTATGACCCTGCCAGCACAGGAACCAGGACCAGGCAACATGGCTCGCTATAGCTGAGTTTGGGCCCCCAACTAAAGAGCAACCCGAAACAAAGAGGAAAGAAAGTGTTCCCATTTTAGCAGCTGGTTTTGGGAGGCAAGGCTGAGTTGTACTCCTGCTTCTGCTGTGCAACTGTGCACTGAGTGTTCTCTTCATTCCCAGTGGCTAGAGTTTGACAATGGAGAGAGTGTAACTGGTGGATGGGGTTTGATGACCTTGGGAGCCATGATAAATATACAATTCAGCAAAGAAGGAAGGAGGGATAGCCCCTGTGGGGGCCAATGAGGAAGTGGAAGCCTTCCAACAAGAAAAGCATTCTGCCAGCTCTGAGGACATTGAAGGTGAATGATGAGCAGAAAATGGATTGACCTCTCCAGGGAGTGTTGAACCTGGTCCATCTACATTTACGCAGTCACAATTGGATTGTTGGGGACAGCCCAGTACATGCAGGCCCTTTGACAATGCAGGATATTGCAATAAAGGAGTGGAGACTCAAGAGTGGTGATGGCTAGCTCTAACATTACTAAATATCTATCTATTTAGATCTCTAGGTGTTTCGCGCTCCACTAATAACTAGATTCTGATACTAATATGTTCTATGAAGATATGTTCTTCAGTACTTAGCCCAGGCTGAAATAGTTATATGATCTAGAAATAAATTTATATAGACTGTTATATCACAATAAGTGCTTTTACCAAAATTGGTATAGTTTAATTAGGTGCATTCCCAGGTGGTTGAACATCGAAGACCAAAACTTAGAAAGTAAAGTGCATATAATTCAAAAAGTCCTATTGTGGATAAAACAAAAAATCACAGTAATTCTCTGTTTAGAACAAAAAGAAATTGGTTGCACTTGTTGGTTTACAAATTCAGTATCTCCTGTTAATTCACGGATGGATCCAGGTTTATGAATTCAGTATTTCCTATTCGTTCACAAATGGATTCAGTTTTCGGTTGATGAAATGGATAAATTAAGTCACAGTTGCTTCACAGTTCAAGGTTGACTTATGTTGCTTCACAATTCAAGATTGACTGAATTGCCAGTTGTGGAGTCAAATTACTTGCAATCACTGTTACTTCACAGTTAGAATGAAGTTGAATATTTTAAATCACTGTTGCTTCACAGTTGGAGATTCACTAAGTTTTGAGTCTAGAATAATCAGAAGTCTTAGGTCAGAGTCTAGGCCCTCTTATGTTTCAAAGTTGTTATCACAGTTCCATTGAGTCTGTTAACCATGAGTTAACTATGTTATTCCTTTATTTGTTTTGTTGCCCGTTCTGTTACCCAAGTTGTTATCACAGTTCCATTGAGTCTGTTAACCATGAGTTAACTATGTTATTCCTTTATTTGTCTTGTTGCCCGTTCTGTTACCCAACACGTGTTTCACCGTCTTGGTGGTGACGGATCTTCAGGGGTTAGTACGGTTTGGAGGTATACTGATGTATGGAAACAATTATGGAAAGTATTCATCAAAAATGCTATGCATTATGTATCCTGAGGTTCCTGGTATAAAGAGAAAAGTGGAAATAAAGAAGAGAATGATTCGTTTTAGAAAACCAAATAGGTTGCAAAAGAGGGAGAAATATGCTATTCTAAATATAAAAATGAACAGATGTCAATTAACGTTAGCTTTACTTCTAAGGTGGATTTTGCAGGGGTGTAGGATAAGAGTATGCAAGTGTCTTATCAAAGTGCTTACTTGAGTAGCCCTTGCTTCACGTATGCACTGTAATGGGTATGTTACAAAGGAAATGGCGAAATAACAAGAGATTTTCTATGGCTACTCTCCACGTCCTAAAGAGAACAGATGAAATACAACAAAATAGGGCATGAATGTGCGTGTGGTGTGACTTGGTAGTCGTGGTTCTAAATGTATTGTCCATATCTCTGTATAAACTAAGAGTAGGTCTATTGCTTACTTCTTACCTATAGTTGTGGGTAGCTTTGAGGTGAGGCACGGGTGTGTGCGGCTTGTTGTCGTCCGTTCGTCGTGAATTGCTGTATGCCTGTTTCTATTGACCCGGAAGTGGATATATGGTCACATACGCAAGAAAGCGTGATGGTCACGTGATCAAATGTTCCCTATGCACAGTGTTTTCAGTAATACGGCTATTGGTGCTTTGAATCGTGTGGATTGCTATATGGATTTTCATGTATGTAAGTTGTAAAAATAAATATCGTATCTACCGTATACAGGTAAATATATTATCTTGGACGTGGAATGACATGGTAGTCACATAATCAATGTATTTTTCAACATGGTATGTTGAAGGTATGTTTATTATTGCTGTCCAGCGTGTGGATGTTTATGAATGTCAACAAAGAATGTTGTGTTGTCAACACATGGGAAAAATAACTAGAAATTGTAATGTGTAAATTTCTTATGTATGATTTATCTTTTGACTATACACCCCCAAGTTTTGAATGGAAATAGACTTGTGAGTGTGTTGCCTGGAGCTAGTTAGATAGTGTTAATCATTAGGATTGTGAGTAGGGAGGTAGACAAATAACGATGGGCTGGAGAGGAGGAAATAACTGGTCAACTGAATGTGGTTATATGATCAACACTTGTGACTAAATATTGCTTGGTCATTTGCAACGTAATTCATAGAATAAAGTCTAAAATAACAACAGCATATACATTCTATACTCAGCATTGATGTAGAGAGACGCGAAAACGAGACTCTCATTTGTACAAAAAACAATAGTAATCACAACAGAAAATGATGCAGTTCTTGATCCACATTGAGCCCATTATGGATTGAGTCCATTGTCCAGATCCAATAGGCTTCTCTCTTATGGAGGCTTAGTTCCAAATTGCCTCCTCTGTGTGACGGTACGAGTTTCTCAATTCCATGACATTGGATATTGGTGAAATCAGATTCGTTGTGTTGCTGAAGAAAATGGAGTGCTAGAGGAGAGGTTGTGTCCCTATTCTTAATTGCTCTCATGTGTTCTCCAACTCTGATTTTCAATTTCCTTATGGTGCTTCCAATATAGACCTTTTTGCACACACAAATGATGGTGTAGATGACGAAAGTGCTGTTACAGTTAATGAGTTGTTTAATTTTGATCTGTTTGCTATTTTCTTGGAAAAAATCTTTTTTCGCGTTGATCATGTGTGGACAAAGCTGGCAGTTGTTGCATTTGTAATTGCCTCGTACAGGTGCTTTTAACCAAGATGTCTTGTGTGCTGAAGATTCTATTTTGAAAATCTCATATTTTTTATTATTGAAGTATGATGGACTTATGATTTTTTTGAGATTGATGCAATTGCTAAAGACTACATTTGGTTTGTTGTCTAGGAGAGTTTTTAGATCTGCATCAGTTTTCAAGATATTCCAGTTGCGTAGTAGGACCTTTTTGATAATATGATGGTTGGTACTGAAGGTGGTGATGAACCTGGGTGTCTCCAGAGAGATGCATCTTTTAGTTGTCTTTTGAAGTAAACTAGGTCTGGATCTTTCTTCGGTTTTTGTAAGCATTGCTTTCAGATGTTTGGAGCTGTATCCACGGTTTCTGAATTTTTGCATCGTGGCAGTTTGATGTTTGTTGCATTCCAAGGTTGAAGTACAATTGCATTTAATGCGGAGAAATTCTCCGAATGGAATGTTGTGAATGATGTGGCGAGGATGATTACTTGAAGCATGTAGGAGGCTATTCACAGCTGTCTCTTTTGTATATAGTGTGCTGTGGATTGCTCCATTTTGTAAATATAAATGAAGATCCAGGAAGTTAATGGTTTCTTGACTGTAGTTGATGGTGAATTTCAAATTATAATCATTGTTGTTGAGAACATTATGATAGTCAAATAGTTGTTGTTCTGTGCCGTTCCAGATGATGATGATATCGTCGATATAGTGCCCCCAGAAGGCTATTCTGTTATGAGTTGTGAAATCTGGGTGTTGCCATGCGAATTGAGTTACGAAGTGACCCATATATAAATTAGCATAGGGTGGTGCAAATTTGGTGCCCATTGCGGTTCCTTGTAACTGTTTGTAAATTTGATCTCCAAAACAAAATACGTTGTTACTGAGGGTAAAATGAATCATTTCTAGAATCATATTGTTTTGGTCTTGAAGTGAAACTGATCTGGTTTTGAGAAAAAATTCCGTTGTAGAGATGCCTTTCTGGTGGATAATACTAGTGTAGAGTGCAGTCACATCCAAGGTGACAAACCAATAGTTTTCTTCCCAGTAAATATTTTCCAATTGGTTAATGGCATGCGTGGTGTCTTTAATGAAAGAGTTTAAACTGGAGGCTAGCGGTTGTAAGTAATGATCAATATATTCTGAGATTCTTTCCGTAAGAAATCCAGTACTGTTAATGATAGGTCTGCAAGGTGGTAGTTTCAGAAATGGTTTATGTATTTTAGGCATAAAGTAAATTGTAGCAAGTGTGGGGTGAGTAACATTTAAATATTCATATTCTTCATCTGATAGTAGGTTGTTGTCATGCCAGTGTGAGCTCCTAAGTTTCCAGTCTGTGACCAATTTATTGGTAGGATTGGTTGAGAGTAATTGGTAGCAATCAGTGTCCCCCAAATGGTCTCTCGCTATTTGTACATAATCCTCTGTTTTTAGAAGGACAATGTTGCCACCCTTATCCGCTGTCCTCACTGTAATGTTAAAATCTTGTTTTAGGATCTTGATAGCTTGTATTTGAGATTGATTGAGATTATGATTGAGCTTGGTTTTGTGATTGGAGAGATATAGTTGTCTTAATTCATTTTGTACTGCCTTTTGAAAAATGTCAATCACATTATCCGGGGGCATAAGTGGGGTAAAACAAGATTGGGGTTTAAGTTGAGTGTGTTTTGCCAGTCCAAGGATGATGTCCTGTTCTAGGGCAAATGATGCCACTGTATGCGTATCTTCTTGTTCGGATAAATTTAGGATGCTGACAGTGTCCTCCACATGTTGCAAAGATAGTTCTGAAAGAGGGGGTATGGGTATTGTTTTCCTTTGTCCCATCTCGTGTAAAAAAATGTTTTTTCAACTTCAACTTCCTACAAAATCGAAAGAGATCTGTGATGGTCTCAAAGTAGTCATAGCTGTTGGTCGGACAAAAGGTAAGTCCTTTATTTAGTGTGGAAATTAGATCCTTTGGTAGAATGGTATCGGTAAGATTGTATATTAGGTTTTCCTCTTTGGTTGGATCATAGATCTTGTTTGAACGCCATTGTTTCTGTCTGTTTCGTTTCCTTTGTTGTCTGCCTTGTCCTCTTTGTCCCCTCTTGGTTTTGTGGAGTCGACTGTCGCAGTAAACCCCCATTTTGGATTTTGTTTTATATTTGGACGGGTTTTTTTGAAAAGTCTGAATTCCTCTAAAAAAGAGTATTGTGCCAGTTGGTTTGATGTTTCCTCCACTTCCTGTCCTATTTCTGGGAAGGACTCCGGAGATGTTAATTCAGATTCACTCTGTGATTCGGATTCAGAAGATGGCAAGGTTAGAAAGGAGCTTGGTTTTGATTTCGGTTTTCTCAGTGTTGGAGGTCTGGGTTGTCTCCCTGATGTTCTATTGAAAGTATATACCCTTTTGAACTTGTAGTCTAGCTCGTCTCGGAGGAATTGTCATTGTTTTTTAATTTTGATTTCTTGTTCGAATTTCTCTATGATGTCATCTAACATTAAGAAACTCTATTAGTCAGCTTTAAAATATGAACAAACCACTGTAGCAATATTGAAAAATTGAGTATATGTATTTGTAACACGCGTGGCAATTCCCATCTGGTGAAGCAATTAGATCTAATTAAAGAGTTATCCGGATTTGACATCATTCTTCTCCAAGAAACATGGGCAAGAGGGGAAATGATATGGGGTGGCTTTGACACAATCAACATGTATGCTACAGGTGGGGGAAGAGGTCTAAATGGGGACTTATGACGGGTTATCGTCAAGGTGGATCAATCATGATATTGGAAGAGTGGAGAATAGACAATTGTATGCTGATATATACTGTGCAGATAAAAGAATTAGCCAATGTTTAAAACATTATGGTGATCAATATCTATTGGAATCCGTTAGAGTACTGTGATGCTCTTTTGGAAAAAAAATCTCTCCCAATTAGGAGATCTTATAGACATTTGGCTCGACAAAATTAAAGGGGGACAAATTGTAATTGGGGTGATTTAAATGCAAATTGCAACATCAATCCCTTAATATGTGCTGATTTGAGAAATGACATGCACACAAATCCTGGTAAGAGCGGTAATCCTAAGGTTAGAGGGCCCTTTGGCTAGAATTTGCCAACATTTAGGGTTTGGATTTAGTAGATAACTGTGAACATACTTGGAATGTAAGAGGTTCTTCCTCCATTTTGGATTATGTTTTTCTCTCATATCATCTCTGAGATATTTTGAAATAAAAAGTCCCCCTATAGTGATCATTCTATGCTTATCTTGGACCTACATTGTTTAATTCGGGTTGTTAATTCAGAGTTTTTCCAAATCCAATATTCGGTCAATACTGGGGGCAACAGATTGAAAAGGGCGTAAATTAAACAAAGACATTTATGACAATAAAGTTACATGATTTTGAGTCCATAAACATGGAATCGAAATTATTAAGATACTCTGTATCGAACTATTCACCCTATTTGAGGGGAAACTATGACGAAGTTGGTGAAAAATAACTTTAACTTGAAAGTGGCGTGTAGTAATCATCTGCATAGATATGATCAGTTGACCCACGATTGAAAAGTAAGTCTTTGTAAAGAAATTAGAGGGATCAGAAAAGGTAATGATACTTTAGGGGTAAAAATGTTGAGGATTAAAAAGACCAAACAAAGTTTCAAAAACTGGAATATATGGTATAGAGGTGCACTGTACCAAAATGATTGTGAAAGACTTCTCTCAGCTGTTAGGTATAATAACTCCAAATCTTTCTGGGAGGTTTTGAACAATTTGGAATCGAACCAAACAACTAGAATCCTTAATCCCATTGATGAACAAATATGGATGTCTCACTTTAACAGCATATATAAGAGGTAGAATGTGTAAATATCGGTAAAATTGAGCCTCTAGTTGACGAATAGATCTGACTCATATTGGGATTAATCGTCTCATCAAGTGTTCCAAAAACTTGAGAAGTGTTGGCCCTAACAATATATCTAATATATTGTTGAAAAAATGTTGGCTTATGGTCAAATATTTAACATATTTTATTTGACAATATTTTTTTGACCCAGACCATCCCTGAGTCCTGGAGATTGTCGTAGGTGATTACTATTCATAAAAAGGGCCTAAGATGCAATCCAACTAATTATAGGCCAATCGCCATAAGTGATGCGGATCCCAAAACCTTTCCGTCCTTGGTACTTCTTGATATCCAGAAATGGATTGATACTAATGATATCTTGAATATTAACCAGACAGGAGTTAAGAAGGTCATGGGAACTGACTGTGGGGGACTGATTCTTACCTCATTTCAAAGAGATGCAATGAAGAAGGGGGGCCAGCCCATTTTAGCATGGCCTTTGACAGGGTCTATAGATCCACACTATGGAAAATGCTAAATGAATTGGGTATGACTCTTAGTTTGCTTAACATTATAATTGCTCTATACTCACATACTAGTATACAAGTGAGATTGAATTCTGAAGGGCTGTTAACTAGAAAAATTGATATACTTAATGGTTTAAGGAAGAGGCGCATGTTAGCTCCTACTCTTTTCAACCTTTACACTTCGGCTGCTGGGAGAGCCCTTACGCTGATGATTTCATTTTACTGGATTGCACATAAATTGGGCTACAAAGAATAATAAACACATTTGTGGATTATATAAAAGATCTAAAGCTCCAAATGAATCCTGTCAAAACTATTATTGTACATCTAGGCCATAGAAAAAAAACACAATCAAAATGATCATGGTATTGTGAAGATAAGCAAGTTAAGATATCTGATCCCATGGGTTATCTAGGCTATGTAATCTCAGATACAGGCTCAGTAAGTATGATCAAAAATCAAATTAAGATGAAAGCCGAAACAGCACTTAGACAGGTGAGAATTATTGAACGTAAATTTGGAAAATTTTAGCTTGTCCCTTTGAGAGAACTTTATAGAATAAAGATTATTCCTCGTCTCCTATATGGTGCTGAGTTTTGGCAAAATATTAGACTATTTGAAAAGTATAGAAAGTCTAATTTGGAAAGGAGTATTATTTTTTATTCAAAAAGCGTGCCTATGGAAGTGACCAGGTACGAAATAGGTCTGCAATCTTTGAAATCTTTAGTTCTTTGGAAAAGGCTCAGTTACTTAGGAAGTGTTTAACCTCTAAGCAGATGGATTTATATGCCATTGCGGGGGCAGATAAAAAGTTTTATTTATGTTGATGTTGAATCTGGAGGTGGAACTTGTATTGAGTACTCTGGGGTTGTCCATTACCACCCTTGTAAATAGACAACTCAAAGTCAGAGATCTAATTAAGTGCCAGAATTGGCATGCCAACTATGAAACGATATATAATTCAAGGATGTTTAACCAGGGGAACTCATTATGGAAATTCTATCCAGTTCTAGAACCTTACCTTGTGAAATATACGAGCAAAATGATACAAAATCAAACCATGAGATTTAGAGCTAATGTTATTGTAACGAACGAAATTATGAACATTAGGAACAAGAACAGTGAAGACAATAAATGGTGTAGATTTTGTGAGGTGGAAGGAGAATTCAAAACATTACAACATCTCATATTAGTTTGTCCATGACTTCTACTGCAAAGAATCCAATATTTTTCACAATTTGTGGTATCAACATACTCTGTTAATAGAGAACTTTTATGGTACCAAATGCTTCATGGTCACAGTGTGTCATTGAAAATTAGACTAACGGCGTACCTGAAAAATGTGTGTGATTTGACATAAATTTACATGAAACTAATAGTATTTGATTGAGATTTTATGAAGGTTTAACTCCACAACTAGATATGGAGGTTGGAGGTGAAGGATCCTTATTAGGCTTTTACGAATGTATAATATGTAGATACAAAATGTGTCTTTTTTATTTTATGTACTGATTTTGTAACATGTACGTAGATGTTTAATGTATATTTTAAATGAAGATGTAGGATTGTTAGGTTTTTTCGTTGTTCGTAAATAAATTTATGTAATGAGAATTTATGTTGATGAATAGTTAGATGTATGAAGGTGAAAATATACTGTTGATAATTAAGTGTTCTTCTTTTTATGACTTGTATAAGAATGTACATTTTATTGTGAATTGAATTTGTATGTTGTCTTTATTTTGCATGTTTATCCAAATGATAAGCAAAAAAAAAACTACAAAAAAAATATTGTAATGTGTCTAACGACCCGTAATGAGGAAATTGAATGTAAGTTAGTGGAGGAGCTGTTGAGGGTGACATTTAGTGAACTCAAACATGGATTACAACAGCATTGCTTGTGGACAGTAGTGAAAGGCTGATCCAGAACTTGTAGGCAGGTATTGTACCTCTCAGAAATTGTGAAAAGAACAGAAAAGCATCTAAGAGATGATGATGTCTTGGATAGAAGATTTAGGAAACAGCACAGAAATAGAACCTATGCTTAAAGGGCTTGATTGAGGGATGGAAGTGATGACCTTGAATCTTGTATCATGTGATTTGTCCAGTTCCTGATCACTGAGCTCCATTTAGAGGGTATGCCTCTATACTGGGTGCATAGAGGGGGTTCTCTGAGGAGTGGAACCCTGGCAGACCCAAAAGCTATAGTGATGAAATTCCACCACTTTCGGCTTAGAGATTCTTTCAGGACATAATCCCGACCGCTTCACAGCTATGTCAATAATTCAGGCAAATTAGTGAACAGCTACGATCATCAAAGATTACATACAGGAGGACAGTTCCCTTCAGCCTGCTGTTCATCAGGGGAGACAGGAGCCATAAAGTGACATGCTTGAAAGAGACTATCGAGAGCATGTGCCTGAAGGAGGTCAGAGGGGGTATGACCTCAACAAATCAGCAACAGCGGAAAAAAAGGGGTCCCAAACAAATACAGGTGCAGTTGGTCAGCTTCGAAGAGATGACTGACCCTGATATGAACCTGACCTGGACCTCTTGATTAGAGAGCTATGGACTCTTTGATGGACATTTAATAGGAATTGATTTGTGGACTGTGATGACCCTGCCTTGGATATACATGTGCCCTTTGGAAAACAGTCTGGGCGCACGAACACTCATGAGAGTGTGCATACAATGACTGCTCCCATCTGGAAATAACATGCTTCTGCTCACCATTAGGGCAGAGAGAGGGGTTTTGCCAATACCATCATAATATAGCTTTTCACGCCTTAAAACTCTGGTAACATACTCCTGCAATAAAACAGGCAGAGGAAGGGCTGAGTTCTGTAGAGGAATTGGCAGTGTATTCCTTCCATTGTCTATTCCAAATTGAAATCTGGGAGTGGATGTGAGCTGGTGCTCATAATCCCCACTGCTTTCTATTTAATTAGCAAAGGCCTTTGTGATTTGGGAGTAGATCATTTTAAATGAATGTTCAAATAATGGCTGATCAGCTGGAACATTGTTTGTATTTTTGCAGCTGGACATCATTTCATAATGTTCCTTGGATGTTTCTCTCCTATAGCAGACTTCTCTTAAGCCACTGCTGTCCCAATTTGACTTTGGGCTCATTCACTGTGTATTTTGGAAATAATTTACTAGAGGTCACTTCATGGCCGGGATAACTGGGCCAAGGCCGATGGCCGATGCACACCAGACCATACTAGTCTAGGCTGGATCAGATAATAAGGAGCTCATAAGAAACTGCAACTCATCATTGGGGTGGCGATCCAACGCCCCTCAACCAGAATCGGCAGACTGAAAGTCATCACAGGGTTGGAGATCTAATGCCAGTCAGAATTGTATGACCAGAAATTGTAGAAATACATCACAACCATCACTGGTAATGAAAGGACCACCATGGCATTAATGTTATTGTTGTTTTGCTGGGAGTTTAAGTCTAATGGTGTTTTGTTGAATCTTCTCTGTTTAGGTGACTAATGCTCTATAAAGGTAAGTGGTCTGGAGGGTGGGTCAGGTTAGTCTCCTGGATTCTTGTTTGGTGATGCATGTTGTTTTCCTTGACTTGCAAGCCCATGAATAAATGCCTCTGCTTTACCATCACCCAGATTGACACGTGAGACTAGTTTCTCCGACAATTTAGGTGGCATGGACTCAGACATGCCATGCAACGTGGGTGCAGCACCAAGCTTGCAGTTGGCCCCCTCACAAATGCCTCAGTGCACAATCAACTGTTAGATATGGAGTCCTGATTAAAAACTCCACCGGGCCTTGGAGAGAACGTGGTGTGTTTGATTGAGCTGCTGAGGGGAGCCAAGGGTTCTCACAATAGTTGAGCAAGAAGCAGATCAGGTTCAAGGTTATACTAATAGGGGTTGGATATTTTGGGCTGGTTGTATAGTTTTTCTCATTGCTATGAATCTAGGGATTATATATTTGCTGTGTCCTGATGTAAATCTTGCAAAGTACTGACAATTTTAGGTTAGGTAACTCTTGTCTGTGAAGAGTCAATAGGCTCTCTGGTAAACTGTGGTTTCTAATATAGTGACAGTTTGTGGATCCCAAACAAATTCTGGTATTCTAGTGTTATAGGTAACAGGAAGTATTAAACAAAATGGGACAAGTAATGGGTATGAGAAAGGCAATTCAGCCCAAATTAAAAAGAGAAAGCAGGGGCAAGTTCGGATTGAGTGTCCCTATGACCCCTTAAGTGTCACCCAGCAGAGACTAAGTAAAGCCCCCTCTCTTCTCATGAATGCATTAGTTTAAGTGGTACTGGGGTGTGTTAAGTGACCTCAATTCAGCACTCCAACTAAGTCAATGCCAAGTCTGGGATGCCCAAGGGAAGCCCTTATTTATATATTTTTATGAAAAGTTCATGGATCTGGATGATAAACCCTTGTATAACGCCCCTCTCTTTGAATCCCCCTGACCTCACTGAGCCAAGAAGTAGGTTTGTTTTGCAAATTAAAAGATTTATTTAACAAATTAAACGATATACAGATATCACACTTTTATAATAAATTAATATTTGATAGCACACTTTTGTAATCACTTAGGAGTTGGTATAGGAAGGATAAGGTAGCTGAGAATGCTTTTATGGTTTCAAGGAAAAACAATGTTGGAAAGAATGCAGCACAGAAATAAACTGATATGGTTTCAACAAGAGAGAATATAATCACTTTTCCCCTTGTGGCAATTCACTCCCCCCTATGCAGTATAAAGAGGTGGAAGGAGAGCACACAATTTTCAGGAATACCATCAAATGCAATACCAATTCAGTTCCCCCCTAGCAAGCTTAGAGAAACCGGTATGTTTTTAAACACAGGCAAAAATACTTTAAATGTGATTTGCAAAGAAGTGAAAATACGCTAAAAATGATTTTAATTCTCTATAGGAGATTCAGGGTAGGTGACAGCTACTTTGAATTAGTTCAGGTCTACACTAGCAATGATTCATGAGGGATTATCAGGTTGAAAACGAATTTCAGCAATGTAAAGCAAAAGACAGCTATTTTTGACAGGTGAAGAAGTTTGAGCTAGTTTTCAATTCGCTGCACTTTTTCTGAGGGCATCGAGCGCGATTACGGGAAAACTACATGGAGTACAAAGTCGGTTTTAGGCTCGTTGGAAAGCTTAGATTCTTAGCTTTAGCTTTACGATGAAAATCTCGTTCCTAGCACACTATCAAAAGATACGGTCAATTTTGTGGAGGTAGATTTTCAGAAATGAAATAATGATTCAGAATGGCAAATGACACTTTCACAGGTTTGAAATCACAGAATGAACACAAGATTTCTATGCAGTTCTAAATAGGTTGAAATGGTTTGAATTAGATTATTTTTAAACTAAGAGATTGGTTTGCACAGCTCTGGCTGGATACTCACACTATAAATTTGGAAGGAATGCGACTTCGTCACCGATCTGGTCAACAGGTTTGGACTGGACTCCAGGCGGTTGGTTCTGGTTTGAACCAGGGGTTTTCGGTATTGTTGGTTCTGGGATAGAATGATGGGTGGCGCCAGCTCAATCCCCACATCTACCCAGTCTGGGTTGGAATCCCTTGGGACCCATTTTTCCTTGGGAGGAGTTCCCCCATCTCTGAAGGTGAAGATCATTTTCCCAGGATCCTCTGAGGATCCCTCTCCCTCAAATTGGAAGACCTGTACCTCCTCCACAAAATGGGTCTGTTTGGGTCCTTTGTTTCTCCTACCTCCTCTCTGCTCCTTGGGTGGCAGACTTTCAGGGGTAGGAGATTTTGTTTCCGGTTCCTGGGTTTCCAGGGGCTGTTTACAAGTGGGGAAGGAAGTTTCCTCCAAGGCTTTACACCCCACTTCCCCTTGTGACTCCTCCCTGGGAACCGGTGGGTTATCGGGGTGCTGCCACCGTCATTGTTCTAGAGCACCAGGCCCAGAGTTTGGGGCATTCTGCGCTGGCATGCTCGTCTGAGGGTTCTGTTGAGCCCTCAGCATGTGACCCAGATCCCGTGCCATATTTTGGACCTGGCGCTCTAACTGTGAAACCTGCTCGGGCTGATACGGGTTTCTATTTTCTCCCCTGGGCTGATCCCGGAAATGGTTGCTATCCCTTCTCTGGTAGTACCCCGGGTTGGGAAGATTTGGGTACCCCTCCACCCTTGGCCTCCCCTCTCCCGGATTAGGTGGTCTGGGCTCAGGGAATTGGGGAAAGAAGGATGGATGATTTTGGGGCTGGAAGTTGGGTGGATACCTGGGGAAAAAGTTCTGCCCAGGCTTTGGTGAATTCCTGCCCTCCTGTGGGGAGTTAGGAGGGAAGTTCCCTGGGTTGGGTGCCTGGTTGGATGCCCCCCTTGGGCTGGAGGGGTCCACACATACCCCAGGATGGGTCGGTTTCCCTTGTAGCGGGGACTTTCATAGTCAGGGGAGCGAGGGACCCCATTTGTGGGACTACCTCCTTGACTCCCTGTCTGTGACTGGCCCGAGGGCCTTCTGGTCTGAGAATTATTCGGTGCAGGCAGGTTTTTAGGCCCCCCCATCTCCAAGTCTAAAATGGGGGCAACCTTTACCTCTGCCACCCTGGCAGCAGCAGGGGTGCTGGTCGGTTTGGGACTTTTCTGGGCGTTGTTTTTATTTTCTATGGGCTTCTGCACCTCATAGATCCGGGTGGCCTGTTCAATGACCCAGTCTAGTGACCTTTTCTCATGAAAATCTCTCACTAGCTGGGTCATGATGTATTTGGGCAAGGCATGGAAAAACGTATTTACAAACTCTTTACTGTCCGTGCGCACCCTTCTGGTAGTCTGCGCAAAAGCACGCATCTATTCCTGCACAAATTCTTGTGGGGCCTGATCCTCCCCACATTGCAAATTGTAGGCTGCCTTGTGAGCCTCTTGGGGATTTCAGTGAACAGAAAAATGGTTCAAGATGGCCGCCCTATATGTGGACCATCTTGAATGGTTTTGGTCCTCCAGCCCCGCAAAGAAACTGGAGTATTCTGGGGAGAATGTCCATTTGACATACTGAATGCAGCTACTGCTGTCCTTCAAATGGAAAGTCTCCATCATTTGCTCATAAAGCTCCAAGTGTTCACAAACAGAATGCTTGGCGTTTTTGTGAGAAGGGGTGATGACACTCCTTATTGCCTTAATCTGTTTTAAGGGGTCCTTAAGCAAGGCCCTTTTTGCCTTATTGGCCTTTTTGGTTCGGGTAACCCTGGTCCATTCATCCTCTGACTCAGAAGCACTGCTCCCAGAGGTGCCTGTCTGATCTTCCAGGTTTTCCCGGATTCTGCGAGCCTGGGAATGGCTGGCAGGATGTAGGGACCTGGTCTCCTGTGTACTGTGACGTTCAGAGGAGTCTTCAGATTCCTCTATGCTACCAGGATTTGATGAGTACCCCACCCACTGACCTAACTGGGCAGAGGTTTTCAGGATGCACTTAGTGGGCCTACTCTCCTGGGGTTCCCCACTTAATTGCACTGTACTTAGGTGCCCATACCCGGATGCTCGCCCATCCATTCCTGGATGGTACTGGCCTATGAGCCCCATACTTTTGGTTGGGTAGTAATCTGCCATCCCTGTGGCCCTGTGCTCATGTGCGCCAGGGGACATAGGGGTGGCAGAGTCCAGGGACTGGGAAATATGAAGGCCTCTGGTACTAGGGCTCCTGAGGTTCTGCTCAGGTATTTCCCTTTCCCAGCGAACCTCATCTCTATCAGCCCCTGCTCCCTGTTGCCATGCAAGAGCCTGTGCTTTCAATTCCTCAGTTAAGGCCCTACTAGACTCTATCAGTCTCTCCTGCATGGCTACCTGTTGCTGGAGCCTATCATTGTGCTGACAGAGAGCCTCATTTTCTCTCTGTGCCTCCTGGTTGGTCCTGGAGTACTGGGCCAGTCTTTGCTGCAGGAGGGTTACCTCTTGAGTCCCATCCCTACTGGCCTGCTCCTTTCTTGCCATAGCATCGTCCACCCTCCTGGTGTGCTCTAACAAGTTCTGATGCTCTTTTTGGAGGTCACCCAGTCCCTGAAGGGCCGAGTGATTTTCTTCAATTTTTCTTTTTAAGTGGCAGACTTCCTGGCATAAGGTGTCCCTTTCCTGACGAAGAGCCTGCATCTGTGCTGCCAGGTTGTCCCTCTGCCTTTGAAAGGCACCAGCTCTCTGGCACTCCTGATCAAACTCTGCCTGGGTATCCAGGTCTTTCAGAATCAGTTTGTTGCTCTCTGCCTTCTCCCTATCTAGGTGGCTTTGCAGGGTGACTACCTGCTCTGCGCATGCCCTATTGAAGTCCAGTTGTTGATCCAGCTTTTTCTGGCTCTGCAGTAGGGAGTCCAAACCTTCTTGGTACTCCTTCTGCAACGCCAGGCATCTGGTATCCTGGTCCGACTTTTCCTGTTGCCGGATACCCATGTCCTCTTTTATTTTAATGATATACTGCCTACTATCATTTTCTGACTCCTGGCTCCTCTGCAGCCTCTGCTCAGAAGAGACTAGGTCAGATTGGGCCTTTTCTAATGCCATCTGTTGCCTATTTGCCAGATCTTGGCCTTCAGCACATTTGTCATGTATGGCTCCCATATATAAATACAAATATGCCGCTATCCTAACAATCTTGTTGTGCTCATCTTTGGCCTTATGGGCCATGTATAGTTCGCTCAGGGTCACGTGTAAGGGACCCTGATCTTTCCAGCTGTCTAACCAGGTCGCATTGACCTGTTGTGTGATTGCCTGCAGCCACACATTCTGGTCCTGTTCAGACCATTCACCTCTTACAAACAGTTTATGTAAGAGGTGCTCTCTAGCTATCTTCATATCTACCAATGTCGTCATTCTGGAAATTGATTTCCTTCCTGATTTACAGAAGTTTGTATTTTATTTTGCAAAACAGACTTTTCTGTCATTTGGTTACAATTAGTTATCAGTATTCTTATAAAACATATATTTGCCTTCAATTCAATTCACAAAAGGGTCTGGGTCCACCCCCAGAAGCTTGACTTGACTCAGAGATCAGATGTCTTGCCTTCCCCCAGAGCACTGTTTACGGTTACACCTCAAATCAGCATATTCTATTCAATTGAAAGAGTCTATTGTTTTGTTTCCTGCAGGCTGCAGGGAAGTCCCCTCCCTCCCAATCACCAGGGTCATGTGATTTCCTGGGCTGTTGCTGGGAATGCTAGGTGTTAAGACTTCTCATGAACAGAAGGCATCTTGAACTTTTAATTAAGTAAGACACCTTCTGATCAATGCACAGTTCTGCAAGACAGCTCTCCTGTCAGGATTTATAGAGCGCCAGCGCCGGTCAGTGGCGTGCAATGGTACTGCACCCATTTTTGACAGCTGTCTTGAATTAATGTCTTTCAAAAAGGGGGTTTAGCTTGACAGCATATGATTTTAGCTGACATCGTTTTGATGGGGATCCTTGCAGTAGAGTGATGTGGAACACCCAACAAGAAGTCGGATCCTTTTGGTGGTTTTGTGCCCATGATCTTAGCAATTTTTGACATTAATAAAAACAGATTTTGAACAGAACCATCCTTCTTTGCACTCGTTTTTGCTCTTTGTGTAGCCCATCACGCTCGCACTGGTGGGTGGCAGGTCAGGCGACCATTTTGGTGTGCGCAAAACTGCGCGGTGTTTCTGGATTCTGGCGCAAATGTGGGCTTTTCCGCCATCTTGGATTTTCTAAGCCCACAGCACCAAATGTTGTAGCATAATAGTTCAAACGTGGGTCAAGACACCTGACAGGTGAGTGATATTGTATGAGTGGTACTAAAACAAGGCACAGAAACTGCCAAAGAACAGTCTAAGGAAGTGGAGGTAGCATCAAACGGGTACACCTGCACATTCTTTGCAGGCTTACTATAATAGCACTGCATAATTTTCTTGAAGTCTGGCATTTGTTAACACAAGACAATCGGCATACTTAGGTTCCTTTAGAGGGTACATTTAATCTGGATTAATGTGTGGCTTTAAGATGGCACATTAGGTGCACAAAGGAAATGTGAGTGTGAGACAGTGGGGGAGGTATGTCACATGATTAGAGCAGGCAACGACTAGACACATTGATACAAAGGGGATTGACAGACTCTAACGAGCAATTACAGGGACAGATAAAGTTCTTAAGAAGTAAATAGGGCAAATGATATATGTAGATCATACACCCTTTTGAGTCCCCAAATGATAGATGAAAAGCAGGAGAATGGGCAAGATGAGGCAAGATGGGCAAGATGAGTAAACAGCTGAAGATGTGGATTTCTTTACTAGTGTGTGTACTGCAACTTCAGTAGTTCAGTTAAATACTGTGCAGCCTCAACAAGTGCTGCTACCAACTACAGCAATACAGCCAGAGCCCAGTACATCAGTTCCCAGTACAGTAGGAACTTTCTCCGCAATGACAGGAGGGGCAACATCGCCTAGATTTGTAGAGATACCTATTTAACATCCCTCCTATGCTCTGTCTGAGACAAGGGGAGGTACACATTATGGGTTTGACTCAGCGGTATTCTAAGTGCCTCGCGACAGGTTCCATTGGTTGGAGGAGAGGAGGAACATCCCAAACTGTACATATGTACGAACTGCAGAATGCTGTCACAACAAATGCGATGATCTGGAATCGAGATCCCGTAGGAGTAATATTTGCATCATTTGGGTGCTGGAGGAGGCACTACGTGACAATATGGAGCTTTCAGTCGAGGAGCAATTCAGAAAGTTGCTGGGAGGCCCAGCTTTGTCACCACACTTCACAGTAGAAAGAGCACATAGAGCACTCTCAGCAAAACCCAGGCCGGGTGACTACCCACGGCCAATCATTGCACGTATCCTGAATTACAGGGACAGAGACTTGATACTCCGGTGAGCTAGAGATAAAAAGGAGGTAAGACTGGTTTCCCACAGTATCCACTTATACCCGTGTTTCATGGTGGGGGTGCAGCAGGAGCACTGCACGTTCATAGGCAAATTGTTGCGGGACAGAAATATTTAGTACACAATGCTATTCGCAGCACGACTAATATTTAAATATAATAATACGCTTTATTTTTTTTTTCTGTACCTGAAGAGGCGATTGCTTCTATAGAATCTAAAATGCCTGCAAGGAGTGAGCTCGCTGCAGAGGTCTCCTCCTCGAAATGACTGGAGTAAGATTGTATGTATAGATTTAGTCCTTTACTGCTATGTGTCAATTGTAGCACAAACATGAATATGCCCGGTTAAATGATTCTCCAGGATCCTAAAGGTCAGGATTCCGCTTGCCATGATAACATTCCACCTCTCGTGAATGCAACAGTTCTGGTTGATTTTGGGTATTGCTGGGGTTGGGGTTTACACTGCTGAAGTTCGGGGGTAGTGAGGGTCGGGTAGAGATAGGGGTTTTGTGGGGGAGTGGAAAATGCAATTGATGGAGGTGGGAAAGGAGAATGCAAATGCAACAACTAGAGTTACTAATTGCCATGGCACTACTTAACTCTTATGGTGAAGTCACGGGAAGATGTACAGGGTATTTCCCTTCTTAGTTCGAAAATGTCTGGGTCGTATGCAACCCTGTTTAAGCCCGCAAGATTGCAGCTTATGCAAATAGGCTGGGTGTCAAAATAATGTTCCTGCAAGAGTCCCATGTGTAAGAATGACAGGTGGTGATGTATGCCACTAGCTGGGGCAAACAGTGGTTCCACACAGCCTACTCAACGAGAGCCAGGTGAGTTATGACACTGACTTATCACACATTGCAGTTCACTCATCTACAATCCAGAATAGATGTAGAACATATGTTTTGGTACATGGGATACTATCCAAAATGGAACTATTACTGGTCAACATTTATAGGTAAAATGTTGAAGACCCGGACTTCTATGATAGGGTTTTCCGATACCGTGCCTCGTATCCGATGCCGGAGGTCGTATGGGTGGTGATCTGAACACCATATTAAGTGTTAAGCGGGATCACACAAGCATGATGCACAGGACCCTCACTAAAGCAGCGCTGACCATACTTGAAATTGTGCAAACTCTGGGCCCAGTTGATGTCTGGCGGACACTGCATTAAACAGGCAGGCAATATTCCTATTACTCTACAGATCATGACATGCACTCACAGATAGACACGTGGCTAATATCAAACTCTTTGCTCAATAACGTATCAGAATACAAAATACTACCCAAGACATTCTCTGATCGTTCCCCAATACTACTAACAATCCAAATGTCAACAGAGCAAATGCGGTATACCCCGCATTTTCACTTAATTTTCACAATCATGTGACCTCCTTCTCTGAAAACAATGTGGGATCGATCACCTTCATAGCATTGCTATGGCAGGCTTTTAAGGTATACGTGAGAGGGGTGGCCATGTCTACAGAATTTGGGGTACTGAAGTATATAAGAAGAGATCTAGGAGGGAAGCCAAGTTAAAAGCAGGCTTTTGAGATCCCGCACAAAGGGAATTGAAATTCATAGATAGACCAATGATGGCTTGGAAGTATGGTGAAGCAGACAGACCTGGACAAATACTGCCTGATTGGTCGGTCAGATGCGGGGAACAAACGCATACCCTATATAAAATCTCTGAGAGGGTCATTAGCGCACACGGACATTGACATTAATGCTGTGTTCTAAGCTTTCTACTTAGAATTGTACCAACCAAAGGGAAGTGTCATCCAAAGCAAGATAGTGAAATACCTGCAAAGGATTCCAACCTCTCATTTATCCAAAGAAGCAAGTAAGGCTCTTGCGATACTGTTTTTCTCTGGAAGAAATGTAAGTGACATTCAGGACCTACCGAACGGCAAAGCGCCAGTCTCGGATGGTCTGGTGGTGGAGTTCTATGGAGAAATCCTCTCTCCATATTTACTTCAATTGTGGGAGAAAGCCCTGTTGAAGGACACATTGCCGGAATCGGTGAATGAGGCAATCATAATATTACTTAAACCAGACAAAACAGCAGAGAATTGCGTCTCCAACCAGCCGCTGCAACTTATAAACGCGGATTCTAAAATATTTGCTATAGCAATAGTGATCAGACTGTCACCCCATATGCCTTAAATTGTACATTCTTACTAGTTGGGTTTTATACCAGGACGTTCCACAGCCTTAAACATGTGCAGCCTGTACAATGTTATGTCTCGGTTGACTACACAAGTAGCACAAGCCGTTGCAATATCATTGGATATGCAGAAGGCATTTGACACGGTGTCTGGACATTTTGTCGAAAGAGATTTCGTCGAAAGACATTTGTTGACGGAATTTGGTCGAAAACCAAATGGTCGAATTTTATTTTATTTATATATATATTTTTTCGGTTTTAGTTTAGGGGAAAAAAATGTTTTTTTTAGAAAAAAAGGGGGTTGGGAGGGGACCCCCCCAAAAAAAAAAGAAAAGTGAAAATAAAAAATAAAAAAAATTCGACCATTTGGTTTTCGACCAAATGGTTTCGACCAAATGTCTGGTAACCATTTGACACAGTCTCATGGCCAATCCAATTTCAAGTACTGGTTAATTATGGTTTCAGACCTTATTTTGTAGCTTGGATTAAATTGCTCTATGCACATCCATTTGCGAGAGTTTGCACAAACGAGATGCTCTCACAGATATTTCACTTACAGGGTGGGACACCTCAAAAATGCCTCCTATCACCACTGCTGTTCGCTATGGTGATAGAGCCTTTAGGGGACTAGGTGCAGGATAAATACAGTAGAGCAGGTATTAGATTAGGGGGACAAGCAGAGGTAATTTCATTATATCCCAATGATATTTT
The DNA here is from genome assembly GCF_040938575.1 of Ambystoma mexicanum. Classification (NCBI taxonomy): domain Eukaryota; kingdom Metazoa; phylum Chordata; class Amphibia; order Caudata; family Ambystomatidae; genus Ambystoma; species Ambystoma mexicanum. The sequence continues at coordinate 341,551,972 of NC_090935.1, read as the reverse complement.
ACTATATGTGCGAAACCCAGAGATAAATGATTTCAGCAGCTACCCAGGTCTCCATTTGAGTATTAATACATTGGAGATATTCCCTTTAGCAGATAATAGCACCAACTAACAAAGGCAATCTGAGATGGTCAGAACATACAATCAGGTACTTGGGAAGTTTGATATCGCAGTCACTGGCTTCACGACTTTTGGATAGTGGGGCTCATTACAAGTATGCTGGTAAAACAGCAGTAATACTGGCATGCCGGTATTACCGTTACCAGCAGGTGATCAACAGAATTACCTGTGTATTACAAGTCTGTGGGCGAGTGCACATCCCCCTGACAGTAGCGGTAATACTGGCATGCCGGAATTGCCGGCAACAACAGCAATGTGCTGGTATCACTGGAAGATCAGTGCCAGTAATATGTGTGATGGTAATACCGTATTAGCAGTGGTGGAAATAGAATCACTGCCAGAACAGGAAGGCCACAGACGGCCGTTTTAAAAACACAATCCACCCTGAATCCCCCAGTTCCTGCTGCCATCCAGTTCAGAAGTACTCCCAGTAGAGGAAGTCACAGTGACCAGATCTCTGGCTCCGCAAGCCTAAATTCACAGAGGCGGTGCTCACTGCATTGTCAGATGATGTGGTGCAGCATTCTGACAAACTGTTTGATAGTAAGCACAGGAAGACCAGTGTAGAGGAAGTGTGCCATATTGAGAGAAGTGATAGCAAGGATGATGGCTGTGGGTACTGCCCCCTGCCGTAAAAAGGAATACCGAAAAATGTAGGATGACCTGAAGGAAAGTGCCCATAGCCTCATTGCAAAGCACGTGAGGGAGTGTGCCACCACCAGATGAGGCACGGTGGACCCCCTCATCCTCCTCATGCCCTGGGAGGAGATGGCCAGCAGCATCCTGCAAATGCAGGGCATTGAGGGGATAGGGAGCACAGAGGCTGGACCAGGGACCCATGGTTATGGTGGTAAGTACAACTGCATGTACATGTGTATTTAGTCCAAATGGCATGAATCCGCCAGCATAGGTGCACAGAATGGGCATGGGAAATGGTCCGACACATGGCAGGCACAGCAAATGGCCAGTGAGCACACACACTTGTGCCAGGGAATGTGGGTAAATGTACCAATGCACATACAATGTAGTTGAAGAACCCATGTGTGCCAAGATTGCCCACATCAGAAAGTGATGCCCAACCACACCCACGACAAAAACCCACCTTAGCAGGCCAACAGGCAATGTACACTTGCATGCACTTTGTACATACTCAGATGGCACCAAAACCACATACATGCAGGAGCACCCATCGGGGCAATAGCACCCAAGTGATTCACATGAAATATGGAACTCTGGGGCAAACACCATGTTGCATGAGTGTAATGCAAGGCCACAGACATTTCTGCTAGATGACTAACACCATGACACCATATTTCCAACAGGAACACAGTCCATGGACAGCGAAGAGGCCGGACCCTCAACCACAGCCACATCAACTTCCCCCACCCCTGCGCAGGCCAAATCATTTGCCAGCAGGAGCAAGCAGCAGAGCAGGGCTTCTGGGCCACCACTCCCAACATAACCAACTCCACCTCCACCACCACCAGTACAAACTCCACCACCACATCACCAAAACCACCACCTACCACCGCTGAGGACATGACATGAAGCCCTGAGAAGGACACAATCCCCATGCAGGCAGTCAGTGCACACCCACCAGCCAGGCAAGTGGCACAGCTGTCACTACAGCTCCCAGTTCCATGCCACAGCCACTGCCAGTAGTGGCTCACACTGTGACCATCACAGCAGTGGTACACAGACCTCAGGAAGCCAGCAATCTTTCATCCCCATCGTGTGGAGTGCAGACGCTGGCACATCGCGGCAGGGCCCATGTCCCTACCACTCAACCTACCACTGAAGAGGAGGAGGAGTATGAGGGCGATACCACACCATGCTTCAGCCTGGCCCAGCCACAAAGCCAACAAAGCCCACAACCACTGCCTGACAACAATTTGCACACCATACGTGCAAGGCGGGATGGCATTGAGAGGCAGCCAGCAGACATCCAGTCAGTTGCGGGCCAAGCTGCACGATTACACGCTCACTCAGCCATGCCACTGCAACCTTGGTAACACTGGGGCAGAGAGTGGGTGAGCATACTGAATCTTCCTTAGCCTCTGCAGAGTTGCTTAATTAGGCCATTCAGCTGACCCTACAGTACATCTTGTCCCAGGGGTCAGAGCCATACACTTCTGTTACTCCCACAGAGGGCTCACTACCAAGCACCCCAAGGTGCCGTTCACTGCGCCACCTCACTTCTAAGGAGCTGGAGCAGGACCTCAAAGCCAGGAGGGCCAGGAAATTATGTTTCGACACTTTGGGGGTGATTGAGGGTGGGTGTTTTGGGGAGGGTGATCCTAAGCGAGAGTGTTTTGAGGGGGTGTTTGATGGTGGTTGTTTTGATGAGGGTGATTACAGTGCTGAAAATGCCTTTTGGAGTGACAGGGCCTCCTCCACCTTGTCCTACCCGTTCTCTGTGTTTGTTTTCTGTATGTTTTCTGCCACTGAGGTCCAACCTGGACCTCTGACAGTATAGCTCTTCATTTTTTTCTTTTGGTGAACAACACCCATGGAATTCCCTTATGGCACCCTGTACTTCTTATGTGTGTTTTTGGGCAACTGTGTGTTCCACACAGAGCAGGGTATGGGCTGGTGGCAGCTACATGCTGACTTGAGAGTGGCTCTGAGAGTCCTCCATTTTTGGAAAACCCAGGCTCTACCATAGGTATCAATGGATTCCTGAACAAAGACAAGATGGACACTATAGCCTCTTGGCTTCTTGTGGCTTTACACCTTGTTTGCAAAAGCCCTGGGAGGCTTTGGCTTTGTCCCTTTCTCCCTGACTGGCTGTTGGGTGGAAAGACCATATATGGTGCAGGGGCTGCCTCCTGTCAGACTGACTGGAGCCTTCCCAGGTACTGTGTGTTGTTGGTGCACCCTGAGGGTGGGACCTGTATGAATGGAGCGTGAATTCAACCACAGTCTGTGTTGTAGGTGTCTGGTTTTGGTTTGCGTGACACAATGCCTGAGACAGCGCTGAAGGAAACTTGAGTGAATGCAGTGTAGTGTTCTGAAAGGCTAAGTGCCTACTGCAATCCACAATCTGTGTATTGGGTTAACGGCCTGAATACCTGTGAGCCTGATTGGCTGCATGCCATCATGAATGCACTTGTGACTGCTTGGCTGACTGAACCTGGCTCAGCCTGAGTGAATGGGGAACACATGTGTGTAACTAAGGACCTCTCACTCACCAATCAGTTCTGAAGCTGAAACCTGAAGCTTGAATCCTGGGTCCAGTTGGAGGAAGGAGTCTGCAGCTGCATTTCTTCAAGGAATTGAAGACTGCTGAGCTAACCCAAGGATGGAATCAAGAGAGGAACTGGATAGCCAACCTATTCCCGAGCTATGAGGGACTATCGTGCAACTGCTACTCTTCACCAGAAGTACCATGGTAGCCAGTCCTGTGTGCCTGCCATCCGAAGAATGGGTCTTCGTGAGTTCAGAAGAAGAGTTCTTGGACAACTCGATCCGAAGAAGTTAAGTTGTGTCGCCCAGGGTCTGGAAGAGTGTTTGTGACTGCTGTAAGCCAGAATGCTGTCTACCAATCAGAAAAAGGGGTACCCTGCCATAGTGCTGCTTGACACCTGGAGCTGCGAATGTTCCACATGATCTAATAATCTTTCAAGGGACATCCCTTAAATGAATCTGACCACTTTTTCCCACCACAGAGCACAGTTCGCTGTGTGCAGAGGAGGGTCTGCCGGTGGATTTACTGTCACTAAAAAACAAAGAAGACATCCCGAGGCTCCAGCCTTTGTGAAGGTCCATAGTCCAGTCCAGTGGTCGAGTCCAGGTCGCCAGAAGCCATTCAGATGTCTGTGCTGCAGCTGCAGCACAGATATCAATAAACCGCAAAATCTTGAAACCAGACACCTACTTCTGCCACTGCACCCACTGTCACTGAAAGGCATACAAGGTCCCCAAGAGTCTTAGACTCTTCATCCAGGCCTTTTCACAATCCACAGCGAGTTTCACCTTCAAGGGACATCCATAGCCGCAGTAACGACCCACCAACGGAGACCACCATGAAAACCAAAACTGCTGCCTTTCCAACACTGCCTGTTTTTTTTCTTTTCTCTTTGCCTCGAAATCCCAGTGACTCTTTCTCATAGAGGGGGTCTATCCTTCAGGGTTCCATTGAGTAAGACCAAGAAACTCCACCACTTCGCCTGCCATGGTACTTTGATGAGGAAGAGCATCGTCCAGCCTAAGTAATCAGTCAAGGGTTCCCAGATTCATCATGAATCCTGCTCTTCAGTGGCACCTAAGGTACTTTGGGGAGGTGGAACCTTTATAAAGGAATGCAGAGAAATATTGAACTTATTTGGACTGGGCTGTAATAGACAAGATAAAGTACACCTTGACTTTTCCTTTATAGGTTGCCCAGGTGGGGGGATCCTCACACAGTATCCTTTTGTAAGTCTAAAGACAGTATACTGCCTATGTTATGAGCTCGTCTGCCTTTCTTGCTTAATCTCTGCAGTTAACCCCTGCTTAGCAATTTGCATGCTTTTTAAAGACTCTCAGCAGTTGGTAAATATTTTACAAATCTAAGTACTGTGTGGTACCACACAGATTATATATATTTCTGCCATTATTAGAATTGCCAAAGTACAAAGTGTTATTATTTATATGTATATATTTTACTGAACATTATTTTATATAAAGAAGCTGTGTTATCACCTAACACAGTGTGTGGATATTCCTGTGTGGGGGCTTGGGGACTCACTGTACTTAAGAACCAGGCTGCATCACCTCCTGAGAGCTTAACCCTTGGTTGCTCGTCCAAGCTACCATATAGAGAACCTTGGCTCGGGTGTTCTGTGCCTCTGTCCCAACCAAATAGAAGGCATTGGATTCTAGCTTCCTGTCGGCTATTGCTTCGGAGGCAGCTGCTCTAGGCGGTGCGGCCTGACGTGGTTCATCTTTGGTGTAGGGTGCCTTACTCGAATCTCACTGTGGCGGAGCAGCGTGTTCAGCGAGCTTCAGCGAGCCTGTTCGCAAGGCGTACAGGGTCGCATTGCCTACAGTAAGGAGTGCTGTGTCATACACCCGCCGAATCTCCCCTGCCCTCGGCCCTTCATCCCACAGCACTCCGCTTCACACATCCTCTGACGGCGGTGCGTGGAATACTCCTGAGGGAGTTCATTGCAGCACTTATTGAACGTCTGCCCAGTGCTTCGTTGGGTTCTGGGCATTACACATGGGTAAGCACATGTTGATTTTCATTTCTTTTTCGTACTCTCATCTGTGCCGGTGCCTCTGACCTTTTCTTTACTCTGGATCCTTTCCTCAAATTGTTATGCCTTCCACCAGGTTGCAAACCATGCTTAGCATGGACAAGGTTACAAACCGGACCTCAGAAGCAGACCGGACCTCAGAAGCTGATTTGGTTTCTACTACAGCGCCTTACAGTTCTTATATTGATGTAGTGAGTGGGGGGATTCCTCTCCTCTTTCACCTCCACTGCACTACCACGGGAGAGGTAGCCGCCTCTCAGAGGTTTTAACCTTAAGTGCCAAATGGAGACAAAAGCTCCAGAAGGAACAGCTTCTAATTTCTAAACTCCTGTTCAACAACAAAAACCTCAATGGCGACTTTAAGAATGGTGTCAGCGCTGCATGTTCCCCATCTCCTACTCCTATGCATGTACAGCTTTACGAAACCGAGCGGCCGGATGACCTATGTGTGGATAAAGGGGTGCCTTTAGAGAATGAGGAACCCAAGAAAATAGAAGGCTATGATTTGATACGTACCCAGACTGTGTCAATTCAGCAACTAACAAAGGGGGAGGGGGCAGCTGGGAGATAAGTCTCCAGAAAGCTTCAATAGGGGGTGTGGTATCCCTGAGGCATCCAATAACTGGTCGTCTTATAAGGACCAGCTGTTGTGGGACCTTGTGGCTTGTTTAAACATTGAGGAATTCTTGTCCTGGGTGTCTTCTGTTGGTCCTAAAACCCTTTTGTCACCTTTGTTAAGTTTGCAAAAGCCCTTACAATCAGAAGTAAAAAGAACAGAAAAGTCCTCTCAAACCTCTACTGCCCAGTAAGGGTTTAATCAGGGATGTCAAACAGACCCTACTGAGTCTTCTCATTTGGGTTTGGCCCCGTAGCTGAAATCAGTCATCCCGCTTTCTTGCCGTGAGGTGAAGTCCCACTGGAGGTTACTGTACTTCCTATCAAGTCCGCTGCCTTCTCAGCTCCTTCACATCATAAGGACCCATGATACAAAAAATCAACAATGCCAAAAATCATGGACCTCAATTTAAGGAGCTTTTTCCTGGATTCTAGAAACTTCATTATTACCAACGTTGAGAAACCGGGACAGTTTGTATCAAGGGCTGCACTTAAGAATAAAATCTTAGCCTGGCTTAATCTAAAAGTGGCCCCCAATTGTGTCAGATCTCAGGACCTGAGGGCCCTTCGTAGAATTCAGATCGATAACTGGTGCAGTTCGGATAATACTGACTGTATCATGGCAGGATGTGGCTCTAGCAGCTTACCTTTGTTTCTGAATAAAATTACCAACCTGACGCACTTACCACGGCATTCCAAGTTAAATATTATTCTGAACTGACCTGTTTTATCTATCTGTCCTGCCTGATCTTGGCGATTGTGTTTTTCGTTTTATATATAATATTTTGCCCTCTCTGTCATGGTTTATGTTTTATATCTTTGTGTTGTTTGTCTGTATGCACCATCATGCCTATGGGTCCATTTTGCGTGATATAAATGTAATAAAATAATTTATTTGAATTTATTTTTATTAGGACTTTGCATGGTTTTCAATCGAGAACCTCTAGCCCTAGCCATTGAATACTTAAAATTACATAAAAGACATTACCTCTGAAAAAGAAAAAGAAAAAGAAAAGAAAAAGGCAGCGGGTTAAACGGAAGGAAAGAGTGAACAGAAGGAAGTTCATTGTCTAGATCTTTGTCCAAACCAATCATTTAGATAACGGCTTTAAGTTCTAGCTCAGTCTTTCACAAAGTTTATGTCCTTGTCCTCATTATTTGTGAAGAACCTTGTCGATTTTCTGGAAGATTACTGTTAAAAATTGCATCAAATCCAGATTTACTGAAACCTTTTCTTCTTCTATCAGGTTCCGCCACCAATCTGTTACATTCCAATTTTGGTACTTTTTTGCTATGCCTCCAATGTGACATTCACGTTCTTTTCTTAATCCCTGGCAGCTCAGAATGAAGTGCTTTAAATATTCAATTGTGTCAGTTTGATCACATATTCTGCAGTTCTCCTTTCTCGCCTTTTTGCCTCTTCTCTGTAATATTTCTCCTGATGATAGTATGTTTAGGCGGAAATGCATGAAAATCGATCTTAGGTGACAGTTTGGAAATAGCCTTAAGTTCATTGGCAGATAATTTAGTTTTCTTGGAGACGCCCAGAAATATTCATAGTTTTTGTATTTTGGTACATCATCTTGTGTTTCAATCCAATCCTGAGTAAGTATTTTCTTCTTAGTTTTGTTCGGGTTGGCACACAAGGAGGCCTCAATTTCATTTACGTCCAGCAATATGCTCCGACAGATCTTCTGCCATTCAGTGAGTGTTTGGTCTGATTCTTCTTTCATAGCTTTTTTGATTGTCACAAGTCCTCCTTTCGGGTCATCTCCCACACACTTGCCGTAGAACTGGAGAACTTTCCATTCTACCACCACTTTTAAAGACGACAGAGCCACTCCCTTCTGGTCATTTGCACTGTTAAAGATTGCGGTAGTTGCAATACTGATCTCCAGAATAGCCCCTCCAGTTTTAACCAAAGGTTCTCTGGCAGAAAGAAGGATGTCTCTGCACTGTATGACAAAATGGGGACAACTTTCATTCTGTAAAAATCCACCAGTGGAATTAGTGTGAATCTGCAGTGTACTTTCATTAGGATTATTGCCTGTGAAGCCAAGTTGATTGCTTTTCTCTTCAGTTGTTCTATTCTGGGGGCTACCCTTTTATCGTTGTTTATACAGACTCCCAGGTATTTATTTGAATTCACTTGCTGATTTTTTTCCCCTTGATCAACCAAGTTTGATAGTAAGCACAGGAAGACCAGTGTAGAGGAAGTGTGCCATATTGAGAGAAGTGATAGCAAGGATGATGGCTGTGGGTACTGCCCCCTGCCGTAAAAAGGAATACCGAAAAATGTAGGATGACCTGAAGGAAAGTGCCCATAGCCTCATTGCAAAGCACGTGAGGGAGTGTGCCACCACCAGATGAGGCACGGTGGACCCCCTCATCCTCCTCATGCCCTGGGAGGAGATGGCCAGCAGCATCCTGCAAATGCAGGGCATTGAGGGGATAGGGAGCACAGAGGCTGGACCAGGGACCCATGGTTATGGTGGTAAGTACAACTGCATGTACATGTGTATTTAGTCCAAATGGCATGAATCCGCCAGCATAGGTGCACAGAATGGGCATGGGAAATGGTCCGACACATGGCAGGCACAGCAAATGGCCAGTGAGCACACACACTTGTGCCAGGGAATGTGGGTAAATGTACCAATGCACATACAATGTAGTTGAAGAACCCATGTGTGCCAAGATTGCCCACATCAGAAAGTGATGCCCAACCACACCCACGACAAAAACCCACCTTAGCAGGCCAACAGGCAATGTACACTTGCATGCACTTTGTACATACTCAGATGGCACCAAAACCACATACATGCAGGAGCACCCATCGGGGCAATAGCACCCAAGTGATTCACATGAAATATGGAACTCTGGGGCAAACACCATGTTGCATGAGTGTAATGCAAGGCCACAGACATTTCTGCTAGATGACTAACACCATGACACCATATTTCCAACAGGAACACAGTCCATGGACAGCGAAGAAGCCGGACCCTCAACCACAGCCACATCAACTTCCCCCACCCCTGCGCAGGCCAAATCATTTGCCAGCAGGAGCAAGCAGCAGAGCAGGGCTTCTGGGCCACCACTCCCAACATAACCAACTCCACCTCCACCACCACCAGTACAAACTCCACCACCACATCACCAAAACCACCACCTACCACCGCTGAGGACATGACATGAAGCCCTGAGAAGGACACAATCCCCATGCAGGCAGTCAGTGCACACCCACCAGCCAGGCAAGTGGCACAGCTGTCACTACAGCTCCCAGTTCCATGCCACAGCCACTGCCAGTAGTGGCTCACACTGTGACCATCACAGCAGTGGTACAATGACCTCAGGAAGCCAGCAATCTTTCATCCCCATCGTGTGGAGTGCAGACGCTGGCACATCGCGGCAGGGCCCATGTCCCTACCACTCAACCTACCACTGAAGAGGAGGAGGAGTATGAGGGCGATACCACACCATGCTTCAGCCTGGCCCAGCCACAAAGCCAACAAAGCCCACAACCACTGCCTGACAACAATTTGCACACCATACGTGCAAGGCGGGATGGCATTGAGAGGCAGCCAGCAGACATCCAGTCAGTTGCGGGCCAAGCTGCACGATTACACGCTCACTCAGCCATGCCACTGCAACCTTGGTAACACTGGGGCAGAGAGTGGGTGAGCATAATGAATCTTCCTTAGCCTCTGCAGAGTTGCTTAATTAGGCCATTCAGCTGACCCTACAGTACATCTTGTCCCAGGGGTCAGAGCCATACACTTCTGTTACTCCCACAGAGGGCTCACTACCAAGCACCCCAAGGTGCCGTTCACTGCGCCACCTCACTTCTAAGGAGCTGGAGCAGGACCTCAAAGCCAGGAGGGCCAGGAAATTATGTTTCGACACTTTGGGGGTGATTGAGGGTGGGTGTTTTGGGGAGGGTGATCCTAAGCGAGAGTGTTTTGAGGGGGTGTTTGATGGTGGTTGTTTTGATGAGGGTGATTACAGTGCTGAAAATGCCTTTTGGAGTGACAGGGCCTCCTCCACCTTGTCCTACCCGTTCTCTGTGTTTGTTTTCTGTATGTTTTCTGCCACTGAGGTCCAACCTGGACCTCTGACAGTATAGCTCTTCATTTTTTTCTTTTGGTGAACAACACCCATGGAATTCCCTTATGGCACCTTGTGCTTCTTATGTGTGTTTTTGGGCAACTGTGTGTTCCACACAGAGCAGGGTATGGGCTGGTGGCAGCTACATGCTGACTTGAGAGTGGCTCTGAGAGTCCTCCATTTTTGGAAAACCCAGGTTCTACCATAGGTATCAATGGATTCCTGAACAAAGACAAGATGGACACTATAGCCTCTTGGCTTCTTGTGGCTTTACACCTTGTTTGCAAAAGCCCTGGGAGGCTTTGGCTTTGTCCCTTTCTCCCTGACTGGCTGTTGGGTGGAAAGACCATATATGGTGCAGGGGCTGCCTCCTGTCAGACTGACTGGAGCCTTCCCAGGTACTGTGTGTTGTTGGTGCACCCTGAGGGTGGGACCTGTATGAATGGAGCGTGAAGTCAACCACAGTCTGTGTTGTAGGTGTCTGGTTTTGGTTTGCGTGACACAATGCCTGAGACAGCGCTGAAGGAAACTTGAGTGAATGCAGTGTAGTGTTCTGAAAGGCTAAGTGCCTACTGCAATCCACAATCTGTGTATTGGGTTAACGGCCTGAATACCTGTGAGCCTGATTGGCTGCATGCCATCATGAATGCACTTGTGACTGCTTGGCTGACTGAACCTGGCTCAGCCTGAGTGAATGGGGAACACGTGTGTAACTAAGGACCTCTCACTCACCAATCGGTTCTGAAGCTGAAACCTGAAGCTTGAATCCTGGGTCCAGTTGGAGGAAGGAGTCTGCAGCTGCATTTCTTCAAGGAATTGAAGACTGCTGAGCTAACCCAAGGATGGAATCAAGAGAGGAACTGGATAGCCAACCTATTCCCGAGCTATGAGGGACTATCGTGCAACTGCTACTCTTCACCAGAAGTACCATGGTAGCCAGTCCTGTGTGCCTGCCATCCGAAGAATGGGTCTTCGTGAGTTCAGAAGAAGAGTTCTTGGACAACTCGATCCGAAGAAGTTAAGTTGTGTCGCCCAGGGTCTGGAAGAGTGTTTGTGACTGCTGTAAGCCAGAATGCTGTCTACCAATCAGAAAAAGGGGTACCCTGCCATAGTGCTGCTTGACACCTGGAGCTGCGAATGTTCCACATGATCTAATAATCTTTCAAGGGACATCCCTTAAATGAATCTGACCACTTTTTCCCACCACAGAGCACAGTTCGCTGTGTGCAGAGGAGGGTCTGCCGGTGGATTTACTGTCACTAAAAAACAAAGAAGACATCCCGAGGCTCCAGCCTTTGTGAAGGTCCATAGTCCAGTCCAGTGGTCGAGTCCAGGTCGCCAGAAGCCATTCAGATGTCTGTGCTGCAGCTGCAGCACAGATATCAATAAACCGCAAAATCTTGAAACCAGACACCTACTTCTGCCACTGCACCCACTGTCACTGAAAGGCATACAAGGTCCCCAAGAGTCTTAGACTCTTCATCCAGGCCTTTTCACAATCCACAGCGAGTTTCACCTTCAAGGGACATCCATAGCCGCAGTAACGACCCACCAACGGAGACCACCATGAAAACCAAAACTGCTGCCTTTCCAACACTGCCTGTTTTTTTTCTTTTCTCTTTGCCTCGAAATCCCAGTGACTCTTTCTCATAGAGGGGGTCTATCCTTCAGGGTTCCATTGAGTAAGACCAAGAAACTCCACCACTTCGCCTGCCATGGTACTTTGATGAGGAAGAGCATCGTCCAGCCTAAGTAATCAGTCAAGGGTTCCCAGATTCATCATGAATCCTGCTCTTCAGTGGCACCTAAGGTACTTTGGGGAGGTGGAACCTTTATAAAGGAATGCAGAGAAATATTGAACTTATTTGGACTGGGCTGTAATAGACAAGATAAAGTACACCTTGACTTTTCCTTTATAGGTTGCCCAGGTGGGGGGATCCTCACACAGTATCCTTTTGTAAGTCTAAAGACAGTATACTGCCTATGTTATGAACTCGTCTGCCTTTCTTGCTTAATCTCTGCAGTTAACCCCTGCTTAGCAATTTGCATGCTTTTTAAAGACTCTCAGCAGTTGGTAAATATTTTACAAATCTAAGTACTGTGTGGTACCACACAGATTATATATATTTCTGCCATTATTAGAATTGCCAAAGTACAAAGTGTTATTATTTATATGTATATATTTTACTGAACATTATTTTATATAAAGAAGCTGTGTTATCACCTAACACAGTGTGTGGATATTCCTGTGTGGGGGCTTGGGGACTCACTGTACTTAAGAACCAGGCTGCATCACCTCCTGAGAGCTTAACCCTTGGTTGCTCGTCCAAGCTACCATATAGAGAACCTTGGCTCGGGTGTTCTGTGCCTCTGTCCCAACCAAATAGAAGGCATTGGATTCTAGCTTCCTGTCGGCTATTGCTTCGGAGGCAGCTGCTCTAGGCGGTGCGGCCTGACGTGGTTCGTCTTTGGTGTAGGGTGCCTTACTCGAATCTCACTGTGGCGGAGCAGCGTGTTCAGCGAGCTTCAGCGAGCCTGTTCGCAAGGCGTACAGGGTCGCATTGCCTACAGTAAGGAGTGCTGTGTCATACACCCGCCGAATCTCCCCTGCCCTCGGCCCTTCATCCCACAGCACTCCGCTTCACACATCCTCTGACGGCGGTGCGTGGAATACTCCTGAGGGAGTTCATTGCAGCACTTATTGAACGTCTGCCCAGTGCTTCGTTGGGTTCTGGGCATTACACATGGGTAAGCACATGTTGATTTTCATTTCTTTTTCGTACTCTCATCTGTGCCGGTGCCTCTGACCTTTTCTTTACTCTGGATCCTTTCCTCAAATTGTTATGCCTTCCACCAGGTTGCAAACCATGCTTAGCATGGACAAGGTTACAAACCGGACCTCAGAAGCAGACCGGACCTCAGAAGCTGATTTGGTTTCTACTACAGCGCCTTACTGTTCTTATATTGATGTAGTGAGTGGGGGGATTCCTCTCCTCTTTCACCTCCTCTGCACTACCACGGGAGAGGTAGCCGCCTCTCAGAGGTTTTAACCTTAAGTGCCAAATGGAGACAAAAGCTCCAGAAGGAACAGCTTCTAATTTCTAAACTCCTGTTCAACAACAAAAACCTCAATGGCGACTTTAAGAATGGTGTCAGCGCTGCATGTTCCCCATCTCCTACTCCTATGCATGTACAGCTTTACGAAACCGAGCGGCCGGATGACCTATGTGTGGATAAAGGGGTGCCTTTAGAGAATGAGGAACCCAAGAAAATAGAAGGCTATGATTTGATACGTACCCAGACTGTGTCAATTCAGCAACTAACAAAGGGGGAGGGGGCAGCTGGGAGATAAGTCTTCAGAAAGCTTCAATAGGGGGTGTGGTATCCCTGAGGCATCCAATAACTGGTCATCTTATAAGGACCAGCTGTTGTGGGACCTTGTGGCTTGTTTAAACATTGAGGAATTCTTGTCCTGGGTGTCTTCTGTTGGTCCTAAAACCCTTTTGTCACCTTTGTTAAGTTTGCAAAAGCCCTTACAATCAGAAGTAAAAAGAACAGAAAAGTCCTCTCAAACCTCTACTGCCCAGTAAGGGTTTAATCAGGGATGTCAAACAGACCCTACTGAGTCTTCTCATTTGGGTTTGGCCCCGTAGCTGAAATCAGTCATCCTGCTTTCTTGCCGTGAGGTGAAGTCCCACTGGAGGTTACTGTACTTCCTATCAAGTCCGCTGCCTTCTCAGATCCTTCACATCATAAGGACCCATGATACAAAAAATCAACAATGCCAAAAATCATGGACCTCAATTTAAGGAGCTTTTTCCTGGATTCTAGAAACTTCATTATTACCAACGTTGAGAAACCGGGACAGTTTGTATCAAGGGCTGCACTTAAGAATAAAATCTTAGCCTGGCTTAATCTAAAAGTGGCCCCCAATTGTGTCAGATCTCAGGACCTGAGGGCCCTTCGTAGAATTCAGATCGATAACTGGTGCAGTTCGGATAATACTGACTGTATCATGGCAGGATGTGGCTCTAGCAGCTTACCTTTGTTTCTGAATAAAATTACCAACCTGACGTACTTACCACGGCATTCCAAGTTAAATATTATTCTGAACTGACCTGTTTTATCTATCTGTCCTGCCTGATCTTGGCGATTGTGTTTTTCGTTTTATATATAATATTTTGCCCTCTCTGTCATGGTTTATGTTTTATATCTTTGTGTTGTTTGTCTGTATGCGCCATCATGCCTATGGGTCCATTTTGCGTGATATAAATGTGATAAAATAATTTATTTGAATTTATTTTTATTAGGACTTTGCATGGTTTTCAATCGAGAACCTCTAGCCCTAGCCATTGAATACTTAAAATTACATAAAAGACATTACCTCTGAAAAAGAAAAAGAAAAAGAAAAGAAAAAGGCAGCGGGTTAAACGGAAGGAAAGAGTGAACAGAAGGAAGTTCATTGTCTAGATCTTTGTCCAAACCAATCATTTAGATAACGGCTTTAAGTTCTAGCTCAGTCTTTCACAAAGTTTATGTCCTTGTCCTCATTATTTGTGAAGAACCTTGTCGATTTTCTGGAAGATTACTGTTAAAAATTGCATCAAATCCAGATTTACTGAAACCTTTTCTTCTTCTATCAGGTTCCGCCACCAATCTGTTACATTCCAATTTTGGTACTTTTTTGCTATGCCTCCAATGTGACATTCACGTTCTTTTCTTAATCCCTGGCAGCTCAGAATGAAGTGCTTTAAATATTCAATTGTGTCAGTTTGATCACATATTCTGCAGTTCTCCTTTCTCGCCTTTTTGCCTCTTCTCTGTAATATTTCTCCTGATGATAGTATGTTTAGGCGGAAATGCATGAAAATCGATCTTAGGTGACAGTTTGGAAATAGCCTTAAGTTCATTGGCAGATAATTTAGTTTTCTTGGAGACGCCCAGAAATATTCATAGTTTTTGTATTTTGGTACATCATCTTGTGTTTCAATCCAATCCTGAGTAAGTATTTTCTTCTTAGTTTTGTTCGGGTTGGCACACAAGGAGGCCTCAATTTCATTTACGTCCAGCAATATGCTCCGACAGATCTTCTGCCATTCAGTGAGTGTTTGGTCTGATTCTTCTTTCATAGCTTTTTTGATTGTCACAAGTCCTCCTTTCGGGTCATCTCCCACACACTTGCCGTAGAACTGGAGAACTTTCCATTCTACCACCACTTTTAAAGACGACAGAGCCACTCCCTTCTGGTCATTTGCACTGTTAAAGATTGCGGTAGTTGCAATACTGATCTCCAGAATAGCCCCTCCAGTTTTAACCAAAGGTTCTCTGGCAGAAAGAAGGATGTCTCTGCACTGTATGACAAAATGGGGACAACTTTCATTCTGTAAAAATCCACCAGTGGAATTAGTGTGAATCTGCAGTGTACTTTCATTAGGATTATTGCCTGTGAAGCCAAGTTGATTGCTTTTCTCTTCAGTTGTTCTATTCTGGGGGCTACCCTTTTATCGTTGTTTATACAGACTCCCAGGTATTTATTTGAATTCACTTGCTGATTTTTTTTCCCCTTGAGCAACCAAGTGAAATGTCTTCTGTTTTGTTTGTTTGTGGCCTTCATAGTTAAAATTCTTGATTTGTCCGGGTTGATCACCAGGCTATTTGCCATGATGTATATCTGAAGGGCGTACAGCTGATGTTGTAACCCTATTGGCATCTGATCTATCAGTACAATGTCGTCTGTGTAAAGTAGATGTCCAATTGATGTTCCCGCTAGTTTAGGTGGAAATGCACACGTTTGATCAAATGCATCATCATTGTCAGATAAGAAGAGGTTAAAAAGCTGTGGTGCCAGCGGGCAACCCTGCTTCAATCCCGTTCTTGTGGGTCTGTATTCTGATAAGGCTCCTGTTGTATCCAGCCTTACTCTGATGCCCGTGTTGGTATAGAGGTCGTTGATGTTGTCTAAGATCTCTAACGGGCAGATACAGTTGGTTAGTTTTCCCCATAGTTGCGCTCGTTTTATGGTGTCAAAGGCTTTTGATAGATCTATGAAAGCCACATAGAATTTGTTTGCTTTGTCCCTTGCGGCTTTGACTTTGAGTAAGTTAATCAAGAAAACATTTAGAGCAGTTCCTCGTTCCTTTACCAAGCCTGATTGCCAATTGTCTTTGTGCCCTGCTGCTGGGCTCCATTTCGTGAGTGCTTTTAACACGATTGCCCCAAAAATCTTTCCCCCACGTATAAAAGGGCCATAGGCCGGTAGTTTTCAGGGTTTGTTCTCAGCCCTTTTTTGAAAATCAGAACTACTACGACTTCCTTCCAGTAATTCGGAATTTTTCCTGCTTCCAGTATGTGTTTAAGCAGCTGGTGAAAGAACATGGCCTATTCCGATGGGTGGTTCTTCAAGATTTTGTTTGTTAGCCCGTCCGTGCCTGGTGCTCTTGAGTTTTTAAGGTGTACGATGATATGCTTGATTGTATCAATCTTAATGTCTAAAACTGTTTTTACCTTAACTGTTGAAGGCTTCCTATTCTCAATCGGTGCCTTAGGTTCCTGCATTTTTTCATGAAAGTCGCACCATATAGACTCCATTATGTTTTCTTTTGTCAATGCTGCTTGCGGAGCCTTCATTTGGCTAATGGTATTCCACATTTCTGCAGTGTTTTCATTCTTCACCTTGTGCAACATTGCTTGAAAGTCTTGGTTCAGCATTGTTTTCTTGTGAATAAAAAGCCAATTCTCTTACTTTTGTTTCAGTCTGTGGATCTCAAACTACTTGTCAGATAGGTTCCTTGTTTTTGCTTTCTTGATGTTTTTTCTCAAATGTTTCTTTCTCTTAGCGATTTCCTTGTTTTAGACGTGCCGGTGGCTCATTGTTATCTTGGACCCATCTATTTTTTAGACTAATTTAAAGATGTTTAGCAGTGGAACATAGTCAATCCCCTCGGAATTCTCCTGTTTTTTATTGATGTTAATTAGATCTGTTAACCTGTCATTCAATTCAGGTAATTTGGCAGGTTTTATTCTTAGTTTGTTTCTTCCGGGGTTAATAGTCAATCTCGCCTCGTACCTTATGGCTTCTTTGTGATCAAGAGATTTGCATGTTATTCTTAGCAAATTGTGGTCACTTGCTTCTGTTGGTACTACTTTCAAAGACTTAATGTTGCCCAAGAAATTAGATGACGTACAGATGTAGTCCAAGTTGGCTGCAATGCCACCCCCTTGCCAGGTTGGAACTCCCAGGATATCAACTTGGGTTTTCCCGTTTAATATCACACAGTCTCTTCCTTTTATCATTCTCCACCACTTTATTCAACGTTTTAGTTTTTACTACATCATTATTTTACATCCTTTGGGCATGTGCAGTTCAGGTCACCAGCCATTATGATGAATGGGTCTTTCCATTTTAGCCTTTGTTCATCTAGTCTTTTTGCCATGGTGTCTGCTATCTTCTTGTTTATTATGTCCGCAGGGTTCCAATATATGTTGATTATTGTGATCACTTGTTTTTGTGACCACGTCCCAGTTTTGTCTCTATTTCAAAACGTTCTAGTTGAATGTAGCGTGTTTGGTTCCTACTTTCTGGCCACCAGCAACCCTGATTTAGGTCTTCATTTCATGCCCTTGATTGCTGGGTTTAATTACAGGTACTTCTGTTAACCACAATTCTTGCAGGCAAATTACCATGGGGTTCAGGTTTGCTAGATCTCCTTGTTTTAGTAGATGTAGGAAACTCCTTGTGTTCTAGCTAATCAAGGTTCATGATTCTTCTGGTCTTCTGGTCTTTGTGCTTGGCGTTATTTCTGTTGTTTTTTTTTCTCTACCAACTTTGTCAGCCAATTTCACTTTGCGTCATCCCCTTGATTGTCTTTACTTGAATTTCTCCCATCCACCTCTTTTTTCATTTTCCTGTCATTTCTAGTGTCAAATCTTGACCTTGCTTCTGGGTTGTTGTTTTTTCCCATAGTCCCCTGTTTCACTATTGAGTCTGTTATTCTATAGTCCCTTTTCTCCTTTAACTCTTGTGTGGATTAACATAGGTCAAATCCCATTGGCCTAAGGTGGTGTGCTTCTTCTAATAGTAGCTTTTTTACGAGTCTTGAAATGGTGTGTAAACATACCTTGTCCGTCAGGATTCCTCTGTGAATTCCACTATTGTAAAATCACTTGAGGTTATTAAACGGAGGGCCGGGATACGGTGTAGCAATCTAACTACATCAGATCTATTTAGAATTAGACCATCATCGTAGTGTAGGATCTTTTCCAGGTTGAGCCCTTGGAGTGTGTTTTCTTGGTTCCTTGTATCCATGTCTAGGGAATGTTCCACTTCCTTCTCTTATTTTTGTTTCCCCTTGTTATTTGACCCAGGTTCCCCAACACACCTTTTTCTTGTTGTTTTGCTCTGAAAATTCTAGCTTCACTTACATGGTGTTTTCTAGTTGTTGTGATCACTTTACCGATTGGACAATCTTTTGTTTGTTTTGCTGCTTTGATTTCAGACGAGTGCGGCTTTGTGTTTCGACGTTCTCTTATGGCTGTTTGGTTTTGAGGTTGTGTTGTCTCTCGGTCATACATGAACTCAGAGTCTATGTCCAGTTCTTGAGCCTCACTTAAGTCAGATTCGGTATCCAGACACACTCAGTGTCTTGGGGCCAGTTGCTAGCTTTTATACTGTCTAATTCCTGTGTTTCTTCTTCTGACACTGGGTAGATCGACATGTCCATCAGGTCTGTGTCTGAGTCTGATCCATCAGTTGGACAACAGGGGATCACCTCTTTTGTCACCTGCCCTTCTTTGGTGACCTCGACGTTTTCTAAGTCTTTTCTTGCCACTTGGAGCACTTTCTTGGGCATGGTCAAATGTTTAATGAAAGATCTGCTTTTGTTTGGCCTTTGTTTTGCCTCTGGAGTTTCATTTTTCATTTTTGTGGTTAGGTCTTAGTTGGTTCGCATATTACTATTCCCCTGGTTCCCCTGTTTCTTGTCTTGTTCAGTTGTTTTGCCCTTTCTTGTAAAGATTTTGGAAAAGTTTACTCCCGCCATGTTGTCGTCTTTACCTAAGGCTAACTTAGACGATTCCTGCCTCGGCTCTTTGGCCTTGATGTTTTTCTGCACCACCCCCAGCAGAGGATGTTCCTGCGTCACAGCCACTTCTTGAGTTTTTTCTGACTCCTCAACATAATGTCCTTTATAAGCTGCTTCTGTGTTTTCTTTCGCCATTGGTAGTTCGCATTCTCTACCCAGGTCTACTTGTGATGCCTGGGTCAGTTGTTTCCCATTCGCATCGTTTTGTATTTCTGTTACATGGTCTCTTGGACCAGAGCTTTCCGTTTCGCTTGTGTTGACTTTCGACGTAAGCTGTACCGTCTCTACGTCCTCGATTCCCTTCCCAATTTCTTTTTCTGCTGAGCAGTCTTTCCTTGCTGTGCCTTTTCTATCCCTTTTTTCCTTCATTATTGTTTCCAGTATATCGTGTAGAAGTTGGGTCATGCTGGCGGCGGTGTTGTCCATATTTCCTTGTACAGAAGAGATGAATCCTTCCACAAATATCATTTTCGTGTGGACCATGGCCAGCATGGTCGTTTGATCATTTAGTTTAGCCACCACCTCTTCATATAATTTCACGAAGGGGGCTAAAATCGCAGTCATGGTTGCCACTAGTAGAAAGCTGTCTTCCGTTTTGTTCTGGTCTACTATTGTTTCTCTTTTGTCCCTAAGTTCTCCCGTATCTCCTTTTTCTGTTGGCCCATTTGAATTCATGTATTTCCTCTGTTGCGGTTCCCAGTTATCCATAGTTGGGCATGTAGTGTTAACAACACCTTCTTCTGGGTTTTTCTGGTGGCTCTTCTTCTCTTGCCTCCCTTTGGTATTTTTGAGGAATATTTTTCAGGGTCGAAGGGGTAGATACTTGTCCTTTTTCCAACTCCCGATTACGGGTTTCCATAGTGCTTGATGTCTCTAATGATAGTTAATCAGGTATCTCTGATTCCATTTCTCTCCATGTGGTCTGTGAGGTATTTGGATATGTCATGTCTGCTTTACTGCTGCTGTCACATTCTCGGTTTTCATGGAAAAAAAAACTCCTGGTCGACATTGAGTCGGTAAGGGTCCTTGGTTTCCATGTGGTTTGGGAGTATGTCCTTTTGTCATAAGGAATTTTGTTTGTTTTAGTTGTAAAACTCCATGGGCCAGCATGATGAAATTCTGCTGTTAGCTTGTTTTCCAGTTTACTTCGTTTTTCCTGGTTTCCCTGTTGTGGAGTCCCCTGTGTGCAGTTTGGGTATGTTTTCAATTGATCTTTCCCCACACCTGCCTTCCAGGGCGATTGGTCCAAACTGTCCTGTGTGTTTTTCCTTTTTGTGGCTACTGCCATTTGCTTCAATGTGAGTGTTGAGGTTTTTGCTGTTATGGTAGGAGTTTTTCCTTCATCCCTCGTTCCTTGTTGTTTGTTAGTGCTTAGTGCTCTGCGTGGCTTTGCACTCTTCGTCCTCCTGCATCAGGTAGGATTTTCCATTCTCTATATATAGCGTAGGAATTTCCTTGGTTCCATTGTCCGCCTTTTCCCCCTGAGACATTTGCACATTGTCCTGGTTAGTTGTGCTGTCCTTTGGGCTTCCTACTGAATTTGTCTCTTGTTGCAAACTGAATTTATTATCTTTGTTTTGCTGCTTTAATGGGCTGGTGGCAGTGCCTCCTTTAAAGTTGGTTCTTCCTCACACAGGGTGAGGATGTTAATATGTGATTCCGTGGTCGTTCCAATCGTTACATTGATTTCAAGCAGCCATGGGGTTTTGGTTAGGCTCGCTTTGTCCTGCTTTTCCAATTCCAGTCCTGGGGCTGCTTCTGCCACCCAGGATGGGGTTGAGCAAGTTCCCCCCTGCCCTTCCTCCAGTTCTGGACACACTTCCTTCACTGTATTTTCATCACAAAAGTCGAATCGTGGCTGAGTGGCCGTCTTTTTATTCAGCAGCGGATTTGGAGCCAGGGTCTCCGCCTCCCTCCGAGCTTCCTCATACATTTTTCTAGAGCACAAAATAGTAACAAGTTGCTTACCGCTCCGGTAGTTTGGTTTGTGCCGGTTGGTGTCTCAGACCTCAGACACCATGCACCATACACCGGACACTCTGCCAACACTCCGCCATGCTTTGCTCCAACCAAAGTTTTTCAATGCGAGCGTGCAGTGGGGGGCGGAGCAGTTTGTTGCCGGTATAGTGAAAGTAAGGAAAGACTGTAGTTCACTCAACAGTTGGTAGTGTGTCCTTCTCACAATGTTCTATTGTAAGTGTAGCGATTCCACAAGTAGAAAGGAAGATGCTCCTGGATCATTCTCCACAGAATACAGCACACCGGACACTCTGCCAACACTAAACTAAACTAAACTAAACAGAAGTACAGATACCCCCTTCCGGTCTTTACAATGATCTTGATGGTTGGCGTTTTTGGCGGGTGGTTGAGCGTGGGTGTTTTGGGGTGTGTGTGTTGGAGAGGGTGATGCTGTTGTCGGGTTAGTTACAAGTTGCACGTTGCAAGATTTACAAAATTCACCTGAAGCAATGATGGGACATTCCTTGTTGTGTGTAAGTGTTTAATTTTGCCAGTTACATTTTCCTTTAGAAAGGTGCAAGGGGGGTGCAATAGTGTGGCTTTATCCAAAGAAGTTGTCAATAGGTTCCTGGTGACCCAACAGCCTAAGCCTGGCCTATACACGCTCAGTGCGTGGATGTGCAGCACCTGCAGCAATGCGTCATCCTCCTCAGGGGGTGGCATGTCCAAATGCGGGGGCAGGTGAACGTTGCGCCATATGCATATGTTTTGCAACATAGCACATGCCATCACTATTTTGTCTGTCCTGTACATAAGCACACACCCATTCCATTATAGATATCAGAAGTGGGCCTTCCACAGGTCAACAGTGTGCTAAATTGTCACCCTAGTGCAGATATGGGACCGGTTGAATGCCACCTCCTGTGTTATCAGGGGAGTCCTCAGAGGGGTCATAAGCCACAGAAGCTGTGGGTATCCAGAGTGACCTGCAAAGGGGATATGCATAGGTGTACATCATGGTGATCTGTGGAAGTATTGCCTGTAACAGCAGCGTCTCAATTGACAGTCCATGCATGTGGGGGATATATGATGTGGCATTCTGGTACCTTTAGTCCAATGTGTGGGGTTAGCCTGTTGGGCAGCATGTCTTGGCCATTCACTGATGAATTGTTTGTCATGCCCTAGTCTTGTGTGTTGCTTCCTGTCACATGTTGGGTGTGCGTATGGGTCCTGCATATATAGGGCATTATGAGTGCATGCATTCTCTTTGTGTGTGCTCCGCCCCCATTGCATGTCATCTGTACAGCGAGGCCAGTGTGATGGTACATGTTCTCAGCCAATATCTAGGCCTGTTGGCCTCTATGCCCCTCCATATACCCTGGCAGCGTGCTGTTCCACAGGACGATGGCATCATGGGTTGATCCCTGGAAACGGGCACAGCAGTGGGTGTTCATGAGGTCGGCATCACAGGTGACCTGCACATTAAGTGAATGGAACTGCTTCTGGTTCCTGTAGACTTCCACTGAGGTGTCACTAGCTCTACATGCATGCAATCCAGGGCTGCCACCACATTGGGCATGCGTGCAATGGCATGAAATCCTGCCTTTGTGGTGCCAGGATGGTGGGGAGTGCAATGTGCTGTCCCACATGGCAAAGGAGTGTGTCCAGCACCTAACAGAGGACTTTGGAGAACACAGGCTGCAAAATGCCCTGCAGCTGGCACAGAATGTTCTGAAACATGCCCATACAAAGGAAGTGTAGAACTGATACCAGCTTTACCAGCGGTAGTATGGCTGTCCTAATGCCGATCTTGCTCCCTATGCCTTCCTGGATCCGGTTGAGGAGACCTGCAATGCTCTCCCTGTCGAGGTGGTACAGGGTGAGGATTTGCATGTCAGTGAGGTTCTGTGGTGTGACACTTACACAGGGTATGGGTGAATGCCTTGCATGGCGTCTCCACCTTGCAATCCCCCTCCTCCTCCTCTCTTGTTCCCACTTGTTCCCTGTGGTGGTCCTCCAGCCCCTGCATCTCCATGTTGCCCTGAAGCAGCTGCATGTCAATGCTGACTGAGATCAGTGACGGCATGGTGGTGTGGGGAAGTGTGTCCCTTTTGTACCCTTCCAGGGTGAATGGGATGCACCTAGGTGCATTGGGTGCATGTGTGGCCTAGTTTCCCAGACCTGTATGCATTTACTGCCTACTTTGAGATGTAGGTGTCTCTGCCTTGTTTTTGCCAGTATTATCGTCAAATATCAGCCAGTATTACCGTCAAATGCAATCTCGTTCCAGCAAACTGTGTACCGGCAAACTTGTGTTTGGCGAGTCTGATAAAAGTGCTGGTAAACGATATTACCAGTGCTTTTACCATATATCAACAAACTTTTAATGAGCCCCAGTATCCCAATGTTATTAGCCGGAAGACTCTCACATTCAAAATGATAGTACTACCAAAACTACTATATATCTTACACAATATACCGTTGTGGACAGGTCGTAAATTCTTCAAGGAACTTAAGAAAGTGTGCACCTCATTCATATGGGTAAATGGCCAGGCCTGCATGAAGTGGGTCCAAATGGCCCGACCATATTAGGCAGGGGGCATTGCTGCCCCGACTTTCCAATTGTATCTATCTGACGGCACAAGCTTACTTTGCTACTTATTGGGTTGAGGAAATATTCAACTCACCACATATCAGAATGGAGCGATTGGCACTGGGCACTGCACCTTTAATGACGCTGCTAGTAGGGGGGGGAGGCGCACAAATCAGACAACTCGCTGGACCGGGTAAACCACCGTGGGGGATATCTGTGTTCTCACCCATTATGGATTGTAGCATAGAAAAGACTTGGTGCACAGGCCATATGCTGACTCTGGGGGATCTGTACCTAGAGGGCAGCTTTATAGACCGGGAGAGCATTAAGACACATATAGGGGATAAACCATACAACTACTGTGGTATTTGCGCTTTAAGGCTGCTTTCAGAGCACGTTGACCAGCTTCCCCAGGGAACCACCGGTTCTAGGTCATTTGGTCGAAAATAAATGGTCGACAGGACAAATGGTCGACACCAAAAGGTCGACAGGTCAACTGGTCGATTTTTTTTTTGTTTTTTCACTTTTTTTTGCTAAAAACCCCTTTTTTTCCCTAAACGAAACCTAAAAATAAATATATAAATAAAAAAAAAAATCGACCATTTGACCTGTCGACCAAATTGTGTCGACCATTTGTCTGTCGACCATTTGTCTGTTGACCATTTGACTGGACACCGGAACCACCCTCATCCTTATCTTACATAGTAAACAATGCAGGAGGCAAGAAAAGCATTTCCACACTGTACATGCTGGCACAAAGCACTGTGAAACAGGCTGTATTGAATGCCAGGATTAAATGGAGCGAAAATCTTCAGGTGGGTTTCACAGATAGACACTGGAAAGCTAGATGTGGATTGACGAAGGGAATTTCGCTCACTTCCACCTACAGTTGTATACACTTTACGGTTCTCAATAGATCACATTGCGCCCCATCGAGAACTCAGCTATTTCAGATAGGGAGAGTGTATGTCCTAGGTGCCGCTCCGAGAATGCCACCTTGCTACACATGTTATGCTCATGTCTAAAACTACACACATACTTGACGACAGTCTGTCACGTATTATCAACTGTACTGGGACAACAATTGGAGTTTACCCCACGAAACTGTACACTGGCCTACATTAGCAAAATGGAGGTGACTAAGCACAGATTTCTGGACCTAGGTTTTCTTCTGTCTAAGAGGTATATTGATGAGACGGCAGAACCGGTAAGAACTGCCCACAAAGGAAAAGTGGTAAATGATATTATTTGGGCAAACGATATGGAAGAATGATATGTAACTCTACAGGAAATTACTAGCCGCCCTAAGAACGTATTGTCAAACGTCTGTACTTATTTCGCAGAGTTTATTTCATCCCAAGACATATGGGCCTCATTACGGGTCTGGTGGTAACCGTGACGGTAAAACTGGCAGGTAGTAAACAGTTACCGGCACCTGACTTTCCGGTAACACTGGGGTATTACAACCCCCGGCGGCTGGTAAGTCAGGCGCTGGTATCCTGTTGTTTCCCATTCCCATTGAGTCCCATAGGAACACTGAAGCAATGGCACTGTTAATAATGGTGCCGGTGCTTCTGTGAAAGTCTATGGACGGGTACCAGTCTGCCCGGCAAGTCAGACCTGCTGGGCGGCAGGGCACCCGCCCATCAGACTTGTACTTTGCCGGTCCGGAAACAACAGTGCCGTTAAGCTTACCAGCACCATTGTTTCCAGACCGGCAAAGTTGTAATGAGGACCATAGATGACACAAAGAAATGAGACCATTTGTTATGTTATATTCTGTATGGGTGATGTACACTTTTAGCCATGAAATGTACCCACTATTGGCTGTATACATACTGTATGTTCCTCATCAAGTGCACAAGAAAAAATCAAATTAAAAGGAAGGCATGCAAAGATCTCCAGTTAGATGGAAACCAGCTGTCATCCCTTCAAATGAGTAAACTAGAATCTGTAATTTTGAGAGCCAAGCAGAGATTGTATAAAAAACAAAACAAGCTTTCAAGACTATTGGCTCATCCCTTCTAGGCATTAATAGAGGTGAACAGTTTCAGTGATGTGTGTCCCTAAAGGAAAGAAGATAACTATAGAATCAGGTAATCTGGAATGAATTTGTTTTTTAATGAAGAATTGTATATTAGCGCCATTAGTAATGAGCATTCTATTCACCTATTTCTAGAAGGAATAGTATTGCCTGCACTTTCTTACATGCGGTGGCAATCCTGGAGGACCAAATTACCTTGTGGGAGATCATTGAGGCTATTACTTCTTTGAAAGTGGATAACGCTCCAGGACTGGATGGGTTTGCTACAGTGACCTCTTCTCATGGCCTTGACTCCTCCCGTCTATTCTATAAAACAGGAGGGCAGAGTGCCGAATCGATAGGAGAGGCACTGGTATTGGTTCTCCTCAAACCAGCAAACGATGTAGAGTTATCCTCGACAGAAGCGTAGCCTGACTCAATCTGGAAGCATAGCCTGACTCAATCTGGATGCTATGTTGAATGGCTTGATATGCAGTATCTATAGAATTATGGCAAGTGACAGTGACCCAAGAACGGATTTGTTTACACAGGCTTGGCATTGTGCCAACAGCATGATTTGTAAGATGATGTAGGGAAGCACATCTGGCTCAGGGTGCATAATGTGGCATATGTATTTAGCACGAGGAGCAGCATTATAAAATACTTGTCCCCGGGATTATTATGGCAACTTATTTTCTGTGTGAATATAACCTCACTCATACTTGGGACAATTGGATTTTTGCAGGCACTAAAATTGAAAGTAACTAACCTGGACAACTAAATGGCAGATGAGTATTCTCATTTAGCAGTGGATGCGGTGTTCAATCACTTTTTTAGAACTGCTAGAATTTTAGAATGCAGATGTTACTAATTTTAAGAAAGGTGATATCCGTTAAATTACTGAGTATGGTATCTAACTTGAAATCCTTACAATGAGTTTGATTAACATGCTGATCTTAAACAGGTATTTCAGATGTAAAGAAGAACTGTGTGGTTCATTCAATGTTATGTTTGATGACCTAGTTGTCTTTTATGATCTGTTTTTCATCTTTTTTAAATTTTGAAACATTTTAATTTTTTTTGTATTTGATGTGTCAAATATTGTAAAGTTGATGTAAATGTAAATCAGCTAAACCAATAAAAAAAAAAAAAAAGAAGGCTGTATAGATGATACCAGATGGCAGAAATGTCATAGTACACTGGTCCTATGACTACTGGTCTATGATAGAGAAATTGTGGAGGTGCAGATTCTTTCCCCACATCTGGTGGAATTCCTCCAACCTCACTACATTTTGGGAGATGATTTTCAGGGAAATATCCATCATTTCAGGTAAGAAACGAAGCAACCCAGCAGTTTCCTTATTGGGTAAATGTGTTAGGTCGGTGTAAGATTTAGCCCAAGCAAGGTTCTGGGGATTTGATTACTAAATGCCTCTTAGCAGCAAGATTATCGATGGCAGCCTGTTGGAAGCTAGATTGGGTCCCGGATCTTGACAATTTGTACTCCGAGTTATGTTCCATTTTGATAAATTAAAATAAAAATGACAAGCAGGATGGAAATGAACTGACAATTAGTTTTCCTATTCGGAGACCCTTTCTGGATCATTCTGGATCATGTTACAAATGTCAACCAGTTGTGTGACTAGATTGAGGGCCATTAGTAATCATGGAATAGTAGCCAGGGGGCCTTTAATAAGGCATTTTAGATAAGGATTTAAGCCTTTCTGGGATTGGCTGCTGCATTGAGCGAGGCACTTGAAGGTGACGAACTGATTATCTGATTTTAAGCTTAGGTTTCCTTTTATCTTGGGGGCTGGGCGGGGTTAACATTTCGGGAACATGTTGTGGTTTATATGACAGATGTTTACTGTTTAATTTATGTAATGAGTAATTCCAAACGTACGTTGTTCTACTTGTGTTACAAATTATTGATAAAAGATTTTTTTTTTTAAATATATGTATTCCTGTGGTTAAAAGAAGTGCTAGCATGCCTCCACTGCAGGACGAAAACTGGGGGAGCCTCTTAGAGGGTAAAAAGAGACAGCATTGCTGGCGCCCACTTTTTTTTACCACCGTGTCGATGTTATGAGGAGCTGAGTCAACATTTACCCTCCTCTGCCTTGCAAAAAAAATTGGACAGAAGCAGTTTGATCCGCATAATGCAGGCTGATTTATTGAAATACCCCAACCAAAATTTCAATAAATTTGCAAACGCGACCACCATAAGGCACTCTTCATATAATCAGCCAAAGTTCCTCGGATTAACACACACAGTAAATGTAATTACAGCATGTGCAAATAAGGGTCAACAGTTTCAAATACTCTTAAACAAAGACATATCACAGCTTCTCTCCCTCCTTCCCAAATTATTGATAAAAGATGTGTTTTTAAATATATGTATTCCTGTGGTTAAAAGAAGTGCTAGCATGCCTCCACTGCAGGACGAAAACTGGGGGAGCCTCTTAGAGGGTAAAAAAAGACACCATTGCTGGCGCCCACTTTTTTTTACCACTGTGTGATGTTATGAGGAGCTGAGTCAACATTTACCCTCCTCTGCCTTGCAAAAAAAAATGGACAGAAGCAGTTTGATCCGCATAATGCAGGCTAATTTATTGAAATACCCCAACCAACATTTCAGTAAATTTGCCTCCGCTACCACCATACAGGCACTCTTCTTATAATCAGCCAAAGCTCCTCGGATTAACACACACAGTAAATGTAATTACAGCATGTGCTAATAAGGGTCAAAAGTTTCAAATACTCTTAAACAAAGACATGTCACAGCTTCTCTCCCTCCCTACTACAGTGGTATTTATAGGACCTGGGTTCTCATTCTCATGAGCTGTTATGGCCACAGCCAACACTCATGATGAAATGCAATCTCCTTTAGAAAAGATGAATAGTGTCAGTGCCCAGTAAGGTGTAGGTTTAAATTGAGAAATCTGAAATCAAAGTTTATGCACCAAGCTTACTGGAAGGGCGCTGACGCGAGATTTAAAGGTCAAAACCCCTCATGATAAACCTGGAGGCTTATAAAAATTGAAATTGCAATACCTGATCAGGAGCGCGGCAGAATAACCTGCAATCATAATGTGTATGTTCTGGCTCCCAAAGGCAAAGGACAGAATAAAACGGATTAAATGATATATAACATGCAGTTAATATCCGTAATATCTGTATAATATAATGAAACTAGCTGTATTGCACTCGTTAATTAGTTCAGTGAGCATTATTTTAGGTGGGACCAAAAAACTGCACAGCATCAACACCTTAACCACAGTTTGAACATTTAGCAACAGTGCAAAGTATTTTCTCTGGTCCAGGAAGAAGTGTATCAATTGCATTCAAACCCAAAACCTGAACTGTGATATGCTTTTGTGCAACAGGGGTCAGGCTTTTGCAGAGATAAGTTTCCGGCAAGGTTCCGCATGGCGGCCATTTTCTCTGCTTTTGGAAAAGCCACATACTGAATGATAAGCGCTATGTTCCCAGAGCCATCCTTAAAGCTGAAGTCTATTCTGAAGAGTGATTACTCACACGGAATCTCTTTTCTCTGTAGTACCCTTGGGGGCTCTGATGAAGAGATGTTGGCAAGCAATGTAGACATTTTGAATGCAGCTGAGTACATTACTTGCTGGCTTAGTTTACA
This sequence comes from Ambystoma mexicanum, assembly GCF_040938575.1. Classification (NCBI taxonomy): domain Eukaryota; kingdom Metazoa; phylum Chordata; class Amphibia; order Caudata; family Ambystomatidae; genus Ambystoma; species Ambystoma mexicanum. The sequence continues at coordinate 341,522,595 of NC_090935.1, read as the reverse complement.
AAGTGCCAAAGTAGATTAAAGTTTCATCAGACACGTCCTCATTCACTGCGAAGCGAGACTTCTCTTTAGATTCATAGAGCAATTTACAACTCAGAAAATCTATAATGCAAAGAGAGGCGCTCTGGTGTGAATGACAATGGGGTCGTTATTTGATATTGTATTTGATTCAGTGGAAGTGTGGAAGGTTATTTCTGAAGAGAAAATACACATGGACGTCATTTAGAGATTGCCAGGGCTCGCAGGTGCGACCCCTGATGTCTCCCTTGCAACCCCTGTGGTTTCCCTTGCTACCCCTTTATTATTTTTTAAATGTAAGCTCATGGATTGTGGCCAGCACCATGTGGCTCGTTGTTTCTCGAGCGGTTGGCTTTCTTGTTCAGGACTCTTTAAAAAAACAGGGGGATCCACAAATGTAACACTTGCAGCTGTGACCCTAAATAAGAAAGAATAGGAATAACAAATAATTTATCTTTCTGGAATTCTAAACAATAATTGCTAGACTCAGTAAAGGTTTATTTCTGGCACACTTCATGGGGTGAGTCACTGTTTTAGTCTGTCCGTAAAATACCTCAACTCCTTTCATCCTTCTGAGGTCAATAAATGAGTACCAACATAGGTTAGGTGATATTATATGTATATTTGTTCTATATAAAGTGCTTAAAGCGTAAGTGTTATATAATAACACATCATTATCATTTGGCCTAGGATGTGTGCTTTGTATTCACAGCAATTTGGTAATATGGGCTTATACACACTGATCTTAATAAAACATATGGTGATCCATTCTTGTATAAATGTAGATCACATTATAGTGATATAGCAGCCATATTTTTTGTAGTGTACTAAGGAACAATGCTATGTTATGCCACTTTCTGTTTGGTCAAGGGGTGAAAAGTCGTGTCCTATCACTTCCTGTGATGTCACCTCAGGATGTGATCAAATGACATCACTTCCTGTGATGTCATCAGAGGTCAATGGGCGGGTGATGCCACTTCCGCTACCCCCAGAATATTGGTGAAATGGCACCCCTGTAAATGCTCCCTGTTGTATTTCACATTTTAACAATTTACCAGTGTCCCCTCCCCACCAGGGGTATATGCTGTATTTTAAGTATTTAAGAGTTGTGCTCGATTTAGCTCAGTCATTATATGTAGATGTTCCATTTCGATTTAAAGGAACTAAATGCCTATATTTAGACAGTTCCCCATTTGCTGAGAATAAACACATCAGGAATGTATGCATTAATACATCACTGGCCACTGATATAAGTTAAAACACATTTGAGATTGGAAGCTCCTCCGATGAATTGATTCAAAACCCGACTAAAATAAAAAGAAAACTGGATGATGCAGATTGGATTTTGACTTTGGATAAAGCATCAAAATACAAACTTGCATCGCACCTCCCGCTGGAGGCAAGAAAATTCTATGAAACCCAGCCCTTTTTAAAAGAAGTTTCCAAACAGAAGATTGAGAAATATTTTCTTAAGGGCTTGGTTAAACCTTCTTCCATCAAACGAAATTTTGAGCATCAGAGGTCTCTCGAGAAAGAACCACTGTAGATTCTGTGGTAATCCTTCAGAGATTGAAACAATACGACACCTTCTATTGACATGCCACGGCACAAGCAGCTTCAGAACTCCACATTTGACACATCACCTGGCCGCAACCCAAATACATGAAGAGGAACTTTGGTGGGCCCGCCTGATTGGGGGTGAGAAGACTTCATGGGTAATAGCCGTGGCTAAAAGTTTAGAACAGATTTTCCTTTCAACAGAAATGACAAATCAATCATCTACGCCCACTACTATTTAGGCACTATTACGAACGTTATCTCGAAACCGTTAGAAGAGAGTCACTCACCCCCAAGTTCTTCCTCTCTTCTCTAGACTTCTATGAACCCAGCAGCTTGTAAGAGCCGCTAACACGATAAAATCTCATAATAAAAAAAAACACATTTGAAAAGTCACTTTCAAAAACCATAGTCAAACTTTCTGAAAATAAGCTCACATAAGCTTCTAGTTTTGAGGCAGCTGGGGATATTCTCTTTTATTCGAAGGTTATAAAAGGGAAGTTGCAGATCCCAATAACCCAGTTGCAAAGAAATCTGCACAAACCAGAAAGGGAATTGTTTCATGTGTAGTCCCCAGAGATCTGTCACCTAGGTGGCCAGGACACAGCCATCACTATTGGATCCAGTCCCTGGGGGTGGACCAGTGGGGGGAGGATCACCTGGATCGGGTGCCTTCAGGGAGTGGAAGTGGGGCACCGGCTGGTGAGACACAGTACCCCATACACTCGAAAGTCTTTGACACATTGGAAAAAAACAATTGAGATGTGAAACTGGCAAATGCGAATCCGACAGAGGGAGTGAAACTGGCAAATGTGAACCCAATAGAGGGATGCCAAACTGAATGAACTGTGAAACTAGCAAACGTGAACTGATAGAGGGATGCCAAACTGACTGTACGGTGCAGCTGGCAAATGTGAATCCGACAGAGGGATGCCTGCGAATTGAGGGTAAACAATGATATACCCGTAAATATTGTGATGACAAGTGTGAACCGGGCTGAGGGATGTCCACAATGGATAGATGTTTAAAAAGACATTGAGACTTTTGAATGGCAAGTTTATTTTGAGCGAGAGGCCATAGTGAAACCAATTGAGGGAAGTCAACATTGCAAGAGGGATCAGAGCCTGGCTGAGTCGGATTGAAAGGGGCAAAGTGCAATCGCCCAACGTGAAAGAATATCAATTCTTTTTGGCTCAGCCGGCCTACTAAGGCGAAAGACTTTGCAGGAAAGAAACTCAGCGCCAGAAGGTCCTGGCATCATTGAAAGAAAATGTAACCTTGTGCTGGCGAGGTCCACGAGTGTGCAGTGCCCAAAGGTCCTGCCTTGTTCAGTGCTAAAAACCTGGGGAAGGGTGACCCCAGCCCGTGCATCAGCCCTACCATCCTGACTTATCATTTGGTGAACACTTCTTTCTTTTATTCTGAACATTATCCCACACTACTTTGTCATTTAGTTGTAAGGATTGCCAATAGTTTTTTACAGGTCCTTTTTATTTTACAAGAGGCCACTGGAACTGCCTTACTATTATTTGATGGCAGTAGCTTGCTCCCATCTTAGATTTAGGTTCAGATTAGGTGTTTTTTTACCCATTTTACAGTTTAATAAACACCCTTAAACCGTGATCAATAGTGTCTGTCTTTCTTGCTGCCAACATGAGTACCTTACATGGTGCAGAGGAATTATTTCCAACAGTGGTACGCATTTAATTCCACCTCAACATATCCTTCAACAATGTGCTCCTTAGTAGGACACTGAGCGTATTAATTAATACATCTGCTGTACACATTTGTGCAATCAGAGTAGCACCGGTTTGAATGCTGGCAAGTATGACTCCTGTTGGGACAAATCAATTCCATTGGTGACTTAATGCTAGAAAATACCACAAATGGAACTACTTCAAAGCAAACTCTTTTGGCAATAATAACATTTGGGTGGGGGTTGTACCCAATGATAACGACCCACCAGCCTGACGTGAAGAATGGAGCAAAGTAAGCGACTTTAGCACGGGTTGTGGCACTGTTACCGAGCAATTCCGCCCTCTTTGAGGTAATTATTGTCCTGAGCACCCTGGTTCACTATTAAACAAGATAGTTGCCACTGAACTAGGAAAGATGACTCTAGAAAGAGCCCTTTCCTATTTTCATAAAGGCCAGAACAGGAAGCAAGAGGTGTGGTAGGGATGAGGAACAGAAGAAGGGAGGAAACTATAGGAGGCAGACAGCTTGCTAGGAAAGAAGGCATATCCTGGCACTTGCAGCCTTTCTTTGTTTCTTTTACAAACCTTTTGATTGGCATTTCAAAGAAAGATGCACAGTTGGCCATGAAAATATAGAAGTCCACAAACAAAGCCAACCTCCCCACAAATTCCCAAACTCACCCCTCAGTCTTCCACCTATTCCAAATCTTCCCAAACATTTGGGGGCAGCCGCTGGACCTATGCACTCGTTCCTCCAGCATAATGCATGTATACAGATCTCTGTCCCATTTGGACATCGCGGGTGAAGCGTATGATCCCCACAACATCACAATATGGCATTTCACTAATACCAAGGCGTTTGGCAGGAGATGTTTCTCATACGGAGAAAAATCAGAGTCTCCCCAATACCCAGTAGAAACAGTCCTAGGTCTAAAAGCAATGGCCCATCTGGCATTGAGGACAAATGATGAGAATTCCCCCCACTCAACCTCTGTATCTTGGTGAATAACCACATTATACAGTCAGGTGTCAAAGCACAGCCACATTTAAATAAAACATCTCGGGCATAGTAGGTCCTATGGAGAATTTTCCACTGGATCGGCCGGAGTGTAGCAGGAATTGCGATCTCCCAGTGAGACATTAATGCTTCCTGCCAATCCTCAGTCACCAATGGGCCTATATCAAGTTGCCATTTTGACCTGAGGCAGGAAAGGGAGTGGGGAGTGAAGTTGAGGATAACCTGACACAGTGTTGAGATGGACTTTGACGGGATCAATGCATCGTTAATGTTGGCCTCTAATGGGCACTGTGGGGGGGAGGTCATAGGAATCATGGAACTGTACAGACATAGCATGCATAAACTGCAAATATGAAAATGAATCCCCAGCTGTCAATGAAAACTGCTGTCGCAATGCCTCAAAGGCCTAAAGTCGATCAACAGCAAACACGTCTTCTAGTAGTTGAATAATCCAATTTGCCACCCTCCTGCCAAAGTCTAGGTTCCCGAGCTCCAGAAGGTCCTTATTACCCCAGATTGTGGATTTTAATGGTACAATACATTGCCAACCCATTACTTTAGGGACCGCTCTGTGTGCACGGATACATTGTTGTGATGCTCCTGGCAGCTTGTTAACGTCCACCCGCAGGAAAGCACCTGTAACGAATTATCAAAGTCAAGTCAGGTAAGTTAAAGTGCAATATGGGGGAGAGTGTGAAGCCATTTGTTAGCGATCATCATCTAAAAAACCAACAGTACAGTCAGACGTTCGGGATGCCTATGCCCCCACTCCCAGACCAGCATATAGGTAGGTTCCTGAAGGTGCGTTTGATCTTATCAAATTTCTCATCAGGAATCCAAATAGGGGAATTTTGAAGGACATAAAGGTATTTGGGCAAAATCAGCATTTTAACAGGGCGGCACACCCCAGCAGACAAAGCGGAAGGGCCTCCCAGAACTTGAAATCCGTGATAAAGTTTGACGTTACAGGTACAAAGTTGAGTTTTAGTCCACAACAAATATGGATGCCCAGATATCGAAAACCATGTAGGGCCACTGTGAATCCACATTGAGGTGGTATTGCCCCAGCCTACCCTGTACCGGGATGAGGACTGATGTGTTCCAGTTCACATGCAACCCACTAAAACGTGTGAATATTCCCAAACTCTTTAAAAACCTTGGATAAAATCTATGAGGGTCCCCTATGAACAAGAGGAGATTGTCTGCATATAATGACACTCGATCCTCACGGCCCAATGGCTAGGGAAAGCCCTTCAGCAGGGGGTCATCTGTAAGCCATATTGTAAGCGATCCCTGATGCGTCCCCTTCTCCAAGGCAAAAGGCCAATAAAGGACCCTTTCAATACGTACTGTCGCCCATGGGTGCACATAAAGCAGTCTGACCCATCACAACAACCCGTCACCAAAGCCCATCGCCGACATTACCGTCCACAGAAAACGCTTTCTCAAAGTCAATAGCTACCATGGCAAGAGCATCATCCAGAAACAAGCCCTGTCCAAGGTGACGTGTACCCGATGAATATTCATGTGCATGGCTCTGCCAGGTAGAAAGCCATTCTGGTCCGGATGGATCAGTGAGGGCAGGACCGTCATCAGGCGTATTCCCAGTGTTTAGGCCAGTACCTTTGATTCTGTGTTAATAAGCGAGATAGGCCTGTAAGAGGCAAACTCAGGAGATGGTTTATGCTCCTCTGGTAACACCAAAATAGTTGCTTGCCTCAGTCAGGGGCAGCTCTCCACCGTTTCTCCTGGCCTGGAACATCGAGAGTAAGGGTCAAGCCTCTCTCTGAGCATTCTTATATCATTTTTTTTATTGTGTTTTGATCAAACTATGATCTTTCACAAAATAAAATACATACACAATTAATGCTATACAATTTTAAAGTCTTCATATCCATACAAGTGATTAAATGGTAAGTAAAATACTAATCCTTAAAATCCATATACCAATCCTACAAATACATTAATCTAAAATAAATGCCTGCATATATCAATACTAAAATACAATATTCAATCTTCAAATTCATTCAGTTCTACTATTTATATTACAAAATTCGAACAAATTAAATAGATTTAAACAAATGATTTTATTGACATAAAAGCATTCCAATTTATAAATACCTAGTATACGTAGCATTCTAACTATCTCGCTAGTTAAAAAGAATTCCTGCCCTGCATACGGTCCCACATTTCTTCGTTATCAGCATCGGGACACATTCTAATAAAATGCCCTAGATATTTCGTCCTGATCTCAATCAACATCGGATATTCCACCAAAATGTGTTTCAAGGTTTGAACAACACCAGCACATTCACATAGAGAATAATTGTGATCCCTCCCACTCCTGTTCTTGGAGCGAATATATTGGATTTCCTCAGTTGCCAGTATATTTAAGCGAAAGCGCAGAAATTGTGCTCTTGTACTGGAACATGGAAATTGGATGAGATATTTAGGTAGAGCACCCCGTGGTTGATCTATTTTTGTGAATGGTGAATAGACTTTATATGACCTAGCTAATGCAATCGTGTCAATCCAATCCATTTCCTTGACTATCTTTTTTTACTCCAAGCGGGCTGTCCACCAAATCTTTCCATCCCTGCCCACAATGTTCAAGCATACTGAGTATACACGCTTTCATGATGATTGAGGTATCATTATGTAATTCCACATTAAGAGTTGTACACAAGGTGTTTTTCTTTGGAGAATACATTTTCCCTAATAGTGAAGCCAATCTCAGAGGGTACCATGCCTGTAACAAGGTTAGCCCTAGCTCATACCTCAGTGCTGCCATAGGCAGAGAATTTGGGAGACCCAACGCACGCTTCCAGACCCGACCTTCTAGCCGCTTCCAGGGCAGATAGAGAGCTGATGCCTCGAATTCCGGGCCATATAACACCTTGGGGATTACTTTGGCCCCATAATATCTAAATAGAGGCTTAATAGGAAGGCTCTTAAAACCTTGGCTATTTGCCTAAGCACCTGGACTTTTACATGCCTCCCACCCTAGCCATAGGCATAGGCACCTGACTTGTTCTATATTTGATTGTAACGGGTTATAACAGCCCATGATACCCAAGAGTTTTGTGCGCTAAATACATGTAAAAGTAAAATAAATAAATAAAGAGAATTTACAATATCTATAATAGATTTTTTTTCATTTGATGGACCAATAACTCTATTTTATTCTCAACCTTTTTCAACAGAGCCAATCTATTAAAATTTCCAGACAGATGGTAGCCCAAATAGATGGTCTCTCCAGTCTCAGCTATTCTGATACCATTTAAAAACCATTTAAAGTTGCAACCCACATGCTTATGTTTTCTACAATGTTATAACATTGCACTTTTATGGTTAATTACCAAATCATTTTTTTTATGGTAGATGCTTAAAGCTATGAGAAGGGTTTGAAGTCCAATAGGTGTTAAATCTAAGAGAGCCACATCATCACTGTATGCTAACCATGTTATACCAAGGTTACCTATGTTAGGGTTAATCAAAGAAACCTCCGTAAGCGCTTCTTCTGGGTCGGCTAGATATAGATTAAAAAGGCAGGGAGCAAGAATGCAGCCCTGCCTTAATCCTCTGGTGGTGATGATGTTATCTGTTAGATTTCTAGACTATTGTGTTTGTATGTATATACTCCAGAATGGCTAAGAGTGGTGGAGGTATATTCCATTTCTTCATTTCATGCCATAGAACCTGATGATTCACGTTATCAAAGGCTTGATTTTGCTTGATTCTTCTACCCTGATTCCCCTCCCCCCCTGCATACTTCTGCAGGAGTCTGTCCTGATATATTCCGGTTTCTCCATTTTATGGACTTCATTGATTCACGGTTACTCAACTCTCATGCTGGACTTCCTTTGCATCTTGTACTCATGGTGGCCCTGAATCATGCTCTTTCAATCTTCATCTTGTATCCTGGATTGCAACATTATGTGTTACTACTGCCTTCTGAAATTGTATCCACTCTCCCCTCTTGCTTCTCCACCCTTTTGACTGCTTACTCTCTGTTCTCTCCTCACCCTTTGTCCCTTTTCCTATCTCCTCCCCTCCTCCCCTTACTTTCTTCTATGCACTTACTCTATCAGAATTGTGCCTGGACCTAGTCTGATAGCAACCTGGTCTGTCTCTTTCTACCTCCCTTTACTTGTCCCCCCACACCCCTAGCATTATCTGAAATGTCGTCAGGCCTAGTACGGTAGTCGCTTGTTTTGTTCCTCCCCTCCCTTTCTGCACCCCTACCCCTCACTTTTGTTTTTCTATGGCTCTACCAGAAATGTCGTCAGGCCTAGTATGGTAGTCGCTTGTCTGTTTCGATTTCCTTCCCACTCTCCCCCTCCCTTCCTTATCTATGTCTTAGCTCTTGCACTATCTGAAATGTCGTCAGGCCGAGGCCGATAGTTAATTTCACATACTTACTGTTCATGGCCTGTAAGAATGTCATTGTATTTTCCCTTCTTCTCTCCCTTTCCTTGAAGCGCTTTGAAACACATTGTGTATAGGTGCTATATAAATAAACTATCATATCATATCATATCATATCATATCATTAGAGACACGTATCATGGTCACATATAGAGTGTCAGGTCGAGATTTCTTAGAAGACACCATCAAATCTTTTAGTATAGAAAGGAAAGACCAATGATATTAGTTGCCATCCCCTTCCTGAAGATTAGACAAGATACCATTGCCCTCTGCCCAAGCTTCTAGTTTCTCCAAAATCAGGCCTGCAAAGATTTAACTATCTGTGTCCAACAGAGAAATGGGTCTATAGTTACAGGGGTCCTCACGGTTGCCCTTCTTATAAATCGGTATAACTATGGATTCTCTCCTTGTTGCTAGAAACGTACACAACCTGAGGATAGACCTGAACAAGAATGTCAACAGTATAGACCACATTTCTCTGTTGGATTTCAAAATAGCTTTAGTGAGCCCATTTCGGCCTGGCACTCTGGAAGTTGATGCCTTAATAATAAGGCGCTCAATGTCCTCTCTTTCAAACATGACATCCCACATTGAGTAGTTTGATGGATGACCATCTTTGGGGGTTTCACCATTCATAATCATGCAGTGTGAGCGCCATTGAGTTTCAGTCACTCCGCTCACCTGCCACTCAATTTGGGGGCAATTCATGTTGTTAATTACCTCTCAGAAGTTTCAGGGATTATTCTGGAGGAGAGTGGTTAGCATTAATTCCCCATCTTTCTGGATCAGCATATGTCTATGTGAGCGCATCCACCGTTTATAGGATCTACCTATCTCCCCTTTATTTTCCTGATATTTTACTTCAGATGGACCATTCAATCGCAATTGGCCTAACTGACAATGGTAATTCTTCTTTTTCGCCCATACCTCACAAACCTATGCACATGGGATAATCCACTGGATACAATACATTTGGCCTTCTCCTGATCCCATGGTAAATCTTTAACTTTATCACTCATGCACACATTCATCAGTATATTTTTGGTTTCATAAGTGGAGTAGTTAACCATTTTTTTAACCACTGTGGTTCTTCCCTTTGCACATTTTTAAATCGGATTACCTGTATTTCATAGTACTAGGTCTTGGTGTGCCAGAGAAGGGTTAGACAATGGGCCTCATTACGATGTGGGCGGTAAGGGATACCAGGCACCGGTAAACAGACCGGGGACGGTAATCTCTTACCACCCTATTCCAAGGTCCCTTGGCCGGGACCGTAAGGAATGTGTGGTCTGACCACACATCCCTTACGGGTCCCGCTAAGGGACCAGGGTGCTAATAACGGGCTTGCAAGTCGCAAGCCTGTTATTAGCGCCCTCCCCATTTCCATTGAGCCCTATGGGGGCTCAAATGGGAATGGGGAATGGTTTGTTCAATGGGGACTTACTGGTCCTGCCAGGGTCGGACTACACCGTTAAGTCCCCATTGAACAAGACCGGACTCGGTCACGGTATGGGAGGCAGCCATGGTGCTAATAGCACCATGGCTACCGCCCATCTCGTAATGACCCTCTATGTGTCCAATTAAATTTTGTGACTAGACTATTATGGTCACTTAAACTGATGTATTTCACTATAAAAGAACTACATTAATTGAACGTTTCCCTCTTCAGAATTACAAAGTCTATTATGTAGGACAGCAATCCCTATTTCCAAGTTGACTTTTAGATCCCCAAACACATTACTGTTAGCTATCAGTAAATCCCATTCCTCAAACAGTTCTCTCCACGTATTCCCTTTCAGTCCCTTAGATGATTGACAGTCATTTAGACCATGTGAATTGAGGTCTCCCGCCAAGATAATATGCGATTCTCTACTCAAAAGCCAATTGCCCAAAATTTCTGATATTTCATTCAGAAATATGTCCAACTCCATGACTGCTGGATTCCAATATAGATTTAACAGAAGTGTTTGTAATTGCTTATCCTTACTCCTCAATTTAATGGAGGCTGCCAAAATACCAGGGACATTATCCAACACAATACATGAAGATGAAATTATGGAATTTCTAGTGGCTAATAGTAATCCCCCCATTGGATGACACCCCTCCCCATGGATTGCATTGCCAATTGTTGATTAATAGAGAACACATCCATGAATAATTAATATTTTTGATGAGAGCCATGTTTCATGCAGTAACACAATGTCACTAGTGTTAAATATTTGATTTTCTTCTTCATGTTTCATGAAGCTTTTGTAAACCCTTGTGTTCCGAACTAACAATTGGACACCACCCACTATCAGAGATCAATCTTGCCACAGGATTCTTTGACAAATCACATCTCAGGGAGTCCAGTAGCAAGAACCAATCCCCTTGGGCAAATAGTAATTCCCCCAGCCTTATCTTTTTCAATACTACTGTTTCCCTTAACTGGACCCAAAACAATTGTTTCTTCAAGATTACTTCCAACCTTTCTTCCCTATGGGCTTTGCAATGAGGGCCAAATGTCCTTCTTATTGCTATAGATCATGCATCCTATGTTTACAAATTCATTCTTTTCATCTAACAAATTTCCCAAAAGATTACTTCAATTGCTCTTCAACCAGGTCAGTGCAAGTCTCATTCGGGAAACTAAAATACTGTATGTCGAGTGAGGAAAAACCATCCAGTGATGGAATTTACCGGGTGAGTTTTAAAATGTTACACCTTCAGATTTAGCCAGGGACACAGTTCGAAGTATAGCGTTTTGCATTCTAACATTTTACCATCGGCTGCATCTTCGAATAAGCCTTGTTTTGATGGGTGAAAATTACTTTTTTTTTATTTTGCCGATTCTTTGGGACATTCATTACCCAGATTCCTCTCTCCTAGGTTGAATATCTTGACATGTCTCTATCTTTCCCCCTTTTCCCCCACCAAATTACTAGTGGGGTCAGAGTTTACAGAAATAGAAACAGATTCTTTCATCGCTACTTCGACACCCTGTGTGCAAATTCCTGGAGCAACGGTCACCACTTTTTTAATTCAATTCGAAATGATCAACTAGGTGAGCTGCCTCCTTGCCGGCCTTTTCAGGCATATTAAATATTGTAGTCCATCTTTCTTTATTATTTAAGCTCCCATTCTTATTCTATGTGGTTTGGTTGTTTCCTGCATTTGATTCCTTGTTACTACTCATTGTAACATTAGAACCACTCGACCTTTGGCAATCAATAACTTCACCACATTTTAGGCTTCCAAAATCAATGTGCTTCTGACAGACATCTCTAGTAAGTAACGACTGAGAACCCTCCTCATTGGTTCCTAAGGACACGTTTTTAACCATCCCGTTGTTTACTGATTCATGACTTCTATTACCATTTGGAAGCTCATTCAGACATTGGGTTGTCAAATCAATACAGAGAACACCCCCTTACTGTTTGAGTGGACATATTTTTCTAGGGTACTTTTTGCATCTAGTAGTGTACCCCTGGTCTCTTCCTGAACCACACAGTAAGGCATCCTCTTCACCTTCCTCCCAATGTAGATTTCTTAAAAATGGCCTAGAGTTACACCTGAGTTGTTTTTTTCCCTTACATTTTTTGATTTTATTGATGTCTTTTTTGATTACTTTATTGTTTCCAGTTGGTCTGCATTATTTCCTACAATGGTTATATCAAGGTTATCGCCGTTAACCACTGATTCGTCCTCTGCCACTGAATCAATTTGGTGTAGTGTCCCATTTTCTAGAGTATTATTTTGAATTCCACTATCTTATACAGAATTCACAACATTTGCCACATTATCATTTGTTCCCACCTGCTTATCATATTTGGGAATTATGAATCTGTTCTGCCTAAGTGTCCAATTGTTCAAAATATCCATTTTGACATTCAATTCACTAAGAATTAGAGTGTGTGCTTTAACCTCATCTCTGATGTTATCATGGAGTTCCACAGAGGCACTCAAGATGGAATTCAGGGCTGAAATAGATTGAAGAGATTTTTATTTGTTCATCAACATCTCTAAGTGTATGGTGGAGTATTCAAGGGCCACTAATTTCCAGTCCCTGAGCTAAATTACTTGTGCTCAATAGCCCCACCAACTGCAATGTATAGCCTGGGGTGATTTCACTCCCGATAGATGAAATAGCTCCCTCTCCTAAATGTGTGATAGTTTCTGGCAGACATGTTTGCCCCAGCCCACCTTGTTCTTTGGATCCTGTCTGATCAAGATGGATACAACCTACATGCCCCACGCCTTCCAGAATGCTTCTGTCAGTAAAGTTACCCAACCCTTCTGTAAGGCAAGCTCTCAATGGCTCAATTCACCTAATGTTCATGCTAGAGCTGGCCATTTTCTGAACAGCTACCAGTCTTGTGGTTTTAATAAGGGGGCATGTGCCAGCCTAGATTTCATTTTGGCAGGAACCCCCAAGACCAAATTAGTTGCAACCACTTTCAAGCTGTTAGCTAATGCATTCTGTTATAATACTGTGTCAGTCTGCATTCCTATGTCCAGACAGATTGATTGGACCAATTCATCCTCTGATTGAGCTATAGCTCTAGTTAATGAGGATTGTGCATTAGCATCATTCGGAGCGTGCATCACATTAATTACACTTTGGGCCAGCCTCATCAGTTGGGCTTCCATTTTGTTGTTAATGATCGATTTCTTTGAAATGGTGTGCTGAGTATTTCTAGTCAAAGCCGGTGAGATAATTAATCCAAGAATCACTTACATTTGTCAACGGACCAAAATTACAAGTACTGTTATTAACAATTCAACGATTCCCAGAGTGCCTATTATTTGATATACACCAAAGTATTTTGATTTTGAATACTCAAGACCAGACACACTCTGTGAGCACCCTTATTCCGACAGACACACCAAAGAGTTGCTAACTTAGAGAGCTCAAAGGCCTGTGGCCCACAGTCACTCACCCACAAACTAACGTTATCGGGTGAAGCAGATCATTTTCCAGGTTGTGCTAATACAGTCAAGAAAGATACACTAAACCATTCACAGATTTGTTGCTGATGGGCGATAAGACCTACAGGTGTTTCGCTATTACCAAACACCAAACTATTTTGAGATTTCTGTTTGATGTTAGGTTAAATCTTTTTTTTGTTATTTTTTTTTTGTTGAATATATAGTTTTTTACAAACTTTTATCAAATTCCTTAAAAACCCATCTAAACAAAAAAGAAAGAAAGATACATGCATGCCATTGCATTTCTACTAAAAAACACTCATCCAACACTTCTCAGACCGGAAAAAACCTCTTTCAGAATTTGTAGCAAAGCAAAAATTAGTCTGTAGTCTTCTACCCCCAAAAGACGAGACCAGAAAGGATTTGCCTCTTTGCAGCCTTTTGAGACTAGACATTCACCCAGAAACTTGGTATGACTTTCTATCAACCCCCTGCATTTAACCAGAACATGCCACAGCGTTAAAACCTGTTTATCCTGATTGCAGAAACAACACTGTTTGGTTTTGGATTTGCCATATTTCTTCAGAACCTCATTGGTAGGGAGCAGATTGAAACACAGCCTCAAAAACTGAGGGTGATGGAAAAAAACCTTAGGTACCGGGGTCTTGTGCCAAAGACCTTTGATTCCTTCCATAATCCCTGTTGCCACCTGTGGGAGTTTCTGTCCTCAAGAGTATTAAGCCAGTCTTGCTCCCAAATTTAGGCTTAACGTTGCTTGAGGTAGCCAGCAGGCGTTCGCTACATGAGCCCAACGAGGTTAATAGTGCCCAACATTTGTTTTTCCATTGAGTTAATACGCTTGCTTCCCTTTTGCCTGTGAGTAGAGCAAGGATTTCAAAGGGAAGGGCAGATGGCGCTAAAAAGCATTTTCCGGAACATCGAGAGTGCCTTTCCAGAGAGGTTTTGCGTAGAGTCAAATGAGGCTCAGTTTGTATCTTAATATGGACGTAGGCACAAGACTTGGCAGCTTTAGGAGCTTTCTCCATAATGTCCCCTCCAGAGATGCCATAACTTATTTGATGTGTAGAGGAAACCTTCCACTCCAAAGATCAAAGATGGAGTGAATTTCCCCTCATAGAAAGTAATCCGCGGATTCAAAGAGAATTTGCCAAATTTCCTGTGAAGCAATATTGCTTGGGACGTTAACATGGAACCCTTCATCTTTATGGAGAGACACCTGGGGCCATCACCTAGTTTGTTGTTGACTAAAGCACCAAGGTAGATCACAGGCTGAACTTCCACTGAGGGGGTGCTGTCCAAAAACCATTTGCACCCCGATGTACTCTTACTTTTACACCCGAAGGTCAGGATCTTAGTTTTTATAAGATTAACTTCTAATCTATTCTCCCTCATGTCTTCACTCAACGCCATTAGAGATGGTTGTAGACTGAGGGGAGTCTGATCCACAAGGACCAGGTCATTGGCGAAGAGCAATCTGCTGATCTTAGATGTGCCTAATGTGGGGGGAAAGGCATTCACCTTATTCAATGCGATGGGAAGGTCTGATACGAACAGATTGATAAGGATCGGTCGATGGGACACCCTTGGTTCAGCCCCCTTTCCATAGGAATGGGGCCTGATAACAGACCTTCAGCGTTGAGTCTGATTTTAACATTGGTGTCCTGATATAGTCCTAGGAGAGCTGATAGCAGGTTTGTGGGACAACTCCACTTTCCATTTTCTTCCACAGCCGCAACCTGTCTATGCTATCAAACACATTTTTAATGTCAATGAAGGCCATATATATTCTGGTCCTCCTTTCTAGAGCTATGCCCTTAAAGATGTTCAAAAGGAACAGATTTAGTCAGTTCCTATGCCCTTAGTAAAGCCCGTTTGCCTAGTATCCACTCTACCTTTTGAAGCTATAAAATGCTGGAAATGAGACAGCAGGATTCCCCCAAAGATCTTTCCCATCACAACCTATAGGGCTATATGGCGGTAGTACGCAGGATGTGCCCCATCACCTCCCTTATGGATCGGAACAATTACTGCAGATTTCCAAGAGTCAGGAATAGTCTCTGACCTCATAGTTCTAAAAAATAGGGAGTGCCTAATACCCAGCCATTCTTCCGGGGCATCCTTTAGGATCATGTTGGTGAGGACATCTGGGCCGGGGCCCCAAACCGACTAGCTTTCTTGATGAACATGATCAAGTCATCCTCAACAAAATAAAGAGACCACTCATCCCCCTTCTGTTCTAGCTTGGTCGAGGGCACTCCTTTCCTTCTATCAAATGTTTTTCCATAATGACACTTCCATTCATCTGCAGGCACCATATTAGCCATCGGCAGTCTATTGCTAGGCCCCGTTGGTTTAGCAGTTCCCAAGTTGCTCTCCCGTCCTTTCTCAATATTGTATTGAGAATGGCCTACGCATCCGCCTGCAATAGTTTGGCTTTATGGGCTGCTGCTCAAGTCCTGTATTTTAGTTTTCTCTTAGCAATTAATCCATTGATTGCCAGCCCTTTCCTTTGTTTGAGTGCTCTGAAATCACTCCTCAGTATATTCTTTTTTCTGGCTATTGCACAATCGTAGATGTGTAGATGGACATTACCCCTATTTTTAGCGGGATTAGTTGCCACTCTAAATGCATGCAGGAGATGGACAAAGTTCTCTTGCTTTTTCCCCCCTAATTCAATAAATGTATATTGAAGGCCTCGGACGTCCCCCCTCCTTAATCTCAGCCTATTCGCTCCATTGGAAACCTCTAAGGGAAAATTCCAAGTCTTATTTTGCGTGGGGTGTCACCGGCAGTTTTATGGACAGTTTTAGGATCAAATGGTCACTGTGCTTTTTCTGGCGTATTTTCAAAGATGAAACTCGCTTACTAAGGTGGGGGCAAACAAAGACATAGTCCAATGTAGAGGAAAGAATACCATTTGACCAGGTGATTGCTGGTAGATTACCCCCTTCATCAACGCCCTCAACCATAGGGAGACCAAAGTACTCCATTAAGCCCATCCAATCCCCCGCCCTCTTGATAGTGGATCCACTACTGCGCACCGCTCGGAGCCAGACTGGGCAGATTTAGATCGCCACCCACACAAATGCTATCAATTAAAATATGGCTGCAGGCTTCATCGATAATAGCTTTGACAACCTAAGAAGCCTGGTTGAGTCTATTCTACTTGGACTCCAGTAGATGTTAAGAATGAGCAGGCAAAAGGAGGAACACAAGTACAGCCCTCCAACTCGTAGACAGATGGCCTGCACAAATAAACATAGATCTTTGCCATTTTTGACTAAAATTAGCAGTCCAGCCAAGGGTCGACCCCTCGATCACGCTACAGCGGGGTAAATGTGGGAACTGTAGCTGTCGTACACAGGTGCCACTGAAAGCCAAGTCTCCGACAGACAGTGTATATCCAATTTGCCTGTTGTAATGTCAATGTCTCTTGTCAGTTGGGAGGATCCTCTGGTGTTCCAGAAGCCCATACACAGTCCTTGCGCTCGTGGTTGGATTTCAGCAGAATCCTTAACATTTCCCTTCAGGCCATTTCTTGTTCTTGGATCCAACTTCCCCCTCCTTTGCGCCAGCGAGATCTTTCTCACTTCATGGTGGCGGTTTTCGAAGGTGACCTTTAGAGGGCCCTCCCTCTAGGTGCCGGGCTAGATGCCTCTCCCTATGCCGCTCCACTTTATTCGTCCTTGTTGTCCTTTACAATTCTTTGCAGGGAGCTCTTGCTGATAAAGCTTTTGCACACCTTGGCGACATAGGTGATTGCCACACTTGACCAGACACACTTTCTCGTACTGAGAGTTCCATCAAGTCAAACCCCTAGGGAAGCAGTTGGTGGGCCAATCTGAGAAGAGATGATTTAATAGCGCTTGATTTCAAATGGAGTATCACTGAGCCGGTCAATTCTTCATTTATGAAATCGATGATTCTTACATCCTCTGAACGAATGAAAACAAAATCTGGAATGTGATCAAAAAGCTTCATTATATTGTCCCGATTCAAAATGAATACATCATTTAAGGGGAGCAGTCTGTCCAATCTTAATTTTAGGGGTAGTCTGCTTTCTTCCCGGAATCCACTAGACCTTTTACTCTGTTTACCAACGGAAAGGAACTTAATTGCATGGTATTGCTGGGGGTGTGCTCCTTTGGGATCTAAGCCCTGTGGCGCTAGTTCCACTTTACCCCAAGACCCTGCTCGATTTGGCCAGTTTTTGTGGTTCATTTGATTTCTTTGCTCCTCCAAGGTTTGGAACTTCATTCCGAATCTGTCATTATTCAGGTTGAGACAATGTGTGATGGAGTCAGCGTCGCTCAAGCTGCTCGAAATTTCTCGGGATTGCTCTGCTCCTCCATAGCATTATCGTAGTCTTGGATCGTCCAAATGGACGGATTGGGGTCGGCCTCTTCATGTCAGCTTTCAAGGTCATCCGTCAAAGGGCATCTGGGAATCTCAGGAACTTTCCTTTGCTCCCTCCTCTCAACGAACAATTTTCTATCCCCTGTTGGGGTAAGCAGAGGATGCATAGTAAGATTCCTTAGGAAGGCCCGAGACCGGTTTGATCTTCTCTTGGTCTAGCAAACGGACTTTGGTTTGAGTTGCCAACCTGCGTCTTGCTTACTAGAGATCCCTCGAGCTGTTTGTGCTTTTCCTCTGTTGGAAAATACGGAGGGGAGCCCCTCTTGATTCTCCCCTATATACGGCTCCTCTTGTATAGGTGACTTACTGCTCGCTGTCGGTAAAGTAGCTAGAAGTTCCACCGGGCACATAGAGTCCCTTTCAGACTTTTGGAACTGTATTGAAGCTTTAACTTGGAGGAAGTCCAACAGAGAATCCATTAAGCGCTTCTTCTCCTCCCGCTCCAACTAAACCACATTTGAGAGATTTTGTTCTATACGGTTGGAGCATTCTGCTTCTTGATCCACTCTCGACTGCAAGGAGGAAATTAAGTTTCTCTATTTAAATCAGTTTAGAATTTAGAAAAGCCAGGAGAGTCGAATGATCTTTCAGATTTCCATTCAAAGCCTCATAGAGTTTCAAAAAGGGCGCCCAACACATTGTCGCAGAATTTAACACAGAGGTTTGCGCATTAAATGCAGTCGAGTTTAGAATAGGCATTGGGCCTTTCAAAGTTCTTGGTGAAAAGACCAAGTCTTTCAAGGTTGAGACGGAAGACGAGATTTCGATTGTCTCCCTTTGTTCCAAGTTGGGCTAGATAGACGATGACTCAATTTTCAAAGATCTGGAGTTCTTATCTGCATCACTCTGGCCAACGGTCATTGATGCAGCCACCTTGGCCCCTTTTTCCACATAGGCCTCCTAGTTAAGAACAGAGTATCCAGGTTGCTTAAGGCCTAATTCAGGGACCCTTTCCCCTTCCAATGTCCGGCCATTGGCTGCTCTAAATGACATATCTCCATTAGCAGTATGATTAGATTTGGTCTCCCCAACCTCACAGGCACAGGGGGGAGGCTACGTCTCCAATGTCAGCGAAAGCATCCTACTAATGATCAACAAATCTAAATTATAAAAAAAACACTAAAGCAGCACAGAATAATTCTAAATAAGCCGTGCCCTCTCTCCCACTCACCCTTGCCAGCGAAAGCATCTTCCCACACCTGAACCGGGATAGGTTTGTTCTTGGCGCCCAGAATCGTTAGTTTGAAAATAGCCCCCGAATTGCTGTTTGACAGGGTCTGTGGTTTTGCCAAAAAGAGTTATCAGATTTTACACGTACTTCATTTCTGTCGGGATCTGGCACCCCCAACACTCCCAAAATCTCTGCGTCCATCGGCTCCAAGATGTTCGGTTCCAAGTGCAATTTCACTTGGCATACCTTTGGCTTATCCACAGGAGCTATGTTTTCCAAGGAGAGCCCAGTTTTACCCTCTGTCATCTGTGGGCCACTTTTGGCAAAATATACTTCCCTCTTTCTTTTCAGAGCAAATGTAAGCCCATTCAATTCAGTTCCCATATTGGTTACATTGGGCCAAGATCATGTAGATGCCAAAGAGCAAGATAGGGGAGGAATATGTGGAAGCTCCTGTTGAGCCAACAAGTCCGTTCCCGTTTTCTTTGTATTGACAATGGCCACCTGAAGCCCTTTTTCACATGCCCTAGCTTTCGTCTGCAGGCGCATCCTAGGGGAGAAGATGGGGAACTGCCGGTCCTCCTTTGCGTGGATGAGGAAAGTGCAGCCTCATAGTGCCAGTACAACCAACTCACCAAATCACTCAACCACACTACGCTCTGCTTTGCCTCAAGAAATTCTCCTCGACCTCTGTAATACACACTGAGGGGGCACACACTGGATATCAGAGATTGAGCGTGTGAAAGGTGATCCAAGATGAATTAAAGGTGAGGATGAACCTCACAACGAATAGCAGTAGTTTGAACTGTTGGTTACACAAGCAGCTTGTATCCAATAGAAAAAAGTAAAAAAGATTCTGCCACGGTTTAAATCAATATATGGAATAGAGAGGGTAAGTTCTGTAATGGATAAGGTGAATCTAGTTGGTTAAGGCCGCGAGGCTGCGAGATAGTACAGGATTCAGTAATAAGTTACCTTGTCCAGCAGCTTGTGTTCATCGATCGCAAGCCCTAGCAACACCTCAGAATCACAATCCAAGAAGCGGGCGGGTAGTTGTAGAGCAGACACCGGGACGAGGCGTGCCTCAGGCAAGGTTTACCGGGAGTCACCTCCTTACACTCCAAAGACTCCCAACACTTGACGCAGTCCGCGTCGCCCGCTCCTCTGATGGCTTATGAGTGCGTGAGATAGTAGAAGTGAAAAGAGGACTTCCTCAAAGATCACGTTGCCGTGGCTCGGTATCAACGCAGCAAACGAGGGTTCACTGTTTGCCTTTCTCCCAACACTCCACGCTAGGTTAAATCGTCAAAGCCGGGTCAGTCCCAAAGATGGCACACAATCCTAGGATTCCCATATTCCTTTCCCAATTGCCACAAAATAAATGTATGTTGCACAGAATATCACTGCCTAACGACCGCCCGGAGTCACTCCAGCGTTAGGATGAAAGCAGTTACTATAGCTTAAAGCCCTCTTGCTTCTCGAGGTTTTTTCTTCCGTCACAACTTAAATACCCAGAAATCGCAGTCGATTCCCGCAGCCAAGGGCTGCTATCTGGTACCCAATATTCTGCAAGGTATCTCAAAGGCCTAAACCTGCAGACAATTCCTCAGAGCGGAAGAGCAGAAAAGCAAAAATTACAACATCATGCTATCCTGCAAGAGAGCTCAAAGGCATTAGACTGCAGTCACTCTCTTGAAACAGTGAAAAGTAGAAAAGCAGTGATACCAAGCAGGACATCCGACATGTTGTTTGCCAGGGAAAAACAATTATGAATAAAAACATGTCAAAGATCATAAGTAAGTAGCTCGTGTCAAAGGGGAGAGTCCTCGTATCAAAGGGGAGAGTCCCAATATCTTATGCCGGTGCTCAAATAAGGTCAGCCTGCTTTCCCACCCTTTCACAATGTTCACAACCAGGCAGGGAACAATTTAAGCCGGACTAACCTAGGAGTAAATTGATGAAGATGATGGAACCCCGTACTCTAGTAGGTGCTGGATGTAGTGATTCTCACTGTTTCATGATATATCCTTGAGGGTAGGTACAAGGATGAGCGCTGAGCCAATTGTTTGTGCGTGTTAAGATTTTTGTGCGTAATGAGCAACGTCATTTCCAGTAACATGAAGAAAAAAGCCAACAAGTGTTTTGACCATAGGTCTTTTTCAAGGCTAAGAGCTGCAGATCCGAGTCACCGCCGAGCGTGCTTGCTGAGGCCCCCCTGGCCAATTCCGATGCTATTCAGCACCTTAACCAAGGAATTATTCTCCTGAAAGACACACCTTAGCCATGACAAAGATCTATGTTCGAAACACGTGATGGCTTTTTTCTTCATGTTGCATGCAATTACATTGCTCATTACGCACAAATAACTTGTGCCAATTTAAATCTTAACATACACAAACAATTGGCTCAGGACTCCTCCTTGTACCTACCCTCAAGGATATATCTTGAAACGGTGAGAATGACTACATCCAGCGCCTACTTGAATACGGGGTTCCACCATCTTCATCAATTCCAAAACTAACAGGATTCAGGAGCTTGTCCTATAGGAGCCCTGGAATGGCAGCAGGACCCAACAGACCTCCATCAACATAGCGCAGGGATCCGTCATCCCCTAAACTTCCTCTCCCTCAACTACACATAACCTAGGAGTAACCTAGAGTCCTTTCTTGGGTTCTGGCTAGGCGTGCTTTTAACAGCGGGTCAACAGGTGAAAAGGATATACATGTCAATCCCAGGTTTGAAAGTATGAATGAGGATGCCAGTGCGAGGGAGCTCAAAGGCAGAAGCCCACAGTCGCTCCCTTGCAGAATTGCGCCGATGTGACCAAGGCACAATCAGAAAATGAGAATCGATTACCGTTCTCTGTTATCTGTGCCTGAGTGCATCAACAAAGATGTCCAGCAGCCCACAGAACACGGAACAGTTAGCGAAGACACTTTGTGCTAAGAGCTGGATTATATAACGCCACCTCTTTGAAGTGGTTAAAGGGACAGCTACGGTTCTTGCTGCAATGGTTTCCCCAAGTACAGTTCTCTGGAAACAAGTCATACGGAACACTCGGTGAAGACACCAGCCTGGATGCTATTCGAAGTTATTTCTCGGCTCAGTGATAATCATTTAATTGACTTCAAAACAGTGAACCCCCTTAAGTGCTAAGGGCGATTATGCGTGTCGTTTTCGCAGTTTTAAGTAGAGATTTCTGTGGTCATATTGCAGAAGGACTCACTGGTTCTCGAGCGCCAGAATAGAAATGTCTGAGCAGTCACACAGTAGAAATCTGTCGACAGCCTTTGCAGCTCCACTATGCTAGCTCATATACTAAAAGGGCTGTGTGACGTGCAGCGGCCAGTGCAAACTTATAACCGGGCATTGGGCTTCTGAATTATTTTTCATTTACAAATTGCTTCGGTTTGCCATAGTTCTCTCACACTAGTTCAACTTTCACTCTACCAAAAAATAGTATAATGACAAGCCAATGTGCTTTTTGGCTGTTACAAACATGAACATGGACTCCCACCACACCCCCCCTCCCACCCCCGGCCCCTCCCTGTCAATGCGACACCTACATTCCCCTGCTCACGGGACTGTCTCTCCGACTTGCTTATTTCAGTGGCAGTGCTCCTTCCTTGCTAGCGAGGCCCCCTCTTGACAAAGCCCCTATTTTAACTTCCAAGAAAGTCATTCATTGTGTAAGCACACAAGTCCCAGTATCAGCTCCCCTGTGTTATATCCGCCCTACGTCCCGCAGCGCGGTGACGTAGGGCATGTTAATAAAAGCCCCGCCCCCTGAGTGGGAGGCAGTTCCGGGCGAAGCTGAGCCAGCGTGTGTGTGTGTTTCTTTGCACTCCCCTGCCAAGGCCGCGCCCAGGCCATGCGGCCTTCTTGGACCGGAGCCAGCTCCTCGTGCTGGGCCTCCGGCACAACGCAGGACATAACAATGGCGACGAGGAAGTGAGCGAGCATCCACGCGCTCCGGAGACCACACGGTCGCTCCGTATAAATTTTTGGACACCCGGTGGGGGCCTCACGACCACGTGACCCCCACCCCCCAAAAAAAAAAAAAAAAAAAAAAAAAGATTTTTTTTTTTTTCTCTTTTCATCCCCCTTTTCCACACCTCATCCTCGCAGGGTGAAAAAAGAAAAAAAAAAGAGTTTTTTTTCACGGTTCGTCCCAGGCACCACCAGCACATCGTCTCCTGCACCAATCCATCGGAGCACATGTGCCGGTAGGACGCTGCATCACCACAGGGCACGCACGAACCTGAAAGGTAGACACTCGGCGACTGAGCGCACGCATCACCATGGCGACTGGGCTATCTACCCCTGGACCTTCCACACCGTCCAGAATGGCGGCAAACCTGTCCATGGCGTCACCACCGCCTCGCACGCAGGGAAGTTCGTCGACGTTGATCCAACCATTCGACCCATTCACGGACCCATCGTCCAGTGGGCCCAGATGGCAGCTATGGCTACAGAAGTTCGAGATGGCCATGGAATGTAAGGACGTCACGTCATCCAGAAAAATGAAGGCTCATCTACTCCTTAGTGTGGGCGACGAGGTGCTGCGCATCTTTAACTCCCTGGAGGTGGACGACGGCCAAGATGCATACCAGAGCGCGAAGGACGCTCTGACAGCACATTTTCTCCCGCAATTGAATCCAGACTATGAAACCTTCATCTTCTGCACGACCATCCAGGCCACCGACGAGACCCTCGACGCCTACCACACGAGGCTGAGGAAGCTGGCCATGTCGTGTGAGTTTCCGAACACTGAAAGGGAGATTAGGAGGCAAATCATAAATGGAATTCACTCGGAGAAGCTGAGGCGTCTCGTGCTCAGTGAGAAGGGTATCCCTCTACAGCGCATCCTGGAACTGGGCCGACAAAGGGAGCTTGCCCACTCCAGGGCCGCAAACATGGAAGTGACCCTACAAAAACTCCAGCCGTCACTGTCCACAGCATTGGTGGCTCAAATCTCGGACAGACAATCAACGAGGAGCGAATATGGCAGCGGTTACACCCAGAACAGGTGGCAGCCTCGAGCACCAGGACCAACTGAATGTGGATGGTGTGGTGGCCAAAGGCACGGAAGGCGAAATTGCCCGGCGCAAGGCACCACGTGTGTAGCATGTGGCCGGAAGGATCACTACGCGAAAGTGTGCAGATCCGTGAGTACGCCGTTGCAGCCCCCACAAGGATCCCAGGAGAAAGGGTCATCGAAGAAAAAGAAACAAGCCAGCGTGAGGAGGGTAGCGGTAGTCAACTCCTCGACGGAAGAAGAAGGAGATGATCTCTCAGCCCTACGACAAACAGCAGGCCCGGAGAACGAAGGAAAGGGCCGAAAGGTATACTTAGTATCGACACTAAACCAAGGGCCAGCCCAGTCGAAAAGAACCGCCAGGCGACGAAAATGCATGGTCAACATACAAGGCCAGGACATACAAATGACCATCGACACGGGGGCGTCGGTAAACGTCATGCCAACCACCGTTTTCCGAACCCTCGATCCACGACCCGAGCTAAAATCCACAGACACTCGACTATTTGCCTACGGCAGTCGAAAACCTCTACCAGTCATCGGGAGGTTCCGCACCACGCTTGAACATGGTGAACAGAAGCTGTGGTCGAAGATCTACGTCGTCAAGGCGGGAATTGAAAGCCTGTTGAGCGGAGATGCGGCTGAAGACCTGGGCGTGGTAAAATTCATATGCCACGTTGACGACACATCCGAGGTCGAGAACTTTCTCAGGCAGCACCCCATGCTACAGAGGGGGATAGGCTGTCTCAAAGGAAAGACCATCAAACTACATATTGATCAGTCAGTGCAACCACGCGCAGTAAGACACCGACGGACACCTTTCCACATGAGGGAACAAGTCGAGAAGGAGTTAAGGTCACTCGAAGCCGCCGGTATTATCGAAGAAGTCACGGGACCAACACCGTGGGTTTCCCCGATGGTGGTCACCCGGAAGCCCAAACAGCCAGGGAAAGTTCGGATCTGCATTGACATGCGCCTGCCCAATGCAGCCATAAAGAGAGAGCGACACATAACGCCGACAATCGATGAAATCATCACTGACCTCACGGGATCGTGTGTGTTCTCGAAGGTGGACCTAAAGGCGGGGTACCACCAGCTGAAGCTACACAGAGAATCGCGCTACATCACCACGTTCTCAACCCATTTGGGCCTGAGGAGGT
This sequence comes from Ambystoma mexicanum, assembly GCF_040938575.1. Classification (NCBI taxonomy): domain Eukaryota; kingdom Metazoa; phylum Chordata; class Amphibia; order Caudata; family Ambystomatidae; genus Ambystoma; species Ambystoma mexicanum. Next base: position 341,497,166 of record NC_090935.1, on the reverse strand, counting down.
ACAAGCGCCTGAGTTTCGGCATATCGTCGGCCGCGGAGGTTTTTCAACAAACCATCCAGGAGGTCATCAGAGGCATACCAGGGGTACTGAACGTGAGCGATGACATCCTGATACATGCACCAGACATCAAGGAACACATCGTGAGACTGAAAGCACTACTGGGCAGGTTGGAAAGCGCCGGACTCACAATCCATCGAGAAAAGTGCGAATTCCTAAAACCAGAAATTACGTTTTTTGGATACCGGTTCGACCGCACCGGCATATCGCCTGATCCCCAGAAAGTGGCGGACATACAAGCTGCCAGCCCCCCCATGACTCCCACCGAGGTGCGCAGTTTCCTGGGTATGGCCACCTACTGTGGCAGATTCATTCGGAACTTAGCAACACTATCCGAACCACTGAGGGAGCTAACAAAGGCCAGCACCAAGTGGGAATGGGGACCCGAATGCCAGGAGGCATTTGAGAACATAAAAGACTCCCTGTCAACGGACACCAGGATGGCCTACTACGACACGGACCTCCCGACAGAACTATTTGTGGATGCCAGCCCAGTCGGACTCGGAGCAATCTTGATGCAGGTCACGAAAGAGGGTACAAAAAGGTCGATTGCTTATGCATCCAGGGCACTCACTGCAACGGAACAAAGGTACTCCCACATAGAGAAGGAGGCAATTGCCGTTCTATGGGGATGTCGACATTTCCACATGTACCTATATGGGCGCAAGTTCACGGCGATCACCGACCACAAGCCCCTGCTACCAATCTTCATTGGGTCATCGGCACACCCACCAGCCAGAATCACCAAGTGGCTGCTACACCTCCAGCAATATGATTTCGAACTTGTCTACCAACCGGGCAGCGGCAACCCCGCGGACTTCCTGTCGAGACACCCACGACCAGCCACCCAGCAGGAAGTGTTAGTCGCCGAAGAAACGGAGGAGCACATCTGTCAAGTGGTCCACACCATGAGGCCCAGAGCGATAAACATCGAGGACATTACGACAGAAACCCAGAATGACCCATGTTGCGATCTGGTAAAGGATGCCATCTTGTCAGGCAACTGGAAAGACTTCATGTCGCATACACGCAATAGAACCGAGGGGGCCAAGGCGTTCCTAGCAGGCATGTTCACGGTTCGACAAGACCTCTCGATCACTGAGGGAGGGCTCCTGCTAAGGGGTGACCGCATCATCATACCCCCAAGGCTGCAAGACAGGATAGTTGCCCTAGCGCATGAAGGACACCAAGGGTTTGCAAGGACAAAGGCACGGATCCGACACAGGGTTTGGTTCCCTCACATTGACGATCGAGAGGAGGACTTAGTGAACACATGTCTACCCTGCCAAATAACGAGTGGACCCCCTGACCCAGAACCGATCCTATCGGCCGAGCGTGGCCGGGCACGATGGGAAGCGATCAGCATTGACTTTTGCAAAATCAGAGAGGGGCTACATCTACTGGTGGCAATCGATGACCACTCACGATATCCAGAGGTCGAGATACTGGAGTCCACCGCCGCGGAAGTGGTCATCCCGGTGATAGAAAAGATGTTTGCCACCCATGGTCTGCCCACGACCATTAAGAGTGACAATGGACCCCCATTCACAGGGGAGGAATTCAGGTCATACCTACAGGAACTGGGCATCAAATACCACCATATCATGCCAAGGTGGCCGCAAGCTAATGGGGACGTCGAGCGTTTCATGAGAACTATCAACAAGGTACTCCGAGTATCTAAGGCAAACGGCAGCCCATGGAGGATCGACCTGTTCCGTTTCCTAAGGAACTATCGTGTCACCCCCCACAGCACCACGGGCATACCACCCGCTGACCTTATGTTCGGAACTGTCATCAACTCGTCGATTCCCCATCATCCAAGCAGAACCCCTGACGACATCGACCATGCACGTGTGGAAACGAGGAGAACATGTGCCAATGCTCACATGAGCGCCAAGAGAAGAGCAAGGCCCTCGAACCACAGAGTGGGCGACCAAGTCATCATGTTGCGAAACCCCACAAAATCCAAGATGGACACCAGGTATGACGAACTGCCATGGACTATCAGCAACCGGCGTGGGACCATGATAACGGTCACACGGGGAGGTCGGGAAGTAACAAGGAACGCCTCCTGGTGCAAGCCCGTGCCCCAGCACCTCTGGACGGATGGCGAAGGGCACCACGACGACAACGAGCAACAAAGCAGCGACGTGCCGGCGCAAGACCCCCAGGAAGGATCTGCGGGGGATTGCAGCTGGCAATCACCGAGACTACCCAGCAGTGAGGACACATGTACTGAAGGTGAGCAGACTGACGAGCCGAGCGGGGACAGCCCCCAAGCGAAGCGGTACAGCCTGAGAAAGGCCACGAGGCCGCCTGCGAGGCTGAATGACTATGTATGCTAATTTCCCCAGCAGTGGCAGAAGTGTTATAGTTGAGCATGCGGTTTACGTTTATGTTGTTTAGGTCATGTTGAAATAAAGGAGGAATGTTATATCCGCCCTACGTCCCGCAGCGCGGTGACGTAGGGCATGTTAATAAAAGCCCCGCCCCCTGAGTGGGAGGCAGTTCCGGGCGAAGCTGAGCCAGCGTGTGTGTGTGTTTCTTTGCGCTCCCCTGCCAAGGCCGCGCCCAGGCGATGCGGCCTTCTTGGACCGGAGCCAGCCCCTCGTGCTGGGCCTCCGGCACAACGCAGGACATAACACCCTGCACTGCGCCGGCAACCAATGGCGTTAAGCATCTGGAGGTAATGACACTGAGTCCTGGCCAAGGCCCTCTCTTTGCTTGTACCTGATTAGCCTCATGTGGGCAGGCCGTTGGTCCACACCCAAACGCACACCCAAACGCAGTTCTTTACACCACAATCTAAAGTTTCCGTGTTTTTTACACATCTCTCCTTCACCCGTTTATCTTTGAAACTGTCTGCTGTTGACCACTTGAACTGGCATAGCATTGCGCTTGTTAACAGTGAGGCTTTATTCTTTGACTACCACAACCACCAGTGTCACTTGGCTGTGATACGGGGGTGGGTACGCCAGCAAGTAGACCATGATCATGAAAATAAATGAGTGCATTTGTGATTGAACGAGTTTTTAAAAACTTTAGCAACTCAATCTACAGGAGGGCAATGCAAGAAGGCAATGTATTGGTACTCAGTATACAAAAGGGGCATCTGTAGGTAGGCAGAATGGAGTAAAATTGTAGGCACAGAAATACCGCAAATCTTACTGTATTTGCCGTACAGCAAACGGTGTTAAAATGGTATCTTAATTCCATGTCCTTGACAACCTCTCGTGATGCCAAAAACGAGACCTTTGCATGCATTCCTTGAGCTGAACATCACACCCTCAGCGCCTCTCGCTTTTTAGTCATTTCTTCTTTTTTCTCAGTTTTGCAAATAGCTTGAGAGAGATCTGCAGTGTGTAACAATCGTCCTACTGGTAGTGACAGACTGTGCAAATAAACATCTTACAACTAAGTTTGGGGCACGCTGACCTTTAAATGCTGCAAAGCAACAATACAACATTGCAAGTCCTCGTTTGGTAGTTTGTTTTGTATATGTTTTACCATCTATTTCTAAATTTCAAAATATTCATGTACTCCAAGTAATGTAGTAAATGTTAAATGAACTCCCAGCACCCACTGTGTGGATCAAAAAGTAAGCCTTATCGAATTATAACAAATAAGCTTGATCTGTTTGTACTTCCCAGATAACAATACAAACGTAATTTGCATATGTTAACAGTGATACTGCAAAATATTGATACAAATGTCACACTTCATACAAAAATAAATCATCAGGAGAAGGGCACGCAAGAAAACATTCAGTCAAAAGAAAAACTGAGGCAAAACAGAGTGAGTTTCAGTTTTGGGAGACCAGCCCTTTCTGGTTGCTATCTGAAAACGTTGATTATTATTATTATTTTTTTATTACGTAGTTAAATTAATAACTTTATAATACATTTCATCAATCATCATATCAAAGTGTAATAAGTAGAGGTGTGTTCTCCAAAAGGTATATATCTCATTGTTAAAAGGTATTTATCACTTATGCTGTAGCTCAATGCTTCAATGATAGCAATTATATCGTACATTTTGTTCCATAGCCTGGAAAAGTAGATTATGCTTCCTTCGTGATTCCCAGACATGAATAAGTCCTAGAGGTCAGTGGAACTTCCTATTGACTGAAGGCCAGCAGCAGCAATGGCCTTCCGTCGATGGACTGCCTTTGCACCACAATCGAAAAGGAGGTGTTGCGCAGAATCTATCTATCATTTTTACCAGGCTGAGCGCTCGGGTGAATACAGCGTTGTAAAGATCTTCCATTGTTGCCCTCCAGGGCTTTGAAATAACTGCATTGTGCCTGCCATTGATTTGTTCCTGTCCGTGTCTCCTGTTCTCCCGCTTCCCCTTCCCTGTTCTTATCCTCCTCCCTGACCATCTCCCATCCCGCCCACACTCCCCCTAATTGGCTCATCCTACCTTATCACTGACCTTCCCTGGGCAGCCCCTGCCCAGCAGCCCCACGGTTAAGGGCCCTAGGCCAAGGGCAGCTCCTGCTTGGTGGCTCCTCGTTGGTGTCTGCAGGTGTCCGCAGGGGACGTCGGCTGCCAGTCACCTCCCTTCTGACAGCCCTGCTTACCCCCTTCCACTTATCGGCAGGTTATCCCCCTGCTGTTTCAAATTGTATCAATTGCCTGTATCAGTACCACAAATTGCATTGTGAAACCTAGGCCTTTTTCTCCCTCTTTAGGACTCTCAAACTTAGGTGTATCTTCTCTCCTTTCTTAGGATATCAATTTTTCTGAGCTCTCACCCCAAGTGCCATCGTCCTGTCCCATAGCTCCACTCACTTGCCTCTCGCTGCCTTGTCTGTCTATCCTAGGGCCCCACCCCTCTCCGTTCCACCTCCCCCTCTCGCACCTACTCTAAAGGTGCTCTCTGTCTCTCCTATCTTTTCAAACTGCTTCTCTATTGACTATCCTGCTCTCCTCACTAAGTCTGGTAGGAAGAAGTTTAAAAAGGACATCCTGGTCTCCAACCCAGGCCTCCCTATCGCTGACACCTACACCAGTGCCTCCTCCAAGGAAACTCTCACCGACATCCTCTTTGTCGTTTCTTCACCAGACCTCTGTATCCTTCAGATTTTTTCTGTACTATCTCCTCTCTCCTCCTCTCCCATTAATGGTGGCACCCGTTGGGACGCCCTCTGTCCTCCTTCCATTCCTGTAAGGTCATCATTAATGTCTGCTCTAATGGGACCGTCTTGGTCCAAGGCCCCCAGGCCAACCAACATCTCTTTGATAGATGGTTCCCGCGCCTCATCAACTTCCTTTCTTCTCCTGCTGTCCCCTCCCGCCTTTCGCCCACTACCTCGCCTCTCCCTTCTGCCTCCTCCTTGACTACCTTGCCTCCTCCTTCCCTCTCTGCCCCCTCGAGGGCTCCTGCTACACCTCCGAATGGCATACCTATGATCTGCACCCCTCCCCGGAAGTCCTTCAAGGATGGCAACCTTCTCCATATTGCCAATCTAAACTCTCGCTCTGCTGTCAAACATGCCTCTGATATCTGCCGCCTCCTGGAAGAACTTGACCTTGATGTCCTCGGTCTCACCGAGACATGGTTTATGGCCGGCTCTGTCACTAGCTTCAACATTCTCCTGCCTGACGGCTACAAGATCCTCTCCATGCCCAGATCCAACCGCACTGGTGGTGGTGTAGCCCTGATCTCCCCTGAGTGGATTCCTGCCACTGTCACTCCTACGCAGGTCTACTCTTTGTTTAAATTCATCGTCTCCAGGCTCTCTCTCCCCCAGCCACTCCCTTACTGTGGCTACTATCTATCGGCCACCTGGTCAGATTTCTTCCTTCCTCTCTGAGTGGGCGGACTTCTCCTCCTCACTCCTAGCCTCTACCACTCAACTCCTACTTCTTGGAGACTTTAAAATCCACCTGGATGCCTCCTGTCCTCCCTCTGGACTCTTTCGCGACCTCTGCGACTCTCTCTCACTCAATATTCTCCCCTCTGGCCTCACTTTGCAGGGCACACTCTCGATGTTCTGATCTCCTCAGACCTTCCCCTCTCTGTCCCTCTCTCCATTCCTCTCTCCTGGAGTAATCACTTTCTCCAATCCTCCCACCTCACTCTCCCACCCCTCAGGCCAAGCCACCTCCATCACTGCCACCCACCTTCTCGGTCATCCGTCCCATGAAACGCGTGTCAGTTGAGGCTTTCGCTGCCACCTTCTCACCCCTTCCCTCCCTTTGGCGGACTCTCACTCTTACACAGCCCTCTCCACGCTCCACTCTTCTATATCGGATACTCTTGATATCCTTGCCCCTGTCATGAGAATCCACCTAAAGCCCAAAGCCAAGTGTAACTCCTGGTATGACTCCGCCCTCGTCACCCTAAAACGCAAGTGCAGGGTGGCCGAGAGGAAATGGCTTGCCTCATGTTCATCCTCTGACAAACTGGCCTGCCGCCTGCTGCAAAGGCAATACCAGCTCTCTGTCCTCATCAAGAAGAAAGCTCATATCCAAGCCCGCATCTCTGCGGCATCTAACAACTCGGCTGAACTCTTTAAAATCTGCAAGGAACTGGCCAATCCTGCCACATTCTCTAACTCTGCTGTACCTTCCCAGGCCCTCTGCACAGCACTGGCTTCTCACTTCACTTCTAAAACACAGGACATCCTGTCCTCACTCTCCTCCTATCGCCTCCCTCCCTCTATTCCTTGCTCTTCAGCTGGCCCTTCTGCAGCCCCCCCCCTCCTTCTCTGCCTTTTCTCTTTTCTCTGCAGACGAGGTTTCTAGACAAGTATGATCTATGAAAGTCTCGTCGAAACAGGTTCACCCCATCTCCTCCAAAACTATCAAGGACCACATCGACTCCCTAGCTCCTGCCCTGGATGATTTCTGCAATCACTCCTTCACCAATGGAGTCTTCCCATCCCCCCTTAAGCACTCCCTTTTGCACCCTCTTCTTAAGAAACCCTCTGCCGACCCCTCCTCCCCAGCTAACTATCACCCAATCTCCATCACTCCCTTTCTGGGCAAACTCCTGGAGAAACTGGCCATCCCCCAGCTTAATCTCAACACTGAATCAGTTGGCTGTCTTCATGACCATCAGTATGGCTTCAGAGCTGCCAGAAGCATGGAACCTGCTCTCCTGAAAATCCGTGGAGACCTGCACTCCAACCTTGACTCCAACACCTCTTTCGTCCTCATCTTGCTTGATCTCTCTTCTTCCTTTGACACTGTCAATCATGCCATCCTGCTCAACCATCTCTGTGATAACCTGGGTATCACTGGTCAGTCTCTGGCGTAGCTGACTTCTTTCCTCTCCGACCGATCCTCCCAGGTCCAACTTGGGTCCTTCCTCTACGATATCTTTATCTCTACCTGTGGTGTCCCCCAGGGGTCTAACCTCTCTCCCTGGCTTTTCAACCAATACCTGGCATTCCTTGCCCACCGCATCGCCGCTCTTTGCCCCAACTTTCAGTGCTATGCGGATGATAATCAGCTCCTTTTCAGGCTACCCTCGACCTCCTTCTCTCCTTCCCTCATCTCTGATTGTCTGTCTGCCATCCATGAGTGGTGTGCCGCCAATTACCTCTGTCTTAATGCCAGTAAGACTGAGATTCTACTCATCGGCACACCCGCTCCCTCCTTCCCTGCAGCTCTCTGGCCGGCCTCTCTTGCCCCTCTTCCTGCTCCTACCTGCAAGGCAAAAAACCTCTGAGTCATCTTCGACTCCACACTCTCCTTCTCTCCTCACATCTCCGACGTCTCTAAGAAGTCACACTACCAGCTGCACCTCCTCAGAGGTATACTTCCTTGCCTCTCCTTCCCCCAGAAGCTCACTGTCTCCAGATCCCTGGTTCTCTCTAAGCTGGACTATTGTAACAACCTCTATCTAAATCTGCCTGCCTCTACTCTCCGCCCTCTGCAACTGATCCAGAATAGGACTCAAGACTTTTCCTTGGCCTCAAGCCCAGGGATCGTATCTCTCCAGGACTGAAATCTCTTCACTGGCTCCCAGTGGCTACGAGGATTAAGTTCAAAACCCTCTGCATTGTCCACAAGGCCTTCTGTGGCCTGGGGCCGCTATACCTTTAACTCTCTCTTCCTAAATATCTTCCTTCTCGAGCTCTTCGCTCATCCGCATCCAACTCCCTTAGGGTCAGTCGCTTCTCCAAGCAACGAGTTGGTGGTGGATCAATCTCTTCGGCAGGGCCTCCCTCTGGAACAGCTTTCCTGCCTCCCTGAAACTTGAGGAGAACCATCTCCGGTTCCAGAAGCACCTCCAAACCTTCCTCTTTGCCTCTGCTTTCTCTCCCCCTCTCCAGTGCTAAATTCATGGCAGAAACGTCACTGGTTACTTGGCCACCCTTTCTGATTCTCGGGCCCAGGCCCCGCCAGTTGCCCACCCACCTGCACTGCCTCCCTGGCAACCCCTGCACCTGCAAACGGTTTTCTGTATCCCTACAGTCCCCCTACCGGCACTTATATCTGCACTTACCTTGCACTTGCCACCAGTAGCCATTTTTATTTATCTTATTTTATTCTACTATCCCATCTACTGCACTTTCCCTTCTCCCTTCCCCATGCACTTGCGCAATCTGAATGATACCTGGCCTAGTAGGATTGTTGTTCTGTCTTCCCTTTGTTCCCCCTTCCTTGCCTCATCGGCCCTTTGAACACTTGTGTATAGGTGCATTATAAATGCTATATCATATCATATCATATACCAGAGTCACAGCAAAGCCGGCAAAGTCTATGGTGCCTTTCCACCTTAGACGAGCGCCCCGTTGTTTCAAATGATTTGACAGCATTAAACCTAATGCATAGATAGATCCATACTAGATGGTTACAATGAAATTCTGTATATACTTTAGGGTGCATTGTCTTTCCACCATGTATGGGAAAAAACACTCTGCTGTCATTTCTGATGCTAAATCAGTTGTTATGTTGTGTTAAGACTTCTCATAAAGCGCCTGGCCGCCCGAAGGCATCATGGAGCTGGAGAGGAGGAGCAGAAGCCCCACATAGCACCCATCAACCATCAGCCAGATGGTTAGATATATTTTTCAATGCGACAGGTAGCTTGTTCCATAGCTGTGCCACAGCAATTGAGAAGGCACAGCCCCCAATCCGGGAGCAACGGAAGGGCGGTACACAGAGCAGACCAGCTGACTCAGATCTCAGAGAGTGATTCGGAAGGTAGCGTGAAAATTTAGTATGAAGATACTCCGCTCCCTGGTCGTGCAGGGAGCAATGCACAATACAGAGGGCCTTAAATTCGATACATTGGGCTACCGGCAGCAAATGCAAATGGCACAGGACCAGAGAAATATGGGAACCATAAGGTGAACCTGTCGCCACCCGCGCTGCAAACTTCTGAAGGCGGTTCAGTTCACGTACCAGGCCCTTAGGCTGTGCAAGATACCTATAATTTCAATAGTCCAGCCAACTAGATACCAATGCAGTCACAGCCATTGGGCGCAGGGGAAGAAGTGCCATATGGAGAACCTGTTTCAGAATTTTCAAGTGGAAGAACCCAGTCTGACAGACCGATGATATCTGAGCGTCCATAGACAAGGTGACGTTCATCATTACTCCAAAATTCTTAACCTTTGCTCTAGAAACGGAGAGAAAACCAGAGGAAGAGGGCCATAAAGTCGCGATCCAGAGTGAAGGGTCAGGGAAAGAACCCACCACCAGCACCTCAGTTTGTCCCCATTCACCTTCAGCCAATTTAGGCCCATCCACTCCCCCGCAGCTGTCAGGCACCGATGGAGACACGACGATACCTCACCCCGATCAAGATCCTAACGTATCAGGATCTGGGAGTCGTCGGCATACGAATAGCACTTGGCGTCGAAGGAGCGGATAAGGCACACTAAGGGCCAGATGTAAATATTAAAGCAAATGGGGGACAAAGTGGAGCCTTGAGGCTCACCACAGGTGAGATGACATGAATTGGAGAAAAAAGGAGAGAGCAAGAGATATTGAGCGCTGTCCACCAGAAAAGAGGAGAACCAGACTAATCCTTCACTAGATGTACCGACTTGGGCCAGGTGGGATAGCAGGGTAGGATGGTCGACTGTGTTGAAAGCCGCTGATAGGTCTAACAATACCAGGGCTCCGGCCCCCCAGCCCCAAATCCACCAGCCTGGCCATGACATCCTGGACGGAGACAGGACGCTCTCAGCACCCCTGCCTGGCCGAAAGCAAGACTGGGCTGGGTCAAGACAACCAGATAGTTCAAGAAAAGAAAACCAAAGAGGAGAGACCAGTGATTCCAAAAGTTTCAGAGGAGCAGGTAAGAGTGAAATAGGCTGGAAATTAGATGACAAAGAGGAATCTAGCAATGGTTTGTTCAAGAAAGGTATAACCGTTGCAGCTTTTAACTTCAGAGGAGTAAACCCCAATTGACAGAAGGCATTAACGGCATCCCTGATCACTCCTAAAAGGTCAGATGAAATCTCCTTCAAGACTCTCAATGGCACCACTTCGGAAGGTGCACTAGATTTAATCTGTTGACGGGCCTTGTTAACTGACTCTTCAGAAAAGAGGTGAAAGGAAGACCAACCGGCTCGTGTAGTGTCCATCACAGTGTCAGAGGGATTGTTGTCAGAGATAGGTGTACTGGCAGATAATACAGTGTTCACAGAGATAATAGTCTCAATCTTTCTAATAAAAAAGTGAGATAGGGTATTGCATAGCTCATGAGTCGGCTTAGCAGTGGGTGTACAATTTACTGAGGAAGATAGAGATGTAACCACTGCAAATAGGGCCTTAGTCTGACATAACGATGTTTCGATTTTCGAGGCCGTGGAGCTGGCTTTGGTCATATTCATTACACCATTTACATTCCGCTTGTCTAAATTTCAATCTTGCTGACCTCAATTGCTTTGAGAACCACGGCTCAGAAGTTGTCATCTGATCATGGGTATAATTGTCCAAATATGTCCTCATAGTCTGTTTAAATTGGCCGAAGATCATTGCTATGGGTCCATTCTGAGTTTATCATAGATAAGATAGATGTTTAAGTGCACCAAGTGAGGAGTCTTTCATATCGGAAAGCTTTGTAGAGAAGACTTCATTCAGAAGGCCCATGAGAGTATTACTCGCATGGGCAAGCTTCCAGTGGAAGATCAGACTCATTAACAATATTGCCTTTGCCTATAGGTGTAAGGCCAAATTCTAAGTAGAGCATTTCTAATGATACATAGATTGGTAATCGCAGTAGCTGCTTCAGTGTCATTGACTCCATTCTAGCAATGGCTTATGTTGACCCAGATGCTTATGGATCAGTGGTATAACAGATAATCAGTGCTATCTTCATCGAGTACAACTTGATGACAGATCACACTGAATAGCCTCCTCCCCTGTATACAAGTGAGGGAATGGCACCTGATATTTGGGCACTACAGAGTTTTGACTTATTCAGATGTGAGACACCCAATAGTTTTGAGTCAATCACGATGTCCAAATAGGTATATTCACTCACTACCTCAATTGGGGGCCCTTTAAGGTTCCATGTTGAAAGTGCCACTTTTTTGTGTGGTGGATTGAACACAATGATTTTAGTTTTTGGGTGTTTATTCTTAGGGAGTTAGCTACAGAGAAGAACAAGAGGTTGTCGAGAGCAAGTTGTAGGCCATAAAGTGTAAGATACAGGATGACAATGTCGTCGGCCGTCGATGCCGTCGACGATGTCGTCAGCATTGGACCTCATGATTGCCCAGGCATGGTGGTATACATCTGGTGCCAGTTAGGGCAGGGCCCATGTCAGATAGGTACACATTAACAAGCAATGCAGCCAAAGTACAGCCCTATTTAAGGCTGTGTTTTGATCCAACTGGATGTGCTGCCATTACTCTCAAGTCACACTTTAACTCGTGTCTCTTTGTGGAGTTTCATGAGCATTTTCAGTAGGCTCAGAAGAATCTCCCAACTTTGCAATTTCCCCATAGCCTTCCACAATCACCAGTGTCTAAGGCGGCACCGTAGTCGACAAATGCAGGGTAGATGGATCGTCTCCGGATCTCCAGGCATGTTAAATAACGTTACGGGCTAGTATGTTAACTGACGTGGAGCACCACTTATGAAACCCAGTTTGATTCCAGGGGATTATATCAGACTGGTCTGCCCAAGTTGTTAGTTCCTCCAACAATATTTTTGCAAATATCTTGGCGGGAACATTGAGCATGGCCAGGAGTCGATAGTTTCGTGGCTCAGTATGTGGGCCCTTTTTAAATACAGGAAGCAGGACACTATCACTCCAGGCCTGGGGAAGCGGTTGGGTAGAAGCTGTGCAGGAGAACAGGTGGTGTAAAACTTTGAACCACAGATCAATGTTGGATTTTATCAAAAGATTGCACAAACCATCTGGGCCAGGGGCCCATGAAGACTTGCTCTGGCTAATCGATTTAGCCATGTCTGGTATGCTGTTCTTATATTCCCTTTCCAGACTGTAGAGGAGGAAACGATTGTGCCAACTTAGTACCACCAAGCATATCGCTGATATAGGCGATCCAGCCGGCATCAGGCACACCAACAATTACTGAGAAGCAGATCTTATTCTCATTATTAATGATCTGCCAGAATTTTCTAGAGTCGTTTATTTGAACACTCCAGACTAGGTTCCTCCATTTCCTGCATGCCCGTTGGTGGTGATGTCATCAAGCCACTTGTTGTAGTTAGCCCTTATTATTCTCCACTGTATGGCATGCTCAGCGTTGTCATCCTTATGTATAGCCAGCAGCGCAACTCTCTGTGAATAGCCTTTTTTTGTCACTAATCAGTTTGTCATGGCTGTGCTTACGGTATTCTTCAGTCCAGAGGCCAGTCATTTATTTCCCGTTTCTTTGGAGAACATGGCTTTATTAATAGCATGCACACATTCCTGTTATTTAGCTAGTGCAGAGTGACCTACCTTTATTTCAATGTCCCTTAGATTGGTTGGATCAGAGGGGCAAAACTTACCAAACACATACAGTAGAATTGCTATGGCTGATTCAAGTTTAGTTGACGACCATTTGTTGCTTGTCGTGGCATTATTAAGTGAGACAGTCCCCGTTATTTGAGTAACGATTTGTCTTTGTTCTATATCATGACTCAGTACTAATGGAAGATGATCACGTTCATGATGTTGTAATATGGACAAATCAGTTAACAATGATGAATTGTTCATAACAAAGACATAATCAATAATGCTGGAGCTACTGACAGAGTGTCTTGTATGTTGCGGGGGACAATCAGATGGTCGAGTTCCGATCATCATTTTAAACGTTCATGAGTATAACAAAGTTGCCCAGTTGATTCCACAGGGGCAAGTGTGATTAAGCTTAGATCTTTCTGTTGGTCCGGAATGAGATGGTACATTGGACATCTCCTCTTGATTGTCATAACTTGGTTGTCAAGAGTTAAACACACCACACATGATAATGGGAACACTGGTGGTATCAGCTTCAAACTAATCTTCCATTCCTTTAAGAATAGTCACATGGGGTGCAATGTAAGGAGGATCATATAGTGTGATAATGAATATTTTGTTCTGCTCCCAGTGACACGCAGTAGTCATTTTGCCTATCAAGATGTTCAGTGACAGGCTTTGGACTTCTATCACTGTGTGAGTTGTCTTTACACCAATTAACAAGCCACCTTTTGGTCTCCATTTCTTACCTTTGATGGCCAATTTTTGGATGATAGTCCAGCCATGTGTGGCTGGACTATCCTGCAATGCAACTATATTAAATCTGTCTACATGGCCAAACACTCAAGTGTGGCCTTGAGTGTTCCAATTTAGGGCAAGGGATAGGTTGTTAGGGGCATTGCTGGTGTCACTTTTCTATCAGACCAGCTAGCCATTCCCAATGATCTTCGTTGTTGCAGTGGCCTTGTCCCTCACTTCCTAGTAGAGGCTTGGTGGTCTAATGAGGAGGCCTGATGTTCGTCCTGTGATGTCAGTTTTCTGCCGTCGTGGGCAGTCAGGTTTGGGGTTCTTTTAGAAAGTAGTGAAGTAACTTCATAACCAGCACGAAAAAAGAACGGAGAATATTCCATTGCGTAGTCCACCATTCCATCAGGGAAGAAGTGGACAATTGAAGTTACGTCTTTGGTATCTTCGCATTGATTCACGATTTTGATATCGTCTGGACAGATAATTCGCAGGGGTATTACTGTTTGGAATAGCACCTTGACCTGCATCCGGTTCAGATAGCCATATCAATCTTTCCAAAAAAGATTTTTTATTTGCAATGCTTTTTCTACGTGCTCGTGCTGAGAGCGAAGAAGTGGTCTCATTATACTCTCCTGGTTAGGACCCTCTAGCTTCATTGCCAAAACATTCTCTTCTTGGGGGTCTGAGAGCTCTGTAATACTTTCAGTTATTGCAGCAAATGCCACAGTTGGTGGTAAAGGGCCCTCTTTTGGACCTTTAAGCATACCGTCATTTGTTGCTATTGTTGGCACAGGTGTATTAAATAAGTGTTTTAGGTTATAGACGGGTACATTTTTATTGGACCGGTTTCCACCATTTGCTAGCCCCAGCTTTTGTTGATTTTTCTGTATACCTCTTTTCTTTTTACCCAGCACCTCTCTAACGGCAGGTAATTGAGTTTTAACCTGGGAGACAGGTTTAGTGGGCTGGGTTGTGTTTTAGCTATTTACTCATTAGCGTGCATCTGTGTGTTGTTTAAGTTCGTAATGCAGAAAGATGTTTGTACTGCATCATTAGAGATTGTTTTCCTTATTTGTTTCTCTTCTCTATTAGGCATCAAGACTTCTTGGTTTAAACTGGAAACTTCTTTCTCAGCCACTGATGAGTTCTATGGAGCTGAGTATTCCAGGTTTACATGTCCCGAGACCATACTAGTAGAAGGCAGGCACGTAATTACTGGCTCATTAATCAAAAGGCTTATGTTCTGTTTATTTAGTCCATGAAAGACAGAGAACATCCCACTTAGTTCAACTCCAGTGGCTGGATCAGACAATGCTGTGGGGGTTCGTTTTTGATTATTATTTCCATATATCTTGGCTTGGCGGATGACTCGCATTTTTTCATTGTATGACGAACTGCCAGCCCACATAACACCATAGGTTCAGCTGAGACAGCCGTGGTAGTGGATGGGGTGTCCTGGGGTGATGACGACGGCTGTGGGAGTAGATGTAAAGCCCGCAGTTGGTTTACATTGGCCTCTATTTCTGTTAACTGCGATACTTGCGCCCGATGTAGCAGTTCCAGGAACTTTACTGCTTGTGTTAAAGCAGTGAATTGTAGCTCTTGTGTTGTTGAGCGGGACAAGATTTCTTCGGTGTTAGAGAGTAAAGTCATGAGCAGGTTCTCAAGAACGCCAAACATGGCAGTAGAATTAAGGCAGCTAGTGCGTGCCACGTGGTTGGCTCCTTAATGACACAGAAAGGTTTGGAGAAGCAGTAAGGAATCCATCTTGATGTGGCCCAGGTTTGCAAAATAAGGCTGAGAATGGATCAGTCATGTTGATTGATAAGTTCAAATCTTGCAAAGCCGTAGTGGGGTAAATCTCTGCATGAAGCTCCACTTTGCTGCCCGTGACCGCCCCTGCCAGCAAAATACATGATTTTGTATCAGCTTCCCAAGATACATCAGTGGGGATGCCAGAGTGGGGTAAATGATGCATACCCACTTCTTTTGTCTCACAGTCAGTGCAGCTTTCCCAAGTGTCAATATTGGTAAAGACACCTGGTTTGACACCCAGTATGACATTGGCATGTGTGGCGTTTAGCTTTGGCTGGGGAACAGTGGTCCCTAATAGTGCCATAGTTACGTTTTCAATTAATTTAGTTCTGAGGCACGGCACCATGTTAATCAGTTCAGCCATCCACTGCGAACTGAAGTCAGTAGCAGTTCTCGCAGAGAGTTCAACAGGCAGTATAGCAGAAGGTAACTCACCATATTGTCGTATCATTGAATCATTATTACTCAGATGTGCAGCCGGAAAATCCTCAATCGTAGAGCCAAGCAAAAATGTTATGCGAGGACAAGGTTTTGACGAACCTTTGTGGGGGACAGATTTTCTAGTTAGACCGGCTGTCAGAAGGAGGGTGTATGTTGAAAATGATAAGTCGTCTGATGAACTAGGCCTGGTGACATTCGACTCATCCTCCAGTGCAATGTCGCTAGTTTGAATCTCTGTCACCAGATCAGCATTAGCTAAATGGGCCGTGCGAAGGAGGCGCAGTAGCTTAGTAGCAGTCGCACAACGTGACCCCATCACTGAGTGTACAATGACTATTCATTTGGCATACTTCGCAGTCCGGACAGCGAGCGGCCCAGAAGCCTTACGCTTCATTGTGCTTTCCTTCAGTGATGTGTAACAAAGTATGACAAAGTGTGGGAGAGCAGTCTTACTGCATGTAATAAGGCCAGTAGCAGCAATGCAGCGTTACTCCTGATGTTAAAACCTCTGGCGAAAACGCAGAAGCACGGAAGCAGGGAAGCACAAACACCAAAATACTCTGCAACTCTTCCTTGATTCCCTGGGCTCAAAACTCGGGGATATAGGAAATTATCTCTCCATGTGCACGTAGGAGAATCGTCAATCCGCACCATGATCTCGAATGCTCACTCTCCAAACTCACAGGAAACTATTCAGTAACATGGTGGATATATCTGATTATGTAACACTGGCTTCACCATAGCCCTTACTCTGAACTAATCTATCCTGTCAGATTATTCTTCATAGATGAAATCTGGTTAATTGACACTCCTGGGAAAGGATGCAATGCATTGATGATGGCCATCAAATCCAGACATTCCTGCCCAGGCCAATCCTGGGCAGGAATTGGTGCAGTGATCATGGGGGTACTTTTCCCACAGCTGGATCTTTGTCCATCACAAAGCCAGGTCAATAAAGATGTAAGGGCCAAAATGACCCGCATTCCCATACGCTCTATCTTCCACACTGAAGAATCCACCCTCTCTTACAAGATTCATCTGCTTCCTGCATACCGCAGCAGATAAGTTTCTCTGACCTATTTTTACAAAATGCATTAACAGGCAGTAAACCGGCTATCCCTTTTGGAAGCCAAATAGTAGAGCACCAAATCTGTTCAGTTTATGGACCATGAAATGATGGGGTTTTTATTTGGTGCAAAAATTAAGAATAATAATTCTTTGTCAAAGGTTTGCTAGCTCATCTACTGAGTGAGACACTGCACCACATACATACTTTACTGATGATGCCCAACAAGGCAAACACATGCATCTTTGGTTGCTGTTGGTATTCTTGATCAAAGGAGAATTTCAAAGCATTTTGGTTTCTAGACTGCCCTTGGGTGAGTGACCAGACTGATATGCCAATGGTCAGTTAGCCTTTGGTAAGGCAAAGTGAGCTAAAGCCTGCTTGTAGACCCTCCTGAGTGGATAACACAGCAGAGAAGAGG
Source organism: Ambystoma mexicanum (assembly GCF_040938575.1). Lineage (NCBI taxonomy): Eukaryota > Metazoa > Chordata > Amphibia > Caudata > Ambystomatidae > Ambystoma > Ambystoma mexicanum. The sequence continues at coordinate 341,479,737 of NC_090935.1, read as the reverse complement.
TTCATTCTCCTTGTTCATTCTCAGAAGAAGGGCTATCATATTTGTTGATAATTATTAGTTGATAGCTAATTTCACAATACATTAGAAATGTATTAGAAATGATCAGTCAATAGATCCAAACCTAAATAATATGTGTCAGTGATTAAACACTTTGCCAGTTTCTAATGAAGCATGTGGTTACCCAGTGGTTACCCAGTCACCCAACATTCATTGCTGTTTTCACACATGAATATTCAATAACTCTGATACTTCATTACTATGACATAATCCAATAAAACTGTATTCCTCAAAAGCATACTACATAACATTTAGACAACGCCTTTTGGTTTTAGAATACATGCCAACTTCAGTGATTAATATGTTTTCTTGATGGATATGGATTCTTTTTACCGTGCAATGGAGGATACACTTTCCCAAGATTTGTATACACGACACACAAGGATGTTGGTAGTCACTAGTGGCAGCAATTGATGGAACTGTTTTGTGCCCTCTCCTGTGGACTATGTTTTCACCAATTCACCTTTTTCTAGTTTTAGTACATGTTGTTTGTGTGTACTAGCAGTCAATATTCATTAATATGAAGCTGTCTGTAGTTTCAATGAAGATTGTTCAAAAAACATACAGCAATGATCTTCCACACAATTCATCTCCTGATTGGGAGCCCTTGCTGTACTACCAAGCTGGTTAAATGGAATCTCTTGGTTCCGGGGAAGGCATTATTCTCTCAGCGTTCTGCCATGGAAGTTGCAGTTGGTAGCCCTTTATGCAGGGCCGTTTATGATTAGTTGCAGTAATCCAACCTTAAAAAGTTGACAGCTTGGGTCATCTTGTCTATTCTCTGCATTTCCGGATATATGGTCATTTTTTCAGTGCTGTGAGTCGAGAGATGAGATTGTTTTGTGGAATGTCAGATAACAGTCAGATGGTTCTAGTATCTCTCCCCTCATGAAGGTTTCTGTAGTTCTTTGGTATCTGATGTCAGTTTAGTTCATATGGAGTAGATTACTGTATTCGGTGTAAAATGACTATCGAGCTGCCACTAAGTAAGTAGTCTGAGCAGAAAGGGAATTTGGGATGATAATTTTCTGGGTTGGAAGAGTGTTCATAGTTTTTTTAGTAATGGGGAAGGGGAAGCCTTTTTGCTGTACCATTTCACCTCTCTGTAAGGAAGCATTACACAAAGTCATCTCACTTTGCATCAGTAAATAACTGGATTAGTGAATCACCTCCTGGAAGATGTTAGCAGACCAATGAAGCCTGTGAGCAGTGGACGGCTTGATCCTACATGTGATTTTGCTTAATTCTCTCTCAGGGATTTCATTCAAGGAGAGGAATTGTGACATGGTATGTCTAACTAAAAAATGGGCCATGTTAGATCTTTTCTAACAGTAGATATTCTCCTGTATACTGTGAACGGTCAGCAACATTTGGATGATTGTTCAAAATATGCCATTTCATTAAATTATAAATGTTATTAAACTCCTCACTATCCCTACTCTGATGAGGATTTCCCTGCCAATCAATCATGTCTGGCCCTCACACTAAACATCAAATACACAAAGAAATATATGGCAATGCAAATAACATAAACAATAATATTCACAGTTTCTTGATAATCTCTTAGTAACCTGGGTGAGCACCCATCCCCAGGATTCAAGGTAATTTCAGTTCCAATGTTCAACACACTCTGAACAGAAGATCAGCCTCTTTGCCTTCTTGTCTGCCTGCCACCAATAACAACCAAATATTGCCTTTGGGACACACTTCTCTCTTTCTCCTACAGTCTTTGGCAATGTAGGTCTTATCAATTTCAAATAAGTTTATAAGTAACAAGAACCCCTGCCCCAACATTGCCTTTATCTGTCAACCAACTATTTGCCAGTATAAATACCCAGAAGTGTTGGTGCCACTCTTTTGGCTTCAGGTAATGCTTGCACAATTGTATCTTAGGCAATGATGAAGTTCTATTTGACTCACAGTGCTGTTTAGACTACTCTCTGTCTGTGGAAAAGGCTGGTTTCAGTCTCAATTGGGGAAATACCTGGTTCATTCTTGGCTTGGGCAATGCTGCTCTCTCTCCAACTTCAAATACAATGTTTAAATACTTGACTTTGCTTTAGTAGCAACTGTTGACTGTGTGCATAAAGATTCAGAGGTTACTCTTCCTCCAAAAATCTTAATTAGGTACATCCAACTACTTCTTCATGTGCTTTGCAGAGTTGAAAGTTTAACAATTGCTTGTGTAGCATTCGCTCTTCACGCGAGTGAAATAGAAATGATCCGATCACACGTAAGTGCTACAATTCAAGTGTCCCATCGTTAAAGACTCAACAAGCAACTCCGCAACACTTCTGCTCTTATGCGAGTGATTATTAAACTGGATACTGTTCCCGACAGCTCTTGCACAAGAAATCATAACACCTGGTTTAACTCACCGGCTTCTGTGTTCCTTTCTCCACATGTTGCACAACTTCTACAGCTTCGAGCTTCACTTGGGACCCACACCGTTCCTCGCTGAAGGCTTCTCTGGTCTGGCCACTCTATTAAGGAGCCCCTCTCGCTCCTCTGACTTATGGATTCACCACAGTCGCTCACCATGGTCTCTGACATGCTTTGTTGCTGTGCAATTTCTGCAATTAGGCTCACATGGGGAAAGGCAGACTTTCTGCACACCTTCTGCTGTGCAGCCTCTGCACACCAGAGTTTGGGGGAACACAGCCATCACAGGACAAGCAGGTGAAATCTGCTACATCAGAGTCCCAGCGTCATGGCGTCAATTTGGTTCTACCACTTCTGCCTGGATTGCCAACACTGTGCATTACTCCTTCAGCTTCTGCTACTACGACAAACACCCCAGCCACAGTTCCAGCTCCTCCTAATTGCCTGCACTTGAGGGGGCCTTTCAAGCTTCTCTGCTTCCCTCAGGTGTGGGCTAGCAGGCTTAATTGCCCGACTACAACTACAGCATGACTATTCAGCCCTCTTTTCATCCCAGTAGTGATGGGATTATGGGACATGTAGTCCTCAACAACAAAGACTTTCTGACTTCTTCTGTTGTACCATTCAAAATGTGGAGTTATGGGTAAAGTTAAACATGGGGTTTTCCCAGTCTTCCTGCCATGTTTTCCCCACCCCTGTGATCCTCCCACGGAACACCAACCCCAGGGTCGGCACCAGGAAGCGTCTGTCTTTCCCTGGCTACATGAGAAGGGTACCAGGCCAGGGTTCAGGAAGGAATCATTACTGGTTCATCACAATACTCACCACATTTTCTTATAAAACTATTGCTATTGCTAACTATTTTACAATGGAGCTCCTTCAAGAGACTAAGAGTTGTCAACACTTGTTCTGGGTTTCTGAGTTCACTGAACATTTTAAAGGCTTCTGTAGGCATTTGGGCACCAGGAATCCTATTTTGAAAAAAGAGTTTCTTCGTCCTATGGTAGACCCTTTTACACATTTCACCTCTCCTTTCGACATATATGTTTTCTGCAACTCTCAAATACAATCTAGTTTCTTAATGCTCTCTTCATCACTGCCAATTCTAGGTCAACATATTTGTTAACCCTTTTCACTTGAGATTGTAGCTTTCTAGAGATGGGTAGAGAAATAATATCTAATGTCCTCAGCATCTCTGAATCCTCAGAATCATGCCAGGGATGATTTCTTCTAAATCAATAGAACTGGGAGTTCAAAGGTTTTACTAAAAGCTTTTTTTTGGTAACTCTGTGTAGTGCTGAGTAGCACATTAAGATTAGCTTGTCTATTTTAGTTATACGATAACTCAACTTAATATCAGCCCATTCATTCAACAAGAATTGGTCTGAACCACGGAAGACGCCTATGGTTAGTGTCCGTGAGTGTAGATAATAGCAAGGGAATAACCCTCCCTATTAGTAGACTTTGTGACCTGAGGAATGAAGCCTGGGTTATTAATTGTTTGTATGAGGAATGAAGCCCTATGTAGATGCCACCTAATATGATGGGAGGTGGTTTGTATGCTTACTAAAAAATCAGCTAATTTTTTTAATTATGTGTTAATTCCCTGTGGGGCATCGGCTACCACTATAATTTGGGGTACAGTAGGGTTTAAAAAGCATTTACACAAAGTTTCTGAATTATTAATGCAGAACCACCTGTGTCAGTGTGACTCTGTTTTACATTTGGGTAAATTAGGGCAATGCCTCCTCCTTTTTTTCTGGTTCTATTTTCAACATGTCAGGAGATCATGAGGAATCAGAATGCTGACTGTTGAGATTCAAATATCCGAGAACCAACCTTCTGCCAGTTCAATGAAGTCTGTATGTTCATTTTCCATAATTATATTGATGATGGCTTTGTTCATGAGCTAATCTACAATTCAGAATTGCAAAGACAATTTTGGCGGGGTTATTCTCAGTTCTATCTTGTTTTTGTTTGTTTGTTTTATTCACTTTTTATGTGCGCCAGACCCAGGGGTAGCAGGGCGCGGTGGCAAGAAAATGCAAACCTTACAGGTTACATCAAAGCATAGCGTACAATATAAAATACAGTGATTACAAAGTATACAAGATTCGAGAAAGGTCAATCCAGTTACAGGTTACATCCTGGCAGAATGTACAGTAGAAAATACCGTGAGGTCATGGGACACAGATACTTACAAAATATACAAGGTTCGAATGCGGGCAATCGGGTTGAAGGTGACATAGGTCATGTGAGTCAATTAATCGGTTAGGGATGCATTAGTATACAGGTCAGGATCGAATTTTGCTCCCAGATCAGTAGGGGGAAGAGATTTAGGCTGTTGTCCTTTGGAAAATGTCTTTCCTGTTTCCCAGAATTTGGGGTTGCTCCTGGTGGTTGAGCTGGAAATACTGGGGTATGTTTTGGGTCTAACAGATTCTCTCCCTGTTGCTCAGTCCTGTCAGGCAGTCTTACTGTGGCATAAAGCACTGTACAAGCAAGAAAGTGTGTTATAGCATTATGGTAGTAGTCAAAACAAAGTAACATTACACAACATGTTGTGGGATTGTGTTAAATTGAAGGATTTCTGGAATAGAATTGTGAAGGTAATGAATGCTGTCGTGGGTGAAGAAATGGAATACAACTTTGAAACATTGATCCTTGTGGATGATACAGAGGGATTTGAATTTAATTCGTGAAGCAACCAGGAGACAGTGAAGACGTTTTAGGGCAGAAAAGATGTGTCTCTGGGCTTGAGGCCAAGGATAAGTCTTGCTGCCCTATTCTGGATTAGTTGGAGGGGTAGCAGAGTGGAAGAAGGTAGATTCAGGAGGAGGCTGTTTCAACAGTCAAGCCTAGAGAGAACCAGGGCTCGGGGAACATTGAGCTTCTGGGGGAAGGTGAAAAAATGTAAAATTCCTTTGAGAAGGAAGAGCTGAAAGTGGGACTTCTTGGCAATGCCCTGAGTGTAAGGGAGGAAGGAAAGAGAGGAGATGGAGATGACTCCAAGGCTTTGGCCTTCAGAAGAAGGAGAAGGGGCTGAGCCCATGGAGGAAGGCCAGAGAGAAGAGAAGAAGTCGGGGCAGGGGTCCCAATGGCAAGGATCTCCGTTTTGCTGGCATTGAGGCAGAGATCATTAGAAGTGCACCAGTCCTGGATGGCAGATAGGCAGTTAGGGGTGAAGGAAGGTGCAAGAGGGTCAGCAGGAAGTTTGAAAAAGAGTTGTGTGTCATCTGCATAACATTGGAAGTTGGGGGAGAAGGAGGAGATGAGGAGTGCCAGCTGAGTAAGGTAGATACAAAAGAGCCAGGGGGAGAGGATAGAGCCCTGGGGGACACCACATGAGAAGAGAAGAGAGAATTAGAAGAGGAGAAGGTGCCCAGGATGACCTGGGAGGAGCGGTCAGTTAGGAAGCAGGTCAGCCAGTCCAGTGCCCCTTTCCAAGATACTAAGGGTGTTATGGACCCTTTGTATGAGGATGGAGTGGTTGACCATGTCAAACGCAAAGGAGATATCAAGTAGGATGAGGACAGCTGTGGAGTTGAAATTGAGGGATGAAAGCAGTTCTTCGAAGGTGTTCAGATGTTCAGTTTCCATGCCGCTGGATGCTCAGAATCAAGATTAGTGGCTGTGAAGACCATCAACAAGTTCGGTGTGAAAGTTGAGTTGGGGCTAAGGACAACTTCTCCAGCAGTTCCCCCAGGAAGGGGATGATGGAGATAGGGTGGTAGTTGCCTTTACAGGTAGGGTCTGCTGAGGTGTGTATTTAGGAGGGGGTGCACAAGGGAGTGCTTGAGGGAGGAGGGGAAGAACCAGAGGCAAAAGAGTGGTTGCAGAGGTTAGTGAGTGCAGGGCTAAGAAAGCCAATTTTTTCCTTGATGGTTATGGATGAGCAAGGGGTTTGGAAGAGACCTTCATGGAGCAGACCACTCTGGTGACATCTTCAGGTGTGACCGGGGCGAAGGAGGGGAAGGAGGAAGGAGGAGGGTGAGGGGCCAAGGAGGGGAAGGGGGGCTGGGATGGGTTTGGAGGGTGAGTACCAAGGCTGTTCATGATATCCTGAATTTTGGTGGTGAAGTGGGTGGCCAGTGTATTGCAGAGGGCCTTGGAAGGAAGAGGGGAGGAAGTGACTGAGGAAGGGTTGGCTAGTTCCCTGCAGATTTTGGAAAGTTCAGCCGTGTTGTTGGATGCACCAGATACCCATGCCTGAATGGGGGTAATTTTCTTGGCACGGATGGTGAGCCTTTGGAGCAAGCGGCAGGCCAGTTGTCAGAGGGTGAGCCTGAAGTTTGCTACTTCAGTTCCACCGCTCTGGACTTTAATTTCAGGGCTGCAAGATTAGAGTTGTACCAGGTTTTACACTTAGAGGCGGGTTTCAGGTGGATCCTCATGACTGGGGCGAGAATGTCAAGAGTGTTGGTAAAGGACAGGTGGAAGTTGGTGAGAGCAGTGTCAATGGTTGAGTCTGTTTTAGGGGGTAAGGGAGGACAAAGGTGGAATTGAAGGCAGAAGCCGACACTCGTTTCATCGGACAGGTGTTCGTGAATGAGGTAGGCAGGGCTTTAGGGGGTGCGGTCTGCGGGCCAAAGGGACCAAGATAGAGGAGAGAAGAGAGTGGTCTGACCAAGAGAGAAGAGTGACCAGAGGAAATGAGAGAGGTCAGGGTGGATGAGGGCATCCAGTCTCTGTTCAGTGGAGTGGGTTGGACCAGAAGGGAGAATGGAGAGTGATAGATAGGTGCAGAGGTCAATGACAAGAGTGGATGCTGTGCCAGGAGAGACCAACTGGAAGTTGAAATAACCCATGAAGAGCAGATTGGAGGAGGTTGAAAGTAAGGAGGAGCAGAAAACAGCCCATACAGGGAGGAAAAGGGAGGTAGCACCTGGAGGTCGGTAAACATGATCAAGGTGGAAGAGGGAGAGATGACCAACTTGTAAACCAGGCTCTCAAAGGAAGAGCTGGGTGGGTAAGATGGAAAAAGGAACCCACTCAGGGAAGATTAAGGCAACCACACCACCAGCACAGTGATGGTGGGACTTGGAAATTATCTTGAAGCTGTCAGGTAGGAGGGAGTCAAAAGCAGTGACTGAGCTGGCATTGAACCATGTCTTGGTAAGAGCGAGAATGTCAAGGTCAGTGTCTTCGAGAAGGAGGCAGATGATCAGCAGAGTGTTTGCTGGCTGAACGGGTGCTAAGAGTCGGCAGGTTGAGATGGGCTCTGCCCTTAAAGGTTTTCTGAGGTGGAGTACAGGGGTGTGGTACTGCAGTCAGAGGGGGAAGGACAGAGAGGGTGGTAGGGGGAGAGGCAGGAGAAGGAAGAACATTAATGAGGGACATCAGGATCCGGTCAAATAGAAGGAGATTGGCTTGATGACCCTGAACCAGGGTAGTGCTAGTGTGGTAGATATAAATGATGCAGTGTGAAGATGAAAAGCTGGCCAAGAGGACTTCCCACTTGGTGCCACCATTAATGGGAGATGATGTGAAAGGAGAGAGAGTAGAGGTGAGGTGAGAAGTCCATAGATCTGGAGAGGGAACAGAGAAAAGGATATCAGTAAAAATCTCTCTGGAAGATGCACCAACGTAGCTGTCACAATGGAACGGCCAGGATTTGCACCCAGTATGTCTTTTTTATGCTTTTTCCATGTGGGGAGGATAGGTGAAAGTGTAGCAGTTAGAGAAGATAGGGACGATGGTGAGTGCCATCTCAGAGGGAGAGGATAGATGAGAGAAGGAAGAAGGGCGCTTACTCCAAGGCTGCCTAGTAGTTAAAGAGGGCACAAGTACAAATGCAGAGCAATAGGTGGGGTGCAGGATTCAATTTTTAAAAGGATCACAATGCAGTGTACAAAATGGATGCAAGATGAAAAGCACAACTACCTAGATACGATTTGTAAAAATGGATCATGAATGAATGCAGTACACAAAATGGATGCGAGATGAAAAGCACACCCACCTAGAAACGATTTGTAAAAATGGATCTTGAATGAATGCAGTACACAAAATGGATGCGAGGTGAAAAGCACACCCATCTAGATACAATTTTTAAAAAGGGATCACAAATGAATTCAGTACACAAAATGGATGAAAGATGAAAAGCACACCACGTAGATATGATTTTAAAAAATGGATTACAAATGAATGCACTACACAAAAATGTAAGCGAGATGAAAGCACACCCCTAGATCCGATTTTTTAAAATGGATCACAAATGAAAGCAGTACACAAAAACGGATGTGAGATGAGAAGCAAACCCACCTAGATATGATTTTTAAAAATGGATCAAATGAATGCAGTGCACAAAATGGACGCAAGATGAAAAGGCACACCCACCTAGATACAATATATTATAAAATGTATCACAAATGAATGAAGTGTACAACAGAGATGCATGATGGATAAAAGGACGAAGCATAACTTGAAATGAATTAACCTTTGTAACACAGAGTGCAGTGAAGAAAATAGGTGGTTGAGGGAGCAAAAGTCAGAATACGATAGGCACAGAATATGGTTAAGGAGATAGCTGGAGGAAGCAGTAGGACAGTTCAGCCATCACTCACAATTGAGCTGAAATGGAGTCTGGATGTAATGTGAACCAAGTTTGTGCAGGAGCAGCGTTGTTTGTGGAAGGGCACAAAGGATGGAAGTGGCCCTCCCACGCCCCTCCAGGCTCAGACAGGGCCTTGGTGTGGGCCTTGGGAGGGGGCCAGCATTCGCATTCGCCTGCCGGCTTCCGTGATAGGCCAACTAAAGGAGGGACATGGCCAATCACAAAGCAGTCCAATTAGGCCATCCCAGCAAGGCTTACCTACTGGGTGTAATGGATAAACCACTCCGGTGTCCTCGAGGTGGAGTGGGGGCCGCTGGTCCTTCTACGGTAGATGGCAGGATGAAAGAGAGAGGATAGGCAATCATTGGGCCTAGTCTGGTCCTTGGGAGGGAGAAATCATTCATTTGATCCATTTTTAAAAATCATATCTAGGTGGGTTTGCTTCTCATCTCACATCCGTTTTTGTGTACTGCTTTCATTTGTGATCCATTTTAAAAAATCGTATCTAGGGGTGTGCTTTCATCTCGCTTACATTTTTGTGTAGTGCATTCATTTGTAATCCATTTTTTAAAAAATGCATTCACCTGCCGGCTTCCGTGATAGGCCAACAAAAGGGAGGACAAGGCCAATCACGAAGCAGCCGATTCAGTCAAGGCATGCACACTGGTACATGCTATTTGGCGGCAGCCGTGATTGAATATGGAAGAAAGGCCGCAGTGAGTGTGCCAGATGGTCTCTCTGCATGTAACACAGGACATCTCTACCAAACGCCTCTGTGGTGCTTCCACATTTGGAAAAAGGCAGAGGAGGATGGTGACTAATGAACAATTATTTTCGATTTGTTTTCCTTACATTTCTTTCTTCTTTTTCAATCTCTGGATCTCGTGTCAGCAACACATGTTGGGTCCAGGTTCGGTACCAATGTCAAGCAGTTGATTTGAGCCTAGCATGTGACAGGCTCAGATAGGGCATGATGCAGTGTCAAGATGTTTTTAGGTGCAAGCGCTATGAATGTAAGTGTCCCCAGAAACGCACCCCCCTTAGTGAGAGGCAATAATGGTCACACCCCAGAAGGGGAATGAGGCCAAGACCAAGTGTGGGTGAAATCAAAAGAGCTTTATATAATTCAATAAAGGGCATGCAAAGGATTCTGCAAACTCCGAGAGCACTCCGTCTGACAATAGCAAAGACAGTCAGTTATATTACAAATACACGTCATGCATGAGGTAAGCTACAGGGCCCACAGAGTCTCAGGGATTGGGTGGTGATGGCTAGGTGGTATACAATGTATACAGTTGCTTCTCCAGGATTGGCGGACGTTGGTGCTGCGCCACGTGGGGTGGGAGGTCAGCTGGGCTCATCGGGGTGTAGCACTGGGCCGGACATGCCTTGTAACAACGATTGATAGCTAAACTAACATTTGCCCTTTTGGCCACACATTCCCACGCATTCATCACACTTCATGTGTCCTGTTGAGTTGCAACTCTTGGAAGCGCTGACCTTAGATCAATACATGGCCATGAACATTGATAAGCGATCTGGTGTGTCTTAATACATCAGTTTGGGAGGCACCTTAGGTTCAAGCAATCAGGTCCCACGGGCGTAGTCAGGGGCATGGGCGGGGGTGCTTGACTAACCATCCTTGGCAATTTTGGTGAGGGATGGTATTATGATCTGTTGGTACACGTGTGGGCGCCCCCCTTTCTAGGGTCATTAACTCGGGTCGATGAAGGTACTACTGACCCGTGGGGGGCATGTGACTGGTGCCTGAACAGCGGTCGGATTTAGGACCAGGTAGCTCGTAAGTTATGGAGTCAGGCTGTGGCGGCCTCTGACACGGGGGAGGGTGGCGGATGCTTGGAACAGGTCCAGCAGGGTCGGGAGGGAAGGCAGGGCTGTGCCGTTTGAACACCGTCTATCTCGAGAGGGCCTGGGCAGGAGGAGGGGGAAATGGCCTTGCAGCTCCATGCGTGGCATCTTGCACGAGGCTGTTTTACTGTAGTATGGGTGAGGGGCGACTAACAACACATGGGGTTTCTAAAAGCACTCATATGTATTTGTATTTACATGGGATACTAGCTGAGGATCATACTTTTTTACATAGCATTTCACATCTACAGTTGACATACGAACATGAGGTAGTGTCAGGCAGGTGTGTATAAAGAGTGTATAACGAGAGCAACCCAAGTTATTGTTCACAGTTATCAGCTGTCCGGTCTTTGTATATCTCTTCATTACATGTAATATCGGTTGCACAGTTTTCTCATTACCCATTCTCCTTTACATTAGCAGCGAACGTTAGTCAACAAGGCACATATTACATAAATGATTTCTACACGTTGCAAGGGCCTTCGGGGTGGGTATGGGTGCGAGGCGCCATACTGTCTATAGCTGGGGGGCTTGGTACAGGGCTCAGGGCCTGCAGGGTTTAGGCTGATCTCAGTTATATCCGAATGTTCTTGTTCATAGCTGGGGCAATGATGTACTGCGAAAAGTTAAGAGCTACAGTGTTTTATTTTGTTGTTCGCTCGCGTCTGGTGACTCGTGAGAACGAGTCTTCAGCTGATCTGCCATGCAGTGGGAGGTGGGGGAAGTGTGGGCATCTGTGAGCGCGGTCAAGTGGGGGTCACTCTGCAGCATTCAGTGTTTCTGCCTTGGGTTAGATATGCATGTTGCTAGCAAGATGGGGATGGCTTAATACAAGATGGCGTCTATTCTCTGCCACATAACGTGGTGGTGCAGCCCCATGTGTCGGCCTGCAGCCGCCCAGCTGCCTGGGCCCGGGAGGCGGGGGGCTGCCGACGAGTCATGGGTCTTAACCAGGATGGGACATGTAGTGGGAGGGGGGGTCCTTTTGACCTACCCTTCCCTACAGCTATAGTTTGGATGTGTGAAGCAGTGCAAATGCCAGTGCCTGCGTATTCCCTCTCATTCTATGTGGGGTGAACACAGACCAACCAGTTTGGTGCATCAGAACAGAGCGCTTCAGCTGGTCTGGTCCTCCAGTTGCTGTGAAGCCCTCTCATGGGGACTCGAGGATGGGATGGTTTAATTCAGGGTCTGCTCTCCTAGTTTTAGGAGATTCTGGTGAAGAGTGGAAGGTCCTAGTCCACACTCCCAATGTGCCCTGGGAGTGGGTAGGGACAGTACGCTCCACTGCCTTGGATGATTCCTTCATTACCTCAGGCTGAGGGCTTTGGGAAGTGCACATTTCCCAAAGAAAGTCCAGTGAGTCTTTCTCAGGTGTTGTTCCAGATAGAGCAGGGAGACCACTTCTTTTAGAGACACAAGTCCCCAGGTGATTGGGCTAAAGCTAGCCTGCCTTGGTGGCCCAATCCCTGTGCTTGAAAGACATGGGCTTTGCACTACTGATGTCAGAACCAAAGTGCTTTGCTCTGCATGAAGTTGAGGGGACAGGAAGGAGAGTCAGAGAGAAAAAAGATGGTGTAAGTCTCCTTCCATTCAACACAGCCCTCCTGTCTACTCTGATCTCACCCCCAGAACAAAGACCTCTAGAAATGCAACACCATGGTGTGAGGATAATCCTTTAGAATGATGTGCTCCTTTGAGCCTGGGCTCATGACAACTGCCTGATGTGTTGCTGTCTCTGGTGGAGGGTGTTACCTGACCTTACAAAGAGAACAAAGACGAGGCACTGCCATTCATGTTCCTGTCCTGCCATTTGGCGCTCTCAACCTGTCTGGCCAGAATACCCATCACCTGCCACAGCAGATCTGACTCACAGGGGTTGGCACATATGCAATGCAAAATCAATTTGGATGTGTGGGTCATGATCATGTGTCACACCATGCACTATGCCTAAATTCAGGCATAGCTTTATTTTAAAGTTTACCCTTCCACCATCATTTGATGATCATTGTAGTTTGATACAGGGGGGCATGTTTTAAATGCTGCACCTGCACCGTAAAGACTTGGCTCTCGCTGTGGCTGTTGAGTGGGCACTTGTGACCTTTGAACCTGCTCTGTGTCTTTGGTAGGGCAGGTGCTGCAGCTCATGCTACTCATGCTTCAGGGGACAAGTTCACTCTGCGTTTGGCATTGAGCTACGAAAGGGTATTCTGATCAGTAGATTACCCTTTCGGAGACAGAATTACCTGTATCATTTTATTTACTAATACAAATAAAAAATGCCAGGGCTTTGCACCCATGCCAGATGGCAATTCCTCACATGCCCCCCAGCCAGAAAGGTTGAGACTCAACCTTCTAAGGTTCTGGCTTATCCTCCTGGTGAAAGTACGGACTGAGGCCATCTGCATTTGAGTGCTGCGACACAGGTTTGTGTTGGATGGTTGAATGTCATATCCAATCCCTGTAGGTATATGGCAGTAACTTGGGGGATTTTGACCATAGGCCACCTAAGAGGTCTGTGGTCTGTTTGGGCAGTGAAGTGAAATCCAAAAATATAGGATTTCAGCTTGCGTACTGCCCAGACTACTGCAAATGCCTCTTTCGCAATGATGGTCCAGTTGTGTTATCGCTTTTCCAAACTCCTACTCAGGTGCACACAAGGTTGGTCTACGCCTTCAGAGTTCAGCTGAGCCAACACTGCACCAATTCCAAATTCACAGGCGTCTGTCTGAATGATAAACTCTTGCCCAAAGTCTGTGATCCCTAAAACTAGGAACTGGCATATCCCATCCTTCAAGATCTGGAAGGTGGTCTGACAGGCAGGGGGCCAGGTGATCTTTTCCACCAGTTTATTTGATGTCACATCATTTACGGGGAGGGTGAGAGTCCTGTAGTCCTTACTAATATGCTGGTAACCTGCGATGCCTAGGAAGATCCTCACTTGAGTCTGGGTAGTGGGAATGTCCCAATCCGTCACTGCCTGGACTTTGGCCTGGAGAGGCAATTTCTTAACGCTGCCCACTTAATTTCCTAAGTAAGTCGCAGTAACCTGCACGGTATACACCACTTTTGCTGAATGGAATTTTTGCTGAATGCATTTTTACCAACTTGTGTGCACATTTATTTTACCATAAACCTGAACATGGTAAGTATGGGTAAGGGAAATAGTAAGGAGGAGAGCAGGGGGTGTAAAGGAGAGGGCATGAGGTATCCCCCACTGTGTGTGGTAAAAAAGTAGACAATTCAGCAAAATGGCATTGAGCAAAAATGCCATTCATCAAAATAAATGTGGCAAACATTTATAGATCCCCCTGTGCTATCTGGCACTTGATAGTCAACAAACCACCTGCCTGACTTGAAGTACCTGTTCCAGATGGTCTTCCCAAGAGTGGCTGTATACTGCAACGTCATCTAAGTAGGTGTCATGCATGCTGGACGTGGTCCTACCTCCTACGCTCGTAGAACAGCTAGACCGTTCTATTCCAAATGGCGGTTGTTCGATACGTTGCCGGGAAAACGACGTTTGCACTTTTCACGTCGCTAACTTCACGTGTATTCTGCTTCGTCACGTGAACTATGGCATTACGTATTTAAGCAGCGTGGAAACTTCACTCGCTGCTTCTGATCGAATCATTTGGCGTTGTGTAGCTGAACCTCCGGTCTGCTTCCTTGCTGGTTACTACAGCTACTTTTTGGGCCTTCTATAGCGTGTTTTCCATCACACGCTGATTCCTGGAGCTGTTTGGTTGCGTGTAAATCCACACGCGCACGCTATCTTCAAACGCTGCTGGCCTGGTCTGCGTGAATCCTGTTCGCGTGTAATCCACACGCGTACGCTATCTTCAAGCGCTGCTGGCCTGGGCTGCGTGAATCCTGTTCGCGTGTAAATCCACACGCGCACGCTATCTTCAAGCGCTGCTGGTCTGGACTGCGTGAATCCTGCTCGCGTGTAAATCCACACGCGCACGCTATCTTCAAGCGCTGCTGGCCTGGACTGCGTGAATCCTGTTCGCATGTAAATCCACACGCGCATGCTATCTTCAAGCGCTGCTGGCCTGGACTGCGTGAATCCTGCTCGCGTGTAAATCCACACGCGCACGCTATCTTCAAGCGCTGCTGGTCTGGACTGCGTGAATCCTGTTCGCGTGTAAATCCACACGCGCACGCTATCTTCAAGCGCTGCTGGCCTGGACTGCGTGAATCCTGCTCCCATGTAAATCCACACGCGCACGATATCTTCAAGCGCTGCTGGTCTGGACTGCGTGAATCCTGCTCGCGTGTAAATCCACACGCATATCTTGTCTTCGAACGCTGCTGGCCTGGACTGCGTGAATCCTGCTCGCGTGTAAATCCACACGCATATCTTGTCTTCGAACGCGGCTGGCCTGGACTGCGTGAATCCTAATCGCGTGTAAATCCACACGCACACGCTCTTTTCTTTGCGGCTGTACAGAACCGCGTGAACTTTGTTTATACCTTAAAAGGAGCGTTATTTCCAACTCCTGCACCTGTGATATTAACAGGGGGATTGATTCATTTCTATACTTTACTCTACGTGGGAAGGAAGCTTTTCAAGGATAATTGGAAGGTGACAGTGAACAGTACTTTGGACGCTATCCTGTGGTGCGTCAACCCGGTATCTAGCGTGAGCCTCGTTCCGTTCGGGATAAGTCTCCCTTACTAATCTTCCCTTCCTTGTCGTTTGTTCTACCTTGGATTCCTCAAGAGACTCTGCTGGATTCGTCTGCCCTAGACTCAAGGTCAGTGTGTGCATTCATGACATTTTCTATTCCATCATATCCAGGTTGGGGCAGTTATTCATGATACTTTATTTTGTTCTAGGCTGACTTCCTATACCTTACCCACGCCCTTTCCAGTGATCCATCGCTCTGCCTGTTTTACCGGTCAGAGAGTTGTATCATTTGGAAGGTCTTAACTTGACTTCACAACTATCAAAACGCGTGAACAGGGATCCGGAAGACCCTACCACCTGTATCCTTTTGAGTACCGTATCCTTTTCGGTTAATACTGTGGTGCTTTCTGACAGTAGGCAACACTGAAATCTTCCCGGCAGTTTCAAGACCTGGTTCCCACCATTGGACATTTTAGGAATAGAACCACTGGGCTTGCCCTGAGGCTGCAGTAAGGATTGATAACCCCAAGGCCAACATCTTAGAGACTTCATCCTAGATGGTTTCTTTGAACTTGTCAGACATCAGGTGAATCCTTCTTTTCACTGGCTTGCTGTCCCCGGTGTCAATATCATGGATGCATCATTTAATTGTCCCTGGAGTCAGGGAGAACAGTCCTGCAAACTGATCCAGCAGCTGCTGGCAGTCCTGCAATTGCTATTCGGTGAGGTCTGGGGAGATCTGAACTCACTCAAGAGACCCGTCAGTGGGCTGGCATGTAACAAGTCATGGAGGGAATCAGTCTCCTTCTCAGTCTCGTCATTCATGACCACAGCCATCATTAAATCATCCCAGCTGGGGATTTCAACCGGTTGACATGGAATACCTGATGCATCTACCTCAGGCCTTGGTATCAATGAGTTAGTTAACATAACTGATTTTCTCCATCAACACATAGGGCACTGTCCAACTGTAATGCAAGGCATGAGGCTTGACTGGTTCTATGAGTCAGACCATCTGGTTTGGTGTGCACTTAGTCATGGTGGCCTTCCGGTCATGCTAGTGCTTCATGAGCTCCTGGCTGGCCTTCTGGTGCTCTGCTCTCTGTACGTGGCCATCTTGTATCTAAGGCCAATCACATAGTCCACTTTGTCATGGGAAGCAGTTCAGGGATTTCACTCCCATCCTTCGTGCACCAGACTTAGCGGACACCTAACGGGATGGCCAAACATGAGGGCCAAACAGGAGATTAATGAAACTGAACCCAACACTATTCTGTGGCATCTCCAGGTAGGAGAACAAGAGGCATGGCAGGAGAATATCCCATTGACTCCTGAGGGGCTCTTCCAAGCCACCTATCTTGTCTTTGAGGGTCTTGTTGAACTGCTCAACAAACCCATTAGTTTGTGGGTGAAAGGCTGTGGAGAATGTGCAGGATATTGCACAATCATCCCACATAGCCTTCAAATACGCTGATATGAATTTGGATCCCCCGTCATAAATCATTTCTTTAGGGAACCCTACATTAGAGAATATGCCAATGAGTGCCTTTGCCACCACATGGGCTTTGATGCTCCTCAGACGTATAGACTCAGTGTACCGGATGGTATGATCTACGACAAACAAAATGTACTGTTTTCCTGAGGAGGTTTGGGAATCCACAGAACTCATAATGTCCATACCTATTCTCTAGAAAAGCCGTCCAGCCACAGGTAGTGGAATAATGGCGGCCGTGGTGGTCAATAACAGCTTTCCCAGATGCTTGGCAAGTGTGGCCGGTTTGGATAAATTCTTTGATCTTCGACCCTGTCTGGGGCCAGCAAAAATGGCAGACAGCTTATTGGTTGTCTTAGTCATATGATCTGCCAACTGAATTTCTAGAACCAAGTTCAAAAGGAACCTCCTGTGGCACTGAGGGACCACCAAATGCCTTTTTCTCCTGTTCTTGGGTTCACTGTAAAGGAGACCATTCTCCCAGTACACCTTGAACATCCGATCGACTTCACTGGGCCTGCTTCTCTGCCTGGTCACGCAGACCTGCTAAAGTTGGACAGTTGCATTGTGGGTGGCAAAAGTCAGCCTGCCTTGGGCCCCCAGCTAAGGACAAGTCGCCTAGTGTGGGAAGACCCTTGAGGTCTGAAACTACTATGTCCTCGGCCTCAGGTTCATTTTCTACGCCTGTAGGCACACCTGATGTCACTGATTCTGATTCTGCCACAGAAGGCATCTCAGTGGCTGAGAGACCATCTCTGGCAAGAACAAGTGTCTCTGTGGACTCTGAACCAGGACTTCACAGTACCTGCATGGCCGGTCTTTCACCATCTGCATAAGTGGGTCTGGACCCAAGGCCACAATGGGTGCTTCCTCAGCAACTAATTTCACCCTAGATTGTGTGATTGCAGAAATGATTTCAGCATCAGGTTTATCATTTCCTAATAAACAGTCTACTGGAACGGCATATTTAAAAGTGATTCAGAGCTGTAAGGTTTCTCCCCTCCAAATGAACTCCACGATAGACAGTGGGCATTGGGTGAGCATACTGCAGCCCCTAACTAGCTTAGAAGGAACAGGGATGATCTGGCCCTTGAGCACACATCGTCATCATTGATATTGATATTGATATTTTATTTCTATCACGCTCGTACACAAGTGTTTCAGAGTGCGACAAGACAAGGGAGGGGAACAGGGGAGAACAAAGCAATGATCTGACATAGGCCCAGTGACATAGAGAACGCACAAGTGAATGGGAGAGGGGGAGGGGAAAAATGCATGGAAGGGGGGAGAAGTGGAAAGTGCGAAGCAGAGGAAAAAACAGATAAAAAACAATAAATAAATAATAAAGGCAACAAACAGTGATAGTGCAGCCAGCAATTTGCAAGTGCTAGGTTTAAGGCAGCAGACAGGTTAGGTCTGATAAGTGCAGGAAGAAAAAGGGGGGGCTGTATGGGTACAGATACAGACCCCAGTGCAAGGGGTGGACCAGAGGCAGTGCGGGAGGGTGGCAGGGTGAGCAGGTCCCTGGCCCGGAGGACAGAGGGTGGCAAGGTGCACAGTGCCAAAAGAGAACAGATCAGCAGGGGAGAGGGGGAGCGAAAGCAGAAGAAAAGAGGAAGATCTTGAGGTGCTTCCGGAACCAGAGATGGTTCTGAAGTTTTAGATTTGCAGGGAGGCTGTTCCAGAGGGAGGCCCCAGCAGAAGACAGAGATCTACCCCCAGCTTGTTTCTTTGTAAAACGACTGACCCTGAGGGAGTTGGAGGTAGAGGAGCAGAGAGCTCGAGAGGGGAGGTATTTGCAGAGGGATAGCTAAAGGTATTTTGGACCCAAGCTCCAGAAAGCCTTGTGGACAATGCAGAGGGTTTTGAATTTAATCCTTGCATCCACTGGGAGCCAATGGAGAGATTTAAGAGCTGGAGAGATACGATCCCAGGGCTTGATGCCAAAGACAAGTCTCGCAGTTCCGTTCTGGATTAGTTGCAGAGGGCGGAGAGTAGAGGCAGGTAGATTTAGAAAGAGGCTGTTACAATTGTCCAGGCTAGAGAGAACCAGAGCTTGGTATACCATGAGCTTCTGGGGGAAGGAGAGGAAGGGCAGAGTACCTCTGAGGAGGTGCAGTAGGAAATTTGACTTTTTAGAGACCTCAGAGATGTGGGCGGAGAAGGAAAGGGTGGAGTCAAAGATGACCCCAGGGTTCTTAGCCTCACATGTCGGGGTAGGAGGAGGGCCAAGGGGGGCCGGCCAGAGAGTGAGGGGAAAGGATTCTGAAGCAGTGAAGTAGTATCCGACAGCAGTGATACTTGCAGCAGTATCCCAAAGTGCTGGGGCTCTGTTCCCATTGATGAACATGTTCCAAGAAGGTCGCTGTGATTGCAGGATTCAGGGCCTCAGTGGGAGACCCAGTACCTTTCCCGCTCAGTGTTACATGGGAACATTCGGCCAGCCCCTGGCCAAGTGGGAATTCATGATCTAAGATGCCCACATTTACAAACTCTTCTTCCTCCTCCTCCTCCATAAGTGTAGCATTAACTACTGCTGGCTTGTGTCTATCCTTGCAGGTGTCATCTCTCTTCCTATGTGTCCAATCTCCACAGTTAAGTCAGCCCAGGAGGGCTGTGAATGTAGGTACACCAGTATTAGCGGTGCCTTCTCTTCTCCTTTCTTTTAGAATGGAAGATGCAGGTGACTGGAATTTCCCCTAGGTTGTTGAAGCTCTTTCTTAGCAGGAAAGTGCAAACCATTGTAACTCTGCTCTGCTTAGGCAGCCTCCTCCCTCTGTTTCTGTTTGGCCAAGTCTACCCTGCTTTCTTTCAGAAGTAGAGAATATCCCATTCTTCTCAGGCAGGGCTTCCCTGTGGTCTAGAATAGTTTTGGGACTTGCCCAAAGGGTGGGATCTATTAGATGAGTGCAAAATTTGGGAGACTTGCAACCCTTGGGATACCACAGTGACTGCCCTGTGGGAGGAATTCTTAAAAGCGCTATAGCTGTCACTTTCCTCCGTGGTTTCCCCACCCCCAGGTGCCTGGGCAGCAGGGTTGAGGATCCAGCCATCCCCCTAGCTTTCTCAACAGTATAGTGGCTTTTTAACAGTTCAGCTTTCCTAACCTTACTGCCATGAGGGAGACCCCTCTTGTGACAGCGATCACACAAGAAACATTGTTCAATGTCTGTACTATGCGCATGTCGAGTACCATGTTTGTAAAACTACCTTGGCAGTGAAAACTACCATTAACTGCACACTTTTATCTTGGCTGGCTGAGCTGTAGGCACAGTGTGTCTCAAATCCCATCACTGCTAACTTTGTGATGAATTGGACTCTGCTCTGCAGGACTGCAAGGATGAGTAGGGGTAAAAGGGCATACCCAGCCCCCACACTTCTACAAACCAAAACCCAACACAATCATAAAGGTGAAAAGGGGACAGTTAAGAGATATACCTCCTTTGCCTTTTGTGGTAACATGGGCAGAGGGAAGACTATGCTCTTAAGAGGGGTGTGAATGTGAGGTCGGGTTGCATCAGGCTTTAGGCACTGGGAGGGGTCGATGCATGATGCCCCAGTGGTTCGAGTCGGTGTGCAACAGTCATCTAATTGCTGATCTTCAGTGTTCCAATGTACAGGTTGGTAAAGCAGTTGTTCAAGGGCTAGCTGAGTTGAGGAGTGATTGTAACCCCTGGTCAAAGTCGGCGTGAGACTCCCCAGCAGTTTGGGTCGGGTCCCAGCATCAAGCAGTTGATTCGAGCCTAGCATGTGACAGGCTCAGCTAGGGCTTGTTGCAGCATCAAGTTGGTTTATTTATTTATTTATTTCATTTGTTACACGCCGAGACCATTGGGTATCACAGCATGGTTGCAGACAACTTAGTATTTGGTCATACAATAGAGCAGCATGCAGAAAATAACAGTAGGCAAATCATAAAGGTTACACAAAACATGGTTACAGTTTGAGGTGCAAGCATTATAGTTTGGATGGTGGAGGTACGCAAAGGCCAGCACCAGCGTATTCCCTCTCATTCTATAGCAGTGAACATGGAGTGACCAGTTCAGTCTGACAGAACAGGGAGCTTCAACAGGTCTGGCCCTCCAGCTTCTGTGAGGCCCTTTCATGGGGACTTGAGGATAGGATGGTTCGATTCTGTGCCTGCTCTCCTACCTTGAGGAGATTCTGTGCAGAGTGGCAGCTACTGGTCCACAACTAACATCACCTCCAGTGTGCCCTGGAACTGATATATGGGGCAGCACTCTTCTCTGCTTTGGCCTTCTTCTTCCCCTCAGGCTTAGGGTTTTGTAAAGTGCAATTTACCCACAGGCAGTCCATTGAGTCCTTCACAGGTGTAGTCCCAGAAAGATTCTGCCAAAAGGGTGGGAAACCCATTTGTTTAAAGCACAGGTCCCCAGGTGATTGGACTGATGCTAGCCTGCCTTAGTGGTCCAATCCCGTTTCCTGAAAGGAAGCGGGGGGACAGGAAGGAGAGAGCGAGACAGAGAGAAACAAAATGGTAGAAGTCTCCTTCCATTGAACATAGCCCTCCTGTCTACTCTGATCCCACTCCCTTCCCTCCCCTTCCCACTAAGAACAAAGATCTATGGAGATGCAACACTAAGGTGTGCGTCTACTTCTTTTGAATGAGTGTGTTCCTTTGGTGCCTGGGCCCAGGACAGTAGCCTGATGTGTGGCCGTCTTTGGAAGAGGGTGTTTTCTGGCCTCAGAAAGAGAGACACCAGAGGCATGGCTGTTCAGGTTCCTGTAATGCCATTTAGCAGTCTCAACCCGTCTGACCAGAGTACACACCATCTTTCACAGAAGAGTTGTCTCACAGGGGTTGACACATATGCAATATCAATTTAGATGTGGTGATCATGATCACAAGAAGCACCATGCACCATACCATAGCTCCGGCATAGCTTTAGTTTATAGTTTAGACAGCCAACATCATGAGTTACTTATGATGATCATAGTTTTGATACATGGGGTCATGGCTTAAATGCCGCCCCTGCCCTGCAGGGACTTGGCCATCTGTACGGCTGTCGAGTTGGCACTTTTGACCTTTGATCCTGCTCATGCCACTAGTAGGGTAGGCTCTGCAGATCAGGCTACTGATGCAACAGGGTACAAATTCACTATGCTTTTGGCTTGGAGCTATGCAAGAGAAACCTGATCAGTAGATTACCCTTTCGGAGATGGAAGTACTTGCATAAAAATGGCTTTGCACCCATGCCAGATGGAAATTCCTCATGTCCACTAACACACTTTTTTTCTCTTTATATGAACCCATACAATAATTTTAGGGATCATTTTATGAGAAGCGCCAACTGCACGTAGGGGGCTGACACCATTATCACATGAATCATGGTTTGTCCCCTGCATGACACTTTCAAGTTTTTCAGTGTGGTGTGCAAAAGTAAATTGTACAAATAGGCAAAATCATTTTTACTCTGTACTTTTGTTCTCCATCTAGTAAAAAAAGTAAATGCTGCCTGCAAATTACACTTTACACTTTTAGGACAACATTTACCAATAGATTCCTATGGAATCTGCCTGTGATGAGCAGCTGCTAAATGGAGGTGGATTCCATATGTGTTACACCTGCATGCAGGCTTAAAATACATTTTACTTTCAAGATGGCAGAGGAAATGTCCCTTCTCTGCCTTCTAAGTAATTGAAAACGGGGCAGTGATGCAAAGAAAGGCAGACAAGCATTACACCTTGCTTTTACCACTTCATTTACCATTCAAGACATATAAAATGAGCCCCTGGGTATGACTGTAAGAGTGAGAAGGTCAGTGCATGGAGCTCTCACGCATCAGGAGCCCCAGATGCTAGTACATTTAAATTAACATAAATAATGAACGTGTATTAGATTGCTGCTGCAGTTAGAGGAGGATACAATAGGAAAAGAGGGCCCTGATGGCCAATGTGTGCAGGTAGCCATGAAGGTACGTGGGAACGGGGATCTGCCCCCTCTTTCCACCACACAAGTACCCCTGTGGTCTTATAGGCGTTAACTCGAGCACACACAGAAATGATAAGCTGTCATGGCATGCAGGTCCCGCTCAGGTTTACAATGTTGCTGCCAATTCTGGTTGGCTTTACATATGATACTCACAGGCATCTTGTTTGTGTTTCTGAGATTCGTATCTGGATGCCACATCACCACTTGTAATGAAATTCTAGCAAGGCCAAGGCCATTATGTGTAGGTAAGGAAGGTTGGGAGGCCAGGGGTGGAGAGTGACCTGGAAGCTGTTGGGTATTTTGTGTAGATTTGGGGCCTGGCGGTATTTTCTTACCACCAAAAATAATGGTAATTTAGCAATGACTACTCCTTGCATTTAGATTGGATTTGGCTTTATATTGGTCTACATTTTGATGGTGGTATTTTGGTGAGCATATTTTTCTGTTTTATTCATGGCCCCAATATACAAAACCCCTTCTTTTTGCTTAGACTGTTCGTGTGATCACTAGAGGCCTCGGACCTGCATTCACGGATATCACAATTTTCACCAATAGCGTTCCCAATCCCCTGTGGTATTATTACTAATTTATTTACATTAGTGAGATTATGTTTCCATAGGCCTCTTTTGCTGATTCATGTACGCTCAGCAAGAACTATTGTATTATATTCCACTCAGAAAACACACAAACATACACTGAGTGGAATCGCGCACACAGCTATTTATAATTGCTAATGACATTGCTTCATCTGTATAGGAAACTTGGCACATTAAACACGATCCCCTATCTTGGAGGGTATCTCTTTTTAGATGCACCAAAGGAAAAGAATTACTCTTACACAAACAGTGTGTTATAACAGTTTAATTTCAAAATGATACATTACCATTCTGGTGAGACAGTCCTTACTGAAATAAACAGAAGAGAAACAAATGCAATAATGCAACGAATTTCACTTTACATTTGCAACAAGAAAAATAAAAGTTACATCAATATGACAGCATTTGCATTTCAACATTATAATATGGCAGTTAAACACAGGGATTCCCTATCGCTATCTTTCCTGCCTGAGAAATACTTCATCCACGTGGCACACCCTCAATTTTTACATGATAATTACCAGTTATCTGTAGCTCTCTGGCACACGAAATCCCTTGGCTTGCCTCCTCCGAGAAGTGGGCACAGGGTTTTCTTTTTTTAAAGCACACAGCGAGAACATGCAGTTCAATCTACAATCTGCCGTTCTCAAGCCGGTGCCAAGTGACCAGGAACCCCCAGTCTCTGAAGGTCAACAGTGCAGCTGCAACAACACCTCCAAGCAGCAGAACGAAGGTGACCTCACAGCAGCTCCACAAAAGTGAACTAACTATAATTCTGTCTGAGCTCGTCCAGCCCAGCTCTGTTGCTTACGCAGCCTGTCTTCAGATATACTTCCCTCCAATCATATTAACAGAAATTGTATTAGGTTGCCACCCCTGTTTTACAAACAATGGGATCTTCATACTGCAATAACTGTTTCTGTTTCTTGCTTCCTGTTGCCTTTCCGTCCTTCACATTTCAATGCAGCCAGAGAAAATCAGAGAAAAATGCACGTTTAAAAATGATTCTCATAGCACATCTCTTCTGCCTCTCTTTCCACATGGAGATCACATTATAATGTTATTTATTTAGAATTACTGTTAGTATTTGTTAATTTAGTCAATTAGATAACTAATGTGGTCTCCTGTGAGTGAGGCATTTCAAGTGAGAAAAGAGAAAAAAAAATGTATATTATGCTTTTAAATCTGTAACCTGTCTTCATTTGCATATCCATATGTTACACTGGCAACATCTGGCTGGCTATATGTGCCACATTATAGCAAAAATGTGATCCAATGCAGTGGCGCTGCACTCCAAAATACAATATATTATACTACATACCCTCCTTTTTCGGCCAATTTGGCCATGGTCCATGCCACAATTGGAAGAAACTCAACTTGCTCCTTTTCTTAAAATGCATGCGTATTGGGATATCTTTCATTCACCGTTGTAGCTGATATCATTAGCAACATTTTCACCTTTACAGACAAAACAATTAACCATCCTCCCGTTATGAGCACTAAAACAGCTAAACCCACCATAGAACATTCCCCCCAGGTTCCCTAATTAAAATTTTCCACTTCTATTAGACCCAGGTTACTGACTGTGATATTGTTTTTTCTTAAATTCATTTTCACTACATGCTTTTCTTTATGATTCAATAAGAACTCCACATCCGGGTCTAATGGAAATGTATCCCTTTGAAAAAATTCAATATTTTCTACTTGGCTTTCCCAAATATCGTTTGTAATGTGAAATAATGTTAAACCTCCAATTGAAACAATTGTATCCTTCGGAACCTGTGAGTAAAACACATTATATTTCACCTGTTTGACAACAAATGTTCCATGATTTAAATGAACCACTGTTAGATTCTTCATACAGGTGCTGACCAACCATTGACCTATGACCATTTTAGCTTGTGCCAACTCTTCACCCCCCATATTGCTAATAACTACTTCACACCTTCCTGATATACTTGGGTCAGATTTCAAACCACAAATAGCGTCTGTAGCATCAGGGACAAACGGTTTACCCGGACACATGTAATTGTGTTCTTTAAATTTTACACAGGTTTCCAAATTTGGGATCAAGTAAACCTCAGGCTCCCATGACTGAAATGCCACCACATTTCTGGAGTCTTGATCTTAATAAACTTATCTTCTTGCCAAAATCGCACATTGTGCACCCACTTAGTTTGATAAATAAGTTCAGGAGCTATGTATGGGATGCATAATAAAAACCGTATTTCCAACCTTTCCAAATCCACATATAAGGGCATTGCATTGGCCATTTCAAATGCAATTTTCACTTGTACCATATCAATCTCTCTTCTGGTCAACCTTTCTATCATTTGATGTTTGATTAATAATATCCTGTGAAACGAAGTACAATGGTATATGTCCTCAAATCAATTGTGAAATTGCAGTTTGAAATTGTCTCATGTAATTCGCCAACAATCTATCAACAGGATTCATTACATTCAAAATTTCATTCAATATTCGGTCATGCTTAATAATCAACTTAGTCGTCCGTTGAATTATATCCACTTGTTCATTCAATACAATTGCAGTTTCATTTATAAACCTTATTTGTTCATCCAATCCCCCTCTAATTCCATCTAAGGTTTTCGGTATTATTTCTAGGTCAACACTCAGTTGTTGTGCTTTAGTACTCAGCGTCCCTACTGAAATGGCATTGGCTGTTGACATCTTGGTACCCATTATGGCTCCAATTATAGACATCACCAATGAGACTGCAAGCATTACTGCTTCTCTTTTTCCTCTCCTTTTCTTTATGTCTGCTGAACTCACAAATGTTTTCTCCAATTGCATCAACATATCTCTTATTGACTGCTTGGCATCCTCTTTTCTTAGTTCCAGCCACTCCTTAGTTTGCTCAGCTTTAGTTTCAGTATTGTTAAAATGTTTTTCCATCAGAGTATCAGGATTCAAGGGTATATAAATGTTCTGGAAAATCATCCTTCTATCACTCATGATGAATCCTGGTGCTTCTTCTACCGCAATACCAGATGCTGGTACAAGCTCAATGACAACCTGTGCTTCTAAGGTTTTGAAGTTCCCTCCGAATGTCATCATAATTATCCATATTGTTGGCGTCATCATCAATGCTGCTTGCTTGCTTCTCCGGAATCCGTCCGCGTGGACTCCAGGACTCCATCTTCTCCCGTGTCCTCCGGTCCCGTGACCTTCAAGTCAAAATGTGTTAATCAACAATCTAAATCAAATAGAAAAATCAAATTAAGTACATAGCACAATACTCACTTCACCCCTTTGCCAAAAATAAAATTATATATAAGTCCATGCACTTCATAAATCATTTCGCCCTCTTCTTCTCGCCTTCTGAAATTAAGTACATGTTAGAGAGAAAACAAACATACATAAAATAGCATTCAACATATAACACATTTGAATTTTGTAAAATAACTCCATTAGTTTCAGCCTCCACTTTTTTTAATATATATTTCACAGTGTTTGTTTTCCATTACAATAATCAATCACCCCTATTTTATTTCTTTGCCATTGCCCTATAACTAAACTCATTTATTTTCTTTCATGTATTCAAGTGGCTTTATCTGTTTCTACACGCGCAAGTCTTCTTACCTCATGTTTGGGGTGCCATGGCTTAATTTGATTTACATGTACAAACTGTTCTGTTGCTGTTTCACCCTCAGTTTTCAAAATGTTGTACACTACGGGAGATATCTTATCTATAATTCGAAATGGCCCCTGCCAGGCTGCCAGAAATTTGGAATTTTTCTGTTTACCTTTTCCAAAATGAAATTTATACACCTGATCGCCCACAAAATACTCCTTCACTGATGTCTTTTTATCATAATATGACTTTGCACTGTCATCAGCTCTTTTTAGATTTTGCTGTACAAAAGCAAATGCATGTTGTAATTGCTTCCTCAGCTCATTCATGTATTCATGAACTGTAGATGCGCTTACAAGTGTCTGCTCATGTGTTCTGTATAGTAGGTGTTGCGGTAACACCATGTTCCTTCCTTTCAAAACCTCATGGCGAATAATACCTGTTGCTTTGGCAGGAGTTGATCTGATTGCCATTAGAACCAAAGGTAAACGTAAATCCCAGCTGGAACCTGCTTCTGCCACAAACTTCTTTAATATGTCCACAACAGACCTATTACAGTGTTCACCTCCCCCAGAAAAAGCAGCTCGATATGCAATGTGTAATTTTCTTTTCACTCCCAGTATTTACCATACCTTACTCTTTAGAGCGCTTGTGAAATGACTTCCCCTGTCTGATTCTATTCTTTGTGGTAATCCAAATCTTGAAAACACATGATTCACCAGTAATGTAGCTGCTGTTTGCACACTACAATCTGGTGCAGGAATACACTCAATCCATTTTGACATCAAACACACCACACTCAAAATATAACGGTTCCCCCTGCTCAACCTCTTTTCAGGCCCTACAAAGTCTATTTGCAAATCTGACCATGGAAGAGTTAATCCTCTTTTCATTAATGGAGCTCTATGCATTGGTGAAGCGGGTTTAAATCGGGCACATACTAGACATCCTCTAGTATAAAATTCCACATCCTGGGACATATGTGGCCAGTAAGCATAATCTTTTAGTATCTACAATGTTTTTTGGGAACCTCTGTGGCCTGCAGTTATCGCATCATGTGCATGGTGTAGCATTAGCCCTCTGAATGAAAGGGGCACCACCCACTGTATTTGTCCTGTTATGGACTCTCTAATCATGAACCCATCCTGTAGTCTAATTCGTTTTTTATTCTTTAATAGTACTCTTAACTCTTCTTTTCCCACACACTCATTTTCTGTTAAAGGGTTTTGTTCAGGGTCTATCAAATGATTATAATATATTCCCAAAATCGGATCATCCTTTTGTGCCTTAATCAGATCTTGATCTGGTGTATCATAACTCTACTGTACCACTGTTTGTTCTATCTCCTTTGGTGCTTTAGAGCGTGTTACTGCATCTATTTGTATTTCACCCAGTAAGTGTTCAATAGGTAGCAATTCTTCCATTACAGCCACAATTTTAGCCAGGTGATCTGCCTAATCATTTCCCTCCTTATCCTCTCCTGGAGTTTTTAAATGCCCACAAATTTTCCTCCAGTATATTGTTAAATCATTCTCTGACACCAATTTGTCTATGGCTTGTATCATTTTTCCATGTTTAAGTGGCTTTTTGTTGTATGTAATCATGCCTCTCGCTTTCCTGCCAGGTAAATATTCCACAAAGCTATTTCGTGCATTGTCAGAATCAGTCACCAGGAAAATTTCACTAAATTTATTATCAACTGCAGTAGCAATTGCTTTATAAATGGCTGTCAATTCCGCTACTTGACTGCTCCTAGCTCCAATCCTCATCCCTATATTGGGAACACCTTCACATTTCAACCAGACATTTCCTATTCCTGACACTAATTGTTTATGACTGTCATTTTCAATGTGAAAAGCACAACCATCAACATATACAGTTGGCAAATCCTTGCATGTCTTTTCATCAAAAGCTTTGTGTGGTGATTGCTCAAAATCCTGTTAACTAGATTCCACTTCTACTTCGCTTGATACATGTTCAGCTGCACAGTCATGTAGATCTGCTAAACCTTGAGCAACTGGGCTCTTTTTATTTTGGCCATATCTCACTCCTACAGGAAAACCCTGTAATGCCAGCGTCCATGAAGTGATTCTGGACTGTGCTAGATTACCTGACCTAATTCTTTTACTCTCTAAAAACTGCAAAGGTTGATGATTTGTCTCAATAATCACCTTTTCTCCTTGAACAATGGGGTGGAAATGCTGTAGCGCCCACACAGTGGTCAATAGGGCCTTTTCACATTCATTGAATTTAATTTCAAATTGAGAAAACGCCTTACTTGCATAGGTAATGGTTTTGTGATTCAAATCATGTTTTTGTGATAACACTGCTGACATACAATGTTCAGAGAAACCTATTTCTATAAAGAAATCCCTATCCTTTATGGGGTATGCTAAACATGGTGCCTTTACAAGACATTCCTTTAATTTAGCCACTGCCTCAGACTGCTCTTTTTCCCACTTCCAGGGTGTATTCAGCTTTAGCAGTTTAGTCAATGGTTGAGTAATGTCAGCATAATTTTCAATGAACTTCCTGTTATAGCCTGTCATTTTTAATAAAGTTTTTACCCCTTTCACATTTTTAGGGTCTCTTAGTTTTTGTATGGCTTCTATTTTCTTCTTTTGTGGGTTTAGTCCATGTTCAGTCACTTCATGGCCTAGAAAATTCACTTTTTTCTTGCACCATTGTGCTTTTTGTAAAGATACTTTGGTGCCTGCTTTCTGCAATTGGCCAAGAACATGTCTTATTTCATCAAAGTGGTTTTTCAATCTCTCATTCTTTATCAGGACCTCATCCACATAACCTATGGTACCTCTTTCCACTGCATCAGGCATGGCCTTTCTCAAAAATATTCCAAATTCACTCCCACTATTGACATACCCAAATGGAACTCTAACCCATGCGTATTGAGTCTTATCAAATGAAAATGAAAATAAATTCTGAATCTCCTCTGCCAATGGCACGCACCAATATCTAGAGGTGAGATCTAACGTGGTAAACACTTTTGAACCATGTACCTGAGCTAGGCCTTGATCAATGAATGGCAGTGGCCATCTGGATACTGGCACTCTTTTATTTAACTCCCTCAAATCTGCACATAGCCGCCATTGACCATTTGGCTTCCACACACCTAAAATAGGTGTGTTGGATGTGCTTTGAATAGGCCTGATAATTCCACGAGACTCCAAATTTTTAATAATCTCTGCCAATGACTCTAAACATGCCAGTGGTAATCTATACTGGTGCACAAATACTGGGCTTCTACTACACCCTTCGGTTAGCGTGGCGTAAATCAGTTAAACCGCAATCATAAGCATCTTTTGCAAATACATCTTTAAACTCCATAAATATCTTCCTCAGTTCATTTTTATCCTCATCGCTGTCACATGCATCCACTGATAAAATCTGCTCCTCTATCATTTTGGAACATTCTGGAAAATCTTCCAGTACAGGAATCTCTGTGCTTTCCTCTAACTGTGTGGCTGTGTCTCTCTGTAAAGCTGCCACTTGTAAATATTTTGGCATATCAGCTTCCACTTCAATGGGCTGATTTTCTGTTTCATTTTCATTTAAGTTAAATGTTATGCAATCCTCTTGATGACAGTACACTGTCTCATTTGAATCATACGGGTACACAGAATGAATTCTAAATATTCCTTTGGGCTGAGAGTCCAGGTATTCTGGCAACTCACCCTTGGCATCCACATATTTCTCAGGGATATTTCCAATCACCATGTTATTTAGATCTGCGGTATAATGTGATTTTTGTATGGCTATTCTTAATGAGGAGTTTTCCTCTAAATGAATATCTTGACAACCTTTATTATTCACCATAATTCTTACAGACCCTTCACCGATATCTATCAATGGAATGTATTCATAATCCAGGCCTTGCTGTGTTATGGATCATTTAAGCACACAAATGCATCTGAATCTTTCATCTGCTGACCATTTTTGCATTTCAGTTTTATTGCAACCTGTTTGGTGAATGCAGGGATAATAGTAATTCAATTGCATATGGGACCAGCTGTGCGCAATGATAATCTCTTCTTTTATCTTCAAATTCAGGTGCTGGCCCACCTAGGAGTGACCATATTTCTTGATTAAGGAAATCTAACACCATGCACATTCTGTGCATTATATCATTGCCCATGTAAAAGTCATTTTGTGTCCCACTCACTATCCAAACATTATGGTGAATTGTTTTTTGTCCAATACCAATTTTCAGCATGCATCTGCCTGCAATTCGGTTTTCAAAGTCTGGACTGTCCAAACCAGAGACATATTGGTTTTTAATTCTAAATTTTGGGATCTCCTCACTCTCCATTATTTTTTACAACAGTCTCTCATTAATGAAACTCCTTTCCTGTTCAAGTGCTAAAGTGGCTTTTGTTGTTTTAGAATAATCATTTATACCAATGTGAACCCACGGTTGCTCATTTTCCATGTGTATTTCAGCAAGAGTGGTGATGTGTTTTTCTGAATCTGCTTTAGGAACAGTATTCTGTTTACATGAATTCTCTTTTAAATAAAAACGTAATGTGTGCTCATCTATAGCAGTTTGCCATTTTTTCCTTGGGTCCAAGTATATTTGTGCAGGTCATTTTTCATTTTCACTCTGCATTTTGTCTTGACACATTAATATAACAGTGACGCTAGGGATGCAGCTATTCTGGAGATATACCTCCACTCCATCATTTGTTTTGGCAACGGTGTGACATTCATTTATATTGCTGTTTTGTGATTTTAGTTTCTTAGGTCTCAATGTTTTTTTGGTTAAGGACCACAGTACTCCATTCACCCCATCTATGAGAGGAGACAATCTTTTCAGGCAATCTGTTCCCATCAGAAATGGAATTTCACAAATGGATGTGACCAATACCTCCTGTTTCATTCTGTGTTTACCTATCTTTATGTCAACCTCGGTGATGCCTATAATAGGCACCTCCTCCCCGTTAAAATTATGCACTGGACTTTGATTTTCCTTCACTGTGATCTGATTCTGTGGGGATCTCCCTTCATTGATACTCTTTACCAATTCTTTAGACATAATTGTGGCCTGTGCGCCAGTGTCAATCATTGCAAATGTATTGCATTTTTCTTCTACAGTGATGGGAGCATAATACCTGTCTTCAACTTCCTCTAACACACATAAGAAGTGCGTATTCTTACTGATTTCAGGGCTCACCTTTCTCAGGCCTTTTTCACTTTTGGCTAAGCACATTGGTTAATGAAATTATATTTTTCCCTCCTTTTTGCCCATTTCTGCGTGGGAGACTTTATTCATTTCTCCATGTTCAGAGGTTTATTGGAGTGTGGCCACTGTTCGCCCATCCATCCAGGTATCATCAGAGGTCACACTACAATCCTCCAACTGAACATGTGTAAAAACATCATTTAGCAATTTGTCATTGTCTAATTCTGTGCATTTGTGATCATTTAGTGTGGTACCAGCCCTTTTAACCTCTTCAAAAATATGTGGCTCAAAGAATTCTTCAGGTGATTGACATGTACCCTCCTCCTCCGCTGCGCTCCAAAATACAATAAATTATTCTACAAAGCCTAGGTAGATGGGATAGGGTAGCTGGTGCAAGTATCTGTCATCCGCCTTATACGCATGAAAAAGTCTACGTTACTAGCTTGCTTGTCGGTCAAAGCCATTGGTTGCGGTACTAAACTGTATATATATCATGCAGAGGGAACATTATAGGTACTCACCAGTGATTTTGGTGATGGCAGCAGATTGCAAAGAGAGTGCACAGAAAAGTCCCTAAAATGGTTCATTGTGCCAACGTATCAACCTATAGCCCTCTGCTAGATCTTCTGTTGCCCTCCTTGAGGTAGCGCCCATGTTCACAAGAACCTGTCCTTGTGGCCGTCCCTTTACAGAGCAAGCAGTCTGGCCTTCCGCCTCAAAATAGGTCTATGCTTATTTGCGCAAAGTAGACTTATATGTTCTCTTATTTACCAAGCAATTTTCCAAAACTGTAGCTGACAGAAAAGGGAATTAGGTCTAACATAACATTTATTCTCCCCAAAGTCCTGCATCGACAGCCTCTTAACTAGCCTACTGGTTGGCTATTTTATTCCAAGTCTGTAATCTGCTGGAGTCTCCATCTAACGTTGAGTACCTGCAAGCATCTGCACTAAAGTGAGGGACCAACGCTGAAAGTGAACAAGATTTCAGCTGCATCGCCATTCAGTTTTTTTTTTTTTACCAAATACTAACAATATTGTAATACCGGACTAAATTTAAAAAAAAAGTTGCTTTATTTCGCTCGTATTATACTGGTGTCAAAGTGCCACCATTTCACATGGACAATTTGTCTTTCTGGGCTAAAACATATCAATAAACCCCAGGCTCTATGGTCATTCATCCCCATTTTCTTTCAACAAAAAAACTCATTGAATTTGTATTATTTTATGTGGGGGGATCCCCAAAAAACCTCCTCCCCTTTTATTTATACCCTATCCATCCACCCCCCCACACCTTATAACCTTATATGCCCTGACTCCCGCTCCCCATATTTTTGCAATGAGATTTTTTCAGCCAACATTTTTCGGCAAAAAACTCAGCACAAACAAAACAGGTGATTAACAAACGTTGCGCCGGACTGTCTGCTCTAGCCAAGTGCATGGTGACGTATAGCGATGTGATTGAGCTCACCCACCCTTCTGCATTGTTCACATTCACCACACAGGATTAAAAAATGGACTGAACATGGTCCCACAAATGAGGAGCAGTCGTGAGAGCAGAGTTTGATAACCACCTCTGCCAAAGCCTTTTTGGAATTGGCATGGCTTTTTTAAAATGTTTTAATCATTACAGAACTGCCGAATTGAAATATTCACACTTCTTTAATGAAATATGCACGACACTGCTTAATATTATAATGTAGACATAGAAAATAAAGTATGTTATTTATGTATTTAGTTATGAAATGTTTGTAATGCCTAGACCCAGTGGTAGCACAGTGTTTTGTACATTAGCAGGGAAAATACAATCCGTAGTACATGAAGACAGCAAAGGCAAATCACAAACAGATGTTACTCATATTTATCAAACAACCAGGTCTTGAACAGTTTTTTGAAGGTAGTGAAGGAATGTTCCTTTCTGATGTATGCAGGTAGATGTGATGTGGAAACTGGTGCTGCCTGCTCTTTTGATTTTAAAGTGGGGGTGTGGGGGTGGCCAGTAAAGTGGTAGCACTGGATCCGAGAGCACACACAGGGACTGTTTTGGTAATGCAGCGGTTGAGGTAGATGGGGGCCTCATTGTGGATGCAGCAGTGTGAGATAGACAAGAGTTTGGAAATCCACCAGCGTTTTGATGGGGAACCAGTGGGATTCACGTCTCATAGCTGATATGATCAGAGCGTCTTAGACCAAGGGCAGCACAGAATGCTTTATTTTGGAGTAGTTGGAGTTTGTACAAGTTGGTGGTTGCGGTACCCATAAGTAGGACATCGCAATAATCAAGTTTTGAGAGAATCAGTGCCTGTGCAAAAGTGAAGCAATTGTTTGGTTAGAGAAGTTGTCTGCTTAGAGAGATAAGTCTTGCAGTGTAGGCAGTGGATGATGCTAGGCCGTTTATCTTCCTGGACATGGGTAGGTCTGCTTCTAGGTGGCCCCCCAGGGTTTTTATTTGTTTGAGGATGGGAAAGGTTGAGCCATCAATACAGACAGAGGAAATGGCAGAATCCAGGTGTTTAAGCCGGGCCCGTGAGCCAATGATGAGGAGCTCTGTTTTTTCATCATTAAGGTATAGGTTATGAGTGGCCATCCAGTTTTGGATAGTGTTCTAGACTGCATTGATTATGGCTGCATCACAGGCATGGTCACCTGTGATGGGGATGAGTATTTGGGTGTCATCCATGAAGTTGGTGTTAATGATCTCCCTTGAGTCGGGCATATCTGAAAAGGGTTTAATATATGCGTTATACAGTGTCGGCGAGAGACACAATCCTTACAGGACGCCCAAAGGTGCATGGATGGGGTCAGCTCATGATTCCCCAATGAATACTTGCATGGTGCGACCACTCAGAAAGGACTTGATCGAAATGGAGGTATCAAGAGAGAAGTGGAAGTACTGGCTGAGGTGATGACATAGTATGTTGTGATCGACTAGGTCGAAAGCAGCAGAGAGGTTTAACAGGCGGCATATGGCTACTTTGCCAGAGTCACGGATGGAGTCTATTTGGATTTTTAGGTCATGCAGGGCGGTTTCTGTGCTGTGCTGTGCTTAGGGCAAAAGCCAGATTGTCTCTTGCCGAGAGGATGGTTTTGCTCCAGGAATTGTCAGACTCATGCCTAGGCTAGGCAGTCCAAAATTTTAAGAAGCAAGGGTACTGTAGTGATGGGGCGGTAGTTAGTGGGGATGGTAGGATCTAGGGAATCTTTTGTTAGCAGAGTTGTGACCCAGGCATATTTGATGTTGGAGGACACCAAACTAGTCATGAATGAAACATTGGCACACCTAGTGATGATTGGAGCTAGCGTGGAGGCACAAAGCTTTACTATGTGGGCCGGGTAAGCATCTCCTTTGCAGTTGACAGGTTTCAGAGCTCTAATGGTGTCAACTAGTTTCTCTTGTGTGACTTGAATGAACACGACATGGGTATTGGGGGCAGGGGTCTCGCTTAGTTGGGCAGCAGCTTCAGTTAAGGGCAGTTAACTGGCATGCAAGGCTTTCTTAGCATTGTTCTTGGTGAGTAGCTGTCACCAGACCCCCACTGGCAAGTCCACTTGCCAGGTAAGGTCAGGGTTCGGGGCTCCATTAGGCCTGGGAGGCCTTCCATCAACTCCCAAGACTCTCTTGGAGACAGTCCTGGCGCCTCTGGCGCCAGGCTCATATTCATTGTGGAGAACATATTTG
This sequence comes from Ambystoma mexicanum, assembly GCF_040938575.1. Classification (NCBI taxonomy): domain Eukaryota; kingdom Metazoa; phylum Chordata; class Amphibia; order Caudata; family Ambystomatidae; genus Ambystoma; species Ambystoma mexicanum. The sequence continues at coordinate 341,443,732 of NC_090935.1, read as the reverse complement.
AAGGGGCACTACTTTTCATTGGGCCTGCAGTTAACATGGAGACATTCGCATAGCGTGGTTCCTGAAAACTAAGCTATGCGGTATAGTGTTTTGGGTGTGGTGGCCTGGGACTACTTTACCTGGACTACTTTGCTAGGAGGCTATTTAAACCTTACCCAAGCAACAGAGCACGCTTCGCGTTACTTTGCAGACTGCAACGTAACGCTCACCGTGTCCTGTGATACCCGCGAGCCTCAGAACAACGAGCCTGCAGAGGAGACAAAAGGAACATCATTAATAGAATCTTACCGGCAATCTCCATCTTGTCATCCACTCTCCAGTGAACAGCTTCTTCTGGGCACCGCATACCTACCGGAACGAAGCCACCTGAAAAGGAAAAGGAGAAAGACAACATTAGAAAAGGCATACCCGGCATTGCTTAAGCCATGAACATCACAAGAAACTTACCTGGCTTGTCACCTCCCGGCCGGCATCGTTCCGGAGTTCCACACCCACTGGAGAAGGACAGTGCAACCTGTAAGGAAGAGAGGAGACACAGGTTAGCAAAGGCAAGACAAAGCAGCGCACCACATAGCGCATTACTTACCGCATTGCAGCGCACATCTCGCACTATCATCTGCCGGCAGTGCTCAAACCAACCAGCACGTCATGCTGAATCTTTTGCACGCCCAGGGAGAAAGAAAGAACATTATTAATCACAAATGAAAGGCAGGTAAGAACAAGCAGCGCTATACAAAATGTGCTGTAATAAGACGTACCTTAAAGACACTTGAACGGGAACGCACCAGTGAAGTAACTCGGTCGCCCACGCCCACTGAATACTATGCACCCCTTCTAAGAAAGCAGGAAGGAGAGCACGCCTAATACCACAACAAGGTGAGGAGAGGGCCTAAGGGCTGAAACCAAAGGGGCGCTGGGAGGATACTTTACCTGAGTCGGCCATTCTTGAACCCAGCCCTCCTGTGTTTTCAGGCTAGACTTCCTCCGAAGACACCATACGGAAATCGGGGAGAAGGTTCTGGCAACCAACCAGGGCTGAGTGGCGTCCCCGTGGATACCAGGTGAGCGTAACAGTAGCATCTCCATTTTGTGAGAGAGGGCATCTAGTATCGTTGTACACCAGGCATTGTCAGTGTGTGTAGCAGTGATGGGTGGCATCAGGGTCTCAAGCTCTCTGAGGAAAGCAAAAAGTTCTCTACTGTTGGAGCTTGCATTGGTGATTCTGTCATTGAAGCTATTAGCTTTGCTGGTGAAAATAGCTTTCTTATAAGTGCAGGCCATTGTGGCGAGTACCGTGCAGTAATTTGGTGAAGGATGTTTTTGCATACATGTTCTAGAGATCTTTTCTCTCTACGTAGTCAGACTAGTTCATCTGTGAACCTGGTGTTGTTTGGTTTGGGAGTTTTGGTTTTGATTGGTGCATGCAGATCCAGGGTCTGGAGCAGGCATGTGGAATTGGTTGGCAAGGTCATGTGCCATGTACCTTTGTGCTGGGACAGAGTTATTGAGCACGGGTAAGAGTGAAGGCATGAGATCTTCATGTTTCAAGTTACGAGTATTGCAAACTTGTATGAGGCCAGGTGTTTCCGCTAGGGTTTTGAGGGGTTTAGTCAGGGAAAGATTAAAGTGGATGAGGAAGTGGTCGGACCAGGGAACTGGGTTGATGGCAGGGATGTTGAGCGAGGCATTGGCTGTAAGAATCCAATCTAGGGTCTGACCTTTTGAATACATGAGGGCATTCATTAGTTGGAAGAAGCTGATGTCTCCAAAAATCAGTGGAATCGATATAGCCCAGGTTAAGGTCAAACAAGAGGGTGCAGTTGGTAGAGGGTTTCGTGAAGGGCATAATGAGCAGAGGGATGGCAAGGTCAGGAAACGTGGGTCCATTCGGTTGCCTGTAGATCAGGAGCATGTTAAAGGTTGTTGGTGGGTCGGTAGTGAACTTCAGGAGCAGCATGTCGTAGCCTAGGGTGAAGGGTAAAGGGCCAGACCTAGTAATTAGTAGGGAGGATTTGGCTATGATGGCTACTCCACCTCCTATAGCATTAATACGGTCAGATCTAAGGATGGTATTGTTTGGGGGAATCGCCAGGGAGAGTAGGGGCCTGGAGACATCACGTAGCCAAGATTATGTGGTGGCTAGGAAGTGTAAGTGAAGTTGGAGGATGAAATCATGGGTTTTGATTGTGTGAGCACCTAGCAATCTGACATTAATCAGCGCACATTTGAGGAAATCTGCTTGGGGGTTGTGGTGCTGGTAGGGAGGGAGTTTAACAAAGGTAGCGGGCGCCCCTCTCTCGCAAGAACAGACATGATAACCTGTTCGGTGGTTATTAACCACTTGAGAGTTCGCAGCCACTGCTTTTACTCACTGTGCCTTTCACAGATGGGAAATATCAATTTGCATATCAGTCTTTGTCCTGCCCAGGGGCAGTCCAGCACCGAAATACAATGGCAATTCCAATCTGAACGAGAGTACCACCAGCAACCCCATACACGTGTTTCACCCTTGTTGGGGATCATCAGTGAGGTGAAGCTGATGCCTCCCCTAAGCACAGTGAGAGGGAGACCACGTCTGGTTGCCCCCAGGAGACCTAGGGTTACCAATCCCAGGTTCCTTAACAAATAGTTTAACAAAGGTAGCGGGCGCCCCTCTCTCGCAAGAACAGACATGATAACCTGTTCGGTGGTTATTAACCACTTGAGAGTTCGCAGCCACTGCTTTTACTCACTGTGCCTTTCACAGATGGGAAATATCAATTTGCATATCAGTCTTTGTCCTGCCCAGGGGCAGTCCAGCACCGAAATACAATGGCAATTCCAATCTGAACGAGAGTACCACCAGCAACCCCATACACGTGTTTCACCCTTGTTGGGGATCATCAGTGAGGTGAAGCTGATGCCTCCCCTAAGCACAGTGAGAGGGAGACCACGTCTGGTTGCCCCCAGGAGACCTAGGGTTACCAATCCCAGGTTCCTTAACAAATAGTTTAACAAAGGTAGCGGGCGCCCCTCTCTCGCAAGAACAGACATGATAACCTGTTCGGTGGTTATTAACCACTTGAGAGTTCGCAGCCACTGCTTTTACTCACTGTGCCTTTCACAGATGGGAAATATCAATTTGCATATCAGTCTTTGTCCTGCCCAGGGGCAGTCCAGCACCGAAATACAATGGCAATTCCAATCTGAACGAGAGTACCACCAGCAACCCCATACACGTGTTTCACCCTTGTTGGGGATCATCAGTGAGGTGAAGCTGATGCCTCCCCTAAGCACAGTGAGAGGGAGACCACGTCTGGTTGCCCCCAGGAGACCTAGGGTTACCAATCCCAGGTTCCTTAACAAATAGTTTAACAAAGGTAGCGGGCGCCCCTCTCTCGCAAGAACAGACATGATAACCTGTTCGGTGGTTATTAACCACTTGAGAGTTCGCAGCCACTGCTTTTACTCACTGTGCCTTTCACAGATGGGAAATATCAATTTGCATATCAGTCTTTGTCCTGCCCAGGGGCAGTCCAGCACCGAAATACAATGGCAATTCCAATCTGAACGAGAGTACCACCAGCAACCCCATACACGTGTTTCACCCTTGTTGGGGATCATCAGTGAGGTGAAGCTGATGCCTCCCCTAAGCACAGTGAGAGGGAGACCACGTCTGGTTGCCCCCAGGAGACCTAGGGTTACCAATCCCAGGTTCCTTAACAAATAGTTTAACAAAGGTAGCGGGCGCCCCTCTCTCGCAAGAACAGACATGATAACCTGTTCGGTGGTTATTAACCACTTGAGAGTTCGCAGCCACTGCTTTTACTCACTGTGCCTTTCACAGATGGGAAATATCAATTTGCATATCAGTCTTTGTCCTGCCCAGGGGCAGTCCAGCACCGAAATACAATGGCAATTCCAATCTGAACGAGAGTACCACCAGCAACCCCATACACGTGTTTCACCCTTGTTGGGGATCATCAGTGAGGTGAAGCTGATGCCTCCCCTAAGCACAGTGAGAGGGAGACCACGTCTGGTTGCCCCCAGGAGACCTAGGGTTACCAATCCCAGGTTCCTTAACAAATAGTTTAACAAAGGTAGCGGGCGCCCCTCTCTCGCAAGAACAGACATGATAACCTGTTCGGTGGTTATTAACCACTTGAGAGTTCGCAGCCACTGCTTTTACTCACTGTGCCTTTCACAGATGGGAAATATCAATTTGCATATCAGTCTTTGTCCTGCCCAGGGGCAGTCCAGCACCGAAATACAATGGCAATTCCAATCTGAACGAGAGTACCACCAGCAACCCCATACACGTGTTTCACCCTTGTTGGGGATCATCAGTGAGGTGAAGCTGATGCCTCCCCTAAGCACAGTGAGAGGGAGACCACGTCTGGTTGCCCCCAGGAGACCTAGGGTTACCAATCCCAGGTTCCTTAACAAATAGTTTAACAAAGGTAGCGGGCGCCCCTCTCTCGCAAGAACAGACATGATAACCTGTTCGGTGGTTATTAACCACTTGAGAGTTCGCAGCCACTGCTTTTACTCACTGTGCCTTTCACAGATGGGAAATATCAATTTGCATATCAGTCTTTGTCCTGCCCAGGGGCAGTCCAGCACCGAAATACAATGGCAATTCCAATCTGAACGAGAGTACCACCAGCAACCCCATACACGTGTTTCACCCTTGTTGGGGATCATCAGTGAGGTGAAGCTGATGCCTCCCCTAAGCACAGTGAGAGGGAGACCACGTCTGGTTGCCCCCAGGAGACCTAGGGTTACCAATCCCAGGTTCCTTAACAAATAGTTTAACAAAGGTAGCGGGCGCCCCTCTCTCGCAAGAACAGACATGATAACCTGTTCGGTGGTTATTAACCACTTGAGAGTTCGCAGCCACTGCTTTTACTCACTGTGCCTTTCACAGATGGGAAATATCAATTTGCATATCAGTCTTTGTCCTGCCCAGGGGCAGTCCAGCACCGAAATACAATGGCAATTCCAATCTGAACGAGAGTACCACCAGCAACCCCATACACGTGTTTCACCCTTGTTGGGGATCATCAGTGAGGTGAAGCTGATGCCTCCCCTAAGCACAGTGAGAGGGAGACCACGTCTGGTTGCCCCCAGGAGACCTAGGGTTACCAATCCCAGGTTCCTTAACAAATAGTTTAACAAAGGTAGCGGGCGCCCCTCTCTCGCAAGAACAGACATGATAACCTGTTCGGTGGTTATTAACCACTTGAGAGTTCGCAGCCACTGCTTTTACTCACTGTGCCTTTCACAGATGGGAAATATCAATTTGCATATCAGTCTTTGTCCTGCCCAGGGGCAGTCCAGCACCGAAATACAATGGCAATTCCAATCTGAACGAGAGTACCACCAGCAACCCCATACACGTGTTTCACCCTTGTTGGGGATCATCAGTGAGGTGAAGCTGATGCCTCCCCTAAGCACAGTGAGAGGGAGACCACGTCTGGTTGCCCCCAGGAGACCTAGGGTTACCAATCCCAGGTTCCTTAACAAATAGTTTAACAAAGGTAGCGGGCGCCCCTCTCTCGCAAGAACAGACATGATAACCTGTTCGGTGGTTATTAACCACTTGAGAGTTCGCAGCCACTGCTTTTACTCACTGTGCCTTTCACAGATGGGAAATATCAATTTGCATATCAGTCTTTGTCCTGCCCAGGGGCAGTCCAGCACCGAAATACAATGGCAATTCCAATCTGAACGAGAGTACCACCAGCAACCCCATACACGTGTTTCACCCTTGTTGGGGATCATCAGTGAGGTGAAGCTGATGCCTCCCCTAAGCACAGTGAGAGGGAGACCACGTCTGGTTGCCCCCAGGAGACCTAGGGTTACCAATCCCAGGTTCCTTAACAAATAGTTTAACAAAGGTAGCGGGCGCCCCTCTCTCGCAAGAACAGACATGATAACCTGTTCGGTGGTTATTAACCACTTGAGAGTTCGCAGCCACTGCTTTTACTCACTGTGCCTTTCACAGATGGGAAATATCAATTTGCATATCAGTCTTTGTCCTGCCCAGGGGCAGTCCAGCACCGAAATACAATGGCAATTCCAATCTGAACGAGAGTACCACCAGCAACCCCATACACGTGTTTCACCCTTGTTGGGGATCATCAGTGAGGTGAAGCTGATGCCTCCCCTAAGCACAGTGAGAGGGAGACCACGTCTGGTTGCCCCCAGGAGACCTAGGGTTACCAATCCCAGGTTCCTTAACAAATAGTTTAACAAAGGTAGCGGGCGCCCCTCTCTCGCAAGAACAGACATGATAACCTGTTCGGTGGTTATTAACCACTTGAGAGTTCGCAGCCACTGCTTTTACTCACTGTGCCTTTCACAGATGGGAAATATCAATTTGCATATCAGTCTTTGTCCTGCCCAGGGGCAGTCCAGCACCGAAATACAATGGCAATTCCAATCTGAACGAGAGTACCACCAGCAACCCCATACACGTGTTTCACCCTTGTTGGGGATCATCAGTGAGGTGAAGCTGATGCCTCCCCTAAGCACAGTGAGAGGGAGACCACGTCTGGTTGCCCCCAGGAGACCTAGGGTTACCAATCCCAGGTTCCTTAACAAATAGTTTAACAAAGGTAGCGGGCGCCCCTCTCTCGCAAGAACAGACATGATAACCTGTTCGGTGGTTATTAACCACTTGAGAGTTCGCAGCCACTGCTTTTACTCACTGTGCCTTTCACAGATGGGAAATATCAATTTGCATATCAGTCTTTGTCCTGCCCAGGGGCAGTCCAGCACCGAAATACAATGGCAATTCCAATCTGAACGAGAGTACCACCAGCAACCCCATACACGTGTTTCACCCTTGTTGGGGATCATCAGTGAGGTGAAGCTGATGCCTCCCCTAAGCACAGTGAGAGGGAGACCACGTCTGGTTGCCCCCAGGAGACCTAGGGTTACCAATCCCAGGTTCCTTAACAAATAGTTTAACAAAGGTAGCGGGCGCCCCTCTCTCGCAAGAACAGACATGATAACCTGTTCGGTGGTTATTAACCACTTGAGAGTTCGCAGCCACTGCTTTTACTCACTGTGCCTTTCACAGATGGGAAATATCAATTTGCATATCAGTCTTTGTCCTGCCCAGGGGCAGTCCAGCACCGAAATACAATGGCAATTCCAATCTGAACGAGAGTACCACCAGCAACCCCATACACGTGTTTCACCCTTGTTGGGGATCATCAGTGAGGTGAAGCTGATGCCTCCCCTAAGCACAGTGAGAGGGAGACCACGTCTGGTTGCCCCCAGGAGACCTAGGGTTACCAATCCCAGGTTCCTTAACAAATAGTTTAACAAAGGTAGCGGGCGCCCCTCTCTCGCAAGAACAGACATGATAACCTGTTCGGTGGTTATTAACCACTTGAGAGTTCGCAGCCACTGCTTTTACTCACTGTGCCTTTCACAGATGGGAAATATCAATTTGCATATCAGTCTTTGTCCTGCCCAGGGGCAGTCCAGCACCGAAATACAATGGCAATTCCAATCTGAACGAGAGTACCACCAGCAACCCCATACACGTGTTTCACCCTTGTTGGGGATCATCAGTGAGGTGAAGCTGATGCCTCCCCTAAGCACAGTGAGAGGGAGACCACGTCTGGTTGCCCCCAGGAGACCTAGGGTTACCAATCCCAGGTTCCTTAACAAATAGTTTAACAAAGGTAGCGGGCGCCCCTCTCTCGCAAGAACAGACATGATAACCTGTTCGGTGGTTATTAACCACTTGAGAGTTCGCAGCCACTGCTTTTACTCACTGTGCCTTTCACAGATGGGAAATATCAATTTGCATATCAGTCTTTGTCCTGCCCAGGGGCAGTCCAGCACCGAAATACAATGGCAATTCCAATCTGAACGAGAGTACCACCAGCAACCCCATACACGTGTTTCACCCTTGTTGGGGATCATCAGTGAGGTGAAGCTGATGCCTCCCCTAAGCACAGTGAGAGGGAGACCACGTCTGGTTGCCCCCAGGAGACCTAGGGTTACCAATCCCAGGTTCCTTAACAAATAGTTTAACAAAGGTAGCGGGCGCCCCTCTCTCGCAAGAACAGACATGATAACCTGTTCGGTGGTTATTAACCACTTGAGAGTTAGGGAGGGAGGTCTGTTGTGTCATATTAGTGGGAGGAGGTGAGGGAGAGTTGGTTCGTGATCCAAGTCTTGCCAGTCTGGTAGCTCCTAGGAGAGGGTGGCAGCAGATGGTGGTAGAGGTGAACGTACTGAACAGAGTCTATGTTGGCGGGCTGTGCCCAGGCTGGGTAAGGTGGTTCCCAGGAGCTGGGTGCGGGGGAGGATGTAGGACTTTGAGCATTTGTGTATAGTGTGTAGGCCGATTGGGAGTGACTGTATGCTGTTGCGGAGATATTGCGGGAGTTCCTTATTGCAGTGGTCCATGAATGTGTGCTTTCAGCCTTGAGGGAGGAGTTGTGTGACAGGGTCGGTGTTCCATAATGCGCTGCAGTAGTAAAGCTGTGAAATGCAGGTAGGGATAGTGTTGGAGGTGGGACAGGGTGGTCTGGGAGGTATCAGTGACTTGCTACCACTAAGGATGGTGTTGCGTTATGTACTAAGGCACTATACCAGTGCAATGAAGGGTAGAAATCATGATGGGGTTGGGATTGTGGAGTCAGGAGTGGGCTGGGGTGAGCCAAGTGACATGGACCGTACGGCACTAAGCATCATAGTGCCGCAGCCATACAGTATTTGCAAGAATGGTGTGGGGGTCGGGCGGGTGATCACCGGTGAAGTCCGGCACAACGCATAAGACTGATGTGGGGTAATGTGCTACATCATGGGGCTGGTGCAACCCAATGCTAGCAACAGGGGTGGTAGCAGTATCTGCGGCACAACAACGGGGCAAGCAGTAAATCAGCAAACCTGGATGGTGCAGAACAGGGTGTTGTCGCAACATTACAAATAAATGCAGGCAAGGCTGGTGGTGGCGGAAACAGGGGCACATCAAGAGGCGCTTGTATCAAATCAGCAAACATGGATAGTGCAGTACAGGGCGGTGTGACAACATTACAATTGAATGCAGACAACATAGGTGGTGGCGTAAACCGGGGAAAAATCAAGAGGGGCGTGCATCAAATCAGCAAATATGGATCGTGCAGTGCAGGGTGTCGTGGCAACATTACAATTAAATGGCAGTAACACTGTTGGTGGCGGAGATCGGGGCACGTCAAGAGAGACATACATCAGTTCGGCAATCGTGGATGGTGCTGAACGGAGCACCGTGGTAACATCACAATTAAAACCAGGCAACAATGGCAGTGGCGGTGACCAGTGCATATCAAAAGGGGCATGCATCGGATAAGCAATCGTGGGCGGTGCTGAACGGGGCACAGTGGACATTTTACAAATGAGTTCCGGCAGCAAAGGAGGGGGCAGCAGCCGGGTCACATCTATGGGGATATGCCGCATATCAAAGATAACGGATGGTTATGGCCAGTGCGACAAGGCGCGGTAACAATGCAGTGAGGCCAGGAATGGAGTAGGGGATGAGAGAGTGTGATCCGGAGGGACCCTGGCCGGGCATAATGATGTGATTGATGCAGTATGGTGTAGCGTGGCACCTTCATGTAAGACGAGTGGCGGCAATGGTGGCGGCTGAGTGTTTTTTCTCTAGTCATAGAGACACTTTAAAAGCTGTGCTACTGTTACCGACTTTTTATATTTCTTCATTTCTTGACTCCTAAGCAAACTCTCTAGGTGCGTGCGTCCCTTTAATCTTCCTCATTAGGTGCCTCCCTTTCATCTTGTCCATCCCTCAATGTTGTGTTTGGCTTGCTGTGGGCACAGGGTGCCTCTCTGTTATCGGGAGGGTAACACAATACTACATAATGAAGAGAAAGTTTGTTTGATTGCTGAGAGCTAATTCCCTTGAAGGTTTTAATACAAATGTATTTAATTTTGTTGTTATACCATATTTTGTATTCATCGGGTCCTAACACCATGTTAATTACTCGAAACATTCCTTATGTTAACTACCTTCTTTATATTTCGGAAAACCTAACCAACCTAAGAAGGTGAGAGAGAGAGAAGGAGAGAGAGAGCGAGAGATAGAGGGAGAAAGAGGGGGAGGGATTAAGGGAGTGAAGGAGAGAGAGAGTGAGGGCATGAGAGGGACATACAAATAAAATAGGGAGATAGAGATGCAAGCTATGAATCCCAGAAACTTAACATAATAAATGCAGAACCTATGTAGAACATATTGCAGTAAGGCAAAGAAGAACGGTGGGCAGAGAGAGATGAAGGGGGAGCTATAGAGAGATGGCTAATACCACATCACACTGAGAGAGGTGCAGTATACAGCATACTATCATAGCATAATGTATACAGAATATACCACGTGCACTCTCTCTCACTGAATGGTGTGGGTAATGCCCTGCTTTTGCAGGCAGATGAGATGGTGTGGTCTGTAAAGAAGCACATTATTATCATTTACATCTATACTATTTTTCATATCACCACATAGCAGAATACATTGCAATAAGTGACAGCAGAAAGGGAGAGAGCGAGACAGAGAACAAAAAGAAAGAGAGCAAGAGAGAGATGACAAAGTCTGCATTGCACTGAGAGAGAGGCCAAGCGAGTGGCATTGGCAGTAGTGCACAGTAGAGATCCCAGTAACAATAACATAACACAGCGAATGCAGAGTGTGTGCAGAACGCTTTGCAGTGAGATCAAAGGGATAGAGTTTACTGGCTGTACAGTATACTACTTACTCAGTTCAATCTCAGACACCCTATTCTTACATGCCACACTTGCAGATCTGACGGGTGCCTTTTGGGGTGCTTTGGCTTCAGGTCCATTTGTGCTTCGTGGGTGGGAGTAGCCTTCCAAGCTCTGGGATATCAAGGCAGCATTTCTAGAAGTTCTTTGTTTCAATGCGCAGTGAGTGGCCCAATATTGAGAGCCACTGTGGTGCATTTGAATATTGCCTTCGTTTCTTAGAGCACACACTTCATTTTACAGGCTGCTGAGACATTCATGTGCATTGTCTCCAGCGGTGGGCAAAGCTGAAAAAGCGAGATTTGAGCACACAGGGTGGGGCTGGTTGGTGGTTGGTCTGAAGCAAGGAATGTCAGTGCAGTCATTCTAAAAGGCTAATCTATGTTCTTCATCGACTGAGCTGTATGATACAGTAGATGTATATGGTATGTAAAGTGCTTTCTCATAATCAGAGATTGCTGGCACACACTTGCATTGCATTACGACCCTGGCGGAGTGGGATACCGCCAGCGGTAATCGCGGCGGACCCGTCCGCCCTACTACGAGTTCCCTTAGCGCCATGGAGGTTTTCTCCGCCTGGTTTTACCGGGCGGAGAAAACCATGGCGCTAAGGGACCTCGTTGTTAATTACGCCGCCGTACTTTACGGCGGCGTAATTAACTCCTTCCCCACTCCCATTATACCCTATGGGGCAAGAATGGGGAAGGGTAAAATGGGGATTGGGGATTTACCGCTCCGCCAAGGTCGGCATGGGGTGGTAAATCCGCCAACCCCTATGGCGCTATCGGCGGCTTTCCGCCATGCTCCGCGGTGCATTTAGCACCGCGAATTCCGCCAGGGTCGTAATGAGGGCCAGTGACTGTTTGTTCTTATCTAATGAGAGGGAGAGGTTGCTTGACATTACATTGTAATGTGGCTTTTTCGTGTGATGAAGGACAGATATGCATCCATTATGTCTAATGTACAGTATCTGTGATGATACAGGATAACAGCTTTCATGGGCCTGTGACATTCAGCCATCTTTATTAAATAGAGGCACACATACTGTGTTTTTGTATGTGTATACATTAAACTACATTTGAGCATAAACGTATTGCGTACATAAGTTTGTGTTTTGCAGACCCCAGATAGAAATCCCAAAATAGATGCCCTGTGACAGAGATAAGGTATTCAAGCCCTGTACCCTCTAGCTGATGTACTGACTGTATAATAAATCAATGCTGAAGTCTTAAATGGTGGGATCAAAAACCATAAGGTCTCCATCATAAGGAAGTATCTACAGGAAACTTGGAATCGTTTTGTGGGACTTGACTCAACTGATCCCTGTTTTACTAAAGAAAGATTTTTATTTTTTATTTTTTAACATACATATATCATTTATTATCATACACTGTTTCATTACTAAAACTCACTAAAACATCCTTCTTAATTCAAAAAAAGTTTCAACAACATTCATCCGTTTTGATTCAGATTTCAAAGAGACTATTTCGGCTATAAGGAAAAAAAGGTTTCTGAGTGTCCCTCCTTTTGTGTAGCCAATACATTATACCAGACTAGAGTTCTATAAACCGTATAGTAAACAACTTGTAATACCTGGTAGGCTGCTTTGGGCAATTTTTGTACAATGAATGTGACATTGGACCTGCATATAATACTTATATGTCCTCTTACACTCTACATGTTTCGGTCGTTTAGCCATAATCAATAGTGAAGCTTCATCCGGAGTTACACACTCTTTCCATCAAGAATTAATAAAACACCAGTAACATCAAAACCAAGTGACTTATCCTCCACCAAATGGGTACACATGTATTACAAAGCATAAAACATTGCTTTAGAAATAGTCTATTGTTCTCTTCTTTTATGAACCAATGATAGCCCACATCTTCTTAAATGAACCTGCAGATAACATATTAAAATTAATATTAATAACTTGCTGAATAATAATGTATTTAATTTCATGATGTCTCATAAAGATAGCAATACCTTATGCATTAATCCTTAATGATTAGAGTTCTGCCAGCATTCCTCTCCTTTGTACGAGAGAAGGATCACACAGATCTGCAAAACATATTTTCAATGGATTCTTATTAATCACATGCTCTATATGTAAACAAAGGTGTCTTCACCCATGCTCCTATGGCGGAGATCTTATGGTTTTTGATTATGTAATGTTCTAAGTAACTGTACTGTAGGGTTAACATTCTTGGAATCCTCTGGATGTTATTGACGAGTCTTAAATGTTGAGGTCACCGGACAGTTTGGGATACAACTCCCCTGATTCTTCAACATTGAATATGGTTGCTAGTGCTAATGGGATCTGTAGTCAAAACATCTGTAGAGCCCAACGTTGCAGATTTGCTGATTAGTGTAGTCACAATAAAGGTATGTGTTTGATGATTTCTAGTTTACTGTCCCATTTTGCTAATGCTTCAGCTTGCTACCACTTAGCAAAGGCACATTTCACGGAGCCACTGTCCTCACCTTGTCTTTCAACTAACAAATTATGTCTGCCCCATAACACACCTTGCTATACTGACTAAGGTGTTTTCAACATTTAATCTGGTATTTTATATATACAAACAAAACAAAAAAGTGATGGCTGGAAGGTTTTGAAAGAATCATAACCACAGGCATATCTCCATGGAACCATTTAGACCATTGTTTTCAACCTACCAAGCCATTACAGAAGGGGAAGACCGTATGCAAATGAAGCTTGGTCACATTTGACGTGACATAAGAAAAACCAAAAGGTGATGGATGTAAGGTTTTGAATAATTTCTGTAATGGCTTGACAGGCTGAAGAACAATGGTCTGGAGTACGGATCACAGCTATGCCAGAGGTTAAAATTAATTTGAAACCTTCCAGCCATCACCTCTTTTGTTTGCTTTAGTAACCACAAGTGGGACGGTTATGATACAACGTCAGACCCATACTGCTGGGCCTATAGAACCAAGCTATACCTCACTGATGATGCCCAATGAGGCGGAACAGTGTTTGGGATTGCTTGTGGTCTTGCGCGGAAAGGATAAACGAGGTAGTTCAGGCTGAATGTACCCCCTTCACATGGGACCAAGCCTGATTTGCATATGGTCTTTCCCCTTTCCCTAATGGCTTTGCAAGCTAAAGAAGCATTGTATCGAGTGTTGTCCAGAGGTATTCCAGAGGTTTAGATACATTCTAAACCTTCCAGCCATCCTCTCATTTGTTCGCTTTAGACACCACGGGTGGGATGGATATCCTTATTTGTGGGTCTAGAGCTGCTGGGCTTGGAGAGCCAAGCTAATCCTCACTGAGGATGAGCAATTAGGCTGCAACATGTTAGGGGTTGTTTGTGGTCTCGTGCAAAAGGGATGTGACCAAGCAGTTTAGGCTGGCCTCACATCTTTTGGGGTGAGAGCAAGACTTATTTGCATATAGTCTTTTCCATTTCTTTAATGGTGGGTGCCCAGAGCTATGTCAGAGTTTAAGATTAATTATAAACCTTACAGCCAACACTTCTTTTGTTTACATTGTACCTATACAAAATGGGAGTAAAGCCACATTCAGAAAAAATACCATAGTCTCAAATCAATCTATTATAAATGGTTTATTGTAGGTACATGGAAATGTCATGGCCACCTGCACACCCCAACTCCATCCATGATGACAGATGTTGGCCGGAAGCAACCAACAAATTACCATTAGGGAGTTGATTAGCAACTGCAGTAACTTTGATGCTTTTGAGGGTAGTATTATGGTGATGACTTTTATGGTTCCCCATGACACAACATAGTAGAGGTGCTGGTCGGATAACAGCTGTTGCCAGAGGGGCTCAGCAAAGTCTAAGGCCCTGTTAAAGGAACATCACTAAAGTTGATGACAGGGTCCACTTTGCTGTAAAAGCATTCACAGGTGTTGAACCTTTTCACAGAGGGCCCAGTTTCTGTCAGGTGCAAATAGTTGTTTAACACATCTTTTGAACAAGATGGTGGTTTTGGGGTTCATTGAGAATTGTAGCATGCAGCAGATCTTTTCAGTTTGTGTTGCATGTTGTATGTAGTACACACCCCATGCATTCAATATGTACTTGAAAACAAGACGAAAGAAATACTCTAAAAAGAATAAGTAATAACGTGACAACAAAACACATTGGCTGGAGCTCATTTCAGTGCTTATTTCCTGCATCCAAAGTCAGGGTGTATGAAAATGCAGTGCATAAATCAAAACCAAATAAATAAGGACCCAGGTGTGAAAGTCATTATTTCCAAATACATTATAAGTAACAGTGGTGGAGTGGATCGAATTCTGGTCATCAAAACCAAGGTTGTTACAGAGACATCGGGCCTCATTATGAGTGCGGTGGTGCGGAATAATGGGTGCCGATACGATGCAACCAGCGCCCATAATTCCGGACCGCCACACTACAGCTCTGCTGGTCGGGGCTGTTGCGTCAGCAGGCCTGATTTGCCAAGTGCAACAGCACATGCCTGCAGATGTTTCACAGAAGCACCAGCACCGTTATTAACGGTGCCGGTGCTTCCGTCTCCCTACTCACATGGAGTCCTACGGGACTCAACAGAAATGGGGTGTTTTTTTCCAGCGGCTGTCTTCCCGATCTGCCGGGACTTGTAATGTCCCGTTGGCGCCGGAAAAGTGTTACCAGTCCCACAGCAACCCACTAGTAGCACCGCCAGGGTTACAGCAGGACTTTTATAGTCTCAGAAAACCTCTGGACTTAATAGGACATCTACGTCACATTCCCACCGCAGCTGAAGCACACCTGTGGCCAGGGTCAGCACATTACAGGGTGACTTCTTCCAACCTCATCTAATGGCAAGGAGACACCTAGTGGTGAAATGACAAACAGCCTCTTGGCAGGCTCTGTATGACCAGCATTGAAGATACATTGGGGCCAAACCAGAATCAAGATCTCTGGTCGGTATGGCCAATTTGCGTGATAAAAGAAAAGAGATATGTACAAATGTGGCTGAAAGATACTGAAGAAAGTTTTTTTTATAAGAAATAGTTTTTAGCTGAAATAATCAACTTTTACAATTTCATTTATCACATATTAAATAGCAAAAATAATTACATTCTCACAATTACAACAAATTTAAGAGCAAAAATGGTCTAAACTCAGATAGTAAATAAAAAAAGGAAAAAAGAAAAAAAATACTAACATAAGCATCTTACTATACAACAAAGCAATACAAGACAAGACGAAAGAAAAGAAAAGTAAAAAGAATCTGATCAGTAGAGACCATTAGCAATAAAAACATTAGCACTCAGCTTCTAACAGTAAACGATTCAGCAATCAGATATGATTTCATTATTCAAGTTCATGTTCGAATCATCGAGTTTTAGGGTTCGCAGGAAATAAATAGTCCCAATTCTGAGAGGAACCGAAAGGCCTGAGAATATAATTTCCCACATATGATCAGTTGACAGTTCTCCGTACATCATTAAAGGTTTTCCAAGAAACTATATGTTGGTTACTTAGCTTTTTACATGTTGTTATTAGGTGTTTCAGAGTCTCTATTTCACCTGTGATTTTGCAAAATCGACAAGTTGGAGTAATTAATTCCATTATTGTTCGACCTATTCTGTATTTGCTTAGTAGGCCACAGGTTGAAGCGTAATCGCATAAAATCAGCTCTATGCTGAATAGACGGGGAGCACTTCAAATATTTTTCTGGTTGAATATTTCTCATGGGAATATGGTAAATTATACAAAATGGTGTCTGTTCATGGGAGCATATACTCTTCACGTTTTACCCAATGTATGCTTAGCTCCATCAGTCATCCATCACGCCTCCCCCAGCAGTTCCCGGGGTTAGGCCCACAAAAAGTAGGTGCAGTCGTACCCTTGCGGAATCCTTAATGTCCTTCAAATGTGGAGTCTATACATGAAAAGTTCCCCATCATGGCCCAGCCTTGTTGGCAGGGTTTTTGCTCAGTACCATTGTGTTCACGTTGGAATTGGGCAAAGTACATCTGAGTAATGGCATAAATCCAGAACTGCATAAAGATTCCGTCCATGGGGCCCTCTATGAAGTGTGTGACTTGCGTTTCCCCTTCTGATAGTGTTGCCTAGGGAAGATGGGTGATTTGGGCACCAAATGTGGGTTGGTGGACTTTCAGTTCTACTCACATGGGCCGAGCTCTTGTGCATTCTTCTGATATTAGAGCATGGGCTAAAGAAATGCTAGCATTTGCTAATTTTGGGACTTCCCTTTCCAATGCATGGGAGATAACTTTGCACCAATGCAAACTTATGTAATTAATTGCTGCCGCCCCACGGATGGATTTTTGATTCATTCCCGCCCGCACCATGGATGGATTTATTTCATTAATTCCCGCCTGTGCCATGGATTAATTTATTTAATTAAATCCTGCTGCATCATGGATGGATTAATAACCCCCACACCATGGATAGATTTATTTGATTCATTCCTGCCTGCATCATGGATTGATTTAATTGACTGCTGCCCGCATCTATTCCTGTTCAATCTCCATGCCTCCCCTGTCCCATCTCCCTCCCCCACCCAGACCAGTGTTGATAGCCCCGCTCTGTCCCAGATCATGACACTTAAGGAACCTCCCAAGCAAAGCCTTGCTCGGACAGCCATTGGCTAAGAGCTAGAGGCAAAGGCAGCTCCTTACTACGCAGTTCCACTCCATGTTTGCCCGTATTCGCTTGGGACCTACTGATAAGGTAAGTGTGGTGTGGGCAGGGAGCACAGTCATTACTGTACTCCAGTAAAACCCCACCACCCTCATTACCTAATATCTTATACCTACATGCATCTAGCCTAATGGTATAACTGGTATTCACTGCTCGGCCAAAGTTAAATCTTAGTGGCATTTCACTGCTCTCGCAGTGTTGAATCGAACTGGCTTTTCACTGCTTTGCCACAGTTGAATCTAAGTGGTTTTTCATTGCTCTACTAAAGTTGAATCTAAGTGGTTTTTCACTGCTCTGTCAAAGTTTTTCACTGAACTGCCAAAGTTGAATCTAAGTGCCTGCAACAATTGTGAAGGTCTAGCGCCTGCACACTATTTGTGAAGACTCGCCATGCTCTTCGGGTGGAAGAGTTTGAAAATATAGCCCATGCTCGACTAGTGGTAATTTCCGAATGCCAGCCTGTGTCGCTAACCATTTATCGCAGCCGCAAGAATAGACAGAGGATGACACTACCTGATCAAACAGGTGCATCTACAACAAATCTCCATCCGTGATCTGGGCACATATAAATTTACTACTCCGGGGGGCACCTGCTGCATTCATGGCTACCCACACACAATAGAATACTGCAACGACTACTACAAATTTAGTCTTCCGGGTCACATATTGTTTTCCCCCTACTTACATCAAATTACACCTCAACACCTCTGTGATCAGTATGCAGCGAAGACCTGCAACAAATTCGGCCAGTTGAACACAAAACTAGTCTCTCGCATTCACGCTTTCTTTTGACCTCTCTGAGCACCCACCCACATGCCTGACCTCATGGGATTCTTTGCACCAAAGCCTGGCCAGCCCTGCTAAGCCTTATTATGGTCAAATGCAATGCACACACAGATTCTAATCCAACTCTGTGATTTCCCACATTTTGGACTTTGGTCCCAGAGGGCATTCCCAGCACTAGCTCAGAGACTATAATAATGGTAAAAGGTGCTATATAAATGTCAACCACAATACAATACAACCAATGCAGTCAATAACCCAGGTCATCATGCACACAGCTGCAGACTCTTCTCTAATACTAAATTGTAATAGAAGTGCTAAGAAATGCACATGCCCAGTGTTCTCTTATCAATGTGCGATGACCCCTCGTGATGGTGTCATTGTATTTGTTGTCCTAAGGCGACTATTGTCATGCAATGTTCCATTACATTTAGAGGGGATTGCCATGTCACTTTCCCTGTACACTGATCCTGTTTATTTTATTTTATTCTATTATTTAAAGCGCAGACCTGGCTCAAGAGCAGCAGAGTGCTTTACAGAGTGTGGGTAGCGAGCATTTGGGATGGCATCTTTTAACAGTAGCGCAGGTCTGTGAGATCTGTGTGTCAGTACGTGTGTCCATTGGAATTGTCGTTGGGCAGGTGTTGCTGAACGAGCCATGTTTGAGAGATTTTCAAAATCGGAGAATTGTGGGGACATTCTGAGCACACACCGGGAATGAGTTCTTGAGGGTGGGTGCATGACAAGGGAAGGATTGTTTGCCAGTCCTCTCTTAGCGGACAAGTTGTTATTCAAACCGGTGGGTCGATTTGCTGTGCGAAGAGCCTGTGCCACAAGATATGTGGAATTTAGCCGCCATGTACACTGGTGTGCTGCTTGTGACTGATTTGTGGATGATGCATGCAGTCTTGAACAGTATCCTCGCTTAGTGTGGAAGCCAATGTAGTTCACATAGGGTGAGGGTAATTTGGTTACATTTCTGTGCTCCCGTAAGAAAACGTGCTACAGCTTTGTAGACTGCTTTTAGGGGAGCCACGTGAGCATCTGGGAGCCCTGGCAAAAGAGCATTTCCCCCATCAATGTGCAAAACCACACACCATAAAATAAGTCAGAGATGAAACACAGCATCTCCCAAACCTTAAAATAGCTTGTTGTCTGCCCAAAAAGTGTGACAGTGAAAAACTGTTTCTTTATGCGAATAAAAAGCAGCTGTGTGTCACATCTAAGTCAAAAGTTGGATTTTTTATTTTGTCAAATGTAGCAGACCAGCACATCCAATGATAATTGTAGTGTGAGCGAAGGAAGACAGCTGGAGGTGAGTAGCTGGGGACAGACTGGAAGAAACCAGAAAGTCTTTCATTAGGTTATTTTGGGAGATTAGGAGAGACACAACACCTCTTTTCAAGACACGCAGGAACACAGGAGGTGGCATTCAATCACCATAGCGCAGCATAGTTGGAGCCTTCAAAATTTGTTATTCAGGCAAATAGCTTCTAATAATTTGCATCTATTATCGCCTGGCAAGGTTTACAAAAGAAACTCCAAAACTTTGAGTAGATTGATTTAAGAAACACCCTTAAACACAATCGTTAATTTAATTTCTAAAATAAACCACAGTATTTTGAAAATAAAAATAATGTTTTAATGGAAACTGAATAGCTAAAATGAATTAGTGGAGGCAATCCACGTACTCCACTGACTTCAACAAAATGGAACGTTGCTAATGAAGGAATTATGCATTATACATTTTAAAGAATTGTAACGTGCTTGTCCGCTATATAGCTCTCCACTGTTTGTTGGTCGAAACATCACTTATTTAAGGCACCGTCTGCAGGATGCGTGTGACCTCAGATTTGCATTCTATTTGCAGAATTTGAGAAGACCTTGCAGAAGGCTATTGATAGTTGATACTGCTCCCCCTGGGTTAGTTTTGGTTGAGTTTATGTATGGGAGCCTCCAGCTTTGAATGTAGTGTTGCGTTGGTTTGCTAGTGCTGCTTCATATTTTCAACTTAACCACTGGGTACTGCGGGCTTGTGCAATTAATTTCCTTAGAGGTCTCCCATTTTTATAAACAATATAATCTAACCTCTTATATACCAGCACCATGATTCAGACAACACTGTCTGCCCCTACCACATGTGCCTCGCTTCCAATACTCCATCTCTACTAGAAAGTCTGTCTTTCCCTGTTTCTCTGCAATATGTTTATTTTCCACCATCACACCTGCTCTGTCTCCCTGATAGTCCTGCAAGGAACCTTCTCTTTCTCATTCTCTACTGTCCTCATGATATGTTCCCTTTTCCACAGATTGTGAGTATTCACCTTCTCTGCCTAACTGTTGCCAATTAGCAGATCTCTCTCCCTATCCTCAGTTTATTTTGCATTTTACCTCCTTCCTCAGCCCTCTTTGTAATGTCTATTTCTTCCCGGTTCGTGTCTCTGTGCCTACACCTCTGCACAAGACTACTTCTTTCCTCATATGTTCTAAACCATTGTATCTGATCTCCTACTATGAGCAGGGCCTGCTCTCTAAATCTACCTCTGTTTCTACTTTGAATTCTGTATCATGCTGGGCTTTGGAATGGTGAAACAGGCAATATTGTGCACCACTTGCATTCAGCCGTAATGTTGGTTGTGGTGCAGATGGTATTTCTGCATGCAGTGATGCTGCCATCCACCAATGAAGATTTATAGGACTCCAGAATGAGGAGTAACCAAATCCCACAACAGGTGGTGAATTGACGTTATCACTGGAGGTAATGGTAATTCAGTTGGAGATATACACGCCACCAATATTGACAAAGTCTTAAAGTCGTCTCAGAAGCCCTTCATGTGTACGAGTGTTCTTCACATCATATGGCCATTGCAAGATATGTAAGCGGCCAACCATAGGATTGAGGGCTGCAAACATGTGCCCGTTTTTCTTCATTGTTCTCCATGTCTTGCTATTTTGTGCCTGGTTTTTGGACCTAAAATATATTATGAATAATATGTTTTAGCAAAGACTACACATCTTTGTATTGTGTCGTTGCATTAGAATGAAGTCCTAAAGTGAGTACCTTGTATAGATCATTTTGGCAGATTTGGGCCAAATGAGAAACAAATTGGACACAAAGCATTGACCTGATTTCCTGGTTGGGGATAAATCCATGCAGTAGTTTGTAAAATAGTCGACAGAGAACGGGGTGCTCCCTGCTTCTAAAAACCTTTATATCAGTCTTTGTGCTTTGCAGCAGATAGAGTGTGAGAGGTTAATACTCTTTTTAGGCGGTGTCTGGGGTTATTCCGTCCAGTAGTTGTTAATGTATTAAACAGAAAAGGGGGTGCCCCTTTCTCCCAAAATTATAGTTATGTATGTCTTTCAATGCATCAGCGAGGCTTTCCAAAAATGAAAAACCAGCAAAATAAATGTGTGCTCAATGCGAGTGATAACCACAGTTATAATGGGTATAATTGGGGTTAGCCAAAAATAAAAGGTGGAAAATATACCATTTGGAGGAGACATAAGGATGAAATTGCATCAGGCTAGAGGTGTATAGGGGCAAGATGACACCATGTGAAACTGGGGAGCTGGGGTGGGGGCTTGGGACCAAGTTCAGAGCTCGAAAATGTTTGCATAACCAGGGTTATCTGACAGGATAACCGTGGTTAGGATAGAAAACTAGGTCAGGAATTAAAGGGCATCAGAGAAAAGGATGGATGTTGAGGGTAATGGAAGAGGGCTAAGGAGGGGAAAACAATTTA
This sequence comes from Ambystoma mexicanum, assembly GCF_040938575.1. NCBI lineage: Eukaryota > Metazoa > Chordata > Amphibia > Caudata > Ambystomatidae > Ambystoma > Ambystoma mexicanum. The sequence goes on along the minus strand of NC_090935.1, from coordinate 341,421,783 downwards.
TATATAGGAGATGCTCTTTTGATCACAAAAGAACATACAATAGATAAGAAATCATATTTGACAGGAAGCAGTGAGCTTTCTACAATGAGGTGAGTTTGAGGGACATTATTTGTGGAGTGGAGTAAATGGAGCAGTCACCTGGGACAATACATAGGTAGAGATACATAGATTAAGGATAAAGAACCTTGCCCATTTTTATGTGCAGGTAGGTGGTATGGCCTGCTGTGCTCAGGGTGTTACACGATGGTTCAAGTGCTAGAGTGGAGGCAGAGGAAGTGAGGGACAGAGGCAGGTTAGAGGTAAGGGAAAACTGCCAGCTACCCGACAGATGAAAGGTTGGCTAAGAGCATACTCAGAGGCGAGGAGATAGGCTTTTAGTCTGGTTTTGAACAAATCTGTGTGGAATGTTTCTCTGATGTCTGGGGTAAGAGAGTTCCATGCAAGTGGAGCAAGAAGGGAGAAGGAAAGAAGCAAGAGTAAACACAGGGACGGTGAGGATACACAAGGGAAGTTGAGGAGGCAGAGCAGAGAGTATGAGAAGGTTAGTAGAGTTGGATATATGATGATAGATACAGTGGTGCCTTACTGTGGATAGATTTGTGAACCAGGAGAATACATTTACATCTGGCCCTTTTTTGCATTGATAGCCATCCTGCCTGGCGATGATAGGAGGAAGTAGGTGTGAAGTGAGGAAGTTCAAAGAGAGTCCTGGTAGCAAAGTTAATGATCTTGTTGAGAGGACAGAAAGCATATTTGGGGACACCAAAGAGGATGCTGGCACAGTAGTCCAGTTTAGAGAAGACAAGAGGGGTTAAGAGATGCTTAGCATTGTTGAAAGAAAGGAGGTGCCAGATTTTCTTAATATTTAGGAAGTTGAGATGGTTGCTGTTCTAGTTTTGGAGATGAAATTAGAGAAGGTGTGAGAAGGGTCATAGATGATGTTGAGGTATCTACGTGAAGAAGAGTTGGAGAGAGTGTCAGGTGGGAACTGAATAGGCAGAGGAGGAGAGGAGAGAGAGCCTTTGGCAGTTAAGAAGAGCAGCTCTCTTTAATGTTAGAGACACAGTTTGAAATTTTGATAGAGGGATCAAACGAGAGTTCAGGAAAAGAGAATAAGTTTTGGGTGTTGACCCTGAAGAGTGGATACAAGAACCCAAAGGAGGAGACTAGTGCCTCTAGAGCCGAGGTGTAGAGTGTAAAGAGGAGTGGACCCAAGACAGTACCCAACAGTTGGAGGAGAGAGTTGAGAGGTGTTGCTGCTTCAGGAGACAGAGAATTGGTGATATGCAAGGTAAAATTCAATCCAGGCAAGGGCTTGATCGTGAACTCCAAGAAGAAAGAGAGTATTAAGGGGATCAGAGTGGTTGACAATGTCAAAGATAGCAGATAGGTCAAGGAGAATTAGGATGGAGGATAAGTGGCCAGGGTCAGCACATTACAGGGTGACTTCTTCCAACCTCATCTAATGGCAAGGAGACACCTAGTGGTGAAATGACAAACAGCCTCTTGGCAGGCTCTGTATGACCAGCATTGAAGATACATTGGGGCCAAACCAGAATCAAGATCTCTGGTCGGTATGGCCAATTTGCGTGATAAAAGAAAAGAGATATGTACAAATGTGGCTGAAAGATACTGAAGAAAGTTCTTTTTAAAAGAAATAGTTTTTAGTTGAAATAATCAACTTTTACAATTTCATTTATCACATATTAAATAGCAAAAATAATTACATTCTCACAATTACAACAAAGTTAAGAGCAAAAATGGTCTAAACTCAGATAGTAAATAAAAAAAGGAAAAAAGAAAAAAATACTAACATAAGCATCTTACTACACAACAAAGCAATACAAGAGAAGACGAAAGAAAAGAAAAGTAAAAAGAATCTGATCAGTAGAGACCATTAGCAATAAAAACATTAGCACTCAGCTTCTAACAGTAAACGATTCAGCAATCAGATATGATTTCATTATTCAAGTTCATGTTCGAATCATCGAGTTTTAGGGTTCGCAGGAAATTAATAGTCCCAATTCTGAGAGGTACCGAAAGGCCTGAGAATATAATTTCCCACATATGATCAGTTGACAGTTCTCTGTACATCATTAAAGGTTTTCCAAGAAACTATATGTTGGTTACTTAGCTTTTTCCATGTTGTTATTAGGTGTTTCAGAGTCTCTATTTCACCTGTGATTTTGCAAAATCGACAAGTTGGAGTAATTAATTCCATTATTGTTCGCCTATTCTGTATTTGCTTAGTAGGCCACAGGTTGAAGCGTAATCGCATAAAATCAGCTCTATGCTGAATAGACGGGGAGCACTTCAAATATTTTTCTGGTTGAATATTTCTTATGGGAATATGGTAAATTATACAAAATGGTGTCTGTTCATGGGAGTATATACTCTTCACGTTTTACCCAATGTATGCTTAGCTCCATCAGTCATCCATCACGCCTCCCCCAGCAGTTTCCGGGGTTAGGCCCACAAAAAGTAGGTGCAGTCGTACCCTTGCGGAATCCTTAATGTCCTTCAAATGTGGAGTCTATACATGAAAACTTCCCCATCATGGCCCAGCCTTGTTGGCAGGGTTTTTGCTCAGTACCATTGTGTTCACGTTGGAATTGGGCAAAGTACATCTGAGTAATGGCATAAATCCAGAACTGCATGAAGATTCCGTCCATGGGGCCCACTATGAAGTGTGTGACTTGTGTTTCCCCTTCTGATAGTGTTGCCTAGGGAAGTTGGGTGATTTGGGCACCAAATGTGGGTTGGTGGACTTTCAGTTCTACTTGTATGGGCCGAGCTCTTGTGCATTCTTCTGATATTAGAGCATGGGCTAAAGAAATGCTAGCATTTGCTAATTTTGGGACTTCCCTTTCCAATGCATGGGAGATAACTTTGCACCAATGCAAACTTATGTAATTAATTGCTGCCGCCCCACGGATGGATTTTTGATTCATTCCCGCCCGCACCATGGATGGATTTATTTAATTAATTCCCGCCTGTGCCATGGATTAATTTATTTAATTAAATTCTGCTGCATCATGGATGGATTAATAACCCCCACACCATGGATAGATTTATTTGATTCATTCCTGCCTGCATCATGGATTGATTTAATTGACTGCTGCCCGCATCTATTCCTGTTCAATCTCCATGCCTCCCCTGTCCCATCTCCCTCCCCCACCCAGACCAGTGTTGATAGCCCCGCTCTGTTCCAGATCATGACACTTAAGGAACCTCCCAAGGGAAGCCTTGCCCGGACAGCCATTGGCTAAGAGCCAGAGGCAAAGGCAGCTCCTTACTACGCAGTTCCACTCCATGTTTGCCCGTGTTTGCTTGGGACGCCTGATGCAGAAAACCTACATCTACTGATAAGGTAAGTGTGGTGTGGGCAGGGAGCACAGTCATTACTGTACTCCAGTAAAACCCCACCAACATCATTACCTAATATCTTATACCTACATACATCTAGCCTAATGGTATAACTGGTATTCACTGCTCGGCCAAAGTTGAATCTTAGTGGCATTTCACTGCTCTCGCAGTGTTGAATCGAACTGGCTTTTCACTGCTTTGCCACAGTTGAATCTAAGTGGTTTTTCATTGCTCTACTAAAGTTGAATCTAAGTGGTTTTTCACTGCTCTGTCAAAGTTTTTCACTGCACTGCCAAAGTTGAATCTAAGTGCCTGCAACAATTGTGAAGGTCTAGCGCCTGCACACTATTTGTGAAGACTCGCCATGCTCTTCGGGTGGAAGAGTTTGAAAATATAGCCCATGCTCGACTAGTGGTAATTTCTGAATGCCAGCCTGTGTCGCTAACCATTTATCGCAGCCACAAGAATAGACAGAGGATGACACTACCTGATCAAACAGGTGCATCTACAACAAATCTCCATCCGTGATCTGGGCACATATAAATTTACCACTCCGGGGGGCACCTGCTGCAGACATGGCTACTCACACACAATAGAATACTGCAACGACTACTACAAATTTAGTCTTCCGGGTCACATATTGTGTTCCCCCTACTTACATCAAATTACACCTCAACACCTCTGTGATCAGTATGCAGCGAAGACCTGCAACAAATTCGGCCAGTTGAACACAAAACTAGTCTCTCACATTCACGCTTTCTTTTGACCTCTCTGAGCACCCACCCACATGCCTGACCTCATGGGATTCTTTTCACCAAAACCTGGCCAGCCCTGCTAAGCCTTATTATGGTCAAATGCAATGCACACACAGATTCTAATCCAACTCTGTGATTTCCCACATTTTGGACTTTGATCCCAGAGGGCATTCCCAGCACTAGCTCAGAGACTATAATAATGGTAAAAGGTGCTATATAAATGTCAACCACAATACAATACAACCAATGCAGTCAATAACCCAGGTCATCATGCACACAGGTGCAGACTCTTCTCTAATACTAAATTGTAATAGAAGTGCTAAAAAATGCACATGCCCAGTGTTCTCTTATCAATGTGCGATGACCCCTCGTGATGGTGTCATTGTATTTGTTGTCCTAAGGCGACTATTGTCATGCAATGTTCCATTACATTTTGAGGGGATGGCCATGTCACTTTCCCTGTACACTGATCCTGTTTATTTTATTTTATTCTATTGTTTAAAGCGCAGACCCGGCTCAAGAGCAGCAGAGTGCTTTACAGAGTGTGGGTAGACAGCATTTGGGATGGCATCTTTTAACAGTAGCACAGGTCTGTGAGATCTGTGCGTCAGTATGTGTGTCCATTGGAATTGTCCTTGGTCAGGTGTTGTTGAATGAGCCATGTTTGAGAGATTTTCAAAATCGGAGAATTGTGGGGACATTCTGAGCAGACACCGGGAATGAGTTCTTGAGGGTGGGTGCATGACAATAGAAGGATTGTTTGCCAGTCCTCTCTTAGCGGACGAGTTGTTATTCAAACCGGTGGGTCGATTTGCTGTGCGAGGAGCCTGTGCCACAAGATATGTGGAATTTAGCCGCCATGTACACTGGTGTGCTGCTTGTGACTGATTTGTGGATGATGCATGCAGTCTTGAACAGTATCCTGGCTTAGCGTGGAAGCCAATGTAGTTCACATAGGGTGAGGGTAATTTGGTTACATTTCTGTGCTCCCGTAAGAAAACGTGCTACAGCTTTGTAGACTGCTTTTAGGGGAGCCACGTGACCATCTGAGAGCCCTGGCAAAAGAGCATTTCCCCCCATCAATGTGCAAAACCACAAACCATAAAATAAGTCAGAGATGAAACACAGCATCTCCCAAACCTTAAAATAGCTTGTTGTCTGCCCAAAAAGTATGACAGTGAAAAACTGTTTCTTTATTCGAATAAAAAGCAGCTGTGAGTCACATCTAAGTCAAAAGTTGGATTTTTTAATTTGTCAAATGTAGCAGACCAGCACATCCAATGATAATTGTAGTGTGAACGAAGGAAGACAGCTGGAGGTGAGTAGCTGGGGACAGACTGGAAGAAACCAGAAAGTCTTTCATTAGGTTATTTTGGGAGATTAGGAGAGACACAACACCTGTCCCTACCCATCTCTTTTCAAGACACGCAGGAACACAGGAGGTGGCATTCAATCACCATAGCGCAGCATAGTTGGAGCCTTCAAAATTTGTTATTCAGGCAAATAGCTTCTAATAATTTGCATCTATTATCGCCTGGCAAGGTTTACAAAAGAAACTCCAAAACTTTGAGTAGATTGATTTAAGAAACACCCTTAAACACAATCGTTAATTTAATTTCTAAAATAAACCACAGTATTTTGAAAATAAAAATAATGTTTTAATGGAAACTGAATAGCTAAAAAGAATTAGTGGAGGCAATCCACGTACTCCACTGAATTCAACAAAATGGAACGTTGCTAATGAAGGAATTATGCATTATACATTTTAAAGAATTGTAACGTGCTTGTCCGCTATATAGCTCTCCACTGTTTGTTGGTCGAAACATCACTTATTTTAGGCACCGTCTGCAGGATGCGTGTGACCTCAGATTTGCATTCTATTTGCAGAATTTGAGAAGACCTTGCAGAAGGCTATTGATAGTTGATACTCCTCCCCCTGGGTTAGTTTTGGTTGAGTTTATGTATGGGAGCCTCCAGCTTTGAATGTAGTGTTGCGTTGGTTTGCTAGTGCTGCTTCATATTTTCAACTTAACCACTGGGTACTGCGGGCTTGTGCAATGAATTTCCTTAGAGGTCTCCCATTTTTATAAACAATATAATCTAACCTCTTATATACCAGCACCATGATTCAGACAACACTGTCTGCCCCTACCACATGTGCCTCGCCTCCAATACTCCATCTCTACTAGAAAGTCTGTCTTTCCCTGTTTCTCTGCAATATGTTTATTTTCCACCATCACACCTGCTCTGTCTCCCTGATAGTCCTGCAAGGAACCTTCTCTTTCTCATTCTCTACTGTCCTCATGATATGTTCCCTTTTCCACAGATTGTGAGTATTCACCTTCTCTGCCTTACTGTTGCCAATTAGCAGATCTCTCTCCCTATCCTCAGTTTATTTTGCATTTTACCTCCTTCCTCAGCCCTCTTTGTAATGTCTATTTCTTCCCGGTTCGTGTCTCTGTGCCTACACCTCTGCACAAGACTACTTCTTTCCTCATATGTTCTAAACCATTGTATCTGATCTCCTACTATGAGCAGGGCCTGCTCTCTAAATCTACCTCTGTTTCTACTTTGAATTCTGTATCATGCTGGGCTTTGGAATGGTGAAACAGGCAATATTGTGCACCACTTGCATTCAGCCGTAATGTTGGTTGTGGTGCAGATGGTATTTCTGCATGCAGTGATGCTGCCATCCACCAATGAAGATTTATAGGACTCCAGAATGAGGAGTAACCAAATCCCACAACAGGTGGTGAATTGACGTTATCACTGGAGGTAATGGTAATTCAGTTGGAGATATACACGCCACCAATATTGACAAAGTCTTAAAGTCGTCTCAGAAGCCCTTCATGTGTACGAGTGTTCTTCACATCATATGGCCATTGCAAGATATGTAAGCGGCCAACCATAGGATTGAGGGCTGCAAACATGTGCCCGTTTTTCTTCATTGTTCTCCATGTCTTGCTATTTTGTGCCTGGTTTTTGGACCTAAAATTTATTATGAATAATATGTTTTAGCAAAGACTACACATCTTTGTATTGTGTCGTTGCATTAGAATGAAGTCCTTAAGTGAGTACCTTGTATAGATCATTTTGGCAGATTTGGACCAAATGAGAAACAAATTGGACAAAAAGCATTGACCTGATTTCCTGGTTGGGGATAAATCCATGCAGTAGTTTGTAAAATAGTCGACAGAGAACGGGGTGCTCCCTGCTTCTAAAAACCTTTATATCAGTCTTTGTGCTTTGCAGCAGATAGAGTGTGAGAGGTTAATACTCTTTTTAGGCGGTGTCTGGGGTTATTCCGTCCAGTAGTTGTTAATGTATTAAACAGAAAAGGGGGTGCCCCTTTCTCCCAAAATTATAGTTATGTATGTCTTTCAATGCATCAGCGAGGCTTTCCAAAAATGAAAAACCAGCAAAATAAATGTGTGCTCAATGCGAGTGATAACCACAGTTATAATGGGTATAATTGGGGTTAGCCAAAAATAAAAGGTGGAAAATATACCATTTGGAGGAGACATAAGGATGAAATTGCATCAGGCTAGAGGTGTATAGGGGCAAGATGACACCATGTGAAACTGGGGAGCTGGGGTGGGGGCTTGGGACCAAGTTCAGAGCTCGAAAATGTTTGCATAACCAGGGTTATCTGACAGGATAACCGTGGTTAGGATAGAAAACTAGGTCAGGAATTAAAGGGCATCAGAGAAAAGGATGGATGTTGAGGGTAATGGAAGAGGGCTAAGGAGGGGAAAACAATTTATATATAGGAGATGCTCTTTTGATCACAAAAGAACATACAATAGATAAGAAATCAAATTTGACAGGAAGCAGTGAGCTTTCTTCAATGAGGTGAGTTTGAGGGACATTATTTGTGGAGTGGAGTAAATGGAGCAGTCACCGGGGACAATACATAGGTAGAGATACATAGATTAAGGATAAAGAACCTTGCCCATTTTTATGTGCAGGTAGGTGGTATGGCCTGCTGTGCTCAGGGTGTTACACGATGGTTCAAGTGCTAGAGTGGAGGCAGAGGAAGTGAGGGACAGAGGCAGGTTAGAGGTAAGGGAAAACTGCCAGCTACCCGACAGATGAAAGGTTGGCTAAGAGCATACTCAGAGGCGAGGAGATAGGCTTTTAGTCTGGTTTTGAACAAATCTGTGTGGAATGTTTCTCTGATGTCTGGGGTAAGAGAGTTCCATGCAAGTGGAGCAAGAAGGGAGAAGGAAGGAAGCAAGAGTAAACACAGGGACGGTGAGGATACACAAGGGAAGTTGAGGAGGCAGAGCAGAGAGTATGAGAAGGTTAGTAGAGTTGGATATATGATGATAGATACAGTGGTGCCTTACTGTGGATAGATTTGTGAACCAGGAGAATACATTTACATCTGGCTCTTTTTTGCATTGATAGCCATCCTGCCTGGCGATGATAGGAGGAAGTAGGTGTGAAGTGAGGAAGTTCAAAGAGAGTCCTGGTAGCAAAGTTAATGATCTTGTTGAGAGGACAGAAAGCATATTTGGGGACACCAAAGAGGATGCTGGCACAGTAGTCCAGTTTAGAGAAGACAAGAGGGGTTAAGAGATGCTTAGCATTGTTGAAAGAAAGGAGGTGCCAGATTTTCTTAATATTTAGGAAGTTGAGATGGTTGCTGTTCTAGTTTTGGAGATGAAATTAGAGAAGGTGTGAGAAGGGTCATAGATGATGTTGAGGTATCTAAGTGAAGAAGAGTTGGAGAGAGTGTCAGGTGGGAACTGAATAGGCAGAGGAGGAGAGGAGAGAGAGCCTTTGGCAGTTAAGAAGAGCAGCTCTCTTTAATGTTAGAGACACAGTTTGAAATTTTGATAGAGGGATCAAACGAGAGTTCAGGAAAAGAGAATACGTTTTGGGTGTTGACCCTGAAGAGTGGATACGAGAACCCAAAGGAGGAGACTAGTGCCTCTAGAGCTGAGGTGTAGAGTGTAAAGAGGAGTGGACCCAAGGCAGTACCCAACAGTTGGAGGAGAGAGTTGAGAGGTGTTGCTGCATCAGGAGACAGAGAATTGGTGATATGCAAGGTAAAATTCAATCCAGGCAAGGGCTTGATCGTGAACTCCAAGAAGAAAGAGAGTATTAAGGGGATCAGAGTGGTTGACAATGTCAAAGATAGCAGATAGGTCAAGGAGAATTAGGATGGAGGATAAGTGGCCAGGGTCAGCACATTACAGGGTGACTTCTTCCAACCTCATCTAATGGCAAGGAGACACCTAGTGGTGAAATGACAAACAGCCTCTTGGCAGGCTCTGTATGACCAGCATTGAAGATACATTGGGGCCAAACCAGAATCAAGATCTCTGGTCGGTATGGCCAATTTGCGTGATAAAAGAAAAGAGATATGTACAAATGTGGCTGAAAGATACTGAAGAAAGTTTTTTTTAAAAGAAATAGTTTTTAGCTGAAATAATCAACTTTTACAATTTCATTTATCACATATTAAATAGCAAAAATAATTACATTCTCACAATTACAACAAACTTAAGAGCAAAAATGGTCTAAACTCAGATAGTAAATAAAAAAAGGAAAAAAGAAAAAAATACTAACATAAGCATCTTACTATACAACAAAGCAATACAAGAGAAGACGAAAGAAAAGAAAAGTAAAAAGAATCTGATCAGTAGAGACCATTAGCAATAAAAACATTAGCACTCAGCTTCTAACAGTAAACGATTCAGCAATCAGATATGATTTCATTATTCAAGTTCATGTTCGAATCATCGAGTTTTAGGGTTCGCAGGAAATTAATAGTCCCAATTCTGAGAGGTACCGAAAGGCCTGAGAATATAATTTCCCACATATGATCAGTTGACAGTTCTCTGTACATCATTAAAGGTTTTCCAAGAAACTATGGGCCTCATTACGACCCTGGCGGTAAGGGGTTAACGCCAGCGTTAGCTGCGCCGACCCCTTACCGCCAATTCCGAGTTCCCCTAGCGCCATGGAGGTTTTAACACCCGATTTCAGCGGGTGTTAAAATCCATGGCGCTAAGGGACCATGGAGTTAATTACGCCACCGTAATTTACGGTGGCGTAATTAACGCCTTCCCCACTCCCATTATGCCCTATGGGGCAAAAATGGGAATGGGGAAGGGTAAATGGGGATTGGGGACTTACCGCCCCGCCAAGGTCGGAATGGGGCGGTAAGTCCGCCAACCACCATGGTGTAAACGTAGTTTACACCATGGTGGTAAAGTCACGGCCCAGGCGGTAACTTACCGCCTGGGTCGTAATGAGGCCCTATATGTTGGTTACTTAGCTTTTTACATGTTGTTATTAGGTGTTTCAGAGTCTCTATTTCACCTGTGATTTTGCAAAATCGACAAGTTGGAGTAATTAATTCCATTATTGTTCGCCTATTCTGTATTTGCTTAGTAGGCCACAGGTTGAAGCGTAATCGCATAAAATCAGCTCTATGCTGAATAGACGGGGAGCACTTCAAATATTTTTCTGGTTGAATATTTCTCATGGGAATATGGTAAATTATACAAAATGGTGTCTGTTCATGGGAGCATATACTCTTCACGTTTTACCCAATGTATGCTTAGCTCCATCAGTCATCCATCACGCCTCCCCCAGCAGTTCCCGGGGTTAGGCCCACAAAAAGTAGGTGCAGTCGTACCCTTGCGGAATCCTTAATGTCCTTCAAATGTGGAGTCTATACATGAAAAGTTCCCCATCATGGCCCAGCCTTGTTGGCAGGGTTTTTGCTCAGTACCATTGTGTTCACGTTGGAATTGGGCAAAGTACATCTGAGTAATGGCATAAATCCAGAACTGCATAAAGATTCCGTCCATGGGGCCCTCTATGAAGTGTGTGACTTGCGTATCCCCTTCTGATAGTGTTGCCTAGGGAAGATGGGTGATTTGGGCACCAAATGTGGGTTGGTGGACTTTCAGTTCTACTCGTATGGGCCGAGCTCTTGTGCATTCTTCTGATATTAGAGCATGGGCTAAAGAAATGCTAGCATTTGCTAATTTTGGGACTTCCCTTTCCAATGCATGGGAGATAACTTTGCACCAATGCAAACTTATGTAATTAATTGCTGCCGCCCCACGGATGGATTTTTGATTCATTCCCGCCCGCACCATGGATGGATTTATTTCATTAATTCCTGCCTGTGCCATGGATTAATTTATTTAATTAAATCCTGCTGCATCATGGATGGATTAATAACCCCCACACCATGGATAGATTTATTTGATTCATTCCTGCCTGCATCATGGATTGATTTAATTGACTGCTGCCCGCATCTATTCCTGTTCAATCTCCATGCCTCCCCTGTCCCATCTCCCTCCCCCAACCAGACCAGTGTTGATAGCCCCGCTCTGTTCCAGATCATGACACTTAAGGAACCTCCCAAGGGAAGCCTTGCCCGGACAGCCATTGGCTAAGAGCCAGAGGCAAAGGCAGCTCCTTACTACACAGTTCCACTCCATGTTTGCCCGTGTTCGCTTGGGACGCCTGATGCAGAAAACCTACATCTACTGATAAGGTAAGTGTGGTGTGGGCAGGGAGCACAGTCATTACTGTACTCCAGTAAAACCCCACCACCTTCATTACCTAATATCTTATACCTACATGCATCTAGCCTAATGGTATAACTGGTATTCACTGCTCGGCCAAAGTTGAATCTTAGTGGCATTTCACTGCTCTCGCAATGTTGAATCGAACTGGCTTTTCACTGCTTTGCCACAGTTCAATCTAAGTGGTTTTTCATTGCTCTACTAAAGTTGAATCTAAGTGGTTTTTCACTGCTCTGTCAAAGTTTTTCACTGCACTGCCAAAGTTGAATCTAAGTGCCTGCAACAATTGTGAAGGTCTAGCTCCTGCACACTATTTGTGAAGACTCGCCATGCTCTTCGGGTGGAAGAGTTTGAAAATATAGCCCATGCTCGACTAGTGGTAATTTCTGAATGCCAGCCTGTGTCGCTAACCATTTATCGCAGCCGCAAGAATAGACAGAGGATGACACTACCTGATGAAACAGGTGCATCTACAACAAATCTCCATCCGTGATATGGGCACATATAAATTTACCACTCCGGGGGGCACCTGCTGCAGTCATGGCTACCCACACACAATAGAATACTGCAACGACTACTACAAATTTAGTCTTCCGGGTCACATATTGTGTTCCCCCTACTTACATCAAATTACACCTCAACACCTCTGTGATCAGTATGCAGCGAAGACCTGCAACAAATTCGGCCAGTTGAACACAAAACTAGTCTCTCGCATTCACGCTTTCTTTTGACCTCTCTGAGCACCCACCCATATGCCTGACCTCATGGGATTCTTTTCACCAAAGCCTGGCCAGCCCTGCTAAGCCTTATTATGGTCAAATGCAATGCACACACAGATTCTAATCCAACTCTGTGATTTCCCACATTTTGGACTTTGGTCCCAGAGGGCATTCCCAGCACTAGCTCAGAGACTGTAATAATGGTAAAAGGTGCTATATAAATGTCAACCACAATACAATACAACCAATGCAGTCAATAACCCAGGTCATCATGCACACAGCTGCAGACTCTTCTCTAATACTAAATTGTAATAGAAGTGCTAAAAAATGCACATGCCCAGTTTTCTCTTATCAATGTGCGATGACCCCTCGTGATGGTGTCATTGTATTTGTTGTCCTAAGGCGACTATTGTCATGCAATGTTCCATTACATTTTGAGGGGATGGCCATGTCACTTTTCCTGTACACTGATCCTGTTTATTTTATTTTATTCTATTGTTTAAAGCGCAGACCTGGCTCAAGAGCAGCAGAGTGCTTTACAGAGTGTGGGTAGACAGCATTTGGGATGGCATCTTTTAACAGTAGCACAGGTCTGTGAGATCTGTGCGTCAGTATGTGTGTCCATTGAAATTGTCCTTGGTCAGGTGTTGTTGAACGAGCCATGTTTGAGAGATTTTCAAAATCGGAGAATTGTGGGGACATTCTGAGCAGACACCGGGAATGAGTTCTTGAGGGTGGGTGCATGACAAGAGAAGGATTGTTTGCCAGTCCTCTCTTAGCGGACGAGTTGTTATTCAAACCGGTGGGTCGATTTGCTGTGCGAGGAACCTGTGCCACAAGATATGTGGAATTTAGCCGCCATGTACACTGGTGTGCTGCTTGTGACTGATTTGTGGATGATGCATGCAGTCTTGAACAGTATCCTGGCTTAGTGTGGAAGCCAATGTAGTTCACATAGGGTGAGGGTAATTTGGTTACATTTCTGTGCTCCCGTAAGAAAACGTGCTACAGCTTTGTAGACTGCTTTTAGGGGAGCCACATGAGCATCTGGGAGCCCTGGCAAAAGAGCATTTCCCCCCATCAATGTGCAAAACCACAAACCATAAAATAAGTCAGAGATGAAACACAGCATCTCCCAAACCTTAAAATAGCTTGTTGTCTGCCCAAAAAGTGTGACAGTGAAAAACTGTTTCTTTATGCGAATAAAAAGCAGCTGTGAGTCACATCTAAGTCAAAAGTTGGATTTTTTAATTTGTCAAATGTAGCAGACCAGCACATCCAATGATAATTGTAGTGTGAACGAAGGAAGACAGCTGGAGGTGAGTAGCTGGGGACAGACTGGAAGAAACCAGAAAGTCTTTCATTAGGTTATTTTGGGAGATTAGGAGAGACACAACACCTGTCCCTACCCATCTCTTTTCAAGACACGCAGGAACACAGGAGGTGGCATTCAATCACCATAGCGCAGCATAGTTGGAGCCTTCAAAATTTGTTATTCAGGCAAATAGCTTCTAATAATTTGCATCTATTATCGCCTGGCAAGGTTTACAAAAGAAACTCCAAAACTTTGAGTAGATTGATTTAAGAAACACCCTTAAACACAATCGTTAATTTAATTTCTAAAATAAACCACAGTATTTTGAAAATAAAAATAATGTTTTAATGGAAACTGAATAGCTAAAAAGAATTAGTGGAGGCAATCCACGTACTCCACTGAATTCAACAAAATGGAACGTTGCTAATGAAGGAATTATGCATTATACATTTTAAAGAATTGAAACGTGCTTGTCCGCTATATAGCTCTCCACTGTTTGTTGGTCGAAACATCACTTATTTAAGCCACCGTCTGCAGGATGCGTGTGACCTCAGATTTGCATTCTATTTGCAGAATTTGAGAAGACCTTGCAGAAGGCTATTGATAGTTGATACTGCTCCCCCTGGGTTAGTTTTGGTTGAGTTTATGTATGGGAGCCTCCAGCTTTGAATGTAGTGTTGCGTTGGTTTGCTAGTGCTGCTTCATATTTTCAACTTAACCACTGGGTACTGCGGGCTTGTGCAATGAATTTCCTTAGAGGTCTCCCATTTTTATAAACAATATAATCTAACCTCTTATATACCAGCACCATGATTCAGACAACACTGTCTACCCCTACCACATGTGCCTCGCCTCCAATACTCCATCTCTACTAGAAAGTCTGTCTTTCCCTGTTTCTCTGCAATATGTCTTTTTTCCACCATCACACCTGCTCTGTCTCCCTGATAGTCCTGCAAGGAGCCTTCTCTTTCTCATTCTCTACTGTCCTCATGATATGTTCCCTTTTCCACAGATTGTGAGTATTCACCTTCTCTTCCTAACTGTTGCCAATTAGCAGATCTCTCTTCTTATCCTCAGTTTATTTTGCATTTTACCTCCTTCCTCAGCCCTCTTTGTAATGTCTATTTCCTCCCGGTTCGTGTCTCTGTGCCTACACCTCTGCACAAGACTACTTCTTTCCTCATATGTTCTAAACCATTGTATCTGATCTCCTACTATGAGCAGGGCCTGCTCTCTAAATCTACCTCTGTTTCTACTTGGAATTCTGTATCATGCTGGGCTTTGGAATGGTGAAACAGGCAATATTGTGCACCACTTGCATTCAGCCGTAATGTTGGTTGTGGTGCAGATGGTATTTCTGCATGCAGTGATGCTGCCATCCACCAATGAAGATTTATAGGACTCCAGAATGAGGAGTAACCAAATCCCACAACAGGTGGTGAATTGACGTCATCACTGGAGGTAATGGTAATTCAGTTGGAGATATACACGCCACCAATATTGACAAAGTCTTAAAGTCGTCTCAGAAGCCCTTCATTTGTACGAGTGTTCTTCACATCATATGGCCATTGCAAGATATGTAAGCGGCCAACCATAGGATTGAGGGCTGCAAACATGTGCCCGTTCTTCTTCATTGTTCTCCATGTCTTGCTATTTTGTGTCTGGTTTTTGGACCTACAATTTATTATGAATAATATTTTTTAGCAAAGACTACATATCTTTGTATTGTGTCGTTGCATTAGAATGAAGTCCTAAAGTGAGTACCTTGTATAGATTATTTTGGCAGATTTGGGCCAAATGAGAAACAAATTGGACACAAAGCATTGACCTGATTTCCTGGTTGGGGATAAATCCATGCAGTAGTTTGTAAAATAGTCGACAGAGAACGGGGTGCTCCCTGCTTCTAAAAACCTTTATATCAGTCTTTGTGCTTTGCAGCAGATAGAGTGTGAGAGGTTAATACTCTTTTTAGGCGGTGTCTGGGGTTATTCCGTCCAGTAGTTGTTAATGTATTAAACAGAAAAGGGGGTGCCCCTTTCTCCCAAAATTATAGTTATGTATGTCTTTCAATGCATCAGCGAGGCTTTCCAAAAATGAAAAACCAGCAAAATAAATGTGTGCTCAATGCGAGTGATAACCACAGTTATAATGGGTATAATTGGGGTTAGCCAAAAATAAAAGGTGGAAAATATACCATTTGGAGGAGACATAAGGATGAAATTGCATCAGGCTAGAGGTGTATAGGGGCAAGATGACACCATGTGAATCTGGGGAGCTGGGGTGGGGGCTTGGGACCAAGTTCAGAGCTCGAAAATGTTTGCATAACCAGGGTTATCTGACAGGATAACCGTGGTTAGGATAGAAAACTAGGTCAGGAATTAAAGGGAATCAGAGAAAAGGATGGATGTTGAGGGTAATGGAAGAGGGCTAAGGAGGGGAAAACAATTTATATATAGGAGATGCTCTTTTGATCACAAAAGAACATACAATAGATAAGAAATCATATTTGACAGGAAGCAGTGAGCTTTCTACAATGAGGTGAGTTTGAGGGACATTATTTGTGGAGTGGAGTAAATGGAGCAGTCACCGGGGACAATACATAGGTAGAGATACATAGATTAAGGATAAAGAACCTTGCCCATTTTTATGTGCAGGTAGGTGGTATGGCCTGCTGTGCTCAGGGTGTTACACGATGGTTCAAGTGCTAGAGTGGAGGCAGAGGAAGTGAAGGACAGAGGCAGGTTAGAGGTAAGGGAAAACTGCCAGCTACCCGACAGATGAAAGGTTGGCTAAGAGCATACTCAGAGGCGAGGAGATAGGCTTTTAGTCTGGTTTTGAACAAATCTGTGTGGAATGTTTCTCTGATGTCTGGGGTAAGAGAGTTCCATGCAAGTGGAGCAAGAAGGGAGAAGGAAGGAAGCAAGAGTAAACACAGGGACGGTGAGGATACACAAGGGAAGTTGAGGAGGCAGAGCAGAGAGTATGAGAAGGTTAGTAGAGTTAGATATATGATGATAGATACAGTGGTGCCTTACTGTGGATAGATTTGTGAACCAGGAGAATACATTTACATCTGGCCCTTTTTTGCATTGATAGCCATCCTGCCTGGCGATGATAGGAGGAAGTAGGTGTGAAGTGAGGAAGTTCAAAGAGAGTCCTGGTAGCAAAGTTAATGATCTTGTTGAGAGGACAGAAAGCATATTTGGGGACACCAAAGAGGATGCTGGCACAGTAGTCCAGTTTAGAGAAGACAAGAGGGGTTAAGAGATGCTTAGCATTGTTGAAAGAAAGGAGGTGCCAGATTTTCTTAATATTTAGGAAGTTGAGATGGCTGCTGTTCTAGTTTTGGAGATGAAATTAGAGAAGGTGTGAGAAGGGTCATAGATGATGTTGAGGTATCTACGTGAAGAAGAGTTGGAGAGAGTGTCAGGTGGGAACTGAATAGGCAGAGGAGGAGAGGAGAGAGAGCCTTTGGCAGTTAAGAAGAGCAGCTCTCTTTAATGTTCGAGACACAGTTTGAAATTTTGATAGAGGGATCAAACGAGAGTTCAGGAAAAGAGAATAAGTTTTGGGTGTTGACCCTGAAGAGTGGATACGAGAACCCAAAAGAGGAGACTAGTGCCTCTAGAGCCGAGGTGTAGAGTGTAAAGAGGAGTGGACCTAAGACAGTACCCAACAGTTGGAGGAGATAGTTGAGAGGTGTTGCTGCTTCAGGAGACAGAGAATTGGTGATATGCAAGGTAAAATTCAATCCAGGCAAGGGCTTGATCGTGAACTCCAAGATGAAAGAGAGTATTAAGGGGATCAGAGTGGTTGACAATGTCAAAGATAGCAGATAGGTCAAGGAGAATTAGGATGGAGGATAAGTGGAGTGCTTAGCAGAGGCGATGTAGTTGGACACATTCATCAGAGCAGTTTCTGTGGAGTGACAGTAGCGGAAACCTGCTTTTAGGGGGTCACGAAGGTTGTGGATGTCTAAGAAATTGGTAAGGAAGTTTAACACAACCCTTTCATGCACTTTAGAGTAGTGTGGAAGGCGAGACATAGGGTGAAAGTTAGCCAGTAGGTTCGGGTCAGCCTCTTGCTTTTTTAGGAGAGGAATGCCCATGGCTGTTTTGAAAACAGAAGGAAATCAAGCCGTGTCGAAGGACAGGTTGAAGAGTTTAGCTACATTAGAGGCCACCAAAGAGGCAACAGAGTATCCCATTTTGAAAAACATTTCTGCAAAGTATTCAGCTAAGTAATTATCTGTCAGAGTGGAGTTGATAGCCATAGATTTAGGAGGACTGAGGAGTGAGTTTAGGGTGCCCTGTAGCCAGCAAGGATGGTTGGAGTGAGAGTGAATGAGGGTTAGGCAGAATTCCCTTTGCGCTCTATCAAAAGAGTACTTGACAGTGTTCAGGGCAGAGAGGTAGAATTGCAGGTCCTCATGCCAGTGGATATGCCTCAGTTTGCTCAGCAGCTGATGCATGTGTGAGTGGAGAGAGCAGTGGGAAGTGAGAGGAGAATGAGTCATATAGTAGGGATTGGAAGCTGGAGAAGGCATTGTTGGTGTAAGAGGCATCGGGTGTGAAGGAGGAAAGTGAGAATGGTAGGCTGGAAATAAAGGGGAATGGCAGAAGGTTTACATTTCCTTTTAGTAATAGGTTAAGCAAGTGATGAGGAAAGATCAGGGGTGGAAAGGCGATCGATGTGGAAGCA
Source organism: Ambystoma mexicanum (assembly GCF_040938575.1). NCBI lineage: Eukaryota > Metazoa > Chordata > Amphibia > Caudata > Ambystomatidae > Ambystoma > Ambystoma mexicanum. The sequence continues at coordinate 341,403,371 of NC_090935.1, read as the reverse complement.
ATTGAGTGATCAGATACGGATGGTGTGACAGTAGTATTATTGACTGAGAAGAGGTGGAGATGAATAGGAGATCCAAACTGTTATTATCTGTGTGGGTAGGTAGGTTATGGATAGAGTGGAGGGCATGGTCACTAACTTGAGGAGAGTGGGGGGAGCATGGCTTCAGGAGGGTGGCACTTGGTGAACAGTTTCGGATGATGTATGCTTTTGTTGGATAACCATGGTTATTTGTGTGCATTTACGGATAACCGTGGTTATCTGTAGTGCATTGATAACTGTTTATGGGGAAAACGTTTTGAGTGAGTGGTAATGCGTGTGGACGAAGGATATGGATGGGTTACTTTAAGGAACAGAATGGTCCCATATGTAAAGTGGCCACAGCCAAAGCCATGGCTAGTGGGCTGACAACAAAACCTAGTGGGCAACATGTAAAGGGACCACGACAAAAGGCCTTGGCCACCTCGTGGGTCCAAAAGAAAGATATTGGGGGAACATATGCAGTGGCTACAGAACCTAGTGGTGAACATGTCAAGAGGCTGCAGCGAAAAGCCATGGGCACTGGGCAGTTTAGGGAACCTATTGGAGCAATATGTAGAGTGTCCATGGCCAAAGGCTGTGGGCACTGGGAATGGCCGAAGACCATGACTAGTGCGACCGGAAGAAAGCTAATAGGGCAACATTTAAACAGGCCACAGCTGAATGTATGGGCCAATGGTCAAGGGCGAAGGCCGTGCTCAATAGCCAGGAAAAAAGAAAAGGGTAAAGCTAAAGTTTCTATTTGGCTAGGGCACAATGAAAACATAAAGAGGAATCATACATGCAAAGCTAGTGTGCCCTATTGCAATTTTAGTTAATTGAATTCAGACCAAGGATATACCATATACATTTGTGGTAAATTGAAATGTATTCTAGTACACATTTAATAAAACATCCTAACCAAAAAATAATAGCCACACTGCTGTGCAAAAACAACTCATCTTTTCATAACCTGGAGCCCAGTTGTTGCTCCCACTGTTTCTTTCAACTTTTTCCTCTCCACTCCTAAACACATATATATCACACACATACCATACTCTCACATATCATAAGAAAACACAATACAGTAAACAACATTTAAAACAAAAGAGAACACAAGTAAGACAAAAAAAGCATTTGTCTACAATATTCAAAGTTCATAAATTGTTTGGAACAATCTTTTTGTAAGGCCTCAATCCTTTATAACAAAAGTATTTAATTGCAGTAATCATGTGTCCTCTATAATCGTCTACTAGAGTTTGGCCACTAAAAAAGGGTCTTGGATGAAAATCTCTGGACCAGCCTCATCAAGACGAGGTGGTTGAGGAGAAGGCTAAGCTAGTGGATCCGAAATAAACATATTGGAGGAACATGTACAGTGGACACGGCCAGTGGCCATGGCTAGTGACCCATAAAAAAATGATGGAATGACAAAACCCTTGACATTCACCGACAAAACCTTAGTTAAGGTGCAGTTAAGATGCATAGATTTTATGCCAAAAAACACTTGAAATTCAGCAGATGTGGGAAGTCATGACCAGTTTAACACGGCGCATTCCTGTTGCAAAGCCCATGAGTACATACATATTATAAGAGAAGGGATTCACAATGACATACAAAATGGCATTATAGGCGACCTAACATTATGGGGGACATCAACGGGAGCGCGTCCAGTTAAGCTGGTCGTGACTTCCCACGTACGCTGAATTTCAAGGGTTTGGTTGAGTTAAATCTGTACATCTTAACTACACCTTAACTAAGGTTTGCACAGAAAAGATTCTTGTGTTTCAAGATTCTTTCTTCTCCTATGTATATGTGTCATATGATGTAACTGTACCCTAAGGATGTGTTGTAAGTGAGAAGGCTAAGGTCTAAAAAATATGGTACTTTTTATTTTTTTTAATTCCTGACTGACAGTGGAGAAAGCCACCTGGCTTAGATATGTCAGTAAAGGCAAAAAGAGGGAGCTACACATGTGATGTCATCAGTCGTGTCATCAATGACATTTGTGATGTCATCTTTGATGTCCTCGGTGTTAGTCTTAGCAGTGCACGGTGGTGGCGCGAGTTATGGTTGCTTAGCTTACCATAACTGGCGAATTTCAGGGGTTTTTCGGTTTTACTTCGAACCATAACGTCCCATTAACAAAGTTTTTTTTAGTGAATTTCATAGGTTTTTAGTAGTGCAACTTAACCATAACGTCCCTTTAACAAAGTTTTTTTTACTGAATATATATATATATATTTATATGTTATAAGGCTCCCCCACATTTCCACATTCCAGTCATTCGCATTTCTTCATGCACTACACACACCCATAAAAAAAATGAAAGCACAGGGCCCTGAGCCCTGTTGCTGATGTGAACATTAAATAAGTCCAGGAATGCAGCTGCCATAAAACGTTGCGGGATAGAAACAAGGAAATAGCAAAGGGTTTTTTTCTGCAAAAAAGCAGCTAGGTTCACTACATGGGGAAGTGAAAAGAGAAAATGCTACACCATAAGGTTAAAATGGGGAGAGTGACCTGTGAGGCGAGAAGGGATCCAAAGTTGAGCTGTGTAAAAAGATACAGTGGAAAGGCACGCTAGCAAGTAAGGAATGATAAGGTGTGGATTCAGAGAAGGGACTACAAAGTCCCTTCTCCCTTTCTATGGCACCCATTTAAAAGTGAAAAAAAACAAGATGCCCGCCATGGAACAGGGAGAACGGACTACACATATTCCCATCTCCCTTTCCATAGCAGGCATTTGCACAGCTGTGTGGACGCGCCGGGAACAGCAACTGGTGAACATGACGTAAGTGGGGCACGGGTGGGAGGGGGGAAATATGTGTATCAGGGGGCTGGGGGAAGATGACACGGGGCAAAGGGGTGCACTTACCTGGCATGCGAAGATGGAGGCCTTGAGCACTGAGGAGGCTCAAAGCGGCGGGATTACCGTATGCTAATGCCCCCACTAGACACGTCCTCATTGGCTGGGGGGTCTAGGCCACACACCTGTTCGGTACTAATATGGAAAAAGGCAAAAGGTGTGATCTAGGGAGGAGGCTGGGTGGGTATCTGAAATTACGAGCGCATAAAGACAGCAGTGGCTTTGGAGGAAGTTGGCTCATTCTACGAGAGGTTAATGTTCTTTAGATGTGTCTACATATTTGGACTGTCTATTGCTTTTAAATATGTATTTTTATTCAAATTGTTTAATGTATTTTATTCAATGTGTTTAATGGTTGAAAGTGGACTCTATTTCGAACTCTGCATAAAGCTCAGATGCTATATGGGCATACTGCTATCAAAAGAACCTTGTGGTAATTGTGGCCTAAACCAATGGCAACTATCCTGGATCCACACAAGCTCAGCATACATGTACCCTATTTTCTTGTCTACTATGTTTTTGCGGAAGTGCAGTTTTTTGCTAATGGCTCCTGATAAGTGTCAGATTGCATCTATTGGTTTATTAGGAGAGATGCTCACCAGTCAACCAGAAATCCCCTTAAATTAGATAGAGCTGTGGCTATGGCAGGTTTATCTGGAGAGGAATTTGGGGACCGGGGGATACTAGAATGTTGTAAAATGCCTGGAAGGAAGGTGTGAGTCCAGGTTGCTCCGTTAGCGCTTTGCAGATGTTGTGGGGTATGGATCTTCTGGTAAAACTGATGGTTTGCTACCATTGGCAGTGGTTACAACATCCTGGATGGAGATGAAAGTATGTACGTCTTGGACTAGGTGGTTTCCTCTGTGCTGTTTCGGCTGCTGGGATTGGTTTTGTTGTTCCTTTCTTATGTAGGTGGTCCTGGATTAGTCAAATGTGCTTGCTGAAGTGTGCTGCAATGGAGTCATTTGTATGGTGTCAGTGCTGTTTTACAGGCTGGAGGGTTTTCGGAATTTATAGATAATTATAAGCATTTTCCCCTGTCGGTGTTGAGCCTACTTGATTCAGTGTGTGAAATAAGCTATTGTTGCTGTAACCATTTCGACTTTCGACTGTTGGGTCATTTTCCCTCTAGGTTTTCTGGAGCCTCTGGTTCTGGCAATTGAGTTTGGAGGTGAATAATTTCATGATCTGCTTTTTTGTGAAAATGTTGGGGCTTCTTAGTTGATGGTGTTTGAAATCCAGGTGTTCTCCTCTGGCTTCATATTATGGGCTGCGATTGGGTCTTCTAAGTTTTTCAAGCATCATATCAAGTATTGTGGTGGGGGCTTTGATCGATTTTGCTAGCCACCATGCTTAAGTGAAGATGCTGACATCCATGAAGGGATGCGCCCCTCCCCCTGGCGAAGGGGTACTTGGGGGTTTTCAGGGGGGTGTTGGTAAATCGTTCATGTAAAAACGGCAGCCAATGTCAGTCCCGCTGCTTAGGTGTGTCCTTTAGCTCTTTGCCTGAGGTGCAAGGTTTGCATGTGAATATTTTCTAGCATGCCTGGTCACCCAGAGATTGACTCTCCCAACATGATGGTTTGTTGGCAGCCTATTAAAAGGCTAGCAGCCGCTTCTGTCAGGATGCATGCGAAAGATGAGTTGCCTAAGGGTGTAGATGAGCAGGGAGCTCGCTGTGGAAATGTTCAACGAGGAAAAGAGTAGAAGTGCTTTGCAGCAGGGGCTGTGGTCAAGGACTGTCATTTTAACAGTAATCGAGTCATTGGGCCTCATTACACGGTAGGCGGTAAGGGTTAACGGGGACCGGTAAGGGTACCAGTGACCGTTAACCCTTACCGCCTTATTACGAGTTCCCTTTGCGGGTTGGTACTTTAACGCCTGCTTTTAGCAGGCGTTAAAAAACGAACCCGCAAAGGGACCTTGGTGCTAATTACGGTACCGCAATTTGCGGTACCGTAATTAGCGCCTTCCCCATTCCCATTATGCCCTATGGGGGCAAAAATGGGAATGGGGAAGGGCCTTGGTGAATGGGGAATTAGCGCCTCCGCCCATCTTGGAGTAGGGCGGTAATTCCACCATCCACCAAGGCGGACACGGTAAAATACCGGCAGCAACCACGGTGCTAATAGCGCCATGGTTACCGCCTACCGTGTAATGAGGCCCATTGTGTGCAGAGTAACCAGTATCAACAGATCATTACTTTTGTGTTTCAAGCCAAGAAAGAATTCACTCTCAATATAATGTGGTCAACGTGTTTTCAATCCAATTTTAATATGTCACTACTGTACTTTCGAATACCATGGATCAATCTCCTTTTAAAGACATGCTCAGACATGCTCATATATCAGAAACTCTCTGCCTCTACGCCTGTTTCGTGTAGTTGGAGTTAGTTAAAGTTCACAGTGTACTCTACACCATGAACTAAATGCCACAGGAAGACTGGCTGTGATTTATTTATATGAGCATGCATTGAAAATGCACCTAGATGCAAAAAACAAATGTGGATTAAAACCAGATTGGTCATTTTATTTTGAGGGTGGTTGCTCATTTGTCTTGTATCGTACAATTAACACTCCGAGCCTCGTTCACAGATTGGCAATGCTGTAAAAAAGTGGCGGTTCTGCGTTACCATGATTTTTTTTGGCAGAAAGGGAGTTACTGCCATTTTTACCAAACCATCGAATTCGAAGTTTGAAGGAAACATGGAGGATTCATCTCCAGCAATAAGTGGTGAGTGGAGGTGAATCCTCTGCTTTTCCCCCAAACACCATCAAAGTACTGCAGTGGAATTACCGCTCATAGTGAATTAGCCAAAATTCCCATGGAGTCCAACAGACTCCAGAAATGGGAAATTACACCCGCATAGCAAAACTCGGAATCCCGTGGTAAGCCCATGGAACTGAGTGGCGCTAATGGTAACACATTTTGGTTGTAATTTGGCAAATTTACCACTGTATTACCGCCACACTTGTAATGAGGCAGTCTGTTCCTAGTTACTTACATCTCTCTGTTGCTCAGGCAGTGCATCTTGTACCAATGAAGCGTTCAGGGCCTTATCTCATTGGTTTGTGAAATCAGCCCACTTACTGACCAGCAGGAGGCACTCATCACACACTGTCTAAATCCACTCTGGAACTGTGGGAATTTATTTTCAATCTTTGTGTACACTTTTAGTTATTCCTTCTCACTTGGTTGCTCTGTTGGTGAATTCAATCTTGTAGCATGTGAGGATGGCCTTGTGTATTACGGGCTCATTTTCGACAGGGGCATACTGTAAATGGAAGGCATTAAAGCCTTGCTCAAGGCTTCTATGCCTTCCATTCATGTCACTCATCATTTGCATCATTTGCATCGTAGAGATGAGGGGCGGAACATCCCCCTTCCTCTCTATCATTTTAATTCTGGCACAAATGCTGAGGTTACCTAGGAAACTGGCGGAATAGGTAGGGATCCATTGTAAATGCTACCTGCCATGCTCACATGGCAAGTAGCGTTTACACTTAAACACTGCCTACGATACGCTCATGGTAGGCAGCGTTTAATTGTAATTGTAAATGCTGCCTGCCAGACAGAGTTTAATCATTTGCATGACATAGTGCAGGCCCACATGCAGTATACACACGTGTGTATTCACACGTGTATGCTGCCTTTTGCCCTGCACATTTTCACTCCACTGTGCAAATTACCAACATTTTGTGGAGGGATACACGTAACGGGTCGCTGCTGCCAAATTATGGCCTGGAGCGAAAATGAGCTTCACTGAGTAGTCCCCTGTAGGCTAGGTCTTTGTGATGTATAGTCTGTCTGTTTTGTTCTTACTTAGAAGGTCAAAGATGTCTGATGATTGTTTAGCTATAGAGCAGGTATTAATGAGAAGGCACTGGTCGCTGAGATTATCTTTGGCACAATTTGTTTTGTGTACATTTGTTCAGATCATGTAGAGCAAAACTGGTTTCTTGGTGCTAACCTTGACATAATAAATCACTGGATATGATCACTAAGCTCTAGCAAGGGAACATTTTTATTTATGGAGACCGAGAGAGAAAAGCCAGATCTTGAGTCTCTGGCAGAAGACAGCAAGAGTATATGTGGATCTAAGAGAAAGAGCAAGAGTATTCCATAGGGAAGGGACAAGAATAGAAAAGACACTACCACCCTAATGAGTTAAGTGAAACCAAGGAACAATTCGATCATGCTCAGGTGAGCAGAGACCGCAGGCGTGATGTAACGCTTGAGAACAGAAGAGAGAGCATTTGTAGCAGAAATTTAGAGGCAGTGGTAAACAGCACAGAGTTTTTTTAAAGCACTTTCTGATGCTGAGGAGGGTTATACCCCATGTTTTCTGCTTTACCCGGGTTACACTTTCCATGGCTCCAGAAGTCTTAGGAGTGTTGAATGCATCAATGAAGAAAGTGAGCAGATTCGTCTTGGGATCAGAGTGGTTGTGCTGGTTCCATTGACAGTTGGGGGTAGGGTGATACTTTGTTATAAATACTGTAATCTGTGCCGGATCCTGAGTGAAACAATTCTGGTTATTGGTTTGTTTGGCAGTAGGGGTCTTGGTAAGGGCTGTAGTGTGGTCATAGATGAGGGTGTTTGTGGGTTGGTGATGCTTCGCTTGTATTGGTGTGGTCCTTCATGCATTGTGTTCATGACTTGAGGTGAGTGAGGGTCTTCTCTTCCCAATGTGAAGAGGTATTTAAAGAGGTAATTTAAGAGGTATTTTAGGTGGGTTGTTAGGACTATTCCTAATGTTTCTCATTGATTGAATTATTGATGTTGAAAGAAGGCTGCTTCACCTGTCTGTCCCTTTCCACTGCTCTTATCCTGTTATCTTTCTAGTTCTTGGCCATGGTGTCACCTTGCTGTATTGTAGCCGGAGAGCATTCGAACGTTTTGGAAGGTGAAACTGTAGTGATAGTTGAAAAATTTGGGGGACTGTTTCCTTTTCTTCAGGGATGCTCTCTTGAGGAGATGATGGATTCTGTGCTGTGGGCTGGTTACTGTGTGGGAATGAGCAAGATAAAGTGGATGGTAAATTGTTATACTTAGGACACCCAGGTGTTAAGTGCCCGGGAAGTACACTGAGATGAAACTCACAAACGGGGCAATATGAAGTAGTGCACTCTGGAGGGTATAGGCTCTTAACATGGTGGGGTGTGCCAAACAGCAGTTTACTGTGGAATTACAGTGGGGGAGTAGCTAGTACCGACCTAAAACTTATTTACTTTGCCATTGAAGTGCACCTAGAAACTAGATGTAGTGGGGGCACATCAAGCCTAAGGACAAAATGTTTATGTACAGACAGGTGCACCTAAAAGTGAAATACTATGGGGGTGCACTAAATATAACATATGAAAGCACTGTGAACACTAAGCCCATTTTAGAGTTATGGAGGATGTATCCAAGTGAGAAGGAAGATCCATCCGAAAAGAAGTTTATACTTAATCAGCATAAAGGGTAGGATGCAATGGCTTCGGCTCCCATTTCCCCCCTGAAATCAAGAGCAAAGGTACAGAGAAGAAGGATTTTACACATTGAAGGAATTGAAAGTAGCGGCGTTGTACGTTAATCCAACATATGAACCCCCGCTTATGACAGTGAGGACAATGAGGAAGAGAGAAAAAGTAGAGAACACAAATATATCTCGACACACAACGAAAGTAAACAGCGGTATGAAAGAAAAGACTGGTAGGACAGACAGATGGAGATAGAGGATGAGGCAAATAAACAGAAAACAGTAAGCAACAAAGCTAAGGGTGTGACAATAGTACAGAATGAATCGATGGGAGGACGAATATTGCTTTAAGTGGATGACAAGCGCATTGATGGGGTTCGAGAAAGAGGAAAGAGAAGAGAGGGAAGAGAAAGAGAAAGTAGAAGAGAAAGTATATAAGGAAGAGAAGGATAGAGAATGTAAGCAAAGGGAAAAGCGAAGAAGCGAAGAAGGTATGAAGCAGGGAAAGAAAAGGAGAGACTAGAAGAGATGAGAGGAGGTAGAAGTCCAAACAATGAAAGCACGTAGGTTGCAAAGAAGGCAAAAGGAAGATGAGTTGAGGGAGATAAGGAATATCTATGTCATAGAAGTATGATGTCGATTGAAGCACAAGAAAGATTTGAGGAAGAGAGAGGACCACAAATTCTCCATAGAAAAATGCAAGGAATGCTGAGATTATCAGCACGAGCTGATAAGTGAGATACAGAAGTCATAGAGAAGAGACTTGGGGATTTATATAGGCAAATGAGGGCTACGGGAGGGTATAACACCCAAGAGAATTTAAAAGGATCTTTATCGAGGGAAACGGGAGGTAGATCAAATGTTGTTATAACAGACGAGCATAGAACACTGTCTTTAAGCAGATTAGATCTTGATGACGTACAAAAAGAGAACAGTTATACAAGCTGGGGTATAATAATGTCTAATGAAGAAAGAGAAGAAATTGATAGAGCGCGAAGGGAGGAGAGGGCATGCAGATTTTCAGAAGAATCTAGTGTAGAGAAAGGGGTAAAATGGTCAGATTGAGAGGATCCCAAAGAAAGAACTCCAGAATCGACACTGTACGCTGATCGACCACAAGCACGATTGCGCAGCACAGGGGTTTTATCCCCGCTTTATGTACGCAGATTAAGGGCATTGCCAGGACAAAGACAAACAGATGAGACTAGCCCCACCTGCAGAAAAGAAGTGTAAGCAGGCATGATTGTGCACAAGGATTTTCACAATTCCCATTATTAGACAAAGGAGGAGCACAACCACGGTATATTTCATGGCCATAAAAGGATAAAGACAATTTCAAATGTAAATTACTGAGTTTAACTTCTGGTGCGGGAAAATGGATTTATGAGTTAAAGAGAATGACATCAGGAATGATGTTAGTTATAGGAGATGTACAAGTCTTGCTAGCAGCCATTCTATGGGAGAGAGCTCACCACATTTGGAAAAGGGCAGGATATGCAGGTGTGACTGCACAAAACATGACACATGATGGAGCGGCATTTAATAATTGCAGAACAGATGTATTGTAGGCACTCAAAGTACAGTATCCTGTACATCACATATGGTTGCGATTAAGACTAGGAAAATGGGGGCAGATGAAGTCCCTGCCACTTTTATTCAAAATATTCAAGACCAATGGCGTCTTGAGACTCGTGAACCATGGGAATAAACAGTAGCATTATTTTACCAAATTTTGTGTCAGGGACTGTAAGAGGATTCAATTCAGCACTACAGCCAAGTCAACGCCTAGTCTAGAATACTGAATGAAAACCCTTATTGATATATCTTTATGTCCAGTTCATGCGTTCTGGATGACTTCCCCTATATAACACTCCTCTGTTGGAATCCCCCTGATCCCACTGAGCCAAGAAGTGGTTCTGTTTTGCAAGTTAAAAGGTTTATTTGATAATTTAAACAATAGATATATATCACACTTTAGAATAAATTAATAATTGAATAGCACACTTAATCTGATATGATAAAGATTAACAACGGAGAATCTGGCACTAGCACACTTCTTTATAATCACTAAGGAGTTGACATGAAATGGATAAGATAGCACACTGGTAAATAGGGACAGAAGAATAATGTGGAAGAGAATGTTTTATAGGGTTCAAGGAAATGCAAGGTTGAGTGAATGAAATGCAGTATAGAAAATACTCAATATGATTTCAACAAAACAATGTAATCACTTTTCTCTGGCAGTCCCCTCCCCCCCTTGATGCAATGCAAGGAAATGGAAGGAAAGCACACAGTTCTCAGAAATGCAATCAAATGTGATTCAGTTCACCCCAGCAACTTAGACTACAGAAGTTGAAAACACAGGCAAAATGCTTTGATATGTGCTGGCAATGGAGTGAAAATATGTTAAAATGCTTTTAATTCCCTCTAGAGGTTCAGGGTGAGTGGTATCTAGTTAATATTAGTCCAGGCTCACACTAGCAATGATTCAGGGATAATTAGCAGGTTAAACGAATTTCTGGCAAATGGAAGGCAAGCAGCAGCAGATTTTTACACGTGAAGAAATTTGCAAATCGCGGCAAAATTTGCGCGTGCGTTTTACGCGATTGCGGCAAAACTATTTGTAGGAAAGCCACGATTCCCAGCTTTCAGAGGAAAGTTACTGCAAGTCTCTAGCACAAACGGTCACGGAGATATGAGCGATTAAATAAAGGTCGTTTTTCAGATTTGAAATTTTAAAGTTCAAAAAGACAAGTGCCGCTTGCAACTAGAAAATGACAGGTGACAGCTTTGCAAATGACAGGTGACAGTTAGGAGGCAGTTCTACTTAGATTAAATAGATTGAATTATATTATTTTAACTAAGAGATTGGTTCTGCACAGTTTTGCTATGTACTCACAATATATTTAGAAATATGCCTTGCCACGGATCTGGTCAGGTTTAGGACTGGACTCTGGTCTCTGCACTTCACAGTGATCTGGGTCAGCTCTCTCTGGTTCTGCTAACAGGTCAGCTCTACTCTGCTGGTCTGGTCTGGGTCTCTGAAGGTTGATGGAGGTAAAGTATGGATTTTCCCGGCAGAGCTTCCAGCTGCAAATGGATTTGAAGGTCCCTATCTGTCCTGTCTGTCTGCTTTTATGTGTTTTTTTAATGGGTGTGTGTGAGCAGCATCACTAGCCAGCCCCTCTCCACTTATCATTGGCCAAGCTTTCATTTCTCCCCTGATTGGGGAAGCTAAGTTGTGTCAGAGTGATGTCATTTTACAGCCTGCAGAAAGTCCACTCCTCCTGTCAACTTGCACACAAATCTAGATTTGAACCAAATACATATTTGCAGAGGTACATATTGTTTTAAAATCATATGCACCCATCATGCATTACAGGAGGTATACCCTGTCCAAACTCTGCTCTTCCTGGAAGCTTGCATTCAGAAATGGCAATATTTGCACTTTTTAACTGGTTTGCAATACCGGACATTACCCCAAATTTACACACATGTGCGCAAGGAGTATGGACATTAGTTGATGAAGTGTCAGATTTTTCACATCCACACACTTTGAGTAATATCCTCTTTTCCGCTAAAACCCCCCTGAACATACCACCGGTTCTAAAAACCTCTTAAAATGTGGGCAGAAAAATCACAAGAATTATGGTATCATTTATAAAATTTTCACATGTCCGCTCTATGAGTTATTCATCTTTTTAGAGTTAGGTTCTGGCCCCAAAGGGGTGTGGTTTTCCTCCAGCACAAGGTTGAATTTCTGGTTTTTCCAGTTCTGCCAAGCCAGCTTGCTCTCACAGGCAGTGCCCCTCCCCTTTGCTTCAGGAGGAAGCTACTTTTACGACATCTGCAATAAACCATCTGCCTGGGTCAGGACAGGGCTTTGTTCAGAGCTCCTGTATTCTGTGAGGGCTCCCCTTAATTCAATTATCAGAGAGATGGCATATCCTTAGTGTGGCCAGCAAAAGGCAGATAGGCCTGGGAACACAGCTGGGACTCAAGTTTCATCTCCTGTCGGGGGTAGCTGGTGGGCAGAATTCAGTTCCTTAAGCCAGGTTTCAGATAAAATGTCACTTTTTGTTCCCCAGTTTAAGTCAAGACAATTTTTTACATATGCAGCTAGAATGCTGATTCTAAGTTTAAAACTATGACATTTAAACAATTGCAACCTATGTGACACTCAAAGTAGGTCACTCATTTCTTTTAAACATTTAAATTTTTAGTGTCTTTCAGTCCAAATTTACTTAAACCGCTGAAATCCACAGCTCAGCCAGTCTTGTTATAAACCTTCAAGTCACTTCAGAATATAACTTTACATTGGATCCACCTCTCAGTAAGTCTTTCTTTGGCTTGCCTTGGGTTCATTTATTCAGTTTTACACAAAAAAGTAAAATCTGGTGGTTTTAAAACGCCGGCTTTTGGATAGTGGTGAGTACTGGTACTGCACCCCTTTTTGGGATTTAAGAAAATGAATTCCCAACAGTTATGGGTTTGCTTTTGGCAATCAGCATTGCCATTCCCAATGGTTTCAGACTACTGTGTGGGTAGTCCAATGGTGGTTTTAGGCAGTGTCCTTCTGTGTCCATAACATCGGCAAAAATGGGTGGCATCCTATTCTTCATGCACTTCCCTGTGCATTTTCTGGGAAGCTCTGGCCATCATGATGTTTTCCATGTCAGTACTGCACAGTTTTGAGGTAGGGCTCGGATTCATGGGTAAATACATCCCACAAGCCCCCCTCTTGCGATGGCCATTCGGTTTCACTGATGGGACTCGCAAGACCTGGGATGTTTCCTCATCTTCTTCCAATAGATGGCACAGTTCAGCATCTTTTTCTCCATCCGGTCGGATCGATCGGTTCTCCTCGCCGGTCCTGATGGAAATATTGGGCGGTACACTGGGCCCGTTGCGTCTCTGCTCCCGGTCTCCGGATCGTCCTCCTTGGCCCGTCTCCAGGTTTTCTTTCTCCTAGGACGACAAAGGAAGAGCGGCAATACCTACTCATAGACGTGTTTCCACCACTGTTGAGATAGTGGGGCAGCATATGCATTTCATCATAACGAAACATTACATTCTTATTTTGAAAAAAAACAGTATAACTAAGAGACAGTTTCATGCAAATCACAATATTGTAGAGACTAGATGTGGTATGTTTTATGGTTGGAACTGAATTAGTCTGAGACAGTACCCGCTAGGATTCCAGAGGATTCCTCCAGTTGTTGCAGAGTGTGCCTGGGATGGCAACATTTCAACTGGTTTATGTGGACCCACTTGTCTTCCCCCGCTGCCAAAGGACCTTTGGGGATGTGGATTTTGTAGGCCACAGGGGAGATTTTGTCTATAATCTCAAAGGGTCCCTTCCATGTAGGCAAAAATTTGCGCTGCGTGGCCTGGTTCCTTTGGAAGTTGTATAGATAGACCCGGTCTCCCACCTGATATTCCTTCCTGGAAGTCTTCAGGTCATAGTGGGTCTTCATGCTATCAGCCGATCTTTCTAGATTCCGCTGAGCGTAAGCAAAAGCATGTTGGAGGTGTTTCCTTAAATTCTCCACATACTCATGAGTAGTGGAGGCATTTATCAGTGTCTGCTCTTGGGTCCTGTAGAGCAAATGCTGAGGAAGCACCATCTTGCGCCCAGTCATCAACTCAAATGGTGACATTTTGGTTGCAGATGAAGGGGTAGATCTGATGGCCATTAGGACCAGAGGTAATCGGATATCCCAACTTGGCCCAGAATCTGCCACAAACTTTTTTAATATGCTCACAATGGTTCGGTTATATCTCTCTACTGCCCCAGAAGAAGCTGGTCTATAAGCAATATGCAACTTCCTTTTGACCCCCAGTATCTCCCACATCTTTGTCATTACTTCACTGGTGAAGTGGCTACCCCTGTCTGACTCAATCCTTTGAGGTAGACCAAAACGGGAAAAGATGTGGTTAATCATCAAGGCAGCTGCCGTTTCTGCCTTGCAATTTGGGGCTGGGAGACATTCCACCCACTTGGTAAACAAGCATGTCACAGTCAACATGTACTTATTCCCCCTAGCAGAGCGAATCACGGGGCCTACAAAGTCGATTCGTAAATCTGACCATGGCAGTGTCATCCCCCGCTTTTGGAGAGGCGCACGGTGTGTGAGGGATGATGGCTGAAATTGTGCACACACAAGACACCCCTTCAAATATTGGTCGAGGTCCTGCCCCATGTGTGGCCAGTATGCAACCTCTCTTAAGATTTCCAATGTTGTGTGAAACCCCCTATGACCGGCGGTGGCCGCATCATGGGCGTGACTTAACATCAGGCTTCGGAATGAGGTAGGAACCACCCACTGATCGTGGCCCGCTTTGGATATCCTTACCAGCAAACCGTCTTGGATCCGGAACATTTTTGGACATTTCATCAACACTCTTAGGTCCTCTTTCCCAATGTAATCGGTATCCGTCAGGGGAAAGTTCTCAGGGTCCTCAAGGTGCTGGTAAAACTTACCAATAATTGGATCCCCCTTCTGAGCGGTAATCAAATCAGCATCAGGGGTCTCCTTACTCCATTGTGCAATTGAAAGGTCGTTGTGAGCATTTGTCTGGGACCTAGTGATAGCAGTGACCTGGATTTGCCCCAACAGGGACTCAATCTCAATTAGATCCCCTTGGATGGCCCCGGTTTTGGCCAGCTGATCAGCTAAGTCATTTCCAGTTTTGTCTGGTCCCTCTACTTTGGAATGACCCTTGATCTTTTTCCAATAGATGGTCATCTCATTCGAGGTGACCAGATCATCAATGTTTTGGATCAACTTCCCATGTTTCAAGGGTTTGTTGTTAGCACATAACATGCCTCTGGTTTTCCAATTAACCAGGTGCTCCACGAACCCATTCCGTACATAATCCGAATCTGTGATTATGACCAGTTTGTGGAGTTGATGCTGGACAGCAGTGAGGATGGCCTGATGCACAGCCATCAATTCTGCCACCTGACTACTTCGGGGACCAATTTTGTATCCAGCGGAGGGTTCTGGGGACTCATTCACCCATGCATTCCCTACGCCGGCCACCAGTTCTTTCTCCCCGTTGTTGTCAACATGGTACGAGCATCCATCCACATAGACAGTGGGCATTCCCTCACACTTGTCCTCTTCAAAGACTTTGTGGGGGGAATTAAGGTATGCCTCCATGTTGTCCTTGATTTTCAGACTTTCGTCCTCGAGACAGTTTTCTCTGGCACAATCATGCAAGTCAGCCAGACCTTGCGCGAGGGGACTCTTCTTGTTTTGGCCATATCTGACCTCCACAGGAAAGCCTTGCATTGACAGAATCCAGGAAGTAATTCGGGAATTACTCACATTTCCGGCCCGGATTCTGTCACTTTGGAGATATTGCAAAGGCTGGTGTGGAGTCTCCACTATGATGTGTTCCCCCTGGATAAACGGGCGGTAATTCTTCAATGCCCACACCGTTGCCAGGAGTGCCTTCTCACAATCGTTGAATTTTTCCTCCACAGAGGATAAAGTTTTGCTCGCATAGGAGATTACTTTATTGACCTTGTCATGCTTTTGGTATAATACTGCCGTCAAGCACGTATTAGAGAACCCTGTCTCCAGGAACAACTCCTTGTTTCTGACAGGGTAAGCTAGGCAAGGCGCTTGTGAGAGGCTTCTCTTGAGTTGTCTTACTGCCTCGGCTTGTTCTGGACCCCATTCCCACTTGACCCCCCCTTTCAGGAGATGAATCAGGGGTCTGGTGATCTCTGCGTAGCCCTCAATGAACTTTCTGCTGTAATTAGTCAGTCCAAGGAGGCTCCTTAGTTCCCGCAGAGTGGTGGGGTCTTTCAGTTTCTGAAGTGCTTCCACTTTCTTTTCCTGGGGACAGAGACCCTGAGGAGTAATCTCATGCCCCAAGAAATTAACACGGGTTCTACACCACTGTGCTTTCTGAAAGGAAAGTTTTGCTCCGGCGGCCCTCAACTGTGTCAGAACATAACGGATCTCCGCTATGTGTTCCTCCACAGATGAACTTTTGATGAGGACATCATCTACATAAGCCAGGTTACCCCTTGCACCCAAGTCGGGCATGGCCTTGTGTAGAAAAATGTTGAATTAATTGCCGGAGTTGAGGTATCCGAAGGGAGTCCGGGTCCATGTGTACTGCTGGCCCCCAAAGGTAAAAGCCAGTTTGTATTGGTCCTCCCTGCTGACAGGCACGGTCCAGTATCCATTGGTCAGGTCTATTGCAGTGAATACCTGTGACCCCTGAATCTGGGCCAGCCCTTGGTCAATGTAGGGAAGAGGCCATCAGGAAGTATGGACCCGTTTGTTGAGCTCCCTGAGGTCGGCGCAGAGTCTCCACTGGCCGTTTGGCTTCAATATTCCCAGCACCGGATTATTGAAGGTGCTGTGGACTGGACGGATTATTCCCCGGGACTCAAGGTTCTTAATTATTTCAGTAAGGGACTCCATTGATGCGAGAGGCAAGCGATATTGCTTCACAAACACAGGAGTCATGCCAGGGTCCGTAGGGATTGTTGTTGTGTGGATGTCGGTGCGGCCACAGTTATATGAGTCTACCGCAAAGAGATCTTGGAAATCCAAGAAAACTTGTTTCAACTTTTGCTTTTGTTCCAAAGTCACACAGGCATCAGCTAGGTTGACTCTCTCTTCCACCATCTGCCTGAAGCCTGGAAAGACTTCTGGTTTGGCTATTTCAGCGGCCTCCTCCAGCTGGGTGGAGAAGTCCCTGGTCAGAGTGCTGATTTGGACTGGAGGCTTCAGGTGGGAAAGGCAGCCCTCATGGACCTGGAAAATCACCTCATCCCTCCTGAAGTCACAAGTCACATCTTCCTTACCATAAGGGCAAGAAGTGTACACCAGGAAGTTCCCCCCATGCCGGGTAAAAATCCTGTCTGGGGTTGTATTGTCATCGCTGTCACTGTCAAAACAGTCCTTGTGGATTGGTCCTAACAGTTCATTTCCTAAATCAATGGAAAAATGTCGGTCATCAACCGCCATTCCAATAATGGTGCCTGCGGCTAGAGTAATACTGTTTAAGTCGCTGTTATCCACCTCTATTAGAATGTTGTCATGTTCTATGTTGACTAATGGAGTTGGGTTTACCCCTAACCCTTGCTGTTGGAGAGAAGCATTTAGATGTATGTAAGCATCAGGGTTTTTCAACTCTTGTCCCCCTTTAACTTTCACTTCCAGGGAGAATTGTCGGGTCCTTTCTGGGATGGTGACTTCCTCTTTAACCTGAATTTCAACTGCATAAGGTAGCAATTGAGCTGACCTAAATGCTTTTTCTGGATCATCAAAGCCCATGGGATTATCCGCTAATCGGGACCAAGCTTTGAAGTTTATTAGGTCCAAACTAATGGCAAAGCGATTGAGAATGTCACTGCCTAAGTAAAAGGCGGCAGTGACGTCTCGCACGACCCAACAATTATGGACTATGCTATTGTTGCCAATGGAGATTTTGAGCATACACCTGCTTGGCAGGAGATGTTTGGAATTAGGTGCTTCCAGGTCCATTTCCCATTTGTCTATCAGTTTGAATGTGGGAATGGCTGGATCTTTTGGGAGTTGGCGGAACATGGCTTCGCTGATGAAGCTCTTACCGTTGTTCACACACACTCGAGCGAGAACAGAGTCCTTCCCATCATTTAATTGGACAGGGATGAACAACTGCTCTCCAATTTGCTGAATATCAGCCAGGCTCTGAGCTGATTTCACATCTTTCTGGACTATAGGAGTGGGAGTTTCTGATTGTGGATTAGTAAAGAATTTCAGAGTATTTCCTTCCAGCGTGGAATACCACCTTAAACTGGAAGGAAGGTTGATTTTCAGAAATAGAGAGGACCCCCCATCACCCGTCTGTTGTCCTACTGCTATTACTGTCACGTCTGGAATTTGGCTATTCTGGAAGTGAAATTCTACTTGGTCAGATTTTTGTTCAACCATGTGGCAGGTGCCGTTTAAACTAACATGGTTGACACTCTGTTTTAATTTTATTGGTCGGCTAGTCTGGGTCCAGAGGACCTTGTTTACGCAATCTATTAAGGGTGACCACCTCCTCAGGAGGTCATTCCCTAGTAAACAAGGGGTGCCCTCTGGGGTCACAACTATGACCGGGTGTTTCAACTTATGTCGCCCAATTTTTATGTCCAAATCTGCCGTCCCCTCAACGGGAATTTCCTTCCCGTCGAAGTTCTGGAGTTGTCCAGGAAGAGAGGTGAGAGGAATTTGGTAATTCTCTCCCCTTCCTGCATTCAGTTCGTCAAAGGCCCTTCTGGACAGAAGGGTAGCTTGAGATCCAGTGTCCACCAGTGCCAAAATTGTACCTTGCCCCTGTACTTGTACCGGGGCGTAGTATCTTCCCTCCTTCTCCTCAAGGGGGCACAGATAATGCACATTTTTGGACAACTGGTGGGCTAACTTTCTGGTTTTGGACATCGCTAGCGAAGAGATTTGGGCAGAATTCTGTGGAGAGCCTTGGGAATCTGAAAGAAAAAGTTGGCAACTGGAGATCAGAGCCATTGTGGGTTCCCCTGGCTCCGGTTCCGGGCCGCCCCCCCCTTTTTGGAGGCAGTCACCAGGATGGGTTTGAACCAGGGGATTTTCTTGCTGTTGGTTCTGGGATGAGATGGTGGGCGGCGGTAGCTCAGTCTCCACATCTCCCCAGTCTGGATTTGCATCCCTAGGGACCCATTTTTCTTTGGGAGGAGTTCCCCCCTCTCTGAAGGAGAAGATCCTTTTCCCAGGATGCTCTGAGGATCCCTCTCCCTCAAATTGGAAGATCTGTACCTCCTCCTCAAACTGAGTCTGTTTGGGTCTTTTGTTTCTCCTACCCCCCCTCTGCTCCTTAGGAGGCAGACTT
Source organism: Ambystoma mexicanum (assembly GCF_040938575.1). Taxonomy (NCBI): domain Eukaryota; kingdom Metazoa; phylum Chordata; class Amphibia; order Caudata; family Ambystomatidae; genus Ambystoma; species Ambystoma mexicanum. The sequence goes on along the minus strand of NC_090935.1, from coordinate 341,384,166 downwards.
TCAGGGGCAAGAGATTTTGTTTCCGGTTCCTGGGTTTCCAGGGGCTGTTTACAAGTAAGGAAGGAAGCTTCCTCCAAGGCTTTACACCCCCCTTCCCTTTGTGCCTCCTCCCTGGGAACCGGTGAGTTATCGGGGTGCTGCCCCCGTCATTGTTCTGGGGCACCAGGTCCAGAGTTGGGTGCGTGCTGCGCCGGCATGCCGATCTGAGGGTTCTGCTGAGCCCTCAGTATGTGACCCAGATCCCGCGCCATGTTTTGAACCTGGCGCTCTAACTGGGAAACCCGCTCAGGCTGATACGGGGCCCTGTTTTCTCCCCTGGGCTGATCCCGGGAAGGGTAGCTGTCCCTCCTCTGGTAATACCCCGGGTTGGGAAGATTTGGGTACCCCTCCACCCTTGGCCTCCCCTCTCCCGGATTAGGTTGTCTGGGCTCAGGGAATTGGGGAAAGAAGGGTGGAGGATTTTGGGGCTGGAAATTGGGTGGATACCTGGGGAAAAAGTTCTGCCCAGGATTCGGAGAATTTCTGCCCTCCGGTGGGAAGTTAGGAGGAAAGTTCCCTGGGTTAGGTTCTTGGCTGGATCTCCCCCCTTGGGCTGGAGGAGTCCACACATAACCCAGGATGGGTCTGTTTCCCTTGTAACGGGGGCTTACATAATCAGGAGAGCGAGGGACCCCATTTGTGGGGCTGCCTCCCTGGCTCCCTGTCTGTGACTGGCCCGAGGACCTTCTGGGCCTAGCATTATTATGTGCAGGTAGGTTTTTAGGCCCCCCCATCTCCAAATCCAAAACGGGGGTAACCTTTACCTCTGCCACCTTGGCAGCAGCAGAGGTGCTGTTGGCTTTGGGGTTTTTCTGGGCATTACTTTTGATATCTACCGGTTTCTGCACCTCATAGATCCGGGTAGCCTGTTCAATGACCCAGTCTAAAGATCTTTTCTCGTGAAAATCCCTCACGAGCTGGGTCATTATGTATTTGGGCAAGGCATGAAAAAATGTATTGATGAATTCTCTACTGTCTGTTCTTGCACAAATTCTTGTGGGGCCTGATCCTCCCCACATTGCAAATTGTAGGCTGCCTTGCGAGCCTCTTGAGGATTTCTATGAATGGAAAAATGTTTCAAGAAGGCCGCCTTATAGGTGGACCATCTTAAATGATTTTGGTCCTCCAGCCCCCCAAAGAAACTGGAGTATTCCGGGGAGAAGGTCCACTTTACATATTGAATACAGCTTTGGCTGTCCTTCAAATGGAAAGTCTCCATCATTTGCTCAAACAACTCTAAGTGCTCCCAAACAGAATACTTAGCGTTCTTATGGTAAGGCGTGATGACGCTCCTGATCGCCTTAATCTGCTTTAAGGGGTCCTTAAGCAAGGCCCTTTTTGCCTTATTGGCCTTTTTGGTTCGGGTAACCCTTGTCCATTCATCCTCTGACTCAGAGGCACTGCTCCCAGAGGTTCCTGTCTGTTCTTCCAGGTTTTCCCGGATTCTGCGAGCCTGGGAATGGCTGGCAGAATGTGGGGACCTGGTCTCCTGTTTCCTGTGGTGCTCAGAGGAGTCCTCAGATCCCTCCTTGCTGCCAGGATTTGCTGGGTACCCCCCCCACTGACCTAACTGGGCAGAGGTTTTCAGGATGCCCTTAAGGGGCCTACTCTCCTGGGGTTCCCCACTGAACTGTACTGTACTTGGGTGCCCATACCCGGATTCCCACCCCTCCATTCCTGAGTGGTACTGGCCTATGAGCCCCATACTTTTAGCTGGATAGTAATCTGCCATCCCTGTGGCCCTGTGCTCATGTGCGCCAGGGGACATGGGGGTGGCAGAGTCCAGGGACTGAGAGAAATAAAGGCCTCTGGTACTAGGGCTCCTGGGGTTATGCTCAGGAGTTTCTCTTTCCCAGCGAACCTCATCTCTATCCGCCCCTGCTCCCTGTTGCAATGCAAGAGCCTGCGCCTTCAGTTCCTCAGTTAAGGCCTTACTAGACTCTATCAGTCTCTCCTGCATCGCTACCTGTTGTTGGAGCCTATCATTGTGCTGGCAGAGAGCCTCATTCTGTTAGGATTAGTCAGGCGAGTACAAAGGCAGCGAATATGGCAAGGGAAATGTGCACCCAGGAACAACGGAGTGCAAATAGAGTGTGACGTCAAAACCAATATATGAAAAGGGATGTGGGGTAAGCACCTGACCGCGAGGAAAGTCGGCAAGCGCCTTACCCCCAATTGTTGTTACAGGTACTGACAGCGCTAAACCCACGTGGAGGGCAAGCAATGACAGGATCTGTGTACTAACACTCTTGATGGTATTACATAAGGGAATTTAAGAACTGTACTCACGAGGACGGGATACACCTCTTGAATGTCAGCTAGCCCACGAATCCTGTTGGTGAATCTGGGACCCAGAAAGGCTATAACAGCAATGGGAGTAGTAGGGAGGTCCAGAGGACAAGGGCTGAAGGCAGCCGGAGTGAGGCAGGCTGCCGGGCAGGGAGCCCAGAGGACAAGGGCTGAGGCTGGGAATCAGCAGAGCGAGATCCGCTGCAATGTGGAGAGCCCGGCAGGGCAAGGGCGGAGACTGGAAGGCAGCGGAGCGAGATCCGCTGCAGAAAACTAAATACCTAAGTTGGAATAGGGATTACAACTTAGAGGGGAAAACATAAGCATTCACACAGGAGCCAGCTACCACCACACACCACACCTAATGATCAAATGGGAAATGGATGCAGAAGTGCAATGGAAAACATGGAATGGATCCTCTAGAAAGTAAGGATCAGGAGCAGGGAAAAACGAAATAACCTATGCAAACTTTTCCCTACCCCTCCAAGGAAAAGACAGGAAACTAAACTAAGAGGAAGGCTAAGGCAAAGGGGTATCAGCAGCAAAGGACAGAGTCAAAGAAATATAGAACACAGACAAACTGGGCTGCATCTAAAAGGGGAAAGCACTGAGAAATGCTGCCTGCAAACAGGGGAAGACAAAAAGGGAAATCAAGGGAGCAGAAATCAATTAGCGCATGAATCCGAATTTCAGGGCGGAGGAAACAAGAAAACAGGAACAAGGAAGTAGGTGCAAAGGCAAGGAACCAGGAACCAGGGACTAGTCAAAAACAGGAACACTGCAATCGATGACCAGCGCTGGACTGAAGCGAGACTGAGGCTTTTAAAGCTGTTAAACGAGCACACGCCTCTGGTGTGCTGACTGCTGCACCTGCAGCCACAGGTGTTGCCTATCCTCCACCCAACCTTGTCCTGCAAGGGTGGAGGTGGAGCAGTGGGCCAGGCATTCTGGGAAGCACAGTCATTTGGTTAAAGAAGCATGCTGGCTGCCAAAAACCTGGAATGGATCCGGAAGGGAAGTAGTTTGGAAAATAGGGATTTAGCGCTCCCAATTCATTACAGCACTGTGGCATTAGGTTCGGAGGAAATGTCCAGCAAGGAATAAGCCCCAAAACATGCCCCCAAGTGGCGGGAACGGGAGCGAAGGGAGCGAGTCGTGACACATTCTCTCTCTGCGTTTCCTGATTGGTCCTGGAGCACTGGGCCAGTCTTTGCTGCAGGAGGTTTACCTCCTGAGTCCCATCCCTACTGGCCTGCTCCTTTCTTGCCAGAGCATCTTCCACCCTTCTGGTGTGCTCTACCAAGTTCTGGTTTTCTTTTTGGAGGTCACCCAGCCCCTGGAGGGCCAGGTGATTTTCTTCAATTTCCTTTTTTTAAGTGGCAGACTTCCTGGCCTAAAGTGTCTCATTCCTGACTGAGATCCTGCATCTGTGCTGCCAGGTCGTCCCTCTGTCGTTGAAAGGCACCAGCTTTTTGGCGCTCCTCATCAAACTCTGCCTGGGTATCCAGGTCTTTCAGAATCAGTTTATTGCTCTCCTCTTTCTCTCTATCTAGCTGGCTTTGCAGGGTGACTACCTGCTCCGCGCATGCCCTGTTGAAATTGATCTGTTGCTCCAACTTTTTCTGGTTCTGCAGTAAGGAGTCCAAACTGTCTTGGTGCTCCTTCTGCAGGGCCAGAAATCTGGTATCCTGGTCTGTCTTTTCCTGTTGTAGGATGCCCATATCCTCTTTTATTTTAATGATATATTGCCTACTATCATTTTCTGACTCCTGGCTCCTGAGCAGCCTCTGCTCAGAAGAGTCCAGCTCAGATTGGGCCTTCTGTAATGCCAGCAGTTGCCTACTCGCCAGATCTTGGCCTTCAGCACATTTGTCCTGCATGGCTCCCATATGTAAATATAAATATGCCGCTACCCTAACCATCTTGTCTTGTTCATCCTTAGCTTTAGGAGCCATGTATAGTTCACTCAGGGCCACATGTAGGGGGACCCTGATCTCTCCATAGGTCTGACCCTGTTTCAGTGACCTGTCGCATGATGGCCTGCAACCAGGCATCCTGGCCCTGTTCAGTCCATTCACCTCTCACAAATAACTTATGTAAGAAGTGCTCTCTGGCTATTTTCATGTCTACTAAGGTCGTCATTCTAGAAATTGGTCTCTGTCCTGACTTACAGAAGTTTGTATTTTATTTTTGCAAAACAGACCTTTTTCTTAGAGCGTTCCTTTGAGAAGTGCTTTACAGCGTAACACAGCGTGTGCTCCGACCGGATATGTGTATCTGGTCAGCTGGCACGCTGTATTAATCTAAACAAGTGATAGATCTAATCCAAACGTCCGGCACGAGCCCCCAATTTGTAAGAGGATTCAATTCAGCACTACAGCCAAGTCAACGCCTAGTCTAGAATACTGAATGAAAACCCTTATTGATATATCTTTATGTCCAGTTCATGCGTTCTGGATGACTACCCCTATATAACACTCCTCTGTTGGAATCCCCCTAACCCCACTGAGCCAAGAAGTGGTTCTGTTTTGCAAGTTAAAAGGTTTATTTGATAATTTAAACAATAGATATATATCACACTTTAGAATAAATTAATAATTGAATAGCACACTTAATCTGATATGATAAAGATTAACAACGGAGAATCTGGCACTAGCACACTTCTTTATAATCACTAAGGAGTTGACATGAAATGGATAAGATAGCACACTGGTAAATAGGGACAGAAGAATAATGTGGAAGAGAATGTTTTATAGGGTTCAAGGAAATGCAAGGTTGAGTGAATGAAATGCAGTATAGAAAATACTCAATATGATTTCAACAAAACAATGTAATCACTTTTCTCTGGCAGTCCCCTCCCCCCCTTGATGCAATGCAAGGAAATGGAAGGAAAGCACACAGTTCTCAGAAATGCAATCAAATGTGATTCAGTTCACCCCAGCAACTTAGACTACAGAAGTTGAAAACACAGGCAAAATGCTTTGATATGTGCTGGCAATGGAGTGAAAATATGTTAAAATGCTTTTAATTCCCTCTAGAGGTTCAGGGTGAGTGGTATCTAGTTAATATTAGTCCAGGCTCACACTAGCAATGATTCAGGGATAATTAGCAGGTTAAACGAATTTCTGGCAAATGGAAGGCAAGCAGCAGCAGATTTTTACACGTGAAGAAATTTGCAAATCGCGGCAAAATTCGCGCGTGCGTTTTACGCGATTGCGGCAAATCTATAGGGGGTAGGAATGCGGTTCCAGGTTTGTAAGAAAGCCACGATTCCCAGCTTTCAGAGGAAAGTTACTGCAAGTCTCTAGCACAAACGGTCACGGAGATATGAGCGATTAAATAAAGGTTGTTTTTCAGATTTGAAATTTTAAAGTTCAAAAAGACAAGTGCCGCTTGCAACTAGAAAATGACAGGTGACAGCTTTGCAAATGACAGGTGACAGTTAGGACGCAGTTCTACTTAGATTAAATATATTGAATTATATTATTTTAACTAAGAGATTGGTTCTGCACAGTTTTGCTATGTACTCACAATATATTTAGAAATATGCCTTGCCACGGATCTGGTCAGGTTTAGGACTGGACTCTGGTCTCTGCACTTCACAGTGATCTGGGTCAGCTCCCTCTGGTTCTGCTAACAGGTCAGCTCTACTCTGCTGGTCTGGTCTGGGTCTCTGAAGGTTGAGGGAGGTAAAGTATGGATTTTCCCGGCAGAGCTTCCAGCTGCAAATGGATTTGAAGGTCCCTATCTGTCCTGTCTGTCTGCTTTTATGTGTTTTTTTAATGGGTGTGTGTGAGCAGCATCACTAGCCAGCCCCTCTCCACTTATCATTGGCCAAGCTTTCATTTCTCCCCTGATTGGGGAAGCTAAGTTGTGTCAGAGTGATGTAATTTTACAGCCTGCAGAAAGTCCACTCCTCCTGTCAACTTGCACACAAATCTAGATTTGAACCAAATACATATTTGCAGAGGTACATATTGTTTTAAAATCATATGCACCCATCATGCATTACAGGAGGTATACCCTGTCCAAACTCTGCTCTTCCTGGAAGCTTGCATTCAGAAATGGCAATATTTGCACTTTTTAACTGGTTTGCAAAACCGGACATTACCCCAAATTTACACACATGTGCGCAAGGAGTATGGACATTAGTTGATGAAGTGTCAGATTTTTCACATGCACACACTTTGAGTAATATCCTCTTTTCCGCTAAAACCCCCCTGAACATACCACCGGTTCTAAAAACCTCTTAAAATGTGGGCAGAAAAATCACAAGAATTATGGTATCATTTATAAAATTTTCACATGTCCGCTCTATGAGTTATTCCTCTTTTTAGAGTTAGGTTCTGGCCCCAAAGGGGTGTGGTTTTACTCCAGCACAAGGTTGAATTTCTGGTTTTTCCAGTTCTGCCAAGCCAGCTTGCTCTCACAGGCAGTGCCCCTCCCCTTTGCTTCAGGAGGAAGCTGCATTTACGACATCTGCAATAAACCATCTGCCTGGGTCAGGACAGGGCTTTGTTCAGAGCTCCTGTATTCTGTGGGGGCTCCCCTTAATTCAATTATCAGAGAGATGGCATATCCTTAGTGTGGCCAGCAAAAGGCAGATAGGCCTGGGAACACAGCTGTGACTCAAGTTTCATCTCCTGTCGGGGGTAGCTGGTGGGCAGAATTCAGTTCCTTAAGCCAGGTTTCAGATAAAATGTCACTTTTTGTCCCCCAGTTTAAGTCAAGACAATTTTTTACATATGCAGCTAGAATGCTGATTCTAAGTTTAAAACTATGACATTTAAACAATTGCAACTTATGTGACACTCAAAGTAGGTCACTCATTTCTTTTAAACATTTAAATTTTTAGTGTCTTTCAGTCCAAATTTACTTAAACCGCTGAAATCCACAGCTCAGCCAGTCTTGTTATAAACCTTCAAGTCACTTCAGAATATAACTTTACATTGGATCCACCTCTCAGTAAGTCTTTCTTTGGCTTGCCTTGGGTTCATTTATTCAGTTTTACACAAAAAAGTAAAATCTGGTGGTTTTAAAACGCCGGCTTTTGGATAGTGGTGAGTACTGGTACTGCACCCCTTTTTGGGATTCAAGAAAATGAATTCCCAACAGTTATGGGTTTGCTTTTGGCAATCAGCATTGCCATTCCCAATGGTTTCAGACTACTGTGTGGGTAGTCCAATGGTGGTTTTAGGCAGTGTCCTTCTGTGCCCATAACATCGGCAAAAATGGGTGGCAGCCTATTCTTCATGCACTTCCCTGTGCATTTTCTGGGAAGCTCTGGCCATCATGATGTTTTCCATGTCAGTACTGCACAGTTTTGAGGTAGGGCTCGGATGCATGGGTAAATACATCCCACAGGACTGCCCGAGCCAGTGCAACCGCCAATGAAGAAGCAGGTGGGAATGGAAGCAAATCCATGGCCAGAAATACAATTGACAATCGTGCATCACTGCTGATTGTCGCAAGAGATGAATAGGAAGTAATCCAAGAGAAAATAGCAGGAGGAGGCAAAGTTAGTACAGAATAAATTGCAGTGGGGCCGTTATTGATTAGAGAGCATGTTCAAACTCTCTCCCCCTGCCTTCCTCAGAAGAAACAAAATGATAAGATAAAAAAGGACACATTTGAAACTGCACTTTAAATTCTCCTGGAAATGAAGCTCACACAAAGAATAGTTATTTTGCGCTATACAAGTAGGGAACAGATAAGGCATTGACTTGCACAATTGGTGTGTTTTAAAATAGAATAGATTAGGTGACAGGACATTGTATACACAAGATAGGGAGGGACTACACAGGTAGGGCAGATAATTGTAGAAAGAGAAGGTTGCTGCTACCCACAAGAAGGAAAATAATGTGACAGGCATGCACTAGGAAATCGGTAGATAGCAAAGCAAATGTGTCCTGCAGAAGAAAAATAAACATGACAAGCAGTTGCCATTTTAAGATATATAAGCACAGCAGAGAATGGCCTCAGTAGCTTTAAAAGAAGCCCCCAGCTAAGCATGCTATTTCAAACAAATACATTTAATTCAGGGAAAATGCTTCTGTAGCTGGACATAGCTTCTTCAAAGGAATGTCTAAAGCCAGGACTCCCTAAGGAAGGTTTACATAATGGAACAAGATACCATTGTGACCGTTCAACCATTAAGATAAATCAGTTATGACAACACCACAGATTAGGACATTTCATAAGTAGTTGACAGATTAATGTCTCAGCGATTGGCTAGGCATGAAAGGGATGCGCAAATGCGACTAAAGAGACAAAATAATTACTGCACGCAATATTCACATGGTGAAAGCAACATGACTCACAACAATAGCTATTCATAATGTTTCAAGAATAGGATGGCGTGTTTACAGGTGCAAGACAGGAAGGGCCGGAACTTGGAAGTTGGGCAAGGGAAAAACTCTTTGAAACTCAGAGACATCATGGTGGAGATAACATGGCTGTTTTATTTAATTAAAGGAATGGTTCGTTCAGAAATGTTATTGTCCCAATGGTTCGTCCATGTGTTTTTAATAGTAATGCGATCGATCGTACAAACATTTCCTATGCACCTTACCCGAGTTTTCGTATTTTGAACACAAGCCAAATCAGGCAGTAGGGCATGGACATCTTGTGATAATCTTATCCCTTGCTGCATCGCCCTGGGTGACCTGCGTTTGCGGCACCAAATCATATCCCCCGCCCCTGAGCCTGACATCACCAAATCATTGATATTCTCTGCCTCTCTCCATGACGTTACTGGGCAGCGTAGCCAAACACACCCAGTCCTCACCTACACGACTAGACGCGGAACCCGGAAAACTACACACATCGTCTCACTGCGCAGCACGTCACTATTAGGAATATGAAACTGTACTTTAAAAGGAAACAACAAGACTGTACAATTGGTAAAGTACATTTATTTAACATTAAATGTTTCGATAACATTCGGCGTCTGACATAATCAATCGAAACAGAACTTTATTTCTTTGCTTTCGTTCTGCAAATATGCACATGTTTATCATGAGTCACGCACTGTTCCTTTTGGGTGCACAGGGTGTTCCTTTTGTCTAATTGAATCACTTCGGTCGAATATTGAATTTGAATAGCTGATGCATGAACTTGGCACTAGACCACTGTGAAGGTTGTTATGTTGCTCCTGATCGCTGGGACCGCATACGGGCAAATTGGACCCTCTCTGTCGTCCCAGAAGACGGTTAAGTAGATCTAGTGATTGACATGTAGCTGCTGCTGGCGGTTGAAGAACCCATCTGTTGGGGTCTGGAATAGATGACAATCGCAGAATGGCATGATGTACCTGTTTGCAAAAGATAAAAATAAAAATGTGTCTCAGTAGCCGATCTTTATTACAGTTAATCATTTTCTTTATTAGCACAGTGGTGACACAATGTGAACCGAGAGAATACAACGTGGAATACCATAGTACCCCGCTATTTGATTCGGAGGATAGTGCAATGGAGTATGTTGAGCTCTAAACGTAATGCATAAACTGGGGCAAGAATACGAGGTGCACAAACTATGTAATGATTTATTAATGTAGAACCAGGGAGAAACGAGTGGTGGTCTACATGTGTCTCGATGCTGGCCTGCCCGTGTGCCCAGTAGATAGCCCAGCACACAAAGGTTGCACTAGCACTTCATTGCAATATGCAACACAGAACGAACAAGTACAATGTGACCCAGCAACAACGCTCAGCTATTCATATATAGACTAGTTCTGGTATGAAATCGTCTAAAGAGAAACTTACATTATATTCGGCATTTCCATTCTCTTTTTGCAATGCAGACCATAAAGCAGACTCCTCTGTTTGAGTCAACTATTTTTCATGAACTGAATTTATATGTAACTAGGTGCAGTTTCGGAATGACAACTTTATCATATCATACGTTATTACACCCCCCCCTTCAATTCAATCCCTTTCGGAATAGTCCCTGCCTCTCAAGGTAAAAAAACAATAGAACCTTATACTGTGCGCGGGACGCGTGGGCCTCACCAGCTCCCAAGTAAAAATTCTAAGCTGACGACCTTCACTCACAATGAACATACATTCTTACTTTGCAACATCCCGTGTCAACGCATCCTTGATAACATGATAATTTCGAAGCATGGGCACAGGAAATTGGGGGCTGTCACTGCTCGTTGTTCGTGGTGCTGCTGACCTGTTTTCACAGTCAGTACTTATTGCATGCCTAGAATGTTTTGTGGCCTAGGTATAATACCTTTTCTAAGACAAGCAGATATTCAGCTTTTTGCAGGAACTTTATGGCAAGGCAAATGCCAAAACCCAAAGATTCCATTGGTCATTAACACGAAAAGTCAATTTCCCACAGTAGCTCGACTAAACTGTGAAATGTGAAAGCAATGGTAATAATTGTAAAAAAAAAATAATAAAATGACTAAGAGGATAGATTTCAAAAGACAAATCGCATACTTTATTTGTACAGTTTATAAAAACTATTTTTTGCAAAAATAAAAACAAATGGTAATCATTCATACTGTGTTTTGAACGATTTAACAAGCTCTTCTTTGGGTGGGCATGGCACGTTGGCAATGTTTGGTGGCACTGTATGTGTGCTCTGAACAGGTTTGTACGCAATTCCATGAGTATGCATCTCGACGACATTAATAAGATCTTTCACAAAATCGAATTCCATTACCTCATATACTGGTTTGATTATCACCCCTCCTAAAAACAACACTGACACTATCCGCTTCAAGTTCTCCAAAGTATCTATTATTGAGACTGAAAAAATCATACTGTCACTCAAACCATCAAATTGCCAGGGGGACCAATGCCCAGCCCAACTGATAAAGGACGCAGCCAGAGACCTGACTCCCTTTATCTCAAAACTCATTAACACCTCATTCACAACAGGATCCATACCGAGTAACCTAAAAGAATCCTGGGTACTCCCACTGCTTAAAAAACAGATGCTAGACCCAGCCATACCCACGAATTACCACCCAATCACCACCGTGCCGTTCCTCCTAAAAATTATAGATAAAGTAGAGTATTCACAAATTCAGAAACACCTTGAAACCAACAACTTGCTAGGAATACGGCAGTCTGGCTTCCATCCTCAGCACGGGACCGAAACAGCCCTTTTAGACCTAAAAGCACAAATTGACGAGCTAAGGGATCAAGAAAAACCAGCCTTACACTTCCTTTTGGACTTATCAGCTGCATTTGACCTTGTTCACCACAAGGTCCTTTGCAGGCATTTGGACATGGCTGCGCACTTCTCTGAAGAAGCCACAGACTGGATCCAATCCTTCCTCAATAGTAGAACCATGAGAGTCTTCTCCACCACCGCAGCAGCAGACTCCATCCCATCACATGCGGTGTGACCCAGGGATCTTGCATCTCTCCAACACTCTACAACATCTTCACAAAGCCCCTTTTTGATGATCTGGACCTTCTTGGTATCATCTACACTAACTATGCAGATGATACTCAGATTCTCCTACCCCTTACTGGTGATTATAACAAGGATTTGGCCTTGGTGAACAGGGTGTATCTCATCATCCAGGCATGGATGGCCACTCACGGACTATGCCTGAATGATGTCAAAACTGAAATCATTATCCTTGGCACACCCTCTACCCTCAAAAAACTGGGCCCCAACTACTCCTCTTTTAACATTGATAATAACCAAATCACAGCTACTCACGCGGTAAAAACTCTGGGTTTGTACCTGGACTCTACCCTCTCTTTCAACAAGCAGGTTAACGCGATGGCTTATGCCACTGCCTACACCTGCAAATTGATTAGATCAGGCAAACCCTTCCTATCCAACAACAGTTGCATCACACTTGCGAATGTGCTCGTGTTATAAAAGTTGGACTATTGCAACTCGATTTATATTGGGGCCAACAAGGAAGTTATCAAAATAATTCAAATCCTGCAGAACAACGTGCTTAGAACAGCACTAGGCATTCCCAGGAGAGCCCACATCACTGAATTCAGAAGGGCCAACAACTGGCTTTCTACTCATGAGAAAATCCAGCTAAAAGTGGCCTCACTTGTTTACAAATGTCTAAACCATGCCGCACCATGTTACCTTTCTGTGAGATTCATGAGAACAAAACCAACAAGACTCACCAGATCCGCTAACTCTAACAACATTTCTACACCTAGATTTAAACTGTCCAGAGTCGGTGAATGTAGCTTTCAGGTTAAGGCAGCTCAACTTTGGAACTCCCTACCACCCACCCTTCGGACAGATCAACCATACCTCATTTTCCGACATAACCTCACAAGGTGGATCAAAGACGCAGACAAATAACAGACCACCTATCTGCCTGGACCTATCCCGCATTTCCCTCCACTTCTGCATTTTTGCACACACCTACTTCCTAGCAGTTACTGCCTGTTTAAGTAGGACTGTACATACGTGTACCATTATTCTTGCCTTTTGTGTATATTCTTTGTATATTTCCTGTTTCTTTATTTGCCATGTGTTTTTGTAACTAAGCTGTAAATTGTCATATAAAATGCGCCCGGTTACCTCTGGGTCTGGTGCGCAATAAAAGTAATAAAACAAACAAACAAACAACCCATTTTTTGCTTCTTGTCTTAAAGGCCATATTGTAGCAAAGCATCCCTAAGTGTCCTAGATTGTTCCCGGCCTACATTCTCGTTATGTGCTAATACCGCTAGTAAAGTCCTCGCTTTCATCCCTTGGATGCCGAAATGCAATCTCTTTGGCCTGTACTTTAGGCACATATTGTGGAACACCTCCAAATCTCCAGTGTGACAGAATTCTGTGAGTCCCTTCAGATCTTTTGATAGAGTTTTATCAAACACAATCTTCTCAAGGGCTTTGTGTGGAGGTGAAGATGGGATCAACCACTTCTTCTTCCGTGCCTGCTCTGGGGGCAAAGAGCCATGTTCACATTGGTGGAAATGTTGGTTTTCTGTCCAGTGGTGAACGCTGGAACAGTGGTGCATTAGAGAGAGCCATTTTTCCAGTAGAATTTCCACAGACCCATCACATGTTTTGGAGCTCCACCAAATATGGTTGCTGAAAGACTGGGACCATTGTGAAATACTTTCCAAACCTTTTATTTCCCTGCAGCCGAGATTTATTTATTTATTGATTTGGCAACATGCCATACATCAAATTGATGTTTAATATTTGGATACTGCTCTCTCATTGTCTTGGCTATTGAAACGTGTCTGTCCGTGGCTATGAGGTCGATTTGCATTCCCATCGATTGTAGATCTTCCATTGATTTTATAAAACCAAGTTTCTCAATGGCCACTGATGATTTACATTGGGACACCTGCACGACCACCGAACTCACAATTTTCTTGCTTTCCATGTCCTGAAAATGGTAGATGCAGTACTTTCGGGGCCGTCTGTCAGAGAATGTACTTTGAATAGCCAATTGTTCAATTTTCCAAGCTTCACTAATGGCAGGGAATAGATATTCACGTTGGTAATTGTAGTATTGCATTTTAGAAATGAAATGTAGTCCCACAAACTGAAAGAAACTGGATAACTTCATGAAACTAGAGCCACTGAAAAGTAAAGCTGATGCACACAGTAGATTGCCAGCTGGCAGTTTCCCCAGCATCAGTTGAGCAGACCATGAAAATGTTTTATGTATCTTTTCACAGGTGGCATGTATTTTGAGGTTACTGCCTTTTGTTAGACGGGTCACGCTCACCAATGGCTTCCCACATACTTCCCCTCGCAGTGAATGCACACAGTTCAGCATCTTTATAAGCTCCATCAAGCTGCTGTCGAATACTATGTATTTGGCCTCTTTTATTAAACTGTCATCCGGCAACACTGTTGTTTCAGACGGAACTGTTGTGGACATATCAGCCAAACTGAACATACTATAGTCGATATCTTTGTCTGTTTCGTCAGTCAATAGTGTTGATGCTTCAGTCTGTGTCATTTCAACATCTGTTAATTGACCACGGATAGGAGAAAATATCAATGTGAACTGTTTTTTGGGGGACATTCTTTTGGCGGGTGTCGATTGTGTCAAGTGCTCATCTAGTAATGTTAAACCATCATCTATAAATTCAATTTCACCTTCCTCTGGCAGAGCTGGCGCATTGTAGCAATAGTCCAAAAACACTTTAATGGAATCGCTGGTCATATTAAATTCATTTTCTGGCCATTGGACATAGGCATCTCGAGTGTGAACACGCCGCGCCTCAATTAATAGTTCCTCCATGGTGAAAACAGTTTGGCAAGCAGCATCTGTCATTTGTATCGCTATCTGTGTCTGCATAGTCCGTACTCCATCGGGCAACTACAGGACAGATGGGAAAAGGGATGTTCATTGTAAATCCTACTTACAGTGTTGTACAATTTACATTAAAAAAAAAACATATAATGAAGGCCTCAGCAAAAAACAATTGCCATCAATATAAAGTATTTATAACTATCCTTATTTTTATTTCTTTTCTTTGAAACCTTCTTTACTCTAACACCAACATCAGCAAGCTGGCGCACCGACTCAGATCCACGTGCCTCTGGTTCAATATCCGGATCTTGTATACATCCCGACAAAAAATAGTATCCATACAAAGAAAGTCATTTGCATTACACATACAATTATACCAAATTTCTTTCATTAGATGGTACTGTCAGTACGCATACCTCTAGCCCCTGATCAACTGTAAGGTCTGGTTCCAGAATATAGGGATAATGTAATTGCAGAGGATGCCTCAGCATCTCCCTGAAATGTAGTACTTGCATTAGTAAGGACGGAAATATTGGAAACTGGACACACAATTTGGAAAGACGACAAAGGTACATTTCAATAGTAAAGTAGGAATAAAACATTGGGCAAAACAATTGGAGATTGTCTCGTCCAATTGAACTGTGAAGACCCATACCACTGGCACCGGATCTATTAAGAAGGATTTTGTTATTGTAGTGGACGCTTCACCATCTCCCTGAAACACAGTACTTGTATTAGTAAGGACAAAAATATTGGAAACTGCCCACACAATTTGGAAAGACGACAAAGGTACATATCAAACCATGAAAAACATTTGGAGATTATCTCGTCCAATTGAACTGTGAAGACCCATACCACTGGACCGTATCTATTAAGAGGGATGTTGTTATTGTAGTGGATGCTTCATCATCTCCCTGAAACACAGTACTTGTATTAGTAAGGACGAAAATATTGGAAACTGCACACACAATTTGGAAAGACGACAAAGGTACATATCAAACCACGAAAAAACATTTCGTAAAGCAATGATACGTTGCGAAAATGATCACATTATCTAGAATTCCGTGCTTAAAACCAGTCTGGAACAGAATAGCTAGGTAAGATTACCTGATACGCGCTGGAAGTGGTTGATGACTCCAGGAAAGACATGGATGTTGAATCTTGTTGCTTCATATTCGGTGGATAGTCATGGAGTTGTAAAGGGAAAGTATTATTCGATTTAGAAATTCCAACATTAAAAAGTGGCATGTAAGGAGACTGAATACGAGAAAATTATGCTTATGTAAATGCATAATATAGCATGGTTATCTGTCCCCATAAATCAATTTTCTATGTGGGTTCTAAAAAACAAGGACTGATGTTTAGCAAAATAGCCATTATTTAAACAGCTATTCAATCACATAAATATCGGAAGCATTATAAGTGACATTTACACCGAAAGTCTTGGCGTAAAGCTACATCCGGAAGCGTGTCTCACCTGTAGCGGCATGCAAACGGATATAGTCGGAATAGCGTTTGGTAGCAATTTTGGAGTTCTTCTCAGTTGATTCCTCTTTGTGTAGAAGGATGTGTCGTACATATCCAGGTTGAAGTTCAGGCTGCAGATGCGGTGTCGATGACCCCTCTTGTCCTCCAAGACTTGTTTGACTCTACTTTCAAGCTTGTCCGGTGGATATCTGCAATGTCTGACCCATTCTCTTATTCAATCAACAGTCTTAGGGAATACATGCATTGTAATGCCTTCGGATTTGTCATGGGTCTTGGAAGGGCAACCGAAAATATAACATGCAAGCATTTTTGTAAATTCTGCAAAATAAAGATCAACATTATTCGAAATTTATTTTGCATAAAAACGTGAGAAAGAAGGAATTGGACCATACATTGTTCATTGCACGCTTTCTTTTGGGCACCACAGCAAAACCAGTGCAGTGTGGGCGACTGTATTATAGGATAACTTTCACAAACAATTCATTGATGTGTTGAAAATCAGAATATGTTACTCGTCCCTCGAATGTTCTATCATGCACGAAAAGGAAACATGCTTATAGTATGGACACGCTACGTGAAGGATGCAAAACCATGCCAATTGACTTTGATGAAAATTGATATATCGATAACATAACAAAAGATACTCAAATCAATAGCAATGAGACAAATTTGAGTGCATTACTTCGAAATAGATATAAAATTTACAAATGAAGGAGATATGATTAGGATACATGCCCTTACCTTGACCAACAAATAGTTAGATTCAGCAAGCAGAGTAATTAGTGGCAGGAGAACAGGGAGATGTTCCCACGTAGCACACTGACAAGTTCACTCCAAGCGGTCACAGAGTAGCACGTTCACGAATTGACTTGCAGTGGTCAAAGATGTTCTCATGGTAAATATCAAGTGGTTTATAAAGAATATCAAAAAGGGGTGTTTTACTGAATGAATGACGTGTATATGTCGTGGTATTAATTGTATTGCAGGGGCGCAGCCTCCTTGAAGGGGAGCCTGCCTGGAGACACGGTGTCTGAGGAGGCCATGTGAACAATGGCCCCTGGGAGTAAGATACCTTTTGAAGTGTTTGGCACCTTGGCCGTTCACGCCCCTGACAGCACCCCATTGCAGCGCACATCCACTGGTGCGAAGTGCCTTTGATAGTGGGGGGTGGGATGGATGGGCCAGGAGGCGTGCAGACAAGGCACCGGAACACTGCGGAACGGAGAAACACTTCATTCACTTAAGAAATGAAACAACCATTGATAAAAAATATGTTGTGTTTTATTTGGTTTCTTATTTTGATGGCACAAACATACTAAACATTGTAAAGGTCTAGTTGCAGCTCAGCGAGGGAAAATCCCCTGTACTGACCACTGTCACTGGGGAAAGTTTGTCTAATGGCACCAACGACACAGGCGGGTATTACTCGTCGAACGCAGTGTCCGAGCCTCCATGAAGCCACCATGTGTACGAACGATAGGCCACCAGCCGGTACCACCTGTGAAAGAGAAAGATACAAACTGTTTTTAAATGACCAAGATAAGTGTATTAAACCTTAGTTGTCAATGACAAATCTTGTATCCAATGGCATTATTGCCAGGACAAATGCTAACTAGACACTGCACAATATTGAATGACTTTTATGTGACTTTTACTAGAGAATTGCAAGACTAAACTGATATGACAATGATATATTGAAGTTATGAGAATATAGGGGACAAACATGAAATAGTAGTGGCCTAACTGACATCACAACCAGACTATACTTACTCGTTACTTGGATTACGAGGCCGAACTGTTGCGTGTACGGACCGTGTGAGGTAGACTGCCGTGAAGTCTGGCAGCTCGGTAACGCATTGCAGCTGTGGATCGCCTTGCGATATGTAGGACAAGCATCCAGAGTTTTCTCGGCAACAGCAGCTCTCCTCCTTGGTTGGCATTAGCGCGCACCGATTGCAGGTACACCAGGTGGAAACACCGTCCATGCGACTAGGCCCAGGCTCTTCATCTGTTGAAACGTCCGTCCAACTGTTGTCCAAATCCCCATCGTTTACACAGCTTTCTCTTTCCAGTAATTCCTCCTCGAAATACTCAGACTCGTACAGGTAGGGCATTATTGTAGCCATTGTGTGTTAAACAAACGAAAATAATTAATAGCGGTGGTACTGGTATCTGTTCGGACGGGCTACAAGCAACGAAGGTAACTGACCAGAGCACAGAAACGAGTCACAAAATACTCAAAGAAATACAGTGTGAGGAATGGAATAGAAAATCTGCTGTTGTGTGTTGTGAAACAGTCTGTTTATACTTATCTAGGAAAGAGGCTTCCTGCCGTTTCCATGGTGACACGTCATTTGCTGAGGAGCAGAGAATGTTGACACGAGACATGCTTTGGCGTTCTGAAATGGGCGGTACGCGTCTAGTGATGTCAGGCTCAGGGGCGGGAGCTATGATTTAGTGCCGCAAACGCAGGTCACCCAGGGCGATGCGGCAAGGGATAAGATTATCACAAGATGGCCGTGCCCTGCTGCCTGATTTGGCTTGTGTTCAAGAGACGATAACTTGGGTAAGGTGCATAGGAAATGTTTGTACGATCGATCACATTACTATTAAAAACACATGGCCGAACCATAGGGACAATAACATTTCTGACCGATCCATTCCTTTAAGAACAAAGGTGATACGCTTGTCCTCTCCTTCCATCTACATAAACATGTCGTCAAACTACCAGTTCATGGAGAGTGTGACCGCATGTTAACCAAGAAGCATATGTCCTTTTCACCCTAGAAGTGATTTAGAGCTTACCAATAATATTCCATAATGATGAGGTCATACATTTTGTGGGATTTTTTATGGGTGGGACCTTAGAGAGTTACCCAATCGGTAGGGTAGGGCATAATAGATAATATATGTAGCTTAGCAATTAGGACCAATGAGCAGTGGAGATAGGTTTTCATAGCTCAGTGATTATGAGGACATCAGAGGGACTCATGTGCATTATATAAACTGTGTTTTCTGTTTAAATGGGGAGAAGGATTTGAGAGAGAGAGCTTTTCTGTTGATCTTGCATTTGGAATACCACAATCCACTTGATGTTGTCTCTTTATTGGCAAATACCAGTTAGAGGGCTGTATTGTTTTTGGACTTCTTATTTTGAAAATTGTCTAAACTAGCAAAAAGGGAGCAGTATTGATGGGTAATGAAGGTGTGGTGACACAGGAGGTAAAACCAGTGCAGCACAACAATGTAGCATATCCCATGGTTCAAGGGGGGTACCATTTATTGGCCAAGAGGAAAGGGAATGGGCTTAGAGGAGGAGCACATGGTGGATTTCAAAACCCTCAGGGAAGGGGAGGATTTAATGGCAGACAACCGCAACAATGTTGGAATTGTGGAAGTTAAGGACACATAGATGAACATGTAGAAGCAGAGGAGGCATGTAACAACATTGGCAAGTTCCAATAGTGGGGATGGCCTATGCTCCAAAGTATAATACAGAACCACAAGAGTATTATGCCCAAGATCACACGCAGGTTCAGACATAAGCGCCACAGCCACAGCAGATTCAGCAAATGCCAGTACAAATGCAAGTGTGGCAATGACAACCACAGCAAGTGCCTATGCAAACAAAACAGGTACAAACTCAGCATGTGCAGACACAACAGGCAATGGTACCACAATGGAATATGACTACAATACCCCAGCAGGCACCCACACCCAAATTAGGATGTGTGGCTGTGATAGGAGGAAATCCTTTCAAGGTACAGGGATGAATGTATATCCCCAATAGGACAGACCCACAAAGCGACCTGATGTGTTCAGTACTATCAGTAACACCAGATCCCCAAGAGGAACCAAGGATCAAGGTGATGATATTAGACAAGACATTTTCAATTATTGTAGACACTGGGGCAACTTGTGTCTGTGGGGGAAAATATGCAATGTCAGGCAATGCCATGAATGCGACAGAGTTAAGGTAGGGGTGTTGGTCCCTAAGGAGAGCGCTATGACCACTTCTTTAATTTGTATCTGGGCTGCTGCATTGTCCAATCAAGGCGTAAGTGCACCCATAAGCACCTACAGATTGTATAGACTTGAAGTATCTAGATTTATGTGTCACGCTCTACCCAATGATTGTTAAGAATGCCACATTATTAATAGTGTGACATAAATCCAACCTTTCTTTTAACAGAAATCTTTTTAATTGCTTCACAAGGTCAACCGACACATGTTTCAACCAAAGTAATTTTCAAGGCTGACAAAGACAAACAAAATATACAATAATCACGCATATCACAGTTAATTGAAGTAATATGAGGAACAAGTAAAATTGACAATGTTGTCATACAATGCAAGCATATATTGAACAAAATAATGGAATGCAAATTTGGAAGAATAATTCATATTATTTACATACCCAAAATCGGTACAATCAGATGTAGAGCAAGTAGAAGAGGGAGATAAACAGAATAAAGAAAATACAGCCTGGTAAATCTCAAATGATTGTCAATCTGTTGATTAACTTGTTAAATAAGTGTGCAAAGTTGCAATTTGCTGACCCATAAGCTTGGCCACTAGCTCCCTGAATAAGCTTGTTTGGCAAAAGTCACTGGGTGAAGTGCTGAAGTACCATTAGTTCCCCATACATATGGTATGACGTAAATGCACCCATTGGTGTTGTCTCTTAGTGCTCTGGGGAGATTCCCATGCAAGGTTAAAATATTAAAGTGCAAGACAGATGACATCTCACCAGTCATCCAGAAATCAGTTGTTTCAGGCTGAAATAGCAGAAGGAATATCGGTTTATGTATATGTAAACAAGAATCAGGCTAAAATCAGAGTTGTGATATTAGCCATAGATTTTGAAATGGGGCAAAGCAAATAAATGTTGATCAGCTTACCAATGTGTTTTCGCGAATGTACGCAGGTAGATCCTACTCAAGCTGTTCATCAATAAATTATATCTACAATGTTATACAGATCTTTAATGAATGGAGAAATCGTTTCACTAACATGAAATGCATGATTCAATATTCAATATATATCAGTGGTTGGTACAGTGAAATAATGCCCACTAAAGAGGCACACAAAGAACATTGAAACAAGTCAGATTTCAAAGCCCTCCAAAAACAAATACCAAAACGTTTATCACCATAACAGGAGCCGTTAGGGGGCGGAAGCTCAGACAAAGACACAGGTCAGAGAGGCATTTTGACATGATCCAACACCAGGGAGCAACAGGGGAAATAAGCAACAATAACCTGGTGGTACATTTATCTGACACAAATTTGACCAAGTCAGAGTTGTCAGTTCTTAACAAAGGACTTTCATATGCACCCAGCTCTGACACAAATTTTGTAGGGTTCCAGTTTAGAAAATTGAAATAAAAAAAATGTCTGTAACCCAAGTTAAGACCTTTACTCCGAAACCATCTCTGAATCCCTTGAGCTATCTTACCATGCAAGACATTGAGGACACCAGGGTTCTTTTGTCTCTTCAGGAAATATCCTTCCAGACCAACAAACGATATCTAAGGACCCTGGCGTGCATGACAGAATGCTTAAAATAGATGAACTCAAACCTAAATGTACCCCTTATTTGGGCACTGACAATGTCATTGAGACATTTGTTAGGACATATTTTCTGAAGGCAACTAAGGGCTTAGTAAAGCCATTCAACTGAGGCAGTATGAGACTCCACTCTTAGTATAAGGCTGTACCACCTCAGTTCATGGTAGCATAGACAGAGCAGCCAGGCTTATCTTAAGAGGGGAGGGGAGAAGGCTGTAGAATCAGTACAAGTGAAATTGTCATACCAATGATCCAAAGAAACACTGAAACACTATGTATTGTAAAATTAAGGATTTATTTAAATACAGGTAGGCCCAGATAAATCTGGGGGTTAAGTAAGTACTAACACATTATATGAAATCACAATATAAAAACACAACACTATACTTGAAAGAACAAAGACCCAAGTATAGACCGTATTTGAAGTACCTAAAAGTAGTTCTAGGAAAGTCAAAACCTTTTCATACACATTCAGTATAGGTCAAGCCTATTCTTGGGGAGTAAAAACCAATGGTTACTTTTTACAATTACATTCAGTAATGCAGGGGCAGTAGACTCTTCCAGTTGTATAATGATTCTTAGCACAAATCATGTAATCAGTCAACTGGACAATATACTTTTGGTGAATAGTGAAACACTTATTCTAGGTGCAGTAAAATCGTATAACTACTTTTGTTATAACACACAGTTATACTAGGTGAATAAAACCTAAGGATGTAATATACAATTACAGGTGCTTTTGAAATCAGGGAACCCCAGATTGAGGTAAGCAGTAACTCTTGTAACTTATTTTGGGTGGCACACAGCTAACACAAGGTTAATAAAACCCACAAACTTTTCTTAGCCTCACAATTAAGGAGGAAAGTAAACCCCAATGTTACAATTTACTGAATAGTTATTCTAGGTAGGCAACAACCTAATACAGACTTATTAAGGACAGGCTAGCAGCAAGTCAGGGGAAGCAAGACCCAGTTGGGGGACACTCATACAATTATCCTCAAGGGACTAATCTGTTGATGCCAACAGTTTACTTTTGGGAAGAGGCGCAACCTAATCACAGGAGAGTAAAACACCTTCAGATATTGTTTCTATTAGGCTGGCAAAACAGTGGCTAAGGAAGACAAGATGTTAACCATACTTTTAAGAATAGTGCATCACACATTCAAGATCAGTAAGAACTTTTGTAACTGTTCACTATTAGAATTACAGTTACCAACTAACTCTTTCCAAGTAAGTAACTTTTAAACACCTATTTTCTTTTCTAGGCAGAAGTCCCAATCCCGTGACATTCTTTCCCTTATTCTTGGAGCATGAGTGTTCTCATTGGCCGAAGGGGGGTCACTAGGACTAGTGACTAACAGGCAGTGTCAGAATAGGCTCTTTAGCAGCAAATGTCAGAGTTTCCTTAGGAAAACTGGACAAACAGGTAAGTACTGTACTTTAGAGTTAGAAGATGGTTCAGGGGCTTCGCAGAAGACACCACAGCAGGATTCTAGCAGTGGGACTGGGTGCACTGGATGAGAGGCTTTCCCATCACAGGAAACACCACACAGCTACACAGAAATCCTAACAGGCTTAAGTTAAGTACATACCCAAGCCAAAACAGGACCTCAGCATTGAAGAAGATTTTGCAGCAGGAGAACTTCAGGGTCTGCAGCCAAATACCCGGTCAATGGATTCCTTGTTGTGGAGACCTCAGCATTGAAGAAGATTTTGCAGCAAGAGAACTTCAGGGTCTGCAGCCAAATACCCGGTCAATGGATTCCTTGTTGTGGAGACTAAAAGCAAGACCTCAGAAGGGACTTTGCAGCAGGGATTGATAAAGAAGGTTCTATGCAAGGTTTCCTTTATAGCTGAATGTGGTTCAGTGGATTTGGCACATTTTCAAGGAGCTCAGAAGACAGAAAATTGTGGTTGAATTCTCGTCGTCACAAACGTCCAGCACTCTGGTGAGGGGGCTTTTTGGACTCGAATTGTGTCTCTGGAAATCCAGCAGGATGCCCACAAAGTTTCAGCAAGATTCAGAATTCGGAAGACCGTGCACCGCATGATAGCTTGAGGTCCCAGAGTATTGGGGTATTGCAACAACGGAAGGTTGCAGCAACGCATGGGATGGCTCAAATGCAGGTCTTCGTGAGTCTAGCGGGTCTCGCCAGGCTCTGGGTCAGGTCAATTGGAAGGAAGGGCTACAGCAGGCTCCGGTTACACAGCAGGCTCTCCGGTCGCTGGAAATAGTCTCAGACGTTTTTCCTTCATCTTCCTCTTCGGTTTAAGTTCCAGTGGTCAACAGGTCTTCAGCTTCCAAGTTCACAGTATTTGTCAGGAACTACAGCACAACCTCTGCATTCTCTCCCCCCATTTTACAAGAAGGAGTGGTCTTGTTGTCCAATCAGGAAAGCCAGCCCTCCACTGGAATTTGTCCCCATTCAAGCAAGGTGTAAAACAATGGACTGGGGAGTTTTGGACTCCTCCCTCACTTCCTGCTCTTACAGACAAACTCGAGCCTGGGCAGGGAGTCCAGGGGACTCCCGCTGAAGAAAAAAAACACACAAAGGAATTTCCTGCCCTGTATGTCAGGGGAAGGAACAAGAAACGACACGAAACACTCAAATGGCAATAAACGAAGACAGGGGCCATTTTGGTAAAAATGGACACTCTTAGATCCCTTACAGCAGCTGTGAACACAGCCCGCAGTAAAGGGGCACCAAATTAATACAAGCTATCACTGCCACCAGCCATTGAAGGTATGCCTGTCACTGTAACAGAATTGTTACAGTTTTAGTGCGAAAGGGGATACATTGTATCTCCCCAGCACTCCACATAAGGTAGGGTGTGCTGATTTCACTATATAAAGATCCTTTCTACCCTTGGGAACTGTTTTGCACTCAAGGTTAGCACATGGAAGTTAAAGGGGGAGGCCCTAGGGCAACCCAGCAACAACAGACACGTTTTGCCAATAAATTGTTAAAGATGATAACTTTAAAAAGACACCATGGAGAGGCTTAAAAATGACATTAATAAAAAGAGTTAAAGATTATGTGAGTTTGGAAAAAGGTTCCCACTCACTGAGGTATTAATGAAAAATATCCCACTAGTAAAGCAAGAAGTTCTGGGATTGAACCAGGAAAGGAAGATTTAACAGTACTGCACAAATCCTACCTAACAACATTTCATCAGGCATTGATACAGGATATTCACATGCACATGGACAGGAACACCGCAAAGAGTAAGAGATGCTTCTGCAGTTTGAGCAGGGACGAACAAAGCTCACTAAACCAACTAGCTAAAGACAACACCGTAGTTATTAAAAAAGCAGATAAAGGAGGCAATGTTGTCATCCTAAACAAACAAGATTACATTAATATAGGCACCATACATTTAGCCACTCTGAATTGTTACAGAATTGTGCAGTACAAACCTACAAATAATATCATATGAGATTTATTGGCAATGATTAATGTTTGGCACACTTTGGGTTACCTCACAGATGAGGAAAAACGTATTTGTGCATCACTGAGCCAATAATTCCCACAATGTATTTCTTGCCCAAGATCCACAAGACTTTTGACTCTGTTCCCGAGGTACGACCCATCATGACTGGGATTGGTTGGGTCACTGAGTGCATCTCCTCACAGTACCTGGATAATGCTTTCAAAGAACATGTACTCACAATGGCCCTCATTACGACCCTGGCGGAAATCGAAAAACGATGGCGGAAATGCAATACCGCCATTGAATAGCGCTCGGTGCGATTATGACCCGTCACCGCAAAGTACGATGCCATTAGCGACACCGCAGTGAACGCCAACGCTAACTGCACCAAGTACGCGCGCGCGCGCCATGCCAAACCGCAATTACCACCATGGCGCAACGGTACGCGAATTCTGACCCCAGCGGACATGCACCTAACGCCATCAAGCACGGCGGAAAGTACCATTCCGCCATGGTGAGAAGTACGGCATCGCGAACCAACCGTAAACGGCCCTACTGAGTGCCTGTACACCGCTCCCTGGCCACATTGTACAACTCCCCGTAGGTGCAATGAAGCCACACAATGCAACCAGTGAAATGTACAAGTCATCCATGCCTGCCAACGAACAAATGAATCTCAAGAGGGGCCAATGGAAGCTGCAGGGCACAGATGGCACGAATACAGAAGCCACACAAATGGACATGACCTCAGTCTCCCTCCAAGAAACGCACGCAAACACAGGCACCTGTGACCAGCCATATTCTGATAATCACATCATACCACCAATCCAACTGGCTGACCGGCATCTGTTACACAAAAGCCATTCCCCCGCCCCTGAGCATCACATCATCAAAACAGTCACATTGGCAGCCCTCATCCCTGACCTCACTGGGCTTCGTAGGCAAACGCGCCCAGCACAGTACCACGCAACTATACTCCGAAGCTGGAACCCAATGCAGATCTCCTCACAATACATCGCTCCCCAAATAGGAATATGACACATCACCTGCAAAGAAGAACGCTACACGGTTCATATCAGAATAGGAATTTAATGCACAACAAATTCACCAAGCCCATACAGCCATCAGGCCATGAACTCCAAAATACATTTCACCATTGTGGGCTGCATCCGCAATAAATGACCAGCTACTTCTTGTGTGACGCCCTGTACCCTCATGGCACACAGGGGCTACATTCTCGTACGAAAAGGCAACATGGAAGCGCCTCGACCCGCAGGGCCGTCCCAATAGGGAGGCACTAGTCCAGATGAAAGGCCGAAATGTTGCTCCTAGCCACTAGTACTGCGTAAGGGCATGTGGCCCATTGGCGATCGTCCCATAAGATCGTAATGCTGCTCCACTGATTAACACGAAGCAGCAGGTGTCGGGAGTAAAATCCATCTGCAGGAGTGGCATACAGATGGCAGTGGCAAAAGGGGAGGAGATACCTGTCACCCAAACGAAATGAAAAAGAATAGAATGGCCATCAGAACTACATTTGAATTACTCACTTCAATGATCACACCAAATCCACAGCCATATGCATGCTAGCCCACTCCAAAGGATCATCACCAACCAAAACCACTAGCGAATCATAACTATCTATATCGAGGTGAAAACACTATCACAAACGCCTGCTTCCATACTCACATGACATGTGAAACTTCCATTGAGTCTGTGCGTAATGCAGCCTGCAAAATCCACTATTCCCCCAGCCCGTAATTCCAGTGTTGTGAAGCAACATGTAATTGGGAACGTCCGACCTTATCGCCCACATCGCTATTGCGCATCCCATACTATTCATATCAATCATTGCATCCTCGCCATGGCCCCTGTCCCAAGGACATTGAACAATAGAACGTTATATTTGCAGTCAGACCTGTGGGCATCTCCTCGCCGCTAGCTGAAAACCGAAAGCACCGTCCTTCGAATTCCTCATTTGCAACATCATGTTGAAAAGGCATCTGTGGCCGCTTGAAATCACAAATTAATCCTTCTAGTGCGGCTGTGTGTGAAAATGGCAACTGCCTTCACTCACAAATGGGACGCCCCACCCGTCGGTGAACCTCGGTGCAGTGTTGCATGAGGGTCCACCGTTACTCGAGTACTACGTTCCACTGACCCTTCACAAGTCTGTTCGCGACTGCAAAGATAGTATGTGAAACAATGGGACCAAAGCAGAATGAACATATCAACCAATGTTACACTGCCATCGGGTACAAATACATGATTGTAATGGCAAGATGCCATTCGTCGAATTGCAGCGTTGTGTGCGGGACGTGCTCGCCCAAAGGGGAGAGCAGCTTGCACAGGTGGAATGAATCACCACAGGTGGAGGCCATACAGCCTGGAAACACATTAATTGCACACCCAACCCCCTCCCACAACCACACCCACTCCGAAATGCTACCGGCAGGACTAGCCATGTTGGCCCTGGGGGACCTGATAGCACTGCAAGTACTCCAACTTCAAGAAGAAGACGAACACCGACTACAACCGGCCGCACGGAGGAGACGCAGGAGGAGGAGGAGGAGGAGGGCAAGGCAGGGCCAGCAAGGGCCGCCAGCACAGCCACTACCACCACGCAGGCAGCCCGCTATCCCACGCCTCCGAGCACATCCGTTCAACCTCACTGATGAGCAGATCCACACCCTCTACCGTTTGGACCGGGACACCATAACCGCCATTGTGGACATGACACAGGCTGACCTTGTCAGCATGATAGATAGCCCAACCGCCATCCCACCCCTACTGAAGGTGGTGTCTGTACTCCACTTCCTGGCCACAGGCACCTACCAGCACACAGTCGGACAGTTGCATGGCATTTCACAGCCACTGTTCTCACGGACACTATTGCAAGTGCTCGATGCCCTCCTGCTGCACGCAGACGACTACATCTCTCTACCACGCTCGGAGCAGGAAATTACGAACGCAAAAGTGGGATTCCATGCACTTGGCGGCATACCGGGTTGCATTGGTGCCATCGACTGCACCCATGTGGAATTGGTTGTCCCACATGCCATGGAGGCCCAGTACCGCAACCGAAAACAATTTCATTCCCTGAATGTACAAATGGTGTGTGACTCCAACAGGATCATTACACATTGTTGTGCCCGATTCCCAGGATCAACCCATGATTCTATGGTCTTGAGGAACTCTACTATACCACGCTACATGGAGCGACACGCAGGGAACAGATCCTGGCTACTCGGTGAGTCTCATTTCAAGCATGATAGTGTGGGGTATGTGATGCGGCAATGACCTGGCAGGAAGGGGGGGGTGCGTACGTAGCAATGGCATTCCTCAAAATACCTTCATTGTCCACATACAGGTGATGCCGGGTATCCACTGAAGAGATGGCTCCTTACACCAGTCCGCAACCCACGGGACCAGCATGAGGAGGACTACAACCATATCCACTCACGTACCTGTGTAGTCATTGAACAGGCATTCGGCCTACTGAAGACTCGTTTCCGCTGCCTCAGCAGGTCTGGCGGGGCACTCCTGTACCGACATGAGAAGGTTGCAAAGATGGTCATGGCATGTGTCATGCTACACAACATGTGCGTACGTAGAAATGTGCCCATGCCCCCTGACGCAGAACTGCAAGCACCTGAGGATGGTCATGATGAGGGTGGGGATGTGGCAGCACCTCAAGGAGTCTGCGAGGCACAGGAGGGCCGTGACATTCGTCAGCATATCATAGATGCATGCTTCTAGCACTCACGCCTGGTGGCTGATACATGGACACGGGACTTGTGGCACTGTGTGTGTCTGGAACATGCACAATATGGACTGTACGCCTATAATGGCCTCGTACACAAAGATCAATGTCCACGCATCTCATTGTATGATCGTGCATTGTTCATGGCATATGTGATATCATGTTAAACACCCTATCGACCCGCCACCCAAGTAAGCCCAACACACCCCCTCCACCCTCCTACCTCCCCCCCGAACACCAGTGTCCAAAGATGCTCATTGTCAGTGGGCAGTCGCTATTGCAAGCCCCCTCTCCAGGTATCAGGGGCACCCCTGCCTGTGGAGCGCAGGTTCCTCCCAGATCTACGTTGGGGGCTGCCCTGGACGGAACTTGCAACGGATGATGTCTCTGCCTGCTCACGTCCATGCATGTCCCTAAGGGTTTGTGAGAGCTCAGTGAGCACACGGCGCACAGCGGCAAGTTCAGCACATACGTCTTTGGACGTCGCATGCAGTTCCCCCCTCAGGCTCTCGGTGCTTCTCTCCATTTGTACTCTCAGGCTCTCGGTGCTTCTCTCCATTTGTGCCCTTAGTGTCTCTGTACTTCTCTCCATTTCTGCCCTAAGTGTCTCAGTTGATGTTTCTATGGCTGCCTTAGTACCCCCACATTCATCAGCATGGTCCTTGAGGAGCGTGGCCAGTTGCTGCTGTTGCACGATCACCTGGTCGAGGGACTGTTGCCTCTGCTGTGCCATGGCCATTTGCGGTGGTGTCACAGAGGGGCTGGTCACCTCATGTTGCCTTGCCACAGGGCTTGTGGGGGATGGCCAGTCGTCGTCTTGTGGGTGCCCCTGCGTGGTATCCTCATGGTGTACGGGATGAAACAGACAGGGGGATTGAGACAGATCATGGATGGATCTAACTTCGACATCCCCGTTTTCTGTGTCGGAGCATGCTGCCATTAATGCGGTGTCACCTATGGTGCTGCTGCCACCAGAAGCAGTGCCTACTGTGGCATCCATTGGGGGGACCTGTGGTGGTGCTGTTGTGGGCATGCTGGCTGCTGGGGTGCCTGTTGGAGTTCCCTCCTGTGTGCTGCTACTCGATTTGTGCTGCTGCCGTGTCTTGATGCGTGCAGCTGAGGTGGAGGGTCTTTGGCCGTTGGTCTTGGCCCTCTTTGCAGGTGTGCTGGTAGGGGTGTCCTGGAGCTCGTCGTTTGAATCGGACCCTGTGGTGGAGTTAAGGAGGGCGAGCGTTATTAATGGGTCTGTGGAAATTGGAATGGCAATGTATCACATGCATTGGGGTGGTACCTGAGGGTGATTTGGGTTGGGGCCTTGGAGGTGGTTTCATTTGTGTGTGGAGTGAGGGTGCAGTTGTTTTGCAGCCTGCAGTTAGGGTGTGCCTGCTGCACGTGTAGAGGGTGTTTTTAGGATTTTTAATTATTTATGTATTTAATGTGACTTTTAAAGTGTGCTATCAGGCCTATGCATGTGGCCGTTCTCCTGGACATGTGTTACTGTTGCACTATGTGGACACGTGGTACTTCACATGATTGGACATTGTGGTTTTGGCATTGTTTTATTTGGGGCACCTACCTGATTCTTCGGTTGTCTGCACTCCTTTCTCCATCCCTCCGACTCCCTCTATACTCTCCATTCCAATGGTGGAGGCACAGATTTCTTCCCAGGGGGTCAACTTGATGGGTGATTCCGATCCCCCACCGGTAGCTGTGGCAATGTTGCGGTTGGCAGAAAGTATGCTACGGACGCGGATCCGCAGGTCGTCCCATCGCTTTCTGCATTGCTGTGGGTTGCGGGGTGCGGTCCCCACCGCACTTACCCGCTGTGCCACCAGGGCCCATGTGGCCTTCTTGTTCGCAAGTGCCGTCCTGGTCATTTGCGTGGAGAAGACGGCGGCAGCATTCTCCTGGAGGGTCTCTGTGAGCACGGTGAGTTCCTCACGGGAGAAGTGGACCTGCCGCTTGCGGTCGCACGCTTTCTTCGCTACTTTTCCCATTGTTCTTGGTTTCACTAGGGTGGCTGACGGGTTGGGATGTGTCTCAGGGTAGTGTTTTTAATGGTTGTGTGGAAATAGTGTTTTTATAGGTGTACGGCGTGATGTTTCCCGTTCCGGGACCATGTTTTTACTTCCGTTTCGGTATATTTCCGGTCACCGTACTTTCTGGTTGCCGCTCATTGCGGTGACCGCTAAGATGGGTGGCGGAATTGCACCTAGGGCGCCGTACGGCGGCGGTGTGGGCCGTTTTGGGGTCATTTCCGCCATCGCGGACTTTGCACTTCCGCCATGGCGTGGTGCTCGTGCCCGATGGGTCGGAATGAGCCGCACTTTGCTCCGTCGTGCAATGGCGGAAACGCTATTTACGCTATGGCGGTCCGGTCGGTCGATTTCCGCAAGGGTCGTAATGAGGGCCAATGTCATCTTACATCAGGGACACAACACATGTATTAAATAACCTATCAGGTGTGCAATGGCATGAGAAGTTTCTTTTGGCTTCTCTAGATGTAACAGACTTTAAACCAGTATTAATAATGAACTTGCAATCGCTACAGTAGACTACACCTATCTCAATGAATCAGCGTCCTATTGCTCACCGATTGAAATGTTGAAAATGTTTCTCAGATTCACCCTCAACAATAATGTTTTTCTATTCAATGGCATTTACTACGTACAAACGAAAGGGTGGCCTATGTGCCCTCATTGGCTAACTTGTTTACTCCCAATTTAAAGAGACTCATATTATCAACAACATTAATTTTTCATGTCATATCATTCTTTGGAAACGCTGTATAGATGATGTGTTGATCATTTGGTCTGGTACAGTGGAGGATTTTGAGGACTTTGTCAGGCATATCAATGACAATGGTTTCGGTATAGCCTTCACAGGACATTGTGATGCTAGACAAATTGACACAACATACCAGGTGGGCAATAATTTAGGGCCCGCCACAACTGTAGTAATGATCGAGACTTTGCTATTGAATGTGATCTTTTGGCTGATGGATTTAGCCAATGAGGATACTCAATTGACAACATCAAAAGTTGTTTAAATACAAAATGGTAGATAGGACAACACTGCTTCCTTCAAATAAAACAAAGAAGCATGTCACCAAATACTCACGGGATGCACATTGTCTATACAAACTTGTTCAAAGACACTGGAACATTTTACTCCTAGACAAGGATTTACGCCCCTTTATTGCTGACAAGACCAAATTTGTGTTCAGGAAAGTGCAGACCATAAGGGATAGAGTGAGTCACTCAAATTTGGAGTCAGTCAGCGATAAACAAGGGCAAGAAATGTCATGGCTTAGACCAATCATAGGGTTCCACAAATGTGGAAACTGCTCTATGTGCAGGTATGCACATGTGGATAGCACGGAATATATGGATCCTAGTGGGCTTAAAATCCCCATTAAAGGATGCATTAATTGCTGCACCACCTTTGTTGTATATGCAATAATTTGCATATTTGGTAAAATATACATTGCTAGCACGATTAGACAACTTTGTGTCAGAATCAGAGAGCACTTTGACAGTTTGAATAGTTAGGATCCTAAAGCTCAGCTGGCAGTACACTGGGAATTTACACACCAATCTGGAGACAAAGCTGATTTGCACTTTATAGGACTGATGAGAGCCAAGAAGTGAAAAAGGGGTGGCAATACACAACTCAGACTAAGACAAATGGAAGCAAAATGTATATGTTACGCTCACCTGATATCCCCGGGGCGCCTGGAAGGCTCTGAGATCTGGAACTCTGGATGCGTAGTTGCCCAGTGCTGAATAATGAATCTGCAATTACAGAAGGGAGGATTTGTGATAACTGTCTCTTATGGGTGAATCTCCCACCTCCCTCTGACCGATTCCCTTCCCACTGAGTCTTTCTCACCTTAGTTATTTGTAGGGTGAGCTATCCGTCCTGCGTTTCTTGTGCAGGGGCGCTTGACGTTTGTTGGCAAGCTGCCAAGTTGCTTCGCTGGTGCAGTGCGCCTTCCTTGGGCCCAGGCCTGCTGTGACCCCTGAATCTGCTGATAAGCAGGTAGGTTTGTTAATTGTAAGTCTTTGTTCTGTTTATGGTGGGAATTTGTTAATGTCTTTATCTCCTTCTTTTCAGGTGTGAAGGTCTTGATGATGACATGCCGGATAGAGAGGCACGTTTTTAGGTAAGAGAAAGCACGAAGCGCAGCGCCTTTATTGTCTTTTAAAGCTAACCTGTGTTTTCTTCTTCTTCTCCTCACAGGTCACTGTGGTGCTGTGAGTGGAGGAGAGCACGATGATAAACTGGTCCCCGGAATCCGTTAAGGTAAGTAAATCTCTGTGCGGCTGTTGTATATTGAAAGCGATCCTGAATATGTCTCCTTTTCCTTTGCAGGATGTTGCTGTGGTGCTCCGGATGGAAGCTCGGTGTAGCGTGATGGAATTCAGGTGAGACTGATGGATTTCGATGTTTTGGAAGTGCGTGCGCTCTAATATTGTTTTTCCTTTTCTTGTTATTGCAGGTCGCGATGTTCGAGCAGCAGCTGTGGTAGCAGTTGGCGGAAGTCTTTAAGCTTGTACTCACAGGTGAGTGATGTTTCTTCTTCTCTCGGTTTCCACAGATTGCAGCCGGTTGAAATGCTGATGCTGGATGGTGTATTCTCAGGTAAAACAGAATAATCTTGTCCTTGTTCTTGCAAGGCTACAGGAAGATGCTGAAAACCAGGAGGTGGACACGGTGCGCGTCACACTGCTAGTTGCAGGATAATGCGAAGTGTGTTCTGCAGTCAGGGGGTGGTTTATATAGCCCAGGTAAAGTAGTACCAGGAAAAGTAGTTCCAGGCCTGCCACACCCAAAACACTAGACCGCATGGCTTGGTTCTTAAGAACTAGGCTGTGTGGTTGCTTCCATGTTGGATTTAAAGACCCATGTAGTCAATTGAAAGTAAGCCTGGCAAGTATCTCCTTACAGTACATGAGCCTGGTGCCAGATGCGCCAGGACTGGCTCCAGGAGCCTTTTTGCAGAAGTCTTGAGGCCCTTAGAGTAATTGTGGGAGCTGGCTTGTGGCACAGCTTGTGGCCCCTGACAGCGGTCATGACAGCACTCCCTCCCAAGGCCCCTCTCATGGTATTCTTCCTGTCCGGTCCTGGTTTGGTGGGAATATTCAGGTGAAATCTCTTAATCAGACGTGGTGCATGGATATGTTCACTTGGTTCCCATGTCCTGTCTTGAGGCCCGAACCCTTTCCAATCCACTAAATAGTATAGTTTAGATCTGGTACATTTTGAATTCAGGATGTCCTTTACTTCAAATTCAGGCTCTCTATCAACTAGCATAGGCTTTGGTGGGGTTATGACTCGGGTGCCAGGTTGGACAGGTTTTATAATTGATACATGGAATACCGAATGAATTTGCATGCTTGGTGGCAAGGCCAATTTGACGGCCACTGGATTTATCACAGATTTGATGGTATGGGGTCCTAGATATCTTGGACGAAAGGTCCAGGTTCCTTTAATGGGCACATGTCTTGATGCTAACCAGACTTTGTCCCCAATCTGGTAATGGGGAACCTTCCTCTGTTGTTGGACCAAAAAAATGTTCTGTCTGTCTTTGGCTTGCTGTAATTTTTCAGTTGCCTTTTTGAAGGCTTGGTTTATACTTGTGTGTAGAGTCTTTACCGCTGGCATTTCCAAGGTCGTGTGGGAGTCTAGTTCAGAGGTGCGTGGATGTCTTCCATATATTGCGTAGAACGGGCTTTGTCCTGTGCTAGTGTATATGGAGTTGTTGTATGCATATTCCGCTAGCCATAACAAGTCTTTCCAGCTCTTTTCCACTTGATGCAGAATGCAACATAGATATTGATCTGATGTCAGTTTTGTTCTTTCTGTTTGTCCGTCTGTTTTAGGGTGATGGCTAGTGGATAATCGAACATCGATTTGTGCCATTGTACAGCATTTCCTCCAGAAATTAGACACAAATTGGCTTCCGCGATCTGAGATTAGGACTGAGGGGAAACCATGCAGTTTTTTAATCTGTTCAAGAAATACCTTTGCCAGACCAGTAGCATTAGGAAGTCCTTTGAACGGAATGAAATGTGCCATTTTTGAGAACAGATCTACAACCACCAAGATGGCATTAAATCCCTGACAGGGAGATAAATCATAATAAAATCAAGAGAAAGAGTATGCCAGGAAGCCGGTGGAATATCCAGTCATTATAGAAGGCCAGATGGTTTCTGCTTTTGTGATTTATTCTGTGCACATATCCCACAGCATAGAACGAATTGAGCAATGTCCTTACGCCAGGTTGGCCATCAATAATTCCGCTTAGCCTTGGCTAGAGTCTTAGCAATTCCAGGATGGCCTTCGATCAGGGAATCATGATAACCAGACATGATCAACTCTTGCAGATCTTTATTTGGTAGATATAATAATTCCCTGAAGTATGGTAATCCATCCGGAACCGTGTGATGTTCATTTTAGGAATTCCATTTTTGCAAGATCTCGGGGTTCATTAAGGATCGAAACTTATCTTGAAGTTCACATAGAGTCAATGTGGTAGTGAGTCCCAGTAATTTATCACTTGGGATGATGGCAACAGGGCCAGGGTACTGTTTGTTTTTTCTTCAACACCCATACGAGATAAGGCATCGGCCTTCCCATTCTGAACTCCAGGTCGGTATGTTATTACGCAATCATATTCTGCGAAGAATAAAGCCCACCACAATTGTTGTGATGATTGAGGTTTCGCTGACTTTAGGTATTGGAGGTTTCGGTGATCTGTGATTACTGTGATGGTATGTCTGGCACCTAATAGATATTGCCGCCAGGCTTTGAATGCCGATTTTGTTGCTAATAATTCTTTGTCTGTAATTGCATAGTTAAGTTCTGGCGGTTAGAATTTACGTGACCAAAAGGCCATGGGGTGTAATTGGCCCGTTTCTAGATCTCTTTGAGAGAGAACTGCTCCCATAGCTACGCTGGAAGCATCGGTTTCCACTATATAGGGGAGGTCTGGGCGAGGATGTCTGAAAATTGGCACAGCAGTGATTTTTTTCTTGAGTTCTTGAAAGTCCTGTTCTGCTTCTTCAGTCCACTGAAATTTGTTGTTGTTTTTCCTCAGTAACAATGTGATTGGGTGTACTATCTGTGTGAAATCTGGAATAAATCAGCGATAAAAATTCACAAAACCGAGCATGCTTTGGATTCCTTTAAGTAAAGAAGGTGACAGCCAATTAAGGATGGCAGCAACTTTGTGTATATCATCTTGACTCCCTTTGGCGAGAGAACAAAACCGAGGAACTGAACTTCGGTGACATGGAAGGAGCATTTGTCGAGTTTAGCGTACAGTTTGTGCTTGCGAAGTTTTGCAAGGACTGAGCGAACATGTTCAACATGATGTTTTTCAGAGGGGGAATAGACCAGGATATCGTCAATATAGACCAGGGCACAGCATTGATTAATTTCCGTAATACATCATTCATGAAATATTGGAATGCTGCAGGGGCGTTGCACAGCCCGAAAGGCATTACCTGATATTCGTACAGGCTATACTTGGTGCGAAATGCAGTTTTCCACTCATCCCCTTTCTTTACACCTACAAGGTGGTATGCTCCTCTGAGGTCTAGTTTGGTGTAGATTTGGGCACCCTTGACTTGGTCCAAAAGCTCCGGGATAAGGGGCAAAGGGTAGCAGTTTTGTACTGTGATTTGATTAAGTGTGCGGTAATCAATACAAGTCCTCAAATCTCCTTCCTTCTTTGGTACATAGAATAAGGGGGAGGCTGCCGGTGACTTTGACGGGAGGATAAATCCAATAGCCAGGTATTGATCCAGATAGGACTTCAAGTGAAGATTTTCGGTTTCGGTAAGTGCATAAATTTGACCAAAAGGAACCTGTGCGCCAAGTATCAGGTCGATCAGACAGTCGTAGGGCCTATGTGGCGATAATGTGTTAACCTGTTCCTTCTTAAAAACATCTTGATAATCTTGATATTCTATTGGTAAAGTGTCCATTGGTTCCACAATCCCCGACACTATCCCTTGAACAGATTTCAGGTTTGGCTGTGGAATAGATTTCGGGTAGCAAGTGTGGGCGCATTCGTTAGAAAAGGTCAGTCTCTTTGCACGCTAGTCTATGTGGGGATTTTGAGTTACTAACCATGGCATCCCTAAGATGAACCGGAACTGAGGAGCTTTGATGATGTCAAACGTGATTTCTTCTTGATTTCCATCCTGACACAGAAGGGTTAATTCTGTTGTGGATTGGGTTACTGGACCTGAAGCAATTTCTGTACCGTCAACAGTAGTTACCATTTCATTTGTTGGTTTTGTGCATAAGGGAAGTGCCATTTCTGCTGCCAGATCTTGATCTATGTAATAACCAACTGCACCGCTGTCTATATATGCCTCTATGGCATGCATCCGCGACGGTCGTTGATGATTGATCAAGATTACTGGTAGGGCGAAATGTGAGGTCTGTGACCTATCCTTCTCGCTCGACAAGCGGACCTCTACGATTTCCAGCCCTGGTAGTTTTCCGATTCCTTTCCATCATCTTCTTTCTCTGTAGCGCTTACTACCTTTCTTGGAGGTTTCACTGGGCATTCTTTGAGGAAGTGACCTGATTTACCACAGTATAGGCATAACTGTAGCTGTCTCCTCTTGTCTCTTTCAAACTTGGTGAAAGGGGGTCGTACTCCTCCAATCTGGATGGGTTCTGTAGTATTTTCTGATGGACGTTGAACATTATCATTTGAACGTACGTACATGGCAAGGTTTTCGAGACTACTTCGGTCTGTTTGTCGATCCTGTAATCTGTGGTTCAATTGCACTGCAAGGTTGATAAACTCTGCAGAGTCTTTAGGTGGGTCTACCACTTGAGCAAGAACATCCTTCAGGTCTCCTTGTAGGCCCCGATGAAACAACGTGGTTCTTTCATCTTCAGGCCACCCTGCTTCCACGACCAGTCTATTAAAGGCAGCAATATTAGTCAGCAAATCTTGATTTCCTGGGCGGAGGGACAGGAGTTCATTATCAAGAGCTTGTCCATGCAAGTGTCGAGCAAATAGCTTTTCCATCTCCTGTTGAAAACCCCTGAAGTCCTGCAGTAACGGGGCATCCCGGCTCACTAATGGTAGCGACCAGTCTGCAGCACTTCCACTCAAATATGATAACACAAAGGCCACCTTTGCCTGGTCTTTGGGAAAGCCCCAGGTCTACAAAGAAAATGGAGACGGCACTGGTTTGTGAATTTTGCGTACCTTCTGGGGTCTCCATTAAATCGTTCTGGTGGTGCCAGAGGTACTGCTCCCGGCAACGTTATCTGTACTGGGTTGACTGATGATGGTGTAACGACAGATGGGGCAAATCTGGGCAATGGAGATTGCCCCACCTGTGTTTGTGATAGCTGTGTGCTTAGTTCATCAGTACGGTCTTTCGTGACTATTAATTCTCGTCTTAAGGCATTGGTTTCTTGCCGGGCTGCATGTATATCAGCGCGTAATTGTCCCAAAAGCTGGGCTAACTGGTCAGTTCAGATGTCTCTATGATGCCCAGGTGGATAAGGTTTAAAGGCTTTGCGTTCTGTTACGCTCACCTGATATCCCCGGGGGTGTCTGGAAGGCTCTGAGATCTGGAACCTTGGATGCGTAGTTGCCCAGTGGTGAATAATGAATCTGCAATTACAGAAGGGAGGATTTGTGATAACTGTCTCTTGTGGGTGAATCTCCCACCTCCCTCTGACTGATTCCCCTCCCACTGGGTCTTTCTCATATTAGTTATTTGTAAGGTGAGCTATCAGTCCTGCGTTTCTTGTGCAGGGGTGCTTGACGTTTGTTGGCTAGCTGACCGAGTTGCTTCACTGGTGCAGTGCACCTTCCTTGGGCCCAGCCCTGCTGTGACCCCGAATCTGCTGATAGGCAGGTAGGTTTGTTAATTGTAAGTCTTTATTCTGTTTATGGTGGGAATTCGTTAATGTCTTTACCTCCTTCTTTTCAGGTGTGACGTCTTGATGCTGACGTGCCAGATGGGGAGGCACGGTTTTAGGTAAGAGAAAGTGTGAAGCGCAGCGCCTTTATTGTCTTTTAAAGCTAATCTGTGTTTTCTTCTTCTTCTCCTCACAGGCTGCTGTGGTGCTGTGAGTGGATGAGAGTGCGATGAAAAACTGGCCCCCGGAATCCGTTAAGGTAAGTAAAGCACTGTGCGGTTGTTGTATATTGAAAACGAACCTGAATATGTCTCCTTTTCCTTTGCAGGATGTTGCTGTTGTGCTCCGGATGGAAGCGCGGCGTAGCGCAATGGAATTCAGGTGAGACTGATGGAATTCGATGTTTTGGAAGCACACATGCTCTAATATTGTTTTTCCTTTTCTCATTATTGCAGGTCGCAATGTTCAGGCAGCAGCTGTGGTAGCGGTTCGTCGGAAGTCTTTAATCTATTACTCACAGGTGAGTGATGTTTCTTCTTCTCTCGGTTTCCACAGATTGCAGCCCGGTTGAGATGTATTCTCAGGTAAAACAGAATAATCTTGTTTTTGTATTTGCAGGACTACAGGAAGATGCGGAAGACCTGGAGCTGGACATGGTGAGCGTCACACTGCTAGTTGCAGAATAACGCAAAGCATGTTCTGCAGTCAGGGTGTGGTTTATATAGCCCAGGTAAAGTCTGCCACACCCAAAACACTAGACCGCATGGTTTGTTTCTCAAGAACTAAGCTGTGTGGTTACTTCCATGTTGGATTTAAAGACCCATGTAGTCAATTGAAAGTAAGCCTGGTAAGTATCTCCTTACAGAATATGAGCCTGGTGCCAGATGTGCCACGACTGAGTTCAGGAGCCTTTTTGCAGAAGTCTTGAGGCCCTTAGAGTAATTGTGGGAGCTTACTTGTGGCCCAGCTTGTGGCCCCTGACAGTGGTCATGACAGCATATGCTTTTTGCGCTGTACGAAGGTTGGTCCCAATACTATCCATGAAATGTGCATATTTGAATAATCGATTGGAACAGTGGATGGACTTTGTCACAATCTACTTGCTGATTGAAGATGTTATTACCCAACAAAGCAATAATACTATAGGACTGTATATTTACTTTAGTATGTGGCTGACTGTGACCATGGAGAAAATATTCTTAGGTGTTTTGTTATAATTAATTCCAATATTTGGTCACATAATGTGTTCACTTGCCAAATGCAAATGATATTTATCACATAAGGAACATTTTCTTGGGCAATTTGGTGCCCATATAGCGTGGCCATCGTTTTTTGGTACTCCTCTATATATGGGCAAACTTGGGCATATGGCCATTATACTTCCCATTTAGCAAGTTGAGGAACTCGAGCGCAAGTGGCCCAGACTGAGTAACAAAGAGAATATTTAAGGACAATCCCGTACTCTGCGCAGACATCCTGTTTCACTTGTTTATGCATGTAACTCAAGAGTACACCTGCCCTACATCATGCTCTGAATCAATACTTGTCCCAATTTTTTAAAAAGGGAACAGAGCTGAACCCTCCAGCTATCAGCCAATCTCTTTATAAGACACGTCCTCAAAGGACTTCGCCAATATAGCATTAAAGGAACTCACGTCGTGTGCAGATAAACGTCATACAGGGACGTCATTTAGGGGTCGCCAGGCGTCGCAAATGTGACCCATGAGGTATCCCTTGCTACCTGTGTGGTCTCCCTTCCTACCCGTAAAAAAAAAACTTACAAAAAAAGTGTCCTTTTTTTAATGCAAGCTCCTGGGCTGTGGCCAGAGCCATGTGGCACTTTGCTTCTGGACTGGCTGGCTTTCTTGTTCAGGCCTCTTAAAAATAAAAAATGAACAGGGTTTCAGCAGTGACCCTAAATAAGAAAAAAAAGGAATACCAAATAATGTGTCTTTCTGGAATTCTATGCAATAATTACTAGACTCATTAAAGTTTTATTTCAGGCACACTTCAGGGGGTGAGTCACTGATTTAGTCTGTTCTTAAACACGTCAACTCAGCCTTTCATCCTTCTGAGGTCGATAAATGAGTACCAACACAGGTTGGCTGATATTGTGTGTATATTTTTTCTATATAAAGCACTTAAGCGTACGTGCTATATAATAACGCATCATTATCATTTGGTCATGGACGTCTGCTTTCATTCACAGTAATTTGGTAATATGAGCCTATACACACTGATCTTTGTGATGTCACCAGAGGCCAAGGGTCATGTGATGTCACTTCCACTACCCCTGGCATTTTGGTGAAATGACGTCCCTGACGTCATCTACTGAGCCCGCTGCAGACTGGCTGCAGAAAGGTTGTGGGTACAATAATGAGGGCCTGTCTGTCTGATGTAGGATCACATTCTCTTCAAAACCTTATATGTTGCAGCGATTGGTCTGTCCTCTGCATTTGACAACGTTGACATTTACAAGTTGTGGTCAAAGTTGTCAAAATGGGGGATAGATTCAACCGTGCTAAAGATGATACCATTGCTGTATTCTGACAACACCACCAGAGTCAGACTAAACACATTGGGGGAAAAATCTAGAAAAGTCCTGTTGAAAAAAGTAGTGTGTCAGGGGTGTGTGTTGGCCCCTAACCTATTTAAGTTGGACTTAGCCGACTTGTGGGAAAGCAGCAAGGAGTGGGGAGGATTTGTGCCTATGTGGTCAGGACTGAAATTGAGGTGCATTGCATTCGCAGATGAGATCCTGCTAATGGATTACACCCTGGCCGGCCTTCAACGGCAACTCTCTGGGTTGGAAAATACCTCAAGGAAAACTCCCTGCAAATTAATACGGAGAAATCTTAAGTCATGATCAGCACTATCAGAAGGAAGTGCAAAGAGTACTCGTGGAAATTGAATAACGCTACAATACAGCAAGTTGATTCAATTCGGTATTTGGGTTTTGAGATTGCAGTTAAGAACCAACGCGAAAAAGAAATAGCCCGAATGGAAGAAAAGATTTCATCATGTATGTCACTGTTGAAGATGATAAAATGGAAACACTGTGACTGGTATTTAAAATTTCAGTTTAACTGCCTTCCCACATAAGAGGTTTTGGGCACTAAGGTGGGAGTCCCGAGAGAACTACGTATTTGCAGAATGTGCAAATCCTATTCCACTAAGTTATTATTCCATCTGGTGATGTTGTGTCCTGCATTCCTCAATTATAGGGTGCACACTTTTGAGCGGCTTATTCACTCAACGTCTGCAGTCCTGACCCACGACCGATGGTACAGGTTTATGACGATGTCCCAACTGTCATTATTGTTAGCTTTGGTTAAAATGCTACTTGACATTTTCTCAGAAATTAATAAAGTAACAGTAAGTAATTTTAGACTTAATCAAAGTATGTCAATTTTAATTGGTGAACTCTATTTACAATTGTGGAAGGAAAGAAAAAAGGTCTCAACACAATGCTCCAATTGCAAATTATATTATGTAACCAATCTTTTTTTTTATATCATTCTTGTATCGCGTGATGTCAAGTGTGACTATGTTCAAATATGTTTGTGTGACATTTGTGTAAATGTACAGAAAACAAACAAAAAACCAAAGTAGAATTTCGCCCTATTCTTTGAGTCGGTCCGGTTATTTGGTCTGTGATCATTATTGGTAATTCCATCTAGCACAAGAAACGCTTCAAGGTGCTAGAGCACAGGATACTGAAAGGAGCGTGGTCGTTATAGTAAATAATTGCAACAGTTCAAGGATACTTGGCTTCATCACAATGGGAGCAATGGGTCATAAAATGCCAGTAGGGTCGAACATTCGAACATTGGTCGGGGCGCCTTGGATGGCTTCAGTAACTGCAGCGTAACAACAGTCAGCAGTGAAGTCGGTTGCAGCTCGAGGTGCTCGAGTGGCTCAAAAATGTCCTTTAAGGCAGATTTCTGTAGATGCTCTTTGAGTCACTACTCCTAGCTTCTTCACTGGGCTTTTGTCATCCTTTAAGCTAGATAGCCCGAAGCTGAGGCGTGTGTTGCAGACAACTGCTTTGTTCTTAGGTTTTTGGTGCAGAGACTCTCTGACACTTCCCACCCAGGAAGCTTGCTGCAGAGCCTAGCAGAGCATGCAGTGTGCTGGCTGGGTAC
Source organism: Ambystoma mexicanum (assembly GCF_040938575.1). Taxonomy (NCBI): domain Eukaryota; kingdom Metazoa; phylum Chordata; class Amphibia; order Caudata; family Ambystomatidae; genus Ambystoma; species Ambystoma mexicanum. Next base: position 341,341,311 of record NC_090935.1, on the reverse strand, counting down.
TGTTTCTGGAGCTGCTGGAGGGCCCTCTGGATTCAGTATCTCCCTCTGTTCCCTGGGAGATGTTGAGGGAAGGGATCTAGCTTCCCTTTTTGGAGTTCCTGGCCTTCCTTCACTGGCGGAAGATGAAAGGCAGACTGTACCTTCAGCCAGGGTCCAATGCTGAGTTCTTCTTGTTACTCCTTTTCAAAGTCTTCAGATGATCTGCCAAAAGAGGGGCTCAGCCCTTTTTTAAAGTTAAATGGGCCACAGTAATTGGTGTAGGCTAAGCCTACCTTAATGAATCAATCCTGGGTCCCCATCAACAATCTCTTGTATGTGTGAAGTCATAACCAGAGTGCTTTGGAACAAAATAGGAAAAAGGGTGAAAACATGTAGTACTGTGTCCCACTCATCTGTTGTGGATGAAAAGGTATCTCTGGTTAATGGAGCTCACTGTGGTTCCTGATTAAAGTGGCAGGTCTCCCTTAAAGCTGCAGCAAAACCAGATTTTCTGGCTTTGTCAATCCACATACTCATACCGTCTAGATGGGGTCTCCATGTAGGGATGACTAATGTAAACATGCAGTTCCAAACATGGAATTTTGCTGTCAATCAATACTGAGTGTGGGAGCTGGCTTCAGGTTGACAGAGTGCATATGAAAGGGTGTTGGGGTTTCCCATCTCCTTTGTTAGCCTCTGCAGCCAGGCCTCATGTGGGCCTGTTTGAATTAAACTCTGATTAGTATGTGTGTGCTGCCACTAGCTACATGGCTCAACAAAAGGACATGGTGGATCCATGGAGCATTTGTTAGTTAATTAGGCTGGCCATGGTAGAGGGTTGGTTTGGCCCTCACCCTTCTGGGATGACATGGTGTACTCCTGGCTGTCATATCCCAACTAAATATGACAGGGATGCCTGTAGGTTGTGTCCACCCGGAGTATACAGGTCTATGTGTAAGTAGTGTAGTGAGCATAGGAAAATGTGTGCAGGTTAGCCTCACACATTTTCCGGATGTTGATTTACCATTATTCAATTTCATTTAAATTTCACAAAATCCCAGGCAAGCGCATACCCACCGTGCGGATAGTCAAATTCCTCACAGTTGGTTAATTAAGTCTCTAGGAAATTGTTTATGGCTTATCATTAATTTATGGGGTCAACTGGTAGTTTGACTGATGTATTCTGGAGCAACCATACACATTGTGTTGGCTCAAGAAGTGATAGAAGTGGAGAGCCATATTGTCCTGGGTCCGGGGACTAGTAGGATCGAAACCTAAAGACCTGGAGAGAGGCCAAGGAGAGTCAGAGACAGAGAGAAAGATAGAGGCTATCCGGGAAACAATCTGGACTCTGGGTCATTTGGAAAGTCCACCATGGAAACTAAATAACAGTTACTCAGTACGAATGGGCAAGTCTGGCGGAGTCATTGAGAATTCCGTCTGGGTTGGCTTAATGAGAATCTGAGTCTCCATGAGAGCAAATGTCATCAATGCTCCCTGAGAACCCAATCTAAAACGGCTCACTGAGGTCATGAGGCAGAAGGGTTCACTGAGACTCAGAAACAGGAGTACTCACCAAGCAGCCAGAGTCTGCTGTGGGATCTTGATCAACCATAATCCAGCAGGCCCAACATTCACCAGTGCCAACCAACTACAGGCCAGAAGGGCCAACGTTCACCAGTGACAAACAACCACAGCCCACAAGGAAAACATTGGTCAGAGCTCATCTACCTGTGAGTAGCTTTGAGTGAACAACACCAAAACAGTGAAAGGGCCTCATTAGAAGTTTGACGCTAGCCTTGCCGGTAAAACCGGCAGGCTGCCGCCAACTTCTGAAAATTTCCAGTGCCCTCGAATGGGCAATTATCGGGGCATTCCAGCCCCGCCTGACCCAGTATTTGCCCATTTGTGGGCACCGGAAAAAAGATGCCCCCCATTCCCATTCGGTCCCATAGGCCTGAATGGGAATGGGGAGGTCGGATGCACCAGCACCGTTTATAACGGTGCCAATGCATCCGACATACTGTGCGCACCCCGACCTGGTGGGAAGAAAGGCACCCGCAAGCACAACTCGTAGTTTGCCGGTCTGGGACCTACAGTACCGGCAAGCTTACCCGTACTGTAGTTCCCGGACCGGCAAACTTATAATGAGGTCCAATGACTTTCTGTAACGCATTCATGGCTATGCCACCACGATCACGAATTTGAAATAGGGAACTTGGAATTAGGATCATGATCTTATCGTAGATGAGGGTTAAATAGACGTCTCACGTAAGTGGGTTGTTCTTGATCCTTTTCACCGTATGATATAGTTATATCCATCCCGTGTTATAGATTCCTCCCTATGTGTCCTTTAGGAGTTCTCCCTACCCTTTTCTGTGTACAGATAAAATATCCTGAACCTTATCTTTGGCGTTAGTATTTCTGTGCATCCATTCGGCCCGTGACACATCATGTATGTCATGTTAATAAACATATATCTGATAGCTAACATTTATATTCATGCAGATATAAATAAACCCTATAGATGAGTAGTCCTAAAGTACTGCTTGGAAACAGTTACTACTGACAGCTGCTACAAAAGTACATGTATGTGCTGTGCCTGCAACAGGTGTATAATACTGTTAAAAACAGTATGAAAATCTTCTCTTACAGAAGCAGACAGACTGGCCCCTGCACCCCCATCACAGAAAACAAAGGGCCAGATTTTCAAAACGTTTTTGGCGCAAGCCAGGAGCTGTGATAATGCAACTTCTCACTTGCACCAAACAAAGTAGCAGCCAAATTCACAAAGAGCATCTGATGGAGCGCATCTTAGATGCGCTCATTCAGATGTCCTCTTTTCCACCTTTGCACATTTTCACAAATAATGGGGTGTTTCTGGCCTTCTTAAAGCACTTTCCAAATTCATAAACCGGATGCACAGAAACAAGGATCATTCCCTTCCCCCTTTTGAAAGTGAGATGCACAAACCCTGTCATGATCTTTTCACGCGTGACAGCCAAGGATTAAACCACAGCTGTCACACGAGCATTTCCATCCCACAAATTGGGATGGAAATGTGTTTTTCCCACCAGTCATTTCACATTAGTATCAGGAGTGGGGGGGGGGCTCGACAGCATATATTTGCGCTATAGTCCAGCCCCTCCTAATTTTAGACACATGGTAAAATTTATTAGACAGAATATCCTAAATAGAAAAAAATATCCTGACCTAAGTTAGTTAGTTTCAGACATATCACCGATTCTTACTGTGCTCAAATATCACTAGTGCCCCACTAAAGTGATGCAAAGAAAGAAAAAGGCAACCCCTATTCAAATGACCTAAAACAATGTCTGATTTCGAATCTCACCACTAGATATTGCAAAATTATTCCCTGCAATCAGACTCTACCCTTCAAAAGGTCATAATCAAACCTCACCGAAAAAAATAAATGGAGACAGCACTGGAGTTCCCAAGTATTGCCAATAGCCACTATTACAGCAATAACACCTGCTGGGGGGGGGGGCGAATGAGTGGTAACAGCTCAGGGCCGAAGGCAGCAAAGACCTTAACAATGTGCCCCATCGCTGTTACCTCCCGAATCGGGTCTTATTGCTATGAGCACCCTGGGTTTTAAATCCGGAAACCCAGGGTGCTAAGAGCAATGTATTTTGATTAAAAAAAACGGGATGTCCCCTTCATTGAAACACAATACTTACTTAAAATGGCCGCCATGGCTCTTTCATTTCCATGGCAGCCAGCTGGGACATGGAGCGGCGGCAGCGGGGTGCTCCCAGCGAATGAATCATGTAAGTGGGGATGGGGATGGGAAAGGACGAGGGATCAGAGGGGAACAGTGAGGAGGGTAGGGGGAGATAGCGGGGTGGGGGATAGCCATCAGACCGGGATTCAGCCCAAGATCCGAGCAACCTGGTTGGTTGCCTCTCCTTCCCTTGGTTGCTAATACCCAGTATTTGCTTGAAACTCTCCTTTACAACCGGCCAAGCAAAGCTCAACATGTGTGCTGCACCGGACCATGTATGCCAGGTGCCATCCCCGCAAAGGAGAGATGCAATGGGGCCTGGGCTGAAGAGGCAGCCTGTGTATTCCGACATGCCCACATTGGAAAATGCTTTGTAATCAGGCCCAGACTGTTATTTAAGGTTGATCGCCTTTCCCACGAGCCCATGCACGCCAGCATACAAGTTCACCACCTAGACCTGAAGTTAGCATGCAAGTTCACCTACTGCCGAAGGTAGCATGCAAGTTCACCTCGTGAAGAAGTGAATTGTATTCAGGGGTTCCCGAGAAACTAGCAGCAGTACAATCTGAGATTGGTTTAAATAAGGCAAGATGCCGCGGCTGTCTTTTGCTGGGATAGCTACACTGCGTGCACAGTGACTCTGTGGGTAAGCCATTGTGCAATGCGATATGCATGCAAACCTCACTCCCGTATATGCTCGTGTGAGATGTTTCTGATGCTCCCAACTTATGGGCAAAAATCATCCTAAGGAGGCTGGATTGTGTATTCAAATTAAAGTCAATCCCTGAGTCATGGGTATCTGCGATTGTAATTCCATTACATAAAAAAGGTCCTCTGAATGATCCAGCCAACTTCAGACCCATAGCCCTCATTGATACCTTTGCAAAAATCTTTTCAGCACTAATTCTGAAGGATCTAAATGAGTTTATCTCGAAACAGGAAATCCTTTCGAGGTTTCAGACTGGTTTTCGTAAAGGTATGGGTACACAGCTAAATGCAACGCTGTTAGCTCACATATTGAAAATTTCCAGAGTGAAGGATCATGGGCCAATATATATGGCGCTAGTAGATATATCAGGAGCCTTTGACTCTGTGATTAGACAACTGTTGTGGCTAAGGATGCAGGATATGCAAATTCCGTTGCACCTGATAGCAATGATTATCATGCTTCATACGAACACAAGCTACAGGATCAAGCTGGATAAAGAAGGATCTTTGACCCCATCAATTAGTACATATATAGGGGTGAAACAGGGTTGTAACCTTGCTGCAACCCTGTTTAACTTATATTTGTCTGAAATTGCTTCTATATGGTTAACGTGTAATTCTTTTGCGCTTAAAATAGGGGACCTTTGCCTAGATTGGCTAGCGTTCGCTGATGACTTGGTAATGTTTGACGTTACACCCTTTGGGCTTCAACACAAACTAGCCTGTCTTAGCGATTTTTGTGAGAAACGTAATTTACAATTAAACCCTAATAAGTCTCATATCCTGGTATTCTCAAACAGAAGAAAACTGGTAAGATACCAGTGGAAAATAAATGGTAATCTGATTCCACGTGCCTTAGGCATGATTTATTTGGGTTATAACTTGAATAACTCCGACTCATGTGCTAAATGGAATAGAGAAATTTCTATTAAAGCAATGCCCTTGATCGCACAAATGAAACTAATCTACCTAAGAATTTGTAAATATTCTATAATTCCATTATTAGAATTTTATAAACTTAAAGTTGAAGCAATTATCTTATATGGCTTGGACTTGTGTTATGTTGAAATTGGTCCCACATTAAATAAAATACAAGGGAAAATCTGGAAGACGGTTCTACACTTGCCTATGTCACTTCCGAATTCTATCATCATTCATGAAATAGGTCTAACTTCCTTGGCTACCAAACACCTATGGAGAAAGCTTGTGTCTTATGCTAAAATCCTGGAGCCTTTACCAAACTCACTATACGAAGACCTTCTACACATGATAAAAAAAGGCAAACCTGTGTCAGTGGCGATTGAAGGTAAAAGGTGCGATAAAGAGCTTGTAAAAATAGGAATGGTAAGCGACGACCTTATAAATCGTCCTCAGATTGTAAAGCTCAAACTCACACAACTCGACTGGGCAACTAACTCAGATAAAATTGGGGGATATCTTCTATACAAGGAGTATGCAAAATATCGGCATAAACAGTCATGTCTACCAATATATCTGAAATTGTGTCCTTGTCAGAAGATGCGCACTATGTACATGAGATTTAAATTTAATTTAATTCCAACACTAGAGCGAACTAAAAATTGGCTAAATTGTTCTGTTTTGGTAAATGGGGGTTGCAGATTTTGCGATAACTCGCAAAAAGAAACGCTGAAGCATCTTGTCTTACAATGTGCATATTTTGAAAAATCACGACAAAACAGTCTGTTAAAATATCAAAGCTCAACACCTGTATACCAAAGTGAAATGCTGTGGTCTCAATGTATGTGGGGCTATCGAATGTCATTGATTATTGACTTAACACGGTTGTTGTTTATTATTGAGAAGAGTTTATCGCTTAAAAACTCCTTGTGAAACTGGTGTGGGGAACAAGTCATGTGATCTTCAAGCCAAATCAAAATTCAAGTTCAAGTCATATAATTGTTGTCAATTTACTATAAAAGGAGTAGTGTGTATTGATGTAAATGATTATGTCTAAATTCAGGCTTTTTATGTAATTTTAGCTTTAATGGTATTGAGTGTCTATAATGATATTTTATGTGCTTTCATTGTTAATAGGTGCTGTTAAGTCATATCAGCTTTAAAGACTGAAAGTTATGACAATATACTGGAGTTTTCTGGTATTCTGCTACTTTCAGGTACAATGTACTGAAATGTAGTATTTTAATGTATTGTCTCAAGTTTTGTAATTAAGGAATTAATTTTAGGAAAATGTTGTAAAGATATTGGTATCGAAAAACAACAAATAAAAAAAAAAAAAAAAAAAAGATGTTTCTGATGCTTTTCTAGATGGAGCTTTTATTTCAGAATTGCATTTATTCTGGGAGTAGAATTATTTGGTTTAACCAAATATGCCAATTTGTAGGTTCAACAAAGAATGAAGGCAAACCCTGTCTAATGACACAGTTTCATTACTCAAAAGACAGAAAAAGCTAAGATGTTCCTGAAAGACTGATTCCTCTAAAAGAGATCAACACTAAATCTGCCAATGTTCACTTCCCACTGAGTGAGTTAGTGAAAAGCACATATTTAGAATAATATCTTCACAGCAATACACCTATCATTATGACTATTATATATTCCTCTTAATAGGCTCGCATTAACGAAAAGGTAGGTCTCCCATTCTGAATGCTGCTTCTGTAGAAACGGATATGTGAAAGGAGGATGTCTTCTGCCATCAATCAAGAAAGCGATTCAAGTCCTTTGTTGACTTTTAAAGGTGCAAACGCCTTACTGTCGGGACACTGATAATTTTAACCTGAGCATGTTATGAACTTCAAGCCACTAATTATCCCTTTCCTCTGCATCAAACCGTCACTCTCCTACATACTGCTTATTCATTGTGTGCATAACTATAGTTGCTTATCAAACTGCTAGTCATTCTGTTATAATTTGGAATTGCTGACCACTAGATAGTTTCAGGTGGATGAAGAAATTGTTATGTCTTCAGAGAAACTGAAAGTAACTCTTCAAACTTGTGGAGAGCAATTCATGTACATTCCCTTATTAGAAGCTTTTATTGAAGTGAATAACATTTTTTAAACTATGACTTTCATAACAAACAATGTATGTTTACGGTAATGCACTTGAGAAAAATCTCTCTCTTAATTCTTTTAAACAATTCATCCTTCATCAATTACCCCAGTGGATGGGGAGAATAGGGCACAAATCCAGGTGCCTGTAGAGGATTTAGAAAACAATTAAAGTTGTAGTTCACTCAAAAATGTTATTGTTTAAAAAGATGCGCTATAATCAAAGATATGATATGATATGGCATTTATAACATGCCTATACAGAAGTGTTTCAAGGCACGACGAGGCAAGGGGGGAACAAAGGGAGGACAGACAACAATCCTACTAGGCCAGGTGTCATTCAGATCACAAAAGTGCGTGGGAAGGGGGCAGGGACATTGCAGTACATGGGAATAGATAATAACAATAAGTAAAGAAATGGCCAGTTACCTTTGGTACAAGCCTGTACTACTATGTTAAGGTGGTAGCAGTAGCGGAGCAGCCAGGCCTATCTCTAGAGTATATGAGCAGTAGTAGAGATTACACAAAGAGACCACAATTACTGTGACTCAAGCAAACACTGGCTGAGGTTCGTGGTAAAAATTATAAGTACATTTATTTTTTAAACCATGTGTTATAAACACGACACTTCTATTTAATTCAAAATCACACGTAAAATACACTACAACCAAACAATTCACTTTGTACGGTATAAGTCAAGGTAAGTACCCTGTGTTTGAATGGACCGGTGTTATGAAACAAGTAACGTTACCGTGAATACAATTGCGATCACTTTTTGACAGTTCGGTCTACCAAATAAATGCATATCCGCGGCAAGTATTGCTACCGGGGCAAAAACACACTTAGCACCTGAGATACCCAGAGGGAGTTGGGGGCAAAAATCATACGCAATACTTTTGTCAGGCAAACAGAATCGAAGAACACTCATAGACAGAAATTCAAGAGTCAAGAGGCCGGAGCCAGTGTCAGGTGGAACTGGGTTCCTGTTGTCGAGGATCACACAGTCGGACAGTTCACGATTCAACCTAGCCAAGAGTACTTAGATATTGTCAATGTTCGGAAGCAAAAGTTATAAGAAGGAGGGAAGATAAGGACAAGCCTTGTAGAACGATAAATAGGGATTCACCCAAATTCCTCAAGCAGGACAAAGTACCTTGTTCAAAATGAAGACGCTGGTTTCACCAGTTTCTTCAGTTGTCCCTGGTAGTTTCCAGCACACCCACGGTTCCTGGAGCTTCAGCAAGAAGGAGGGCGATGAGGGGGTCTGCACCACACCGGGATGAGGCCGGCAGCAGCGACGACGAATAAAAGGTGCGCTTCTTAAAAACAGGAGAGGCTCTTGAAGTGGCTATCCGGACCCCTACAGCAGTGTGCAGAGATTTCGATCATGAAGGAAATCCTCTGGCTGTAGAAGATGAGCTGGTTATCCCCACCAGGCTCAAGGGAAGAAGACTCTGGACTGGATCTTCTCTTAGTCGTTGAAGGGTAGAGAGCTCAGGACTGCAGCAGGGCTTCACCGGGACGGGATAGTTGCAGCAGCTGACTTCTTCTCTGCTTCTCTTCGGTTCCTTGTAGTTCCAGTGGCGGCTCTCTGACTTCCAGCCCAAGAGACCTGCCTTTTATGCGAAGATCCCCCATTCACACAGCCTGGCTGTCAATCACGCAGCAGGGAGGATGTCCATCCAGGACAACCACCTCAGCCAATCATGGAAAAGTGTGACTTGGGTTTCCTAGGATACCCTGTGCAGGGGGCGACTACACCCCTCCCTCACATTCAGCCCACCTAGACACCCAGGCGCCTAGAGGAGGGCTTCTTGGCAGAAGCCCGCCAAAAGGCAGTGAACAAAGAAGGCAAACCTGGTTTGCCGCGCAAAGTAAAACACAAGAAGGTGTTTAACAAGAAGAAATGGTGAATAAACCGCACCGGAGCCAAAACAAAAAGTATTTGGTCAAGCGGGTTTAAGTTTGAGGTTAATACAATAGTCTACAATACTACCACGTTTATATAAGATAACCCTGGTAGGAAAGTTTAGGGTAGATACCACTGCCACCAGCCAATTCTAAATGTTAAAAGAGTGAAACAATACTCTAGGAGGTACAGATAAAAGGGGCTAAGGATTAACCCTTTCCAGTACTCCATGTAAGATGGGGTGTTCTGGATCTGTGGTTACATGACTAAGTAAAGTTAATGGCAACTTTACCCTTTTCTGGGGGACAGTAGTCAGCCTCAGAAATGGAGTCGGTGGGAAGTCTGCACGACAACCCTGTGTCACTGCACTGAAGGTGCTGGGTAACACACAAAAGAAGGGGGCCACTGAAGTGGTGTACTCCAGAGCCCACAATCCTAAAAACAGGTAAACCACACATAGCAAAACATGGGTAAGAGTGGGGGAAAAGCTCACACTCTTACCAAGTGGAAAGAAATAACTCCAGAGATCCAGCAAAGCTGCTGAGGGACTCACTAGGAAAGGGAAATTAGCCATGAAATGAGAATTCTCCCTAACAGGTACAGATCAGAGGTACGCCCTTCGGAGGTGTAGAAGGAGCCCGAGAGGGGGCAGAGAGGGAGGCAGAAGGTAAGGTAGCCAAGGAGAGGGCAGAAGGAGGAGACTTTTTTGTTTAAGTTCCTAAGTAAAATTCTTGGTAAATGAAGTTCAATGTTTAGGTATGGGGGGATCCATTTTGTGAAATGAAGCATGCTCCGCTGTTCATGTTAAACTCTGCTCTTGCGGCACTAATCAAGCAAAAGCCCCTTACTTGGAGCTTTTGTTTACTGCTGCCGGAGAGCAGAGCTTAACATGAAGAGAGGAGGCTGCCACAGTATTCATAATTGCTCTGACTTTCTTTTTATGATTCCTGTGCTCCCAAGGTCCAGGGGAGCACAGAAAATGTCAAATGAAAGTCACAACAATTATAAATACTTGACTGTCGCTGGCGGAGTCTTCATAATTGCCGTGACTTTCTTTTTTAAGTTTCCCGAGCACAGGAAACTTAAAACAAAAATCACGGCAGTTATGAATGCTCTGCCGGCGAAGTGTGTATAATTGCTGCTATTCGCTTCAAGTTTCCCAAGCCTGGGAAACTGAAAACAAAAGTACCGGCATTTACAAATACCATGCCGCCCACTGGCAAGCCTGGGAGACTTATAATGAAAAGGCACAGCAATTATAAATACAACACTGTACGCTGATCGCGGTGTGCAGCATGGTACTTATAATTGCCAGGACTTTCACTTTAAGTCTCCTGGGCTCCCCCATACGGGGGAGCCCGGGAGAAGCAGGAAGAAAAGAAAAAAAAAGACTGGGTGGTGGCAGCTTGCACATGGGGGAGGTCATTGTCACCTATGGACAAGGAGTCGGGAGGGTAACGGTTTCGAGCCGCCTCCCGCTCTGCGGAGAAGCCACCAGCATTCTCGCATTGATATCACCGCCTCCGGCCCACGGTCTCCTCTTTTGTTGTTTTGGGGCTCTGGAACTGCTTGTGGGCTCGCTGCGATCCGCTGCCTCGATAGTTGTGTGTTTCTCCCGTTTCCCAGGGGATGGAGAGATGTAGGTTGGACCGGGAGGTGCCTGCCAGCTTCGGACACCCCAGGGGGAATTATATTTTTATACGTGGGATTTCTGGGGTGCACCACCAGCTTTTCAGCCCATAAATGGGGTGTCAGGTGCAGAGGCTTCACATCTCTGAAGTTGATTCTGTGTGGTGGAAAAACTACTTTTTAACATTGTATACTTTTATGCGGTGTATATGTTTTTAATGCTTTTGACACTTGTGCTATGAATTAAAACTTGACTTTTTAGAGAAGTGGGAGTAATTGTCTCATTAGATTATACACAGCCCATATTTTCTAAGTGGCTGCTGGTAGTGTTTCTAATACTGAGGGTAATGTGTGATGTTGATTGATTATGTACGTGTCCCTTCTTTTTGGTTAAATAGATATATTATATCCTCACTTGGTAGGAGGGATTATCACCAGCGTGTGGGGCAACCCTTGAATGAAATAGTGCAAGGTGCCATAACATTTCTAATGGCAGGGATTGATCTCGAGAGTGGTGTCTGGATTTTTTATAACTTGGTTTGATTTGATGCACCCCCCTTTAGGAGTGATCTTTTCGTTTGTGGAGATGATCCCTTACTCACCTCTGGTCCCAATTTTGAGAAAATATATTTCCTCTGCGGATCGCTCAAACCCTTGGCCTTGGTCATAGCCTTAATTTTTGTGACAGGTAACAGTAAATCTGGTAAGAAGGAGTCCACATGTTGACCATCCTCCTGTGGAGCAGAGTCCATGTCCAATGACCGTAAGGCTGCTCCCAAGTTGAATTCTGAGGAAGTGGGCCCATTCTCCCTTTGGGCCACGTGTGTCTCTGAGGTTTGCGTGTTCGATTTCTCCGTCTCCACAGTGGTCAAGTCTGTCATGGTGCCTGTAGCTACTACTGGATTTGGGGTTGCGTCCCTCTGCTTGTCTAAGTCGGCCCGTCTGTTGATTTTATCTTGAATAATTGGGTCGATAATGCGATGCAAGATCTCAGTTATGTGTTCCATGTTTTTATCTAAATTGGACTGTATGGCTGTGACAAAGCCTTCCAGGAACACCAACTTGGAATTAATCATCGCAAGCAAAGTCAATTGGTCCTATATTTGGTCAATTGAGTTGGTGTCAACTTGCCCTTTACTGGAGGCCTCATCCTCCATTTGTGATGCCACAATATCCATTGAAAGGTCTTCGTCTGACAAGGGTTTCTTCACCCGATGTGTCTGAGAATGGTCCATAGGGTTTCGGGAGGTGGTCTTTGTACTGAGGTCCATTTGCCCCAGTCGGTGATCTACGTGTGGGCCATTAACTGCCTTATGAAGGCCCCTAAAATTATTACATGTGGGCCTCCCCTCATTCAGCCTGGGGAATGACTATCACCTGACAAATGCATCTTCAGGAATGTTTTGTGGGAGATTATTTTCTGTATCTGATAGAAAAACCTCTGTTTTGAGGCAAGAGTTGCTGAGATGATAGAGGGGGGCTTCTATATTGAATTAGTGGACACTTGGTTCAACTTTTTAGGAGGCTGGTCATGTAAGGTTTTGCCAAATCTGTAAATCATGTTGGCAGGTCTGTCCAGAGTTGGTGTGTCAACCCCATTAGTTATTAAGGGGGTGTCTCCTGAAAAGCCCCTATCCCCTGTTACCTCCTCCATGACCAAACCCCTGGCTTCAGTATTCAAGCTGACCACCTCCTGCTCCACCGCTCCTATTATGTTTACAATTCCGTTTGGCTCTTCCGGTGTAATAGGCTTTAGGGGCTGAATGAGGGGCTCATCTAGTTTAAGTATATTAACTGCTGAGGTCGTTGTTCGACCTATTGCCACTGTATATATTAATGGGGGGATCTCGTCGGTGTTGCATCAGTTGTTCGCTCAAACACCTGGTCTGCCTGTGTTTGTTGTTGATTGCCAGTTCCATTGTGGGGCTCTTTGTATTTATGCCCCACCACAAGCTTATTTGGAGGCAGTATGGCTAACCCCTCCTTCTCCCTTCTAGGGATTTCTTCCAGACTTAAATTACTAGTTGACCTACTTTAAGAGAGCAATCTGACTTTCCACCCCACTCGTCGGGTACAGAAATTCCGGTCGCCACTGGAATCAAAGGAAATGTTCCCGCAGTCTTCCCACGGCTTGCCTTCTCCCCGGAAAAGAAAAGTAATCTATGAAGAGCACTTACTTTGTGTGAAGGTAAGGTGAAGTCCAACCCTCAGCGTTCTGCCAGGATCAAAAAGGCAGGCATGAGGGTGCCCCCCAGCAGGCTACCAGGCGCGCCTGCCTTGATGGACCTTACTTGTTAGGCGTAGGCGATGTTAACAGGCTCCTTCCATGGGGTTTCCCTCGTCGTGCTCGAACTGTTGTCAGGTTTAGCGAAGACCTTGTTTATACTGTTTTTACTGCTTTAACTGCAGTAACTGCATGCCACTTAACCAACCAATTCACACCCGCTTTGTAGAATGAGTTGTGTTAAGTATGGAAAGAGGGGGGGAATGGAGCACATCAGCTCAACACAGCATCCCTGCCTTCCCCTATGTCTATTCAACGCTGTCCTGTGCTTTTTCAGCATCCAGGGAGAGTAACACAGATGAAGACCTGAAAAATCTCTGGGCTTTATCAAGTAAGTTGAAGATATTTCTAGTGTTATCACATGTTTGCCTTCCATTGATAAAACCTGAGTGATTAGGGAAAGTCTGAACAATTGTTTCACTACCACCTATTTGCCGATTTGTACAAATCTTCACATCTGTTTTCAAAAGGGCAAAAGCTCACTCTTATTTGTTTTACTGAAGAAATACATCACCTCAGTCACAACTAAATCCCCAAATAAGGAGCAGAAGTGGTGCAGTCTCAAAGGGGCACCAAAAGGCATGTTGGATATTACAATTTCCCCAATCAATTTAGGTATGCTGTTTTTGTGGTTTGCTTGATGGTCTTGTAAAGAGGCAGCACAATGTATACAGCTTTGTTTTAACTGGGATTTTCATATTCCTGCACACGAGGTTGTATGTGAAGTGCCAATGAACCTGAAATACATTTACCTAATATGACACTACAATTCTTAATAGCACTAGTTTGAGTAGTCCAACATATTATTAATGCCTGTATGCACAATCCGGCTGAATCTATTTATTTTAATCATTGCCTGGATAAGTCTAGTTTCCAGAATGAAATGGCAGCCATCTTCCTGGGAGGCTGCCCTTCTCTATGAACATCCCTCCTGCACAGCTAGATCCCTGAAAGTAGCATATTCCATACAAATTGCTGTCCGCTTCATCTTCCATAGGCCACTCATTAACAATGTTTGGACCATCGAGGATACTGTCACAGACGGCACACAGAATTCTCCAATGTTCAGAGATAGTTCAGGGGTTTCTATTAATATTGTAAAGGGACCTTTGGCCATTCCTCTAATAATGCACCTCCTCCCTAACCCATGCATCCCTAGCCATGGGTAAATAGATACTGAGTAATAACCCCTGACATATAAGAAACTTATGTGAGCTAGAGTTGTAAGCCTAAAGGAAGAATGCATTTTCTAGCTAAACTCCATTAGGATCATGATAGAACTGTCCCTAATGTACCCAGTTGTTAGTCTTATAAATGGGTAGAGGACTGTGCCTTACAGACACTTTGATGCCACTCAGTCTCCTTCCTATCACGTACACAATTCATTTTCACTTTCTCTAACTCTCACTACTTTCCTCGTCCAGCTTCACCCTCCTCTACTCTTTTCCATCGCCTCCTCTGTCCCTCTGAATTTTCTCACTCCTTCTTGACCTTGCCTCCAACTTTTAATGTCACTATTCTCTACATGGCACTACGACCCCCTCCTTCACTTTACTACTCCCTCCCCACACTACTACTCCCTCCTCCACTCTACTACTCCCTTCTCTTCTCCACTCTACTACTCCCTCCTCTGCATTACTACACCCTCCTCCATTCTACTGCTCCCTCTGCCACACTATAACCCCCCTTCATTCTACTACTCCTTTCTCCACACTACTACCGCCCATTCCCAACTCCTATCCAGGCACCCTCCTTTCACTCATCGACTCATTTCACATAAACAGCCTACACTTTATTTTCCTAACTGCACTCGTTACTCTTTCATGCACACTCACAACAGAGTACTCTTGCACTCACTAACCAATACCTCACTTTCTCCAGAAATCACCTCGACCCTTCACTTCTACTTCTTTCCTCATGCCGGTCTCTTCGTCTGCCCCCTCCTCCTCATGTGACCTCACCAAATCAACCAAGAACCTCCTGTATTATATTCGGCTGCGGTCCCCGCGTATCTGCCTCCATCTCAAGTGTGATGAAAAATGATCATATTATGCCGAGTTAATGCATAACGGGCAGCGTTGCCACAGAGAGTGGACGTGAGGCAACATCTAAATCAAAGATATTTATGTTTGGATACTGGAAGCACTACTGAGATCTGGTATAAATACTGGAGCACTAAGGAGTTGTTCCAAGGATTACACCACCCCCACAATTTCACTTTGGAGTGTTGTTGAAAACATCTTCCACTGGATTTTGTGTACGGGTGAGGCGACACTGATGCCCCACCTGTTGTCCTGAAGAAGGTTGGGTTAACACAGGGCAACATCAGAAGCCCATTACTGATCGTAACACGTGTAGACAGTGTTGACAAGCTGTTTTGTGTTGTTTAACAGATGCATACACTTGTATTTTGGAAGCGTGTGAAGGATTAACTGATTTATGTGTGTGATGAAAGGGTTTTATGGGAATTACAAACCATCTAATTGTATAATTTATTATGACGTGATATTGAGAGAATGTGTATATATGGTGGAATGAATTATGTGATGTAGAAATTTGGAATGTACATGGTTTCTTTATGAGTGAACAGTACAAGGAATTTGATCATGTTATTGTTGTAATAAAATTGATTTTTGTGTATAAAAATTGTGTAAGAGGTGCCTTTCCAACCTCGCAGATAAGCTCTATTTTGTTATTGTTCTATGACTCTTACCTGGAGGACCTTTAGCTCGACAGGTACCCTTATATACTGTATATTGAACACAGTAGTTGCCCACACTTGTTCAATGACAGCACCAGTTTCTAAATGAGCTGTTTGTGTGGCATGCTACGCTTGTTATAGAAATTCTATAATAATCATAGCATGCCACAAAAACAGCTCAACTTCCTCAATAGACACATTTTGGGCTGTGAAGTGCCTGCCAAGAAAAGGAAGGGACAAAAGGTTAAGGAAAATGTCCCACCAAAGGCAAAGAAAATTCCAGTACCATCAAAGAGGAACAAAGTACTCTATTATTCCAAGGATATGTTGCGGTGCTGTGCGGTGTGTCTATTTCCTGTCTCTTCCTCTTCTGTAAGGTATTGCCCTTTCCTTTGACCTCTTAAGACTTTGATATGGAGGGAGAGTACTGTGCATTGGGCCTCACTACGACCCTGGTGCTAATGAGTTAACAGCGCCGTAAAAGGCTGCGGCGCCGTTAACCCATTAGCGCCTGATTACGAGGTCCCTTTGCGGGACCCGACCTTAACGGCTGGTCTACACCAGCCGTTAAAGTAGGGAGCCGCAAAGAGACCTTGGTGCTAAGTACGGTACCGCAATTTGTGGTACTGTACTTAGCGCCTTCCCCATTCCCATTGAGCCCTATGGGGCAAAAATGGGAATGGGGAAGGGCCATGGAGGAAGGGGGAATTACCGCCCGCCAACCTTTTAATGTGGTGGTAATTCCCCCTTTCCCCATGGTGGAGTCGGTAAGTTACCAGCATGGACCATGGTGCTATTAGCACCATGGTTTTCCGCCTGGGTCGTAATGAGGCCCATTGTGTTGTTCCCATCTGTGAGGTTGTCTGCGATTTTTGTTAGCATTGAAATGGGTTAATACTCTAGGTGGATACATTACTGTTTGTTGTGTTCATCACATTTGTAAGGGTTGATGATATTAACATCCTGTATGTTTCGGTTCTTTAGTGCCACCATAATGCCTGCCCCCAATGGATATCCTTTTGGAAA
Organism: Ambystoma mexicanum; assembly: GCF_040938575.1. Taxonomy (NCBI): domain Eukaryota; kingdom Metazoa; phylum Chordata; class Amphibia; order Caudata; family Ambystomatidae; genus Ambystoma; species Ambystoma mexicanum. The sequence continues at coordinate 341,324,301 of NC_090935.1, read as the reverse complement.
TGTGCTTCTGCATGTGGGATCTATGTGGGGTAGTTGTTGAGGTCAGAGAGTGCGGTGCTGCGCATGTTCACTACTTGCTAGGATAAAGTGGTATTTGCCCTTTTCTCACAAATGGTTAATTTTGAAATAAAAAGTATTCTAATATAGGTTTGTGCGATTTGATTTCATGTTTGCATATATTAGATAGTTAATTGCAGTGGTGCATTTTACTAGGGAGTCTTTCGGATTGCACCTGCAAGAAGGCCACCTCTCCAGATGTTGGGCCACCCCAAAGCTGTGGATACCAGAATCTGGATTGCATTGATCCCATCGACCGCGATTCATTTGTGGTCTTCTTCGACTATTCTATACCAACTTTTGTTTGTTTTCTATAGATATAAGGGAATGGAAAAGGGGGGGGCAGAGGGGTGCCCCATTAAAAGAAAAAAAGTGGACATATAAGAATCAAAGTAGAAGATCATAATGTAAATGTGGTTGATGGACTCACGTAGAACCCCAGAATCGGAGATTCACATAAGATGTACCGGAAAATGCTGCCGCTGTATCATTCCGAAACACTGTAGATAAGAACACATATACCACAGGGGCCACAGTAACTGAAGTGATGAAGGAATCCTTGCCCATGACAATGCCCATGTTCTTAATAAAAAGAGGAGGCACCCCAGCAGAGAGTACCTGATGGGTGCACTTGATGTCCCCAACAAGGGGGATGACCAACATTCATTCCTCACCCTAGTGTGGCCTTTGATCAAGAGAACACAGAATTACCCAGGGATCCTGCAATCCCCCCATCCATTATGGGTGCCTACTGGATCTCGAGCTCCCTTACAAAGGGAGGCAGGAGGTAATGCTGTCATTGTGGCATGACATTCCCCATAATTGTACCGGTGCACTCTTACTTTTGCAGGGGAGAAGGGCAAAGGTTTAGTTAGGACATGAGACCCTACCCCAAGAACGTGCACACAAAATAATGAGAGGTACTCTAGCTCACTGTGCTTGTGAGCTGTGCCCATCAGAATGATGAGTATTAGAATCTCTGCCCTTCCTATAGTATGCACTGCAGATGCCAGCCATGGCAAACAGGTGCCATACGCCTCGGGTGATGATCATAATAATACTAATAATGGCAACAATGCTAATAATATTTATAATAATTCTGCAATGTAATACTCATGATAATAGCAGTCAGTGTCATTATAATTGTTATTTTAAGAACAACAAATAATGTTTACAACCATAATAAAAGCAATGAGTAAAATACTTCTTTTCTTTCCTTATATTACACACAGAATTGTCGCAAGATACTGAAATAACAAGTATTTCTGTTTTTCAACTCAAGAGTGCGGTGCTTCTCAAAAACGGTGTCCTTCATGAGCAAACACGAACAATGAGATGGAAACTAGTGCTGAACACATGCACCTGTGACTTTAGAAGCTCAAAGATCTCTGAATACGATTACAGACAAATCTGCTGCGAGCTTTAAAGCATACAATCCAGAATGTTCGGAGAAGTGAGGATTTAGGTGAATTCTCTAAAGCTGTAGTGCTCGTCTTCTGTTTCTGCTCACGCCGCGCGGATTTTGCAGCTCAATGGACCGAGCCCGGTGCATCCAACCAGAAAGTTGAGGCCTCTGTAGAACTTTACTGCACAACGTCTTTGACCATTTCTGCACAAGGCCACTAAATTGTGTCTGTGTGGCAGACTCTCAAGCGTGGTGGGAATAAAAAAAACTAATTTTCACTTTTCATATCACTTTGAGAAAGGTTCTGTAAAAAAAACAACTTTGAAAATATATCCTTACTAAAAACCACATATCAGATTTCTGATATGCTAAACTATTGGTAGCGTTGGGAGCCTTGCAGTGCTTATGAAAATAGGTGCCAAGGCGCAACTATTTTCTTGCATGGGGAGGGACAGTTGCCCATCTACTGTTGACACCACCCATGATTGCTCCATACAGTGTCACACGACTGCTCCTTACGGTGTCAACATATTTGAGGTTAAAGCTCCAACTCCCACTGGTTCATTGACGGTGAAATCAACATAGCATATTAGTTGTGTCTTGAAATAAAATAAAAGTTTAAGTGTTTCTTTAAAACACGCCATCGTTAACATTTTGATCTAATCCTATCGGTGTAAAGTGCAGCATCTTAACCATCTAATCACAGGATAAAAGAGCAAAAATGCTTTCCCCCATATGGTAAATTGATGGACGAATGTACGCAAAATCATTACTGAACTGACGAGATGCCTGTCAAACACGCATCAAGATCATCTTGCATAGGTTGGCACTCATGACTGACTCTCTTGTTTGATATGGGTCTTTTCACTGACTCTGCCCCTGTGTTGGGGCTGTTGGCTGGTGACTGTCCTGTTTTTGTTAACCCACCCTGCTGGTTATTACACTAGAGAATTTGCAGCATTGTCAAGCAGGCTGAGTGGAGCAGTGTGTGGACATGGCCAGCATTAGTGCCCAGGACTGACACCTTGCATCTCGTTGTTTTTAATGAAAATTGATAAATAGTCCTGCCCTGCCAACCTGGGTCATCCGGTTTGTGAATAACAATGTGCCAGCCCAGGATGCAGAGACCCTGGGCCAGTGCACACTGTTGTTGATTATTATGTTACTATGACTGACTGAAAGTTAAAATAATAAAGATGTCAAAACACCATAACATAATCAAGATAAGCTTAAGAATAAGTGCTGGGGCTTAGAAATAAGAGCTGGGCTGAGCCCTGGCAAGGCCCCCCCACAATTTAAGCACTGGAGTCTTGAGTCCGATGATTGTCGGCTATCAAAAAACTTAATCCTAGTTATGACTCATTTAACATTGACAATATTGTCATTAAAGTGATGCCTGCAGTTAAAACCCTTGGTGTCTATCTTGACTCAGCACTCATATTTAAGAAACAAATTAGCGTCCTAGCATTCTCCACAGCTTACACCTGCAAATTGATCCGAGCTTGCCGACCGTTCCTATCTGAGACTACTTGCATTAACCTCGCCAATGCACTTATTCTATCCACACCGGATTATTGCAATGCTCTATATGCAGGATCCAATAAATACATCCTTGATAAACTGCAAAGATTCCAAAATAACGCTCTTACAGCAGCTCTAAACATCCCGATTAGAGAGCACATCTCAGCATTTCGAAGAAAACCACACTGGCTCAAAATTAGAGACAGGATAACTCTCAAAACCCTCTCTCTTACATCAAATGTCTTAACAATATAGCTCCTCCTTAACTTGCTTACAGAATTACTAAAAGAACTTCCGACAGACCCACGAGACTGACCAATGCCTAAAGGTTTACGGTTCCCAGATTTAAAAAGAGTTCTGCTGGCGGCTCTAGCTTCCCGATTATAGCTGCCCAAACATGGAATGAACTCCCTGTAGACCTTAGAACTGACCAGCCTTACTCTAGCTTTAGACGAAGAGTCACTACCTGGCTACGAGCCAATGACATTGAAACATGACCCCCCCCTTAAGACCTTCACCTTGCCATGCCCTGTTCCCCCTTTGTCAAAGGACCTTCTTCCTGAATGAAGTTTCTAAGTCTTTTCCTACCGCTCTGTAACTAAGTTTACCATGCACATATTCTCTGTAACCTTTTTTTTCTAAGTATTCTTGTATTGCTCTATAACCTAGCTCCTAAGTACCCTTGCACTGCTCTGTAACTAAGTTCCTAAGTATCCTTTGTATTGTTCTGTAACCAAGTTATTAAGTATTCTTGTGTTGCTTGCGCCCAGCTACCCGAGGGTTTTGGACTTGCGCCATATCAAATAAACAAACAAACATTGTATGACCTAGTTCCACTGGCATGCAACAACATTCCAGTGATCATTGACCATTTACTGCAGTGGTCGAAGTGTGCGAAAAGAAGTAGTTGAATCATGTTCCCTGCTGGCCTATCCCTGCTTCCCACAACCCCCATCGCCACTCCCCCTCCCAAGCGCAATACAAACACCCAAACCCATGCGCCTGCTGGTTTTGTTTTATTTTAAAACAAAACCATTCCGGAGGAGTTTCTTTTTTTTTTCCAAGTATAGAAACGATAAAACTTAATTAAAAGAAGTAGAGGGGCACCGCTACCGCCCACTTCAACAACTGATTGACTGAAGAAAAGACACATGTGAGATAAAGAGAGATTTTGTATTGTATAGCAAGCCTTAGCCGGACATCTCCACACAAACAGTGGAATACACCAAAGATGATGATGGGGCAGCCAATGGAACAAAAGCAACTCAGTTTGTCATCCCTGTTATAATGATGTGTGCCAGGAGATGTAGCAAAAGGCCATAAGGGAGCATTACAAAGGGTGGTAAACTTTGCCACAGTCCAGTGTTGCAGAATAAAAGGTGTGGCCTCAAAGAGGCCCTTATAGTGTGCTTCATTCACATTAAGCGTGCAGGACTGTGCTCTGCTTTCCACTCAGTGGCAAGGAGCTTTTCTATCATGACACGCTCATATCAAGATAACCGTGATTCATTGCGTTTGGGGAGGAAATAGGCCCCTTACAGTTAAATACTGCTCACCTCTGTAGCAGTGGGGGTGTCAGATTGCGTTTCATGCTACAACATTTCGCTGCCTCTCGGGCTGCCCTTGTTCAATGCTTCTGGCCCCTCTGGATCCGATGCTTGTCAGCTCTCACGGCAGCCACCTTTTTCCATCAATGCATACAGTGTTTGATGTCACAGAGGTTGCATCTGGGTTGTGGTCTTCCACCCCAGGCCTGGTCACAGTCTGTGCCTTCCCAGTACATTCTACAGAGCAAGGTAAAGAGTACAATACTCTGAGCTAACTGGATGATTCAGAATACTCAGCCCCAACGAAGGCAAAGCGTCAATCTGAGGTACATAGTCAAGCACCACTTTGGTGGACAACAGCCGCAGGCACGGCTACCCACCTGCATGCATTTGCATCCATACACCAGACTAATACATAAAGCACAACAGCTCTGCCATCAGAATGCAGCGACAACCTACAACAATAATTGTGTTCCAGCTGGACACATAGCAAGTCTCTTGCACTTATGCACTCACCTGACCACCTCCCAACACCCATCCACATGCCTGACCATTATGGGTAGCTTACTGGGGCACGCCAGCCCACCCAAATCCCTATCTTGGCCTAATGCGCACACGCATCCTATTTTTTTAGACAATTTTCATACATTGGACTTCGGCCCCCAAGGGAGTTCTCTCCCACATGTGCATTGAGGCCATTCTAATGGGATAAAATGCACTATATAAAGGAAACACTACTACTACTACTACTGCATGTGCCCTCTTCTGTCCCTCTGCCAAAATGTGCACGTATCCAGATCCAGACATTGTGTCTCATTCAAAAAGATTTGCACTGGATATAACTCAAGTATAGGTTAGCTGCTATAAATCTAATATGCTAGGGGACTCTTTTAATTTTCTCAAGTCCATATATTTGTGATTATGTCCTTTGTTATCTAAGCAACAGGAGACACACATTTAGGAGGATGTACGCAAATGTGTCTGGATGCATGAACACACATGAACACACATGTGTCTAGACAAGTTGCTTACACACACACACACACACACACACCAGGGGCGCAACAAAACCTACATTTCGGGTGGGGGTTAACTGGTGATGGGAGGGACGACTTTAGAAAATTGGCGTGGCTTAGAGGCTCCACCCCCTCTCTTCTACCTCAAGGGTTGTCTGGCATGGGGCCCAAGTATCAAATGGTAGCAGGCCAGCATTACACATAGGCGCACGCACAATTACACATTCACTCAATCATTTAAACATCACATTTACCATAAACTCGTTTATGTACATGCACACTCAGCCCCCTTACCTCATACACTCATTCACACATACTCACACATTCACACACACATTAGATACACATTCTTTGCACACATGCATACATGCAAACACCATGAGCGAATAGGCAGTGCTAATTTCAGGACAGGCTTTCCTCACGTCTCGGCCTCTCAAGAAGCAGGTGTGTGCATCAGCCCCTTCTCCTCAGATGTGAAAGAGCATATCATGTTCACACACATCCGTGGGGAGGGGGCTGATGTGTCCACTGATTTTTGTTAGGCAGAGAGGTGAGGGAAGCCTTTCTTGAAACTAGCAGCTTTACATTTTTGCTGCGTTTGTGCAAATACATTTTTCTGCACAAACACAGTAAAACTCTAAAGTCGCCTGTTTCATGAAAGGGTTATTTCCCCTCTCTGACTAACAGAAAAGTAGCTAATCAGGCTTCAGCACCACCCATCAACTCACATTTCTGGGGGGGGGGGCTAAAGCCTGATTACCTCAATGGCGTTGCGCGCCTGACACACACACAGCCACATCAGTGTGGGCTTGTAAATACTCCTGCAGCATTTGAAGCCAGTGGCGTGAAGTGAGGGAGGATGTAGGGTTGTCTTTTAAAACTCAATGCCATTGTTAAATTCTATGTTACTAATTTTCAATAGACTGGACACAGATAGGCCGGTAGTCAGGTTGTAGTATTTATTCAAAGGTTTTATTGTTCAAATATCAGTTATACAAGTGTCATAGAGCTTTCCAGCTACATAGAGAAAAGGAGACACCCACTGGCCTCCTAACCCATACCAATTCAGCCCTGAACTCACTTCACAAGGAACATTAACTCACTCTCAACATTCCCTGGGCTGCTGATGCACACACCATGCACCAACTCCCCATTCTGACTCACTGTGGCCAGCAGAACAAGCACTCACGTCATAACAAGAGGCAGAGTGTGTAAACCAAGTGTTTGGAGAGAAGCTGTTGGCATCGAGAGGCTCTTCCACCTGTTGGATTTGTATCAACGTTGTACCTGGAAGCAAGGCTACTGGCCCTTTAACACTCACGAGGGTAAAGTACCAAAAACGGAGAAAGCAAGGTAACAGCACCAAATCATCTATATACAGACACATTTTGAAACGTGAATATTTAGCCGTCTGTATTACCATGTCTGTTCGATAGCCCCTCCAAATCCGCCCGGTACTGGTTAATGACTGCCTTCTCTCTCCAACTTCCAAACACAAGCATCAGATCACACTTTTTTTCTTCTGTGCCCCCGTTGGAAATCCGTGTGGGGATAATATGCCCAGAAAGGCAGTGTCAACATCAAGAAACCCCAATTCTCAAACGGGTAAACCCAACTGCAAAGCGGTGACAAGGGTGGACTCACAGAAAAGGACCCCTCTGGTACAGGCGGTAGCTTTATGCGAGGCAGAGGGGTTGCCTGGAGTCATACTCACCTCCCCGTCTGGCCTGGGGAAAATAAGCAAGTACTACCGCTCTACCAAGGGCGACAAAAGTATAAAATTGGGAATTGAAAACACTAAACAATACAAAATCAGACTATGGAGACAGAGACATTGATAATAACTCTCTGTTGGGGTTATGCTATACACTGCAAAGTAGGGTACATCTGGAGCCACATGCCGAGCCGGTTTGTCCGGTAATAAACCAGGTGGTTACAGTTGCCCAGGTGCATAATTCCCCTGTTCATTTCGACTTGACTCAGCGGCTTTCCACATCACCAAACCAGTTTCACAACATGCCAAGTGTCATGGAAGTCCAAGCGTAATGCGAAGAAGCAGTGTTGCTGATCAAACAGAGGCTAGAAATACTCCTACTGATGTCCTACATTTTTCTATAAAAATTATTTCAAAACTCTGTGGGCTTACATTGGACGAAGTACAAAAACTAGGCAAGCTTACGGCCCTCTTGGATGACAGACTCTCAACTTGGCTTATCCAAGACTTTAAGTTCGGATTTGAACCTAATGGAAATTCCACCCCCTGGCTGAAAAAGGAGTGCCAATCTGTCCGCCTTGTGTAATAAGTCTGACCGGAGACACAAACTCCTACACCTCTATGTTCATGACCAGGAAAGAAAGGCGTCTGGCAAAGCAGGCAAAGGTCAGGCAGCAGGCCAGACCCTTGATTCAAAGACTGATGGGGGCCGATCATATACATTCCAAACAATTGAACTCCACCACTATTTCGCCTTTACAGTCCAAGATTAAGAAGGATAAAAAGAATACAGCTCGGAAAAGACAGAGACAAAAATCCACTGGTACTTTGGCCAGCTGGTTAATTGGCGATGTGACAAGCCCTTAAGTACAAGATCCAAAAATGGTCTTAACCTCATCACCTATAGCGGTGGTGGTCAGCTTAGCACTTAGCCATGCAAGCGTGAAATCTGCAGGCCCAGACGAAAACTCGTGAAACCAGGCAAGGCCTGTAATCCACTCCCCCGCCCTTACTAAATCCTGATATGCTGGATGGCCCACCCATCATCCTTGAACCAAACATATTTAAGTTTTCCTAAGGACTGCAGACCTTTACGGATAAAGGTCTTAACAGATCTGATGAGGTGTACGTCTGAAAAAGAGTGCTGGCTTTGCATGTTTTCCGATTTTAGTTTTGTTGAACCTGTTCAATTCCAGGAGGGTACTTTTCTGTGTCTTCACTGCGTAGCCCCAAAGCTCTCTGCATTGGTGAGATCCTATCTGGGAGAAATAGAGAAGGTGGGGTATGCAAATGATTGCCCATCGCATGTTGGTCTCAAACAACAAGCAGCAGCTTGGGTTGCTAACCAGTCAGGGACGGGAGTGGCAATGCCTACATTGCCGGGCGCCCTAGGATTAGGACATGTAACAGCACCCCAGCCTGAACATGCTATGGGGTGGGAATGGTTCAGGACATTTTTTTTTTTCAGACTCCTGGTGCCACTAAACTGATTGTTGAAAGTTGCCTCCTGGAACACACATGGCCTTAGCCACTTCATGGGCACTAAAGGCTCTTTTGCAAACCTGCAGGAATGTGACCTAATGATACTGCAGGAGACTTGGCTTACAAGATTGATATATATAGAGGGCTAGGTGTTGTTCCAGTCGCTGGCAATGAAGGGCTTTAGTGGTCGCTAATCTGGTGGTCTGCTAATTGAAGTGAAGCAGAATCTTCCAGTAGTGAGTGTAACACAAATAATGAATAACCCCAATGTACTTGCAATTGAGGTTTGTCTGACGGGGGGGTCAGGGGGGAACATGTATGAAAATGTCTATGGAAATGCTATTGATTAACCTATATGGGCCAGTGACTATGACAGACCTGGACGATATGCACAAAAGTATCGACAACATATGTGCAGGGTGGCTACTGTCTGGAGGCCACAAGTTTGTCGTCTTAGGTGGAGATCTAAATGCTGGTTACAGCGGGGGTGCCTATAGTTTTGACGGCCCCGTTAGTAGCTTGTCTAAGAAACATGGGAAAATAAAAAGGACAAAATGGGTGTCATTTTTAAAAGAGTGGGGCCTAATAATGTTAAATGGCCCCACACACAGGGACAGACCATGTAAGTGTACTTGGCAGTGTGAGAAAACAAAGGGTGTCTCACCCACTAGTCCTCTGGGACTTGTCATCCAGGTGGCCAGGTCACGGCCATCACTTTTGGATCCAGTTCCTGAGGGTGGACCAGTGAGGGAGGATCACCAGGTTGATGCGTCTTCGGGGAGTCACGGTGAGTCAACCGATGGTAAGACGCGATTTTCCCCACTTTACCATACCCATGGCCCCTCCTATTTCATAGGATTCTCGGATGTCCCAACTCCCCCCCTTTTCTACACAAACACTGGGCCAAGGAAGAGGACGACATGAGAGCAACAAGGCTATCCCTTACATATTTCATTGGACATGTCCCGTTTTTCAGTTCAGGCAAAGTCAGGCACTTGACTTTAATCACACACATCTGATACCCATTAGCTCTCCCCACACGGATAAAATGCAGTACATAGAGATACACTCTGAGCAAGGTGGAACGCGAGAAGCAGCAAAACTTCCTGGGCAAAGGCGAACCTACTGGAGCAGAGCGATGGACCAAGGGATGAGAACCAAGGTTAAAGGAACCCAAGAGTTCCCTGCAGGAGGTTGTTGCCTCCAAAGAACCATATGAGATATGTGGACAAGGCTATATCCAGAAAAGAAGACTGCATTTTGTCTCAAAGGCACCCTCAACCGTCCCGGGTGAACGACAAAGTTGGGGAGGCGAGGCCAAGCCTGTGGTATTAAACTTGACTTGTGAATTAAACCGACAAAGACAAGAAAAGAATGCACACAGCCGGTAATTTGGCCAGCAAAATGAAAGACAGGTGTGTGCTAAGGAAACATTGATGTGGCAACAATGCATCTTACAAATGAAGGCTGCACACGTGCAGATAAGATGCGAAGAAAGGCAGACCTGTGGTGAACTTTAAATTACTGATAACTGTGAAGCTAGTGATACAGAATAGCAGAGTGGTCCGGCGAAAGGAAGTAGCCCCCTCGAAATCTCTTTGAAATGTGAAATGTTTTTGTTATAAAGCAATGAAGTGAATGAACTTTAAAAAGCGGGTTGATCAAGATTGACCCCAGAAAAAGAGGACATGGAAAGTGAATATTGAACTCTTTTGCTTATAAGATTGAACTACATAGAGCAAGAAACACTGGGGCAAATAACACAAGAGTGCGAACTGAAGGGAAAGTCAAAGTGGTCCTGAAGAGGTCTATAGTAAAAGCTTTGCACATTCGAAAGTCTTGGATATCAGGAAAAGTTTCGAGCCCGACTGAGGGAGACCTATGTGAACTTTTTGTTCTACTTTGAGAGTTCTGAGCCCAATCGAGGGAGGCATGCATGAACATTTGATTAAACTGTGAACCCATTTCTTGAACTGTGAAAGAACTTTTTGGAACGCTGGAAAAGTGACTTTAACGTGGAAGGCCAAGCAAGCCTCGATCCACATTTTGAACTGCTTTGTTTTGAGAACCTGAGCCAGAGTGTGTCTTTCTGTCTGCGGGGACCTCCTTACTCTGTGCTGTCCAACGTGTGGAGGAGAGCCACTTTGATTCTTTATACTCTCACACTGATTTTTCTTTGCATGCATATTCCCCTTTGCACACATTTTGTATTAGAGATAGAGCAGGCATTAGGTTTTGTTTGTATAGGCCATTTCTGACAGAGAGTGACTAGGACTGTGTTTTCATTATTATTTGATGGTATAGACTACTCCCATCTTAGCTAAAGGGAAAAGTAGGAGTTTTTCCAAACCCCAAGAATTGGATAAATGTTTTACACATTTTACCTTTTGTGTCAGTGTCATACTTGTGATACCATGCCTCCCTTACATATGGTGTGAGAGGTGGGATCTGACTCAATTGATAGAAGTTGAGAACCCATGCTAGTAATTGTCATTCCACCTGAAGGGGAAAAACGCATGATTGAAGTCCTTGATGCTGATCGGATATCCACCACTAAGGAGATCTTATTCTCCCAATTCCAAATTCCGGTTAGTGAACAAGATTTGTTCTTCAAAACCCAGGTGTTCTTAGATACGCTAATGGTCACCCACAAGGAATACAACAATGGGACCAAATATTCTTAAAAATAAGACCCTCTCGCCTTTTTATTAGTCCATGTGCCCGAAACCCACCTTTTCGAAAACCTTTTATTCTTGTTGCCAAGCCCCCTTTAACAGAATCAAGCTAGGAAGGATCAGACGACTTCAAAACCTTATCTGAAGAAGTTGAGACTATTTTCTTCTCCGAGTCAGAAAACACAACTGAGGGAACCCTCACCCCTCCTGAAAATATGACTAATATTGAGGCAGTCATAGCTCAACTTGCCGCCCACCAGATTCAGGCCGAGGCTCGTTTTCAAGAAAATCTGACCAATTTGGTTGAATATCAAGGTAGATGTAACGCTCACCTGATTCCCACGGAGGCGCAGGTCGTGGCAGGAAGGTGTCTGTGACTCGAAAGGTGATGTGCAGGACTCGATGGGCTTCTGGGGTCGAACCTCTTCGCACTGTGTGACAAACTCGTAGGGTGAGGTTTCTGCAGGTGAAAGAATATAGGGGTTAATGGTCTGGGTTGTTTAATGTCTCTCTTCCTCTCTCTCCCAAGCTTCTCCGTAGAGCCCCCAGGTCAACGTGCTCACCTTAGATAGGTGAATGCTGGATTCTCCATCTGCGTCTGATGCAGGGTGCTGTTGCCAGTTCCTTCACTGGTGAAACATAGGCCTCTTGGACTCAGAGGACCTTTACCGTCGTTAATCGCACGAGCGGTGAGTTTCCAGACACCTTTTTAGTCTTTATAGTCTTTAGAGTCTTTAGGTGCAAGGCACGTTAACATTGAACAGGACTTCGTATGATGCTTTTCTCCCCTTTTTCTTGCAGGACTCTTGAGGAAGATGAAATAAAGCGCCTGGAAATGCGTGAGTAAATGCAAACGCTCTAGCTGTTTTTTCCCTTGCAGCGTAGTTCGTGGTGAAGAGGCACCGGAGTATTTGCAGGCGTTCTATTGTGAAGAGCGCGATGGGCGTAAGTAAATACCTGTCTAATGTCTCTTCTTTTGTCTTTCAGAAGCTTGTTTGCAGCGCCGGAGTCCGCGGAAGGCCCGTAAGTAAATACGATGCTTTTATCTCCGCAGGTGGCGATGCAGCGTGAAGAATTCCAGAGTTCACGGAGTGCCGGTAAGTAATGACAATGCTTTTGTCTTCACAGGCGAAAGTACAGCGTGCCGAAATGACCGCAATCGATGGATCAGGTGAGTAAGCACTGCGAGTTAAGACTGCCTTGCTAACCTGCTGTTTCTTGTCTCTGCAGATGCTGCTGTCGACTGGATACAGGAATGGTGAGTATGATTCTTGCAGATTGAGGAAGAAAGGCTGGAACAGACTCGGTGAGCGTTCTGCTGCAGATGCAGAATAACGCGAAGCACGTTTCATCAATCGGGTGTGGTTTAAATAGCCTTGGAGTGATGAGGCGTCTTCCTCCACGGCCCCGCCTAGGTAAGAAAAGAGTTACAGTTCCAGAAGCTTTCCCCATGCTGAATCCAGGGAATGGAGCTGCCCCACCCAGGTAAGAAAGTAGTTCGTGTTTACAGAGGACTTCTAAGTGGCTGGTAAGTAAGCAGCATGGTCTGCTGCAGGTAAGTCCACCCAAACATCTGCACACATATTATGAGCCCGGCGCTTCCAGTGCCGGGACCGGTGATTCTGATGAGCCTGGTGCCACCGGCGCCAGGACAAGGTCCAAAAGGTCCCCGTAGGGACCGGCTGGTGCCTAGGGTTAGGGTTAGGGGCCTGCTTCCAAGGACGCTGGGCTGGTCCTGGCTCCTTGGAAGCAGTGATCATGACAGTACCCCCCCTCAAGGCCCCTCCTAAGCGTGTCTTCTCCGGGGGTTTTGGCTTGTCGGGGTGATTCAGATGGAATCTCTTGACCAGACGAGGTGCGTGGACATATTCTGAGGGTTCCCAAGACCTTTCCTGGGGACCGTATCCTTTCCAATCAACCAGATAGTATAATTTAGATTTGGAGATTTTGGAGTCTAGGATGTTCTTTACTTCGAATTCGAGTTCTCCGTCTACCAAAACGGGTTCTGGGAGTTCAGTCAATCGAGTTTCTGGTTGTACTGGTTTTAATAAGGAGACATGGAATACTGGATGTATTTTCATATGCATAGGTAATTCCAATTTGACCGCCACCGGATTAACTATGGTAGAGATGGTGTAGGGTCCAAGGTATCTCGGGTTGAAGGTGCGGGATCTTTTTAGAGGCAGGTGCTTAGTGGATAACCAGACCTGGTCTCCTACTGCATAGTGAGGGGCCTCTTTACGGTGTCGATCTGCTCCCTTTTTGACTTGAGCTTTAGCTCTTTGCAGATGGGCAGTGGCTTCCTTAAAAGCACGGGTAATCTCAGAGTGTAAATGATCCACAGCTGGTGTTTCGAATTCTTGGGGAGGATCCAAATTAGAGGTTCTAGGATGATGTCCGTATAATAGGAAGAAGGGAGTCTTCCCGGTTCCAGAATGAGTGGAATTGTTGTAAGCGTATTCAGCGATCCACAGAATATCCTTCCAAGGGTTTTCCGTTTGTTGGAGCATGCAACGCAGATATTGCTCTAGAGTCTGATTTGTCCTCTCGGTTTGTCCGTCAGTTTGGGGATGGTGACTGGTTGAAAGTCTTACATCAATTTGGGCTAGACGACAGCAACTTCGCCAAAAGTGGGAGATGAATTGACTTCCCCTATCGGAGATTAAAACCGAGGGAAAACCGTGTAACCGAATGATGTTTTCTAAGAATTCTCGGGCCAATACCGAAGCCGAAGGTAGGCCCTTCAGGGGAATGAAATGAGCCATCTTGGAGAATAGATCCACGACTACTAAAATGGTATTATACCCTGAGCATGGAGGTAAGTCCGTGATGAAATCCATGGACAGGGTATGCCATGGACAGGGAGGAATATCCAGAGGGTGTAAGAGGCCGGCTGGTTTCTCCTTCTGACTTTTATTCTGGGCACGCACACCTCAGGAGATTACAAAGTCTCTAATATCCTTCTTCCATGATGGTGACCAGAAATGTCTCTTGATCATTTCCATGGTTTTGGTAATGCCAGGGTGACCCTCCATCAGAGAGTCGTGATAACCGGAGATGACTTGTTTTTGTATTTTCTCACAGGGTAAGTACAATCGTCCTTGGAAATATGGTAGGTCTTGATCCACTGAGAATTCTTTTCCCTTTAATTGCCAGTCCTGCAGTCTTGATGTCTTCAAAGGATTGAGTGCTGACTAACCCCAAAATCCTTTGTTCTGGGATTATGGGTATTGGTTCTGGATTGGTCAAATATTCATCTACTCCCATCCGAGAGAGGGCATCTGCTTTTCCATTTTTACTGCCGGGTCGATAAGTAATAATAAAGTCAAACTCAGCCAGAAACAGAGCCCAGCGAAGCTGTCTGGAAGACTGAGCTTTGGCCGTCTTCAGATATTGTAGATTGCGGTGATCAGTCATTACGGTGACTGTGTGTCTGGCTCCCAAAAGATAATGTCGCCAGGCTTTAAAGGCCGATCTGATAGCTAAAAGTACCTTGTCTGTAATGGAATAGTTGATCTCGGGAGCCGAGAATTTGCGGGACCAAAAGGCTACAGGATGTAATTGGTGTGTGACTGGATCTCTTTGTGATAAAACTGCCCACATAGCAAGACTAGAAGCATCCGTTTCCATGATGTAGGGGAGTTCTGGGCGAGGATGTTTCAGAACAGGTGCAGAAATGAATTTAGCTTTTAAGTCCTGAAAAGCTTGTTCTGCTTCAGTAGACCATTCAAAATGTTTGTTCTTTTTTAACAGAGCGGTGATGGGCTGGACTATCCGTGAAAATTCAGGAATGAATCTGCGGTAAAAGTTAGCGAATCCCAACATGCTTTGAACTCCTTTTACCGAGGTTGGTGATGGCCACCTGATGATTGCATCGACCTTCTTCAAATCCATATGAACCCCATTAGGTGACAATATGAATCCCAGGAACTCAACTCAGTTACGTTGAGAACGCATTTTTCGAGCTTGGCAAAAAGGTTATGTTGACGCAGTCTCTCGAGAACCTTTTTAACGTGTCTCTGATGTTCCTCTTCAGATGATGTATAGACAAGGATGTCATCAATGTAGACAACAACACACACATCTATGAGTTCTCTAAGGACATCGTTCATAAAATACTGGAAAGCGGCAGGAGCGTTACAAAGTCCAAAGGGCATCACTTGATATTCAAATAGCCCATACTTGGTGCGGAAGGCCGTCTTCCATTCATCGACTTCTTTTATTCGTACCAAGTGGTAGGCTCCTCTGAGATCCAATTTTGTATATATACATGCTTCTTTGACTTGGTCCAGGAGTTCAGGGATCAAAGGTAACGGGTATCTGTTTTTAACTGTGATTTGATTCAGGGCGCGGTAATCTATACAAGTCCTAAGGTCTCCTTCCTTTTTCGGAACGAAGAACAAAGCCGAGGAAGCTGGAGACTTAGAAGGACGGATAAACCCATTAGCTAGGTATTGGTCCAGATATTGTCTGAGGTGAAGATTCTCTGGCTCGGTGAGGGCATAAATCCTACTGCAAGGAGGAGTTGTTCCGGGTATCAAGTCTATTTGACAGTCGTAAGACCTATGAGGAGGCAGGGTGTTAGCTTGATCCTTCCGAAAGACATCTTGGAATTCCTGGTAGTCGAGAGGTAATGTAGGAACCTCAGAAGAAATTGCCGCCACTGAAACTTCAGGCCGAGGGTAACAAGTGGTAAAACATTCTGGAAACTGAACCGTCTTTGCTCGCCAGTCGATCTGAGGATTGTGTTTCTCTAACCAAGGGATTCCCAGAATGATCTGGAACTGAGGGGCCTTGATCACATCGAACACTATTTTCTCCTGGTGTCCATCTTGGCTCACTAGCGTCACTTCTTGGGTGGCGTGTGTTACTGGTCCGTAGGCTATCTCCGTGCCATCCACTGTAGTATTGACGTCCTTTACTGCCTTAGGGACAAGGGGTAGATTCATCCTTAATGCCATTTCACGGTCCACATAATTGCCGATTGCTCAGCTGTCGATGTAAGCTTCAATTGCATGCAAACGATCCGGACGTGCTGGACTAATGAGGACCATGGGCACCACGAAATGCGAGGTCACGGGACAGATCTTAACACTCGGCAAGAGGACCTCTACACTTGCCGGGCTAGGTTGTTTCCCTGCTTTGAACTTGTGGCACTGGTGTCTGCGGCTCCTACAGCCTTCTTAGCTGGTTTCACTGGACAGTCTCGAAGAAAGTGCCCTGAGTTCCCGCAATAGAGGCATAATTGCAGCTGTCTTCTTCTTTCCCGCTCCTTTTGGCTTAAAGGACCTTTCATCCCCCCTGTTTGAATGGGTTCCACAGTGTCAGCTCCCTTAGTAGAAGTTTGTGGTTTAGAAAACACTCGGGTATCAAATTTAGAACGATCAGCCCTCCTGTTCTGTAATCTGTGGTCCAATTGGACGACTAAGTCAATATAGTTGGCACATTCTTGTGGAGGGTTCACAACTTGAGCTAACACATCCTTGAGCTCTCCACGCAGGCCTCTGTAGAAAAGTGTTATTCTCTTGTTCTCGGGCCATTGAGTTTCCACTATGAGTCTGTTGAATAAGGCTATATAGCTCAAGAGGTCTTGATTACCCTGTCGTAATGAAAGAAGTTCATGGTCCAAGGCCTGCCCTTCTGCATGTCTTGCAAAGAGTTTCTCCATACTGGACTGGAAGGCCTGGAAATCATGCAGAACCGGATCATCCTTGGTGACTAAAGGAATCGACCAATCTGCGGCGCTGCCACTGAGATAAGAAAGCACGAAAGCCACTTTGGTCTGATCTGTTGGGAATGCAGCTGGTCGACATAAGAAATGTAAGCGGCACTGGTTGATGAACACTGCATATTTCTTTGGGTCACCAGAAAAACGTTCGGGCGGAGCCAAGGGCACATTACCAGGTAGATTGATTTGCACTGGATTTACAGATGGTGCAGAAGGATAGCTTCCTCCTGGAGCAGGCAGAGGTGTCTGTCCGGCCTGCGTTTGTAGCAATTGCCTAGCGAGGTCCTCTGTTCGCTCCTTGGAAAGTATTAGTTCTCTTCTTAGAGAGCTTGTTTCCTGACGAGCTGCATGTACTTCTGCTCTTAATTCTCCGAGCAACTGGGCTAAGTGATCAGTGTCTGAGATTTCCATTGCACCTGGGTAGGAGTTTTGCGGTGGGCTTCGCGTTCTGTAACGCTCACCTGATTCCCACAGAGGCGCAGGTCGTGGCAGGAAGGTGTCTGTGACTCGAAAGGTGATGTGCAGGACTCGATGGGCTTCTGGGGTCGAACCTCTTCGCACTGTGTGACGAACTCGTAGGGTGAGGTTTCTGCAGGTGAAAGAATATAGGGGTTAATGGTCTGGGTTGTTTAATGTCTCTCTTCCTCTCTCTCCCAAGCTTCTCCGTAGAGCCCCCAGGTCAACGTGCTCACCTTAGATAGGTGAATGCTAGACTCTCCATCTGCGTCTGATGCAGGGTGCTGTTGCCAGTTCCTTCACTGGTGAAACATAGGCCTCTTGGACTCAGAGGACCTATACCGTCGTTAATCGCACGAGCTGTGAGTTTCCAGACACCATTTTAGTCTTTATAGTCTTTAGAGTCTTTAGGTGCAAGGCACGGTAACATTGAACAGGACTTCGTATGATGCTTTTCTCCCCTTTTTCTTGCAGGACTCTTGAGGAAGATGAAATAAAGCGCCTGGAAATGCGTGAGTAAATGCAAGCGCTCTAGCTGTTTTTTCCCTTGCAGCGTAGTTCGTGGTGAAGAGGCACCGGAGTATTTGCAGGCGTTCCATTGTGAAGAGCGCGATGGGCGTAAGTAAATACCTGTCTAATGTCTCTTCTTTTGTCTTCCAGAAGCTTGTTTGCAGCGCCGGAGTCCGCGGAAGGCCTGTAAGTAAATACGATGCTTTTATCTCCACAGGTGGCGATGCAGCGTGAAGAATTCCAGAGTTCACGGAGTGCCGGTAAGTAATGACAATGCTTTTGTCTTCACAGGCGAAAGTACAGCGTGCCGAAATGACCGCAGCCGATGGATCAGGTGAGTAAGCACTGCGAGTTAAGACTGCCTTGCTAACCTGCTGTTTCTTGTCTCTGCAGATGCTGCTGTCGACTGGATACAGGAATGGTGAGTATGATTCTTGCAGATTGAGGAAGAAAGGCTGGAACAGACTCGGTGAGCGTTCTGCTGCAGATGCAGAATAACGCGAAGCACGTTTCATCAATCGGGTGTGGTTTAAATAGCCTTGGAGTGATGAGGCGTCTTCCTCCACGGCCCCGCCTAGGTAAGAAAAGAGTTACAGTTCCAGAAGCTTTCCCCATGCTGAATCCAGGGAATGGAGCTGCCCCACCCAGGTAAGAAAGTAGTTCCTGTTTACAGAGGACTTCTAAGTGGCTGGTAAGTAAGCAGCATGGTCTGCTGCAGATAAGTCCACCCAAACATCTGCACACATATTATGAGCCCGGCGCTTCCAGTGCCGGGACCGATGATTCTGATGAGCCTGGTGCCACCGGCGCCAGGAAAAGGTCCAAAAGGTCCCCGTGGGGACCGGCTGGTGCCTAGGGTTAGGGTTAGGGGACTGCTTCCAAGGACGTTGGGCTGGTCCTGGCTCCTTGGAAGCAGTGATCATGACAGTAGACCCCTATTACCACAAGGGATATTACAACCCTACCAGGAAGGGGAAGACCTAGGAAATTCTTTTCTGAATTTCAACCGATTAGCAGAGAAGTTGGGATGGGGAGAAAATGCAACAGATGCTACTTGGGACCTCTGTTGAAATGTGCGCTACAAACCGTCTATCAGTTACTTAATCTCACCTTGGGAGCAACCTTCATATCCATCAAAGAAGGACTCCTCAAAAGGGTAGGCCAGACCAATCATTTTTATTGGCAAAAATTAAGATCTATCAGATGAAACCCCTGTGAGACCCCACTGCAAGTAGGGGAACAAATTAAAAATACTGTCTACCGTTGGGTCAGCAATACAACTCTGGAGGAGCTAGTAGAAATGATCACCTTGGAACAGTTTACCAACTCTCTGCCTCCTTTCTTACAAAAAGCTGTATTGCTATTAAATCGGGCCACCCTTAGCATGGCTTTTGCGACCTCACAAAATCACTCAGACACAGTAAATAATTTCCACTCTAAATGTTTTAATTATCAAGCAACAAATTGAATGAACTTTAAAAAGCGTGATGATAAAGATTGACCCCAGAAAAAGGCGAAGTGGAAAGTGAATCGTGAACTACATAGACCAAGAAACACTGGGGCAAATAACACAAGAGTGCGAGCTGAAGGGAAAGTCAAAGTGGTTCTGCAGAGGTCTATAGTAAAAGCCTCGCACATTCAAAAGTCTTCGACATCAGGAAAAGGTCTGAGCCCGACTGAGGGAGACCGGAAGTGTGATAAATTAGGGGAAGAGAACCCCTAACAATGGTGAATAAAGCTTTGGAATGCAACCCCTACAAGTGTTGTGATTGAGAGGTGTGAGAAACCAGAAGGTGTCTCACCCACTAGTCCCCGGGTGTCTGTCATCCAGGTGGCCAGGAAATGGCCATCACTTTTGGATCCAGTTGCTGGTGGTGGACCAGTGCAGGAGGATCACCTGGTTGAGGGATCTTTGGGGAGTGGGAGTGACACACCGAATGGTGAGACGCGGTATCCCCTTCCCTAAAACACCATTACCCCATCCTACCAGGTAGGATATTTAGGAACTCAGTTCCCCATCCCCTTTACAACACAAACACTTTCACGAGGACAGCTGCTATGAGAAAAAACAGACTAACACCCGAACAGTATACCTGACGTGTCCCAATACAATGATCAGGTGAGGTCAGGAAATTATTGACCATCACACACACCATTAAGCTTCCCCACATGAATAAAAGGCAGAGCACGAGAGCACACTCTGTTCGAGGCAAAGCACATAAAGAAACAGCAGTTTTGATATGATAGCTGAACGATAGAAGAACAACAGTAAAACAGACGTGGAGGTAAGTTCCCTTAACCTTTTCGACAAGGCACCGTTACTTTCCAGAAAGCTTGAGAATAGAAAGCATAAGACCAGGAAACCAGGCTGAAGATTCCTGCATTGTGAGTCGGAGATACCCGGGGCCCTGCTGCGTCAATAATCAAGGCAGGGAGAAGCAGCAGCAGCTGTGGTACCGCCCTTGATACCATGAGCAATGCAGCGTCAATGAAATCAACACAGCCAGTCAGTTGGGGAGAACAATACAAGATCAATCTGTGTTGAAGCCAAGGTTGCAAGCAGCAACATTGTATGGCGAGTTCTGGAATGAACATTGTTAAAACCTGTGTGATAAGAGACTCAAGTAAAGTTGAACTTCTGATGAGTGATTGAACTTTGAAAGCAAGATACAATACCTTTGACAGAGTGATCCGGCACCACGTGGGTGCTCAATCAAAGGTCTCGGTAAGGTATCCAGCTGAGATGTGGTAAACGTGAAAGTAAGAAAATGGTTATATCAAGAAGAGAACGAGTAATTGTGAATCGAAGTGGTCCTGTGACGGGTCAAGCAAAATCCCCCGCATTGTCGAAGTCTTCGATTTTGATGAAGTAGAGAAAGTTTGAAAAGTAGATAAATTGGGTCCGAGCCTGGCGCGGAAAATCCTTCTGCAGCCACTGCCTCAATACTATATTGTTTGGTCCTGGACGAAATAGATCATTTTGAATTAATGCCCAAGAGCTATCTAGTCAACAACAAGAAGACGTAAAAGATTTAGTCACGACATTCCCCAATGTATTCTGTGAGAAACCAGGGAGAGTGAATGGCACTAATCATTATATTAGGACTCCAATGGGAAAAGTGTGCATTTGAAACCATATAGACTCGCGGAGCCCATAGACAGATAGTAGTTGAGGAAGTGAACAAAATGCTAAGGGCAAATATTATCGAACCCTCTTCAAGCCCATGTTCCTCCCCCATTGTGTTGGTAACAAAACCTGATAATTCCTGGAGGTTTTGCATAGACTTTCGCCAGGTCAACACCATCTCTGACTTCAATGCCTTTCCTATGCCGCGCATCAACTAATTGATTGATAAACTCAGAAATACCAGCTTCCTATCAACCCTAGACTTAACCAAGGGGTACTGGCAGGTCCCAGTACATGGACTTGATAAGGAAAAGACAGCTTTCTCGATGCCCCTGGGACTATTCAAGTTCAAACGCCACTCATTTGGCCAACACGGTGCCCCGCCACTTTCCAGCGGCTTATGGACAGGATATTATAGCCCTACTCCAATTTCTGTGGGGTTTATATTGCCAACATAGTCATTTATAGTAAGACTTGGGAAGACCATCTTTTCCATCTCTTTACTATTATGAGAGCCCTCAGAGAAGACGCCTAGCTGCCAATCCATTCAAATGAAAGATGGCTCTGTCAGATGTGAAATATCTCAGCTTCTTTGTAGGGAATGGCAGTGTCCAGCCTCAATAAGAAAAAGTGAAAGCCGTCCTAGATACCCCCACGCGTAAGACCAGGAGAGACATCAGAGCATTCTTAGAATTAATCGGTTATTACTGTAGGTTTATCTCTAGTTTCTCAGACAGAACAGCTAGGTTGACAGACAAATGAAAGAACGTTGCACTCCAGAAGATTAATTGGACTGACGCGGACAATGTATGTCACAAACACTGTGCCAGAACCCGATCCTAAAGGTAGTATATTTTTCAAAAGAGTTTGTGTTACAAACTGACGCCTCTCTTACAGGATTATGAGAAGTTTTGTCACAGGTTTGTGATGGATTAGAACACCTTATCCTATTCACTAGTCACAAACTCTTCTCACGGGAAAGAAATGACTCTATGTTAGAATTAGAGGCCCTTGGGATCAAATGGACCATCACCGATCTGAGATACTATCTCGTAGGAATTAAGTTCACACTTGTCACAGATCATTCTCCATTAGTGTGAATAAGCCAACAAAAGGACACTCGAGTCATGCGATGGTTTTATAGACCTGCAACCCTACTGTTTGACTGTGGAGTGTTAGGGGGAATTATCAAGAATGTGCTAATTTCCCTTACCTTTTGAGACACCCAGCAACTTTGCTGGATTTCTATGATTTTAATTTTTATGTGGAAAAAGTTTGAGCCTTTTTTTCCACTCTTTCAAGTATTTTGATGTGTGTTTTACTTTTGTGTTATTTGGATATGGAGTTTTAAAACAACTCCATAGGCATCATCGTTTTCTTATGTGTCACACAGCACCTTCAGTGCAGTGGCACAGGGGTGTCTTTCAAACTCCTCAAGGTTTAAATACCTTCTCTGTCTCCCAGAGCATGTAAAGTTAAATTGACTTTACTAGTTTTTTTATATTTACAGACCCAGCACACACTATCTTCCTATAGAGTGCTGGAGGGGTTGCCTAGCTTCCTCTGAGTCTAAACCCCTAATGTAACAGTCAAATGTTACCCTTTTCTACTTGAATGGCTGGTGGCAGTGTTTTTTAACAAACTACAATGATTTTTCCCAACTGCAAACACTGGTAGCTAAAATTCGGGTCAGCCATGTTTTTCGATATGGCACCCAAGACCTATCTGTAAAAACAGACTCTGGTTGACTTTTTTCACCATTTCTTTTAGAAAAGGTCCTTCTTGTGTTTAACTCTGCACA
This sequence comes from Ambystoma mexicanum, assembly GCF_040938575.1. Taxonomy (NCBI): domain Eukaryota; kingdom Metazoa; phylum Chordata; class Amphibia; order Caudata; family Ambystomatidae; genus Ambystoma; species Ambystoma mexicanum. The sequence continues at coordinate 341,301,262 of NC_090935.1, read as the reverse complement.
CCAAACCAGGTTTGGTCCCTTTGTTCGTTGGCCTTTGGTGTGCTTCAGTGCTGAAGCCCTCCTATGGCGCCTGGGTGTCTGGGGTGGACAGGATGTGAGGGAGGTGCCCGAAACTCCCTGTGCTTAGTCTCCTAGGAGACCTGAATGCACTCTGGCATGATTGGCTGGCTGTCAAGCAAGGACAGCCACCCTGCTGTGTGAGTGACAGCCAGGCTGGAATGAATGGGGGAAAACTGTTTAAAAGCAGGCCTCTGGGACTTTGTAAGCAGAGTCGACCACTGGAACGAAAGAACCAAAGACAAGCTGAGGGAAGACGACTGCTGCAACTCCTGGTCCACCGGTGAAGCCCTGCTGTCGGTCCCCATTGCCTGAAACTCCATCGACAGAGAAGCCCTTCAAGGTTAACTTCTTCCCTCGAGTTTGGTGTGAACAACCAACTCGTAAGCCGCCTGGACACCGTCCATATACTGGTCGAATTTTCTCAAGAGTGCTGTTGAAAACTGGATAGCCAGTTGGAAGGATACCAGTTTGTGGTCTTTGAGGCACTCACACCTTAAAGCAACGTTTTTCCAAGCTTGCGGCCTCTTCCCTGGGCAGTGCACGCACCTCCCGACATCCTCATTCTTGTCCCCACGACTGAAGCTCAGGAAAAGTGAGATCTGCAGGAACTGCCAGGAATAACAGCTCTTCTTCATTTTAAAGGTACTGTGCAAACGCGGTCAGGAAATCCTTTTGGCTGCGGTGAAAGTTTGTGAACTTTCCCAGCTTCGAAGGCTTGTCCTTCCCTAAACCAAAATCTAACTTTTCGGCTGACCAACTACTAAAAAAACTGTGGCAAAGACCGTTTACTACCAGAACTGTGCTATCCTATCCAAGACACTGAACCATTGACATTAGCCCAGGCCTATTGAATTGAATTACTGGTTGTAGCGAACTGTTACTATTTGCCCTACCTCCGAAAGTATTTGTGCTTTTGATTCTTATAACCATGTCTTTTTACCCCTTTTTAAAGTAACTGAAGTGCCATTTTGCTCCCACTTCTGGGGAGCTGAACTTGTTCAGAAACTGGTTGTATTAGTGTATTATATTGTGATATTGAGCTGCTCTTGCTAGTGCAATGTTTATCAAATGACTGTGTAAATAAATGTATATTCTTTTACCAAGAAAACTTGAGTGTTTGTTTGAATCACTGTGATTGCTAGTCCTTTGTGTAACCTCTTGTACTGCTCACTTTACTTTTGAGATAAGTCTGGCTGCTCAGCCACTGCTACCACATTACTGTGTAGTACAGGCTTGTACCAAAGGTGACATTGTACTGACACTTGTAGTCTTAATTGTGTGTAGTGTTCCCAAAGGGTATTGCATGTGATTCTGCCCAACATGGAGCACCTAAAAGGTAAAGACCAGGGTAACATCGATTTGCTTTCTCGGTTTCCCTGTGAAACAGATGCGGTTAAATCGCATAGGGGAAGGGCATGTGAAAAACCAGAAGGCGTCTCACCAACTAGTCCCTGGGCATCTGTCATTCAGGTGGCCAGGATCTGGCCATCACTTTTGGATCCAGTTGCTGGGATTGGACCAGTGCAGGAGGATCTCCTGGGCGAGGGGTCTTCAGAGAGTGGGAGTGGGACACCGGGTGGTGAGACGTGGTATCCCTTTCCCTATAACACCTTTACCCCAGCCTACCAGGTAGTATATTTAGGAACTCCACACCTCCCCCTTTACAACATAAACACTTTCACACAGACAGTCCGCTATGAAGGAAAACAGACTAGCACCTGAGCAGTTTACCTGACATGTCCCAATACAATGGTCTGGCAAGGGAAGGCAATTACTGACTATAACAAACACCTGACTTCCATTAAGCTTCCCCACACAGATAAAAGGCGGAGCACAAGAACACACTCCGAGCGAGGTACATCACACAGGGAAACAGCAGTTTCGAGACGACAGCTGAACGAGAGATGAAAGACGGTAAAACAGAAGAGGATTGCAAGGAGGGAAGTTCCCTTGACCTATTCGACAAGGAACCGTTGCTTTCGAGAAAACTCAAGAATGGAAAATGTAATACGAGGAAACCAGGCTGAAGAATACTGCATTGTGTTTCGGATATACCTGGGGTCCTCCTGCGTCAATAATCAAGGCGGGTAGAAGCGGCAGCCTCTGTGGTACCATCCCTGGCTGCAAGAACAAAGCAGAGTCAGTGAAATCAACACAGCCAGTGAGTTTTGGAGACCGATACAAGACCGGTCTGTGTTGAAGCCGAGGTGGCAAGCAGCAACATTGTATGGTATGGTGAGTGCTGGAATGAACATTGTTAAAACGTGATGAGTGTTTGAACTTTAAAAGCAAGATACAATCAAGGTATCCAGCTGAGATGTGGTAAAAGTGAAGTAAGAAAACGGTTATATCAAGAAGAGAACGAGTAATTGTGAATCAAAGTGGTCCTGCGACGGGTCAAGCAAAATCCCACGCACTGTCGAAGTCTTCGATTTTGATGAAGTAGAGAAATTTTGGAAAAGTAGATAAATTGGGTCCGAGCCTGGTGGGAGGTGACCATTTGAAGGTTTTGTGTTAAAAAGGGTCTGAGCCCCGTGGAGGGGTGCCCGGGGTGAACAGTAAATCACCTGAGAAGTTGTACATGTGAAATCCTAAGAAGAAAGGAACTTTAATGTTTGTCGTCTTGCATCATGCCCTCTAAAATAAGAGACTTTGCATGGCAAACAGATTTTGGCACAGGAGGCCCTGATGTTGAGGTTTTGAACTGCATCCTCGTGCTAGAGAAAACAGAGAGTGAGCTGAGCTCGATTGTTCTGCCTTGTCCCATGCTGACAACATGGGGAAGGGAAGCCAATGGTTTGAATATCCTGACATATCATTTCTTGAACACTTTTCTTTTTCATAAAATTGTTTCCCACATGATTTGTATTTAGAAGGAAGGATTGGCAATAGGTTTATTAGTATAGGTCCTTTTATGTTGACAGAGTCGACTAGAACTAAGTTATTATTATTTTATGGTCGTAGCTCGCTCCATCTTAAATTTAGGATTAGATAAGCAATTTTTCAAACCCAATTAAAGTGTAATAAACACCCTTGAACTGTGTTCACTTGTGTCTGTCTTCCTGTTTGATACCATGCCTTCCTTACAGAGGTCTGACCCCAACAGAGGGAGACCTATGGGAACTTTTGGTTTTTCTTTGAGAGGTCTGAGCTCGATCGAGGGCGACTGCGTGAACTTTTGATTGAACTCTGAACCCTTTTGTTGAACTCTTTGGAACGTTGGAAAATTGACTTTAACGTGGAAGGCCAGGTGGGCCTCGATCCATGTTATGAATTGCTTTGTTTTGAGACCCTGAGCCAGAGTGTGTCATTCTGTCTACGGGGACCGCCTTACTCTGGGCTGTCCAATGTGGGAAGGAGAGCTGACTCAGCCGCTTTGATTCTTTACATTCTAACACTGATTTTTCTTTGCATACATATTCCGCTTTACACACTTTTTGTATAAGAGATAGAGCAGGCATTAGGTTTTGCTAGTATAGGCCATTTTGATTTGACAGAGACTGACAAGGACTGTGTTTTCTGTATTATTTGATGGTAGAGTATACTCCCATTTTAGCTATAATGCAACGTAGGAGTTTTTCCAAACACCGAGAATTGAATAAATGTTTTACAAATTGTACCTTTTGTGTCAGTGTCATACTTGTGATACCATACCTCCTTCACAGCAGACGAATAAAAAATCATCAATTTTGGACTATTTCTTTGCTAGTAACATCTGTGTGGAAAGAGTAAAATCTCTTGAGATTCAGAGTGCAAACTTTAATGATCATTCCCTGCTAGAACCCATGCTACATTTGTCGAACCTGAGTGAGCGTATGGTCGGTGGTGGTGGTGATGGTGTTGGTGTAAACCATGCAGGGAATATATTAGGTTGGACACCTACACATGTTGAAAAGGCCACTAGGGCGGCTCATAGAGTTTGAAAATACACATTTCTGTACTTTGGGTCTACTGACATAAACAATGGGTGAGCGGCTGCTGTCACTGGCATGGGAAACTGGACTACTTCCCCATAGGCACACAGTTACACATGCCCATAACAGCTGGGTGGTTGATGTTGAAATTAGAGATGTAAAGAGACAGATGTGATGTAATGTCCGAGGAGCTAAACTCAGAGGGGGCACACAGGGAGAGGTGGACGCTAGGGTACGGAGGATTAAAACCAACTGCAGGAACTATCTCACCAGACAGAGGGCTACCTGGACAACCATTTAGTGGCAATAGATGTTTACCATGTTATGCAGTAAGGACTCCCATTTAATTTGGCACTTGCTGTCAACAGCCAAGCGGGGCTCTAAACAACAGACCATTAAGCCTATTTCTGCAGATAAATGGGTAGATTTTCTTAAGACCCAATTTGACGAACCCTCCACGGCTATGTGGACGTTTGGGGGGAGGTCACTGTCCTCTGAAAATCAGCTCTGTGTAAATATATAAAACAATTGGTAAATTAAAGGGATGGAGAGCTCCTTGGCCAAATGGTTTGTCAAACACAGTGTTAAAGGGAAACCTGGCAGCTTGGTCGAAGATCCTTGAAACGTTATTTGATAGAGTCTGTAGAGATGGGACGGTGCCTGGTACATGGCAGTAGACAATATATCTCCCCGTCAACAAGAAAGTGGACAGAGAGAGGTCAGAAAATAATAGGCTTTTCTCTCTCCTGATGTGACAGGGAAATTGTTTGCCAGCTTTGTCATGTCCGCCATGCAAATTGGGTCACAAGCTATAATCTCTTGCATCCAAAGCAGACTGGTTTTACACCAGGGTCTATCACCTGCCCATAATATCGGGACCATTGATAAGATGATACAGGAGGCCACTGTGAGGTGATGCCTGGTGCTTTACCTCATTTTTGTAGGCTTCAGCGCAGCCATTGACACAGTTAATGGGGCATTCTGTGGCACAAATTGACAACCTTGGGATGCGCTGAATGTATTCTGTCCATTCTTATCACACTACACACCAACACAAAACCGCAGGTACGTCTAGATGCCGCTGGTTCACTATCACCTAGGGTGGATATCAATAGGGGGGAAAAACAGGGTTGTAACCTGGAACCCCTGTTGTTTAGTAGATAGCTTAAACAAGCATGTATAGGGGGTCCTCTTTTTTATAGGGGGCCAAGCTGGGAGAGGACAAAAAATGTAAGTACAAGGCAGAGACCCAGTTGGCTACCCTTGGATGTGAAAATAGTCTGGGACTTGTAATCAAACCAGTAATGTAGAAGAAACCATCTTTCTAAACACATATCAAAGACGGTAGAAACCGGAAATATAGAAAAATACAATTTATTAAGAAGCAAAGTAAAAAGCCACCAAAGAATGGTCTTCAAAAAAGGATCAATCGGAGAAAATCAAACAAATATTTCATGTGTAATCAAATATACAGGGGACACATCCATTATTTTCATTTTTGTACAGTTGATCATATCATACAGTACTGTTCATAGTTAGTGGATGACACAATCCAATTCTTGTCATATCCCACATCTACAAAAGTGTCGACAGGTTTTAGACTGTTTCCAGCCTTGCTACTTGGTTGTGGAAAAGCCTTCAAATCGTTAAATCTTTAGATAGAGCTTGGTGCAAGGCTTTCTTCAGGACACACACAGGCCCCAATGTTGGGGCAATATTCAATCTTGATTTTCATCAGACCGCATCTATTTCTCTACAACAAAGTACATAAAAAATATACATAAAAGAAACTATTAATATCCACTATATTTCCAGTCAAATACTTATTTCAAACAATATCTATTCACATTACGAGTTCACAAATTCACCCAACATGTCATTTGATTGTGCATCCTTATTACTTTCTTGGTTTTATCATTGTTTTCCAAAGGACTTTATTTCTAGCATCTCTTTTTGCTATTTGCTAGTTAATTCATTCAATATGGTTCGTTATTACACAAGAATTTACTTATTTTGTTTTGTTTTGCCATATATAAAGCATACATGAGAAAGAAAACACATGTATACCAGAATAAGGTCAAATTACCGTCAGAAAACGCCGGTTTTTCGTGGGAGCTTTGAAGTTCTATTCTGTAACCCAGTCTCGTTTTGTTTTTCTTTTTCAGTATCGTAATTGTCATACAGCGTCTATATGTGAAAAGTGTATTCATTTAGGGTTCCCATCATGTCTTTGTTGTTTATAGTTTTTAGTAAGGAGGGGTATTGGTCCTACCTCTGTTCTTATTTGCTTTTTCCATCTTCTAGCTCATGCAACAACTGCCGTGGCGAGCGGATGGCGTAAATGAAGGAACCTGGTACTATTCGCGTCTGTCAGTTAAGCTACAATAGAGACACGAAAGGAGCAAACATGCCTTCTGTTAGGGCTGACTTTTCACGTGTAATCGGTGGCATATGGAGTGGCTCGCATACATACACTTACTTATGAGATAGCTGGTGTTCTGCAGTTATTTCAAAAGGAGTCTGTGGCGTGGTGATCATTACAACATACTGCTGGCCATGTGATCTATTTATAGCATGAGTGTCATTGACGGCGTCATGCTTCACGGTCGCCATCTTGACACGGGAACGTCTCAAGTGTGTTTATCGGTTGTAAACAAAAGCAGAGGAGTTTGGCCATATTTGCATAAATAACTATCTATGCATAAACAGATTCCACTCAATGTATAGATTTAGACCATGATTGACAGAGTCTAATTTGTAAATCCACTTTTGTTCCAGTTTACAGAGTTTCAGATCTCGGTCTCCACCATTTGGATGTGCATTTATAGTTTGCAAGATACACCAAAAAATATCTTTGTGTGTATGCTTAGCTTTTTTAAAATGTTCAACCAAAGGTTTGTCTTGGATTTCATTTTTAACACATGATCTATGTTCTCCAATTCTTTGTCTTATGGGTCTTTTTGTTTTTCCAATGTACACAAGGTTACATGGACATTTTATACAATAGATGGCCCATTTAGTTCCACAGTTCGTGAAAGAATTTAGATGCCATTTGTTTCCATATAGATCAATCGTTTTTAGATTCTGTGTTAGTTCACAAACCGAACAGGTGCCATATTTATAGTGACCCGTTACTGGGGGTAAGTTCCACAGTGTACGTTGAGTTTCAACATTATTCTTGGGTATCGGGTAGGTGTGGACAATCACTGCCTTCTCGACTAGGCTTTGATCCTGATTGATCGAGAATCGGTCAGACTAGAGAGGCTTTGCTTCGCATCTCTTAGACACATTTATCAATTGCTTGACATGTAACTATTCCGAATGGTAGAATCACATAAACCATTATCATGTGCTAGACATGTTTCAGTCCTCTATAACTACTTATAGAGGACTGAAATATATTTTATATACAGTATTTTTAGAAAATGGTAAACTTTTTATAACTTGTATTTTTATGACTTAATACATTACGAATTGATTAATTCTTTGACCAGTTATGTGTTTAATGTTGATAACTGTTGATTAGAGCTTTCTATCTCCTGTTTAAACCAAGTTCTCCAAGTTGCAACCAGACTTTTGACACCTCTCCATGTACCTCATTAGTGCTCTCCCACATGTAAATACTCACATAGCATTGTTTTCATGCTGCAGTCTACTGGGCCAGTTGTCAGGCAGTAGCTGCCTAGTGGATCTGAATGGTCAAAGAGTGCAAAAGACCCTGATCCCTTTTCCTATGCCTTCGGTTCTTGGGGCCCAGGAAGCGTGCTCTGAGACAGCGTGCGCCTGGCGAATTAACAATGCATACATGGATAAATAAATGAGAATGCAGCTGTCACGGGTACTATGGCGAAAGCCAGTTCCACTAAAAGAAGTTGCAGCAAAAAAAGTGGGCATGGAGTAAAAAAGGTCGCTCTTCACAAATGTCCAAAATGTGTTGCACATTATGAACAATCACTTAACTACTGCTGATAAGGGACAGTTAAAATCAACCCCATCAATGTCTTCTAAGTGCTGTGCCTTTTCATTCAAAACATCTATCCCATCTTTCCCTCTCCTAGAGTACTCCAAAATTGTTTTCCTCACTAAAGGATGATTTTTTAACAGTTAATTTCAGTATTTAATCACACACATTGGTTTCTGGCTCTACTCCAAATACCCTCTGAAAGGTTTCAGGAGCCAGGATCTCTGCACCTTTTACACGCCCCTACCTCTGCTACTCACTGTGTCGGTTTACCCCTCAGAGGGGTTTACTAGCAGCACCCCTCTGCAGAGATGTTCAACTCCCTAGAAGATGGCTGCCTCGTGCCAAGATTTCTGATCAGCGGGCTTCAGGCTCTGCTCCAAAGGGCTTTGTCAAGCACTGGCCCATGCCAGGTCAACCACAACCCCCATACTGGATTGGTACATTCCCTGACAGACACAGTTTGGGTTTCACTTCATGGTAATGACCTGCAAGCACTGAAGCATTCACACCTGCTGTTTCTGCTCTATATCGAGTTACTCTTTCCACAGTCATCTGGGTCCCTTCCTGTGTCGCCGCCGGTGTCTGCTGCCCTCTTTTCTGCTTTAACCTTGCTCTGGCAGTGCCTCTCCTCCACATCTATGCCACATAAAAGAATCAGACTGCTCATGTCAAATGATCCCACCACCTCCTTTCGCAGCTAGAGAACTGCATTCAGTTCTAAATGTTTTATTTGAATGCAAATAGTTTTTTGATGCATCAATGTCCTCATGCTAAATAACAGCAGGCTTTTTATTCCATGTTGTAATGGCATTTAGGAGACTCCGGTTCCCAGTAACCACTCCAGGTAGATTGTGTTTTTTCAAAACCCCTCCCAGAAGGACATAATATCGTTATAGACCACCCTCTTGGGCTGTACATGGAGTTCTGAGGCCTGAGGACCTGGTTAAAGGCCTTTGCTGCGCTCAGGCCTTTTTACTCTTTCTTCAGGGCCCATACTTCCCGGTATGGCCCTCGGGCTACGTCTATAAAACAGAACTATAACAAAAAAATGAACATATCAAATCTGTTAAGAGTGGCGAAAACATACTGGAAGCTTCATAACACATTATTTATTCCAAATGGCTATGGTAGAACAGGGGAGGGAAAAACGGATTCGGGTGACGGGGACAGAGTTTAAGAGGAGCAGAATCGCAAGCAACATCGATCTTAAATTTCTGTAGCACCAAGGAAAGCCCAAAGGTAAATTCAAAGTGCAAAATGGGAATAGATTGCAGGTAGGAGTTGGAGTGTCCACCTAAGTGCATTAATCCTTGCCAGAATATTGAGAAAGAGTGCTTACAGATGTTACATGATAATGAATGTAGAAAGCAGATTATAACTGTTAGTCCTGGCCATCACAAGGTTGGTTTTCAGTAAACATGACATATATTTTATTAGTACCCGGCGAGAGTCAAGCAGAATGCAACACGCATTCTGATTGGCTCTCGCCGGCTCCTTACACGGCCGAGAATCGAACGATTCTCAGCCGGGATTCCAGCTGCCTTGTCCTTGGCGGGGGGCATGGCATCCCCTCATCCAATGAGGAGGCTGAAAGCGGGGCCATCCCAGCTCCGAGCCTCCCCATGGCTGAGAGGCTGCCTTCGGCCACCGCGGGGGACTCGGATAAGGCTTTTTTTCAAAATAAATTCCCTTTCCTCCCTCCTCCCTCCACCACTACTTACCTTCTTGTTCCTGCGTCCCTAGTAGGGGACGAGGGAAGCCTCCAGCCGTGTGGAGACTCGGAGCGGGGACATCCCCGCTCCGCGTCGCCACACGGCTGGAGGCTTCCCTCGTCGCTCGCCAGGGACGCATGTACGCTTTTTCTTTTTTTTTTTACTTTTAATAAATTCCTGTCCCACTCCGGCCCTCCCAACCCCACTTACCTTCTTTTAAATCCTTTTTCAGGAGCGGAACACTTGTCTTTCCAGTGTGTCTGCTCCCAATGGCCGCCATGGAAAGGGAAAACGGACTCCGTTTTCCCTTTCCATGGTGGCCATTTTCTTGGTCGTTTCTTGCTTTAATGCGGGCCGGGGTACTTATAGCAATATGACCCTTAGGCCCTTCGCTCAGGCCTATATCTATGGGCCCGGGGCATTACCAGAGTCGGTAATGCCCCCCCGCTCGGGTCATATTACTTAAGTAAAACCCTGAGAAAAAGTGAATGATTGGTGACAGTTAAACGTGTCAGGACATGCAGTATCAGTCTTATTTGCTAATAGCGGTGCTTGAAGTTCACAAAATGTGCTCCACGGGTAAGAGCTTTCCTGGGTGGTTTAAACTAGCCCCACATGGATTTCCTGTTGGTACAACCCAGCTGCAGATCTCACAGCACGGGTTCAGCCTCTCCTTCCCATTGCTAGATCTGAGCCTTGCAAGGGAAGTTAACCAGTCAATCAGAGGCCTGGGCAATTCTAAAACAGGGTTGAGGGCCAATAAAATGCCAAGTTTGCTTCCTGCTTCATTTGTGGGTTGTTTTGGTTGTTGAGTTCAGAGTGGACATGCCAGACCAGCCTCACACATTGCAAGTTGAATATTTTGGCATATCTTAGTTGTTAGTGGTGTTTTGTTTCCTTTTTGATCCCTGTGTTATCCCATTGACTCTGTTCTTTGGACTCCCTCTCTAATCTCCAATTCTATTCTTTCTGCCTTTTAAAATAATTTACAACAACCAAAACAATTTCCTAACACCTTGCTATGCCTGTGTTTGTAGAGAGACCATTGTGTGGGGTCCAGAGATGTCTTCCTGCGCTGTGCTTTGTCACTTTCCCTACTGTTTGCGTGTTTCAAGAGAATGTACTGATTGTGTGAGCCTTACGAGGATTCCTTTGTTTGACATAGTCAGTTATTTTGTGTTTTGCAGATTGACATGTTAGGCACATCAGGCTCCCTGCGCCCGTTTGTGTTTTTCACCCCTCCTTAGGTAACATGCCCTTTTATTTGGAGAGAGTGATGGGGGGGTTGGGGTGCTGGACTATTCATCAACCTCTGCAAGGTTGAGGGGCTAAGTGAGCAGGGGGGAGACAGAGACAATGAGAAGAGGTAAAAAGAGTTGAGATGAAGCTGACACTTGGTTGTCACACTATTAGTTTGCCAAGAATTACTGCCTGAACTCCTTGGCTATGGAAGATGAACGTTTGGCAGGGTTGATCTTGTAGCTGGTCCTTGTCTGAGGATTGGTCTCTTGCTCACCTATTGTCTGCCGTCCTGTCTTTGGTGCTGCTTTAAGAGTCTTTAAAAGAGAGGAATCTTTGGTAGGAGGTTATCCATTAGAATAAGTAGAATTATTAGAATAACAAATAGAATAACATGGGAGGTTCTGACTTCTACCTGTTGTCAAATATTACAAAATGAAGCTTGTCCCAAAATTGACTTTTGGACTGGAAACAGTGATATCTTTGAACAGAAAGGTCATGAATAGTCTAGAGGCAAATTTGTGGAGGAAAGTGATCTCCCAAACTGTGTAGCCTGTATGGCCCTCCACTATGAACTAGGTCTTTCATCCCAGAAAGTGAGGGTGAAATTGAGTACATTGTTATCGTAGAAGAAAGTGATCTGTACCCCACCTGAATATTAGGGATTCCCTATTGATTGAGTGGTGTGAGAGTTTGGTAACCTGGGATATGAAGATGAGGCGGGATGCACACATCAACCCCATGATTGAAACCCCTGAGGGGGTAAAAAAAAAACGACTCTGGTATTATGATTGGATTAACACCTGTACTAACTTGGGGCGACTCATATCATATCCGGACCTCGCAAGTGAGCAGAAGAAACAGAGCATTTTACAAAAGTATTTGACCAAATTCCCAAAGCTAGATTAATAGCACTGTTTCTTGAGACTCTGCTTAAGCCTCATTCTGATGGGAGAAATATGTGATATTAGAGATGCTAGCACCTACCCCAATACGGTTTGCTGTTTTTGTAAAGTATATTGTATACAGAGACGCTAAGACACTTACTGTGTGGGAGCAGCCAGAGGATAGGAGACTAGTCTTTGGGGAGCGTCTAGGTGATGTGTGAATAGAAGAAGACGTGTTTTGGCAACACTGTTATGAAGGAAGACAGGTAAAAGTGGTTTTAAGAATTTTAATATTCTTTAAATGTCTGGGATTTGTGGAATGGTAGTTTTATAAATGTGAAAACTATGAGGATGAATTGCATTTGCTGTTTGTTTTAATATTGAAGACATTGTAGTTATTAAATGTAAATGGGATTTTTTTTCTTCTTTAAAACGTTTTGTAATAGTATGTTTTGTGATTGTATTACGTTCATGCAAATTTGTGAAAGGCTTAAACCATGACAAAATAAAAAATAAAATAACAAATATTATCTTTGGCAATGATCTTTCCTATGGATGCATTATTTTTCTCTTTGGTTCCCATTGCTCTTCCACCTCCCATCATTGGGTTGATGTACTGTCAGTACTTCATGCTCTATGATTTCCTTCTGCTGCATTTCTACCCCTTCTTTCTTCCTAGGAAATTGGGTGGAACCTGAAGATTTGAATATCTTTTTTATATTTTTTTAATTGCAATTTGGTTCCATATTAAACCTTTCACATGAGAAAAAAATGCAGCATTTAATTAATTACACTCATGCATAAAACATTATAATCAATAAGCTATTACACTTAAAACACTCTATAAATATGGATTTAAATATACGTATAACAAATTCATACATCAAATAGATCTAAAAAGGGAATTACACATCATTTACTACTTCACATTGCATACAAATAGTTAATTTACTTAAAACATATATTTAAAACATTTTATTCAACTAGGCTTAAAAGCTACTATGTTAGTGCAATTATATGACATACTAAATTAAAAACGGCATCTATAAAATTCATTAATGCAATTGTAAGTGCTAACGAGTCACCCCTCATCATCCATCTCCAGAAATTGTCAGAGAATATGCAAATCGATGTATGTACAAATCTCTCAAAATACTGGAAGCACAAACCCTTTAGAGCATTACAATATAAAACCCAATGTTTTACAGTTTCTGTAACCTGAGTCTGGCACAATCTACATGTCCTCTGCTCATAGGGGAGACCAATTCGAGGGCCTAAGACTTCAAGCGAGAGAAGACAGTTTAGTCTGAATCTTAAAAAAAACATTCTGAATTTTGTTGACAGAGATTTAATCAGACATTGTAACGCTCACCTGGTTCCCACGGAGGCGCAGATCCTGGCTGGACAGTTACCGTGTCTTCAATTGAGAAGCGCAGGACTCGGATGGTTCTCTGGACTGGACCTCCTCTTATGGAATGTCTGACTTGTAGAGTAAGGTGTCTGCAGGCGGAAGAAAAAGGGATTAATGGCTGGTTGTTGGTTGGGCTTCTCCTCCTTATTCGTTTTTTCCCTGAGGCCGCCCAAAGTCTGAATGAGCTCTCACCTTAGATATGTAAATGCTGGGCTCTCCATCCTGCGACTGATGCAGGGGCGCTGGGTTCCAGTTACTTCACTGGGATTGCTTTAAGTCTCTTGTAGCCTCAGAGGGTTTAAAGCTGCTGAAGAAGCGATGCCGTCGTTTTCTGCACGAGCGGATGCTGGTCGGTTTGTAAAGTTCGAGAGCACCTTTTAATGAAGTCTTTGCCTTTGTTTCTTAGGTGCCGAAATGCTATATGCTGAGCATATGGATGCACGTAAGTATGAAGGTCCGTGCACGTGGAGGAGCACGCAAGTAATATGCTTGCTGACAGGTTTATTCGCACCTCTTAATGTCTTTTTCTTGATTTGCAGGTGCGGAGATGCAGCAGAAGAGGAGATGGCGAGGAGCGCACAGCTCCGGTAAGTGAAAATATAATTGTGTCCAATTTCCCCTTTTTTTGAACTAACCGGAGTTCTTTGTCTTGCAGGTAGAGGCCGCGGGATTCGGGAGATGCCGTGGATTCAGGTAAGTAAGCATGGCTGCTAAAACATTGCCTTTTGCTAACCTGATGTTCCTTTGCTGACAGGTGCGGCCGGAGACTGGATGCCTGGATGGTAAGTGAAGATCTGACTTCTTTTCACAGGCTGGAGCAGAAGATATCACTAGAAGACTGGAGCTGACTCGGTGAGCGTCCTGCTGCAGATGCAGAATAACGCGAAGCACATTCTTCCAATCGGGTGTGGTTTAAATAGTGTTGAGGTGATTAGGTGTCTTCCTCCTCAGCCTCGCCCAAGAGAAAAAGAGTTCCTGTGTTCCAGAGTCAAGGAGTGATGCCAGCCCCACCCAGGTAAGAAAGTAGTTCCAGATTGGAAAAATAGTCCCACCCAGCAGAAGGCTGGAGCTTCATTTTGCCAGGACTTGTGAAGGTGAGTATGCAGCATGGTCTGCTACAGGTAAATCCACCCAAGCACCTTTACCCAAAGCATGAGCCCGGCACCTCTGGTGCCGGGACCAGTGATTCTTATGAGCCTGGCGCCAACGGCGCCAGGACATGGTCCAGAGGGCCCCGATAGGGGTCGGTTGGGACCAGGGGCGGGGGTTGTGAGTCTGCTTCCGGGGATGTTGGGCTTGTCCTGACTCCTTGGAAACAGTGCTCATGACAGACATTGGGTTCGTACTGGCTTGCTGAGTTCTCCACATACTCCTTATACAATTTTTTATTTTGTAATTCTATCCCAAAACTCTAATCCCATTCGCTTAGCTTTTTCCTATAGAACAAAAATCCTGCCTCCACACTTACCGAAGCTTCCTTTAATAAATCTTCACATGTAATCCCACAATCTTCTACATATCCATCTCCTCTGTCATGAAAAATCCCTCCCAACATATCTCCATTTTAATTTTAATGTATAGACTCTTACATTTATACACGTGCTACCATGACGGTAATCCTAATTCCCACTGTATAACTGGCAGGGGCACAAAGTTTGATAGGCCAAGCACAGGCCGCACTCATTCATCTCTAACCACCTCGTAATTGCAGGAGATAGAAACTGAAGTCTATACATTATTTTAGAGACAACTTTCTGTTTATAAAAATGTTGTAGAGGCAACATAGAAAAGCAACAGAATCTCATGATAATCAGTTTCATTTGTATTACCAAGGCTTCTAATTTCACAATCACCATTTCTTTTAGAGCGGAAATACCATATTTTGTAGCAAATATATAGCCAAGATAAACTACAGCTTCTGCCTCCGGTATTCTCAAACTGTCTATACTCCATGTAAAATTAGCACTTTTGTATTTTTTTGTTTTTAATATACACTAATATACATGACCTACATTGGTTACCATCTAGGCAATTCTCTTTAACTCTGTGAACTGATTGGCGTGTGCTCAAAAAGAATGATATTATCTGCATATAGTAGCCAACCAAGTGACAGAGACCCTAGGCACAGGGAGAAAGTATTACGTGTATCCAGATTCTTCGCAATATAAGAGATATACAAATTGAATTGGGTGGGGCAAACACACAAACTTGTCTCACCCCCACCTTAATCTCAATTTCCTTTGTAACAGCTCCTGCGGCATTTAGTTCGATTCTGTTGGTATAGCAGTCTAATCAATCCTAAAAGACCTTCAGGAATATCCCAGAGTTTAAGTTTCTGCCACAGTCGCTGGCAATCAACGTTATCAAAGGCTACAGACATATTGTGGGAAAGCCACGTACAGCAGCCTGTTTTTAATAGCACAGACATTTTCATTAAGTAAGGTAAATATCAGTCCTTTCAGTTAAGTGCCACATCCTTTTCTAAAACCTGTTTGCCTCACATCAATAATATTCTATCTTTAAGCCCATTCCGTAAGATCTTTTAAAATAAGAGACGTAAAGTTCTCACTCATTGTATCAATAATGGTTATAGGGTGATAGCTAGAGGGACCTTTCTTGTAAATTGGCAGTACTATAGCCGACTACCAAGCCACTGGAATTTTTGTGAATTTAGGTATTTCTACAAAAAGGGAATATAAAATCTCAGCTCATAATTTAGGATTATTCTTCAGCACTAAATTGGATATACCATCCGGGTCACAGGCTCTTGAATTGTTCCGTTTCATTATTTGATCTTTAATATCTTGTCGATCCCATTGAATCGTCCACTTCTGTCCAGCGTCTTCAATCCTATCTGGCGCAGAGGCAGCACGAACACCTGCCTCCCCGTAAGGTCTTGGCACCTGGACCCAATTAGAAACACAGGCCACTGCGGCCCGCCGGGGAAAGAGGGTTAGGATCCGTACAGTGGATGGGTAGAGGGTTGTAGGATCACCGGGAAAAGGTTTAGGGAGAGGTTATGGATGCATATGGGGATATTGGGAAAGATGCTCCTCAGCTCCTGCCACCATCTCCACTGGCAGTTCTTGTGGTGTGTTCACCGCCCACTCATACCATTCACAGCAGCCACACCTTTGCCCAGTAGTTGGAAGCCTTTTTGGTGGAGCTTGAAACCACACCTTAGGAGCTTTTGCTTGGAGCTCTAACCACCAAGTGCTTCACCAGGGTAGGGTTTAGTATGAGCCTTACTCCCCACTGCATTCCTTCATGCAGTTACAGAAGGCGCATGCTAAAGTGCACGATTGTACAATATTAGTATCATTACATAGCACCTTGTGTCATTACATAGCACCTTGTAGCAAGACAATGTACACTTAGATAAAGAACCAGAATTACACTTAGCTGCGGATCGTATTCGTGTTCTCCTTAGCACGGCTCAGGAAGTCCACGAATGTTCTGTAGCGAATTCTGCTGGAAAATATCAAAGAACAATAGGCGTGTGCTGGGCCAAACATGTTCTTATACTACACTTGTACCCCAAACAATGGGAAATGGGGACCCGCTGACGTGCTCGAGTCGGGTTGTCTTCACCCGAGGCTCCGCACGCGTGCCTCCTGCCCTGCCCTGTTGGAGGGTCGGAAATATTTAGTTTCGGGTTTCCTCACCCGGAACGTAGCCTGGACCTCCTAGTGCTCAGTCAGTCCCCCCTAATATGCACTCTGCATGCGGGTTAATGTACTGTCATACGTTGCGGTCTACACCGCCCAAATACTATGTTTGCATGCATCGCGACTTCAGCCGCTTCGTTAGTCTTTCTCTCTGCACACTGTACAATCTAGAGCACTTATCTGAAAGCTGACGCAGGGCCTGTGAAGGTTTCAGGCGGGCGGATTGCCCCGTGTAGGCTTGCCCGGGACGGAGCTCTGGGAAACACGCCCGTTGTCCTCTGCAGCCAGAATAGCAAGCAGGGAAGCGTGGGCGTGGCTTGCACATGCGCTGTTTTTTGGGCGCAGCTCGCGTGTGAGTCTTTTCCTCCCAGCAGGCTTGTGAAGCACACGGCCTGCTGGGAAATGTAGTTTCTTGACGGTTCTTAAGCCCTGCATGCTCTGCCTGCAATATGGATGAAAAGTCCTCCTTATGTACTGTACATAGGGTTGTGACAAAGGTTTCGCAGGGTTTTGGTGACTGTGGGACACTAGTTTTCCACATAAAGTGCTGCCAATTTGCCCAGCCCTGACAGTACTCCCCCTCTCTCACGCCCGGGTTTAGAAGGGTACATACGATGAAATTGACAGAGGAGCCAAGGAGCACGTAGGTGGGATGCAGGTTCCCAGGATTGTTCCTCTGTGCCATAACCTTTCCAATCTATCAGGTACCAAAGCTTATTGTGTTTTACACGTGAGTCCAGAATCGTCTCAACCTCATACTCTGGGTTGCCTTCAACCATTAGAGGTGGGGGTTTTCTGGGTTTCAGGGACGAGGGGGCTGCTTTTAGTAGGGATACATGAAATACAGGATGTATACGCATATGTTTTGATAGTGTTAAACGTACTGCCACTGGACTCGTTATTTTTTCAATTGGATATGGGCCAATGAACCTTGGTTGGAGTTTTTTGGGGCATTGGAGGTGTAGATTTCGGGAGGATAGGCAGACTATGTCCCCTATGTGGTATGATGGGCTCGGTCTGTGCTTTTTGTCTGCATATTTCTTATAACTTTGTTTTGCTGAAGAAAGGTTGTTTTGTATGACTTGCCAACTACTGATGAGTTGTTTCCTTGGTTCTTCTACAGCTGGCGCCATTGGGGCTAGTTCAGGTACAGGTTGAAATCTTGGGTGAAATCCGTATGTACCATAAAATGGGGTTACCTTGGTTGATGCGTGAACTGCATTATTATAGGCAAATTCGTCTAGCCAAATTACTTCGGCCCAAGATTTTCCTTGACTGTGTATCATGCATCGTAAGTACTTCTCCAATGTTTGATTCGGGCGCTCGGTTTGACCATCCGTTTCGGGATGATAACTCGTAGCCAGACGCATTTCAATTCCTACTGCTTTACAGAAGGCATCCCAGAAGTGGGAGGTGAATTGTGGGCCCCTATCCCATATTATTCCTTGAGGTATACCATGAAGTCGTACTATATTTTTCAAAAACATCTCGGTGAGGCTGCTAGCAGAGGGCGTGCCTTTACATGGTATAAAGTGTCCCATGTTAGTTAAGTAGTATATGACCACCAGAGTTGACGTGAAACCTACACTCTTAGGAAGTTCAATGATGAGGACCAATGAAATTGTGTGCCACGGTCTCGGTGGTGTTGGTAAGGGTTGCAAGCCTGCGGGTCGTCAGTGATCAGCTTTATTACATAGACAATTCTCACATTGATGTAAGTATGCTCGAACATCTCGGGTCATGTGAGGCCACCAGAAATGTCTGTGAAGCAATTCAAGTGTTTTAGTTGCTCCAGGATGCCCCACAAAAGGCGAATCATGACACCACCGAAGAGCCTTTTTTCGTAATTGGGTGGTTTGTAGATAAACACAATCTTTGTAGAATGGTAGTCCTTCTTTTACAGTTTGGTCTGTACTTTATGTTCTCCATTGTGCTAGTTCTTGCACGGTCATAGCCTCTCGGATGTCTTGGAACATATCATCCACTACAATACTTCCTATTATCCATGCTGGGTCTACAATGGGTTTTGTTTCTATTGGATTTTCAGCCGGAGTCAGTGATGAATCTGGATACCTGGACATGATGTCTGCTTTTTTATTGTCCGCACCAGGCCGATATGTAACTACGAAGTCGAATTCGGCGAAGTACATCACCCATCTCAATTGCCGTGGGCTTAACGCTCTGGCCGACTTTAGAAATTGTAAATTTTGGTGATCAGTGTAGATGGTGATGGTATGCCTAGCCCCCATTAGGTAGTGTCTCCATTCACTGAACGCGGTCTTGATTGCCAATAATTCTCAGTCGGCAATTATGTAATTTTGTTCCGCTGGTAGTAGGGTTGTTGAGTAATAAGCTGCAGGATGTAGTTGGCCATGATCGTCACGCTCGACAGAACTGCCCCAATAGCATAACTCGATGCATCAGTCTCTACGATGAAGGGTTTAGCAGGATCAGGGTGCAAAAGCACTGGGCCGGTGGTAAAAGCCTTTTTAAGTGCTTGGAAACTTTTTTCAGCTGCTGAGTCCCAGTGGAATACCAATCCTTTCTTGAGAAGGCGAGTGATGAGATACACCATTTGAGCAAAACCATCTATAAAACACCTGTAAAAATTGGCATATCCTAACACGGTTTGGATTTCCTTGACCGAGGTGGGGGATGGCCAATCTATTATGGCCTGTACCTTCCGCTTGTCCATGGTGACTCCTTGAGGGGATAGAATAAATCCTTGGAATTCTACAGTTGACTTATGAAACTCACATTTCTCAAGCTTTGCATATAGTTTCTCTTAGTCTTTGCAAAACCGCTCGTACATGCTTTCGATGCTCCTCCATAGTTTGCAAATATATCGATATATCGTAGATATATACAACTGTGAAAGCATCCAGGTACCCTCGCAGGACCTCGTCCAGGAAGTGTTGGAACACCGCTGGGGCATTGCAAAGTCCAAACGGCATTACTTGGTACTCATACAGACCAAATTTGGTCCGAAATGCGGTCTTCCATTCGTCTCCTTCTCTTACGCGGACTAGATGGTATGCTCCATGTAAGTCCATTTTCGTATACACCGTGGATCCTCTCACTTGATCCAACAATACCGGTATCAAAGGTAACGTGTAATGATTCTTGATAGTTATCCGGTTTATTGCTCTGTAGTCTATACAAGTGCGTAAATCTCCTGTCTTTGTAGGGACGAAGAATAACGGAGAAGAGACCGGCGAAGTTGAATGCCTAATAAATCTGTTTTTCAGATTGGTGTCAATGTAGGTCCTGAGATGTTTGTTTTCTGCCTCCGTGAGAGCGTAGATTCTACTACATGGTAGCGCGGCTTCTTCTTCCAAATCGATGCGGCAGTCGAAAGATCTATGTGGTGGTACAGTTTCTGCCGCAGCTTTACAGAAGACATCCCTGAACTCGGTGTACTCTTCGGGTAGTGCCATGTCTGTACCCCCAATACCCTGTGTGATACATGGTTTCAAACAGTGTTCTTCGCAATAGCCTGATGAGAATTGAACTAAACCTGAAGCCCAGTTTATTCTGGGATTATGTGTGCGCAACCAAGGCAGGCCTAAAATGAATCCAAAATGCGGGGCTGCTATGACATCAAACCGTAAATGCTCTTGATGCTGATTCCCGCAGGTCAACCATAGGTCTTGTGTCTGTTGCGTGATGGGTCATGAAGACAACGGAGCTCCGTCTACTGCCTTTACTTCTTCTTCTGGCCTCTTCTTAACTAGTGGGAGTCCTAGTCTCTGTGCTAATTGTGTATCAACAAAGTTTCCCGTAGCACCTGAATCGACCATGAGCATTACTGGGACCTGTTCGTCCTGCCAATGCAACTGTCCCTTCAACAGTACATGCGTTGCTTGTCCATGAAATGTGTTAGCCAAGCTCTTTGGGGTGTCTTCTACTAAGGTCGCCTGGACCACCCTCACTGGCGAGCGGTGGCGTTTCCCCGTTGACTTCCTTTTGGCTTTGTGGAACACTCTCTCACGAAATGCCCTGCTTTACCGCAGTATAAGCAGAGTTTTTCTCGTCTTCTCTTGTCCTTCTCCTCCTTGGACAGTGGTCCCTGTATCGTTCCAATTTGCATAGGTTCTTCAGAGCCCTCACTCCTTTCGGAGGGCTTACTGGGTTTATGCTGATCTAAATGTACCATTGGTTTGGCATCCCACCTTCTTCTGTCCTGACGTCGGTCGCTTTGGCGCTAGTCCAAACGCAATGCTAAATCGATCATACCAGAGCAATCGTTTGGCTGTGGATCTGATTGCGCAATCAACTCCTTTAGGTCTTCGCGCAGGCCTTGATAGAAAAGCGCCATTCTTTTATCCTGAGGCCAGTCCGATTCTACGGCCAATCTATTGAAAGAGGTCACAGTGTTAAAAAATCCCTGTCTCTCTGAAGAGAGGTTGAACGCTGATAAAATATCCAAACAAACTCTTCTAAAAAGTCGTCCCAAGAATATAAAAGAGCACCATCCTTGCGAACCAAGGGCGTAGCCCATGAAGCTGCATCCCCACTTAGATACGATATTACAAAGGCAGTGCGAGCCTGCGCAGTCCGGAACACAGTGGGTTTCGTTAGAAAATGCAGCTGGCATTGCATGATGAATTGGTTGTACCTTTGAGGGTCACCCTGGTACCGCTCAGGGGCAGCCAAAGGAAGTTGGGGTTCACTGGACACTTGTACCTGGACAGGAGTCGGAGGTTCGCGGGGTAATGGGGTTGCCTGGGCTTGACACTGGACAGTTAGGGCCTGGACCTGCCCTGCTAGAGTTAAATAATCTTGCCTGGTTGCTGCAAGCTCTTGTTTGAGCTCCTGTAATAAACCTACCACCTCTGCCATGGTTGGTCATGCTACCCGGGCGCCTAAATATACGTGGGCTTTCTATTCTGTCGGGCGTCTTTAATCCTATCTGGCACAGACGCAGCATGAACACCTGCCTCCCCGTAAGGTCTTTGCACCTGGACCCAATTGGAAACACAGGCCACTGCGACCCGCCGGGGAAAGAGGGTTAGGGTCCGTAGAGTGGATGGGTAGAGGGTTGTAGGATCACCGGGAAAAGGTTTAGGGAGAGGTTATGGATGGGTATGGGGATATTGGGAAAGATGCTCCTCAGCTCCTGCCACCTTCTCCACTGGTAGTTCTTGTGGTGTGTTCACCGCCCACTCATACCGTTCACAGCAGCCACACCTTTGCCCAGTAGTTGGAAGCCTTTTTGGTGGAGCTTGAAACCACACCTTAGGAGCTTTTGCTTGGAGCTCTAACCACCAACTGCTTCACCAGGACAGTGTTTAGTATGAGCCTTACTCCCCACTGCATTCCTTCATGCAGTTACAGAAGGCGCATGCTAAAGTGCACGATTGTACAATATTAGTATCATTACATAGCACCTTGTGTCATTACATAGCACCTTGTAGCAAGACAATGTACACTTAGATAAAGAACCAGAATTACACTTAGCTGCGGATCGTATTCGTGTTCTCCTTAGCACGGCTCAGGAAGTCCACGAATGTTCTGTAGCGAATTCTGCTGGAAAATATCAAAGAACAATAGGCGTGTGCTGGGCCAAACATGTTCTTATACTACACTTGTACCCCAAACAATGGGAAATGGGGACCCGCTGACATGCTCGAGTCGGGTTGTCTTCACCCGAGGCTCCGCACGTGTGCCTCCTGCCCTGCCCCATTGGAGGATCAGAAATAGTTTGTTTTGGGTTTCCTCATCCGGAACATGGCCTGGGCATTCTAGCGCTCAGTCAGTCCCCCCTAATATGCACTCTGCATGCGGGTTAATGCACTGTCACACGTTGCGGTCTACACCGCCCAAATACTATGTCTGCATGCACTGCGACTTCAGCCGCTTCGTTAGTCTTTCTCTCCGCACACTGAACAATCTAGAGCACTTATCTGAAAGCTGACGCAGGGCCTGTGAAGGGGTTAAGGCGGGCGGATTGCCCCGTATAGGCTTGCCCTGGACAGAGCACTGGGAAAGATGTCCGTTGTCCTCTGCAGCCAGAATAGCAAGCGGGGAAGCGTGGGCGTGGCTTGTGCATGCGCTGTTTGTTGGGCGCGGCTCGCGTGTGAGTCTTTTCCTCCCGGCAGGCTTGTGAAGCACACGGCCGGCTGGGAAATGTAGGTTCTTGACGGTTCTTAAGCCCTGTATGCTCTGCCTGCTATATGGATGAAAAATCCTCCTTATGTACTGTAAAGGGGTTGTGACAAAGGTTTCACAGAGTTTTGGTGACTGTGGGACACTAGTTTTCCACATGAAGTGCTGCCAATTTGCCCAGCCCTGACAACTTCATTTCTTCCATACGGATGACTGGACTTTCCATTTTACATACAGCAAATATTTTAGAAAAATATGCAAGCTATCCCATTTGCATAGACTTTTGTTTTCCCATCGCCCCAGTCAAAGTCGTCCAAATGCGTCAGCTACGCTCCGGCTATTATGCTGTGTGCATTTTAGTAATCCCTCTTGATTTTGTTTAATACATTTCCCAATTTTATATTGCTTAAGCCAATTCTTATAAATCAACTTAATCCTCCGTACATTTGTTGTTATATCCGCTGAGCCTACTACTGTATTGTTCACTATCATTCAATTCCTTCTTCTTAATTCTTGCTTCTTTTCTCTTTATATATAATCAAACTCTTGTGTCTGGTCAGGTCAGTCACTCGTCCCTGCAGTTTCCCCACTAACCCTTCCAAACAGTTTGTGAATTTATCGAGGAGAAAACAATCTTTGGTTTGCTTTGGTTTCGATTTTTATGTATATAGCGCACAAAGTCTGAGGGCATCTAGACGCTTAGCTTATAAGAATGGTTACAATAAGTGCACTACAATGGTTACAGGTCAGGCATACATTAGGCTTGTTAGAACAGGAGAATACATACATGGAAAAGCTGGGCCTCTTGTACAAGGAGCTACATCAGGTACATATGAAGTCCAAATAGATAAGGCAGATATATACGAGGGAAAACGCGCTTCTTGTTGCGGGGAACTATATCAAGTACATATACGGACATAATAAGCATAGCGAATATATACATGGAAAAGTTTGCCTCTTGGTGCGGGGAACTACATCGGGTACATATGAGAACATAGTAAGCATAGCGGATATATACATGGAAAAGCTCCCCTCTTGGTGCAGGGAACTACATCAAGTACATATGAGGACAGGGCAGCTGGGGAACAGGTGTAAGTAGATCTAGGTCACCTGACCTAAGCCCTGCCCACCTGGTGCGTTCCTGCTTGCCGCTCTTTTCCCTACTTAAGGAGCCCTCCAGCCTCTTTTCCTTTGCAGCTGTGGAGCAGGTGTAAGTGGATCTAGGTCACCTGGCCTAAGCCCCGCCCACCTGGTGCCTTCCTGGTTGTCGCTCTTGTCCCTACTTAAGGAGCCCTCCAGCCTCTTTTCCTTTGCAGCTGGGAAGCAGGTGTAAGTGAATCTAGCTCACCTGGCCTAAGCACCACCCACCTTCTTAGCCCTGCCTCTTCCTTCCTGCTCTTAACACTTAGATCAAGGGCGTCTCTCGCCCGGGCATCCAAAGCGAAGGGCAGTCAAAGAAAAGGGCAATTCCTGTTCGGACCTGTTCGGATCAGGATGATACAGGACCCGAACCCCTGCTAAAACAGCAGGTAAGCATGCACCAACATGTGTTTACACCCTCTGTCCCCACAGATCATCCCCACCCTCTCTGGTCCCCCCGTGTTGTTCCTTCGTGTCACCCCCCCCTTCCCGCACACAGGAGTCTGTCCTGCTACATTCTGGTTTCACCATCCCTGTCTTGTGGCCAATGCTGTATTTTACTTTTATGGACTTCATTGATTCAAAGTGTGTTACCCTTTCTCAACTCTCATGCTTGACTTCCTTTGCATCTTGTACTCATAGTGACCCTGAATCATGCCATCTTCATCTTGTATCGTGGCTTGCAAAATTATTTGTTACTACTGACTTTTGCAATTGTATTCGCTCTCCCCTCTTGCTTCTCCACTCTTTTTGACTGCTTACTCTCTGTTATTTCCTCCCCTCTCCCTTTTCCTATCTCATCCCCTCCTAGCCTTACTTTCTTCTACGCTCTTACTCCATCAGAATTGTCCCTGGATCTAGTATGATAGCAACCTCGTCTGTGCCTCCCCCATCCTCTTACTGCCCCCTCTCCCTCCAGCACTATCTGAAACATTGTCAGGCCAAGTACAATAGTCGCTTGTTTGGTTCCTCTCCTCCCTTTCTGCACCTGTCCCCCTCACCTTTTGTTTTTCTCAGGCTCTACCAGAAATGTCGTCAGGCCTAGTACGTAGTCGCGTGTCTGTTTCCATTTCAATCCCACTCTCCCCCTCCCTTCCTTATCTATGACTTAGCTCTTGCACTATCTGAAATGTCGTCAGGCCGAGTACGATAGTTAATTTCACATCCTTACTGTTCATGGCCTGTAAGAATGTCATTGCATTTTCCCTTGTTCCCTCCCTTGCCTTGAAGCGCTTTGAAACACATTGTTTAAAGACGCTATATAAATAAACTATCATATCATATCATGGGAGTAGCGAATATATACATGGGAAAGCTCGCCTCTTGGTTCAGGGAACTATATCAAGTACATATGAGGACGTAATGAATACAAGGACGATATACATGGGAAAGTTTGCCTCTGGTACATGGAACTACATCAAGTACAGATGAGGACATAATAGGAGTAGCAAATATATATATGGGAAAGCTCACCTCTTGGCGCAGGGAACTACGTCAAATACATATGAGGACTTAATTATATCAGTAGGATATGATAGGTAAAGTAAGTATAATCATGGATAGAGCTTGCCTCTTATATCGGGGTACGTTAAAGGGCAAGTATATAAATAAGGGAAGTACATCACTTGTTTCATTGAAGTTTTGCCAGGTGTGCCAGCAGAAAATAACGTAGGAGGCGGTAGTGTGTATATATATGAGTAAGCAACGGAAACATAAAGGTCATGTTAAGCGCACATGTGAGCATAAGGAAGATGTGGGACAACAGAGTGTTAAAGTCATTACATGAAAACAGACTAATATAGTCACGACAGCGGTATGACGGTGGGGGCTGCATATGAGGAACAACAGGGTCAGATATTTAAGCAGCATGTACTATGGATTAAGTAGAACAAACTCAAGTACAAAGGCCTATAGACCTATATAGTGATTCCAACGGCAGTGTGACAATAGTAATGGCAGAAGTAGTTGGCTGGGGTTGCGAAAGTATAGAAGGTATGGGACTCACAAGTTAACCCATTGTGGTAAGAGCAGCTGGAGGAACGAGATCTATCAGCAGCGGCAGATTTCAAAACATTGGGAGTTGTTCGCAACAAGCACCTAAGACTGTGTGAGTAGATCAAGGATAGGACAGCGACCGCAAGTGAACACATCCTACCTGATGTAACATCAGGAATGCCTCCGAGACCATGTAGGCATGTTGGATCAAACATCAGGCGGTCATTTGCAGCTTTGGCAACTCCCGGGGAAGGACAGGGAAAAGACAGGGGTGGCTTTAAATGCGGGCCTCAGCAGAAGTAAAAGGCGGTGGCCATCTTCTTTAGAATTATTACAGTGATCGCGCCACCATTCTCTAAGCACATGATTACATTTGTCATAATTCTTCACTGTATTTTGTACCCTTTTTCCATACGTATGTACTATAAGACCATTACACCAAGTCATCCTTACAGGGTCATAGTTCGATGGAATGTTCAAGTTCACCACCAACTCTGCATGGTTACTCAGTAGAGTCTGACATATGTCAAAGGAATTCACAAAATGAACATAGATGTCCGACATGTACACAAAATCAATTGCAGCAGTGGAAAACAGACCAAACCAAGTGGGACCACATTCCCTGTCTCCCATCACGTTCGCATTTGGCCTGGCCACGTTCCACTTTTCCATATATGTCGGCCATTTGAACCCTCTTATATTTTTCAAAACACCTCTTATTTTCAGCAAAGAGGAGTTTGTTTCATCTTCTTGTAAGCTACAACAATACCAATTGAAGTCCCCTACACAGAGTATAGGTCTCAGCGGAATAACTTCCAACCACTTCAATAACACAGTATCACATTTTTCCATCACATCATTATCTTCGGTTGACAAGGGATTTAGATATAAATTAATCATTAAACCTTCAATTTCCATTTCTCCCCCAGATGCTTTTAAAATTCCCAACAGCAACCCTTATTGTATGAAAAGTGTTTGTACTTCCACCATGATGCGTTTTTTACTGCTTTCATCAATCCTCTGAAGGGGCGTTCTCTCTGCCTTTTCCTACCATTTTTTGAGACAGAGAAACCATCTATGATTGAGGGGGGGGGGCAACCACATTTCTTGTAGGGCAATGACATCATACATCTGCAGGCTCTGCCATTTCACTGACTTCAAGAAACTAGTGTGTCCCCTGGTATTCCAGCTAAGCATTTTAGTATACAATGCTCTAAACTCCAAATACTCTGCCTGATCAATCATTCGGCTCTCCCCGCCATTGGACCCATTCACAAAATACAGAAAAACACTGATTTAAAAAAGTAAAAAAAGATGTTTGCGGGGTTCCACTCCCAAGCCCCCGAGTTTCCTATCCTTATAAGACCACCCCATCGCGACTCATTTGAACACCTTACCCTACTACCTTATGTATATTTATTTAATATTGTCTGTGTTTTTCTGTATTATGGTCTTTTTTGCCCACCTCCTTTACTGTTCCCCGAAAAGAGTTCATAAATTCATGATTTTCAGCTACTGTTTTACCAAAACATGCAGTTCCACCCGCACCAATTTGTTGTTGAAAAAAAACTTCTTATATCTTTCCTGTCAACCATAGTCTTTTCTTTTAAAGCTCTTTTTGTTTTTTTAGCTCGGTTTCCCTTTACATTTCTGTTAGAAAGATTTACTCCTAACCTCTCCAAGATCATTTCCAAGTGAGTCCTCAGCAAAGGATTGAACTCGATTGAGGCTATTCCCCTCCTGCTCGGGAACTACAACATCAACTGCCCAGTTAGGTCCATCTGCTCAACGTTACTTTGGCAGGCCATATCCATTTGATTTACTACATTCAATATGGTCCGTAAGCCTTTTTGGGAACCATGTTGTTCCTTTTTCCGTTGCCCATTAGGTTGATTTTTAGATTTTGTTTTCTGCTTTTGCCATTCACTTGTTTGATCCGTAGGACTCACCTGCACTGTTCCCAGTTCTGTTCACTTTTGCGTATTAATTACAATAAGCTCATCACAACTGGGAACTACGGGATTGGACTCGCACATCGATCTCCTAATGATCTCTTCTTAAATAGAAGATTGTACACCTGTGTTCATTCGTACTGCTAAGTGAACATTATCGTACATCAGCATCAGAGCCTGGAGAACCAGATTAAACACTGCCAATATAGTCCCACTCGTTACTGAGTAATTTCCAAGAGTCGGATTCATCCTACTCTCTCTTGCCAGTCTTTCCGATACCTGAAGGTAATCTCTGGCAGAATCTTCTCAAAACTGATCCTCTTCAGCAGCAGCATCCGAGTGGACAAACAAGCCAATACTCTATATGTAACAGCGCCACGATGCCCACGGGCTGATTGTGCGCATTCAAAAAATGCGAATAAATAAATAAAATAAATAAAAGCAGGGAGACGCACTTAGATTAGTCGTTGGGAATTCTGCCTCTTGGGTTTCAACCCCCAGGGCAGAGCAAGCATTATATAGAGTCTCATTCATCATGCTTGAGGCCACATTTATATTTGTACCCACTAGTCCCACTGCTCAGAATCTCTATCAACTGAACAATTTGACTCTATGTTCTTATTGGTGTAGGGCGGGTCAGCATTTGGGAAAATGCCAGCAATTTTCCCCTTTTGTCCTGCATGTTCCCTGTTGTTTGCCTCTGCAATAGCCAGAGCCATCCCCTCATCCAAAGGTGTAATAATATGTTTGCGAAGATTGTGTCATCCCTTATGCAACATGCCTTTTAATTCATTTGCGGTACAAGGAGGAAATAACTCCCACCACAGACCACCAGGATAGGTTTCTTTGAAAAGATTACTTTTAATATTAATGACAACCATAATTTCTATAGTTATTTTAATTAGAGATCAACTTTACTGCTGTACATAGAAGGGTTCCTCTCAGAGCTGGGGAGAAATCCGCCGAAGCCCTGATTTGGTGGACCCTTAAATCTGGCGGTAACAGCGCTACCGCCGGATTTAAGGGTTACCACCAAACTCGTGATGAGGCCCTGTGTCTTAAAAGTTATTACCAAACATAGGTAATTGCTGCATTTTTGGATCCATAAAAAGTTACAGTGACAAAAATGGACATGGAGTTGGGTTATCAGCAGTAGGAGCTCCCTAAAAGGCAGCCGAAACGGTCTGGCTGGTAAATGGACAGTAGCAGTTTGAGGTGTGTCAGTCACTGTGGACACTGCAACTATACTAACTAGACTATCACAACAGTTTATCTGTCTAGGTGGTGTTTTGGCATGAAATTGCTGGGAATTTCTTCCTAAATTAAAAACAAGTATGATGTGCCCAAATAGCTTGTATCTTGCCTATGTCCAAGAGCCACTTTTAGGCGTCTGACAGGTGTCTGGTACTCGGAGACAGACAGAAGAGGTTCACAGCAATGCTAAAGTCAGAGCACAGGTAAAGAGTAAGTATGACCTGCGGTGTTGCTCTGGACATGGAACGGGGTACATCCTTTGACTGCGCGGGTTACAGTGTTTTTTAAGACATATGTTTCTGAAGGGGCTAGGACCATTCTTCATCACATACAAGGCTTTCCCTACAATTTAATACTAGATGTACTCTTATTTTAAATAGAGCACTAAAAAGCAGTGAGAATGTTTTGTGATTGCGTAGACAGGGTCATATTTCTATTGTGTACACCAAACCCACACTATGGGTTAGAGGCCCATAGTGTCGGCATGTTTTCTTTTCTTGCCATCTTCATTATTCTGGTCTTCTTTGCATTAATGCTTCTTTTTCTCGCTTTCTTTCATCTCTCTTTATATCCATATATTTTCTTCTTCTTTCTTTTCTTCTTTCTCTTAATCTCTCCTATTCCCTTTTTTTCATTGATATTGAAAGAATAGAAAGAAAGGGAAACACTTGCACGGGCTCTAGAGCAGTGTCCAGGTCCACAGTGTGGCCTTTGTGGCCACTTGTGCCCAGGGACGTCATTGAACCAAAATGGCTGTGGTAGTGGAAGTTACATCACATGGCCTTGGACTCCGATGACATCACCAGAAGTGTTGTCATTTGACCCCGTCCTAAGTGACATCATGGGAAGTGATGGCACGTGACCACCAGATGCATCTAAGACCCATGTTTCCATGTGCTCTCATTTCAGCCAGATATAAGAACCGAGGCACAGAGGGAGGCAAGATTGGTCCACAATCACACATTTGGGGAATTTCAGTTTCCAGATTCGACGTGGATTCTATATGTAAAACATACATGATGTAGGACTTGTAGCAGGATGGCCAAAATCTCTAACACAGGCTACAGCTAGTGTATGAAGCATCTATATATCAACGGACACAGAAGTACTCCATATCTGTGGCATTGATGTGTTAAACAAGCACAAAAGGCACTGACCTGGGAAGGCGTACGCTGTCTATTTACCCAAGAGCAAAATGCTGTACGAGCAAGGCCAAAAAATTCAATCATTCACCAGGATTAAGAATCAACAAAATGACCTGGTTATAAATGTTTCTGAGTCAGCTACCACTATGATATAAGAAACCTATTGTGCAGGTGTAAGCTGAGGCCATCGAACTTTGTGTGCATTTATCTTTAAGTTATGTGACAAGCAACAACATGTTGTCCCCCAAGACCCAGGCCGAACATAACACCTTAATTTCCTAGACTTTGCTACATGACTCTTCTTCAATCTTTTTTAACAGGGTGAGGTGTGGGGATGGTGGGGAGGTTGCACTTCCCTCAACAGTGGGGCATTATTCAATTACCGCACCCACGGCAGGCCTGTGAATGAAGCTTACACAAAGCCCTTTCCAAGAAGGAGTTTGAGTGGAGAGGGGTGGATCACTCCATGCGTCTCTCACTTTTGAGACTCTGTGTCCAACACTTATTTTCTTAAACACCAGAGCAGGGTACTGGTTTTGTTTGCTGCCCCTCTCAACCATTCACATCACTCTTGGATGTGCTAAAGGTGAGCAGAGCCCAATCAGTGATATACCACAAAATTTGGAGGCCCCTCTGCGAGCCATGCTGAGGGCCCTCTAACCCAAGCTCCATAACAAAGCACAGTGCACGCCACACCCCAGGCCAATCTGGACCACCATGTATGCGGAGTGTCCATGATGATTATGCCGCTACAGGGTCATGCACCCAAGTGAAAGAAGTAAATATGTTTTTTAATCAAAGCTTAAATGTTTCACCTAGCGTAGAAAGAAGGGGCAGTGCCTGGTCCCAAAATATACCAGCGACCCTGGTGAGTTGTTTTATTGGAGGCTGTAAATATTTGCCACAAATATGCATTTGCAACTTTGCACAGCGAGGTGGCCGGAACTATTGAAAACCGGTTTGGGAAGGGTCATGGGGATTCTTCCCCCTCCCATGAGAAAATGTTTTGAATAATGCCTTAAAATGGTGCAATACACAGCACACATTCTGTGAATATTGGGTAGAAGGCCAGACAGTTTGCAATCAGTTTTGTAGGGTGTAGGGTAACACAAGGAAAATAAGTACGATAGATGTACGTCACCAAAAACCAACACCTGGAAACTACAAACAATGTGAAATACATATACACTAATGTTTGGTAATGTATTGAATATTTAATTTTATACATGTTGTATATCTACCATTTTTCTTTTCCCTGTTGTGCATGTTATTGGTAATACTCAGCCCTGAAGAAGACCTGTGGTTTCGGGTTGAAACGCATGTTGGCTAACCATTAAAAAGGAATTCATATATGAACAAAGACTAAGCATAACAAGATTTGTGTTTGAACTTTGTGGTTGTTGCAAAAATCTTTTGAAAATAACTCTTGACAATTTGACTATGGTTTAGTGTTGTAGGCAACAATTAGAAAAATATAAGGAAGTAGCGCTTTGGTCACAGTACCTGGTTAACACTTGTTTAGGTGACCTTTGGGCTTGTTTCACATAGTGAGACCTTTGCATGCTGAAATTCCATTCTTAAACCAATAATCATCGTTAGGTTATAAGAACAATCACTTTTATTGCTTGCTCTTAGCTCGTTGAAGTCTCAACCTCATACCTATAGATTACATATCGTGCTTGCTTTATCAAAGATGCTGAGTAATAAATGTCATGCTATAGTAAACAATTGCTAGACTGGCTGTACCAAAATGCCAGTCTAGCCAGGTAATGATACACATGAACTTGGCTTTGCCTGAAAATACCAGTAAAACATGCAAAGTCAATAAAAAACACACACACAAACACACACAGGCACACACGCACAGCGACATCCCCTTTTACCCACCCATACATCTCCTCTCACATTTATTCACACCACATTCACTACACAGGCATGCACACACCCACCCAAAACGTTCACACACACAATCACATTCATACCCATTCACCCACCAGTCACTCACCCATATACCTTCTCTCTCATAAACTTACACTGGCACCCACCCACCCAGAACATTCACACACACACACACACACACACATTCAGATTCCTACTCACTCACCCACCACTCAATCACCCATAAACGTCTCACGTCCATGTGCACTGCATTCTCTACACAGGAGCGCACCTACACACCCATAACATTCACACACACTATCACATTCCTACCCTTTCACCCACCACTCACTGCCCCGTACACATTCTCTTGCATCCCCTCACACTGCATTCTCCACACATACATGTACCCATCCAGAACTTTGAAACACACTATCACATTCATACTCATTCACCCACCGGTCATTCACTCAGACACCTTCTCCTACGTCCACTCTTACTGCATTCTCTACACAGCACCCACCCAACCACCCACCCAGAACATTCAAACACACACACTATCACATTTAATCTTATTAACCGACCACTCACTGACCTATAGCACATGTATGCATCTGACATGCACTTTACACATGCAAAATACACATCACATGTTTTTTTTTTAAACCCTCTTACCTGTTTTTCCAGTTTTGGTCCATCATTTCAGGTCACCCTTGGCTCCTCTGAACTGCTCACACACAGTAACCAGGTAGCGGTGAGAGCTTCCTGGTTCCTGTTTATGATCCGTGAGTAAGCGGAGAAGGGGTTGGACCTGAACGTGGCATGTGACACATGCCACATATTATGGTCAGCTCCAACCCCTACTGAGCGCTTCCCTCTCACACTGCAAGCCAAGGCTGAGCCTTCACCCTGATGAAGACTGTACCAAAGCACCCCCAGACCTGGTGTGGAAGGGCCCCTGCACTGCACAGGCTGCCGGGGCCCCGCTATTCGAAGAGCTTCAGACTAACATTTTTTTTTTATATAGGGGTAGCAAGGGAGGTTACCTGGGTAGCAAGAGAAGACACAGGGGTTGCGGCTTCGACCCCTGGCAACCGGCATCGACCCCTGGCAGCCCTCACATGATGTCCCTTCTTGTGACCCACTGATGGGGGGATTACTGGCTTGGGTGTGCCTAATGTGAAATGATTTCTGGAAAAGTAAGTCTTTTTCAGGTACAAGCAGTAACGCAAAACGTCACGTGATATGCACACCATCCAATTAACTTCCAGCAGCAACCCAGAGTTGATTAACCTCCCTCTTCGTGCTGATTTGACTTTTCTCTAAACGTGGCACAACTCACACAGCGTGACTGGGAGTTACTTTGCATAAAGTACACGCAGAGGGTCGCCATCGGTTGCGCGCTGTTAGCTCCCCTTCGTGCAGTGTTATTTTTTTTTACAAAAAACAGTCTAAGAGTAAAGAGCAAAAACAGGTGCGACTGCTTTTGATCTTTACTTTTACTCTCCGCTTTGTAAAAAATATAAATGTGGCAGGAAAATAATGCTTTGCGGACGCCATTTGCCGTGGGTTCCTATGCATTCCGCCTGCTTTTAGCAGTTGCTAAATAGAGGCGGATTTCACGGGAATCCATATGTTTTGCGCCTGCATGAAATTCACATGCAGGCGTACAAGAAGGAGATCTTTGAAGACGGAGGAGGAACGCACGGCAGAAACATGAATGCTGCTTCAAGGTGATTTCCAGTGTCGCAGAGCCACAAACTAAGGAAGAAACGCATGGCACCTTGCCGCCTTGCCTTACTGCTCTGCCGACTGTGAAGTGTACCCCAATGTGCTCTTCTACAAGCCCCCCATGTTTCCGGAATCTAGCCGCGCCCTTCAGGTCCCTTCAACAGCTCTTTGCGTTTCTATGTTCCCAATGCACTCCAGTTATGAACTTGAGTCTAAGTGTGGCGCAGCAACTATTGTAACTGCCTCCTAAACGTGAGGCTTTTTTCAGGTTTCCATTGTACGGAAGGGCAGACAGGCCCGGTTCAGAAGGAGTGCCTACATAATGTATTAGTCAATTATTTTGCGCTGAAATCTGCACACATGCAAATCACCACTACTCATAAAGACTTGGCAAAGGAAAAAGAAATATAAAGAGTCATTTTAAAAATAACCCGAACTGAACTGACCTTGTCTTGATGAATAAATGTATGCAAATACTCCCCCAATGGGAACATCATTGGTTCAACTTGTGCAATCTTTGTTTCTTGGTTGTTCTTGGATCACTTTACTGGCCAAGCTGACGCAGTTGTCCGAGTTTCCTGGCAAATGAACTGGGAGATTGCTTCCAAAATTGAATTTATGACATGTCCACGTCTAATTCAGGAGGGCAATGTGTTAGACACACGGCCTCCATTCCCATCAATGTTTTTTTCTCACAATTCTATAAGACATTATTACTTGTGTTAATGTCCCCCACGTAGGACCCATGGGAGGCTATGAAATATGTGGACCACGCAAAGCATACAAATCAATTTGGCTTGCAGCGGGGGAGCCATGAATAAGGCCTGCTTTGTGTTGGGAAGCAGGATTTTTTTGGAAGAAAGTTTTCGTCAATCTGGCGTTTTTTGCAGTTGTTACACGTAAGTCACTCAAACATATAAAACCTGCTAACAGCCAATTAGGCATCATTCCTGGTAGCGCAACCATCTGACAAGACCGCAAAACGTTGCTGCGCTCCTCAAAACGAGCCTGCTGACCGGTGTATTGGTTTTGTCAGTTTAGCATGAAGAAAGCGGATTTTACCAACTGGCCCCTGCTAGCCATGCTCGTTCTTCCATTTTGCCTTTGTCAACATGAACATGTGGAGGTGAGGAGAAGACTTATAAAACCTGCTACCTCTATAGTTCAAAGTCGACACCAGCAGACGGGCACTATCAGCACCGCCGGGGAAGAGATAGGCGAGCGGAGTCAGCCAATAGAAAACAATGTTGACGGTAGCACGTTCACAGACCAAAAAGGGCTGAGACCAGAGGTAGATTATTTCAAAGCGTTTATCCCATGCTCGGTCATCATTTTATTCAAGCACTGTCAGATTTTAATTTCAGATTATGAACTCAACTGGATAAAGATGGGTTGAATTTAAAACAAATCTGATTGGGTGGTGAATGGTGCATGCTGCGTTTTTATGTGGGAAGCATGTAATGTGTGGCTTTGGCAATGAGCTCTGACCACAGAAGAAGCTGAAGCCCAATTGTTCATTCTAATCTAGGTAGCCGAATGCTAAGTATGTGCATGGAACATTTCTTCAAGCTTTGATGTGCTTCAAATTAAAATTGCCATATAGATACCGTTCTTAATAAGACTTATTGGGCCTCGTTAGAAGGTTGGTGGTCCAGAAATAAGGGTGCCGGTAGGTATGTACCGGCACACTTTCCAGACTGTAAAACTTGGAGTTTGCCGATAGGGGCACGGAACTCCCGTCGGGCTTGACCTGCCGGGAATTCAGTCCCGTACTGGCAGTGTTCTCACTGAAACTCTGGCACCGTTAACAACGGTCCTGGTGCTTCAGTGACCTCATTCCCGTGGAGTCCTATGGGCCACCACGGGAATGGGGATTTCCTGTTCCGCTGCCGCCCATGATATTACAGTGTTACCAGGATGTCTGGCAGCAGAAACAGTGTTACGGGGTCGGCACGGCAGAAGCCCGCTGCCTACTGGCGGGTTTTACCGTTGACTCCGTAATAAGGCCAATTGTGTACAAATTAAAGTTGATTGCCTGCAAACTTTGCACAGAGCAGGTGTAGCATGAGCTACCACTATTCTCTGCAATTAAATTTCCCTGAGACTCAAAGTGCAATTGATTCCCAGTAAGCTTCCAAAGTGTAGAGTTCGATTACACATTGACATTAAATATAATGTATTGGCGTAATATGTTGATTAACAACAAAGTAGATACGTATTTTATAAAACTAGATAGGAAGTGCTGACAGCTTAGTCTAATCTAGTTTGCAGTATGCATATAATGACCAGAGCTGATGTCTAATGCACACCTGCACTGCACGTTCCCTGCGACCAACTGGCGAGTGCCCATTCTCTACTGGGTTCATTGATGGGTTCCATAAGGTAAATAAAGAGGGGGGTCATCATTCAGAAGAGATATGTACGGATGGAAATGGCTGTAGGGATGAATTAGAGTACATTTTGTTCCCCTTTTCACTTAATCTTTTCCCTTTACTTTGCAACACCTGCATGTGATTTAACTGCCCCGGCGTGCACGGGTTCTTTAACATGAATGTCCATGTCTGTCCTCTATAGCAGTCATCAGTCATAGTTATGCTTAAGCACACAGGGGCCAAGTAACAAAGCCCTGTTGGTGCGGAATGTCAGGTGCGTAATGCACAACGTTTGCTCGCAGGGGCCCGGAGGGCCTATGCGCACAAGGGCCATGCCGGCAGACCCTCCAGTTACATCCAATGTTGGCTGCGCCTCCGACACCTAGGTATGCACCGCAAAACTGTCCGCCGCATGCTAGTGGGAGGCTGGGTTCAGGCCCCTTATACACGTGGGTGAGTTGGTGACTTTAAAGTGATGGACTTTAAAGGGACCCTGAGGCAATGGCAGTTTTAAGTTGTTCACCCCTGTTTCACCCCAGCACAAATTTGGTGGAAATTCTTATGCAGCGCGTCCATCGGGGAAGGGGTAAAAAAAAGAGGGTATTAGCCAGAGGTGGACTGGGATCGAAATATTGCCCTGGAAATTATAAGTGTGTGCCCTTGTTATACTGTATGAGCAAGCTCAACCCTTCTATGTGGGAGGTGATGGGGCCCCCAACAAGACGAGCCACGCCTCACGCCACCGGACTCGCTAGATGACGCCCGCCCCTCTCTTCCCCGCCACCCGTGCCCCTCTGTATCCTACCACCTGCTGTATATTTGTTCTGTAGTGACTTCTGTAAAGCGCTCCATTGTGCATCTGCGTTGGTGTATCCCTCTGTCAAGCACTGCGTGGATTCTCGAAGCTAAGTCCGCGCTCAATTAATATCACAATTATAATAATTCGAACATAATGGGTCCACATAGCGAATTTTAGAGCACGTTGAAACTATAAAGGGATAAAAAGTTGCTCAATATAACAGACAATTACAATATATAAAATTAAGAGTGAGGACTAACATACTGGAAGCTTTATAGCAACGCCTTTACATCAAAGGGATGCAGGAAAGCAGGGAGATGAAAGGAAGTTGGTGGGGTGCATAGGAATGAGGGCAAGAGGAGTAGAAAACCAGGGTACCCACACAAAAGAAGCCCACGGGAAATCCCCAGAACTCCCTGTAGGCCAGCCCACCTTTGCTGTCAGCGCAATGCTTTCCTCTGCCCCCTCCTTGCCCCTCCCCCCTCCGTTCTGGAAGAGGAGACCAGGTGCGGGGAAAACAGCAAAGAAACTGCCACGCCCACAAAAGGGCACTCCTTGGTGAAGCATCAGTTTCATGCGTGGCTGTCACTCCCTAATCCGCAGTTGCTGTGAATTTCCTGCACAAGGCCATTGGCGCAGGCAGATTGGCTCATGTGAATCATTCATTCATTTTGTCGTTTGTTATAGCGCCTTTCACCATAGTTATGGTGCCAACCCGCTTTTGGTAGAACATCCTCGGAGGGACCGGAGTCCAGAAATGTGGGCGAATTTTGGAGGTGATATTATGCGTGTGTGCATTAAAGTTCTGCGAGGGTGGCCAAGACCCTGCTAGTCACACAGAAATGCCAGGGTTTTGCTCACTTGACAAGTAAACAAAAACCTTTTGGAATTGGGGGCCCACTCTACTGTGCAGGAGTCAAGGTGTCTTTGTTTGTCACAGTCAGCATAATCAGATGTTCTCTGGGCAGATGCTTAGCGTTTTGGATTGAGTTACTGGGTTCATAATGCAGTAAATTAAACACGGGAATGCAGTTTTAAGTTTCCAGCGATCAGAAAGCATCATTATCGCAGCCTCTACGCTGAGAAATTGTGAAATTAAATGCATTTTCCTCCGGACCATTAGTGGCCGCTAGGAATGTCGAAACTCGATGAAGCAGCTGTGGGTTGACTTGCAATGCATTCCTCCTGACTAACTGCATTAGGCAAGGCGGCTTAAATACAATAGTCCGCTTTCGCTCTCCATGCTGTGATGATCCGGGGAAATAAACCAACAATACGAGCCGTGGGTGCTGAAGGCGGCAACAGCAAGATAGTCAAATCGCATTTGCAATTTAAGGAAAGTCACACTGCGTTCGAAGGCTACAACCTACAATCAACTGCAATTGTATTCTCGCAAAACAAACGGGGAGCTGGTCCAAGTGTTTAACTATCTGTAAAGATTCCTGTTCAGTTGCTTTGCATTTCACACGGGTCACGACTGCATGTGAACATATCATGTATTTTTGTGCATTCCAGGTGCCGAACACTGAAACCCCAACGCAACATGACTGCAGCACCTGCTGTCGAGGTGATTTTGGATATCGGGGGCAGTTTGGACCCCCTGGCACGCCAGGACCACCAGGGCCTCCTGGTATGCCAGGTAAATAGGAATACTCCTATGTTGTGATGTGAAAACACTGCCCTCCTGTGTTTTGCGTTAGTGTCCATTGCTTGTACTGTTTCGTGTAAAAGAGATTTTATCTGCAAATATTTGTTTTAAAAATGCAAAGATAAAGGGCCTTATTTTGAGTTTGTTAGTTATTTGGCTGTAAATCTGCTGATTTAACCTCAAACTTGTTTGCTGTTACTGCCACTCGGTCCCTGTACTTACCACGGGATTCCGAATGGTTGAAGGGTGCTGTAAATTCTCATGTTTGGAGTCCTCATGGCTTGTGGGGATTTCATTCCACCATGGAGTCCTCATGGCTCGCGGGGATTTCAATCCACCATGGAGTCCACATGACTCGTGGGGTTTTCATTCCACCATGGAGTCCTCATGACTCGTGGGGGTTTCATTCCACCATGGAGTCCACATGACTCGTGGGGGTTTCATTCCACCATGGAGTCCACATGACTCGTGGGGGTTTCATTCCACCATGGAGTCCTCATGACTCGTGGGGGTTTCATTCCACCATGGAGTCCACATGACTCGTGGGGGTTTCATTCCACCATGGAGTCCTCATGACTCGTGGGGGTTCATTCCACCATGGAGTCCTCATGGCTTGTGGGGATTTCATTCCACCATGGAGTCCTCATGACTCGTGGGGGTTTCATTCCACCATGGAGTCCTCATGACTTGTGGGGGTTTCATTCCACCATGGAGTCCTCATGACTCGTGGGGGTTTCATTCCACTATGGAGTCCTCATGACCCGTGGGGGTTTCATTCCACCATGGAGTCCACATGACTCGTGGGGATTTCATTCCACCATGGAGTCCTCATGACTCGTGGGGGTTTCATTCCACCATGGAGTCCTCATGACCCGTGGGGGTTTCATTCCACCATGGAGTCCTCATGACTCGCGGGGGTTTCATTCCACCATGGAGTCCACATGACTCGCGGGGATTTCATTCCACCATGGAGTCCACATGACTCGAGGGGGTTTCATTCCACCATGGAGTCCTCATGACTCGCGGGGGTTTCATTCCACCATGGAGTCCACATGACTCGTGGGGGTTCATTCCACCATGGAGTCCTCATGGCTTGTGGGGGTTTCATTCCACCATGGAGTCCACATGACTCGTGGGGGTTTCATTCCACCATGGAGTCCTCATGACTCGTGGGGGTTTCATTCCACCATGGAGTCCTCATGACCCGTGGGGATTTCATTCCACCATGGAGTCCTCATGACCCGTGGGGATTTCATTCCACCATGGAGTCCTCATGACTCGTGGGGGTTTCATTCCACCATGGAGTCCACATGACCCGTGGGGGTTTCATTCCACCATGGAGTCCTCATGACTCGTAGGGGTTTCATTCCATCATGGAGTCCTCATGACTCGTGGGGATTTCATTCCACCATATGGTAATTCGGCCAATTTTATATCGTAAAGTGGAGAATGAAATCCTCCACTTCAAGGTCAAACTCGGAATTCGGCAGTTCAGCAAAAACGGTGGTAATTCCGCTACCACCCAAAAGAATTACTGCCACTTTTTTAGAGCACCACCAAACTCGTAATGATGCCCATTGTTCAGATATCTCTCTGGGTTCAGTGCATGCTGCTGAGCACTGAGAGGAATTCTAATGGGTTATTGTAATGGGTTTAACCATCCTGAAATAAACAAAATGGAAACCACTGACAGCGCATGACCCTTTGCTCTAAATACCATTTAGAGGATGAAGGAAAACGGACAGTAGTAATATGCAGAATTGTGGGTGCTTCGTTATTCTACAACCAGTATATTTTACACAAGGTGTTCCCCCTGACATGCTCAAAGAGAACACATTGCAGACGCATTCAGCCTCTAGAGTTCTAAGACACCCAATTGCGATCCCACACTTTTTGGTTGTATACAGCAGAAGCTTGCATACCTTTACGAAGTCCAGGCAAACTCTTTCGAGTTAACACCAGGGAGCTCATTTAGGGGTTTCCTGGAGGTCGCAAATGAGACCCCTGAGGTCTCACTTGCTACCTATGTGGTCTCACTTGCTACCCCCCAATTTTTTTTTTTAAAGTGTCTTTTTTAAAATACATGTTTCAATGCAAGCTCCGAGGCTGTGGCCAGTGCCATGTGGCACTTTGCTTCTGGATTGGCTGACTTTCTTGTTCAGGCCTCTTAAAATAAAAAAAAATAAAAGGGGTCCACAAGTCTAACACTGAAAGAATAGAAATACCAAATAACCTGTCTTTCTGGAATTCTATAAAATAATTGCTAGACTCGTTAAAAGTTTATTTCAGGCACACTTCAGGGGTGAGTCACTGATTTAGTCTGTTCTTAAACACCTCAATCAGCCTTTCATCCTTATGAAGTCGATAAATGAGTAAGCATAAGCACTTTATAATAATTCATCATTATCCTTTGGCCGTGGACGTCTGCTTGCATTCACAGTAATTTGGTAAAATTGACCTATGCACACCGATCATAATGATACATAGGGCGATCCCCTCATGTATGAAATGTACATCACATTATAGTGATATCGTAACCATATTTTCCGTAGCGTACTTAGGAACAATGCAATGTGATGCCACTTCCTGTTTTGTCAAGGGGTGAAAGGTCGTGTTCCATTGCTTCCCGCGATATCACTTGGGGGTGAGGTCAAATGTAATCACTTCCTGTGATGTCATCAGAAGTCAAGGGTCTTGTAATGTCACTTCCGTTACCCCTGGAAATTTGGTGAAATGACGTCCCTGGTTAACACTAACCCACCAGAACAACTGCCAAATCCCTTCATATTCGGCTCGGGTTTTCAGGCTCATTTGGTGACCCGGGTTATATCACAGACATGCACGATTACAGTTTGTGATGAGTCTTGTAGACCAAAGCAGAGGCAGGTAACAGTGGGTTGGAGATAAAATAGGGCAGTTTAGGGAGAGGTAGAGATAGGATAGGTTATTTCTTGAACACACAGTATGAGGTTGTTGTTGGACTTGTGATTGGGAAAGTAAATACAGCCAGTCCCTGTAACTGGGTGTGCAAAACATGTGCCGCCTTTTTGTGACTAGGGAAGTGAGAATTTTGAGTGACGACACGCAGATGATATTTGCTGTTAGTGACAAGAATTATGGAGGAGAAAATATGGATCTGTGTGATTTCTGTGCCAAAAAAAGTCAAACACGAAAATGCTGAATTTCTTTTTTTCCCGGCACATTTTCCCACAATTATATGCAGGTGGAAACCCCCGCAGCATATCCCCATACTCCCCTATATTTTGTATTACCCTAACCCACCCCCACACATAATTGCGTGGAAATGTGCAACTCTAAATTCCGCATGTTCGTGTTTGCCATGTTTTGCCCTGTAATTATGGGCTGATACCGAAAATATGGGGTAGGCTAGAGGCAGGGGGTTTATACGTAACTCAGTGTTCAGCATGTATGCCATCCTGGTGTGACTAGAGAAGAGAGTGTTGCATCCTGTCTTGTGATATGTATGCCGTGCCCTAGTTCACGGGCAGTGAGAACGGTCTGTGGTCTTGGAAAACAGGATCATGTCACCAATGCCAGACCTTCTCTGCACTGGCTGCCTGTGAAACATAGGATCTCTCATAAAATCCTCACTTCGACCCCAAATGTATATCTGGCAAAGCACCCCAATATACCCGACTGCCCGACCGAACCAACAACGTTTCATCGACAAGGTCTCTCCGGTCAACCAAGGAGATGAAGATGTTTTAAACTGCAGAAGTTTGTGGGCGCCAACTTTGATGTATGATCCCCTAAGGTTTGGAATGCCCTTCCATTCTCTTTGCAGGCCATCCCTGCACTGGCTTCCTTTAAGAGAGCCGTAAAGGCGCACCTATTCAATACAGGGATTGGGTAGCTGTCAAACTTTATTTTATTTTTATTTCATTTAGCATTTGTCTCAGCGCACCAAAGCCCAGAGTCATGTAGGTGCTAGTTACAATTAGCCGATAGTTGCAAGTTAACAGCTACGAGATGGATATAGATAGGTACATGATAATGAGAATTGAGTCGGCGGGCATGTCTTGGAGAGTTTCAGGTTGTGGGTAGTTACAAGTTACACAGAGAAGCACTTGTGTATAGGCGCGTTATAAATGACATATAATATCATATCAGTTACAAGATAGTTACAATCGGGTGCATGCAAATGAGAATAGAGTCTAACGGGATAGCCGGGAGACATGCCATGCTCACTGGGTCCATATGAAGGCAGGATGTATGTGCGAGATCGCAGCAAAGCAGAAGGGGTACAGTAATGAATAGATCGCAAGGCGCGCAGCGGCAAAGCCACACCCAGTGGGGCAGGGGGCAACATCAGCTGTGCTGAAATCAGAACAGTGTCCTAGTCAGGATTAGACAGAGGCGGCCCTATGCAGCGGGCTCACTCTGCATATCAGGGGTCCGGGTGGGATGGGCGGAGGGGTATGGTTGGTTGGGGCACGTAGATAGAGGTGTGCCAGCAAGTCATGCAGCACTGGAGGGCGTCTTGATGTTGTGGACAGCATGGTACAATGAGGAGTTGCAAAGCAGCGGTCTCCCAATGGGGGTATTGCAAGCTAGAAGAGCTGGGAAAAGGGTCAGGGGTGGGGCAGGAAGGCAGGTATTAGCGTTACAGGAAGGCACAGGGCTAGAAGAGTGATCTGCAGAGGCAGTACTCTTCTTACCTGTGAAAGAACGGTGATGAGTTGCGGCCACCTCGAGTTGTCCATTGCAGTACAAGTCACAATCCTCTGGTCGCACAAATGGTGAGGCAGAGGAGACACTGTGATTGACAGGTAAGACAGAAGTTGCTCTCGGAGTGGGTAAGCATCTGGGGGTGAGTGTAATCGAGCTCCTTGGCTAGGCCTGGACAGGTCTAGACACTAGTCCTAGACCTTTTGAATCAACATTCTGAGTCAGACATGCCAGCTTTGCCATCCGTCTCGCTGCTGGCTTCCTCAATGAAGTAGTCCTTGGCTAATGGCATGGCCCAATGGTGTAGGGCTAGGAGAGAGAATCTCTCTGCAATGTAGGTGAAGAGGTGACGGCCATATTGGTGTGCAGCTCTGGCTCCTACACACCAGTAGATGGTATGGCGGGCAAGGAAGCCATGGAGATTAGAGCACGTCTGCACTGCTCGCTTTGGCCCTGATGGAAGTGATGGGCCCAGATAAGGGTCCTAGGGCTTTTGAGTCAGCCTTCAGAGTGGGACAATGCCGGCTTCGCCATCCGGCTTGCTTCTGGTTTCCTCAATGACGTAGTCCTTGACCAATGGCATGGCTCGAAGGGACAGGGCTGTGAGAAGGAATCTCCCAGTGAAGTAATCTTCCTATTAACCATTTACTTCCTCCATGTTCTTGTTTTGTTTTGTTGAGTCTTACGTCTTTTTGTGCACCCTAAGGCCTCTGGGCGTGTGGCGTTATACAAGAAGGAAATAATAATAATAATAATAATAATGTATCATT
Source organism: Ambystoma mexicanum (assembly GCF_040938575.1). Classification (NCBI taxonomy): domain Eukaryota; kingdom Metazoa; phylum Chordata; class Amphibia; order Caudata; family Ambystomatidae; genus Ambystoma; species Ambystoma mexicanum. The sequence goes on along the minus strand of NC_090935.1, from coordinate 341,256,926 downwards.
CCCCTTAACAAATCCTTCCATGTTACCCTTATGATGTCTTGTGTACCAAAAACAACTAGAAGGGAGAACTAGAATGCAAAGCTTTCTCTGGGGGTAAGTGGAATAGTGAGGTAAGGGGGGAACCCTGATGGGAAAAATTGGGGATATGTAAAGGGAGCTGCCCGGCAGTCGAGTAGGTAGAGCAAGAATTGCTCCCCTTCCAGGAAGTTGATAATTAGCTTTCCTATGAAAAAGGACTATTGCTAAAAGGAAACAATATCGTCCTTCCTGTAGGAATGATGAAGGAAATACTCAGGGGTGCCCACTCTGGACATAGGGGCATGCCTGCCACACAACGCAGACTCCAATTAGTATGCTGGTGGCCTGGGATGAATTCAAATGCTATTAAGTTAGTAATGGGGTGCTCAGTAGGTGCCAGTAGAGAAATGCTGTAGAGACATGCTGGAGTCTCTAGAGACATGCTGGAGTTTGTGCCGTGTCATTGGTGCCTGTATAGTTGCAAGAGGGCTTTTAGAATAGGGTGGGTATTGCCCTAGTGAGCCAGCTGAATCATCACCTCCCCCAGTGAAGGCATTAGGACAATGTACCTTTATACTTTTATAGGATATATAGGATATTTCCTGAAGTGGCTTTTATTGATGCCCCCTTGTCAGAGAATGTGATTAGCCTTCTGCAATCTGTTTTTAGAGATGAAGGATGCCCAATGTACATAGTTTTAGATAATGGGACCCATTTCTACTCCAGAAAAATGGAGGAATTGCTAGAAGGATATGTGACGTGTGGGTGGCTGCCTGGGTGTGCCTGTGTGGTGAAAGGGTGCACACTTAAATGTATGGATGACTGGGTGTGCGTGTGTGTATATGGTGAATGGTGTGTGTGCTTGCGTTCAGGGGTGCAATAAAACCTACATTTCGGGGGTTAAACCTTCAAATGTTGGGAGAGGTGCTAACTTCACGGGAGTGGGGGAGGGGCACATTTATTTGTGTGGGGGCATCTAATTTCTTTATGCATTTTAATGAGACTATTCTAGTGCAGCTTCAATGTAACAAGCAGTTAATTCTCCCCTATAAGGTTGAAAGCTCCCACTTATGTACTGCTGCGAGAATGAGTGGTCTCCGGTTCCCTCTCTACCCTTTCAATCAATCCCTTGACATGCAAGTACATTTGAATGCAGGTATTAACAGTGAAATGCTTTATGTTAGTAATTGCTGGGCTCTTGTTAACAGCAAAACCCAGGTGCCGTTTAACATATGTGCCCTGTTCTGTCCGGCAACTGCTCTGAAGGTCAGCCAGATCGAGTCAACATAGCACAACATTTCAGGGGCGAGAGGGTGAGTGCTGAATCCCGGTCAACTAAATGGTCTCTGTCTGGAGAAACGTCTAACCCTTAGAGAGTTGGAGGTAGCTGAGCGAAAGTCTTGAGAAGAAAGGTATTTTGGAAGAGAGTGTTGGATGTAGTGTGGGCCGGGCTCAGAAAGCTTTGTGGACAATGCAAAGGGTCTTGAACTTGATCCTTGCAGCAACCGGGAGCCAGTGGAGAGATTTCAGGGCTGAAAAGATACTATCCATGGGTTTGGGGCAAAGGATAGGTCTTGCAGTCCTGTTCTGAATTAGTTGCAGAGGGCGGAGAGTAGTTGAAGGCAGGTTGAGAAAGAGGCAGTTGCAGTAGTCCAGCCTAGAGAGAACCAAGGCATTGGAGACAGTGAACTTCTGGGGGAAAGTGAGAAAGGGAAGAGTCCCTTTTTTAGGAGGAGCAGTTGGTAGTGGGACTTCTTGGTGACGTCTGAGATGTGAGGAGAGAAAGAGAGAGTGGAGTCAAAGATGACAATGTTTTTTGCCTTCCAGGAAGGCGAAGGAAGAAGGCCCAAGGCAAGGGGCCAGAGTGCAAGAGGAAAAGCAGGGGCATGCGTCCAAATGACAAGGATCTCCATGTTACTGGTGTTAAGGGAGAGATCTTTAGAGGCGCACCAACCCTGAATCGCGGATAGACTGTCAGGAATGAGAGAGAGAGGAGAGAGGAGTCTGAGGGGAGCCTGAAGGAAAGCTGAGTGTCGTCCGCATTAGAGGAGAAGGTAGAGATCAGGTGGGCCAAAGGGGCCAAGGAGAGGTTGAAAAACTAGGGTGAGAGGTTGGAGCCCTGGTGAATGCCACAGGTATAGAGAGATGTGGGGGAGAGAAAGGGAGCAAGATGCACCTGGGAGGGGTGGACCAAGAGGAAGGAAGTCAGCCACTAAAGGGCCTGATCGTGATGCCCAGGTTCTCATGGATTCGATTGATCAGGATGGCGTGGTGGACTGTGTCGAAAGCAGAAGAAATATCAAGGAGGATGAGGACAGAAGGAATGCTGTAATCAATGTTAGAGAGCAGGTCTTCACGGGTGTTCAGGCGAGCAGTTTCCGTGCCTCTGGCAGCTCTGAAGCCAGAGAGATGGCCAGTCTTTTCTAACAGTTTGCCCAGGAAAGGGGTGATGGAGATTGGGCGAGAGTTTGCCAGTCAGCCAGGAAAGGCAGACTGCTTCTTGAGGAATGGGTGCACAAGGGAGTGCCTAAGGAGAGAGGGGAATGTTCCAGTGGTTAAAAAGTAATTACAGAAATCGGAAGGCTGGCGTGAGGGTGTCACTATGGTCCTTGATGGTTCTAGAGGAGCAGGGAAGCACCTGTTTGGACGACACTTTCAAATATCGGACTTGTCTAGAAACCTCATCAGGTATTGTCAGAGAGAAAGAGGAGAAAGGAGGACGTGAAGTAGAGATGGCCAATGAGGGGGCTGAGAGAGGAAGAGGGAGAGGAAGAGGAGATGAAAGGCAGGATGTCCTGAGTTTTAACAGAGAAGTGAGAGAGCAGAGCCATACAGAGGGACTGGGAGGGAACAGGAGAGGTAAAGACCGCAAGAGGATTGACCAGTTACTTGCAGATTTGAAAGAGTTTGGCCGTGTTGTAAGAGGCCACAGAGACACAGGCTTGAATGCGTGTTTTCTTCTTGATGAGTGTTATTGCTTCGACTGGCATTTTGGTGCAACCAGTCTAGGTATGTTAAATGTTATTACGTGTCTACACTGGTCTACATTGTACAGCCAGTTGGGCATGTTTTCAATGTGGCATGGCATTTTTAATAGCAAAGCATTAATGTTCCTGTGCACTGTTGGTGACTTGCATGTATTGGGATACTGTTACCCTACAAAATAATTGCAAACACTCTCGCTTTTCATCCAATTTTTCTCAGAAAGTGTGCTGTATATTGCATTAAAACACATATTTATATCATTCTCCTAGTGCAGTGTCCACCATACCCCTTCAACAGCACATTTGTGCGTATTGTGCAACTGTGATAATCTAGGCCAGCCCAGAGTGTGGCGCGAGCCGTGATGTGTTGCTGATTTGGGGGGGAGGCGGAGGGCCTCAGCATGGCTCGCAGGGCCCCCCCACATTTTGTGTTAGGCCACTGCGTGGAGGGCAATGTCTGCCATATGCATGGTCTCTCCTTCCTGCTCTCTCTCTCCATTGCATGATACCATCCACTACCCTCCTGTGTCCCAACAAAACAAAATACATCAGGCTATATTGTCGCTTTTGTGTGGGGAGCGCAGTAGGAATTTGACAATATTGTATTGCTCCCCATGCAAGTTCCTGTTACAGAAAGGGATACAGCTGTCTGCATGGCATTTCGTGCCTAATGTAATGTGCAGGCACTTTTTTTGGGCCAGCGTATTTGCAACAGAGTGTACAGGCTACAGCTGTGTGCATGGCATGTTATGCACTACATAATGTGCAGCACTTACTCAATGCCCTTGTATTCACACGGGAGCATACAGGCTACATCTGGTTGCATAGCATTTTCTCCACTATGTCATGTGCTGGCACTTTGGACCAGTGTGTACACAAGGCAGTGTACACGATACAACTGTTTGTATGGAGTGCTCTACACTATGCAATGTGCAGGCTATTACTTTGGGCCAGCGTATTAAAAAGGGGATGTGCAGGCTACAGCTAATTGCATGGTACTCTCTCCACTATGTGCTGTGCAGGCATTTACTTGGGCCAGTGTATTCCAAGGTAGTGTTACAGGATACAGCTGTTTGCATGGTACTTTCTGCAATATGTAATGAATTGGCACTTTCTTTGGGTCAGCACATTAAAAGGGGATGTGCAGGCTACAGCTGTTAAGATGGCATTGTCTCCACTATGTATTGTGCGCCCACTTACTTTCGGTCAGTGTGTTCCAAAGGAGTGTTACAGGCTACAACTGTTTGCATGGTATTTTCTGCAATATGTAATGAATTGGCACTTTATTTGGGTCAGCACATTAAAAGGGGATGTGCAGGCTACAGATGTTAAGATGGCATTGTCTCCACTATGTATTGTGCACCCACTACCTTTGGGTCAGTGGGTTCCAAAGGAGTGTAACAGGCTACAACTGTTTGCATGGTATTTTCTGCAATATGTAATGAATTGGCACTTTCTTTGGGTCAGCGCATTCGAAAGGGGATGTGCAGGCTACAGCTGTTAAGATGGCAATGTCTCCACTATGTGCTGTCCAGGCACTTACTTTGGGCATAGTGTATTCCAAGGTAGTGTACAGACTACAGCTATTTGCATGGTATTTTATGAAATATGCAAATTAACAAGGGGGTCCTGGGAGTCCCTCTGCCAGACATTAGTCCTGGTTACGAGAGACTTACCCAGAGTCTTTAGCTCACTATCTTTCACAGAGAAGAAATATCCCAAACATATCAGTCTTTGTCCTGCCCTGGGGCAGTCCAGCACCGAAATGCTAGGCAATTCTGCTCTGAACAAGAGTACCAACAGAAACCCCAGACACATGTTTCGGTCTGGTTAGACCTCATCAGTAGGGAGGAGCTGTGCCTCTCTAAGAATAGTGAGCAAGGGGTCAACTTCTGGATTCCCCTAGTATTTTAGGGTGAGACCCAAAGTTACTTAAATATGCAAATTAACAAGGGGTTCCTGGGAGTCCCTCTGCCAGACATTAGTCCTGGTTATTAGAGACTTACCCAGAGTCTTTAGCTCACTATCTTTCACAGAGAAGAAATATTCCACACAGCTCCTCCCTACTGATGAGGTCCATCCAGACCGAAACACGTGTCTGGGGTTGCTGTTGGTACTCTTGTTCAGAGCAGAATTGCCTAGCATTTCGGTGCTGGACTGCCCCAGGGCAGGACAAAGACTGATATGTTTGGGATATTTCTTCTCTGTGAAAGATAGTGAGCTAAAGACTCTGGGTAAATCTCTCATAACCAGGACTAATGTCTGGCAGAGGGACTCCCAGGACCCCCCATGGTAATTTGCAAATTATTTTATGAAATATGTAATGTATTGGCACTTACCTTGGGCCAGTGCACTTACAGCAGAGTATTTCCTCGTTTGCATGGGCAATTCACATGCAGGTGAGTGAACCCACTTGGCAAACCTCACTGTAGATGCCCCAGGACATGTACAGAGGCCCCAGGAAGGCATTAGAAGGCGACTTTAAGAGAGAGCAGGGAGAGTAGCAAGATCAGAGGGGGCCCAGTCCCTTCCCAACGTGAATCTGGGGTACTTTGAAGAAATGCAGACAACATGCTGACAGTGCAGCCTTTACCAGGAAGCACTTCGCACATTTCCTTTGAGGATGAGCTGGAGGGTGGGTGCAGTCAAGGTCTCCAAATAGCCTTCTGCATGTTTTGTGTTGCTGACTTCCTTCGTTAGTGCAAGGAGATTGAGTTCTCTTGGGGCGTATTTTTGGGGCACAGATATATCAGTCTTGCAAGGTTTCCAGCTGTGTCCTCTGGGTTCCTCGACATTTCAACACGCAGTATGGCCTGAGCAGACAAGGCAACTCTTCAGGGAGAGAACGTAGCTTTAAAGGTACAGTAAACACTTCTGATATATACATATTAAGGGAGCGAAGGTCTGCACAATATATTTGTGCCACTATATTCTTTATAATAACGGTTTGCATAGTGCATAACATATTTAAAGGTAGGTAAATAAAAACTTTTCAGCCTACAGGAAAAACACAATAGGGATCCCACATGATCAAGCTAGACTTCTAGTGAGGCTCCTCGGCCTCTGAGGGATGACAATCTGCTAAATCCCAAATATAGTATATGGGCCATTGGGAATCAGTTGGTCCATAGATTAATATTGAGACTAAGGTCCATCATGTTTTAGAGGGTAGACAGTGTTAACAACGAAAAATAAATAACGAATGTTATTTTCAGTGAAAAATAAATAACAAATACATGGTCGAATTTTTGGTAAAAAGTATATATGGGGGTGGGTTTAGGGATTAAAAACGGTGAATGGGGCGTTGGTGAGGTGTAACAAAGCAGGGGAAACAGGGATTTGGGGGCACACCCAATTTAAAAAAGAGAAAATAAAATCGACATTTTACATTATCTTTCAGTGAAAAAGTGGTACTTATTTAGTCATTCGTTATAAAGACATGTAACCATTTTAGAGATTCCAGCGACATGTCTTGCCAAGGCAATGTAAAACTATTAGCGCGGAATTGATACTGTCCATCTCATTTACTTACACTTGGAGCAAATTAATGAGTAGAATAAAGGTAGTGTTAGTCATGGGGATCTTGTAGGATCTTGTAGGATTTACAACAAGCGGTAATTCCACCATGCTAAATCCTCATTTTATTTTTAGGGAAAGTAGAGGATTTGTCTCCAACAATGGAGGTTATTCCTCCAGTTCACTTACAAAGTCAGGATTCAGCAGTGCAGTAAAACTGGTGGTAATTCTGTCACAACATAAACATGTCAGAAACATTTACCAGCAGAAATGTACGACTCTGCCAAACTCTGGATGAGGATCATAGATTCTGTCACTCTCCCTTTTGTACTGCATTACAGTATGGTTAATTACAATAATAATGAGCTGCTCTGTGATGCAATCAAACTTAACTAAAATCAGCGGGTTCACAGGCCACATCTTGTGATGATGGGAGTCTGCTGACAATTGCATTGTTAAGATGTCTCTTAGCTTGTGTTAATGTTTCTAATGTGTGTGTGCTTTCCTTTTGCATGACAACCTTTAGCGCATTGTATTACATGTTTGGCTTGCAGTGTAGTGTTTTTTTAAAAACAATGTAATTCATTATGTGTATGCTCACATTTGCTAAAGCAACGTGTAATCGTTCCCCTGAGGCATAGAGCATCTCTAATCTCTGGTTGCTATGGTAGACTCATCTGACAGTATTTGAACCATGAAAGCGCTGTTTTTATTTGACAATAATCTTCATTTATTACATACTGGTTTATGACTTGTTATCTCTTTTCCCTGTGTTAGGAGGAATTCTCAGAAATGTCATAATTCCCTCCACCTTAGAGACCCCCAGCAACTTTGCTGGATTTTGAGGACTTGATTTTTTTTAACCTGGAGAGAGTGAGACCCTTTTTCCCACTCTCACCTTCAGTGCAGTGTCACAGGGAAGTCTTTCAGATTTCCCAAAGGTTTAAATACCTTCTCTGGGATAAACTACTGTTTCCCAGAGCAGTAAAGTGAAATTGACTTTACTTACATTTGTAACTTTCTAGACCCAGCACCCACTATCTTACAATAGGGTGCTGGAGGGGTTACCTAGTATCCCCTTTGTCTAGCTTCTCATGTAACATTTTCATATTACCCTTTCCTCACTGAATGTCTGGTGGCAGTGGTTTATTTTTAACTACCGTGGTGTGCATTTACTGCAGGCTGCGTTCGCAGCTACAGTAAAGCACCCAAGGGTGACATTTTTGTCAAAATGGCCCGGTCTTATTTTTTCACCATTTCTTTGTGGAAAGGTCCTTCTAGAGATTTACTCTGCATGCCAAACCAGGTTTGGTCCCTTTGTTCACTTTGTCTTTGGCAGGATTCATGAGTGAAGCCCACCTCTGGCTCCAGGGTGTCTGGCGGGGGCAGAAAGGGAGGGAGGTGCCCAATACTCCCTGTGCTTAGTCTCCTAGAAGACCCAAATGCAATCTGTAATGATTGGCTGGCTGACTGTCTGGCAAGGACAGCCACCCTGCTGCGTGACTGACAACTAGGCTGGAATGAATGGGAGAAACCTGAATAAAAGGCAAGGCTTTTGGCTTGGAAGGCAGAGTCGAGCACTGGACGAAGGAACCGAAGAGGAACTTGAAGAGGACGCCTGCTGCATCTCCTGGACCATTGGTTTGCCCGGTGAAGCCCTGCTGCTGTGCTGAAACTCCAAATTTGTATCGACAGAGAAGCCCCTGCAAGGACGACTTCTCCCTTTGAGTTTGTGGGACCAATCAACTCCAAACTAAGCCACCTGGACATCTTCTCGGAGCTGGTTGAATTTCCACAGAGTTGCTGCTGGAAACCGAATAGCCAGGGAGAAGAACACCAGATTGTGTGCATTGCTTTCAAGCTGGCCAAGAGCTCCAGGAAGATCCTCCAGACTCCCAGGAAGCAGGACTGATGGATCCTGAGCCCCCATCAACAGAGTATGGACCCCAGAAGCAAGGAAAGTCCATCTCGACAGCCAGGAACTGCAGTGTTGCTATTTGTGATAGTGGGAGGAACTGAAACACCGAAGTGCCACTTGTTTGATGATTGCCGGTTGCGAGCAGTGACCATCCCATTGCAGTGCAGGAGTCCCCAGACCGCCTCCCTCTTGTCCCCACAACTGAGGCCCTGGAACAGTGAGATCTGCAGAGCTGCACAGGAACCAAAGTCATCTGCTGTACTTTTTCTTCAATCCAAAGGTACTGTAAAGTTTGAGAGAACTTACCTCTTATTGTAGAGTTGCTTGCATCTTCTACAACTCACAAGTCTAAACAGCTTGTGGCCCTAAATTGATTCTTCTTTTCTTCAAAGACTTCTCAAACCTTGTGCAAAGACCTTTTCTTACTTGCCTACCAGAAGTGCTTCAGCTCATATAAACCTTTGCCCATTGACTTTTGCTTAACTTATTACACTGAATGACTCTGCTTGGGGAAACCGAAAGTATTTGCCCGCTTAAGAATATTTGTGATCTCTTGTTTGTTGTAATAGCCTTTTCCTTTGACCAATTCCTACGAATGTTCTAAATGCTATAGTAAGATATGAATGTCCCCAGCACCCAAGCTATCGAAGTCACCGGAGGGTGTAGATTGTGACTGTGGGCCATCCCAAAAGGGTCTTTACAGATTTAGAAACTAAGTGTGTGGAGTTTTGGAGTGTATTTGCGTGTTGCTTTTGTATTGCTCCCTTCTGAAGAAGGATTACTCTAACTGACTGATAAATAAATAAATAATTGTTTATTCAAGAAACCTTGTGTGTAAGTGTTTATTTGAATACTTGTCACTGTGAATCTCTGTGTGACCCCTCTTGAGATAAGCCTGGCTGCTCAACCTGTTACCAACCTGTGCAGTATAGACTTCAACCAAAGGGTGGGATCCTATTGGCAGGAGGTCAGAGTTGTTGTAGTGCACCCAAAGGGTACTGCATGCAGTCTTGCCTAACACCCTGTCAAATAAAACAGATTTGTTTTAAAATGTCAACATCTCACAAGAACTGCTAATGCACTGCAGATGTTTTAGAAAAATAATATTTTGAAAACATACACTACTCATAAATCTCTAAACATTTAGTTTGTTGCAGTTAATTATAGTCATTGAAAAGCAAGTATACAGTGACAGTTCTACTTTCTGGTTTAAAGTGTGGTTCCTGGATTATCCCATTGCAATTCATATTTTTAAAATTGATTTTTTTTTTGTCTCCAGGTTTCCAATGTTTGTTTTTAATTTATTACAGGTTTGCCAAGAATTAGAATTTCTTGTAAAAATTGGCATATTGTCAAGATCAGTTTTTTGCGATTTGCCGTGGAGCATCTCCATCCATCTTTCTTCTGTCTCCATTGATTGCTCTCTGATCATATAGTAGCTGCCGATTCTAGATCTTTGTTCTGAGAGATCGTTGCATTCCATTAGTAGGTGGAACAGTGTTTCAGATTTTTGAGTGTCTGAACAGAAGCGGCAAAAATGTTCTGCTGGAACGATTTGTCTGGTTTTGGCTAGATAGAAGCCTGTTGGAATGGTGTACGTTCGGACTTTCAGATATATTGCATGGATTTTGGCATTAGGAAAGATGGTCAGGTAGGCTGGTAATTCGTTAATGGATCGAATGTCTGTGTCACATTGTAGGTCGAGGGAGTATTTTGTTTTTTCCTCAAGGGTCTTTATCCAGTCGTTTTCCATTATTTTTATTTTTGCGTGTTGAGGTCACATCGTAAGCATTTCATGTGAGATTTCTTCTGTTTGCATGAATTGATCCAGATTGCTTTTCCACTTAGCGAGGATTGTGTTGTTCATTGCTCCGTCGTGGCACTTTAAAATTTGAATTGCTGGTGTTTTCTCATCAGTGAGGAGCTTGCGGTATAGGTCTAGTTGTTTCCATAAGACAATTGAACTGATGGACTGTAGTGCCATTTTGTGTCTGATTCTAGGCATTGGAAAAGAAGGTGGCAACTGTAAGATCTTACGCCAAAAGAGAGCTTCTAGCTTTGTCCAGCTATAGTCCGTTGCATGTATCATGGCCTTTGTTCCATAGACTATTGTCGGAATCATCTTTTACTCGTAATATGTGGTTATTGGTTTGAAAGAGTATTTGCCGAATTTGCGCTGGATCATACAACCTTGTCTTGCTAGAGATTGAGTCCGTTGTTCCAGTTTCAGAGTCCACTCTTTTTTGGATTTGGATTGGTTTATGTGGATGCCCAAGTATTTGAATGTTGTTACTTCTTCGAGCCGATTGTCGTTTAAATGGATTTTCAGTTGTTTCCGGTTGTTATTGGTCGGTCTGGTCAGTTGCATGATTTCTGTCTTTTTTGTATTGATGGTGAGTTCGTTAAGATTCATATAAAGGCTTAGTTGGCTGAGGCTGTTTTGTAGACCTGATGGTGTCTTGTCTAAGAGAATGATGTCGTCCGCATATGTCATGATTGTTACCGGAGTTGAGTTGATCTTTGGGGGGTTGAGAGCATCGGACTGTAGATGGGTCTGGATGTCTGCAGTAAAGAGATTATACAATGTGGCTGCAAGAGGGCATCCTTGTTTTAGACCATTTTCGGCTTTTATTTTTTGGTGTTGTATGCCCTTCTCTTGTAGGTCTTATTGCAATGGTGGTGTTTGAATAAAGATGTTTCATTGGGCCTAGTATGTCGTTAGGGCATTCCCATTTTTCAAGTTTATTCCAGAGTTTTTGCCGGGATAACCCGTCGAAGGCCATGTGGATGTCTATGAAAGCCGCATAGATTTTTGTTTTGCTGTGGATTGCTTCGTGTTTTATCAGATTTAGCAGAAGTAAGTTGATGTTTGTCCCAACATTTGGGGTGAAGCCAGTTTGTCTTATTGCGAAGCGTTTTGTGTCAATTGCCCACTGATTACGTTTTTTCAGAAGAATCAATGCGAATAGCTTTCCTAACGGATCCAATAACGCAATTGGGCAGAAATTTGTCAGATCGTCCCTCGGACCTTGTTTATGAATAGGAACGATGGTCGCAGTTTTCCATGATGCTGGTATCTGATTAAGCTTGTTAATGAGCATGATGATATTCCTCAAGGGATTGGCCCATGAGTGCGGATCTTTCTTTATCATTGTGTTCGATGTTCCGTCAGGGCCTGGAGCACGAGATATATTGAGTTTTTGGATCATCTCAAAAATGTTTTGATAGGTGTAATTTACTGTCCACTTTATATTCTGTGTTTGTGGGGTTTTTCCAGTTTCTGATGGTCGGCTTTATATATTTTTGTGTAATGTTCAATCCATCGATGTTCAGTCACATTTCCTGTCAGTTTTTGCTGGTGCGCTGCGTTGTTGTTTAGAAGATTCCATAGGTCTCGATGGTTGTGTGTTTTGTAAGTTTCTAGGATTGCTTCTGCGTCTCATTGTAACAGCATCATGTTGTGTGTTTTGATCCAGTTTCTGTAGGTTTGTTTGGCCGCTTTTATTTTGGTGAGAGATTCCGTGTCTTTTCTTTTCGTCATTTGCCAGACTGTGTTTCTCAGTACTCTTTTCCTTTCAACTAACTCCTTGCTGTATGAATGTTGGTGAGTCTGTACGGTATGCTGTTTGGTTGGTTTGTAGTAAGGTTGAAGTAACCATCCGTAATTTAATTTCTGGGCGTCCGGTAGGGTAGTTTGGATACATTTTCTTGTCAGTGAACTTGTTACTTGTTGGGTTATGCAGAGTTTTTTCCCAGCTGTGCAGACTTCTAGCGGAGTAGGACGATTAGGCTGAGGTTGGTGCGGCATGTCTTGTCTGTGTACGACAAGTTGGTTATTGTCGCTCTTGGTTGTTGCCATTATGCTTGTAGTTTGTACTGCAGCTCTTAGCTCTTTGGAGAGATAGATGTAATCAATTATGCCAGATGATTTGCCTCGGGACCAGGTGGAAAAAGGCTTGTCTGTTTCATCTTTGGGATAATCAATGATTAGTAGATTACGGATGCTGGTTTCTTTGATCCATTTTTTTGCACGAATTGTTAGTTTTTCGTTAGGAGTTGGTTGTCCGTCTTGTTGCCATAGGTGTAGGTTTAGGTTGCCACATAATATGAAATCAATTCTTGTATGTTTAAGAATGAGGTTGTCATCTGTTAGAAAGACACCGTCCAAAAACGCTTCATTGTTGATTGCCACTGGATTTCAGTACAGATCCATGATTGCATTTTTTCTTTCGTGTTTGGGTGTCGCTGTAGTGGAATCTAGACCTTCCTTTGTCACTATTTTTATGACTGTATTTTGTATCCACGTGTTGATGTTTGTTGTGTGCAGTATTGACCATGTAGGGTCAATCTTGATTAACGTTAGTAGACCTGATGAGGGTCTTCCTTTGGTTCTTGTCGGAGCTGGGTTTAGGAAGGCTAGAAAGCGGTCACAGCATGGAGTGTTGGAAAGCCATGTTTCTTGAAAACAGATGATCTGATATGAGTCGAATTCAGGTGATGGGTCGTTAAACAAGTGGGAGTTTCCCCGTGTATTCCATGAGCACAGGGTCCAGCTGTTTAATATGTTGATTGATGGTTATGAGATGTTGCTCAGCTCTGTAGAGTCTGAGAGATTTAGGCTGTCTTCTGATGCATACTGTTGTCTGATTGGACGATCTATGTTGTTGCTCATCCTTGATGCGTCTTGGTTGTGTATTCTGTCTTCTAGGGTATGCTGTCGTCTGATTTGGCGATCACCATTGTTTCTGCTGGCATTATTATGTTCAGTTTTGAGGGTATGGCTTGCGGTCTTCTTAAGGTGATCAGACATGGTTGGAAGGTTATTTGAGTGTTTATGTCTCTCGTTTGACTGTTTTCTCAGATGTTCTTGGTTAAGATTTGATGTGAAAGCGTTTCTGGGGTTTCCCTTTCTGATGATATCTTCATATTTCGCTTTAATGTCGGGCATACAGCTTCAAATTGATAATAGTATCCTTCATGCAAGGAAACCGCTGGAAATGTTATCTACACTACCCAATGTCCCACTATTCACCTGCACAAAAGTGCTTTTTATTTAACAAAAACAATGTCTGCAAAGTGAGTGGTTTGCCAATAATGGCTTAGCAGTTACTTTGGAAACCAAACATCTAGTTAACAAGTGTTTTTGAATAGCAGCAAATGGTGGTTGGCCCACTTCAATGTACTATTACTACTGTTTCTGCTTTAGGGCAACTCACATATTCTGAAGGAAGCTTCAAAGCATCTTGAATTTCTGATTATTGCATTTCTGGTGTGCACTGCAACAGAGTCTGCTGGCACAAGCAGCAAGGGGGAAGGGACTTTGAGGGTATTGAACACGGGAATAGCCAATGTCTTAACTATTTGACGAAAATTCTAGTGAGACATAATCAACCTGTGATGGTGCAGATGAAAGGTGAACCAGGTCTGGCCACCGACCCACCCGTCCCGGAGAATTAATGAAAGTACAAACGTTCAGTAAAACACTAATGGTCACACAGCTGCCATGAAGAGTAGGTTGCAGGACACAAGTAGGTGGAGAAGTAGTGTGCATTTATAGAAGGAAGGAAAGGTTGCAGAATTCCCAGGCAGGGTCATATGAGTACTACAGAGATGGGCAGGTAGGTTACAGCATACACAGGCAGGGAGTAATGAATGGTGGCATGCATGCAAGACACGAAGAATACTAACATGGCGGAGAAAGAGCAAACGTACTGACCCCTACAAGGCTTCAATTCTGAAATATTGCAGCCTAACACAAAATTCCAGGCCCCATGATGCTCAGACAGCAGCCCAAGCACCAAGCTCAGTAGGGGAAGGGAAGTTCTGTCTAAAAGTTCTAACCGCTCCACATAATGTTTTCCAGGGCACAGCGTGCAATTATCAAGTTAAATCATTTCTGCTGGTAGCATTGAGAAAATGGGCCTCATTACACGTTGTGCGGTAAAAATCGAAAATTACCGGCATGGCGCTATTAACGTGTCCGCCCTTTCAAGAGGCTGCTAATAGCGTACCATTACGAGTACGCGGACACGAGCATATGCCATGCCGGTAATGACCCTACCGCCATGCCGCTAAAGTCCCCAAAAAGTCCCTTACGGGCTTCGACGAAAGTGCAGATAGCACATCTGCCCTCACGCTACATGCAAATAGTGGTCATCGCTATTAGCTGTGACCGTTAAATTGCAGAACCGGAAATAGCGTCATCGCACAGGAACGAGAAGGAGCACAGCGGCCATCTTTAAAAACACAATCCATTGCCATCCTCTGCCCCCTGGACCTGTTTTGAGTAGTTTGCAATTGGAAATCCACAGGGACGCCCTCGACATGCCTAAGGCTGTTAAAAAAACCACGGACCGACAGCACAAGGAAAAGTTTACCACGGAGGAGCTAATAATGCTCACACAGACCCTTGCTGCTAATGCCGCTGTGGTCTTTTCGAGCGACATGCGTCAGGAGACCCTTATACAAAGAAGGCAATCTGGGCAGAGGTTGCCTTGAAAGTGAGTGCTGTGGGCACCACCACCCACAACGTGCGTGAGTGCAGAAAGCGGTGGGATGATCTCTGCCTCCGGGTCAGAAGCATCCTGTCTGCAAACCACAACATTGCCACAGCAGGTGGATCTGATTCGCCCATTAAATTAAAGGAGTGGGAAGAGACCTGCGCCAACCTCATTGGAGTGGAATCAATAGAGGGAGTCGGGACAATGGAGCATGACGTGGCAACCACTTCAGATGGAGGTGAGTGTATGCATGAAAGTATGCACTGTGAATCTTCAGGTCCCCCCAAATGTGAGCCCAGATTCACTTCATGGATGCCCAAACATCCACACATGCATACAACCCTGGCCATGTCAGTGTCAAATCCAAACACACACACATACACACATCACCAGAGACAAGTGCCACACACAACCAAGCATGGATGAGCCACTGAACTGACACATCACCTGCATCCTTACCAATGAATTCCAAATGCCCACAACTGCATTATTAACGTATACTGCATTAAGTACATAGAACAGTAACCAATGCCATCCCCTCTTTGTCCCCGACAGGCTCACATACAGACAGTGAGGATACTGGCAGTGCATCTCAGGCACTCCCTGCGAGTAAAAAATAAAGGGCACAGGACACAGCGGACACCCCCATGACATCAAGGGGCAAAGGTAGAAGAGTCCACATGCAGAGTGGCAAACATCAGTGGAGCACCACTGCCAAGATGAAACTGTCCACACCACCAACAACTGCCCCACCTCCTGAGGTGAACCCACCACCACAGATCCCAGCCACGGAGGGCCCACCCTCAGCTGCAACTAGTTCCACAGGAGAGGCGGCAGCTACTGCACCACTCTCAGATGTGGAGGATACGACAGATTTCCACATGGAGATGCACACCCCAACCCCCCCTGGAATCCTCGAGCCATCACCACAGCAGACACCTGGGTCCAGTGTCCCTGGCGAGGACAACATGGGAGGTTTCAGTAGCCCACCAGTGGCTTCACCTGTTGTCCTGCAGCAGCCACACCACCAGAACGCAACAGTGCCCTTGACCTGGCCAGCATCAGCCAGCTCCAAGAGGACATAACTGTGCTGGTGGGCAGCATGTCGAGGAGGCTGCCCGTCTCAGGGCAGAGATTACCGAGACAGCCAGGCACTCCAGGGAGGCGATGGAGGCCTGTACAAACAGGCTGTGTGGGGAGATTGTGCAACTTAGGAAGGTCCTCACACGGATAGCGGACGCAATGGACCGCCAGTTCCCACCACCACCACCACCAGGACAGTCAGCCACTTCCTCATCCGCCAGTTCGAGGCAGACATGCCCCCTGCGCCGCTCCTCACGCACCACCAGGCGCACGTCTAGCCAGCCTCCTAATGCTGGTGGTGGCAATGGCAAATAGGGAATGCATGGTCAAGCTTCCATGTGTATAGCTTGACGACAACAATGTGCCAGACACATAAGGAACTGTTGTGGGGGGTGGGGGGAAGGGTGTTTTGGGCTGTTGTGGGGGGTGGGGTGAAGGGTGTTTTTGGGCTGTTGTGGGAGGTGGGGGGAAGGGTGTTTTTGGGCTGTTGTGGGGGTGGAGGGAAGGGTGTTTTTGGGGTGTTGTGGGGGATGAGGGAAGGGTGTTTTTGGGCTGTTGTGAGGGGTGGGTGGAAGGGTGTTTTTGGGCTGTTGTGGGGGGTAGGGGGAAGGGTGGTGGGATGTTTGGGGACATGCACTCTTACATCTTTACATTTCTTAATACACTGGTGTTTGATCCATACACAGGCTTGGACTTCTTCATTGTGTATGTGTACTTTATTGGCGACAGGGTCCATTGTGCGCTTCCAAACAGACACCAGTGCATTACTACCCATATCCATTCCTACAAAAAGAAAAAATTTAACTCAGAATATTTGGCTGATCAGATGCTGTCTCACAGCACGTCCCTCCTGGCCATCCCATCTTGCATGACCTGCATCCCCGTCAACTCCGTCCTCATCACCATCATCATCCTCATCAGGTGCTTCTATTTCTACGTCAGGGGGCAGTGGCACATTCCGTCTGATACACATATTGTGCAGCATGACACGTGCCATGGTGATCTTGGCCACCTTTTCATGGCCATACAGGAGAGCGCCACCAGACCTGCTAATGCACCTAAACCGTGTTTTCAAAAGGCCAAAAGTCTGCTCGATCACGACGCGGGTACGGGTATGGGCACGATTGTAGTCTGCTTCGTGCCTGTTCTGTGGGTTCCGTACAGGGGTATTCAGGGGATAGCCGGCATCACCTGTATGGGGGACGAACGGGGTCTGGTTACTGTTCACCTCAAGAGCGGCCTGTTCATATCACACAAATTGACTTTGCATTGTGATTGAAGTCCACAATTAACAGCATTCATGCAGACTATCTGTGTGACTGCAATGTGCAAAGTTGAGCTCGACCCTGCAAGTGAACATGCCCCATTTATGTCTCCTAAATTAATTGACATGTCCTGGGTGAAGCCCGATCTTATGTGTCCCTGGGCCCAGGCAGAATTGTTACCACACTGCTAGTGTACAGCCATTCAAACATTTGTGTTGCCATGCTGAGAGGCATCATTTCAGTGGTGCTAAAGGTGCGTGGTACAATGCTATGGGTAGGGGTGATCCCTTTGCATGCACTCAAGGGCACATTGCATTATTGTGGTTGTGCAGCGCTGATTCTGTATGACTGTCTCAGCGGCATGTAGGAGACTTGTATATTTTGTGGTGTTGAATGTTGTGCAATGTGGATGTGGATAGATGTTTAATGTTTCTAGACCTAGATTTTTCGTTATGTTGTGTAGCTTATACTTGTCGCTCCATGTAGCGTGGGATGGTTGAGTTCCGCAGGACCATGGAATCATGGGTTGATCCGGGAAATCGGGCACAACAATGTGTGATTATCTTGTTTGCGTCACATACCATTTGGACATTGATAGAGTGGAATTGCTTCCTGTTTCGGTAGACAACTTCATTGTGATGTGGGACCACCAATTCCACATGGGTACAGTCAATGGCCCCAATGCAACTTGGGATGCCTGCCAGTGAATAGAAGCCAACTTTGGTGTTTGCAATCTCCTGGGCAGTCCGTGGAATGAATATGTGTTCAGGTGCATGCCTCAGGAGGGCATCAAGTACCTGGTTCAGCGTGCGTGAGAATACTGGTTGTGAGATGCTATGCATGTGCCCCACTGTATGCTAGTAGGTGCCTGTGGCCAGGAAGTGGAGCACGGTCACCACCTTTAGTAGAGGGGGGATGGCAGTTCTGATGTCTATGAGGCTCACAATGTCATCATGTATCATATCCACGATGCTGGTGATGGTATCCCGGTCCAGACGGTACAGGGTGTGTATCTGCTCAGGGGTTAGGTTAAATGGACTGGCTCTGATCCTGGGGATTGGTGGCTGCCTCTGTGGTATGCCTAGGTGCTGTGGTGGTGCTTGCTGTGCCTGTCTCGCCCTCCTCCTCCTCCTCCTGCGTCTCCTCTGTGCTGCCTGTTGTTGTTGCGGCTGCACTGCAATCATGTACTCTAGCCCATGTAATGCTGCTAGTATTGGGACCATCTTGGTGTGGGAAGGGGTGTGTGAAGGGGTGTGGTGTGCTCCTTTTGTGCTTCCACAGTGTCCATTGCCTCCACCTGTGCTGATTGTGTCCACCTGTGGCAGGTGGGAACACTGCTCCGTTCTCTTAATGGGTGGTTCGCGAAGCCGGTATTAGCGCCATGGCGGTAAGAGATTTTGGGGGCTTTGCCATGCCGCTATTGGCACGTCCGCTTGGCTTGTGATGGTGTGCTATCAGCGGCATGGCGTTATTTACGGGATGGAGGGTCGCGCGCACGCGGACTGGCCGCTATTAGTGGCACCGTACTTAGCGGTGCTGCTAATAACGGTGAGCCGGGTCGTAATTGGCATGGGGATTTAACGTTACCGGTATTCCATTACCGGTAACATTAAATCCCTACCGCCTACCTTGTAATGAGGCCGAATATCTTTAAATGCAAGGTCAAAGTAGCTGCCGTTCAAAATGATCCCATAACGAATAAATACATATTGCCCCAAGTTCTCACTAAAGAAAGGCACACACACACACGCTAGGACAGCAGATAATCCAGTAAATGGGCAAAAAATGGTTTTAGCACAGCAGTCCCTCATTATGTGGTTGGAACAGTGACCATGTATTCCATTACAAATTAGTTAGCACACATGCTAGGCTCATTCTTTATCTAGAGAAGGAGACAGGACGACAAGGCCACAAACATGTCAGAGAGAGAGAACCTCGGCATGGGAGCGAAATGGGAGTAACTGTCTAGGCCGGCTCACAGCAGTTTGCCGATCTTGATTGCCATACCATAGCATATCTCTCCTTCCCCACCATGTACCCTGACACCACATAAAAGAGCCCAAGGCCGGATTTACAAATAATTAACCAATGACAACCTTCTTCACCTTATCGATTATTGTAGTAGAATGCCAACCAACGGCAAGATAGAGTGAAATGTATCATTTTTAGAAGGATGAACTTAGGATGCGTTATTAGTTGTGAAAAAAACAATAGTATGGGTTTTACTCCATATGTTCTATATACCACTAACCAATTGAGTATGCAAAAAGATGTTTTTATTATAATTACTAACCATGAGATCAGCAGTGATGTTTTTGTAACTTAAACCCTTGTTTTTCCTAACGCTATTCTGAGATTGTTATTTGTACGCTCTCCCAGCCGTTCATATCGGAATGAAGCTGGGCTTTCTTGTGCACTTGGAGTTACTCCATTTATTGAGTTTTTTGTCTCTATTTCTATGCCTGGCTTATCATATCAAACCAGGTAATGACAGGGAGGTTGGCACAGTACCAATATGGAAAAGGAGGAGCTAACTTTCCTTTTCCTTTTGAAGGGGTCTTGGCAGAGCAAGTGAAAGAAGAATGCAACACCCACCCTGAGATTTATCGTTTGATTGTAGCCATGATTATAGGGGACCTAAGGCAGAAACTTACCTGTGCTTAATGCAAAGCCTTGAAACTGAAAGTCAGTGCAGTTGTTGCATGGGAGTGACTTGGTCCGAATGGTGTGCCCCCACCAACAGATGGACAGCCACATTCTAAATAATTTGGAGATCCTCGATCAGGTAGGCTGGGCAACCATGATAAAAGGAATCACAGTAATCCAAGTAGGATACAGCAAGTGACAGCTCATCGGTTGATTGATTCGTGGCTGGCAGGCATGTTCTAAAGTTGGCTGCTGACAACACCCTATGCCCATCCAGAGAGGGAAGGGTATCCATGTCATCAGCATAAGAATAAAAGTAAAGGTTGAAGGAGTGGATGAGCTTGGTGGGCAGATGGATTTAGGAGTTGGAAAGGATGCAGGGGAGAGAAAAGCCCTGTAGGACCCTCCCAGCGTAGGGGTATTTGTCCTAAATTGAAGGGAGAGTTGACAACCGATTGTGAATACTTCTCATGGCAAGAGCACAAACACTTTAAAGCAGTACTTTCCTCACCTGCCTCAAATAGGTTTTGTAAAAATGGCAGGTGTTCAATAGTCCCAAAAGCTGCCTATACATTCAATAGTGTTAAAAGCTGCCAATATATCTAAACGAATCAAAGCAGTGACACCACTGTCAATCGCCACCAGGGAAAGATCATTAAGCACACATACTCACTACCCATGGAAGGATGGACACCAACCTATTGGTCATCGAATAACCAGACTATTCAATAAAGCCAGACCAAGAGTAAATATTCCCTTGCTCTCTGGTCCTAACCATATGTTAGGGAGAATTCTCCAGAATGGCTAATTTGCCTTACCTACTGAGTCCCTCAGCAGCTTTGCTGGATTTCTAGGATTTATTGTTTTCACCTGGTAAGAGTGTGAGCCTTTTCTCCCACTCTTACATATGTTTTGCTATGTGTTTTACATTTTTGTCTTCATAGACTGTGGAGTCTCACCTACTCCATAGGCATCATCTTTTTACTGTGTGTCACACAGCACCTTTAGTGCAGTGACACAGGGTTGTCTTTTTCAGACTTCCCACTTTAAACTCCATTTTCTGGGACTGACTACTGTCTCCCAGAACATGAAAAGTTGCCATTGACCTTATTAGTCTTTTTAAATTTACAGACCCAGTACAAACTGTCTTCCATAGACTACTGGAAAGGGTTAATAGTTATCCATTTTTGTCTGTCTCTCATGGAACATTATTTTGTTCCCCTTTCTTTAAGATTTGGCTGGTGGCAGTGGTATCTACCATTTTTTCCCTACCGCAGACTATGGAAATAGCCTTGGTACTGTTTTAGGCTATGTTAGTAGCCTCGAACTTTAATCTGCTGGACCCCTTTTAATTTTATTCCGGCAGGGTTTATTCACCATTTCTTTTTGTAAAGATCTTTCTCGTGTTTTACTTTGCAGGCCAAACCATTTTGGTTCCTTTGTTCGCCGCCCTTTGGTGGGCTTCTGCACAGAAGCCCTCCTTAGGCGCCGGAGAGTCTAGGTAGACAGGATGTGAGAGAGGGGTTTTAGGCCCCCTGGACAGGGCCTCCTTGGAGACGCAAGTCACACTCTTGTTTGATTGGCTAGGTGACTGTCCTGCCAGGACAGCCACCCTGCTGCGTGATTGACAGCCAGGCTGTGTGAATGGGGGAAAACTGCATAAAAAGCAGGTCTCTGGGACTTGGAAGGCAGAGTCGCCACTGGATCGAGAGAACCAAAGAGAAGCTGAAGAAAGAGGACAACTGCAACTACTGAACCTTGCGGTGAAGCCCTGATGCGGGTCCGAATCTCCTAAACTTCGACGACAGAGAAGATCTGCAAGGAATCATCTTCCCTTGAGCTGGTGGGACCAACCAGTTTGCCAAACACCAAGCAAGGCCTCCCTCCTCTGGTCGAATCTGCTTTACCATTAACCATTAACATTGGCCCAGGCTTATTGATTTGAATCCTAGTTGTAGTAAGCCTTTTCTAGATTGCCCTGCCTACTTACTTGTTGGTGCTGCTTGATTTTGAATAACCTTGTCTTTCCCTCCCTTTTTAACTTGCCGGAGTGCCATTATGCTCGCACTTCGTTTTGAGATTAACTTGTCCAGAATTCATTGGGTGGTGTGTAGTGTATTAAGATTGTGATTTTTTGCTGCTTTACTTTAGTGAACTGTTTTACAACTGATGGTGTAAATAATGTATATTCCTTTACTCAGAAACCTTGAGTCAGTGTTTGTTGGAACCATAGCAATTGCTGTCCTTTGTTTAACTTCTGATACTGCTCACTTTACTCTTGAGATCAGTCTGGCTGCTCAGCCATCGCTACCACTTTACTGTGTAGTACAGGCTTGTACCAAAGGTGAATTTGTACTTACACTTGTAGTCTTAATTGTTTGTGGTGTTCCCATAGGGTACTGCATATGATTCTGCCTTGCACCATATAAAGGAGCAGAAGAGGATGGGTGGAAACGGGTGGCTTACGAGCTGTTCAGTGAATGCTTGTTCATGAGGAGACCCTACCCTTCTAGCATGTCTAAAGGCCGCACGGACTAATTCCATTTCGAGGCTATCATTGACTTTTTAAAGCAATTTCATCTAAGCAGTGTACATTATTATCAAAACAGAACAGAACATTGCAGGGATTAAATAGAATACAACCACAATGAAGCAACAATCTTAGAAGTTAGAAAAGGAGAGAAGATACGCATTAACAGAGGAGCTGATCAATGACAATGATGAGATTATTTCAAAGTTTCGGGTCAAGGAGGTAAAAAGATCTGGAACAGAACTGGGCATACGTAAGGGTTCAGGATGTCAGATAGAAATAAAGAAGAAGAGTGTAGAGAACGAGAAGGGGAGTCAACTGAAACAAGGAAAGAAAGAAAAGCAGGCACTGCACCATGAATACAGTTACAAACATTACAAAAATAAAAAGATAAGCAGGCAAGAAGAGCCATCTAAAAGAGGCTCAGTAAGGAGAAATAGATGAACGGTGTGGAAGGTAAAAGAGAAGATGATTAGTGGAATTGAAAATCAAATTTAGGGGCTCAAATTCAGACAATGAAAGCCAAGGGGCCAAAAAGGAGTGCAGAGGAATGGCCAAGTGGAGAGAAAATTAGAGTAAGGGTCTTTGAAGCTATAAAGGTTAAAACAGACTTATCTTTCAATTATTATATGGTCGATAATAGTAAGAACGAGCAATAAAGGGCTCACCTAGAGATAAAAAGAGAGAGGGATAAACAATGACAACTAGGTTATGAGGAGAGGATTAGAAATCAAGGAAGATGGAGAGGAATAAGGATCAGGATAACAAAGGTGAAGAGAATGTGAATGGATCCAAGGCTTGAATGCAGATAGATAGATGGACAGAAATAGAAGAGTGGAGTTGGTCATAGGAAGAAGAGAAAAAAAGTTGGTGGGACATCAGCATAACAATTACAATCTATACAAAAAAACTGATGAATAAATAAGAGGCACTAGGACTGAACCTTGAGGAACACCAGAACGTAAGAGAAGAGAACAAGAGTAAATCACAACCAGGACATAGAAAAGCAATGGACGCGGTAATAGGAGGACAACCATAACAAAACAGTACTAGGGATTCCAAGAGAAAAAAGAGAGGCACAAAGAATAGAGAGGAACTAAATGTGTGAGCCCAAGGACAGTCATTTGCATATCATCGTTGATCAGCTTTTACAGGCCCAAATCAGTAGCTGAGAAATTCTTGGGCAGGATAACAAAGGGTCAATATTCCCCGTGGAAAGACTGGATCCTAAGCGAAGAATGCTTTAGACTGAACTACAGGGGGGTGAGATGAAAGGCCACAGCTTGATATAATTGTGAATTGTAAGGATCTTTACATAAAAAAGGTATGAATGAGCAAGTCTAAGGAGTCTGGAAAGGGAATCATTACAGAAGTAGGAAGGGTTACATGTGTTAAGATGAAAAACACCTGTTTTTGAATGTAATCAGCCATGCTAATCCTTGCAGGACATTGTGTCATTTTATAGTTAAACATTGTACATGTGTATTTCTTGTAAATGTTTGGGGTAAAAGGTAACTGGTAAGTAGTTGCAAGCTTGGTCCCATGAACTAGTGATTTCTTAAACTCAAGTAAAAAAAAATATATATACTCTAACATTTATACACTTTTAATACTTAATTTTTTACTAGATTTTAGGTTGTCACAGGCTTGACATGGACATGGTATTGGTTAAGTACATTATATGCAGAGTAATGGTATATACACACCAATGATTAAGATAAAGTAGGCATGAGTACAATATTCCTCAAAGAACAATTGCTTCGCTCTCTACAAGAGCACGTATTGCATGTACTGCATTATACATGTTTTGTTTTTGTGGTGGTTGTTATCTTAAGATGATGGTGCTGCGGTAGGCAAGTGTGTCTTATCCGCAGTGGGTAGTACTTTATGCTCTTGGCCAAATTATGCATTCTGATCTCGGGGGAGGTGGGCATGGAGGGAGTCACCACAGTGCAATCTTGTCATGCTGAGCAAATGTCCATGTAGAGAAAAGGAAAGCAGTCAGCACTGTGAGATGCAATGATTTGATGCAGCGTTCAGGCATGTGGTCTTGGACAAGTTACATAATATGAATCTTGTGTTCCATGGAGAGGAAAGGAAAGCAATCAATAGTAGCAGGTGTTGAGATTCAATGTCGTGCAGTCTTGTGATTTTAGGCAAACACTAAAATACACGTTTCTGCGTTCTGTGTGGAGGAAAGCAAAGCAATCCGTTGATAGATTCAAAGTGCTTATATAGGAATGCATCCATTGGCATACTAAACAATTAATAATCACTACGAGCTCTTATAGCAAACTGTAGTATCTTGTCCTAAATGATCCAACTTTAAAACCCAATTTACTTGTTTTATATGCACCTTACAAATGGACAAAAAAATAAAATAAATACATCTCTGCCTTACCCACCTTCTGCCACGCCTCCATTTCACTGTCATATAATGTACAATTGGTAACCTATATTATCATGTGGATTATATTATAGGCCTCATCTCAGCCAATCACACTGCCCAGAATACAGTCTGTAACCTCTGGTAAAGAGCTCATTCTAAACATTCTGACTTAAATAGCAGCCTGACAAGCGGAACAAAAACATTCCTCTTCAGCTGTGTAAAGATAGAGAGGAGCACATAGAGTTAAATTCCCCAAACTAATAAACAGCAATACAACATCCGTAGTTTATTGTTACTAGTTTCATGTTCATTACATTAAAAGTTACCTGTGTCTGCTTATTCTTTTCCCGAACAATTTAAACAACTTCCCTTTTCGTTTCACACGTCCATGTGCGAATTGCCTTATAGCCCTTGGGAGAGGTAATTGTCATTTGGGATAGTGACCCTTCGACCCTCCCCCCATGGTCAGTAAGGCTTAAATTATTCGAATAAGTCATTTGATAAGTCATTTGAAAACAATATGGCTGCTTCAAAATTAGAACCATAAACAAAATTGCCAGAATTCTGTCATTCACCATGTCTGCGCAATTAGCTTTATTCTTCAGTTAGAACTTAGAGAATGTGTACAGAAAATAAATCGAGCCAACGCCAATTCTATGTCCGTGGACATTTTTTGAAAATAACATTAGGAAATCACTAATACCCATTGCCTATCTGAATTGATAAAAGCGCCCCACAAGTGTATTAAAAAGCCAGAGGGTCCCTGGGCATAGACACTTTAACCTACTGATGATCAATCGGAAAAAGCCAAGGAACGAGGACTGAAACTGAACTGCATTGGGGCCTGCACGTGCTTATTACCAAATATCAAGGACAGAATGGGCACAGAAACCTACATCTCCAGTCTCCCCCTAGAGGTGATATCTCCACACAGAGGTCAACGATTTCATGGCATGAAGATTGGTATCTCCTTGCCACCCATACAAGACAATTCCTCTATGATGAATGAGGTCGAGGTTCAAGGGGCCTTGCCGCACTCACCCGAGAGAATCAGCAGGCCTAGCCAAAGATTCATTGGCTATAACGGTTGCCGTGCACCGGTATCAATAAGAGATTCATCCTGACTGCCACAGATTGGGTAAATATTTCCAGGGCTGGAAGCCGCTGTCCACTTCAGGGCTGACCCTTTATCCACTAGAGAATCTATCCCATTCCTTAATAGCATGGATATACAATGTATATTCCTGAAATGGGATGTTCACCAAGCAAGAATCCATTGCAATTTAAAAACATTTACCATACTCGCGCGCACGCGTGCGTGCGTGTGTGTGTGTGTGTGTGTGCGTGTTGGTCTGTGTCATTTGCCCTCTGAATTTACTATTGCATATGTGTGCTGCTGCCGCCCTGCAACATGCAGTCAGGCACCATATATTTTCCCTCTAAATTGATTATTGCATCTTTGTGCTGCTGTCACCTTGCAATATGGGGTTAGGCTCCATGTATTTGCCCTCTGAATTGACTAATGCATCTGTGTGCTGCTGCCGCCTTGTAACATGGGTTCAGGCTCCATGTATTTGGCCTCTGATTGACTATTGCATCTGTGTGTTGCTGCCGCTCTGCAGCATGGGGTCAGGCTCCATGTAGTTGCACTCTGAATTTACTATTGCATCTGTGGGCTGCTGCCGCCCTGCAACATGCAGTCAGGCACCATATATTTTCCCTCTAAATTGACTATTGCATCTTTGTGCTGCTGCAGCCCTGCAACATGGGGTCAGGCACCATGTATTTACCCTCTGAATTGACTATTGCATCTGTGTGCTGCTGCCTCCCTGCAACATAGGGTCAGGCTCCATATGTTTGCCCTCTGAATTGACTATTGCATCTGTGTGCTGCTGCCGCCCTGCAACATGGGGTCAGGCTCCATATGATTGCCCTCTGAATTGACTATTGCATCTGTATGCTGCTGCCGCCTTACAACATGGGATCAGGCGCCATATGTTTGCCCTCTGAATTGACTATTTAATCTATATACACTATACTTGCATCTGTGTGCTGCTGCTGCCTTGCAACATGGGGGTTAGGCACCACGTATTTGCCCACTGAATTGACTATCACATTTGTCAGCCACCCTACAACATGGGGTTATGCTCAATGAATGTGCTCACCATGTACTTCACCTTTGCCCTTTGCGTATGATGTATTACCTCTGCACATTCCGAATGATGTAATCGCCTCCTGCTCTTCCCTTCTGTAACCCAAAGCACTGCAACCAATTTTGTGATGGACCAACAGCGTAATACAAAATACAAGGCAAAGGCCTATATGCTTGTTGCCGAGCCACGAGGCAGAGCAGGTGAGCGAATTCTGCACTGAAGACCCCCTTGGGACTTATTCTTTAATTTTGCTGCGTTCTGTGAGCCCCGAGCTCTGCTGTTTCTCACTCTGTCTCCCCTTTCCTCGACCTCCATTTCCCTGTTGTATTCCCCGAAACTCCCGCCTCCCAATCCGCCCACCAGCCCTGATACGCCATTCCCCAGTGCTTGGTGTCCTGACCCAGCACTCTGTGCTCGCACTTGTTGCCGAGCCACGAGGCAGAGCAGGTGAGTGAATTCTGCCGTGAAGACGCACTTGGGCCTTATGCTTTCATTTTGCTGTGTGCTGTGTGTAACGCTCACCTGGTTCCCACGGAGGCGCGGCGTCGAAGGCGCAGAACTCTGAAGATGGACAGGAAGGGCCCCTCTATTCTGGCTTCCCTGGCTCGTTGGATACCCTCCTGTGCGTGAAAAGGGAGTATTACCAACTGTGGAACAATGCTCAAGCCTCCCACTCCCTTCCAACCCTCCACGATACCTCCTCCACGATTCCCCGTGAAGCCTCACCTTAGGGTTTGGAAGGATGAGCTCTCCATCCTGCTTCTGATGCAGGGGCGCGTTGAAACCCAGTTACTTCACTGGATTGAGGATTGATGGGAGTTCAGGTAAGCTTGACGGTTCAGGTAAGGCGCTGTAAAAGTTCTGTTCAAAAGTTCAAGCTTAATAATAATGTTCGTTGTCTAATTGCAGCAAGCGCTAATGCTTATGTCTTTTTCCCCATAGGGGCCGGGGTTCGGAGTGCCGGAGATATGGCGCCGACCCGAAGTGAAACAGTTCTGGATGAGCGCTCAGGTAATGTCTTTGCATTCGCTCATTCAATGTCTTTGTCTTTTTTCCCCATAGGGGCCGGGGTCCGGAGATGCCAGGAAGCGGCAGGACCCGAAATGCAGTGGGAATAATCCAACAGGTAAGACTTAAAAGGAAACTGAGCTTTCCTTATTCCTTTTCTCCCTCTCACCTTTGTTCGTGTCTTTTTTCCTCTAGGCGCCGGGGCGTAGCTGAATCCGGAAGATCGCTGCTGAAGATGGAAGCGCCTTGCAAAGGTGAGTAAAATGCAGCGCTGCAGCGATCGAAACAAAATGCCTTTAAAATGATGTCTTCCTTTTCAGGGCCGTTGGAGAAATGACTCTGGGATGCAGATTTAGCAGGTAAGGGCTTTTCTTCTCCTATTCTCTTCCTTTCTCCCCTTGCAGGTGTTCCAGGGTGCTGGCAGGCGTGGCTGAAGTCAGGATGCAGGAGCTGACACGGTGAGCGTCCAGCTGCTAGGTGCAGAACAACGCGAAGCACGTGTGGCTGTTCGGGTGGGGTTTAAATAGCCTTGGAAGAAGTTCCTGGTATGTATCCTTCCACCAATCAGGTATGTATCCTTCCCCGACCACACCCGGGTGGTGAAGTAGTCCTACAGGTAAAGTAGTCCCATTCAGGCCTCAAGAGGGCCTGGATGAAGCAGCAAGGTCTGCATCAGGTAAGTGTGCACCCAAGCACTTAACCACATATCCTCTTCTATGAGCCTGGCGCCTAAGGCGCCAGGACTGGGGTCCGCTATGAGCCTGGCGCCTAAGGCGCCAGGACTGAGTCCAAAGGGCCCCGACCTGGGTCTGCTGAGACTTCCCTGGGGAAAATGAAGTCTGCCTCTGGGGTTGCTGGGCTCGGCCTGGCTCCTTGGAGGTAGGCATCATGACAGTACCCCCCCTCAAGGCCCCTCCCAAGGTCTTTTCCTCCGGGGGTTTTGGTTTGTGCGGGAATCTTCGATGGAATCGTTGAATTAATCGTGGTGCGTGAACATAGTTACTGGGTTCCCAAGATCTTTCCTGAGGTCCATATCCTTTCCAATCAACAAGATAGAAGAGTTTCGACTTAACTATCTTGGAATCTAAAATGTCTTTCACTTCGAATTCTAATTCTCCATCAATTTGGACAGGGCCTGGGGGCTCAGACAGTCTGGTTCCAGGTTGTACTGGTTTTAGAAGAGATGCGTGAAAAACGGGATGAATCCGCATGTTGGATGGTAAATCGAGTTTAAAGGCCACTGGGTTGATAATAGCTTTGATGGGGTAAGGCCCAATGAATCTGGGATTAAAATTTCGCTGACCCTTGAGGGGTAGATGTTTAGTTGCTAGCCATACCTGATCTCCTACTTGGTAAGGAGGAGTTTTACTTTGGAGCAAATCAGCTTTTTCTTTATACTTTTTCTTGGCTTGCTGTAAGTGGGTTGTAGCTTCTTTGAAGGCTTGGGTTATTGTGGAATGTAGGTGATTTACTGCAGGCATCTCCAGGGTCAGAGGTGGATCTAGGTCAGAGGTCCGAGGATGGTGACCATACAGGGTATAAAAAGGAGTCTGTCCGGTTCCAGAATGCACTGAATTGTTGTATGCATATTCTGCAATCCAAAGGATGTCTTTCCAATTTAACTCGGATTGGTGTAACATGCACCGCAGATATTGCTCGAGAGTCTGATTGGTTCTCTCGGTTTGTCCGTCGGTCTGGGGGTGGTGGCTGGTGGATAACCGCACGTCTATTTGTGCTAGTTGGCAACATTTCTTCCAAAAGTGGGAGATAAATTGACTTCCACGGTCTGAGACTAATATGGAAGGGAAACCATGTAACCGCACTATATTTTCCATAAATTCCTTGGCCAAGGTGGAAGCTGACGGCAAACCTTTTAAAGGGATAAAATGGGCCATTTTGGAGAATAGATCCACTATTACGAGAATCGTGTTGTAACCACTACAAGGAGGCAGGTCAGTTATAAAGTCCATTGACAAGGTGTGCCAAGGTGCTGGTGGAATGTCCAAAGGTTGAAGTAGGCCGGCTGGCCTTTTCTTTTGACTCTTATTTTGGGCACAGATTCCGCAAGACAACACAAATGACTTTATGTCTTTTCTCCAAGAAGGCCACCAGAAGTGGCGTTTGATCTTTTCTTCTGTTTTCGCGATACCGGGGTGTCCTTCCATTAATGATTCATGATGACGGGTAATGACAAGTTCCTGCAATTCTTTACTTGGCAGAAATAACCGCTCTTGGAAGTAGGGTAAATCATCCTTAACAGTGTAGTGAGGACCCTTTTGACTCCATTCCAGTAAGGCAGAAGAGTCAAAAAGCTGTTTTACTTGAGCTTGGATGTCCTCAATGGTTTGCAATGAAGTCAAGCCCAGAATTCTTTGTTCCGGTATGATTGGCACAGGTTCTAAACTCGAATTGGGTTCTTCCATGCCTATCCGGGATAAGGCATCTGCCTTACCATTCTTGCAGCCAGGGCGATAGGTAATTACAAAATCAAATTCCGCAAAGAATAAAGCCCATCGGAGTTGTCGCGAAGATTGAGCTTTGGCCGTCTTTAAATACTGCAAATTTCTGTGGTCCGTAATTACGGTGATGGTGTGTCTTGCACCGAGAAGATAGTGACGCCAAGCCTTGAAAGCTGATTTAATAGCCAGTAGTTCTTTGTCGGTAATTGCGTAATTGAGTTCAGGTGGAGAGGATTTTCTGGACCAAAAGGCTACAGGGTGTAGTTGGTTAGTTTCTGGGTCTCTTTGGGACAGGACAGCTCCCATGGCCGAACTGGATGCATCGGTTTCCACGATGTAAGGGAGATCTGGGCGCGGGTGCTTCAATACAGGTGCAGAGGTGAATTTGGTTTTCAGGTCCTGAAAGGCTTGTTCAGCCTCAAGAGTCCATTCAAAGCGTTTATTTTTCTTTAGGAGAGCTGTGATGGGTTAAACAGTTCGAGAAAATTCCGGGATGAACCTTCGATAGAAATTGGCAAAGCCAAGCATGCTTTGCACTCCCTTCACAGAGCTAGGAGATGGCCATTTGAGAATGGCGTCCACTTTCCGCGAGTCCATTCGGATTCCTTGAGGTGTCAGGATGAATCCGAGAAACTCCACTTCTGTGGTATGAAAATCTCATTTTTCGAGCTTGGCAAATAATTTGTGTTGGCGCAATTTCTCAAGAACTGCCCTAACATGGTTTCTGTGATCAGATTCTGAGGAGGAATACACCAGGATGTCGTCAATATAAACAATGACACAAACATCGATAAGTTCCCGAAGAACATCATTCATGAAGTACTGAAAGGCGGCAGGTGCGTTGCACAAACCGAAGGGCATTACTTGATATTTGAAGAGCCCAAATTTGGTTCGGAATGCAGTCTTCCACTCGTCGCCCTCTTTTATACGTACCAGGTGGTAAGCTCCTCGGAGATCTAGCTTGGTGTACACACGAGCATCTTTTACTTGGTCGATAAGCTCAGGTATCAGGGGCAAAGGGTAACGATTCTTAATCGGTATCTGATTTAGGGCGCGGTAGTCAATACAGGCCCTAAGGTCTCCTTCCTTTTTAGGTACGAAGAACAAAGCGGAAGAGACTGGTGACTTTGATGGGCGAATGAAGCCATTGGCCAGGTATTGATCCAAATACTGGCGCAAATGCAGGTTCTCAGGTTCAGTAAGAGCATAAATCCTACTACAAGGTAGTTGTGCATTGGGTACCAAGTCGATTTGGCAATCGTAAGATCGATGGGGAGGTAAGGTGTTAGCCTGCTCTTTCTGAAAAATGTCTTGGAATTCTTGGTATTCAGATGGTAGCTGTACAGGGGTGGAAGTTACAGAGGCTAGACCCATAGCTGGATTCCTTGGGTAACAGGTTGGTTCACAATCAGGAAAAGTTATCTTCTTTGCTCGCCAGTCTATTCTCGGATTATGTGTTTCTAACCAAGGGATACCAAGAAGTACTTGAAATTGTGGGGCCTTGATCACATCAAACACGATTGCTTCCCGATGTCCGTCCTGACCCACCAGAGTGATTTCAACTGTGGAATGCGTTACAGGCCCTGAGGCTATTTCAGTTCCATCAACTGTAGTAATTACATCTTTGGTTACTTTCTGGCGGAGAGGAAGCTTAATCCTGGAAGCCAATTCACGGTCTATGTAATTTCCAATAGCTCCACTGTCTATGTATGCTTTTATAGCATGCAACTGCTGAGGCTGTTTTGGGTTCACAAGCACCATTGGCATGACAAAATGCGAGGTCAAAGAGTTTGTTTTCAAGCTCGGCAAGCAGACCCCTACGCTTGTCGGGCTAGGTCGTTTCCCGAACCAGGTGTCAATAACTCGTTATCAGTGGCTCCAACCACCTTCTTGGGTGGTTTAACTGGACAACTTTGAAGAAAGTGACCGGAAGTTCCGCAATACAGACAAAGTTTCATTTGTCGCCTTCTCTCTCGTTCCTTCTGCGTTAATGGTCCTTTAACACTGCCAATTTGCATAGGTTCGGAAACGTCAGTACTCTTGGAGTTAACGTGGGTCTTGATAGGTACTCTGGTTTCATACTTGAGCCGATCTGCTTTTCTATTTTGAAGTCTGTGATCAAGTTGGACCAGTAGGTCTATGTAGTCTGCGCAGGCCTGGGGTGGATCTACTATCTGAGCTATAACATCTTTAAGCTCTCCGCGCAGGCCTCGATGAAACAATGTGATCCTTTTATTTTCAGGCCATCCGGTTTCCACAACTAGTCTATTAAAGGTGGAGATATAGGACAAAAGATCCTGATTACCTTGTCGTAAGGATAGCAGTTCACTGTCAAGGGCCTGTCCCTGCGAGTGTCGAGCGAACAATCTTTCCATGCTGGCCTGGAAGCCCTGGAAATCCCGGAGAATGGGATCATCCTGATTTACCAATGGAATAGACCAATCGGCAGCACAGCCACTGAGGTGAGATAGTACAAAGGCTACTTTGGTCTGGTCGTTGGGGAAGGCCCCGGGCCTGCATAAAAAGTGTAAACGGCATTGGTTCATAAAAACGGCATATTTCTTGGGATCCCCCGCAAAACGTTCCGGCGGGGCCAAAGGCATGTGTCCAGGTAGATTGATTTGTACCGGGTTATTCGAACCCATTGTTGTAGAAATATCTCCGGAAACAGGTAAAGGAGTGTGCTCTGCCTGGCCCTGCAATAACCTTTTGGCCAGATCATCAGTTCTTTCCTTGGATAGGATTAGTTCCCTTCTGAGAGCATTAGTCTCCTGGCGGGCTGAGTGCACTTCTGCCCGTAATTCCCCTAAAAGATGGGCCAGCTGATCTGTCTCGGAAGTCTCCATAGCGCCCAGGTGGGAAATTGTGGTAAGGCTTCGCGTTCTGTAACGCTCACCTGGTTCCCACGGAGGTGCGGCGTCGAAGGCGCAGAACTCTGAGGATGGACAGGAAGGGCCCCACTATTCTGGCTTCCCTGGCTCGTTGGATACCCTCCTGTGCGTGAAAAGGGAGTATTACCAACTGTGGAACAATGCTCAAGCCTCCCACTCCCTTCCAACCCTCCACGATACCTCCTCCACGATTCCCCGTGAAGCCTCACCTTAGGGTTTGGAAGGATGAGCTCTCCATCCTGCTTCTGATGCAGGGGCGCGTTGAAACCCAGTTACTTCACTGGATTGAGGATTAATGGGAGTTCAGGTAAGCTTGACTGTTCAGGTAACGCGCTGTAAAAGTTCTGTTCAAAAGTTCAAGCTTAATAATAATGTTCGTTGTCTAATTGCAGCAAGCGCTAATGCTTATGTCTTTTTCCCCTTAGGGGCCGGGGTTCGGAGTGCCGGAGATATGGCGCCGACCCGAAGTGAAACAGTTCTGGATGAGCGCTCAGGTAATGTCTTTGCATTCGCTCATTCGATGTCTTTGTCTTTTTTCCCCATAGGGGCCGGGGTCCGGAGATGCCAGGAAGCGGCAGGACCCGAAATGCAGTGGGAATAATCCAACAGGTAAGACTTAAAAGGAAACTGAGCTTTCCTTATTCCTTTTCTCCCTCTCACCTTTGTTCTTGTCTTTTTTCCTCTAGGCGCCGGGGCGTAGCTGAATCCGGAAGATCGCTGCTGAAGATGGAAGCGCCTTGCAAAGGTGAGTAAAATGCAGCGCTGCAGCGGTCGAAACAAAATGCCTTTAAAATGATGTCTTCCTTTTCACGGCCGTTGGAGAAATGACTCCGGGATGCAGATTTAGCAGGTAAGAGCTTTTCTTCTCCTATTCTCTTCCTTTCTCCCCTTGCAGGTGTTCCAGGGTGCTGGCAGGCGTGGCTGAAGTCAGGATGCAGGAGCTGACACGGTGAGCGTCCAGCTGCTAGGTGCAGAACAACGCAAAGCACGTGTGGCTGTTCGGGTGGGGTTTAAATAGCCTTGGAAGAAGTTCCTGGTATGTATCCTTCCACCAATCAGGTATGTATCCTTCCCCGACCACACCCGGGTGGTGAAGTAGTCCTACAGGTAAAGTAGTCCCATTCAGGCCTCAAGAGGGCCTGGATGAAGCAGCAAGGTCTGCACAGGTAAGTGTGCACCCAAGCACTTAAACACATATCCTCTTCTATGAGCCTGGCGCCTAAGGCGCCAGGACTGGGGTCCGCTATGAGCCTGGCGCCTAAGGCGCCAGGACTGAGTCCAAAGGGCCCCGACTTGGGCCTGCTGAGACTTCCCTGGGGAAAATGATGTCTGCCTCTGGGGTTGCTGGGCCCGGCCTGGCTCCTTGGAGGTAGACATCATGACACTGTGAGCCCCAACGCCCGCTGTTTCTCGCTCTCCCTCCCCTTTCCCCGACCTCTATTTCCCAGTTGTATTCCCTTCCCTCCCGCCTCCCAGCTCGCCCACCAGCCCTGATTGGCCATTATCCAGTGCTTGGTGCTGCTGACCCAGTGCTCTGTGCTCGCACTTGTTGCCTAGCCACACGGCAGAGAAGGTGAGTAAATTTTGCTGTGAAGACCCCCCTGGGCCTTATTCTTTCATTATGCTGCGTGTTGTGAGCCCCAAACCCCACTGTTTCTCTCTCTCTCCCTCACCTTTCACTGACCTCCATTTCCCTGTTCTATTCCCCCCCTTCCCGCCTCCCAGCCCGACCCCCTGCACTGATTGGCCATTCCCCAGTGCTTGGTGTCCTGACCAAGCACTCCGTGCTCGCGCTAGTTGCCGAGCCACGAGTCAGAGCAGGTGACCAAATTCTGCTGTGAAGGCCCCCCTCCTGGGCCTTATTCTTTCATTTTACTGCGTGCTGTGAGCCCCAAACCCCGCTTATTCTCCCTCTATCTCCCCTTTCCCCAATCTCCATTTCCCTGTTGTATTCCCCTACTCCCACCTCCCAGCCCGTCCACCATCCCTGATTGGCCTCTCTTCCAGTCATTACCGACCTTCCAAGGGCAGCCCTCTGCTCGTGCAGCTCCTGTGGCTAAGGTCCCCTAGGCAAAGGGCGGCTCCCTCTGAGGCGGCTCTTGGTTGTGTCTGCCGGTGTAAGCAGGGGAAGCCAGTGGCCAGCCAGCAGCCAGCAGCTACTAAGCAAGGTAGCAGTGGCCCGGGTTAGGATTGGAGCCTTCACTCTACCATTGAGACCATGCCACTTAGCAAACTCTCAAACTTAGGTGTTTTTTCTCCTGTTTTTAAAATTGCACTGTGAAACCTAGGCCTTCTTCCCCACCTTCAGGACTTTCAAACTTAGGTGGGGCGAGTGGTGAAGTAGTCATTGCAGTCTGTGCATGCTGGACACAGGGGACGGTGTGATATGAACACAGATATCCAGTGACTCTTGTTTGTAATTACTTTAAGAGCACTCTGTGACATTTGGGCACGGAGCTCACAGTCTCCTGGATGCAACCGGGTGCTAATCCCCTGTGCAGAGCCAAAAGCATGCTTGCCTTTCCCACTTTGCTACCTTCATTGGCTGGGGTGGTCGATTATAACTCTTCAGAGACTTTAAAGACAGCTGTCTTCTTACTCGCAGTTCCACTGGTGACAGCTGTGATATATGAGCTTCTAATTATCAGTGTCTTTAAAGTGACAGTATTTGTTGACATTCCTGCCTGGGTCCCTGCGGTTCTTGTGAAAGCCGGTGGGGAGCTTCAGATCTCGCACGCTTTTGTGTGTTTTCCCCACCTGGGCGGCACCTTGAGCTTTGGACCCTTTTGTTGAACAGCAGGGTGAGGGTGTACTGGGGTGTTTTCCCTAGCCCGGCTAATTTAGTTTGGCTGGGGATCCTTTCAGCCCAGGTTGTCACCGTATTATCCTGGAAAAAATAAAAAATCAAACTCACTGGAAATAAGCCTCAAAAACGTTACAGTGGGGACTGCAGGTTTTTGAACCTTTGACCCACATGTCATTTCTGCTGTGAAACAAGCCCCTTTAGGGCAAGATGTCTATAACCTACAACTTACACAGTGCTCCTCTAGGGGCGGAATAAGGTGGGGGGAAAGTGCACCTTTGAACATTACAAACTAGGGGGTGGTGTCTTTATTCCTCCTAAAGGCATATACCTGGCTGATTTGGAATCTCCCTGCTGCTCAGATCTAACAGGGGTATTGTGTGATGCTTATTCTGTAGTTGGAGCCTCTACTCCATTCAGTCGCCCACTGCGGGATAATTGTGCCACTAATTTGAACTATACTGTAACAACTGCCTCAATGAAGAACACTATTGGCTCCATGTTCGCGAGAGGGTTCACCAGAGAAAGCTATATGTGCTACCATCCGATTAGGGGTTTCAGTGGTCAAATGTTCAGGATGGGGCAGATGTACTCGATGTTGAACTCTTAGAACTGGAAAGTCACGACATGATTGAGTCCTCCTTTACATTGAATACTGCACCTATGTCTAGAGTTAAAGAAACTGGTTCCCAGATTTCTGGTGTTAAATCTTCGGACAACTCAATAAATCCTGAGGCCCCTCGTCAGTCCACACCAGTGAATACTCCTAAGGAACTAGTTCCTCCCACTATCATGGCTCTTAAATTTGTCTTGACTTCATTGGTTAAGGTTTTTGATAATCTCAAATCTGAAGTGCAGCAGCAGTCTGGCACGTTGTTGGAAATGACAAAAGACCTGGAATTGAACGAAATATCCCCAATGAAAATAGCCTCGATCTTTTTAAAAAAAAGCTCCTCAAAAAGCAAAGCCGAAGGAATCCTTGCTCAAATTGGCTCCTATCGTTTTGAAAGCTGGGTCCAAACCTAATCCTACGAATCCAGGTTTACCAGTACATTCTACAGGTGAGGATAGCACCTTAGGGATGGCAGTCTTAAATCAACCAGAGGTTAACAATCATTTGCCTCAGGGTGCCTCGGGAACTATTCCAGGACAATTACCTGCAGTAGGCCCTGGTATCGGCTGGTCCAATGTCTTCGATCTTCAGTCCAGCCAACAGAGGAAAAGTAATCCCATTGATTTTCAAAAACCAGCGCCAAAATCAGCTCTACAAAATATGGATCTTAAAATATTTCTTTCAAGAAACTTTCCTTTATAGTGGTCAGCAATTATGAAGGATATGAGATCTATCCCTTCTTTGAAGTATTTTTCAACAGCAGACATTAAATAGTCGATTCATGGAATTAATGTGCGCCGAAAATTCCCGCGCAGTGGTGCCAAAATATGCGATTCGCAGTAAAAGTGCGAAAATCGCACGCCGGCGCACAGGTCATTCACAGCATGCGCCACGGCCACTGCGAAATCGCACATAGCGCGGCCGCACATCACAAAAGTAAGCGGAACACGGGGCGTCACACTCGTAATGGGGAACAACGCGTGAAAATATGGGCGTCACGGGGGAAGTACAGGAGGCAAGTGCGCGGAACGCCCACACGCTCGCCTACAACCCGTATTCATGGAATCGAATAGGGCAAACCAGCGCATGGTGAAAGACGCGCACAGGGCCAAACAAGTACGCCACAAGAAAGCAGGCGGTAGCGTCCCTGCGCCTGAAATAAATGTGCGCCAAAATGTGCGCTAACAAAAAGCACCCATATACAGCCATGATGAATGGTCCATACAGTGGCCCTCTAGGACAAGTGAGGTGCAAAGGGGTACCGCCAAACACGGACGCCCGCTGTGTGAAAAATAGCGTGTGCGTGTGTTTCTGGGTGCGTGGGAAGTTCCACACACGATTAGCCTGGGTATGCGTACTTCGGGGTGCGCGTGAATTTCCAAACGCGATTAGCCTGGGTACGTGTGTTTCGGGGTATGCGGGAAGTTCCACATGCGATTGGCCTGGGTACGTGTACTTCGGGGTGCGTGGGAAGTTCCACACGCGATTGGCCTGGGTACGTGTACTTCGGGGTGCATGGGAAGTTCCACATGCGATTAGCCTGGGTACGTGTACTTCGGGGTGCGCGTGACGTTCCACACGCGATTAGCCTGGGTACGTGTGTTTCGGGGTGCGCGGAAAATTCCACACGCGATTGGCCTGGGTACGTGTACTTCGGGGTGTGCGGGAAGTTCCACACGCGATTGGCCTGGGTACGTGTACTTCGGGATGCGCGGGAAGTTCCACACGCGATTGGCCTGGATACGTGTACTTCGGGTGCGCAGGAAGTTCCACATGCGATTGGTCTGGGTACGTGTATTCCGAGGTGCGCGGGAAGATTCACACGCGATTTCAGCAGGGTACGTGTATTTCGGTGGTGCCGGGGAATGCTACACGTGATTTGGCCGTGTGGGTCCTCCCAGGTGTTTCCTCTACACCCTCCACGGCTCCTGCAGGCAGCCCACACCACAGGGGACTACCCTGCACCCCTGCTCATGTCCCACAGGCAACCCATCCACCATGGCCATGCCCCCCAGCCAACCCACATGTGACCTTGCACTACTGATCACCAACACATGTCTCCCAGCACCCCCACCCCCGAGCACTGTGGGGCACCCTCCACCAGGTCCCCACTCATGTCTACCATCACCCCCACCCCTGCAGTGCAGGGCACCCTCCACCAGCCCCCCACTCATGTCCAACTCATGTGTCCCATCACCCCCACCCACCAGCATCCAGGGGCAACCTCCACCAGGCCCCCACTTATGTCTCCAATCACCCCCACCCCCCAGCAGTGCAGGGCACCCTCCACCAGGCCCCCACTCATGTCCTCCTGCACCCCCACCAACAAGCATCCAGGGGCACCCTCCACCAGGCCCCCACTCATGTCTCCCATCACCCCCACCCCCCAGCAGTGCAAGGCACCCTCCACCAGCCCCCCACTCATGTCCAACTCATGTGTCCCATCACCCCCACCCACCAGCATCCAGGAGCACCCTCCACCAGGCCCCCACTCATGTCTCCCATTACCCCCACCCCCCAGCATCCAGGGGCACACTCCACCAGGCCCCCACACATGTCCCCCTGCACCCCCACCCCCAGCATCCAGGGGCACCCTCCACCAGGCCCCCACTCATTTCTCCCTGCACCCCCACCCCCAGCAGTGCAGGGCAGCCTCCACCAGGCCCCCACTCATGTCTCCCATCACTCCCACCCCCCTGCAGTGCAGGGGCAGCCTGCACCAGGCCCCCACTCATGTCTCCCACCACCTCCACCCCCCAGCATCCAGGGGCACCCTCCACCAGGCCCCCACTCATGTCTCCCACCCCCATCACCCCCCAGCAGTGCAGGGCACCCTCCACCAGGACCCCACACATGTCTCCCAGCACCCCCACCCCCCAGCAGTGCAGGGCACCCTCCACCAGGCCCCCACTCATGTCTCCCAGCACCCCACCCCCCAGCTGTGCAGGGCACCCTCCACCAGGCCCCCACTCATGTCCCCCATCACCCCCACGCCCCAGCATCCAGTGGCACCCTCCACCAGGCCCCCACTCATGTCTCCCACCACCCCCACCCCCCAGCAGTGCAGGGCACCCTCTGCCAGGCCCCCACACATGTCTCCCAACACCCCCACCCCCAGCAGTGCAGGGCAGCCTCCACCAGGCCCCCACTCATGTCCAACTCATGTGTCCCATCACTCCCACCCACCAGCATCCAGGGGCACCCTCCACCAGGCCCCCACTCATGTCTCCCATCACCCCCACCCCCCAGCAGTGCAGGGCACCCTCCACCAGCCCCCCACTCATGTCCAACTCATGTCCCACTGCACCCCCACCAGTGCAGGGGCACCCTCCACCAGGCCCCCACTCATGTCTCCCACCACCCCCACCCCCCAGCATCCAGGGGCTCCCTCCACCAGGCCCCCACTCATGTCTCCCACCAGCCCCACCCCCCAGCAGTGCAGGGCACCCTCCACCAGGCCCCCACACATGTCTCCCAGCACCCCCACCCCCCAGCAGTGCAGGGCACCCTCCACCATGCCCCCACTCATGTCCAACTCATGTCCCCCTGCACCCCCACCCCCCAGCAGTGCAGTGGCACCCTCCACCAGGCCCCACTCATGTCTCCCACCACCCCCACCCCCCAGCAGTGCAGGGGCAGCCTCCCAAACCTCCACCAGGCCCCCACTCATGTCCCCCTGCACCCCCACCCCCCAGCAGTGCAGGGCACCCTCCACCATGCCCCCACTCATGTCCCCCTGCACCCCCACCCCCAGCATCCAGGGGCACCCTCCACCATGCCCCCACTCATGTCCAACTCATATCCCCCTGCACCCCCACCCACCAGCATTGCAGGGGCACCCTTCACCAGGCCCCCACTCATGTCTCCCATCACTCCCACCCCCCAGCAGTGCAGGGCACCCTCCACCAGGCCCCCACTCATGTCCCCCTGCACCCCCAACACCCAGCAGTGCAGGGCACCCTCCACCAGGCCCCCACACATGTCTCCCAGCACCCCCAGCAGTGCAGGGCACCCTCCACCAGGCCCCCACCCATGTCCCCCTGCACCCCCACCCCCAGCATCCAGGGGCACCCTCCACCAGGCCCCCACTCATGTCCCCCTGCACCCCCACCCCCCAGCAGTGCAGGGCACCCTCCACCAGGCCCCCACACATGTCTCCCAGCACCCCCACCCCCCAGCAGTGCAGGGACACCCTCCAAAAGGCCCCCACCACCCCCACCCCCCAGCATCCAGGGGCACCCTCCACCAGGCCCCCACTCATGTCTCCCACCCCCCCCACCCCCCCCAGCAGTGCAGGGCACCCTCCACCATGCCCCCACTCATGTCCAACTCATGTCCCCCTGCACCCCCACCCCCAGCAGTGCAGGGGCACCGTCCACCAGGCCCCCACTCATGTCTCCCATCACCCCACGGCAATGCAGAGCACCCTCCACCAGGCCCCCACGCATGTCCCCCTGCACCCCCACCCCCCAGCATCCAGGGGCATCCTCCACCAGGCCCCCACTCATGTCCCCCTGCACCCCCACCCCCCAGCAGTGCAGGGCACCCTCCACCCGGCCCCCACACATGTCTCCCAGCACCCCCACCCCCCAGCAGTGCAGGACAGCCTCCACCAGGCCCCCACTCATGTCCAACTCATGTGTCCCATCACTCCCACCCACCAGCATCCAGGGGCACCCTCCACCAGGCCCGCACTCTTGTCTCCCATCACCCCCACCCCCCAGCAGTGCAGGGCACCCTCCACCAGCCCCCCACTCATGTCCAACACATGTCCCCCTGCACCCCCACCCCCCAGCACTGCAGGGGCACCCTCCACCAGGCCCCACTCATGTCTCCCACCACCCCCACCCCCCAGCATCCAGGGGCACCCTCCACCAGGCCCCCACTCATGTCTCCCACCACCCCACCCCCCATCAGTGCAGGGCACCCTCCACCAGGCCCCCACACATGTCTCCCACCACCCCCACCCCCCAGCAGTGCAGGGCACCCTCTGCCAGGCCCCCACACATGTCTCCCAACACCCCCACCCCCAGCAGTGCAGGGCAGCCTCCACCAGGCCCCCACTCATGTCCAACTCATGTGTCCCATCACTACCACCCACCAGCATCCAGGGGCACCCGCCACCAGGCCCCCACTCATGTCTCCCATCACCCCCACCCCCCAGCAGTGCAGGGCACCCTCCACCAGCCCCCCACTCATGTCCAACTCATGTCCCACTGCACCCCCACCAGTGCAGGGGCACCCTCCACCAGGCCCCCACTCATGTCTCCCACCACCCCCACCCCCCAGCATCCAGGGGCTCCCTCCACCAGGCCCCCACTCATGCCTCCCACCAGCCCCACCCCCCAGCAGTGCAGGGCACCCTCCACCAGGCCCCCACACATGTCTCCCAGCACCCCCACCCCCCAGCAGTGCAGGGCACCCTCCACCATGCCCCCACTCATGTCCAACTCATGTCCCCCTGCACCCCCACCCCCCAGCAGTGCAGTGGCACCCTCCACCAGGCCCCACTCATGTCTCCCACCACCCCCACCCCCCAGCAGTGCAGGGGCAGCCTCCACCAGGCCCCCACTCATGTCTCCCAAACCGAGCATCCAGGGGCACCCTCCACCAGGCCCCCAATCATGTCTCCCACCACCCCCACACCCCAGCAGTGCATGGCACCCTCCACCAGCCCCCCACTCATGTCCAACTCATGTGTCCCATCACCCCCACCCACCAGCATCCAGGGGCACCCTCCACCAGGCCCCCACTCATGACTCCCATCACCCCCACCCCCCAGCATCCAGGGGCACCCTCCACCAGGC
Organism: Ambystoma mexicanum; assembly: GCF_040938575.1. Classification (NCBI taxonomy): domain Eukaryota; kingdom Metazoa; phylum Chordata; class Amphibia; order Caudata; family Ambystomatidae; genus Ambystoma; species Ambystoma mexicanum. Next base: position 341,214,343 of record NC_090935.1, on the reverse strand, counting down.
CACCACACATGTCCCCCTGCACCCCAACCCCCCAGCATCCAGGGGCACCCTCCACCAGGCCCCCACTCATGTCCCCCTGCACCCCCACCCCCCAGCAGTGCAGGGCACCCTCCACCAGGCCCCCACACATGTCTCCCAGCACCCCCACCCCCCAGCAGTGCAGGGCACCCTCCACCATGCCCCCACTCATGTCCAACTCATGTCCCCCTGCACCCCCACCCCCAGCAGTGCAGGGGCACCCTCCACCAGGCCCCCACTCATGTCTCCCATCACCCCCACCCCCCAGCAGTGCAGGGCACCCTCCACCAGTCCCCCACTCATGCCCCCCGCACTCCCACCCCCCAGGATCCAGGGGCACCCTCCACCAGGCCCCCACTCATGTCCCCCTGCACCCCCACCCCCCAGCAGTGCAGGGCACCCTCCACCAGGCTCCCACACATGTCTCCCAGCACCCCCACCCCCCAGCAGTGCAGGGCACCCTCCACCATGCCCCCACTCATGTCCCCCTGCACCCCCACCCCCAGCATCCATGGGCACCCTCCACCAGGCCCCCACTCATGTCCCCCTGCACCCCCACCCCCGAGCAGTGCAGGGCACCCTCCACCATGCCCCCAGTCATGTCCCCCTGCACCCCCACCCCCAGCATCCAGGGGCACCCTCCACCAGGCCCCCACTCATGTCCCCCTGCACCCCCACCCCCCAGCAGTGCAGGGCACCCTCCACCATGCCCCCACTCATGTCCCCCTGCACCCCCACCCCCAGCATCCAGGGGCACCCTCCACCATGCCCCCACTCATGTCCAACTCATATCCCCCTGCACCCCCACCCCCCAGCATTGCAGGGGCACCCTTCACCAGGCCCCCACTCATGTCTCCCATCACTCCCACCCCCCAGCAGTGCAGGGCACCCTCCACCAGGCCCCCACTCATGTCCCCCTGCACCCCCAACACCCAGCAGTGCAGGGCACCCTCCACCAGGCCCCCACACATGTCTCCCAGCACCCCCACCCCCCAGCAGTGCAGGGCACCCTCCACCAGGCCCCCACCCATGTCCCCCTGCACCCCCACCCCCAGCATCCAGGGGCACCCTCCACCAGGCCCCCACTCATGTCCCCCTGCACCCCCACCCCCCAGCAGTGCAGGGCACCCTCCACCAGGCCCCCACACATGTCTCCCAGCACCCCCACCCCCCAGCAGTGCAGGGACACCCTCCAAAAGGCCCCCACCACCCCCACCCCCCAGCATCCAGGGGCACCCTCCACCAGGCCCCCACTCATGTCTCCCACCACCCCCACCCCCCCCAGCAGTGCAGGGCACCCTCCACCATGCCCCCACTCATGTCCAACTCATGTCCCCCTGCACCCCCACCCCCAGCAGTGCAGGGGCACCCTCCACCAGGCCCCCACTCATGTCTCCCATCACCCCCACCCCCCAGCAGTGCAGGGCACCCTCCACCAGTCCCCCACTCATGCCCCCCCGCACTCCCACCCCCCAGCATCCAGGGGCAGCCTCCACCAGGCCCCCACTCATGTCCCCCTGCACCCCCACCCCCCAGCAGTGCAGGGCACCCTCCACCAGGCCCCCACACATGTCTCCCAGCACCCCCACCCCCCAGCAGTGCAGGGCACCCTCCACCATGCCCCCACTCATGTCCCCCTGCACCCCCACCCCCAGCATCCATGGGCACCCTCCACCAGGCCCCCACTCATGTCCCCCTGCACCCCCACCCCCCAGCAGTGCAGGGCACCCTCCACCATGCCCCCAGTCATGTCCCCCTGCACCCCCACCCCCAGCATCCAGGGGAATCCTCCACCAGGCCCCCACTCATGTCCCCCTGCACCCCCACCCCCCAGCAGTGCAGGGCACCCTCCACCATGCCCCCACTCATGTCCCCCTGCACCCCCACCCCCAGCATCCAGGGGCACCCTCCACCATGCCCCCACTCATGTCCAACTCATATCCCCCTGCACCCCACCCCCCAGCATTGCAGGGGCACCCTTCACCAGGCCCACACTCATGTCTCCCATCACTCCCACCCCCCAGCAGTGCAGGGCACCCTCCACCAGGCCCCCACTCATGTCCCCCTGCACCCCCAACACCCAGCAGTGCAGGGCACCCTCCACCAGGCCCCCACACATGTCTCCCAGCACCCCCACCCCCCAGCAGTGCAGGGCACCCTCCACCAGGCCCCCACCCATGTCCCCCTGCACCCCCACCCCCAGCATCCAGGGGCACCCTCCACCAGGCCCCCACTCATGTCCCCCTGCACCCCCACCCCCCAGCAGTGCAGGGCACCCTCCACCAGGCCCCCACACATGTCTCCCAGCACCCCCACCCCCCAGCAGTGCAGGGACACCCTCCAAAAGGCCCCCACCACCCCCACCCCCCAGCATCCAGGGGCACCCTCCACCAGGCCCCCACTCATGTCTCCCACCACCCCCACCCCCCCCAGCAGTGCAGGGCACCCTCCACCATGCCCCCACTCATGTCCAACTCATGTCCCCCTGCACCCCCACCCCCAGCATTGCAGAGGCACCGTCCACCAGGCCCCCACTCATGTCTCCCATCACCCCCCGGCAATGCAGAGCACCCTCCACCAGGCCCCCACGCATGTCCCCCTGCACCCCCACCCCCCAGCATCCAGGGGCATCCTCCACCAGGCCCCCACTCATGTCCCCCTGCACCCTCACCCCCCAGCAGTGCAGGGCACCCTCCACCCGGCCCCCACACATGTCTCCCAGCACCCCCACCCCCCAGCAGTGCAGGACAGCCTCCACCAGGCCCCCACTCATGTCCAACTCATGTGTCCCATCACTCCCACCCACCAGCATCCAGGGGCACCCTCCACCAGGCCCCCACTCTTGTCTCCCATCACCCCCACCCCCCAGCAGTGCAGGGCACCCTCCACCAGCCCCCCACTCATGTCCAACACATGTCCCCCTGCACCCCCACCCCCCAGCACTGCAGGGGCACCCTCCACCAGGCCCCACTCATGTCTCCCACCACCCCCACCCCCCAGCATCCAGGGGCACCCTCCACCAGGCCCCCACTCATGTCTCCCACCACCCCCAACACCCAGCAGTGCAGGGCACCCTCCACCAGGCCCCCACACATGTCTCCCAGCACCCCCACCCCCCAGCAGTGCAGGGCACCCTCCACCAGGCCCCTACCCATGTCCCCCTGCACCCCCACCCCCAGCATCCAGGGGCACCCTCCACCAGGCCCCCACTCATGTCCCCCTGCACCCCCACCCCCCAGCAGTGCAGGGCACCCTCCACCATGCCCCCACTCATGTCCAACTCATGTCCCCCTGCACCCCCACCCCCCAGCACTGCAGGGGCACCCTCCACCAGGCCCCACTCATGTCTCCCATCACTCCCACCCCCCAGCAGTGCAGGGCACCCTCCACCAGGCCCCCACTCATGTCCCCCTGCACCCCCAACACCCAGCAGTGCAGGGCACCCTCCACCAGGCCCCCACACATGTCTCCCAGCACCCCCACCCCCCAGCAGTGCAGGGCACCCTCCACCAGGCCCCCACCCATGTCCCCCTGCACCCCCACCCCCAGCATCCAGGGGCACCCTCCACCAGGCCCCCACTCATGTCCCCCTGCACCCCCACCCCCCAGCAGTGCAGGGCACCCTCCACCAGGCCCCCACACATGTCTCCCAGCACCCCCACCCCCCAGCAGTGCAGGGACACCCTCCAAAAGGCCCCCACCACCCCCACCCCCCAGCATCCAGGGGCACCCTCCACCAGGCCCCCACTCATGTCTCCCACCACCCCCACCCCCCCCAGCAGTGCAGGGCACCCTCCACCATGCCCCCACTCATGTCCAACTCATGTCCCCCTGCACCCCCACCCCCAGCATTGCAGAGGCACCGTCCACCAGGCCCCCACTCATGTCTCCCATCACCCCCCGGCAATGCAGAGCACCCTCCACCAGGCCCCCACGCATGTCCCCCTGCACCCCCACCCCTCAGCATCCAGGGGCATCCTCCACCAGGCCCCCACTCATGTCCCCCTGCACCCTCACCCCCCAGCAGTGCAGGGCACCCTCCACCCGGCCCCCACACATGTCTCCCAGCACCCCCACCCCCCAGCAGTGCAGGACAGCCTCCACCAGGCCCCCACTCATGTCCAACTCATGTGTCCCATCACTCCCACCCACCAGCATCCAGGGGCACCCTCCACCAGGCCCCCACTCTTGTCTCCCATCACCCCCACCCCCCAGCAGTGCAGGGCACCCTCCACCAGCCCCCCACTCATGTCCAACACATGTCCCCCTGCACCCCCACCCCCCAGCACTGCAGGGGCACCCTCCACCAGGCCCCACTCATGTCTCCCACCACCCCCACCCCCCAGCATCCAGGGGCACCCTCCACCAGGCCCCCACTCATGTCTCCCACCACCCCCACCCCCCAACAGTGCAGGGCACCCTCCACCAGGCCCCCACACATGTCTCCCAGCACCCCCACCGCCTAGCAGTGCAGGGCACCCTCCACCATGCCCCCACACTTGTCCAACTCATGTCCCCCTGCACCCCCACCCCCCAGCAGTGCAGGGGCACCCTCCACCAGGCCCCCACTCATGTCTCCCACCACCCCCACCCCCCAGCAGTGCAGGGGCAGCCTCCACCAGGCCCCCACTCATGTCTCCCCTCACCCCCACACCCCAGCAGTGCAGGGCACCCTCTACCAGGCCCCCACTCATGTCTCCCAGCACCCCCAACCCCCAGCAATGCAGGGCACCCTCCACCAGGCCCCCACTCATGTCTCCCATCACCCCCACCCCCCAGCCGTGCGATTTGCCTGGGTACGTGTATTCCTGGGGTGCGCGGGTAGTCTCCCATGCGATACCATCACGGTACGTGTATTATGGGTCCGCGTGAACTTCCACACACGATACTAGTAGGCTACGTGTATTACGGGGTTTGCGGGAAGTTCCACATGCGATTGCCCTGGGTACGTGTATTTCGGGGTGCGTGTGAAGTTTCACACGCGATTTTGCAGGGTACGTGTATTTCGGTGTGCGCATGAACTTCCACACGCGACTGGGCCTGTGAGAGTGGGGTACATGTATTCCAGGGGTGGACGGGAATATTTACTCCCGACTGGGCCTGGGAGAGCGTGTTACGTGTATTCCTGGGGTGGTCGGGAATATTCACGCGGTCGCCTACAACGCGCCGAAAAATAAATGGTCCAATCCTGAAACACGTACGCCAGCATGAAGCAGGCGTACGTCGACCCGCGCAGCATAAAAGTGCGCGCAAGCAACAAACAAGCTCAGACGCCAGGATGAATATACCGTTCCTAGCAGCAGTGGCCGTGGGTTACCAAAGGAGGAGGAGGAGGAAGATAGTGAGGGCCCGAATTTTCACTCCCAGAACCAGCCTTTTTGGGATGCCTGATGACCAGATGTATGGGAGGTACAGGTTTCCACCACACATAATACTGGACCTGGTCAGTGAGTGGGAGGATGACCTCACATCACCCACCCTGTGCTCCCAAGCACTCATCCCCCTGGAGAAGGTCCTTAATGTACTGCACTTCTTGGCCACAGGATCATTTCAGCGGACAAGTGCCATAGTGGGTGGGGTGTCATAGGCCACGCAGTCATGCTGCCTACACCAGGTCTTGAACATCATCACTGCACGCCCATCAGTCCGCAGGCACATATACCTGCCCAGGACACCTGCAGAAAGGCAGGCTGCCGCCCTGGATTTCTACGGTGTGGCACAATTCCCCAAAGTGCTAGGTGCCATTGACTGCACCCATGTGGCACTACGTCCCCCCGGGGCATCTGAGCACATCTATAGGAACCGCAAGCACTGGCATTCCATCAACGTGCAGGTAGTATGTAATTCCAAGGGAATCATCACCTCAGTATATGCCAACTATCCAGGGTCCACCCACGACAGCTTCATTTACCGAATGTCTACCCTAAGCCGGGACCTAGAAGCTGGGCGGCATGGCGATACATGGCTGCTTGGTGAGTATGAATGCATGCATGCATGTCAGATGCAGAGTTATGTCACTACCCCACTAATTATACCCATCACCTCCTCACCAGGGGACAGTGCCTACCCTCTGAGCACCCACATGATGACGCCAATTCGGAACCCCATCATGCCTCCCGAGATAAGATACAACACAGCCCATATTGCAACCCGGGGCATAGTGGAGCGCACATTCGGAGTGCTCAAGTCACGCTTTCGGTCCCTTGACTGTTCTGGCGGTCAGCTGTTATATGCGCCCCCAGTAGTGTGCAGGATCATAGTGGCAGCATGTGTCCTGCACAATGTTGCAACACGCCGGGGCCTGGCTGTGGACATGGTGGAGCCCCCACATCCCCAACCACATGCACGCCCACTGCGCATGGGAGGGGAAAGGGCACGGGGTGAGGCAGCCCGTATGCAGCTGGTGGCTAATTACTTCACATAGAAATCACACCCCTGTGGAGTGCACACAGCCCTGGCACATACCATCTGATAAGCAATGATGACTCGACCTGACAATTATGACGAACAAAGGGACAGTCAACTGTCAGAACCGTAGCAGCCTGAGATTGTTCATGTGGAAGTGTCACAATGTGTGCATCCCTACCTACACAAACACCACCAAGGCAGTGTCATCAAAAGACACACTTCCATGCTGCAGAAATGAATACCCACTTGCAAAATACTACATGAGAACACTGCCATGTCACCCAACTCCTCCCTGGCACGGCCACACAACACACCATGGCATGTCATGCAATGTGAGAGCAAACAACTTAATCCCCACAACATGCCCCAAGTGTCACCAACTACAGTGTCCCTAATGGAAACATGGCCACACATGAAATGCTCACAGTAATGCAGGACCTACAACACACATTACCAAATACTTACCAAGAATACCAATCACCTACACAACCTCCAACCTACCTTAAACATGACATTACAGACTAAAAAAATTGGTAGCCTCACTACCTGATAATACCAGCACTTCGAACACTTCCAAGTATACAGTGTTAGCACCACGCAAGAGTGTAGGTGCACTGCTTACAACATGGACTCCAAGGTGGACCGCCTTGTGAAGACATGAGAAATGGACCTGCAAATTAGGAGGATGAGATGGATGCAGAGGCACATATCAATACACCATGCAGTGTACAATACAACAACAATATGCACTATGAATGTAGACACAGTATTGACTACAGACTGCCCACACATCAAATGGGAGTCCAACATCACCATGTACGTCAATGTCACTTGGGCACACCCTTTGCAAGCCCATGAAAACGGGAAGCAGGAGGGGTGTGTGTCACACAAACCCAAGCATCTGAACCAAATTCATGACAAGCCTGCATGTGCCCAGCCACAATACAGCGTATGCCCACAGGAGCCACACAAGGCAACACATTGTCCAAAAAACAAAATTAAAAAAAAAAGAAAAAAAAAATCAAAAATGGCCATTAATGGGCCTGGGGGGGGGGTGGGGGAGGCCACCCAGGAGGTCCGAGGACAGGGTGCACACCAAAACCCACCTGTGTGGATCTTGCGCAAAAAAACACCTCTATGGTCTCATGGCCTGCACGGCTACCATATTGTGAGAGAATCACTGCTGTCGCTCTCCTCGCCCTCTGCAGCTGCATCAGGAGGTGGTGGCACTATGAGAGGCAGCCCTCGCAAAGCCCTAGTCTGGTCCTCCATGTCAGCAAGCATGCGGGTGTGGAAGGTCTCGTTCTGGAGGATAATTGTGTGTAGGTCCCCATGCAACAACTCACGGGATGCCCGGACCTCCGCCCTAGTTGCCTGCATCTCAGCTGAGAGCGTACGTGTGAGACGCTCCAGCTGCTGTTCTGTCCTTCTGTTTGTTGAAGCCTCAAGCTCAACAAGAGCCGTCCTGAGGTGAAGGAGTTCCACCCTCAGGGCTTCCCTGTGGCCCTGGGACTCTATGGAAATGGCTTCCCGCAGAGTCGCCAGTGCCGCCCGCCTGTCCCTGTCGGACGCCAACATGTCCTCCCTGTGTGACTGGCAGATGGAGTCTGTTGCCTGCTGTAGTCGCTCCATCAGCCTTTCGGGCGGGACAATGGAAGTGGCCAACCTATCCATGGCCTGAGCCATCATCTCTGATGATGCTGCCTGTTGGGTTGCCATACCGTATATGGATTGCTCCCATGCGGTATTGCCAGGTGGCGTATGGACACCACGTCGGTGGGCACCACACCTGTCTGGGGCAAGGCGAACTGCGCCTTGCTGTGCCGGCACTGCCTGAGGCTGCAGGACTGCATTCCCCCTCTGATCTGCTGGCCCAGGAACAGGTCAGATGTTGCGGAGTGTGACCCTGCATCCGTAACCACCAAAGGCGTACCTGCCAACACTGACATCCCCATTGAGGGTTCTAACCCTGGTGTAGGTGGGTCTGACAGAACAGAATCCCTCCCAGGAACACTCACCTGTGACGGCACATAGGTCTCATCATCCAAATTGACACCTGAATACAGCTCGGGGGAGGTGCAGCCAGAGACACCCCTTGAGAGCACGACCTGCAGCAGTTTTGGGTTCTCACCCACCACCACACCACGTACCTCACTGGTGGTCGGTCGGGCCTGAGACCCCTCCTGGTTCTGCACCATCTCCACAACCGCAGCAGTATCAAGTGCGTCATCCCCTGCAAAGACATAAAAGAAAACAAATGGAAACAGGCATTATCACTATGGCACACAATTAGGGCTGAGAAGCTACAGAAACATTACTTGATTGACACATGTCCCACATGACTAAAACCCTCCCATGCATGCACGGTCACTGCGTGAGAAGGGGAGCGAGATGGCACACATTGATGACACCAAGATGGAACATGAACACATTTGCTGCATGCTGCCTAGCAGTGGCATCACACATTGGCCTGTGATTGGCTGGTCAAATACACATGCCATCACACAGATGGCATGTACCCTAGCCATAAAGTGAAGAGGGAGAGGAGGGCACCAATTCAGTCTAGTTTGCTCATGAAATTGATTTTTTCATTGAAATGGTTCAAATGTTTAACCTGGAGCTGCCAGTCCAAAATGGTCCTATAGCACAGGGACATGTCTAAACAAATCATGTCCAGGAAACAAAGCCAGTCCATTGTACCATAGCCATGTCAGACATGTGACAATAGGACTGAGAAATGCCTAGTAAAAGTGGTGGTATGCAAACAATCTGCCTGAATAAACAGAGGAAAATAAGCAACAATGTTGTGGCAAGATGACACTTCAAGGGCAACTGGCGTGGTGTTGGGCTGGATGTCTGATGTTGGCAGAAGGGATACATCTATACCCAAATGCTGGTGCGCAGAATGTATTGGATGAGGCACATGGGTGACCCAAACCACTCTGGCACACACACCCTCACCTGGCACCCAAACTTAAGCCCTCACACACACACCATGCACATGGATGACACACACATGCATGTGCACTCACCGGACAATGCCTCATAATCTGCCAGTTCTCCCACGCCTTGGATCTGTTCCTCCGTGATGTAGGTCCCAGCAACCTGCTCATGTGGAGTGAGTTCTATATCCTCTGCTGGAGACCCACCTCCAGTCACTAGAATAGCGGCATGACTTGAGGCCAGCTTATTCTTTGCCCTGCGCTTCAGGTCATTCCAGCGCTTGTAGCATTCAGTAGATGTGCGCCTCATGATTCTAAGGGCACTTATGATGTCCGCGATGGTCTGCCAGTGTGCCTGACGTTGTGCAGGTGTGGTCTTGGATCCTGCAACAATCACCATTTCGCGGTCATGTGCGGACACATACTCTACAAGTGCATTCAGTTCGGCCTCATTGAAGCTGGGCTTCCTTGACGGGCCGGACTGTGTAGCTGTATCTGGGGCATCAGCCTCTACTGGACAAGCACTCTTCCTCTTCCGTTTGGAAGGTGGTGGGGATCCTGAGTGTCCTACGCCGCTCTGGACGCTAGGGGCAGGAGCCCTGGTGGACTCTGTACTAGGAGTGTGGGATTGCACACTCAGCATGGGAGTTGGTGCAGGCATTAGCTCAAGTGTGATGGTGTCAGGGGGAATGTCAGCAGGATGGACTTGGACCGACACTGTCCTGGCTGGGTGTGTGAGAGGTGGGGTGAATGGAGCCGCAGCTGCCCCTGCAGCCTCCGCAGCCTGCCTACGTCGGGCAGCAGATGACCTAGCTGCCCCTGATCCACGTGGCCTGATGACACCAACGTGCACCGGCGCACGTGGCCTAGACCTGCTGACCTGGAAGTCAGCCATGGAGTCACCCTGTGCCAGGTCTGGTTCCACAGTGGGCTGGTCCAACAAGGGCTGGGCATGGATGGTGTCAGCCACGTTACTCTCAACCAGGGGGGGGGGCATGGGTGTCCCTGACTGCTCCTCCACACATGGGGGGCTAGGGGCACCCTGCAAGTCACAGCCACGTCCCCTACCGGATCCACCACGGCCACCACTTGGGGCTCGGCCACCTTTGCCACCCTTACGGCTTGTTCGCCTCCCAGCCATGGCACTGATGTTATTGTGCGTATGGGAGTTGATGTGAACTGTTGTCCTGGGCAATTGGGGGTCAAAGGGGTTGGGTACCAGATGGTCATCGTACCCTAGTGCTCTAGCAAGGCTGTATGTCACCCCTGGGGAAAGATGACGGGTCACGCAACGCACAGGCACCCCAAAAAAGGGAAGTAAGGTGCACGCAACCCCTCCTAGACCATGTGTGTGGAAAAATAAACCTGCACTACGCTGTGGCACCCAGAAACACAAGAATGAACGTATGCGTGTCACACGCAGCCTAGAATGACCTCTGAAGCGGTATGCGACACACGGGGCAAGCACAGATGTTAAATACATGCGCGACTCACCGTCTGCCAGGAACAAAAGCATGAAAAATATGCAAGTGTGTGCGTTGGCAACACCCCCGCCAAAAGAAGAATTGTACGCTGTCTGAGGAGAAAGGACAACAGTAGAAGGGAACGCTGTTTGAGGAAACAGGCACAGGAAAAAGAGGAAAAGAGAAAAAGCTGTCAGAGGTAACAGGGAGTACGAACTTGAAACGCTGTGAAGTAAATCGCGTGTGAACCGACAAACAAGAAGTACAGATTTCACCCACTCGCTCTCCATGAAAAGCACATACAAGGAAATGGCGTTCTACACGTACCTTTTATACACACGTCACAGACGTGCATACGCGATGAGGCCATGTCCACCAATTACACGCTTTGACACTCGGACGTGTATTTTTTCTTTACACGCGCCATTCTCTAAGGAAATGCGCGTGGCGTCATAGCTGCGCATGGGGGCCTTTGGGCCAATGAAATCGCGTATGCGTGCGCTAAGGGCCTTTCCTCGAATTACACGCAGACGTGCAGGATTTTCACGTGCCAAATCACTCCAAATCAAGCTGGCCACGCGTAAGCACACGGAAGACCACGCTCCTGCACAGAAAGCCAATTTACTGCCCCCCAGAGCCCCGAGCACGCTCCCACCTGCCATCTGCTGCTGCCTGACTGCCTGCTGCCCACGTGCCCTGCCATTTGCTGCCTGCACATCAGCCAGGTGTGCTGTTGCTGTGACCACCCCTGCTGGAACCAAAGACTCCCGACTGGGATTCCATCGCTCCACAGCCCAGCCCCAGGACCCAGTTGCCACCCACTCCTGCCTCTGGGGTTGTCATGTCGGGCACTGCAACATCTGGCACCACTGATGGAGGAGGCATCCCTGCCACAGTCGGGAATCGGACGTCCAGCAGGTGTGGACACATCAACGACTGCACCCCAGCCAGCGGAGGATGTGCAGGCAGCAGGAGGCAGTGCACGGGCAGAGGCACAGCAGCAGCAGCAACGTGGTGGGAGCCATGATGGCTCGGGGCCTTTGACATCGGAGGAGCAGGCATCAGCCGGAGGGCAGGAGGACCCAGGACGGGAAGTGTCTTCCGTGTGAAGAGGCACGACTCACGATTGTCAGGGCGGAGAACTCCATGCGGAGGGCCCTGAGGCGGGCCGAGTGTCTCGAGGAAATCCGCAGGGAGTTTGGGGTGAACATGTCGACGGCCCTGTGGACCCTCGGGGCTATGGAGGAGGACCGCCTCCGGGACATTGAGCAGGAGTTCGATGATGCCCTGGGCCGGAACATCCCGAAGTGAGCCGTCGGACTAGCCCGCTGCCCTTGTAAATAGTTCTGTAGTTAGTGTTAGGTTTCCTTTGGTTTTACATTTTTTTGTCCCTTTTGGACAATGGGCCACATTTTTGTATATAGTTTCTTTTTTTTAGGTAGTGTTATTAGATAGGTTTCATTTCTTCTGTTGGGATCATGGACCCTGGATTGTTTATCTGTATATAGTTGACTTTTGGATTTTCATTTTTTTTTATGATTTACCCATGGAGCAATGGTTTTCGATTTTAATTTTCCACTGGATTTAGATTTGTGGACTGTGACTTTGGACACCTTTCCTTTGGATTATGATTTGTGGTTTTGCATTATTTCACGGACCTGCTGGTTTATTATTTTTAAATTTCCATTATTGTTTGTTTATTTTTGATTCAATTTATGTTATACATATTTTTTCTTCAAACTTCAATGTGTAGTATCATCTCATTGGTTTCATGCAAATCATGATATGGGTTTTGACATTCACTGACACCCATTGGGTGTATGTGAGGGACATGTGTTCATTTCCAAACTTGCAATTGGGGTTCTATCATGTTATTGCCATTTCTAAGTGGGTGGATGCAATACTCGGGTGGGTATTTGGCATTTGGAGGCTGACCATAAGGGCCAGGGATCTAGATTGTGATGACATGTTGGCTGGGGGACATGAGTGGGGGCCTGGTGGAGGGTGCCCCTGCACTGCTCGGGGGTGGGGGTGATGGGAGACATGAGTGGGGGCCTGGTGGAGGGTGCCCTGCACTGCTGGGGGGTGGGGATAGTGGGAGACATGAGTGGGGGCCTGGTGGAGGGTGCCCCTGGATGCTGGGGGGTGGGGGTGATGGGAGACATGAGTGGGGGCCTGGTGGAGGCTGCCCCTACACTGCTGGGGGGTGGGGGTGGTGGGAAACATGAGTGGGGGCCTGGTGGAGGGTCCCCTGCACTCCTGGGGGGTGGGGGTGATGGGAAACATGAGTTGGACATGAGTGGGGGCCTGGTGGAGGGTGCCCTACACTGCCGGAGGTGGGGGTGGTGGGAGACATGAGTGGGGGCCTGGTGGAGGCTGCCCATGCACTGCTGGGGGGTGGGGGTGATGGGAGACATGAGTGGGGGCCTGGCGGAGGGTGCTCTGCACTGCTGGGGGGTGGGGGTGGTGGGAGACATGAGTTGGACATGAGTGGGGGCCTGGTGGAGGTTGCCCTTGCACTGCTGGGAGGTGGGGGTGATAGGAGACATGTGTGGGGGCCTGGTGGAGGGTGCCCTGCACTGCTGGGGGGTGGGGGCGTGGGAGACATGACTGGGGGCCTTGTGGAGGGTGCCCTGCACTGCTGGGGAGTGGGGGTGGTGGGAGACATGAGTGGGGGCCTGGTGGAGGGTGCCCTGCACTGCTGGGGGTGGGGATAGTGGGAGACATGAGTGGGGGCCTGGTGGAGGGTGCCCCTGGATGCTGGGGGGTGGGGGTGGTGGGAGACATGAGTGGGGGCCTGGTGGAGGGTGCCCTGCACTGCTGGGGGTGGGGATAGTGGGAGACATGAGTGGGGGCCTGGTGGAGGGTGCCCCTGGATGCTGGGGGGTGGGGGTGGTGGGAGACATGAGTGGGGGCCTGGTGGAGGGTGCCCCTGAATGCTGGGGGGGTGGGGCTGGTGGGGGACATGAGTGGGGGCCTGGTGGAGGGTGCCCCTGGATGCTTGGGGGTGGGGTGGTGGGAGACATGAATGGGGGCCTGGTGGAGGGTGCCCCTGGATGCTGGTGGGTTGGGGTGATGGGACACATGAGTTGGACATGAGTGGGGGGCTGGTGGAGGGTGCCCTGCACTGCTGGGGGGTGGGGGTGATGGGAGACATGAGTGGGGGCCTGGTGGAGGGTGCCCTGCACTGCTGGGGGTTTGGGGGTGATGGGAGACATGAGTGGGTGCCTGGTGGAGGCTGCCCCTGCACTGCTGGGGGGTGGGGGTGGTGGGAGGCATGAGTGGGGGCCTGGTGGAGGGTGCCCCTGGATGCCGGGGGGTGGGGGTGGTGGGAGACATGAGTGGGGGCCTGGTGGAGGGTGCCCCTGGATGCTGGTGTATGGGGGCGATGGGACACATGAGTTGGACATGAGTGAGGGGCTGGTCGAGGGTGCCCCGCACTGCTGGGGGGTGGGGGTGATGGGAGACATGAGTGGGGGCCTGGTGGAGGGTGCCCCTGGATGCTGGTGGGTCGGGGTGATGTGACACATGAGTTGGACATGAGTTGGGGCCTGGTGGAGGCTGCCCTGCACTGCTGGGGGGTGGGGGTGCTGGGAGACATGTGTGGGGGCCTGGTGGACGGTGCCCTGCACTGCTGGGGGGTGGGGGTGGTGGGAGACATGAGTGGGGGCCTGGTGGAGGGTGCCCCTGAATGCTGGGGGGTGGGGTGCAGGGGGACATGAGTGGGGGCCTGGTGGAGGGTGCCCCTGCACTGCTGGGGGTGGTGGGAGACATGAGTGGGGGCCTGGCGGATGCTGCCCCTGCACTGCTGGGGGGTGGGGGTGATGGGAGACATAAGTGGTGGCCTGGTGGAGGCTGCCCCTGCACTGCTGGGGGGTGGGGGTGATGGGAGACATGAGTGGGGGCCTGGTGGTGGAGGGTGCCCTGCACTGCTGGGGGGTGTGGGTGATGGAAGACATGAGTGGGGGCCTGGTGAAGGCTGCCCCTGCACTGCTGGGGGGGTGGGGGTGGTGGGAGACATGAGTGGGGGCATGGTGGAGGGTGTCCTGCACTGCTGGGGGGTGGGGGTGATTGGAGACATGAGTTGGACATGAGTGGGGGCCTGGTGGAGGGTGCCCTGCACTGCTGGGGGTGGGGGTGGTAGGAGACAAGAGTGGGGGGCTTGTGGAGGCTGCCCCTGCACTGCTGGGGGTTGAGGGTGATGGGAGACATGAGTGGGGGCCTGGTGGAGGGTGCCCTGCGCTGCTGGGGGGTGGGGTGGTGGGAGACATGAGTTGGACATGAGTGGGGGCCTGGTGGAGGCTGCCCCTGCACTGCTGGGGGGTGTGGGTGATGGGAGACATGAGTGGGGGCCTGGCGGAGGCTGCCCCTGCACTGCTGGGGGGTGGGGGTGATGGGAGACATGAGTGGGGGCCTGGTGGAGGCTGCCCCTGGATGCTGGGGGGTGGGGGTGATGGAAGACATGAGTGGGGGCCTGGTGGAGGGTGCCCTGCCCTGCTGGGGGTGGGGGTGATGGGAGACATGAGTGAGGGCCTGGTGGAGGCTGCCCCTGCACTGCTGGGTGGGTGGGGTGGTGGGAGACATGAGTGGGGGCCTGGTGGAGGGTGCCCCTGGATGCTGGGGGTGGGGATGGTGGGAGACATGAGTGGGGGCCTGGTGGAGGGTGCCCCTGGATGCTGGTGGGTGGGGGTGATGGGACACATGAGTTGGACATGAGTGGGGAGCTGGTGGAGGGTGCCCTGCACTGCTGGGGTGTGGGGGTGATGGGAGACATGAGTGTGGGTCTGGTGGAGGGTGCCCCTGGATGCTGGTGGGTGGGGGTGATGGGACACATGAGTTGGACATGAGTGGGGGCCTGGTGGAGGCTGCCCTGCACTGCTGGGGGTGGGGGTGCTAGGAGACATGTGTGGGGGCCTGGTGGAGATTGCCTTGCACTGCTGAGGGGTGGGGGTGGTGGGAGACATGAGTGGGGGCCTGGTGGAGGGTGCCCCTGGATGCTGGGTGTGGGGGTGGTGGGAGACATGAGTGGGGGCCTGGTGAAGGGTGCCCCTGGATGCTGGTGGGTGGGGGTGATGGGACACATGAGTTGGACATGAGTGGGGGCCTGGTGGAGGCTGCCCCTGCACTGCTGGGGGGTGGGGGTGGTGGGAGACATGAGTGGGGGCCTGGTGGAGGGTGCCCCTGGATGCTGGTGGGTGGGGGTGATGGGACACATGAGTTGTACATGAGTGGGGGCCTGGTGGAGGATGCCCTGCAATGCTGCGGGGTCAGGGTGCTGGGAGACATGAGTGGGGGCCTGGTGGAGGGTGCCCCTGCACTGCTGGGGGGTGGGGGTGATGGGAGACATGAGTGGGGGCCTGGCGGAGGGTGCTCTGCACTGCTGGGGGGTGGGGGTGGTGGGAGACATGAGTTGGACATGAGTGGGGGCCTGGTGGAGGTTGCCCCTGCACTGCTGGGAGGTGGGGGTGATAGGAGACATGTGTGGGGGCCTGGTGGAGGGTGCCCTGCACTGCTGGGGGGTGGGGGCAGTGGGAGACATGACTGGGGGCCTGGTGGAGGGTGCCCTGCACTGCTGGGGGGTGGGGGTGGTGGGAGACATGAGTGGGGGCCTGGTGGAGGGTGCCCTGCACTGCTGGGGGTGGGGATAGTGGGAGACATGAGTGGGGGCCTGGTGGAGGGTGCCCCTGGATGCTGGGGGGTGGGGGTGGTGGGAGACATGAGTGGGGGCCTGGTGGAGGGTGCCCCTGGATGCTGGGTGTGGGGGTGGTGGGAGACATGAGTGGGGGCCTGGTGAAGGGTGCCCCTGGATGCTGGTGGGTGGGGGTGATGGGACACATGAGTTGGACATGAGTGGGGGCCTGGTGGAGGCTGCCCCTGCACTGCTGGGGGGTGGGGGTGGTGGGAGACATGAGTGGGGGCCTGGTGGAGGGTGCCCCTGGATGCTGGTGGGTGGGGGTGATGGGACACATGAGTTGTACATGAGTGGGGGCCTGGTGGAGGATGCCCTGCAATGCTGCGGGGTCAGGGTGCTGGGAGACATGAGTGGGGGCCTGCTGGAGGGTGCCCCTGCACTGCTGGGGGGTGGGGGTGATGGGAGACATGAGTGGGGGCCTGGCGGAGGGTGCTCTGCACTGCTGGGGGGTGGGGGTGGTGGGAGACATGAGTTGGACACGTGTGGGGGCCTGGTGGAGGGTGCCCTGCACTGCTGGGGGGTGGGGGCGGTGGGAGACATGACTGGGGGCCTGGTGGAGGGTGCCCTGCACTGCTGGGGGGTGGGGGTGGTGGGAGACATGAGTGGGGGCCTGGTGGAGGGTGCCCTGCACTGCTGGGGGTGGGGATAGTGGGAGACATGAGTGTGGGCCTGGTGGAGGGTGCCCCTGGATGCTGGTGGGTGGGGGTGATGGGACACATGATTTGGACATGAGTGGGGGCCTGGTGGAGGGTGCCCTGCACTGCTGGGAGGTGGGGGTGCTGGGAGACATGAGTGGGGTCCTGGTGGAGGGTGCCCCTGCACTGCTGGGGGGTGGGGGTGATGGGAGACATGAGTGGGGGCCTGGTGGAGGGTGCCCCTGCACTGCTGGGGGTGGGGATGATGGGAGACATGAGTTGGACATGAGTGGGGGTCTAGTGGAGGGTGCCCTGCACTGCTGGGGGGTGGGGGTGATGGGAGAATTGAGTTGGACATGAGTGGGGGCCTGGTGGAGGGTGTCCTGCACTGCTGCGGGGTGGGTGTGCTGGTAGACATGAGTGGGGGTCTGGTGGAGGGTGCCCCTGCACTGCTAGGGGGTGGGGGTGATGGGAGACATGAGTGGGGGCCTGGTGGAGGGCGCCCCTGGATGCTGGTGGGTAGGGGTGATGGGACACATGAGTTGGACATGAGTGGGGGCCTGGTGGAGGGTGCCCTGCACTGCTGGGGGGTGGGGGTGCTGGGAGAAATGAGTGGGGGCCTGGTGGAGGGTGCCCCTGCACTGCTGGGTGGTGGGGGTGATGGGAGACATGAGTGGGTGCCTGGTGGAGGGTGCCCCTGCACTGCTGGGTGGTGGGGGTGATGGGAGACATGAGTTGAACATGAGTGGGTGCCTGGTGGAGGGTGCCCTGCACTGCTGGGGGGTGGGGGTGAGGGGAGACATGAGTGGGGGCCTGGTGGAGGGTGCCCTGCACTGCTGGGGGTTGTGGGGGTGGTAGGAGACATGAGTGGGGGCCTGGTGGAGGGTGCCCTGCACTGCTGGGGGTGGGGGTGGTGGGAGACATGAGTGGGGGCCTGGTGGAGGGTGCCCGTGAATGCTGGGGGGTGGGGGTGCAGGGGGACATGAGTGGGGGCCTGGTGGAGGGTGCCCCTGCACTGCTGGGGGTCTGGGGTGGTGGGAGACATGAGTGGGGGCCTGGTGAAGGGTGCCCCTAGATGCTGGTGGGTGGGGGTGATGGGACACATGAGTTGGACATGAGTGGGGGCCTGGTGGAGGCTGCCCCTGCACTGCTGGGGGGTGGGGGTGGTGGGAGAC
Organism: Ambystoma mexicanum; assembly: GCF_040938575.1. Classification (NCBI taxonomy): domain Eukaryota; kingdom Metazoa; phylum Chordata; class Amphibia; order Caudata; family Ambystomatidae; genus Ambystoma; species Ambystoma mexicanum. Next base: position 341,196,010 of record NC_090935.1, on the reverse strand, counting down.
ATGAGTGGGGGCCTGGTGGAGGGTGCCCCTGGATGCTGGTGGGTGGGGGTGATGGGACACATGAGTTGTACATGAGTGGGGGCCTGGTGGAGGATGCCCTGCAATGCTGCGGGGTCAGGGTGCTGAGAGACATGAGTGGGGGCCTGGTGGAGGGTGCCCCTGCACTGCTGGGGGGTGGGGGTGATGGGAGACATGAGTGGGGGCCTGGTGGATGGTGCCCCTGCACTGCTGGGGGGTGGGGGTGATGGGAGACATGAGTGGGGGCCTGGTGGAGGGTGCCCCTGCACTGCTGGGGGTGGGGATGATGGGAGACATGAGTTAGACATGAGTGGGGGTCTAGTGGAGGGTGCCCTGCACTGCTGGGGGATGGGGGGGGTGGGAGACATGAGTGGGGGCCTGGTGGAGGGTGCCCTGCACTGCTGGGGGTGGGGATAGTGGGAGACATGAGTGTGGGCCTGGTGGAGGGTGCCCCTGGATGCTGGTGGGTGGGGGTGATGGGACACATGATTTGGACATGAGTGGGGGCCTGGTGGAGGGTGCCCTGCACTGCTGGGGGGTGGGGGTGCTGGGAGACATGAGTGGGGTCCTGGTGGAGGGTGCCCCTGCACTGCTGGGGGGTGGGGGTGATGGGAGACATGAGTGGGGGCCTGGTGGAGGGTGCCCCTGCACTGCTGGGGGTGGGGATGATGGGAGACATGAGTTGGACATGAGTGGGGGTCTAGTGGAGGGTGCCCTGCACTGCTGGGGGGTGGGGGTGATGGGAGAATTGAGTTGGACATGAGTGGGGGCCTGGTGGAGGGTGTCCTGCACTGCTGCGGGGTGGGTGTGCTGGTAGACATGAGTGGGGGTCTGGTGGAGGGTGCCCCTGCACTGCTAGGGGGTGGGGGTGATGGGAGACATGAGTGGGGGCCTGGTGGAGGGCGCCCCTGGATGCTGGTGGGTGGGGGTGATGGGACACATGAGTTGGACATGAGTGGGGGCCTGGTGGAGGGTGCCCTGCACTGCTGGGGGGTGGGGGTGCTGGGAGAAATGAGTGGGGGCCTGGTGGAGGGTGCCCCTGCACTGCTGGGTGGTGGGGGTGATGGGAGACATGAGTGGGTGCCTGGTGGAGGGTGCCCCTGCACTGCTGGGGGGTGGGGGTGATGGGAGACATGAGTTGAACATGAGTGGGTGCCTGGTGGAGGGTGCCCTGCACTGCTGGGGGGTGGGGGTGGGGGGAGACATGAGTGGGGGCCTGGTGGAGGGTGCCCTGCACTGCTGGGGGTTGTGGGGGTGGTAGGAGACATGAGTGGGGGCCTGGTGGAGGGTGCCCTGCACTGCTGGGGGTGGGGGGGGTGGGAGACATGAGTGGGGGCCTGGTGGAGGGTGCCCGTGAATGCTGGGGGGTGGGGGTGCAGGGGGACATGAGTGGGGGCCTGGTGGAGGGTGCCCCTGCACTGCTGGGGGTCTGGGGTGGTGGGAGACATGAGTGGGGGCCTGGTGAAGGGTGCCCCTAGATGCTGGTGGGTGGGGGTGATGGGACACATGAGTTGGACATGAGTGGGGGCCTGGTGGAGGCTGCCCCTGCACTGCTGGGGGGTGGGGGTGGTGGGAGACATGAGTGGGGGCCTGGTGGAGGGTGCCCCTGGATGCTGGTGGGTGGGGGTGATGGGACACATGAGTTGTACATGAGTGGGGGCCTGGTGGAGGATGCCCTGCAATGCTGCGGGGTCAGGGTGCTGAGAGACATGAGTGGGGGCCTGGTGGAGGGTGCCCCTGCACTGCTGGGGGGTGGGGGTGATGGGAGACATGAGTGGGGGCCTGGTGGATGGTGCCCCTGCACTGCTGGGGGGTGGGGGTGATGGGAGACATGAGTGGGGGCCTGGTGGAGGGTGTCCTGCACTGCTGCGGGGTGGGGGTGCTGGGAGACATGAGTGGGGGTCTGGTGGAGGGTGCCCCTGCACTGCTAGGGGGTGGGGGTGATGGGAGACATGAGTGGGGGCCTGGTGGAGGGCGCCCCTGGATGCTGGTGGGTGGGGGTGATGGGACACATGAGTTGGACATGAGTGGGGGCCTGGTGGAGGATGCCCTGCACTGCTGGGGGGTGGGGTGCTGGGAGAAATGAGTGGGGGCCTGGTGGAGGGTGCCCCTGCACTGCTGGGGGGTGGGGGTGATGGGAGACATGAGTGGGGGCCTGGTGGAGGGTGCCCCTGCACTGCTGGGGGGTGGGGGTGATGGGAGACATGAGTTGAACATGAGTGGGTGCCTGGTGGAGGGTGCCCTGCACTGCTGGGGGGTGGGGGTGGTGGGAGACATGAGTGGGGGCCTGGTGGAGGGTGCCCTGCACTGCTGGGGGTGGGGGTGGTGGGAGACATGAGTGGGGGCCTGGTGGAGGGTGCCCGTGAATGCTGGGGGGTGGGGGTGCAGGGGGACATGAGTGGGGGCCTGGTGGAGGGTGCCCCTGCACTGCTGGGGGTTTCGGGTGGTGGGAGACATGAGTGGGGGTCTGGTGAAGGCTGCCCCTGCACTGCTGGGGGGTGGGGGTGTTGGGAGACATGAGTGTGGGCCTGGTGGAGGCTGCCCCTACACTGCTGGGGGGTGGGGGTGGTGGGAGACATGAGTGGGGGCCTGGTGGAGGGTGCCCTGCACTGCTGGGAGGTGGGGGTGATGGGAGACATGAGTTGGACATGAGTGGGGGCCTGGTGGAGGGTTCCCCTGCACTGCTGGGGGTTGGGGGTGATGGGAGACATGAGAGGGGGCCTGGTGGAGGGTGCCCCTGGATGCTCGTGGGTGGGGGTGATGGGACACATGAGTTGGACATGAGTGGGGACCTGGTGGAGGGTGCCCTGCACTACTGGGGGGTGGGGGTGCTGGGAGACATGAGTGGGGGCCTGGTGGAGGGTGCCCCTGCACTGCTGGGGGGTGGGGGTGATGGGTGACATGAGTGGGGGCATGGTGGAGGCTGCCCCTGGATGCTGGGGGGTGGGGGTGATGGGAGACATGAGTGAGGGCCTGGTGGAGGGTGCCCTGCCCTGCTGGGGGTGGGGGTGGTGGGAGACATGAGTGGGGGCCTGGTGGAGGGTGGCCCTGCATGCTGGTGGGTGGGGGTGATGGGACACATGAGTTGGACATGAGTGGGGAGCTGGTGGAGGGTGCCCTGCACTGCTGGGGTGTGGGGGTGATGGGAGACATGAGTGTGGGTCTGGTGGAGGGTGCCCCTGGATGCTGGGGGGTGGGGGTGATGGGAGACATGAGTGAGGGCCTGGTGGAGGGTGCCCTGCTGGGGGTGGGGGTGGTGGGAGACATGAGTGGGGGCCTGGTGGAGGGTGCCCCTGAATGCTGGGGGGTGGGGTGCAGGGGGACATGAGTGGGGGCCTGGTGGAGGGTGCCCCTGCACTGCTGGGGGGTGGGGGTGGTGGGAGACATGAGTGGGGGCCTGGCGGATGCTGCCCCTGCACTGCTGGGCGGTGGGGGTGATGGGAGACATAAGTGGTGGCCTGGTGGAGGCTGCCCCTGCACTGCTGGGGGGTGGGGGTGATGGGAGACATGAGTGGGGGCCTGGTGGTGGAGGGTGCCCTGCACTGCTGGGGGGTGTGGGTGATGGAAGACATGAGTGGGGGCCTGGTGAAGGCTGCCCCTGCACTGCTGGGGGGGTGGGGGTGGTGGGAGACATGAGTGGGGGCATGGTGGAGGGTGCCCTGCACTGCTGGGGGGTGGGGGTGATTGGAGACATGAGTTGGACATGAGTGGGGGCCTGGTGGAGGGTGCCCTGCACTGCTGGGGGTGGGGGTGGTGGGAGACAAGAGTGGGGGGCTTGTGGAGGCTGCCCCTGCACTGCTGGGGGTTGAGGGTGATGGGAGACATGAGTGGGGGCCTGGTGGAGGGTGCCCTGCGCTGCTGGGGTGTGGGGTGGTGGGAGACATGAGTTGGACATGAGTGGGGGCCTGGTGGAGGCTGCCCCTGCACTGCTGGGGGGTGTGGGTGATGGGAGACATGAGTGGGGGCCTGGCGGAGGCTGCCCCTGCACTGCTGGGGGGTGGGGGTGATGGGAGACATGAGTGGGGGCCTGGTGGAGGCTGCCCCTGGATGCTGGGGGGTGGGGGTGATGGAAGACATGAGTGGGGGCCTGGTGGAGGGTGCCCTGCCCTGCTGGGGGTGGGGGTGATGGGAGACATGAGTGAGGGCCTGGTGGAGGCTGCCCCTGCACTGCTGGGTGGTGGGGGTGGTGGGAGACATGAGTGGGGGCCTGGTGGAGGGTGCCCCTGGATGCTGGGGGTGGGGATAGTGGGAGACATGAGTGGGGGCCTGGTGGAGGGTGCCCCTGGATGCTGGTGGGTGGGGGTGATGGGACACATGAGTTGGACATGAGTGGGGAGCTGGTGGAGGGTGCCCTGCACTGCTGGGGTGTGGGGGTGATGGGAGACATGAGTGTGGGTCTGGTGGAGGGTGCCCCTGGATGCTGGTGGGTGGGGGTGATGGGACACATGAGTTGGACATGAGTGGGGGCCTGGTGGAGGCTGCCCTGCACTGCTGGGGGTGGGGGTGCTAGGAGACATGTGTGGGGGCCTGGTGGAGATTGCCTTGCACTGCTGAGGGGTGGGGGTGGTGGGAGACATGAGTGGGGGCCTGGTGGAGGGTGCCCCTGGATGCTGGGTGTGGGGGTGGTGGGAGACATGAGTGGGGGCCTGGTGAAGGGTGCCCCTGGATGCTGGTGGGTGGGGGTGATGGGACACATGAGTTGGACATGAGTGGGGGCCTGGTGGAGGCTGCCCCTGCACTGCTGGGGGGTGGGGGTGGTGGGAGACATGAGTGGGGGCCTGGTGGAGGGTGCCCCTGGATGCTGGTGGGTGGGGGTGATGGGACACATGAGTTGTACATGAGTGGGGGCCTGGTGGAGGATGCCCTGCAATGCTGCGGGGTCAGGGTGCTGGGAGACATGAGTGGGGGCCTGGTGGAGGGTGCCCCTGCACTGCTGGGGGGTGGGGGTGATGGGAGACATGAGTGGGGGCCTGGCGGAGGGTGCTCTGCACTGCTGGGGGGTGGGGGTGGTGGGAGACATGAGTTGGACATGAGTGGGGGCCTGGTGGAGGTTGCCCCTGCACTGCTGGGAGGTGGGGGTGATAGGAGACATGTGTGGGGGCCTGGTGGAGGGTGCCCTGCACTGCTGGGGGGTGGGGGCAGTGGGAGACATGACTGGGGGCCTGGTGGAGGGTGCCCTGCACTGCTGGGGGGTGGGGGTGGTGGGAGACATGAGTGGGGGCCTGGTGGAGGGTGCCCTGCACTGCTGGGGGTGGGGATAGTGGGAGACATGAGTGGGGGCCTGGTGGAGGGTGCCCCTGGATGCTGGGGGGTGGGGGTGGTGGGAGACATGAGTGGGGGCCTGGTGGAGGGTGCCCCTGGATGCTGGGTGTGGGGGTGGTGGGAGACATGAGTGGGGGCCTGGTGAAGGGTGCCCCTGGATGCTGGTGGGTGGGGGTGATGGGACACATGAGTTGGACATGAGTGGGGGCCTGGTGGAGGCTGCCCCTGCACTGCTGGGGGGTGGGGGTGGTGGGAGACATGAGTGGGGGCCTGGTGGAGGGTGCCCCTGGATGCTGGTGGGTGGGGGTGATGGGACACATGAGTTGTACATGAGTGGGGGCCTGGTGGAGGATGCCCTGCAATGCTGCGGGGTCAGGGTGCTGGGAGACATGAGTGGGGGCCTGGTGGAGGGTGCCCCTGCACTGCTGGGGGGTGGGGGTGATGGGAGACATGAGTGGGGGCCTGGCGGAGGGTGCTCTGCACTGCTGGGGGCTGGGGGTGGTGGGAGACATGAGTTGGACACGTGTGGGGGCCTGGTGGAGGGTGCCCTGCACTGCTGGGGGGTGGGGGCGGTGGGAGACATGACTGGGGGCCTGGTGGAGGGTGCCCTGCACTGCTGGGGGGTGGGGGTGGTGGGAGACATGAGTGGGGGCCTGGTGGAGGGTGCCCTGCACTGCTGGGGGTGGGGATAGTGGGAGACATGAGTGTGGGCCTGGTGGAGGGTGCCCCTGGATGCTGGTGGGTGGGGGTGATGGGACACATGATTTGGACATGAGTGGGGGCCTGGTGGAGGGTGCCCTGCACTGCTGGGGGGTGGGGGTGCTGGGAGACATGAGTGGGGTCCTGGTGGAGGGTGCCCCTGCACTGCTGGGGGGTGGGGGTGATGGGAGACATGAGTGGGGGCCTGGTGGAGGGTGCCCCTGCACTGCTGGGGGTGGGGATGATGGGAGACATGAGTTGGACATGAGTGGGGGTCTAGTGGAGGGTGCCCTGCACTGCTGGGGGGTGGGGGTGATGGGAGAATTGAGTTGGACATGAGTGGGGGCCTGGTGGAGGGTGTCCTGCACTGCTGCGGGGTGGGTGTGCTGGTAGACATGAGTGGGGGTCTGGTGGAGGGTGCCCCTGCACTGCTAGGGGGTGGGGGTGATGGGAGACATGAGTGGGGGCCTGGTGGAGGGCGCCCCTGGATGCTGGTGGGTGGGGGTGATGGGACACATGAGTTGGACATGAGTGGGGGCCTGGTGGAGGGTGCCCTGCACTGCTGGGGGGTGGGGGTGCTGGGAGAAATGAGTGGGGGCCTGGTGGAGGGTGCCCCTGCACTGCTGGGTGGTGGGGGTGATGGGAGACATGAGTGGGTGCCTGGTGGAGGGTGCCCCTGCACTGCTGGGGGGTGGGGGTGATGGGAGACATGAGTTGAACATGAGTGGGTGCCTGGTGGAGGGTGCCCTGCACTGCTGGGGGGTGGGGGTGGGGGGAGACATGAGTGGGGGCCTGGTGGAGGGTGCCCTGCACTGCTGGGGGTTGTGGGGGTGGTAGGAGACATGAGTGGGGGCCTGGTGGAGGGTGCCCTGCACTGCTGGGGGTGGGGGTGGTGGGAGACATGAGTGGGGGCCTGGTGGAGGGTGCCCGTGAATGCTGGGGGGTGGGGGTGCAGGGGGACATGAGTGGGGGCCTGGTGGAGGGTGCCCCTGCACTGCTGGGGGTCTGGGGTGGTGGGAGACATGAGTGGGGGCCTGGTGAAGGGTGCCCCTAGATGCTGGTGGGTGGGGGTGATGGGACACATGAGTTGGACATGAGTGGGGGCCTGGTGGAGGCTGCCCCTGCACTGCTGGGGGGTGGGGGTGGTGGGAGACATGAGTGGGGGCCTAGTGGAGGGTGCCCCTGGATGCTGGTGGGTGGGGGTGATGGGACACATGAGTTGTACATGAGTGGGGGCCTGGTGGAGGATGCCCTGCAATGCTGCGGGGTCAGGGTGCTGAGAGACATGAGTGGGGGCCTGGTGGAGGGTGCCCCTGCACTGCTGGGGGGTGGGGGTGATGGGAGACATGAGTGGGGGCCTGGTGGATGGTGCCCCTGCACTGCTGGGGGGTGGGGGTGATGGGAGACATGAGTGGGGGCCTGGTGGAGGGTGCCCCTGCACTGCTGGGGGTGGGGATGATGGGAGACATGAGTTAGACATGAGTGGGGGTCTAGTGGAGGGTGCCCTGCACTGCTGGGGGGTGGGGGTGATGGGAGACATGAGTTGGACATGAGTGGGGGCCTGGTGGAGGGTGTCCTGCACTGCTGCGGGGTGGGGGTGCTGGGAGACATGAGTGGGGGTCTGGTGGAGGGTGCCCCTGCACTGCTAGGGGGTGGGGGTGATGGGAGACATGAGTGGGGGCCTGGTGGAGGGCGCCCCTGGATGCTGGTGGGTGGGGGTGATGGGACACATGAGTTGGACATGAGTGGGGGCCTGGTGGAGGATGCCCTGCACTGCTGGGGGGTGGGGGTGCTGGGAGAAATGAGTGGGGGCCTGGTGGAGGGTGCCCCTGCACTGCTGGGGGGTGGGGGTGATGGGAGACATGAGTGGGTGCCTGGTGGAGGGTGCCCTGCACTGCTGGGGGGTGGGGGTGGTGGGAGACATGAGTGGGGGCCTGGTGGAGGGTGCCCTGCACTGCTGGGGGTGGTGGGGGTGGTAGGAGACATGAGTGGGGGCCTGGTGGAGGGTGCCCTGCACTGCTGGGGGTGGGGGTGGTGGGAGACATGAGTGGGGGCCTGGTGGAGGGTGCCCGTGAATGCTGGGGGGTGGGGGTGCAGGGGGACATGAGTGGGGGCCTGGTGGAGGGTGCCCCTGCACTGCTGGGGGTTTCGGGTGGTGGGAGACATGAGTGGGGGTCTGGTGGAGGCTGCCCCTGCACTGCTGGGGGGTGGGGGTGTTGGGAGACATGAGTGTGGGCCTGGTGGAGGCTGCCCCTACACTGCTGGGGGGTGGGGGTGGTGGGAGACATGAGTGGGGGCCTGGTGGAGGGTGCCCTGCACTGCTGGGAGGTGGGGGTGATGGGAGACATGAGTTGGACATGAGTGGGGGCCTGGTGGAGGGTTCCCCTGCACTGCTGGGGGGTGGGGGTGATGGGAGACATGAGAGGGGGCCTGGTGGAGGGTGCCCCTGGATGCTCGTGGGTGGGGGTGATGGGACACATGAGTTGGACATGAGTGGGGACCTGGTGGAGGGTGCCCTGCACTGCTGGGGGGTGGGGGTGCTGGGAGACATGAGTGGGGGCCTGGTGGAGGGTGCCCCTGCACTGCTGGGGGGTGGGGGTGATGGGTGACATGAGTGGGGGCCTGGTGGAGGCTGCCCCTGGATGCTGGGGGGTGGGGGTGATGGGAGACATGAGTGAGGGCCTGGTGGAGGGTGCCCTGCCCTGCTGGGGGTGGGGGTGGTGGGAGACATGAGTGGGGGCCTGGTGGAGGGTGCCCCTGCATGCTGGTGGGTGGGGGTGATGGGACACATGAGTTGGACATGAGTGGGGAGCTGGTGGAGGGTGCCCTGCACTGCTGGGGTGTGGGGGTGATGGGAGACATGAGTGTGGGTCTGGTGGAGGGTGCCCCTGGATGCTGGTGGGTGGGGGTGATGGGACACATGAGTTGGACATGAGTGGGGGCCTGGTGGAGGCTGCCCTGCACTGCTGGGGGTGGGGGTGCTAGGAGACATGTGTGGGGGCCGGGTGGAGATTGCCCTGCACTGCTGGGGGGTGGGGGTGGTGGGAGACATGAGTGGGGGTCTGGTGGAAGGTGCCCCTGGATGCTGGTGGGTGGGGGTGATGGGACACATGAGTTGGACATGAGTTGGGGCCTGGTGGAGGCTGCCCCTGCACTGCTGGGGGGTGGGGGCGGTGGGAGACATGAGTGGGGGCCTGGTGGAGGGTGCCCCTGGATGCTGGTGGGTGGGGGTGATGGGACACATGAGTTGTACATGAGTGGGGGCCTGGTGGAGGATGCCCTGCAATGCTGCGGGGTCAGGGTGCTGGGAGACATGAGTGGGGGCCTGGTGGAGGGTGCCCCTGCACTGCTGGGGGGTGGGGGTGATGGGAGACATGAGTGGGGGCCTGGTGGAGGGTGCCCCTGGATGCTGGTGGGTGGGGGTGATGGGACACATGATTTGGACATGAGTGGGGGCCTGGTGGAGGGTGCCCTGCACTGCTGGGGGGTGGGGGTGCTGGGAGACATGAGTGGGGGCCTGGTGGAGGGTGCCCCTGCACTGCTGGGGTGTGGGGGTGATGGGAGACATGAGTGGGGGCCTGGTGGAGGGTGCCCCTGCACTGCTGGGGGTGGGGATGATGGGAGACATGAGTTGGACATGAGTGGGGGTCTAGTGGAGGGTGCCCTGCACTGCTGGGGTGTGGGGGTGATGGGAGACATGAGTTGGACATGAGTGGGGGCCTGGTGGAGGGTGTCCTGCACTGCTGCGGGTTGGGGGTGCTGGGAGACATGAGTGGGGGTCTGGTCGAGGGTGCCCCTGCACTGCTAGGGGGTGGGGGTGATGGGAGACATGAGTGGGGTCCTGGTGGAGGGCGCCCCTGGATGCTGGTGGGTGGGGGTGATGGGACACATGAGTTGGACATGAGTGGGGGCCTGGTGGAGGGTGCCCTGCACTGCTGGGGGGTGGGGGTGCTGGGAGAAATGAGTGTGGACCTGGTGGAGGGTGCCCCTGCACTGCTGGGGGGTGGGGGTGATGGGAGACATGGGTGGGGGCCTGGTGGAGGGTGCCCCTGCACTGCTGGGGGGTGGGGGTGATGGGAGACATGAGTTGAACATGAGTGGGTGCCTGGTGGAGGGTGCCCTGCACTGCTGGGGGGTGGGGGTGGTGGGAGACATGAGTGGGGGCCTGGTGGAGGGTGCCCTGCACTGCTGGGGGTGGTGGGGGGGGTAGGAGACATGAGTGGGGGCCTGGTGGAGGGTGCCCTGCACTGCTGGGTGTGGGGGTGGTGGGAGACATGAGTGGGGGCCTGGTGGAGGGTGCCCGTGAATGCTGGGGGGTGGGGGTGCAGGGGGACATGAGTGGGGGCCTGGTGGAGGGTGCCCCTGCACTGCTGGGGGGTTGGGGTGGTGGGAGACATGAGTGGGGGTCTGGTGGAGGCTGCCCCTGCACTGCTGGGGGGTGGGGGTGTTGGGAGACATGAGTGGGGGCCTGGTGGAGGCTGCCCCTACACTGCTGGGGGGTGGGGGTGGTGGGAGACATGAGTGGGGGCCTGGTGGAGGGTGCCCTGCACTGCTGGGAGGTGGGGGTGATGGGAGACATGAGTGGGGGCCTGGTGGAGGGTTCCCCTGCACTGCTGGGGGTGGGGGTGATGGGAGACATGAGAGGGGGCCTGGTGGAGGGTGCCCCTGGATGCTCGTGGGTGGGGGTGATGAGACACATGAGTTGGACATGAGTGGGGACCTGGTGGAGGGTGCCCTGCACTGCTGGGGGGTGGGGGTGCTGGGAGACATGAGTTGGGGCCTGGTGGAGGGTGCCCCTGCACTGCCGGGGGATGGGGGTGATGGGTGACATGAGTGGGGGCCTGGTGGAGGATGCCCCTGCACTGCTGGGGGGTGGGGGTGATGGGAGGCATGAGTTGAACATGAGTGGGGGCCTGGTGGAGTGTGCCCTGCACTGCTGGGGGGTGGGGGTGGTGGGAGACATGAGTGGGGGCCTGGTGGGGGCTTCTCCTGCACTGCTGGGGGGTGGGGGTGATGGGAGACATGAGTTGGACATGAGTGGGGGCCTGGAGGAGGGTGCCCTGCACTGCAGGGGGGTGGGGGTGGTGGGATACTTGAGTGGGGGCCTGGTGGAGGGTGCCCTGCACTGCTGGGGGGTGGGGGTGGTGGGAGTCATGAGTGGGGGCCTGGTGGAGGGTGCCCTGCACTGCTGGGGGGTGGGGGTGGTGGGAGACATGAGTGCGGGCCTGGTGGAGGGTGCCCCTGAATGCTGGGGGGTGGGGGTGCAGGGGGACATGAGTGGGGGCCTGGTGGAGGGTGCCCCTGCACTGCTGGGGGGTGGGGGTGGTGGGAGACATGAGTTGGGGCCTGGTGGAGGCTGCCCCTGCACTGCTGGGGGGTGGGGGTGATGGGAGACATGAGTGGGGGCCTGTTGGAGGCTGCCCCTGCACTGCTGGGGGGTGGGGGTGATGGGAGACAGGAGTGGGGGCCTGGTGGAGGGTGCCCTGAACTGCTCTGGGGTGGGGGTGATGGGAGACATGAGTGGGGGCCTGGTGGAGGCTGCCCCTGCACTGGTGGGGGTGATGGGAGACATGAGTGGGGGCCTGGTGGAGGCTGCCCCTGCACTGCTGGGGGTGGGGGTGGTGGGAGACATGAGCGGGGGCCTGGTGGAGGGTGCCCTGCACTGCTGGGGGGTGGGGGTGATGGGAGACATGAGTTGGACATGAATGGGGGCCTGGTGGAGGCCGCCCTGCACTGCTGGGGGGTGGGGGTGATGGGAGACATGAGTGGGGGCCTGGTGGAGGGTGCCCTGCACGGGTGGGGGTGGTGGGAGACATGAGTTGGACATGAGTGGGGGCCTGGTGGAGGCTGTCCCTGCACTGCTGGGGGTGGGGGTGATGGGAGACATGAGTGGGGGCCTGGTGGAGGGTGCTCTGCACTGCTGGGGGGTAGAGGTGCAGGGGGACATGTGTGGGGCCTAGTGGAGGGTCCCCCTGGGTGCTGGGGGGTGGGGTGATGGGAGACATGAGTCGGGGCCTGGTGGAGGGTGCCCCTGGATGCTGGTGGGTGGGAGTGATGGGACACATGAGTTGGACATGAGTGGGGGGCTGGAGGAGGGTTCCCTGCACTGCTGGGGGTGGGGGTGATGGGAGACATGAGTGGGGGCCTGGTTGAGGGTGCCCCTGGATGCTTGTGGGTGGGGGTGCAGGGGGGCATGAGTGGGGGCCTGGTGGAGGGTGCCCTGCACTGCTGGGGGCTGGGGTGATGGGAGACATGAGTTGGACATGAGTGGGGGCCTGGTGGAGGGTGCCCTGCACTGCTGGGGCGTGGGGGTGGTGGGAGACATGAGTGGTGGCCTGGTGGAGGGTGCCCTGCACTGCTGGGGGGTGGGGGTGCAGGGGGACATGAGTGGGGGCCTGGTGGAGGGTGCCCCTGCACTGCTGGGGGGTGGGGGTGGTGGGAGACATGAGTGGGGGCCTGGTGGAGGCTGCCCCTGCCCTGCTGGGGGGTGGGGGTGATGGGAGACATGAGTGGGGGCCTGGTGGAGGCTGCCCCTGCACTGCTGGGGGGTGGGGGTGATGGGAGACAGGAGTGGGGGCCTGGTGGAGGGTGCCCTGAACTGCTCTGGGGTGGGGGTGATGGGAGACATGAGTGGGGGCCTGGTGGAGGCTGCCCCTGCACTGGTGGGGGTGATGGGAGACATGAGTGGGGGCCTGGTGGAGGCTGCCCCTGCACTGCTGGGGGGTGGGCGTGATGGGAGACATGAGTGGGGGCCTGGTGGAGGGTGCCCTGAACTGCTCAGGGGTGGGGGTGATGGGAGACATGAGTGGGGGCCTGGTGGAGGCTGCCCCTGCACTGCTGGGGGTGGGGGTGGTGGGAGACATGAGTGGGGGTCTGGTGGAGGGTGCCCTGCACTGCTGGGGGGTGGGGGTGATGGGAGACATGAGTTGGACATGAATGGGGGCCTGGTGGAGGGTGCCCTGCACTGGTGGAGGGTGGGGGTGGTGGGAGACATGAGTGTGGGCCTGGTGGAGGCTGCCCTGCACTGCTGGGGGGTCGGGGTGATGGGAGACATGAGTGGGGGCCTGGTGGAGGGTGCCCTGCACGGGTGGGGGTGGTGGGAGACATGAGTTGGACATGAGTGTGGGCCTGGTGGAGGCTGTCCCTGCACTGCTGGGGGTGGGGGTGATGGGAGACATGAGTGGGGGCCTGGTGGAGGGTGCTCTGCACTGCTGGGGGGTAGAGGTGCAGGGGGACATGTGTGGGGCCTAGTGGAGGGTCCCCCTGGGTGCTGGGGGGTGGGGTGATGGGAGACATGAGTCGGGGCCTGGTGGAGGGTGCCCCTGGATGCTGGTGGGTGGGAGTGATGGGACACATGAGTTGGACATGAGTGGGGGGCTGGTGGAGGGTTCCCTGCACTGCTGGGGGTGGGGATGATGGGAGACATGAGTGGGGGCCTGGTTGAGGGTGCCCCTGGATGCTTGTGGGTGGGGGTGCAGGGGGACATGAGTGGGGGCCTGGTGGAGGGTGCCCTGCACTGCTGGGGGCTGGGGTGATGGGAGACATGAGTTGGACATGAGTGGGGGCCTGGTGGAGGGTGCCCTGCACTGCTGGGGGGTGGGGGTGGTGGGAGACATGAGTGGTGGCCTGGTGGAGGGTGCCCTGCACTGCTGGGGGGTGGGGGTGGTGGGAGACATGAGTGGGGGCCTGGTGGAGGGTGCCCCTGAATGCTGGGGGGTGGGGGTGCAGGGGGACATGAGTGGGGGCCTGGTGGAGGGTGCTCCTGCACTGCTGGGGGGTGGGGGTGGTGGGAGACATGAGTGGGGGCCTGGTGGAGGCTGCCCCTGCACTGCTGGGGGGATGGGGGTGATGGGAGACATGAGTGGGGGCCTAGTGGAGGGTGGCCTGCACTGCTGGGGGTTGGCGGTGATGGGAGACATGAGTGGGGGCCTGGTGGAGGCTACCCCTGCACTGCTGGGGGGTGGGGGTGGTCGGAGACATGAGTGGGGGCCTGGTGGAGGGTCCCTTGTGCTGCTGGGGGGTGGGGGTGATGGGAGACATGAGTTGGACATGAGTGGGGGCCTGGTGGAGGGTGCCCTGCACTGATGGGGGGTGGGGGTGGTGGGAGACATGAGTGGGGGCCTGGTGGAGGCTGCCCTTGCACTGCTTGGGGGTGGGGGTGATGGGAGACATGAGTGGGGGCCTGGTGGAGGGTGCCTTGCACTGCTGGGGGGTGGGGGTGGTGGGAGACATGAGTTGGACATGAGTGGGGGCCTGGTGGAGGGTGCCCCTGGGGGCTGGGGGTGCAGGGGGACATGCATTGATGGGCAGTAGTGCAAGGTGACATGTGGGTTGGCTGGGGGGCATGGGCATGGTGGATGGGCTGCCTGCGGGACATGTGCAGGGTAGGCCCCTGTGGTGTGGGCCGCCTGCAGGGGCCGTGGAGGGTGTAGAGGGAACACCTGGGAGGACCCACACGTGCAATACACGTGTGGTGCTCCCCAAGCACCCCTGGAATACACATACCCGGATGGAATCGCGTGTGATACTTCCTGCGCACCCCTGAAATACACATACCCTGCTGCTTTTGCGTGTGATACTTCCCGCGCACCCCTGGAATACACGTACGCTGCTGCTTTTGCGCGTGATCCTTCCCTTGCACCCCTGGAATACACGTACCCTGATGGAATTGCATGTGATACTTCCTGCGCACCCTTGAAATACACGTTCCCTGCTGCTTTTGCATGTGATACTTCCCGCGCACCCCTGGAATACACATACCCTGCTGCTTTTGCGTATGATACTTCCCGCGCACCCCTGGAATACACGTACCCTGATGGAATCGCGTGTGATACTTCCCAAGCACCCCTGAAATGCACGTACCCTGCTGTTTTTGCGTGTGATACTTCCTGCGCACCTCTGGAATACACGTGCCCTGATGGAATCGCGTGTGATACTTCCCACGCACCCCTGAAATGCACGTACCCTGCTGTTTTTGCGTGTGATACTTCCCGCGCACCCCTGGAATCCACATGCCCTGATGGAATCGTGTGTGTTACTTCCCACGCACCCCTGATGTACACGTACCCAGGACAATCGCCTGTGAAACTTCCTGCGAACCACTGAAATACACGTTCCCCGCTTGGCGTTTGCTGTTTGGCAGCCCTGTGAACTGGTCCAGGGTTAGCGCAGCCCTTTGCGATGATTTGGGAATTTTGAAGGCTTTTCCTTGCGCGAGGGCGTTCTTGGGGGCGTAACTGGCGCTGCTGGAGGGTCGCTGCGCCACTCTGCGCCACGTCCGGTTTTGGAGGCTAAAATACACGAATACGCTGTGCGATGAAAAGGATTTTTTCGCACGCGGCTGGCGCAGTGTATCGCACGGGGACACTGTGCGCCAGCCGCATGCGCCACTTTTGTGCGAATTTCTATGAATTACCCTGTAAATTGGTTACTTTTCCATTCAGTCATTACACCAATATAGCTGAACTGCAGTTAAACTCAAGATTGGGGAAATACATGATTATGGGTGCCAAAGAGGACTGGAATCAGCTGGATATACTAATTTCGGAACTATACCCTCTGATGATGAATGCACACCGGGGTAGTGTCCCTGAATTATGACCAAGCTCTTTTGCCAGTGGTCTGGAGGCCTCTACCTTGAATACTTGGGACCTGGTTCCAGAGATCATCACCCAAGTTCTGCTCAAAATGGATATCTCTCAGCAGAAACTTTTCTCTCTTCTGACCCCGTGAGATTTCAAACCATCCAAAGTGAAGATCTGATATTTCTCCAGGAAACATGTCTAATGTAAAATGCAGGAATTGATGGTTTTTCAACTTTTCAACAACTGGCTCAGCAACTGGGTGGGGGTAGGCCCGTGGGGAGGGGGGGGTCGCATGTAGAAATGATGTTTTTGTGTCTTCCGAACTGTTATCAAATGAGAGACAGGGTATTCAGATTGTGAGCACTGGTTGGTGGTTAATTTGTAGTGGAACCCGTTGGGCTGCAATCTTTGGTAGTTTTTACAAGATGTACCTGATCATCTTGTACAATATGTCTCCTTATTCCCAGCAGACCACCTTATAATAGCAGGTGATCTAAATTCCATATGTGTTGATGCCCTGGATAGAGCATCGGGCCTCAGTAAATCCAGCACAAGGAACGGGAAAATCTAGATAAAATTTATGACTGAAAGGGATTTCTGGTTGTTAAATGGAAATGTGGTGGATGATCTCTCATGTGAACCCACGTGGCATAGAGGTGCCTCCTTTTCTACATTAGATTACATTTTTGTATTTAGAAAGATCTTTGGTAGATGCTCGGAATTTGTTCTGACAAGAGGAAATATAGATGATCATGATATATTGATTGCTACAATCTCTCGAGAAAGGGCGTTGGTCCAATCAGTTTACCAGCCAGAGGTTGTAGTAAACTCTGCAGGTAACCGCCTAACAAAATTTGATAGAAGGGGTGTGACTCTCATATATAACTTGTCTGGATGAGTACAACAGTTATCTGACAGAGAACTCTACTCGTGTTGAACCCTTGCCAATTTTCAGGCATTCTTGTGGAAATTGAGCCTCAATCTGCCCAGGGCAGTAAAGCACTTGTGACTCATAAGCATGCATTTGATTCACAGTTTCATGAGCACAAGAGGCTGAAACGGAAACAGATGGTCAGATTGGAAAGAATGGGCCTTGATAAAGACCTTTTGGATAAATACATAAAGGAGGTGAATAACTCCCACAGGAATTGGATACGCTCACACAGACACCTAATTTACCAACAAGATGGGGAAAAGGTGTTGTGGGCGGTATTCAGCAGTAACTCTAGGAATTTTTGGTCAATGGCAGGCTCATGGGATGGCCAAAAATCTGATAACCAAGAGTTGATCTTGCAGGAGCAGGTGTGGGTCCCGCACTATACTGAGGTTTATGGTGATTCTGTTACATCAATCCAAAAAATGTATTTGGGAGGTGCATGGGCCTTATCCTTCTCATGTGAGTCTACTGAAAAACAGATTAATGAATCGTCCAGTTCTAGAGCGGTTGGCCCTAATGGCCTTAGTAATAGTATTCTAAAAAGGAATCCCTCCCTATGGGCGCGACTTCTGAAACATCTATTCGATAACATTCTCTTGACCAATGAATTTCCGGAATCCTGTATATCTTCTGTGGTGACTGCATCTTTAAAAGGGGGGACCGTTTGGCTGCCTCAAATTACCATCTGATATGTCTTATAGATGCGGACAGCAAAATCTTTGTGGGCTTCATTCTGGCAGGAATGGAGATCTGGGCCAAGTCAAAGGGCATTATTCCTAAACAACAAACAGGGTTTAGAAGGGGGCTGTCAACCTCCCTCAATGGACTGGTATTGAGTTGTCTCTGTGCTCAGTTGGGAGGGAAAGGTGGGTTGCCCCTTTTTGGAGGCTGGATTGACCTATCCCAGGCGTGCAACACCATTAACAGAAATTTTCTTTGGAAAGAATTGAGCGCCTAGCGGCCCCTCCTCACCTCCTGTCCATACTCAGCGAATTCCATGAGAACACTTCAATGTGAGTTTGATTATCAAGAGCTGGCACCCTTTCGGACCCAGTTAAGATAAAACGTGGTGTCCGCCAGGGGTGCCTGATCGCCCCTTTTCTTTTCATTCTTTTTTTCTCAGACTTGACCCTATGGTTGGATGATAGGGGTCTGGACTCCCCAAAAACGGGTGATCTGAAAATTAGTTGGCTTGCATATGCCGATGACGTGGTAGTCTTGGACCACACTCAAGTGGGTCTCCAGCGTCTATTGTCGGCCCTAGCAGACTATGCATGTGTAATGGCTTAAATATTAATCCAATAAAATCTATAATTCTTGTATTTAAACATCTTAAAAAGTTATTAAAGTCATTCACTTGGGTGCTGGAGAACCGGGTTGTATAGGTTGTGTCCAAGATCACATACTTAGAAGCTAGTATTCAATCTTTCCCGACTATGGCGCTTAATTTGGGAGTGCAGATGAAAAAAATTCTCCATAAATTCTGAAAGTTCTCTATCTTGCCTATAATTAAGTTTTAGATAGGCTGGCTAGTTCTGATTATGTTTTATTTGGAATTTAATTCCCTATCTTTCAATATAGAGTGGGATAAATTGGAGGCCAAACTGTTAGAGAAGCCATTGAATTTGCCCAACTGTGTTCCTATTAGTTGTCTGAGGTATGAACTGGGCTTGACTTCATTGAGGTGAATCATGGAGTGGAAATGGGTCTCACTGTTGAGGTCAATCTTAGACCCGCCCAAATGTTCATTATATGAAGATGTTGCATTGGCCAGGCAGAGAGGAGGTAATATCTTCCGTAGTAATTTGGAGATTAAATGTCAAGACATATTGTCTGAGTTGGATTGCTCTGTGGAACTACTTGTCGGGAATCCTATGAAAGTCAAAGTGCGCATGCAGCAAGCTGACTGGATTAGGACAACTGAGTAAATGAGGCTGGCAAAACTTGCGGCTTCTCATAATAAAACTTCTAAAAGAAGAACATATCTGCCACATTATTTAAATTGGTCCTCGTATTCAACCATCAGAGATTTAGATTGAATCTCCTTCCCAAGAGGGAAACCCTATCAATAAGAAATAGTGAGGACTAACGAACTGAATTGTGTAACAAATGTGAGGATAAGGAAAGTCAGTCCCTTTACCATTTACTCTCAAAGTGCCAGGGTACGTGGGCTTTGAGAGTCTCTAGATTTTGGGTTTTTGTTCATGATGTGAGGTGGTTGAACTTGGATATATTGTAGGAGCGATTGTCGTCCGAAGAGGAGGTTTTTTTGACATTTGAGGTAGTTGCAGTTCTTAAAGAATTAGGTTTAGGAGGAGAGATTTGTGAGCCAAACAAGATTCTAGTATTGTTGAATATATGGCTGTTGTTTTGAGGATATGTTGGTATAGATTGATGTATTGTGTTTTAACTGGTTTTCCCTGTTTTTAATTTGTTGTCAGTCTGTACCGAACTGATATTTTTCTTGTATTTCTTTTTGTCTTATTAATTTTTCTTTATTGACTTGATTTAACTGACATTTCTTGTTTGTAAAAAAAAATATTCTTTGCTGTTAATAGTGGTAAAAGCCATTATATCGTTTTATTTATTATGTATGATAAATGCATGGTAAATTCACTATAAATAAAGAAATACAAAAATAAAAAACATAGATGTTTTTTCTCCTGTTTTTAAAATTGCATTGTAAAGTATTTAAAAATGCACTGTGAAACCAAGGCCTTTCCTCCCCACTTTCAGGACCCTCAAACTTCAGTGTTTTTTCTCCTGTTTTTAAAATTGTATTGTGAAAGTATTTAAAATTGCATTGTGAAATCTAGGCCTTTTCCCCCACTTTCAGGACTCTCAAACTTAGGTGTTTTTTCCTCCTGTTTATAAAATTGCATTGTGAAAGTATTTAAAATTGCACTATGAAACCAAGGCCTTTTTCCCCACTTTCAGGACTCTCAAACGTAGGTGTTTTTTCTCCTGTTTTTAAAATTGCATTGTAAAGTATTTAAAAATGCGCTGTGAAACCAAGGCCTTTCCTCCTCACTTTCGGGACCCTCAAACTTCAGTGTTTTTTCTCCTGTTTTTAAAATTGCATTGTGAAAGTATTTAAAATTGCACTGTGAAACCTAGCCATTTTCCCCACTTTCAGGACTCTCAAACGTAGGTGTGTTTTTCTCCTGCTTTTAAACATTGCATTGTGAAAGTTGTGCCGCTCTATGGCTTGCCTCCTAGCATAGCGCTCATCTAACAAACCTTTCTACCACTATATAGCAAAGCACTCATCAAGCAAAACCTTTCGATAACTATCGAGCATAGCACTCATCTAGCAGACCTTTCTACCACTATCTAAGCGCCTGTCATCTTGTCCAGTTGTCAACCTGTCCCATCTCTCTCTGTCTCACCTGCTTGATCTCTGCCCTGTGTCCTTCTCTAGTGTTCTCTCCTACCCCTTCCCATTCCCTTCCTCTTCTCCCCTCTCTCTACCTACTCTATGGTGCTCTCTGTCTCTCCTATCTTTTGTAACTGCTTCTCTATCGACTATCCTGCTCTCCTCACTAAATCTGGTAGGAAGAAGTTTAAAAAGGATATCCTGGTTTCCAACCCAGGCCTCCCTATCGCTGACACCTATACAAGTTCCTCCTGCAGGTAAACTTTCACTGACATCCTATTTGACGTACCCTCACCGGACCTATGATATGATATGGCATATGGACTCTACATATGGTCTCTGTGCTCTCTCCATTCTCCTCCTCTCCCATTAATGGTGGCACCCGGTAGGAGGCCCTCTTGGCCTCCTTCCACTCTATTAAGTCCATCATTAATGTTTACTTGAATGGCACCGTCTTTGTCAAAGGCTCTCAAGCCAACCTTCTCCTCTTTGATAGACGCTCCATCAATTTCCTTTCTTCTCCTGCTGACGGCAACCTTCTCCATATTAAAACTCTAAACTCTTGCTCCGCTGTAAAACACACCTCTGACATCTGCCGCCTCCTGGAGGAACTTGACCTCGATGTCCTCGGTCCCACCGAGACATGGTTCATGGCCAGCTCTGTCACAAGCTTTGACACTCTCCTCCCTGATGGCTACAAGATCCTCTCTGTGCCCAGAACCAATCACTCCAAAGGGGGTGTAGCCCTGATCTTCCCTGAATGGATTCTTGCCTCTGTCATTCCTATGCAGCCCTACTCCTCTTTCAAATGCCTCGTCTGCAGGCTCTCTCTCTCTCTCCTGGCAATTCCCTCACTGTGGCTACCATCTATCGGCCACCTGGTCAGATCTCCTCCTTCCTCTGTGAGTGGGCGGACCTCTCCGCTTCCCTCTTGGTCTCAATCACTCACCTCCTCCTTCTTGGAGACTTCAACATCGACATGAATGCTTCCTGTCCTTCCACTATACTCTTTTGTGACTTCTTCGTCTCTCTCTCACTCTCTATTCTTGCATCTGGCCCGACTCACTCTGCTGGGCACACTCTGGATGTTCTGATCTCTTCAGACCTTCCCCTTTCAATCCCTCTCACCACTCCTCTCTCCTGGAGGGATCACTCTCTGCTTTCCTCCCATCTCACCCTCACTACCCCTCAGGGCAAGCCAACTCCAGCACTGCCACCTACCTTCTTGGTTATCCGACCCATATAACATGTGTCAGTGGAGGCTTTCACTGCCACTTCTAAACCACTTCCTCCCCCTTTGGCTGACTTACACCCTGACACAGCCCTTTGCATGCTCCACTCAGCTATATCTGATATTCTCCATGTTCTTGCCCCTGTCATGAGGACCTCTTGAAGCCCAAAGCAAGCGCAACTCTTTTTACTACTCAGACCTCATCACCCATAAACGCAAGTGCAGGGTGGCTAAGAGGAAATGGCTAACTTCCAGTACATCTTCTGACAAACTGCCTGCCGCCTGCTCCAAAGGCAAAACCGGCTCTCTGTCCGCACCAAGAAGAGAGCCCACATCCAAGCCTGCATCTAACAACTTGACGAACTCTCTAAAATCTGCAAGGAGCTGGCCAGTCCTGCTCCAGTCTCTACCTCTCCTGTCCCCTCCCAGGCCCTCTGCACGGCCCTGGCTTCTCATTTCATCTCTAAAAGTCAGGACATCCTGTCCTCTCTCTCTTCCTCTCACCCTCCTCTCTCTACTCCCTGCTCTTGCTCTGGCCCTTCATTGGCCCCCTCACCACCCTAATTCTCTGCATTTCCCCTGTTCTCGTCAGACGAGGCTTCTAGACAAATGCGATCTATGAAAGTCTCGTGAAAACAGGTTCACCCCTGTTCCTCCAAAACCATCAAGGACCACATTGAGACCCTGGCTCCTGCTCTGGGTGATTTCTGCGAACCACTCCTTCGCCACTGGAGTCTTCCCCTTCCCCTACTCCCTTGTGCACACTCTTCTTAAGAAACCCTCTGCCGACCCTTCCTGCCTGGCTAACTATCATCCAATGTCCATCACCCCTTTCCTAGGCAAACTCCTGGAAAAGCTGGCCATCTCCAAGCTTAATCTTCACTCTGAATCTGAGCTGCCAGAAGCATGGAAACTGCTCTCCTGAACATCAGTGAAGACCTGCTCTCTAACCTTGATCCAACACCCCCTGTGTCCTCATCTTACTTGATCTCTCTTCTGCCTTTGACACGGTCAACCATGCCATCCTGATCAACCGTCTCCGTGATAACCTAGGTATCACCGATCAGGCCCTGGCTTGGCTGACATCTTTCCTCTCCGATCAACCCTCATAGGTCCAACTTGGTCCCTTCCTCTATCTCTACTTGTGGTATTCTCCAGGGGTCTAACCTCTCTCCCTGGCTGTTCAACCAATGCCTGGCACTTCTTGCCCACCACATTGCTGCTCTCTGCCCTGACTTTCAGTGCTATGCGGATGACACTCAACTAATTTTCAGGCTCCCTTCTGCCCCCTCTTCTCCTTCTCTCATCTCTGATTGTCTGTCCGCCATCCAGGAGTGGTGTGCCGCCAATGATCTCTTCCTTAATGCCAGTTAGACCAAGATTTTCCAATTTTCCTCATCGGCACACCTGCTCCCTCCTTTCCTGACACTCTCTGGCCAGTCTCTCTTGGTCCCCTTCCTGCTCCCACCTGTGAGGCTAAAAACCTCGGGATCATCTTCAACACCACCCTTTCCTTCTTTCCTCATATCTCTGACATCTCTGAGAAGTCACACTACCAGCTGCACCTCCTCAGAGGTATTCTCCTTCCCCCAGAAGCTCACTGTCTCCAGAGCACTGGTTCTCACTAGGCTGGACTATTGCAACAGCCTCTTTCTAAATCTGACTGCCTCATCTCTCTGCCCTCTGCAACTCATCCAAACCAGGACTGTGAGACTTGTCCTTGGCCTCAAGCCCAGGGATCGTATCTCTCCAGGACTGATATCTCTGCACTGGCTCCCAGTGGCGGCGAGGATTAAGTTCAAAACTCTCTGGATTGTCCACAAGGCCTTCTGGGACCTGGGGCCTCAATACCTTCAACTGTCTTCTCCTAAATATCTACCTTCTTGAGCTCTTTGCTCATCTGCCTCAAACTCCCTCAGGGTTAGTCGCTTCTCCAAGCAGCGAGTTGGTGGTAGATCTCTTTCTTCCACTGGGGTCTCCATACTGGAACAGCCTTCCTGTCTCACTGAAACTTTAGGATAACCATCTCTGGTTCCTCTTTGCTTCTGCTTTCTCTCCCCTGCTTATCTGGCTGAATCTGAAACTGCACTGGTTAGCTGGCTACCCTTTGATCTCGGGCCCAGGACCCCTCCCTGCCAGTTTCACACCTGCACTGCCCCCCTGGGAACCCTACTCGGGGACTGTTTCTGTGTCCCTACAGCCCCTACTAGCACTTGACACCTGATGTCTGCACTTACCTTTGCACTTGCCGACAGCTGGCCGCACTTTTATCTATTATTTATTGTCTTTATTTATTTTACTGTTATCCTATGTACTGCACTGCCCCCTTGCCGTTCCCCTCACACTTTTCCCCTTCCCCCCTCCCCTGCACTTGTGCCATCTCAATGCCACCTGGCCTAGTAGGATCGCTATCTCTGTCTTTCCTCTATTTCCCCTCCTTTGCTTCGTCACACCTTGAAACACTTGTATATAGGCACGTTATAAATGCCATATCATATCATATAAAAACAGGTGGGGAGGAAAACACCCCTTCCAGCAGTCTAATGTAGGTGCTTGAGCTAATAAAAGAAAAAACACAGTGCTAATCGAAGTACTTATACCTTTGGCATTATCCTTAGTCCCTCCCTACTCCTGGAGCACTGCAAACCTAATAGTCGGTAGAAAAACGCTGGATTACTAGGCATCGGAAAATGGGAGCTGATACACATCTATCTATCTATCTATCTATCTATCTATCTATCTATCTATCTATCTATCTATCTATCTATCTATCTATCTATCTATCTATCTATCTATCTATCCATCCATCCATCTATCTATCTATCTATCTATCTATCTATCTATCCATCCATCTATCTAGCTATATATCTATCTGATGGTGGGCTATGATTGAGGGTCCAAGTAAAAGGAGTGTAAAGGAATACGAAAAACAGATTGGGTAGATCCACAATGACGCAGTCCACAAGTTCATTAGCAGCGCGCCATGTCTGAATAGCAGTCAGGAATGAGAGAGGAATAAGAGGAGGCAGTGGAGGGAAGCTTGAAGAAAATCTGTGTGTCATTCACATAACACTGGAAGTGAGGGAAGAAGGCGCAGATCAAATGGGGCAAGGTAGATGCTGAAGAGTTTTTACATAAGTCTTCAGTCATATGTCGATCTGCAATTTCCATGATCAATCAGACTTTTTAAAGAGTTTTCTCTCTGATTAAATCATATACAGGGCAAAGAAAATGTTGCAAGGATTTGTGGATCTCAGGTCAGAAAGGACAGAAATACGATGATGCCGTTGTCCAGCAGCTTCCCTTTTTTAACAGCATAAAGTTTGCACTGATTCTACCTCTAGTTTTATCTCAGATTTGCTGACTCTAATGCCAGAACCTTTATGAGGTTTTTCTCAAAGGTCTTGTGCTTTATATCTAATAACTACGATTCTGCTAAGGACCCGTCTCATGACATTTTAAAATACATTTGAGGAAACGGTATATATATATATATATATATATATATATATATATATATATATATATATATATTATATTGCATGTAGTTTAGTTATGGTTAAGTTGGTGTTTCCATAGGAAGATAGGAAGAACACTTTTTGGGCGGCTTATAACTTCGCTCTCCCTGGACGAATCCTCAACAAACTTTGCAAAAAGTATTTGGGTCACTTTTTGCAAAGTTTTGTGAAGATTCGTCCGGGGGGGCAAAGTTATAGAGGGGTGTCCCAAAACTTTTTTTTTCCCCATAGACTGAATGGGAACATTTGTTTGCTCGCGTCAACAGCCCAAACCGCTGGACGGATTTTCACCAAATTTGGACCAGGAGCAGCGGCTTGGTCCCGAAAGCGTGCTTTTGCAAATTTGGTGAAAATCCGTTAGTAGTTCTTTTAAAAATGACCAAAAAGTAGGTAAAAAAAAATAGTGATATCTGTGTCCACTTCGCGGACACACTTCCCTGTTCGGTCCGTGGACAGGACGGTGATTGGGCAAGCAGCTTGCGTGATGTCCGCGGACATCTGACGTGCTCTCTCATTGGATGTGGTGAAAGCGTGCAGTGCGTCGTGGCTTCAGAGACGCCCGCCATCTTTGTTCCTCGCATGAGAGGCTTTGTCAGGTCAGCAGGAGCGGGATCTGCCGCCTGCACAGAAGTCCCCCACCCCCGCTCATGCCCGTGTCTGTCTCCTGTTCCTCCCATCCCCCGCTCATGCCCCGTGTGTCCTTCTTGCCCCCCCACCCCCACTCATGCTCCGTGTCTCCCCTGTTCCTCCAGCCCCCTGCTCACGCCATCAGCACACGGTGGCCAGCGGAGGGCCGAGGAGCGGGATCTGCCACCTGCACACAAACTCATGTCCGCTCATGCCCCGTGTGTCTCTCTCCATCCCCCCAACCCCTGCTCATGCCCCGTGTGTCTCTCTCCCTCCCCGCCACCCCCACTCATGCCCCGTGTGTCTCTCCCCTCCCCTCCACCCCCGCTCATGTCCCGTGTGTCTCTCCCATCCCGCCCACCCCCCGTTCATGCCCCGTGTGTCTCTCCCCTCCTGCCCACCCCCTGCTCATGCCTCGTGTGTCTCTCCCCTCCCGCCCACCCCCCGCTCATGCCCCGTGTGCCTCTCCCCTCCCGCCCAAACCCCGCTCATGCCCCGTGTGTCTCTCCAATCCCGCCCACCCCCACTCATGCCCCGTGTGTCTCTCCCCCACCCCCCGCTCATGCCCCGTGTGTCTCTCCCTCCTGCCCACCCCCCGCTCATGCCCTGTGTGTCTCTACCTCCCGCCCACCCCCAGCTCATGCCCCGTGTGTCTCTCCCTCACTTCCACCCCATCTGTCTCTCCTAAACACCCACCCCCCGCTCATGCCCCGTTGTCTCTCCCTCCTGCCCACCCCCTGCTCAGGCCCCGTGTGTCTCTCCCTCCCGCCCACCCCCACTCATGCCCCGTGTGTCTACCCCTCCCACTCACCCCCTGCTCATGCCCCGTGTGTCTACCCCTCCCGCCCACCCCCTGCTCATGTCCTGTGTGTCTCTCCCCCGACCCCCGCTCATGCCCCGTGTGTCTCTCCCTCCCGCCCACCCCCGCTCATGCCCCGTGTGTCTCTCCCTCCCGCCCACCCCCCGCTCATGCCCCATGTGTCTCTCCCTCCCGCCCACCCCCTGCTCCTGACACGTGTGTCTCTCCCTCCTGCCCACCTCCCGCTCATGCCCCATGTGTCTCCCCCTCCCCCCTACCCCCTGCTCATGTCCATTTGTCTACCCCTCCCGGCCACCCCCGATCATGCCCCGCTCATGCCCCGTGTGTCTACCCCTCCCCCGCACCCCTGCTCATGCCCCATGTGTCTCAATCCCCCGCCCACCCCCCGCTCATGCCCTGTGTGTCTCCCCCTCCCTCCCACGCCCCGCTCATGCCTCGTGTGTCTCCCCCTCCTGCCCACCCCCGCTCATTCCCCGTGTGTCTCCCCCTCCCGCCCAACCCCTGCTCATGCCCCGTGTGTCTCTGCCTCCCGCCAACCCACGCTCATGCCCCGTGTGTCTCTCCCTCCCGCCCACCCCCCGCTCATGCCCCGTGTGTCTCTCCCTCCCGCCCACCCCCCGCTCATGCCCCGTGTGTCTCTCCCTCCCGCCCACCCCGCTCATGCTCCGTGTGTCTCTCCCTCCCGCCCACCCCCCGCTCATGCCCCGTGTGTCTCTCCCTCCCTTCCTCCACCCGCTCATGCCCCATTTGTCTCTCCTTCCCTCCTACCCCCCTGCTCATGCCCCGTGTTTCTCAACCTGCTCGTCCACCCCCTGCTCATGCCCCGTGTGTCTCTCCCTCCCACCCACCCCCCGCTCATGCCCCGTGTGTCTCTCCCTCCCGCCCACCCCCGCTCATGCCCCGTGTGTCTCTCCCTCCCGCCCACCCCCCGCACATGCCCCGTGTGTCTCTCCCTCCCACCCCCTGCTCATGCCCCGTGTGTCTCTCCCTCCCGCCCACCACCCGCTCATTCCCCGTGTGTCTCTCCTTCCCGCCTACCCCCCTGCTCAGGCCCCGTGTTTCTCAACCTGCTCGCCCACCCCCTGCTCATGCCCCGTGTGTCTCTCCCTCCCACCCACCCACCGCTCATGCCCCGTGTGTCTCTCCCTCCCGCCCACCCCCGCTCATGCCCCGTGTGTCTCTCCCTCTCGCCCACCCCCGCACATGCCCCGTGTGTCTCTCCCTCCCACCCCCTGCTCATGCCCCGTGTGTCTCTCCCTCCCACCCCCACTCATGCCCCGTGTGTCTCTCACCTCCCGCCCACACCCCGCTCATGCCCCGTGTGTCTCTCCCTCCTGCCCACCCCCCGCTCATGCCCCGTGTGTCTCTCCCTCCCGCCCACCCCCGCAGACTGCTCTGAGCAGCACAGCCCCCACCTTCGCGGGCCCGGCTGTGTACTCTGCGTGGCTGTGGTGCCTGCATGAAGAACTTGCAGGACATTTATTTGCTGGCAATTTGGCGCGGGCTGTCGCGCTGTGCCGCGCCGAACCGGCCGCGCCAAATCGTCCCGGGCCGAACCGGCCGCCCCGAAATGTCCTGCTCCATGCCCCGTGTCTCTCTCCTGTTGCCCCCCACCCCCTGCTCATGCCCCGTGTCTGTCTCCTGTACTCCCCCACCTCCCCCGCTCATGCCCCGTGTCTGTCTCCTGTCCCCCCCACTCCCCGCTCATGTCCTGTGTCTCTCTCCTGTTGCCCCCCACTCCCCCGCTCATGCCCAGTGTCTGTCTCCTGTTCCCCCCACCCCCCGCTCATGCCCCGTGTCTGTCTCCTGTTCCCTCCACCCCTCGCTCATGCCCCGTGTCTGTCTCCTGTTCTCCCCACCCCCCACTCATGCCCCGTGTCTCTCTCCTGTTGCCCCCCACCCCCTGGTCATGCCCCATGTCTGGCTCCTGTACCCTCCACCCCCCGCTCATGCCCCGTGTCTTCCTCCTGTTCCCTGCACACCCTTCTCATGCCCCGTGTCTTCCTCTTGTCACCCCCTACTATGATGCCCCTTGTTGACCTCTTGTTCCCCCCACCCCCCGCTCATGCCCTGTTTCTCCCGTCTTTCCCCCCATCCCCGGCTCATGCCCTGTGTCTTCCTTTTCCCTCCCCACTCCACGCTCATGCCCCGTGTCTCCCTTCTTTCCCCTCCACCCCCCGCTCATGCCCCGTGTCTGCTCTGTTGGAACAGGGCAGACACAGGGCATGAGCGGGGTGGGGGCGCTATCTTGCCCTACCCCCGCTCATGCCCTGTGTCTCTCCTGTTCACCCCCACCCCCGCTCATGCTCCGTGTCTGTCTCCCTCCTTTTCCCTCCACTCATGGCGCGTGTCTCCCCTGTTCACCCCCACCCCCCGCTCATGCCCCATGTCTCCCTTCTTTCCCGCTCATGCCCCGTGTCTCCCTTCTTTCCACCACCTGCTCATGCCCCGTGTCTCCCTCGTGTTACCCCCCACTCATGTCTCTCTCCTGGTCTTCCCGACCCCCTGCCGATGCCCTGTTGTGTTCTCTTTATACACCCTGCCTTCCCTTTCCCTGGTGTCCATCTTGGTAAAAGATTTTCCTTCCTACACCGGGACGTCTGCCTGCGGTGTCCTGGTTTGGGAAGAAAAATCTTTTTTTTACCATCCCGGGTTCCCACTTTGAGAACCTAGGATGCTAGTGGTCTTCCTCCATTGAAAAGGACGTTATGGTTACGTTGCACCAATAAAAAACTATGAAATTCAGTAAAAAAGAATGTGTTAAAGTGACTTTATGGTTAAGTTGCACTAATAAAAACCTATGAAATTCAGTAAATAAACTTTGTTAAAGGGACGTTATGGTTAAATTGCGCTACTAAAAACCTATGAAATTCAGTAAAAAAACTTTGTTAAAGGGACGTTATGGTTAAGTTGCGCTACTAAAAACCTTTGAAATTCAGTGAAAAAACGTTGTTAAAGGGACGTTATGGTTCAAAGTAAAACCGAAAAACCCCTGAAACTCGCCAGTTATGGTAAGCTAAGCAACCATAACTCGCGCCACCACCGTGCACTGCTAAGACTAACACCCAGGACATCAGGTTCCTCTGCGATCACTGTAAGTTTACATTGAAAGTTCAAGGTTGTGAGATTGGTAATGCAGCTTTCCACAGATTCTCCTTTTAACTTTCTGTCGTAAACAATAACTTCACAAAATCACACTGGTTTTAGGGCCATGATAAACTCATATTTTCCTCTGCGTGTCTTTCCATTTTGTACTCACTCCATCTTCTCTCTCCTTCCCTTTTGACCCAGCAGTGGAATGTCACACGTCTGTACAAAGAAAATGTGAGAACGCGGTTTTTCCCTGATTTTCTCTGATCCTCCCTCCACAATTTGAATCAATCAAGACACTGCTCCCACGGAATGCAAGGCTCTCCCACACTTTGTAAAAACATGTGGAAGGTGTGGTTACATTGTTCATGCTGTTACCACAAACTGTATTCAACTTATTAGTATAACAGAATGTAAATTGTCAGACGGTTGGATCCAGAACTGTTGAATTGATTGACAAGGAATTATGTTTTCGACCTATTTCCAATACGCCCTTTTTACTTTTGGACAGAGTGGCCTATGGTGAGTTAGCAGAGCATTTGGATCTATATCCCATCCTCCATCCTAACCAGTCAGGGTTCAGAAAAAATATGGGACGGAAACCTCTCTTCTGGAGCTGAAAACTAAACTTCTGGGAGAAATGGATAAAAGTGGTTTGTCCCTGATTATTTCATTAGATCAATCAGCGGGATTTGATTAAATTGAACACTCCATCCTTATACCCAGATTGCAGGAGGTTGCAAACCTCTCTGATTCGGTAGCACTGTGGATTGCCTCATTTTTGGAGCATAGAACTAGCCGAGTCTGTTCAGCTTCCGCAGAAGCTACTCCACTATTTGTTCTGTATGGGATACCACAAGGGGCAAGCATGTAGCCTTGTCTCTATAATCTGTTCATGCCCACCTTCTTCTTCATGTAAGAGGAGGAGGGGGTCGTGTTTTCAAACTATGCAAATGACACCCAATGTGTCATCTCATTATCTGGACATCATGAGAAAGATGAGTTGGAGGTTAATAGAATCTTCTCACTGATTGAAAGTTGGATGCTGCACAATTTCCTAGCTCTGAATCGAAGTAAGACAGAGCTGTTGATTGTAGGTAGCCCAAAGGCAGTAAATAATTTAAATCAAGCCTATAGCGCTATTAAACTGGGAGACGACATTATCTCTCCTATACCCAAAACAAAAATTCTAGGAATGACTTTGGACCCTACACTGAGTATGAATGCACATGTTTCAACGGTGGTGGCGGGGTAGTATATTATGTCAAATTGTTGTCTCATTTGAGGCCCATGATTTCCCAAGAAAGTGCGGAGACAATTGCCAGGGCAATAAACGGAGCAAAGCTTGATTATTGCTGCAGCCTGTAGGAGATTTTGTCTTATTGAAGTAAATTCAGGATTTTGTGGTATTTTCTTACTGTAAATATATTGGCAGTAATTTGGTGGTAAACTAGTCTTACATTTAGAGTGAGTCTAGTATCACACTATTTTAGTGACCATATCTTGTTAGCTTGCATTGGCGGTAATTTTAGTGGTATCTTACCTTGTGGTATTTTCAGAATTATCTTATTCCTGTGGTATAGTGGTGAGCATGTTTTCTTATACTATAACCCCATCATAAAACAAACCTTTCCTTTCTATTAGAATGCCTTCTAGTCGCCTGTAGAGAGCCCCTTATAGTTTGTGGCTGATATTACTGGCTTATGTACATCCAGTAATCTATGTGCCGGATTAGGCACCCCTTCCCATCAGCATGCAAGGAGTCACTCATCACACTGCACACAACTTTCTATGTTGTAGATGTCTATTACTGATTTTCTCTTATTTGCTATTTTAGCTACAGTGATACATTGGTAAATATACTGCTGCACTGGTATAAACCTCCCCTCTGTACTCCACTCACATAAATAATTCACAGATGCATGAATGACACTAAAGTCTCAGGTTTTTTTTATATATACATTTTGTATTATATGCCACTTACAAGCCAGCAAATCTTACCACTTATTGCTTACAGCATCACATGCAAAATATAGAGAACAACAAAACAAGCATGTATTTTGAAGACACAATTTTATGTTCCCACACTTTGAACATAGAGAGAGAAATAAACATGCATTTTGTTCTAATCTCTCTGAACTGCAATAAATCCTAGCAACACACGTACAGCATACTTTTTTTTCCTCACTTGGCAATGTCCTTACATTTTCCTCCTTTTTCTGACAATTTTGGCCACCAAACCCATAATTGGAGGAAACCCGAATTCTTCTTTATTTCCCTTTTCTTTTAAAATGTATGTCTTTCTTTTTCCATCATATGAATCACAACAAGCCACTGCTTAATCATAACAAAAGTAAAACGGATCCCAAATGAGCTAAGCCCTCATAGAAATATTGTACACGTTTCTTTCCCACTGAAGTGTCCATGTATGTTTGAATATCTTTTCAGTCAGCGAGAATTGCGTAGGCAGCAGGCTGCTCAGAACTGGGCGGTCAGAGTAGTTCTCAGACTTCCTATGCATAGTCATGTAACAAAGGCCAGGTGTTCTCTTCATTGGCTTCCTATTTAATCCCAGATCAATTTTAGAGTGCTAGTCATTGCATTCAAATGCAGGCTACAAATAATGCCTGCATATCTACAAAGCCATATAAAAGAGAAGTGCAATCAAAGAACTCTTAGATCAGGAAATCAAAATTTTTATAATACAGCCAAGATGCAAGACCTCAAGAGCAGAAAATGGGGCATTCAATGTGAAGGCCCCTTCCCTCTTTAACAAATTGCCTGCACGACTGAGGAGTCACAATTCTCTCCAGGTTTTCAAGAAAGAATTGAAAACTCTCCTATTCTCCTGAGCTTACTACGCCATGGATGATCTGGTTACAGGAATCACACCTTTCTGATCTCTGACGAGTCAGTTTTGACGCTATCACCTGCATGTTCTTTTTTTGCTGGGGACCTAGTAAACACTTCTAAAACTTTTTCTGTTTTCTGTTTGTGTTGTTTCCCTTTCTAGTCTGCGCCTTTATGCCTGAGGGCCAATAGTGTGCATAACAAATGTAATGTAATGTTACCCCTTTCCCAATGCACCATGTATTGTAGAGAACAATCAAGTGAGATACCACATGAGTCAGTGCACCCCTTGGTATACTATCTCTCCACTGATTTGTAATGCTTTCCCTGTAAACAGAATGCCTGCTTAGGTTAATTGAATCCACATAGCACTGAAAGCATTGCTGCTCTGGTAGGTCTATGATTCAAAGTCTAGCAATGCAGTGTTTATGTCTGTGAAAATCTTTAAGAACATAGAATGCAGCCGGGAAACCACAGTGATGACAATAATAGTGTCGCAAAATTTCCCCATTCACCAGTTGAGGCACTGATCTCCCCAGGCTTTCTGTTTTGTATCTTTGCATTTACCATGCACTGACCTGCTTCTGTGTCCGCATTTCTGTTTATTTAATTGATGGAGGTGTGGGTCCAGCTCGAGAGCAGCAGAGTGCTACACAGAGTAGCTGGCGTTCCTCTGTTAGCATGAGTAATGATTGCATGCACCTCCGCAGGGAGACGTTCTGTGAATAATGCGGCTTCTGATGCTGCAGGATGCCTCTACGCATGGAATGAAGGGGGAGCCCTAGATCAGGTCTCTCTTCCTGTTCAGTACCAGTTCTGCCACACTCAACTCTGTGACAGCTGTGCAAAGTCATCTGTTGCTGCACTCTCATGCAAAAGCCAAAATGTGATATATTTTATTGAACTAACTGATATGTACACACTAGGTTCAGAGAATTAGGCTCAAGCAACCCCAAAGTGGCACCCAACATGGTTGAAGAATTGTCCATGTTTTCCTTGACACACATTGAAATTGGACACTGTCCAATGTTGTTAAAAGTTGGGCTTACAAGGTTATTGCTGTAGCCATCCTACAGTTGTTTTTCTAAATAAAACATCTGTCTGTGTCCCCCTGGCAGCCCCCCACGTGCAATAACCTGCAGCAATGTCGATGGCCAATCAAACTTAGGAATGGCTCTTTTTAACACTGTGCGCGCTAAAGCATTAAATCAGAAGTAAGCATGTATTCTACCTTCATGCAGTTTCAGGGCTGTGCAGTCACTCCAGAACAGTTAATTGGAGCTTATTGGCTGCATACAATGGAACACTGCACATTGTGTTCCCCAATTTCCAATGTTACCTCATTGTGCTTCATGTTTAACGATGGGTTAACGACTTGCATATAATGGGGCAAATACCAAATGTAGCGGTTTATTGAGAAGCCACCTTCAACACGGGGAGTTCCTTCCCTCTCCATTATGCAACAAACTGTTTAACAGATTCTTTTTCTTAGCCCTATCTTGGACACAAATCATGCCCCTTGTATCCCTCTCCTCTGAGATAACAATGAGCTAATAACCAGGCCTGTGTACAGGAAATATATTAGTATTTATTTAAATTAAAAGTAATAGAAATTCACTCACTTTATCTGTGGTACAACACAATCAACTTCTCTCAGCATAAATAAATCACAAAAGTGAGTTAGAAAAACTCAATTGCAATTATTCACTTTCTGTAAATTTCACTTCACAAAATAATTGCACTGAGCAATAACGAAGGCACTTATGTGGTGTTGTGTGATTTTGATTTTGCAGCAGGCTTAAAAGGCTAGCAGTAGCATTTCAAGATTGGTAATGATGAATTTGCCCCCACATTTGGTTTAAAATAAACACAGGTTGATTTACCGGTTTGTTTTTCAGACCCTCCCCCTTCCTTTGGTCCATGTTGGGAAGTCAGACAGAAAAATTGGAAAGCTTTGGGGAATTTTGGATTTCAGATGCTGTTGCTGAAAGGCCTCTGCTGGGGAAGCTGGAAGCTGGATAAAAAGGTTGGACTGATTAAAGAACAAAGAAACCCCTCTTCCTTAATTTATAGGCTATCGTTTTCAGCACACACTGGGATGTGAGCTTTGTTAATTTCAAAATGTAACAAAATTCACCCTGTAGTGCCAAATGGGGAATTAATTAAATTAATATTTTTGGTTAAATAGGCTAAGGATCTACACAGTTTTGCCCCACCCCCTGCCCACTATAACGGGAAAGGATTCAAGGCAAGCAGACTCCCCCACATTGTTGTTTCCCAGGGCTCAGTTCTACTTAGATTGCAAGCCTCTGTTTAAGGTTCAGGAAAGAGAGCTTCATCTCAGGACACTCTGGAAAGATAGGGCAGCGGTCTGGTCGCTCCACTCTCAAAGATGGCCTCCCACTCTCCACCATAGGACCCAGTCAGCTTTGAGGCCTTCCTTGAGTTAGATAGCTCAACCTAGATGCACTCTCAGCAATCTCTTCTGGTGTCTCCTTACAGCTGTCCGATGGAAAGTTTCAGAAGTCTTCCTGATGGTCTGTCTCGTGTCTGTTCCTGTCTTTCTACTTTTTCTGTCTGTGTCCCCTGTCCTAGTGCAGTCCCCCTTATATCGTAGCAATGACACCACCAATTTCACAATCTTGGGGCAGTACCCTGCAATAATCCCTGCCACTAGGATTGGCCAGTTACCCTTTCCCTCCTTCCAAACCATGCCTCCAAGTCAGGATTGTTTTAGAGGTCTGGAGCAACATATGGCAATCCCCATTTGCCATCATCCTTTGTTCTCCTTTCAAATGTTTGGCAAAAACTAGCTATATATCACAACTTTATATTTTTACTAGGAACTGTCAAACTAAACATATTTTCTGCTTCCGCTAATCATGGTGAATTAGATAAACCAACCACCAAATCTGTATCATGTAGCACGGCCATTATCAACCAGAAACCTAGTTTAACTGACCCTTACAGTTCCCAGAGTCACAGGAAGATGAATTATATATCCCCAAAACTGCCTGGAAATTACATCAAAATTAGTACATAGATGAAATCCATCCATCTTACGATGGCTGAGAAAAAGGCCTAAATGATAATAGTCCTTTTAAATAAATTGTGAATGATCATGGGGGACCAATGGTCCTGCTCCTACTCTGCCAATTCGTTTTCACTGGGTCAGCCTGTACCTCTATCAGTCTCCTTTGTGGTGGAAGCTTGCTATTTGAAGTGGGTGCCCCCATTTTCACACATATTATTCGTTCTCCTGCTAAGGATGACCTTTCTTGAAGTCCTTACTTTCAGAGCCAGCAGATCTGGAGAACACTGAATTTTGATGCCTTGAGCAAGACATTTTTATTGCAGTTGGTTATTAGATGGGAGCTATGAAATCCTTGCTGCAAGTGGGAGACGTCTTTGTGACGTTTTGCCCACAGCCAGCAAAATGCTCTTCAAATGTCCCTGGAGTTTTGTGGGAAACATAATATACATTGCTATTTGTCAACCCACATATCATGTTTTGCTTTCCTGACATTTTTCTCTGAGAAGTGATATTTTTTTCACTTCTACTTTTTCAAGAACCGTTTTTATTTGGACACAAATGTGCAGGCCATTTTTGTTCTAATGTTTAAAAATCCTGTTTTCCATGTGAGAGGGATATTTGATTCCTCTTTTTTTTGTAAATTAAAATACTGCTTATCCATTGGTAATGACGGGTAGGCCCCTTTCCACGTGGCTCTTTAATTTTACTTGAAAAACAAAAATGCCAGGCTGTGTTTGTTTCAGTGTTTAAAATCTTGCTCTTTATGTGAAAGGGACTTTTGTTTGGGGCCTTCAAATGCACCCCACACAAATACGTTGCCTATATATGACTTTTGTAAAGCCCACTGTTATCTTAGGGTGTGTTATGCTCGAGCATCTCACCTATGACTGCATTGTTGGGTGTTTTGTGTCCTCACCCTTTAGGTGTTCTGTACAGTAGTGTCCCGCAGCTTTTTGTTGTTGATGTGATTGTCTAGATAGGGCTGGGGGTCAATGTTGGGCATAGTTTTGAATAAATCCGGTCTACATTCAGACCTTTTTTGTTTAGATAGAGCATCTTCAGTCGATTCTATGTCAAAACACCGCATTTTAAAGATGTACACAAAAAAGACGTTTCTTTTGGCCATTTGTGTGTAGGCTTTTAAATGCAATATTATTGCACAGAACCCATCTCCTTCAACACCCACCAACCCCTTCCCACATGTAAACATGATCTATCCCCAGACATACGCATACAAACACATACACTCACACATGCACACACATACACATACAGTTTTAAACGTTCATGTCACTCCTGCGACGAGTCTGCTGGGGCACAAAGAGCCTGTCAGCCCCTGTGCGCACTCGTGCGCTGCAGGGGCTTGACAATTCGGTTTACAAAGAACATTCTGTGCGTTCATGGAGTGGTCTTTCAAAATCTGTCTTCTTTCCTTTTGTAAAAATGAAAAACGTCTTCTGACCTAGGACCGAATGAAGTGTCACTTGAGTTCCCACATTTTTCTGTGTGTGGTATTTGAGAGGGCACATTTCAATACCATCACCAACACACCATGCATTGTGTCTCCAATCTGCATGAAATGGTGGTCACTGGTGCTTCCACTGGGTGATTCAAGATAATTTAATAACCCTTATGGCATTCTTCACCAGCATCCTTTCCTTGTGGGGATTTGTTTCATTCAATTATGTGTATGACATGATGATGTATTCAACACTGGATGATTTGCAGTTGTTGCCCCTTGTATTTCCATTGTTTGTATCTGTGCGGTTGTTATGGGAGAATTAGTGCAGATATTTTACACCTATTGTACCTCCTAGCATTGCAGGGATATGCTCTAGATCTCATTTGTTCTTGAGCTAGTGAAAATGCACTTCTGGCTAGGGACTAGGCTAGATTTCGTGGGTACTTGTATGGAATTGAGAGTGATTCCGTGTTGCGCTCACCTGACTCCCACGGAGGCGCTGGCCTGGTTCGCGCTGCTGTGACCTCTTCTAAGGTGATGCGCAGGGTTCGGAAGATGGACTGGACCGGGCCCCCAAATCTGGCTTGTCTGGCTCGCAGAAGTATCCTTCTGTAGGCGAAAATAGGGGATTAACTGCCTGTGGGGTAATGAAATCGGTCTCCCACTTTCCCCTCTCACCCTCCTTGAAACCCTTCTGTGATTTCTCGTAGCGTCTCACCTTAGGGTCTGGAAGGGCGAGCTCTCCCTCCTGCTTCTGATGCAGTGGTGCATTGGTATCCAGTTACTTCACTGGATTTTCGGATTGGTGAGAACCAAACTTGCTTGGCTTCCAGGTACATTTTTTGATAAGAGGTCCCCCTTGTGTCCATGCATTAATGTACTAATGCAGTGTCTTTTTCCCCATAGGGGCCGGGGTACGGAATGCCGGGGAACAGGCACCGACCCGAGATGAGAGGTGAAATCCTTGTAGAAATCAGGTAAGTCTTTAATGAGCGTTTTTTGGTAATGTCTTTTCATTCGCTCATTAAAGCTGATGTCTCTTTTTCCCCATAGGGGCCGGGGTCCGGAAATGCCAGGATGCGGCGCGGACCCGAAAGGAAGAGGGAATGAATCAACAGGTAAGTCTTAACATGGAGATTTAGCTTTCCTTATTCCCTTCTCTCTCTCATCTTTTGTTCTGGTCTTTTTCTCCCTAGGCGCTGGGGCGTGACTGCGAATCCGGATGATCGCTGCTGAACATGGAGGCGCCCTGTAAAGGTGAGTGGAATGCGGCGCTGCAGCGATCGACGGAATGAGCTTTTAAATTAAAGTCTTCCTTTTCAGGATTGTCGGCGAGATGTCTCCGGGATGCGTATTTAGCAGGTAAGGACTTTTCCTTCTTCTGTTTGCTTCTTCTCTTCCTTTGCAGGTGATCCAGGATGCTGGCAGGCGTGGCAGAAGTCAGGATGCAGCAGGAGCAGACACGGTGAGCGTCCAGCTGCAAGATGCAGAACAACGCGAAGCACGTGTGGCTGTTCGGGTGGGGTTTAAATAGCCTTGGAAGAAGTTCCAGGTATGTATCCTTCCTCCAATCAGGTATGTATCCTTCCCCGACCACGCCCGGATGGTAAATTAGTCCCACAGGAAAAGTAGTTTGTTTCAGGGCTCAAGGAGGCTGGGATCCTGCAGCATGGTCTGCATCAGGTAAGTGCACCCAAGCATTCCCATAATGAGCCTGGTGCCTATTGCGCCAGGACTGATGTCTTTTATGAGCCTGGCGCCATAGGCGCCAGGACAATGTCCAAATGGCCCCTATTTGGGGTTGCTGGGTCCTTCCTTGGGGACTGGATGTCCGCTTTCGGGGATGCCGGGCTTGAACCGGCTCCCCGGGAGCGGGCATCATGACAGCACTCCCCCCCAAGGCCCCTCCCAAGGTTGTTCCCTCCGGGGGTTTTGGTTTGTCTGGGAAGAGTCGGAGACATTTCCTGGCTAATCGAGGTGCATGCACATGGTCGCTGGATTCCCACGACCTCTCCTGAGGTCCGTACCCCTTCCAATCAATTAGGTAGAACAGTTTTGACCTAAACATTTTTTAGTCTAAAATGTTCTTCACTTCGAATTCTGGCTCCCCATCTATTAGAATAGGTTCTGGAGGTTTGAGTAGTCGGGTTCCGGGTACCACTGGTTTCAGAAGTGACACATGAAAAACAGGGTGAATTCGCATACTAGCTGGTAAATCAAGTTTAACAGCCACTGGGTTAATTATTGCCGTAATAGAATAAGGTCCCAGATATTTTGGGTTAAAAGTTCGAGGCCCTTTGAGTGGTAAATGCCTGGTAGCTAACCACACTTGATCCCCAATCTGATACGGAGGTGCTTCACTCCGATGTACATCAGCATTCTCCTTGTATTTTCTCTTGGCTTGTTGTAAATGCGTAGTTGCCTCTTTAAAGGCTTGGGTAATTGTAGAATGCAGATGTTCTACTGCAGGCATTCCGAGGTTCTGAGGTGAGTCAAGGTTTGAGGTTCGAGGGTGATGCCCAAACAAAGTATAAAAAGGACTGTGGCCAGTTGCAGAGTGTACCGAATTATTATATGCGTATTCGGCTATCCAAAGAATGTCTTTCCAGTTGCTTTCGGATTGCTGTAACATACACCGTAAGTACTGTTGAAGGGTCTGATTTGTCCTCTCGGTCTGACCATCGGTCTGAGGGTGGTGACTGGTCGATAATCTTACGTCGATCTGCGCCATTTGACAACATTTGCGCCAGAAGTGGGAAATGAATTGGCTTCCCCGGTCAGAGATTAGTATAGATGGGAATCCATGTAGCCGAACAATACTTTTGAGGAATTCTTTGGCTAGACAGATGCTGAAGGTAAACCTTTCAAAGGAATAAAGTGGGCCATTTTGGAAAACAAATCCACAATTACCAGAATAGTATTGTACCCCGAACAAGGAGGCAGGTCCGTAATAAAATCCATTGATAGGGTGTGCCAGGGTGCTGGTGGTATGTCTAGAGGTTGAAAGAGACCGGCTGGTCTTTTCTTTTGACTTTTATTTTGGGCGCAAACACCACAGGACATCACAAAAGATTTAACATCTTTTCGCCAAGAGGGCCACCAAAATTGTCATTTCACCTTTTCCTCTGTCTTGGAAATACCGGGGTGTCCCTCTATTAATGTATCATGATAACCGGAAATAACTAGTTCGTGTAATTCCTTATGTGGCAGGAATAAGCGTTCTTGGAAATAAGGTAAACCATTATCTATGGTAAAGTCTGATCCCTTTTGTATCCATTCCTGTAAGGTTGTAGGGTCCAGGAGTTGTTTCACTCTGGCTTGAATGTCTTCAAGCGTCTGTAACGAAGTCATGCCTAGAATCCTCTGTTCGGGAATTATTGGTACTGGTTCTGAGTTTGTATCAGATTCTCCCATTCCAATTCGGGATAAGGCGTCTGCTTTTCCATTATTGCAGCCAGGTCGATAGGTAATCACAAAATCAAATTCAGCGAAAAACAAAGCCCATCGGAGCTGCCGAGATGACTGTGCCTTGGCGGTTTTCAAATACTGTAAATTCCGGTGATCAGTGATCACTGTGATGGTATGTCGAGCGCCAAGCAGATAATGCCGCCAGGCTTTAAAAGCAGACTTAATGGCTAACAGTTCTTTGTCCGTGATTGCATAATTAACCTCGGGTGCCGAGAATTTTCTGGACCAAAATGCTACGGGATGCAGTTGGTTGGTTTCGGGATCTCTTTGGGACAGGACAGCTTCCATGGCTAGGCTGGATGCGTCAGTCTCGACGACATAAGGGAGATCTGGACGCGGGTGTTTCAATATAGTTGCGGAGGTAAACTTAGCTTTTAAATCCTGAAAGGCCTGCTCGGCTTCTTCAGACCATTCAAAACGTTTATTTTTCCTCAAGAGTGCAGTAATGGGTTGTACCACGCGTGAAAATTCCGGGATAAACCTGCGATAGAAATTGGCAAAGCCGAGCATGCTTTGAACCCCTTTTACAGAGCTAGGTGATGGCCATTTGAGGATGGCATCCACTTTTCTTGAGTCCATTCGGACTCCTTTGGGTGTCAGGATGAAACCTAGAAACTCGACTTCTGTGGTATGGAAAACACATTTCTCCAATTAAGCAAATAGTTTGTGTTGGCGCAGTTTTTCAAGTACTGCCCTGACGTGTTTTCTGTGATCAGATTCCGAAGAGGAGTACACCAGAATGTCATCGATATATACGACAACACAAACATCGATGAGTTCCCGAAGGACATCATTCATGAAGTATTGGAAGGCAGCCGGCGCGTTACACAATCCGAAAGGCATCACCTGGTACTCGAATAATCCGTATTTAGTACGGAAGGCAGTTTTCCATTCGTCGCCTTCTTTAACTCGTACCAGATGATAAGCCCCCCGGAGATCTAACTTGGTGTATATGCAAGCGTCCTTCACCTGGTCAAGGAGTTCAGGGATCAGAGGCAGAGGATAACGGTTTTTAACCGTTATCTGGTTCAATGCGCAGTAATCGATACAAGTTCTAAGGTCGCCTTCTTTTTTGGGCACGAAGAATAAAGCCGAGGATGCCGGGGACTTTGACGGGCGAATAAAACCATTAGCTAGGTATTGATCCAAATATTGTCTCAAATGCAGATTCTCAGGTTTGGTAAGGGCATAAATCCTGCTACAAGGGGGTTGTGCACCGGGCACCAGATCAATTTGGCAATCGTACGATCTGTGAGGAGGTAACGTGTTGGCCTGTTCCTTTTGGAAGACGTCCTGAAAGTCTTGGTATTCCGGAGGTAGTTGCATGGAGGCAGAGGTTACAGATGCTAGATTAATCTTCAGGTTTTCTGGGTAGCAGGTTTGTGTGCAATCCGGGAAGGTTATTCTCTTAGCTCGCCAATCAATTCGAGGATTATGTGTCTCTAACCAAGGGATTCCAAGAATAACCTGAAACTGTGAAGCCTTGATTACATCAAATACAACACCCTCCCGATGGCCGCGGGACCAATAAGAGTCACCTCAGTAGTGGAATGTGTTACCAGTCCAGAGGCAATTTCAGTTCCATCGACTGTGGTAATGACATCTTTGCTGGTTTTAGGACGGAGAGGGAGGTTAATCCTAGAGACTAATTCACGATCCACATAGTTTGCAATAGCCCCACTATCGATGTATGCCTTTATTGCATGCAACCGCTTAGGCTGTTCTGGATCTACGAGAACCATTGGCACAATGAAATGAGAGGTCTGAGAGTTAGTTTTCAAGCTCGGCAAGCGGACCCCTACACTTGTCGGGCGGAGTCATTTCCCGAAACAGAGTCTTCATGGTTTTGCTCCTACCGCCTTTCGGGGCGGTTTTGCCGGGCAATCTCGTAGAAAGTGTCCAGAATTCTCACAATAAAGACATAATTTTAACTGCCGCCTCCTTTCACGTTCCTTTTGAGTTAAGGGTCCTTTAACCCCTCCAATTTGCATAGGCTCAGAGACATCAACTCCCTTGGGATTAGCATGGGTCTTGACCAACACCCGGGTCTCAAACCTGGACCGATCTGCTTTTCTGTTTTGAAGTCTGTGATCCAATTGGACCACTAAGTCTATATACTCTGTGCATTCTTGGGGCGGATTTACAACTTGGGCCAAGACATCTTTAAGTTCTCCGCGAAGGCCTCGATAAAACAACGTGACTCTTTTATCCTCTGGCCATCCCGTTTCCACAATTAGTCTATTAAAGGTTGCAATATAGGATAGGAGGTCCTGATTGCCCTGTCGCAGGGATAGAAGTTCGTCATCCAGAGCTTGCCCCTGAGAGTGTCGAGCAAATAACCTTTCCATGCTTGCTTGAAACCTTTGAAAATCACGGAGAATCGGGTCATCTTGAGTAACCAGTGGAACTGACCAATCGGCAGTGCAACCACTGAGATATGACAATACAAAGGCTACCTTGGTCTGATCATTAGGGAAGGCCCCAGGTCTGCATAGGAAGTGCAAACGACACTGATTCATGAATACGGCGAATCGTTTGGGGTCCCCAGCAAAGCGTTCGGGTGGGGCCAGCGGCATGTTTCCAGGGAGATTAATCTGCACAGGGTTACTGGAAACCACCCTCCGGAACCGGGTAGAGGAGTTTGCCCAGCTTGACCTTGCAAAAGCTGTCTGGCCAGGTCATCAGTTCTTTCCTTTGATATTATTAATTCCCTCCTGAGGACATTAGTCTCTTGACGAGCGGCATGTACTTCGGCCTGTAATTCCCCCAGTAATTGGGCCAACTGATCAGTCTCAGAACTTTCCATAGCGGCTGGGTGAGAATTTGTAGGAAGGCTTCGCGTTCTGTTACGCTCACCTGACTCCCAAGGAGGCGCTGGCGTGGTTTGCGCTGCTGTGAGCTCTTCTAAGGTGATGTGCAGGGTTCGGAAGACGGACTGGATCGGGCCCCCAAATCTGGCTTGTCTGGCTCGCAGAAGTATCCTTCTGTAGGTGAAAATAGGGGATTAACTGTTTGCGGGGTAATGCAATCGGCCTCCCACTTTCCCCTCTCACCCTCCTTGAAACCCTTCTGTGATTTCTCGTAGCGTCTCAACTTCTGCTTCTGATGCAGGGGCGCGTTGGTATCCAGTTACTTCACTGGATTTTCGGATTGGTGAGAACCAAACTTGCTTGGCTTCCAGGTAAGTTTTTTGATAAGAGGTCCCCCTTGTGTCCATGCATTAATGTACTAATGCTAGTATCTTTTTCCCCATAGGGGCCGGGGTACGGAATGCCGGGGAACAGGCACCAACCCGAGATGAGAGGTGAAATCCTTGTAGAAATCAGGTAAGTCTTTAATGAGCGTTTTTTGGTAATGTCTTTTCATTCGCTCATTAACGCTGATGTCTCTTTTTCCGCATAGGGGCCGGGGTCCGGAAATGCCAGGATGCGGCGCGGACCCGAAATGAAGAGGGAATGAATCAACAGGTAATTCTTAACATGGAGATTTAGCTTTCTTTATTCCCTTCTCTCTCTCACCTTTTGTTCTGGTCTTTTTCTCCCTAGGCGCTGGGGCGTGACTGCGAATCCGGATGATCGCTGCTGAACATGGAGGCGCCCTGTAAAGGTGAGTGGAATGCGGCGCTGCAGCGATCGACGCGATGAGCTTTTAAATTAAAGTCTTCCTTTTCAGGATTGTTGGCGAGATGTCTCCGGGATGCGTATTTAGCAGGTAAGGACTTTTCCTTCTTCTGTTCGCTTCTTCTCTTCCTCTGCAGGTGATCCAGGATGTTGGCAGGCGTGGCAGAAGTCAGGATGCAGGAGCAGACACGGTGAGCGTCCAGCTGCTAGATGCAGAACAACGCGAAGCACGTGTGGCTGTTCGGGCGGGGTTTAAATAGCCTTGGAAGAAGTTCCAGGTATGTATCCTTCCTCCAATCAGGTATGTATCCTTCCACGACCACGCCCGGATGGTAAATTAGTCCCACAGGTAAAGTAGTTCCTTTCAGGCCTCAAGGAGGCCGGGATCCTGCAGCATGGTCTGCATCAGGTAAGTGTACCCAAGCATTCCCATAATGAGCCTGGTGCCTATGGCGCCAGGACTGATGTCTTTTATGAGCCTGGCGCCATAGGCGCCAGGACACTGTCCAAAGGGCCCCTATATGGGGTTGCTGGGTCCTTACTTGGGGACTGGATGTCCGCTTTCGGGGACGCCGGGCTTGAACCGGCTCCCCGGGAGCGGGCATCATGAAATTCCATGAAAAAGTCTCTCAACCAATACTACCTGCTCAAGATTTATTGTATGTCCTCTGTAATTATATTCATTTTTGTTAGAGATTGATGCAAAATGACCACCAATTGTTCTGTAGTTCCACTGTCTCTTCATTGTAGCAGGTTGTCTCAAGTAATTTCAATGCACTCTTAAATTCGCTTTCAATTTTCCTGGCTAGGTTACCCTTTTGCAAGAGGGGTGTGTGGAGCATGTCAGTTTGATTGTCCCTTCTCTTCCTGTTGGAGCATATACAA
Source organism: Ambystoma mexicanum (assembly GCF_040938575.1). Classification (NCBI taxonomy): domain Eukaryota; kingdom Metazoa; phylum Chordata; class Amphibia; order Caudata; family Ambystomatidae; genus Ambystoma; species Ambystoma mexicanum. The sequence goes on along the minus strand of NC_090935.1, from coordinate 341,151,529 downwards.
TGGTACTGGATGACCGGGCTGTAGTAACTGACTATTTTGCAAAGCTTGGGTGGAAACGTATCTGATAGTTTCTTGTACATTGCTGTCTATAGTTGGCCTTCCTTCCAATAGAGATAGTGGTGTCCAGGAAGCGCATGCTCTGGTTATATTAATGTAGTGGTGAAAATCCTTTAGTTATTCGTGGACTTGATTAAGAGAATCTTCAGCTTCTGTGAAAATCATGCAAAGGTCAACAATGTATTGCACGTATCTTGGTGTTTTCTAGGAGTGTTGTAAAAAATCTTTTTTGAGGTCTGCCATAAAATGGTTGACATATTGAGGTGCCATTTTGTGCACATGGCTATTCCATTGTTTTGTTGGAAGAGTCTTCTGTTGGAGCGGACATTGTTTGCATGTTGTGCATGAGTAAGCATCTCATGAGATCTTGATGCACTGATTGGGTGTCTATCTTGCTGCTGGCTTCTTTGGCGGGATCTCTGGCATACGGCTATTCCATCTTCATGTGGAATATTGTAATAAAATGAGGCAACATCCAATGTTGGCCGAAGCGCATTCAGTGGTACATGTTTTACTTTCATTTTCATAAAGAAGTGTGTTGTGACCTGTGCAAAGCTTTTTGTGCCCATCAATAAAGGTTTTAGAATGGATTCATTATATCCGAATATAACTTCATTTAATGTATTGAGCCCAACGGGACTGAGTGGCCTAGATTTTCTGGTCTGTCGGATCTTTGGGAACATATAGAATATCCCATAGTTATCTTGATCTGTAATCTGGCAGGCCTAAATAAACGGAGAGAGAAAAACTGTGGTCAGATTGTTTATAGGATTCAGGGATATTGGGCCTCATTACGAGGCTGGCGGTTAGGGATTAACGGTGCCAGTAAGGATGCCGGTGCCGTTAACCCCTTACCGACGCATTCCGAGGTTCCTTAGTGGGTCCTACTAAGGTCGACTGGTAAAACCAGCCACCCTTAGCAGGAGCCGCTAAGAGACCAGGGAGCTAATAACGGGCCTGCAATTTACGGGCCCGTTATTAGCTCCCTCCCAATTCCCATTGAGCCCTATGGGGGCTCGAATGGGAATGGGGAAGGGTTTTTTAAATGGGGATTTATCGGGTCCTCTAAGGTCGGAATGACCCGGTAAGTTCCCATTCAAAGAACCCGGACCCGGACACGACTTTGGAGGCAGCCATGGTGCTAACAGCACCATGGCTGCCTCCAAACTCGTAATGCCCCCCCCCCCCCGCATTGTCTGCCTACAGAAGTCATGGGGCCTCATTACGAGCATGGCAGTAGGGGGTTAATGGCACCGGTAAGGATGCCAGTGCTGTTATCCCCCTACCGCTGCATTCTGAGGTCCCTTAGCGGGTCCCACTAGGGCCGGTTGCTTTTACCAGCTATTTGCGGGCTCGTTTTTAGCTCCTTTTCCATTCCCATTGGACCCTGAGGGGGCTTGAATGGGAATGGGGAATGGTCTTCAGAATGTGGACTTACTGGGTCCTCCAAGGTCGGAATGACCCGGTAAATCCCCATTCCGACTACACAGGCCCGGACACGAGTTTCGAGGCAGCCATGGCGCTAATAGCACCATGGCTACCTCCAAACTCGTAATGAGGCCCATGGTGTCCAAGTAAAATCGAATCTCAGGGCTTTTCATAAATCAAGTGGTCAACACAAAGGGGGAGATATAAGTTCTATTTAGAAACATATTTGGAAAGCAAGCAGAGAAAATACTACTGAATTATGGAATCTGCTGAGAATGCAAATTTATAAATACTAACTCGCCTAAGAGAAGCAGGCTTTCGTGATACATTGGTACATAGCCGCCAATGGTACATCTTGCTGAGAAAAGATATAAATCGTGCAGGAGCAATGCACAATAACAGGGATGGAAAGGCTGCAAGAATAACATGACATTTCAGTAATGGGGAGAAAATACCTGAGATAGGAAAAAAAAACAGCTAGGAAAGATTGTATCCTTGCTGATAATTGTGCAGGTTTATCAGCATCATTAACAACGAAGAACTCTGACATGTGGATTCCAGTGCACCAGGTCGTATAGCTGTAATGTAGTGCTCCTTAATAAAATAAAACAACCTGCAATATAGCTTCATGAATCATGCGCCCATGGTAAAAGGAAGGAAAAGAGGCCGGTGGCCAAACTAAAAGGAACATCTTTAAACAACTTTGCAGCCTTCAATGAAATAACAACGGATTCTAACAGCTTTATTCAGAAAAAGAAATGCCACATGGCAGAGAAAGCGTGGCATTACAGGCCCCAAATAACATCTAATGTAAAAGACAAAAGTACATTGTATAAGCAGCAGGAAAATATGAAAGAACATTAGTGAGTGTGATTTGTCAATGAGCCTTTTGCACTAAACAAAATTAAAGCAAGGTTTTCAGGTTGACCTTTATGACTAATCACATGCATCAAGAAAGACATAGAAAAGGACATGGGATAAATTAATTTCTCACACCCTACAGACCCATGTCAAATTGCCAATGCAACATTATAATGAAATGTTATGTGGTGGGTTGTTAAACGTGCACCAATTGTAATTAGTACCCGGCGAGAGTTAAAGCAGAATGCAACAAGCATTCTGATTGGCTCTCGCCGGGTCCTTACCTGGGCGAGAATCCTTCGATTCTCGGCCAGGATTCCAGCCGCCATGTACTCGGCGGGGGTCATGGCAGCCCCTCAGCCAATGAGGAGGCTTGAAGCGGGGCCATCCCTGCTCCGAGCCACCCCACAGCTGAGAGGCTGCCTTCGCCCCCTGCCGGACACTCGGGTAAGCTTTTTTCTTTTCCTTCCCTCCCTCCTCCCTGCCCTCCCCACCCCACTTACCTTCTTGATTCTGCGCTTCGCTCAGGCCTATAACTATGGGCCCTGGGGCATTATCTGAGTCGGTAATGCCCCCGCCGCTCAGGTCATATTGCTTAAGTAAATGGCTTCTAACTGGAGACATTCACGATTCTGAGAATGGTTCTCAATGTCATATTTAATTATTTCTGTAATCGAGACAGGGAAAGTCGTTAGCAAAAAGGTTACTCTTAAAGTTGCCATGGTGGCCAGTAAAAAATGATTACTACCACTTTGTTAAATATGTCATATTGAAAAATGTCAATGGGAATTTGCTTTCACAATTACGAAAATAATATTACAAATCTCATTTTCAGCAGCCCTATGTAGATTTGGTTGACCCTTTGTCAGTTTTTGATAATGTTAGGAGAAATAGCTTGTCGCAAAATCACAGGAACAGACCAAATACATGTAGGGATTACTGTTGAATATCATTCAAACAATTGAGCTGAAGTATTAAGAGGCAGTCACTATTGACAATGGCCTATGATGGGACAGTGTCCTCATGTCCTTATTATTCAATGTGAATACCTCTGACCTACTGGAGTAATTTCTCTACACAAATGAAATTACATTCAGATTAGGTGAGGCGATCCACCCCATTTTGATGTATGCAGATGACGTGATAATCATATGTCAATCATCAAATAGTCTTCTCAGTCCCAAATAAATATTCCAGGCTAAAGAAACTTGAGGTTGATGTAAAACAAGATTAAACGACTTGTCTTTTTTTGACGCAAGACTAGCTTGAAATTATTTTATGGGCGTTTGCACCTCAAATACATTCTCTATGGCCTTGATTGTGAGTAGATCTCGTACCTGGAAAAACGCTTTGAGGCACACATTAGGAAGACAAGTAGGTTATGTTTGTCCCTAATTTATTCAGATCATATATGTAAGAGTGGAGGATTGATAAAATCATTTAAACAAATGTATAGAGCTAACAATGCCTCTTTAGCACTGTTCGGATTCCGGAACTAGTAATCATTGGAAACAAGTAATCCATACAAAGGAAAAGGTAGGTTCTGGCAGAAAACAAACACTACAAATGAATCCCAAGCACCAATGCAATAGTAGAGCTGTCGCCACTAGTTGAGATGAGAGCACATTTACCTTAGTACGAGATATACTTAAAAATAAAGGGGTTGCTTGCTCTTTGTCTGTGAATTGAGGACTGGGCTTGCATGCAGCAAATACATTCTTACCCTGATACTTGGCTTTCCCTCTCAGCAACTGAGGTTGTAACACTGCAAGGCAACTTCTATAAAGCATTAAAAGTAAAAACTCCAGACAGTAGATGCATCGTAGTTCAAAATTATATAATAACCTCCAGCATCTGAGCACAACTATCTTAATAACTGGATACTTATATTTTCACATAAATGACAACTTTTATATTGGAAAAATGTATTTTCAACACAATACATGCTCTTAATCACAAACCATGTTTATATTTAAACCTCATTTTATTGTATTTATTTATTTTATTTAATTGTATAATACTTCAAAACTGAACTTTAACAATCAATACAGTTATTATTATTAACACAATTATTAATATTAAAACAATTAGTAAAGATTCGTTCAGATAAAATATTGAAGATCACATTACTCAATCTAAAAGAAATCAAAAAAGAAAACTAGAACAAAAAAAAAACTTTAATCTTAAAACCCTTTACCTATCTACATTTCAAATTACATTTGTGGTTTACAGTTCATCTAGCAGCCACAGAAGCAAGGCAGAGTCCCACACTGAGCGGAGGCAATCTTGTTTTTATCTTCAGCAGAGAAACTTCCCCTGTTATAGATGCTACTACAGGGCTACACACAGCATTATTTCACCCACTAATAACAGGGAACTGTTAAATGTAAGGAAAACGCACTCAAACACCTGAATCCTCAACCATACCTATTTAACCTCCCCCAATCAAACTAACAGAGGAATGGAAAAATACTCCTCCAGACCTTATATAAGGCCAGGAGCACAGACATAGGGCCTCATTCTGACTTTGGAGGTAACCACGCCGCTATTTGCGGCATGGCTGCCTCCAAAATCATTCCGATCCGGCCTGGTGAATGGAGTAATTACTGGTCCAATCCGAGGTCGGAGGGACCAGTAATTCCCCATTCACCAGGGCCATTCCCCATTCCCATATGAGCCCCAAGGGCTCAATGGGAAGGGGGAAGGCACCAATAACGGTACCGTAAATTACGGTACCGTTATTGACCTTGGTGTCCCTTTGCAGGTCCCGTCCTTAATGCCTGCTAAAAGCAGGCATTAAGGAAGGACCCGCAAAGGGAACTCATAGTAGGGCGCAAAGGGATTAACGGCACCGGTGTCATTACCGGTGCCCGGTATCCCTTTGCGCCCTACTTGTAATGAGGCCCATAGAGGCCGTATTTACACAGAACACCCAAAACTTCTCACTCTTAATAGCATCCAAGTTATACACGAGATGCCCCAATGCTACCATATAAAGGGCTCCCCATCTTGGGCATTCTGTAAGGACATGCTTAGTAGACTCCAAATTGGCCTCAATTCTACAAATCCTACAATATCTAGCTTCAGGGAGCAAGTAAGTTCTTTTTGGGGCTACATATAGTCAGCACTGGCAGTTAGTTAATACGCAGTCGTAGACAAAAATCAGTCTTCCAGATCGGGGCAAAGCTCCAGATACTGTTTGGGTTTCATATAGCGGTGTACCACTTGCGCAACGTTTTGGTAACTCTTAAGGGAGGAGAGGTGATCATAGTTGCGAAGCCAGTCATGTTGCCAGCCAGTGCATAAAAGCTCCCTTTAAAGTTTCAAAAGTGGAGCATCGTTCAAAAACGGGGGACCAACACATCTCTCCACACAGATCTTATAATAATTTAGCTTGAGGGGGGGGGGGCAGTTTTCCCTGCCACGTGCAGATCATAGCTCGAACCCAGGATACCTAGTAGTTGGCAGGTCGGAGTTGTCACCAACCTCAACAGGCGTTCTCTTCCTGGGAAACCTCTCATTGATTTTCTTAACCACTTTCCCTTTCGCTCTCCATCCTCTTCTTCACTTCATCCACCACTTTATTTGTCGCTCTTGCCCGACCAAGCCAAGCCTGAGACAACAATGTGTTCCCCTTTCGACGCCTCATTAACTCAAATGGACTGACACCTGTTTCAATATTGGGGGCCATCCGCAAAGCATACATTCGTTCTTTGACTGCAACCTTCCTATCAAGACCACATGCACTAGCCCCTCTAGTTCCCTTCATTATAAACCGGTTGACTCTCTCAATCATACCATTACCTTGAGGATAATAAAGCGCAGTCCTCCTGTGTTTTATTCCACACTTGTACATATACTCTTGAAAGAATCCCCCAGTGAACTGTGGACCATTATCCGTAAGCACACTTCTAAGGAGCCCTTCCATCTCAAAGACTTCTTCCAGAAATGCCACAATGCTCTGACACGTGACCTCCTTCATCACTTTGAACTCCGTCCATCGTGAAAACATGTCCACCAGAGCACACACAAATCTACCTCGGCCTTTACCCATATCTACTGGGCCTAAAACATCCATTGCAAGATCCTGCCAGACCCCTTTTGGTCCTTTCATTTCCCTCACTGGCTGGGCCACAGCTGATACATTTTTTCCAGATTTAATACAATCCACACATCCTGCGACTGCCCTTTCAACTTTTCGATCGAGGCTTGGACACCAGTAATTAGCTTTTATTATCTCCTTGGTTTTATATGTTCCTATATGACCCTGATGGGCAATGGTAATCAGTCTTTTCCTCAGACCAGCAGGAACAACTAATTTGTCCCACCGATATACTAAACCATCCTTCACCGACAGCTCCAGCCTCACCTCCCATAGACATCTCTCCTCACCCGATAACAGTCTCTTCTCGGGCCAATCTTCTCTGATAAAGCCCACAATGCATTTCCACATTTCATCTGATTCCAACGCTTCAATCCATTCTTCTCTGCGAATCACACCTTCTACAGTAGCAAAAACCATATTTCCTATCTCCACATACTCTCCTCCACCATTTACATCATCTATTCTTACACTAGAAGCATGATCTGCCTGCACCTTGTCTTTACTAGAAACAACTTCAAAAATAAATGTATGACATTGTAACCTGGTTACCCAGCAGGCAACCCTCCTCGAAACTTTATCTAGCCCTTTACTTTCAAAAATAGCTTTCAAAGGCTTATGGTCAGTTCTTAGAACAAACTCTTGACCCCACACAAAATGTTTGAGCTTCTCTATGCCCCAATGACATGCCAAAGCTTCTTTCTCTAGAACAGAATAATTGAGCTTGGCACCCTTCAAAATACGGGAAACATGCATCACCACTGACTCTGTACCATCCACACCCAATTGAGACATTACAACTCAAATACCTGTTTCACTGGCATCTACGGAGAGCACAGTCCTCTTCCTGGTGTCATACATGGCTAATGGTTTAGCCATATCTATTTTCAATTTAATCTCATTAAATTCTCTTTCACATTCTCTGTCCCACTCAAATTCCACTCCCTTCCTCAACAACGCCCTCAATGCGGTCACACTATCAGCATCATTTTCTACAAACCAATGATAAAACTCTATCGTTCCCAAAAATGGTTTTAGCTCCGCCTTGTTCCTCGGTGATCGCATTCTCTTTATACCATCTACCAAATCTCTTTTTGGCCTCAACCCTTCCTCGGATATTTAATGACCTAAATACTCCAAAACGCGAGTGGAATAAACACACTTCTCCGCTCGCAAGGTTATACCACGTCTTCTGAAGATCTTCAAGACCACCTCAACTCTCCTTCTTAATTCCCCTTCCGTTCTCCCACAAATCAACACATCATCTTGAAAACACCAGACATCATTCACTCCCTTGATTAACTTGTCATAACTTTTTGGAAAACGGAGGAAGCTGATATTAGACCAAATGGCACACGGCGCAATTGGTAAATTCCTTCATATTTGATGAACACTGTGAGCTTATGTGATTCGACATCTAAGTTAATCTGGTGATAAGAGCTTGCCATATCCAACTTTGCAAAGTATTTAGCATTTCTGATTCTTCTCAATAGTTCACCCATGTTGGGAAGGGGATGTCGTTCAGCTATCACACATTGATTAAATTCTCTCAAGACGACACACACCCCCAAATCCCCACTGGTCTTCTTTACAACTACTACTGGGGAAATTCATTGTACAGCTTTGGCTGGCTCAATAATGCCAGCCTTCATTAACTTTTCCAGCTCCTCATGCACAGCATTACGCATCGACATTGGCAAAGGTCTGAGTCTTGCAGCCCCTACTTTCAAAACGATTTTGTGTACCATCCCCTTGAGACACCATACACCCTTGTTAAAGACGTCAGGATACTTGTCTATTAAGACTGCAGCATTTTCACCTAACTTATTAGTATCTGACAAATTTCCAACATTTAACACTTGTTCTTTGCTATTGGGATCTAATCTGATGCACAATCCCCTTTGTTCTCTCCATCCTAATAAAATTTCATCTTTCTCGGTAATGTAAATATTTCCATACGTTACCCGATCTTTAAACTTAAAACGAGCAGTACAACATCCCAACACTTCGATTTTGCCTCCATTATAACCACCAGGTTCTTTGTCAGAAGGACTCAAATCATCCATTTTGCCACACACCACATTTTCATACACCGCCTTTGACATCAAAGTAATCTTTGAACAAGCATCTGCTAACATTTTTACCTGATGACCATTTACCTCAACCCAAGCAGATGGGTGTTCACACTCATCAAGTCCAGAACACTGCACCATATTTACCGTGACTATCTCATTTTCTGACCCTTCACCATCCTCTGATGACATCACGTTACCTTCCTTAACAAACAGGGTACACTTTCCACCACCAATGCGATAATTCTTACAGCAATTTTCGAAATGCCCCTATCTTTTGCAAATACTACAATAAGCTCTTCTCCCAGGGCATATGGGAGAAGTAGATAGATGGCACGCACTCCGACACCGGAAGCACAAATGGTCATCCCGCTTTCTTCCTCCTTGCATGACATCCTTTTGGGAAACCTTGCTGCCAGTCTGGCTCCCATCACCCTTGCCCTGGGTAATATCACCGCACTTAAGCGGTCTAGCCTTCTGTCCCTTTCTCTCTTTAGTGCCGTTTCTTTTTTTGTCGCCTACTCTCAGCACTTCAATTGGCTGAGCAGCCTTAGATTCTTTGTTAGTCAATTTCGCAACACATTGTAAAGAATGCTCAATCCTCTTGGCAATACCTATGATTTCATTCAAATTGGGATCATCTTTTAACCACACCTCCTCACGAATCTTTTCATTAGAGCAGTGCAACATAAATTGATCCCTTATGTGCTCATCCAACCCCTCTCCGAACTTGCAATTACAGGATAAGTGTCTCAGCGCGGTAATGTATTCTTCCACTGACTCACCCTCATGTTGAAATCTCATGCCAAAATGGTACCGTTCTAGCACCATGCTTATCTTTGATTCAAAATGCTTGTCAAGTTTCACCAGCGCTGCATCAAAATCGTTCATGCCTTCATCCACATCCAACTCACCCATATTAGGAAGTGTCTCATAGATTCGCTGTCCCTCATAACCCAAAAAGTGCATGAGCATAGACACTTTTCTTTCAACTGACATTCCGTTTCCACATGTGGCCTTCACATAATGCAGGAACCCTCTTTTCCAGGGACCCCATTTGATTCTGGGTGGGCCAGGCATTGGCATAAACATTTGGGGCCCTGGGACACCAGATAAGGCCATAGCTGATGTGATATGTGTTGGGTCGCAGCGACCACACAACAATAAGGATTCTACCTAGCGTGCCTAATGTCACTGAAATCTTACTATCTCTTCCCTCACTTGGAGTGCGGGTCTGTTTGCTTCTCCCTCACCTGTATAACTGTAGCAGCAGCAAAATGGAACTCCACAATCCACACAATACGGCGCAAGCTCTCTTTATTTCAGCTGCCCCAAAAAGGATAACGAGGTCCACAGAGCCATGCGATCTGCCCGATGGGATATCTGGAGCCGGTGTGCCCCTGCTGCTCCCTCGTTGCCGCCTCCCCTCCCCTGGGCGGATGAGCTAAGCAGGATGTCAGGATTCTGCCTGACTTCCTGATGACATTGGCAAGCGGCAGGCACCACACACGTCATGTGACGAGGTCACACGACTACACGCGAGGTTCTTTCCTCGCGAAAATGACGCCCACTCCGAAATATACTCCCGGGGCAGATCGGGACTCCAGCTCACCTCTCCACCATACACGGACGGCTCATAAGCATCGTAGCGATTGGGGAATCCTGGGAAATCACTGCTCCAGACACGCTGCTCCTGCACGACGGGGAAAAGGCTGCCGGAGCAATACACACAATTCTGGTCAGCTTCTGTGTCAGAGAGAGCTTCATCTCTCCGACGCTCGGTGCTGTACGGGGTTGGAACCACCTCACCATGCGCCAGAGGTTGGGGGTCTCAAACTCCACAGCTGGTCCCAGGTCCAGTTCCAGGTCCAGTTTCTGATGGCAGCTACCATTCACATCCCATCCTCATTGCCAATGTTGAGAAAGGACCAGACAAGGTGAGGTTGGATGTGTGTTTATTGCTTATTGCCAGAGAAACATAGTAGAGACCCCCAACCAGCTCTGCAACACAACACCAACTGCTGTTTGTCAAGGAATAACATTCTCAAGATTCCTCCCTCTAGAACAGTATGACCTCACTGCTAGTACAGAGAATATCAACATGGTAACATAGGAACTGTGATAACAGAGCATCATCATAACATAGAGCATTTCTCCAATCTCCACATTGCCTATCTTAGGAGAACAACCGGCCTTGGCCAACAATCTAGCCAGGAGATCGGCCATGTAGATGTTAAAAGGCATAGGGGCAAGCATGCACCCCTGCCTCACCCCCCTGTTAATAGGCATCTTCTCTGACAAGTTGCCCTTATCTCCCAGACAAATCTGGGCCATGTTTTCTGCATGCAGAGCCACAATGACTTCTAAAACCAGCTTCGACACCCCCATTTCCACATTTTACCCCACAGAATACTGTGGTCCAACTAATCAACAGTTGACCGGAAGTCAACAAAGGCAATGTAAATTGACGGGTTGGCAGGAATTGTGGCATGGGGAATGATAGTGCCCAGCACTCTGAGACTGTGGATGGTACTTGAGCTCAGATAGAAACCGGTCTGGCAAGGGTGCAGGATATCCGCCGTCCTACCCATGCCTGTAGGTGTTCCAAGAAATACACTGCAAATACCTTACTAGTTACATCAGGGGACCAGACGGTCCCCTGATTTATAAACTGGAACCAATAAGGCCTTTCTCCATGAGTCAGGGATGGTCCTCTGTTGGCACACATTATTAAACAAGTGATGCTTCACTTCTGCCCCCCAGAATTCGCGATCCCCCTTCAAAACTGCCGATGAGAGGCCGTTCGGGCTCAGAGCTCTAGAGTTTTTAAGGCTGTAGAGATGGCTACTAATGCTTCTCCGAGTAAAAGTAATTGGCTATTTGTTAGAATATTGCCCATTTCAGTCACCAATATCAGCTGTATTGAACATTTTATTCTCTGTATGCTTGATCCACACCCGGTCTTCAATCGGGTTCAAGATCATCTGATCAGATGTCTTACTAGCACCCACCAGAATCTTCCACATGCACCAGCTTTGCAACTCAGCGGTGCCTTGATCATATTCTGCCAATCAGCCAGCCTCCCATTCCCTTATTCCCTTTTCCTTCTACATACCCAAATGCTATACTGATTTTTCAATCCGGTGGAATCACGCTTTACCTTATAGCAGGGGCTTAGAAATAATGCTAGAGCACACAGTTGTCTCCTCAAGGTTCTTTTGGCCATGCTGATTTCCGGGTCATACCTATGGGCAAGCTCTTTCCCAGTTTTTAGTATGATCTTACCCTTTTTTTTATGTGAGTAGCAGGCAAGGTCCCCAAGCCACTTCTCTATTTCATTAACCGGCCATATATACAGATTTACCTTTGGATTATACAACTCAACGTGTAGCATTTCACAAGCCCTGATGACATTGCCTTCAGACCATTGCAATCTGTTTCCTGCCTGTGAAATGCCCAGGTCACCTGGTCCTTGTTGTTTCGACCCTGTGGCCTCCCACGACTATTCCACCTTTAGAGCAGTGTGGTCACTTGCCATTAGTTTTACCACTGGCACTATTTCAGCTCTCTCAACCAGGACATTATTACAGGTCACATAATTCCAGTATTACCCGGTTGGACCCACCCTGCCAAGTTGGCTTCCCAGGTATATTGCCTTTCGTCATGCCCTTTAAAACAATCACATCCCACTCAGCAAGGAACTTCAACCACTTTTTCCCCTTCCCATTTACTGTTTTTAACGCCATTCAGTTGGTTGAGGTCACATCACCAAAATTCCCCTCAATCACCAGACCTTGCATTCAGGTCCCCTCCCAAGATGATGCCATCATTACCATCAGCCGTAACCCATTCCGTAATCACCCCATTCATACACTAAAAAATGGTGTCCATTACAGCACCGCTCGGAAGGTCATACACATCAGTAAGGAGCACTCAATTCGGCAGGGAAGGCCCTCTCAGGAGCACCTCCACCATGAGAACATTCCCTCCCAGATTCATCTTAAGTAATTGATCTGGATTCCAAGTCATTTGACACCCAAATCACAAAACCCAACAGGCCCTTCCTTTCCTTGGTCTGGTGAATATGGTACCCATCGATCAAAAACGGATCCACCAACCAGGTCTCCTTAAGCATAGAAATTGCATGATTTTCCAAAAACTCAAGGGATGGGCCCTTTTGCAAGAAGTGGCCCTGGCCTCTAGTATTCCAGGAGGTTAAAGACAGATTTAATTTTGGCTGGCTCTCAGCCCCCGCAAACATGGATTTCAGCCATAGCCAACCCTGGATGTTGTCTAGTCTGGCAACCTGTGGGGGATCCCCACTTTTGGGGATCTCCCTTGAAGGGACAATTGCAACAGGTCAGGGCTACACCTTGAACTACTGGCTTGTCCAGCTCATACCCCAGAAACTCCAAGGGCTCTTTCTGGGCACGGATTAGGGAGGCTGTTACAGGCAGGCTACAATGCACACTAGTACCCCCCACAACCCCTCCCTTCATTAGCTCTACAAACTCAAAGTCTGCAGAACTTAAATTCTGGAGGGATGGGATTTTAACACATAGGTCGCTTCTATTAATGTGGAGTCGCTTTACTGCTACCCCACGCTTCATGATGGTAAATCTACGGAGATCCAGCATCCCCCCTGTCACTCGGGGTGATGTAGGGAGAACAGCAGGATCCCCTGCTCCACACGACACAGCTCCTGCCAGCCACTTCCAAACAGGCTTCGCTGGAATGGGGATTGGAGTGCAAGGTGATATCCTAGCACTATCACCAGCTTCCTGTAGGTTTGGGACAGAAGACATTGAAAATAGCTCTACTTCCGCTTGAACTTTTAGAAGCCAAATGGTCAAGGTGCCTCTGCTGAGTAGGTCTTCCTTCTTTCTTCGGGCAACTCTTTTTCTCCGACGTCTTGTCAAATTTCTTTGGCTCACTCAGAGGCAGTAGTGGAATTTAAATGCAGACATTCCGATTTCTGTAGTCCAACAAGGTCCTACCCACTTTTTTAAAACTCTTTTCTTCTCTTTTTCTTTCCCTTATTCAGGCAGCAGATTTGTTTGTGCGTTAAATAACTTAATGGTGATTGTACAATTTCATCCAGGATGCCCCCACCGTGGGCCAGGATTTTCGATGTAATGACAATTGGGTATTCTTCAGCCGGACTCACTTCCATCTCTGTTTGATGCCCTACTCCCCTTCCATCTCCGTGCTTCTGGATCGGCTCCAGGTAGGAGTCCATTCCTTCCTGTAATAACACCATTTGCTCAGCGTGTTTCATAACTTCATTGTGGGTGCTACCACACAGTTTTAGCAGTATTCTTGAAGCAATGTTTAGCACATCCCATGATGCGCCTACTTCCAGCAGCGTCAAATTTTCACCCAGCCCCAGCAATTTGTTCCAGTGGCAATGTCTGCAGTTACATCCTGATGCTCTCCGTTTTATTCCTCCTCATTTACTGGGCGGCACGGGGTAGGTGTTAGAAACATCTAGGGGGAGATCGAAAGCTGCTCGCCAAGTACTTGAAGTTGCGCCCCACGGGGAACATTCTGCAAAGTTCCACTCACAGGGGGATAGCTGATCGCTGTTGACATTGAATCAGCAGATAATTGCACAGGCAGATTTGGGGTTGTCTGGGCACCCACACCTATCGCTTTCAAAACTTTTGTTGACAACACCTCCCCCGTTTCACCAATAACACCACCCAAGCACATCTGATAACATAACCTTAACAAATAATTGTTATCAATATCCCCAAACGAGGAATTGGCTGTAGCACCCAGGGAGCAGGCCCCAGTTGATCTATTTAAGCATACATCCTCAGTTTGTGGCTCCAATGGTCTCTTATTTGTTTGACACTAAAGTACTTGGAGATTTGGTTGTTTGAAGCTGAAAGTGCCCCCCAAGGTGGAGACTCCTTCCACCTCTACCTCACCCCTTCCTCACACTTCTTCGTGGGTAATAGGTGAAACAGACATCATTGCTCTTTTATAGCCATTTGATTTTCTGGGTTGCCTATTTTTAGTTTTGCGCAGATTATATACTTGTTGTTCATACTGTGCTTTCCCAGGCATGGTACTTAGCAAAAGAGTTCACCACCGTGTGATTCAATACTTCGCTGCCCTTACGCTGCTACTCAATGTTTATTGGGAATTATACAATGTAAAAATGTCCCCACCAAACACGCTGCCATCTCTCAGCAGCAGGACAGTCACTTTACAAAGGGGGCTGGGTAGAGCACACAATATTGAACACTGCCGGTCAAACAGCTCTCTTGCCCCTACCTGCAGGCGGCAAACTGTAGGTCAACTTCCCTGACAACCTCAGGCCCCAGACCACAGGCTCTGTAGAGAACGATGAATCACCACTCACCAGCTCCCCAGCACTCCAAACACCAAAAACACACTGCGCACACCGTGCGCTCCGCATGTGCAGGTGCTTAGAGTCAGCCTCCAGGCAGACTCAAAGAAAGCAATTGAAAAAAGACTTCCAGCAATAGTTCACAGAGCTTGCAGGGTAACGTCAAAGCAGCAGGCAACACCAAAAACACACTTCACACAACTAAGGTAAGTGGCTCAAACATGTGATTAACACCAAAAATACCGTATAGTCAAAAACAGTATTAATATTTTCGAACCAAAGGAATACACTCATACATCTGAGTAATAACACAAATGACCTGCATTAACTCATTAGTGCATGAGCTGATGGTTCGCCCATCAGGGCTGTAGCCAGATAATATTTGTATCAGTGCATCAGTGAAACACTAAAAACAAAAAAATCAATTGGCATGCAGACTCAGACTACAGTATTAATACAATTTCATCAAGAATAAATAATCTTTGGGTTTCCCTGAACTTACATTTCTCAAAACTGTACATAGATATGATTGTAAGCGATGCAGTTGTAAATTGCGCCCTTTCTCAATCAACAGTCCTCTTATGGATAATATATCTAAAGAGAGAGGGAGAAAATAACAAATAGTTTTGTGAGAAAGAAAAGAAGAATAAGCAGAAGAATGCAAATACATTTTTTAAAATCAACTCCAATTTGAGACTATTGTTAATATCCATCAAAGCTAACATTGTTATTGGTCAGTAATTGAATACTGATTTGAGGACCCAATCCCACACTACATCCATGTACCACCCAACAGTGGACCCACGATTCGTTATAGATTCAGTTTTTAGCTAAGTCCCATTAATATTCAAATAAAGGATATCTCAATGGACATAGTGCCTTTCTACCATTACTGCATTCCAACGGTTAGTTCAAAAAGTCCTTATGCATCAATGTTTTTTATTTTAATAATTTTTATTGTTCAAGATACAGATATTATTACATGTGTTAGCACATTACAGACTTTGAGTAGGTATGGTAAATATAAAGAATGAACAGAGATAACAATTTTTAACAAGGAAGGGTATAACCGTACTGAAGATATATAAAATTTGATGCATTCAATTGAACAAGAATGGAGTAGAAATTGTAGATAGTGCTGATTAAACCTGGATTAACATAATACATATCTGTAATGAGTAACTGATATGGAGATATGAGTAGAGAGGTGGGGAGACAAAACAGGGAAACAGACAGCTAACATACCAGATACAGAAGGGAGTGAGGTGGAGGGGGGGAAGATGGGTATAACAGATTATTGCATAAAACTGATTCTTCTATTACAGTGATAATTAAAAACAAGCATTTTTATATAAATATAATCATTTGATTAGTAAAGTAAGCATAGGAATGTATATTCAGGAGCCATGAGCAGTTGCTTTGAAACAGTTGAGATAACATGTGAAATAGTACCATTTAGTGTTGTACTTAGGGATTGTATTAAGATTTTTAGCCATGCACATTTCCAATTTGTGAGTTTGACATAAAGCATTCCACCATGCTCTGGTAGAGAGCGATTGAAAGTCTTTCCAGTTTGCTGTAATACATTTTAATGCTATGCATATGAGTAGGTCGTATAATCTAGCAGAGTCCGGCAGAATATATGTTGCAATGGCTATGCTTCCTAAAAATATGCTTAAAGGAGAAAACGGAACATCTACAGAGAAGATGCGCTGAATACATTTCCAAATATCGTACCAAAATTTGACAATATATGAACATTCAAAGAACATATGCATATAAGTGGCAGGAGATAGGCTACACAACCAACATTTAGCGTCGTAGTTCGGGTTACTCTTCGCTAATTTAGCCGGAGTAATGAATGCTCTATGTATAAAGAAATAGTAGTGTTGTGTAATGTTAGCTGAGACCGATACTTGTTTGATTTTAGAAAACAGACGGAGCCATATGTGGTCCTCAAACTTAAATCCTAAGTCAAGTTCCCATTTCAGATGAATAGGACAAATATTAAATGTTGAGGTTAGCATATTATATATTTTTGAGGCTCTGACCTCACCTGTCATGGTTAGCTGTAGTAGTCTAAAGGCGTCTGGAGAAAGAATCTCATAGGAGAAATGATTTTGTGCATCAAGGCAGGAGTTGATTAACTTATTGTAAAACTGAAAGTCAGTCTTGGGTATGGTGAATATGGTAGAGAATTGTTGGAAGGAGAGAATAGAAGGACCATCTATAATGTGTTGGATGAATCTAATTCCCTTTCCAATCCATGCTTTACGATTGAGGATCTTTTTATTAATGACAATATTCTTATTATGCCATAGTAAAGGGGGTAGGTATTTATTGGGGTTTTTGGTATGGGGGAAGAGAAAGGATTGTAGAGCTGAAACGGATGCTTTAATAGGTTCCGAAATGTTCTTAGAAGAATACTTAAATATGTATATATGGTCAGTAATATCGTGTGGATGAACTCTATGTTTCTCTATTGTACACCATATAGGAATATCGGCAGATTCGGGGTCTGGGAACCATTGGCGAGATTGTTTTATGAGAAATGCAGAGTGGTATAGCTTAAAGTCAGGGAATTTAACACCACCCATTTCATAAGGTGCTTTGAGTTTAGTTAGCGCAATTCTTCTGCTTTTTCCTATTCCCCAAAGAAAATTTAGTAGTATGGAATATATAGATTTGAAAAAGGAAAGGGATAGTGGAACGGAAAGAAGCTGAAGATAGTAAAGTACAATAGGGGAAAGCATCATTTTAATAGTATCCAACCGCCCCTACCAGGAGAGGTAAATAGGGGACCATTTGGATGTAAGGTCTTTCAGGGTGTCCAATAGTATTTTAGTATTGAGCTTGATGGTTTCTTGAATTGTAGGGGCAAAACGAAGTCCTAAATATTTGATGGATCCACTACACCATTTGAGGCCAAAAGATTCGATGTCATGCTTGAGGCAATAGGGATTTAATGGCATCATTTCTGATTTTTGTCTGTTAAGTTTATATCCTGATACATGACCAAACTGAGATAGAGTGTCTAAGAGGTTGGGTATATGGAATTTAGGGTTTTTGATTAGGATAAGAATATTGTCGGCACAAGCAGCAATTTTGGTTATTGAGGTGCCTTCTTGAATCCCTGGGATATTTTTGTTTAATCTTATTGATTCCAGCAACGGTTCAAGTGAGAGAATATATAATAACGGTGAGAAGGGGCAACCTTGCCGTGTGCCTCTGAGTAAGGTGAAGAATGAAGAGGTTTGTCCATTTAAATATATAGAGGATTTGGGGGCTGAATATAGAAGTTTTACCAGTGAGATAAATTTCTCACCAAATCCGTGCCATCGTAGGGATTGGAACATGAAATTCCAATCTACAGGGTCGAAAGCTTTTTCCGCGTCCAAAGCGATGGCGGCATATCCTTGTCTGTCTTTTTTGTCCTTGGCTACTAGACTAATGGCATTCAGTAGGAGTCTAGCATTTGAGGATATATTACGTCCTTTTACATAACCTGTTTGATCTTCTTTAATCAAATTTGGGAGGGAAGATTCAATTCTATTAGCAAGTATTTTAGCAAAAATGTTGCTTTCTATGTTGATAAGAGAAATGGGTCGATAGTTACTGGGGAGGGAAGGGTCTTTGTCAGGTTTAGGGAAAATGATAAGTAGAGCTTCTGAAAATGATCCAGAGGTGGATTTTTGCGATATAAAGTATGAAAAAAGTGTTTTGAGTTTAGGTGTCAATATTTGGGATAAATTGATGTAGAATTCAGTTGCTAGTCCATCTGGGCCGGGTGCTTTGCCTTTGCCCAGGCTGTGGATGGCTTTAGTGATCTCTGAGGAGATAATATCGCTATCAAGGTGAGAAAGGTCTGATCTGGGGTATGAAGTACGACTGATGTTTTTAAAAAAGGAATCAATTTCATCTTTTGGAATAGAACTTTCTGGAGTGTATAAATCAGCATAAAATTTTCTGAAGCATTCAAGTATATTGTCAGGACGGTGATGAGATATACCTTGAGTGTCTTTGATAGGTGAAATTTGAACTCTTTCTTTTTTAGTTTTTAAATATGAAGCTAGCATTTTGCCCGCTTTGTTTGAAGTTTGGTATATCTTTGTTTTATATTTGAGTATGGTTCCTGCTGCAAGTTCTGTTATTTCTTTGTTAATTTCAAAACATAGTTTTATTACATGTCGTAATTTTGTTGAGTTAGTGTCCGCATAATAGCTTTGTTCAGCAAGGGTGAGTTTCGAGTAAAGGTCATCTAGATGTTTTTTCCTAAGTTTTTTTGTTCCTACCGGAGAGGGCCATTATGTGACCTCTCAAGGCGGCTTTGAATGCATCCCAATTATTGACAACCAAGGTATCACTATCAAGATTGTTAGCAAAGTATTGTTGAATGAAGGCTTGAACCGATTGATTAAACTGTGAATCATTTAGAAGGAAGTTATTGAGTTTCCATCTAGTAGCAGTTTTGTTCGTCTCAGCGAGGCAGAAGGAAGTAATAACCGGTGCATGATCTGATATGATAATATTAGCGATGTTAGAGTCAATAATGGATCCAGATAGGTTTTGGTTGCAAAGATATAATCCAATCGTGATAGTGTATTATGTGGGGGTGAATGGAAGGTATAGTCTAGTTGTGTGGTGTGGGATAGTCTCCAGGTGTCAATTAATCCTGTCTCCACTAGGCAATTAGTAAAAGATTTATGAGATTTATTTGGTATGAACATGCAGCTGGATTTTCGGTCTAAAAAAGGATCAAGGACCTGATTGACATCTCCGCACATTATCAGATTGATGAAGTTATTTTTGAGTATCATTTTTTTGATTGCGGTCCAGAAGGGGGGGATCTGGTAGTGTGGGACCATACATGTTAAGAATAGATACTTGTGTAGAGTCAATTAAAAGTTTTACCCAGACCCATCTACCATTTGTATCTGCGTCTTGATCAAGGATTTTGCAGGGTTGTTTTTTACTAATTAGTATAGCCACTCCATTTTTCTTGGAGATAGCAGGACTGGAAATAACTTCCTTAACCCAAAGAGATTTAAGTTTCATAGATTCTTTGTTAGATAGGTGCGTTTCTTCTAGGCAAGCTACCGTTGGCTTAAATTTGTTTAAATGAGATATTACTTTGCATCTTTTGATAGGATTTTTACATCCTTTGATATTCCAGGTTATGCACTTGAAGGTCATTTAGTCAGATATATAATGATAAACATGCAATCTATGGCTGTGATACGATAATAGAATCAGATCTTTAGTAATGTTGTTAAAAACATATATACCCAGTCAGTGATACAGAAGGATAGAACATTGAGGGTCAGGAAGGGGAGAAAGAGGTTTGATCACATTTTGGGATAATTCAGGCAATGAAATACAAAAGGTTATAGAGATCAAACAGGACATGGGAGAAGGATTCGGGAGAAAAGAGATATCGGGGATAGGTAACGCCAACTGGGTCGCCAAAAGGAAAAGAGCGACCATCAGTGGAAGAGAGACACCTGAATGGTACCCACCTCATATTGTTAGAGTAATTGGGTTATAACTGCATTAGGTAATTGCTAGTATAAACATACAGTATAATAAAACACGTTTATCAAGAATTGAAAATAAGACTTCAGGTTGTAGTTGATGTTGAGGTACTCAGCGGATTGGAGGTATCCATGCCATCACATTTTAGGAATTGTATGAAAGATCTCAAATCAGCTGGATCATCAAATATAGCTGTGCGACCTTCATGTGTTATCTTAAAGGAGCATGGATGGTATAAGCCATATCGGATATTTAATTGTTTTAGAGCAGGGCGGAAGGATAGAAAAACCTTTCTTCTCTGAGCTGTGCTTCTGGCCACATCCTGCGAGATATATATCTTACTACCATGCCAGATAAGTGATTTACGCTCCCTTGCTGTTGAAACAACGAGTTGTAGTTGCGAATATTCCAATAGGTAGAGTATCATTGTTCTAGGCAGCTGACGAGATGTGGAGGAAACTGAGGGTTGACCTATTCTGTGAGCCCGTTGTATTTTGAGTTTTGTGTCCGAGAGCAAATGTAGAATAGCTGGTAAGAATTTTTGTAGGAAGATAATAGGGTCGGATTCCTCAGCTCCTTCTGTTAAACCTGAAATGCGTAGATTATTGCGCCTTCTGCGATTTTCCAAATCTTAGTTATGCCTTTGGAGGTCTTTAATAGATTTTTCTAACTGTGCTACTTTAGGGGATATAACTACGAGAACACCAACTCTTTTCTCTACTTCTTCCACTCTGTTATTAACACCCATCCTCTTTTCGTCTAGTTGCTGTAGCTTAGTTTTGGTGTTTTCTATGAAGGCTTTAAGTGCCCTAATTTCCGCTAGGATAACTTCAATAGCAGGATCGGAAATTCCTAGTGGGGGTGGTGATTCACTTTTAGGTCTTTTCAGATTCGTTGAGGAGGGAGTGGTATCCTTAGCAGAGGAAGCATTTTTTTGGTTTGTTTTATTTGCTGCCATATTGGAGATTGTAGACTGAGCTTTGTAATTAGAGCGTTGACCACTGCGTAGAATTGTAGATATATTTGAGTATGACAGCTCAGTGGATAGTTTGAATTTAGTTATATTACCTCCTTATTGTAAAGAGTTAGAGAGGTTTGTTGACTTGAAGACGTTTAGCAAATCCTCTTTATGAATATTTTCTATGACGTCCTGCAATATACAATTGTTACTTCCATATTGTTTGTACTGTTTTACTCTTGTGTAAAGAGACCACAATGGAAAAACAGAAGAACAATAAGGCGTATACTGCAGAAACTTTTGAAGTATCTTGGAGGTATAAATGGTAAAAATAGGGGAGTTCCGAGGCAGACTTTCAGTGCAACGTATAGTTATAGAGGTGAGGAGGTTGGGGGCTGGAGGACAACAGTGAAGGCTATGACGCTTACAGATGAAGTAATTATGGCGAAATATATAGTGTTGAGATTTCTGTTATGGTTTGTGATAAATTTTCAGATTGTACACCTCAACTCATATATCCTTCTCCCCTTTTAACATTCCCTTCCTCCTCCTCTCCTCACCTTCTTATTTCTTTTCACTTTGCGCCAGTTTTTTTTTTTTTTCTTTTTTTCAGTGGGTATCTGTCCGCAGCAATCCTTTGGAAGTGGTTTCCTCTCTCCTTTTTTTTTCCTCCTTTACATATGCCCACCAGGTGGCAGCGTGTTCTTCTGAGCCCGTGATGTTAAGCCCAGGCCGGCGCGTCACGTGAAACGCGACGCCGTGCTTCTCCTCACGAGGGGCGCGCACCTGGCACACTGTCATGGAGTCCTCCACGAAGCGCGATGCGGTTGGCAGAGCGGCACCTCCTGCAGTCCGGAGCTGCACCGAAATCACACGTTTCTGTTCCCTGCCACTTCACGGGATGAAAGGCGGTAAAAAAGGTAGGTTTATTTTTAGTATTTGAATACCTAATGCATTGTTTGTGTTTTGTGAGGCGGAGCGGCGCGATCAGGCGGCCATCTTCTGCGGCGCTTAGCTACGCCCCCTATGCATCAATGTTACCTAGCTACCAATTGGTCTTTGATTGTGTTGAATAGGATCCAGAATAGGGATCCAACCTACTCACTCAATGTGCAAATATCTGGATGACCAGTATCTGTTTCACAGCCTATAATATAAAGCATATCTCTATTAGTAAAGTGTAGCTAAACTTTGAGTTCAAAATTGTAATAAGGCTCAACATTTTATAAGGGTCAACATTTGAGGTTTTCCTTAAAATACTGTTTACAAAAAGTGTTTGTATACCCAATTGGTATGAAAAGGTATGTACCTGCTATCAGTGGACAATCCTTAATTGCACTCTTAATATGTATCTTTCAAAACTCCGTGTATGATTAGCATCACAGGTTACCAGGAAATATTATCTACAAAAGATGTTTGATTACCTTTTTGTATAATGTCCTCATATAATTATTGGTGTGAATCACATGAAGGCATATAAAACACAGCATCTCCATATGCTTGATAATAAATATTATGCGCTCTGATACTTATGTTGTATAGCAAGAATAGCTATGAAGTACCTTGTATCGAATGGGACAGTATAATCTTTGCGGGTATGGTTGAGTCATCTCTTCATTTCCACTTCTAAGCCTTATATTGGTCTAAAATAAAGTAGACCATACTTAATGCCCTCAAATAACAATTAGGTGGAAAACATCATAGATTGGATGTTTCGGAAAGTATTAATTCATGCTGTGGCACTCACCACTTTTCAGATCATTGTTTCACAATAGGTGGTGGCATCCTGCATGTAGGATTTCTGGCGCAATCTTGTGAACAATGTTTATAGTGTCATGTTGTGACATGGTATAGCGTGGTGACATCACCTGTTCCAACCAGTTACCACACTATTACGTTATGCAGCCATTTTGGCAATCTCAGCCCATATTAATCGGCCTCAATAAATCCAGTCGCTATTATATTAGGTAGAGAGCCATAACCATTTTCAGAAATGTATGTCTAAATTACTTTCAAAACACCATTTTTAAATGGTATAAATGGTATATCAGGGTGTGTTATTATCACCTTGGTTCTTTGTATATATGTCCAGGAATTGTCTGAAAAATACTAATTCATTTACACAACAAATCATGTATACAATATTGGTATTGATCAATACCTATGTGGTCTTGTATTTTGCACACCATTGCATATAGTAACAATTAGTGGTACTTGGAAAAGAGTGTTAAGAAAGGTATTGATTAATAACTGATAATTGTCATCTTACATGTTGCGCACCATTGCAAAAAATAACAGTCAGTGTTACTTGGAAGATTGATTCATACTGAGATACAGCATTGGATTTAGATGATATTTCCTTTTTATCTAAAGTGTCTTTACTAAACTCAAATAAAAATGTCTTGTAATTAATTCTAATCAAAAGTTAAGACAATCCTATATTAGCAACCTATTGATTATGTTTGACTGGGTCAGACCGGGCCACATAAACAGCCTTAAACACCATATTGTTAATTCATCTCATTATTTTACATCTAGTATGTGCCATGCTATTGTAGGTTACTACATTACTGGTGTTCATTGGCTGAGTCATTCAAGCCTGTGTCAGGATGGGTCACCCACATCACTATATATTGTGGTAAAACCATTAAACAGACTAAGCATGTCCCACTGTAGATTCTTAATTCGAGCTAATAACTCCTCTCTTCCTTACACATTGGTACCAATGTATGGCTAGACATTCAACCCCAGCATTAAAGATGTTACCAATTAGCCATGTCACTCATTTGTTAATATACAAAAGTTATACAACAGAACTAAACAAGAAAGACCATCCTCATTTATGATAAAACATGTAATTAATTATCCTTGTTGAGGCCATGTGTTGTACTTCTTAATCTACAGAACATTTTCGCCTCCTCCTGTTTTAGGGTCAGTTTGCGGTCTCCCCATCTGTCACTTGTATAAATATGTTTCACACCGACACATTTTACCTGTTCCTTCTGGTCCATCTGATGTTCCAATTCCCAGTATTCTTTTAGGTGCAATATTTTGTCACGATTTTAAGACATTTTTAAATGCTCTCTGATACGAAACTTTAATCCACGAATAGTAGACCCCAAGTACAATTTGTTACACACCCAAATCACAATATATATCACATACTTGATTCTAAAGTTGATCAAGTACTGTATTTGTAAATTTTGATTATTTCCAGTTACATATGTCTTTACATTGTTCAGGGCATGTTTGCACATGGTGCAGTTCATACATTTAAATAAAATCTTGACCGGCTTTCCACTTACAGCACCTCTTTGTGATGAACATATCTTACTGATCATAAAGCTAGGACTCAAAATAGTTTTCAAAGTGGGAGTTCTCGTATATACAAAGTCAGGTTTGTCTGTGATGTAGTTTCTCACGTCTTCATCGAGTGACAAAATAGGCCAGTGTTTCTTGAAGATTTTGTATATTGGCTCGTTACTCCTTTAAAATTGGGTAATCATTCTGATGTTGTTATCACCGTTCTGAGTTCTTGTTCGAGGGGTTAACAGTATGTTCCTATCCACATTATCGGCTTGTTTCTTGGCCTCATCTATCATTTTTGGAGAGTATCCCCTATCCAAGACTCTTTTATAAACTCTTTTCAGTGTTGTAACTACTCAATCATCTGCATTTGCATTTAGCTCATCGGAATTCACCTTTCAGTGTTTTATCTATCACAGTTTTTTATGACAACTTGTAGAAAGTAAAATCAAGTTAACTTCTGTTTCTTTTCTAAAAGTCCTTGTACATAATTCACTGTCCTCAATATCTATGTGTAAAACCAAGAATGTGATGTGATAAGTGCTCATTTCCAAAGCCAGTTCAATACCAAATTTGTTATTGTTAAGGTATTGGTCGAATGTATTCCGCTCATCCTCAGTCCCTTTCCAGATTAGTAAAATAACATCAATGTATCTAGCCCATATAAGTACTTTATTGATCACATATGGGTACGTCAGCATATGTATAAATTCACCCATAAAAAGGTTGGCTAGGGAAGATGCACAACATGCTCCCATCATCACCCTATTGGTCTTTTTATACAGGGTTTTGACATAAAAAAAATGTTCTGATCCAGAGTAAAGTCCACAAATTCTTTAATTATTTCTATGTGTTTCAAAAAGGAAGCAGATTTATTGTAATAAAAGTAATCTATCCTTGTCAATGCCAGTTGGTGATTGATAGACGTATAAAGTTCCTTAACATCCATGCTGGCCAAAATTAGTTGTTCATTCAATTCAATGCCTTTTAAGATTTCCAACACCTGCATTGTTTCTCTAACACATGAATCAAGTTCCAAGACTTTTGGTCGTAGAGTGATATCTATGAATTTTGACATATTTTCCGTAATCCAACCATTGCCACTAATGATCGGACGAACATCAGGCAGATCAACATATGCCCTGTGAACCTTACGGAGAAAATATATGGTGGAAATCTGAAGTTTCTTGCACATGAGAAAATCATTTTCATCATTAGTTGCGTCTGGTGCCATTTTACAATAAGCTCTTTAATTTCCAAAATTGTTCTTTTTACAAAGTATTGGTTAATTTTCTGATAACAAAATGGTTGTGAAGGTGAATCTCAGCCATTTTGATATAGGCCCTTATTACGACCCCGGCGGTAGGTAATGGACATTACTGGCATGGCGCAACTAACGTGTCCGTGCTGGTCTGGAATCATTAAAAGCAGTAAATTACGACCTCTCGGGCACGAGCATTGCGCAATGCCGGTAATGTAATCTGTGCCATGCCGGTAATTTCCCAAAACTTCAGCTACCGGCATCGTATGCCGTGCAAGCTGCACCACCGCCACCCTATCCACCAATATTAGCGAGCACCGCAAATAGCGGTGACCGCTTTTAGCGGTGATCGCTATTAGCGGTGACCGTAAAGAAGAGAATCCGGAACTTACGCCATCGCACCGGAACGGGAAAGAGCACGGCAGCCATATTTAAAAACACAATCCATTGCAATCCTCCACAACCAGTGCACATCTGACCCCGAGACCTGGCACAAAACTTCACCCACATCCACGCATCCCCACAATGCCGAAAGTTATAAACAAATCGTGCGATCGGCAGCGGCAGGAGCGCTTCAGTCGGGAAGAGCTTACAATGTTGGCGGAAACGCTCCAGGAATACGCGGACATCGTATTCTCGACTGAAATGACCAGACCAATAGGACTGAAAAAGGCCATATGGGAACTAGTTGCACAACGGGTCAGTGCAGTAGGAACAACACCCCGCACCACCAAACAATGCCGGAAAAGGTGGGATGACCTCCGGCTCCGTGTAAGGAGCATACTGTCGGCCAACCGAAACATGGGCATGGCAACTGGCGGAGGAGCAGACTCACCTATTAAAATGGAGCCGTGGGAGGAGGTATGTGCCACAACGATTGGCATCGAGAGCATCGAGGGGGTCGGTGGAATGGAGAGAGGAGCACCGACATCAGGTGACACAGGTAGGTGCCTCGAATTAAGTCATGCTAAACTCCCTCAAGTCCACTTACATGGGAATCACAATGTTGCCCAATAGGGTTAAATCAACACATAAGCAGAAGACTGCCAACATTGGCCTACACCCTGTACACATGCAGTATGCACACTCCACTGTAGGCACCCACATTCCTGCATGCTTAACCCACCCAAAAGGGAGACAACCTTTATGTCACTGCCTCCAAAGTGCACCCTCTATGCATCAAATTCATGGCAGTCATAACAATGCCTGCTCAATGTCCGCAGAGCCATCAATAACACTTTCCCTCCTTTGCTCCACTACAGACTCCCATTCGGACCCCGGCGAGGACGAGACTGGCACCACACCTGCCAAGAAGGCCAGGCCAGAGGCATCAACACACCAACCCTCCACCTCTGCTGGACCCAAAAAAAAACCACAGCAGCCAAAATTGACTGCCACAACACAGCCCAGAGCAGCGATAATCCCCAAGGCAAGCAGCATGGTACCACCAGTGACAGACATGCAACAACTGGTGGCCACTGAAGGGGATGTGTCAGCTGGAAGCAGTACGATTGGGGAGACTGCTGCCATTGCAGCTTGCTCTGACAGTGATGTGGGGAATGTTGAGGATGACATAGAATGTCCCCCCACTGCCCACCCTCATTCCCCCCCACCTGTCCCCATGTAGCCTGCATGCTGATAACACACAGGGGCTATCCCCTGATAACTCCTGGCCAGCCACTCCATGCCCAGTGGGAGGTGTGGAGGAGGGGAGTAGCCCAATGACCCCGCCAATTGCATCATTCAATGCCCCACAATACCAACAGTCGCTGGACCAAATATTGTCAAGGCAACACCAACTGTCCTCACTCCTTCGCAGCATGTGGCCGATTGTGGAGGTGCCAGTGTTGAAATGCAAAGATGTGCCGAGACTGTCAAGGCAGCCATCCAATCCTGTGCTGAACTCGCCGCGGTGCGGCACGTGCTCTCTGAGCTGGTACAGACAGTGAGGGACATGCATCCCAGCGAGCAGCTGAGTACCTCCTCCGCTGCCAGTTCTGCCCCAAGCAGCCACGTCTGCAGGTCGGCCAGGAACCTGCGGAGTACAGGCAGGGGTGCCCCGGGGGCCAGCAGGGGGCTGTCAGTAGAGGCCACCCAGTGGATCAATTCCACATTTGGCACTGCGACACAGGGATCCACGCACTTTTGCGGGAAGTTGAGGGGGGAGGGGGGAGTGGGTGTGTTGGGGAGTGGAGGGTGGAGGGGGGAGTGGGTGTGTTGGGGAGTGGAGGGTGGAGGGGGGAGTGGGTGTGTTGGGGAGTGAAGGGGGAGGGGGGAGTGGGTGTGTTGGGGAGTGGAGGGGGGAGTGGGTGTGTTGGGGAGTGGAGGGGGGAGGGGAGAGTGGGTGTGTTGGGGAGTGTAGGGGGGAGGGGGAGTGGGTGTGTTAAATGAATTCACATTTACAATATATTTTTTCTTGATCACAAATCACATGTGTGGACATTGCTCATTGCGTATGTGCGATTTATTGGTGAACATGTGACACCCCCCATCCGTGTGTGCTAGAAACATTGGTTGATCAGAGTCCGATGCATTTCACACCCCTCCTGTGCATCGCTGCCTCCCTGAGATGCTGCCCCATCCCCATCCTCCTCATCCTCATCGTCAGGTGGATGCAGTTCTGCGTCAGGGGGCAGGTGCACATTTCGTCTGATGCACATATTGTGTAGCATGACACATGCCATGACGATCTTTGCCACCTTCTCATGGCGGTACAGGAGTGCCCAACCAGACCTGCTGAGGCAGCAAAACCGTGCCTTCAGTAGGCCGAATGCCTGCTCAATCACCACACGGGTACGTGTATGTGCACGGTTGAAGTCCTCCTCACGGTTGAAGTCCATCCTACTAGGGCAGCACATTTTACCTCGTTTCTCGTTCGTTTCGTGATTGAACTTGGGTTGCTCTAATAGATCCCAAGGTCAAGCACTTCAAGGGACAGTTTAACATGTAACGCCCAGTTCAAAGAAGAGCCCCCCCCCCCGATGTGAAAGAACTTCTATCGAGGCATCCCTATATTTGGCCAGAAGTACATTGGACCACAGTCATACCCAGCATAACACTGGGCGGAGCCAATAGGCAGACTCAATCCCCTGTATCCCTGTCTCGAGAAGTTCTAACATATTAGGTGTACTAGAAGGTAGGCCAAGTATATTCTTTAGATACCTGGTTTCCGCAATCACTAGTGCATGAGTATCGAGCTGACCCCGCAGCTCAGCTCCATAGATTGCGGCCTGTCTTGCTTAGGCCTTATAGGCTTCCAGAGAGACATGCATCACCCCATTGCACGGTCACCCCATTGCCATGTTCAGCCATGAGCCTGGCCAGGGCACTACTATATCTGCTCAGGGTAGCCCTTGCCTTCTCCTGCCACATGGACCAGCTGCAGGAGGCCATTACCCTAATACCCAGATAGTCATAAAATGCCACTTGCTCAAGATCGCCCTCTTCCAGAGTCAGTTGGAGGCCTTAGGTTTTCCCCTAGCATTGGCTTTGAAGACCATCGGATACATTCATTGCCAAACCGTCGGTCTTACAGAAAGTGGCGATATTTGAAAGACACTGTTTAAAGTTACCAGCCAAATTAAACAAAATCTATGCAAATATCACATTATGGTGAAGAAATTTGGGCACAGGGGAGCATTCTAGCAAGATAATGCAATTATTTCCGAAAAGCCTTTCCAACGCTGCCGGGTGGGCAGGGGCTATACTGCTGCTGTTTCTGTTATTTATTGTTAGTGGATTGTATTACTAAATCTTTTCCAAAGCATTATTTATATTAAGGTGGCCCTGTATATTCTCACTTGCCCATCCACCGACTCAACTCTCTTTAGACAGCCCTTTCCAAAGCATCTAGTGTGGAAATATAACAGGATGTATTGGAAGAAAGCAGTAGTGCATGATATGATATGAACACGACAGGGCTTCATGGGTATGCAATTGACACAAAGTTGATGTCAGAAGCATGCATGATAGGTGCTTTGGCGGCGAGCAATGAAAACACGAGTACTCCTCAATACAAGCACAAGGCTGAAGGAGAAGCGGTAGGAATTGTTATCAGTGACAAACCTACAATTAGAAACACACCCAACGCCAAAAGTGTTATGTATGCACTGCCTACATATTATCTGCAAATAGCTGTCAATAGTTAAACAGTTGTCAACATTCTACGATGGAACAGCTGGGGCAGAAAGAATGTAAGTGAACTGTTTATGTTGTAAACTGTTCAGTTGGAAGATGGGGGTCGATAGCAGAGGTGTGTCCCAGCTGGGGGCCGCAATACCCATGCACTTTATCATCATGCTAATTAGAATAAAATGTCCATACACCCACCAATGCTTTCGGCTCTGTAATGCTAGCGACAAGCTTGTCGGAGGCTCTGAGCAACCAAGATGCTAAATGGAGTAGCGCCATCCAAGGTGCTGCCTTCGAAGGAAGAAGGCAACCTCACCAGCTACATTTGACGAGAGCAGAGGAACATGTCTGTCATATATGTATGTAAACATGGCATTCACCATTTTACTATCCAACATCGCAAGATGTTGAATGTTACACCTCTATGGTGCATGCTGCAGACAATGCCTACATTTCTACATGAGTAGGTTGAGAAAGAACTCTGTAATGCAATGGTCTTTATAGCAATGCATTGCTTAATGAACTATGTATGTCATGATAGCTCTCCCAATGCACTCTGATCAACATTATAATGACAAACTCTTGTGGAGGCGCTTCATGACAACAAACTGCACATGTGATGTCATCAGTGATGTCATCAATGACGTGTGTGATGTCATCTTTCATGTCATGGGTGTAAGTCTTAGCACTGCGCAGTGGTGGCGGGAGGTATGGTTGCTTAGCTTACAATAACTAGCAAATTTCTGGGGTTTTCTGGTTTTACGTGTTACCATAATATGGATAGGTTTATATTATTACAGAGTAACTGCAATGTCTCTTTACAAAATGTTGTGCACAGAATTTGATAGAGTTTTCTTAGGGTAACTGAACCATAACGTCCCTTTAACAATGTTTTTTCAGTGAATTTGATATCTTTTTAGTAGGGCACTAAACCATAACGTCCCTTAAACAATGTGTTTTCACTGAATTTGATAGGTCTTTAGTAGTTCAACTTAACCGTAACGTCCCTTTAAAAACGTTTATTCACTGAATTTCATAGGTTTTTACCAGGATACCCTTAGTTTGTAAACATATACTGTACAACATACTGAACCCGCTGGCACCATGTTAATGCGCACAGCAGTCGCGGAGTATGCGTCTGGTCGCGGACATCGGGTGGCATCCAACCTGCTTAGAAAGGCACAGGTTCTCGTACATAGTGGGACCATTCAGCAACCACAAGGAACATATACAAACAGCAGCATGTACATCAATTGCAAGGGAAAATAGAGTAGGTCTGGAAACTGTGTACTTATGAAATAAACAGAACAAAGGCATCGGGAGTGCACCATAACATAATGCACCAATAAGAGAAGTGACAATCTTACCACACTGCTGCTTTACATAGGATCAAAGAATGAACAGCCATAGTAGAACTGGAAAATACTAAAACCAGAACGTTATTACAACGTAGTAAGCAGACTAAAGTTTGTCTGATAATTGCACAGGTAGTAAACCAAACAGATTTTTGTTTTCTATAGGAGAACATATTGGAAAGGAAAGCAATGCAGCAGAAGCGGCACCCCTTCCACAACAACATACGGACACAAGAAAGGAAAGAAACTCTGTGAATAGCAAACTGGACAGCCTGGAGCCAAAATGGAACAATTGACGAACAATTTTGCTGCCTTAAAATATTACGTGCAAGGACATATTATGGGCACAATAAAATACCACTGCCTGCCCCACACATGTACCCCTTCCCCATTTCATAGCCTGCCATCCCCTCAAAATCTGTGTGATCAAAGACTTTATGATGATACCTCAATCCCTTCCTGCCCTCACGACCAACGTGTACAAACCCACAATTTCCCACAATATTGATCCAGTTCTGCTACCCCTTCCCTTTCTTCATAGTATTTATGAATGTGTGCAAATGAAAATTAATATGTAAATAGTTCCTGAGTATATATATGGCATTTCCCTTGTTTTTAAAATCTCCTTATGACTCAGCGGCGCACACTACTGGTGGGAATGACCGCAATTAAGGAAAAGGGAGGTGTCCTATGGACACCGCACCTGCCCGGCCTATCCGCAATAACAATGGTGGCATCTGTACCACCCCAGTATGAACCGCATGTCCGCACCTTGTGAACCACCTATAACTAGTTGTGGGAGTGGACGTTTATCCGTTGCACAAGTACGCACATGCGTCTCCTCTGTCTCCTGGTAACACCGCCCCTGTCCAGCATATGCGAAGAAACTTGTGATGAACTTTAAGTAGTTTTGAGGTGCCCACCCACATCCTACAGGTAGCTGTACACATAAACATCCCACCTTCTATACCCTACAAACACCCAGCATGTCCCAAAATGGTCGGCGCACATGTGTCACACTATTAATCGTTGTAGAGATCCCAACAGTGTCCATAGGACACCTATGCATATGCGCACAAAGTATTCCACACCCACGATCCAGCCCCTCTGACAGTGGAAAAGTACAATGTTCTGTGATCTACAGGGTGTTAAGGGGAAATTACATGCTTACAAACATCCCATAATGTGCCATTGCACATGTATGTATTTGATTCAATGATGTAGGCCTCTCTGCCAGTTGCAAGGTCTCTGCAGCAGTCCTACAAAAAGCCAAACCCCAAAAC
The DNA here is from genome assembly GCF_040938575.1 of Ambystoma mexicanum. Taxonomy (NCBI): domain Eukaryota; kingdom Metazoa; phylum Chordata; class Amphibia; order Caudata; family Ambystomatidae; genus Ambystoma; species Ambystoma mexicanum. The sequence goes on along the minus strand of NC_090935.1, from coordinate 341,118,825 downwards.
TGATCCGCATTCTGTTTGTAACTTTTCAGAACAGAGTAGCAGCCCACATAGCTTTGAGCTGTAACTGATTTTGGAATCATTTTTGCTATGCTACATTACCTTTGCAAGTAATGGCAACCATGTCAGCCGGGCTCACTATGCACAGTAATGGAGACAAGTATTAGGGCCCCTACCTGTGAACCACATCCTCAGTACCGATAATCCACACTGTCCCATTCCCATGGGCAACATGCTGAAAACGGTAGTATGTGACACACGTGCTTCCCCAAGTATCGCGAGGGCCACACCCCAGTAAAGCAGTAACAGTCCTTCTTCCCTTTCCATTATTTTTTGTCCAGCACTCCCTCATTGGGTACTGTTAAATAGTCATATACGCATCCACCTACCACAGACATGACGTCAGCATCTACCACTATCAGTTCTGTACAGCACTTCATATGCACCGTTACACATTTAGGCTGCAAGTGTCATGTGAATCAAAAGCACCTCCAGTACAAAGTTCAGTAAAACTATCCAAGACTTCTGCATCCAGATTCATCTACATCACCAGGAGTGGGGGAATACATTTCAACCAGGGTAAGGGATCTGGTCTGTAGTTGTTACATGCTTGCCCAGAACCTTGTTTGCTTTTGCTCTTCATCCCAGTTTCTGTTTCCTTTTCCTCCTTACATTTTTACAGGATTCTCTTCAACGCTTCTTGCACAGTGTAAAACAACACAGCATTGCCAATGGCGGTCAAAGAGCATGGAACAAGTGCACATGTTGATCATTAATGATGTCATAGTCAGTGGAGAACATCCAAGCAGTGCACATACACTGACACATGCTTCTGTTTATAAGACACCTTCCGACCTCTGGCTGGGGACAAATTACACCGGCATGGTCCCATGCTCCTCTTGGTGGTATGCTTGAGAAAACCACCTTGGCAGTGGGAAGAATCTGCATCACTGCTTTCATCAACTTCTTTAGGTGACAGAGCAAACGTCCACACAACATGTATCCCCAAATGTTGACCTCCAAAATGCACCACAACAACATCAACAGTACCGATAGAGGCCACACATCTGCAAAGGTCAACCATACTGTCGAAACTGCACTCATAGAGAGTGCCCCAGAAACCATCCACTACTTCCAATGCAAAATTAACAGCAATACATCTTTGCATGGCATACCTGTGCAGATATTGCACAAAGGTATAACCCACTATCAGCACCCTGCATCTCTCCATCTCTGCCAACCTCACTACAGTGTATTGGGAAAACATAGTACTGCCCCTTCCTGTGAAGCACACCCTTAACACCTGATTGGATAATCCCCACAGTTCCATTTCCATGCCCACCATGCTTAGAAGGGCAGAATGTGGCACATGGGCTTTCCCAGCTACAGCGAGGGCTGCACCCCAGTAAATCAGGGACAGTCCTTCTTCCCTTTCCACTATTGTTTTTGCAGCTCTCCCTCATTAGGTACTATCAAATAGTCACACAGGCATGCAGCAATCACATCCAAGACCTCTGCATCGAACACTATAATTTCTGTACAGCACTCGATATGTACTGTTACACACTCAGAGTACACATCTCGTATGATTTCAAAACACCTCCAGTTAAAAGTTCACCAAAAGTATCCATGCTTTCAGCCTCCAGATTCACCCAGAGCGGCACCCATCACCACTAAGTACAGGTAGCAGTTTTCCTCCCTGTACTCTAGCAAGTGCAAAGAACCAACACATCAAAGTGCAGTACAGTAGTCAGTAATCTCTGCAATGCCCAATACCCAAGCACATAAAATATCCAGGTCAACCCTATTAACTTCTCTACACACAGTATTTCAACACAGTACTCAGTTGAACCACTGCAGGAGTGTTCATGCCATAAGCTCCAGCCAAGGACTAAAAACTGTAGGGTGTGCTAACAATCACCACACCCATGGAACCAACAATGTATGCAATGCTCACAAACCACACACAGAACGCAACAATGGCAAACCTACTTGCAAGCAGGCCACATAGTTGGTGGTGCAAGGACTCCAGCCGTGCATCCAAGATGCTACGGCCTCACCACACACAACACACCATAGTACACCCTGGCCCTCATTACAAGTCAGGCGTTAAGGGTTTAACTGCGCTGTCAGCGCTGTTAACCCTTAACGACTGATTAAGAGGTCCTGGCCCCTATGGGGCAAAAATGGGAATGGGGAAGGGCAAATGGTGAATGGGGAATTACTGCTCCACTCGCCTTGGAATGGGGCGGTAATTCCGCCATCCGCCATGCCGGAGTCCGGCATGGACCATGGTGCTAATAGCACCATGGACCAGCGCCTGACTTGTAATGAGGGCCCCTATGTTTAAATGCTCAGGTCATGTGCAATGCAATCCCCAGCTGCAATTGAGCCTACCAACTTTCACCCTGGCCACATGTTTGCATGCAGGGCTGCAGGACGTTGCATTGGGTCTGGTGAACAGTATGTGGGTGGCTGTGTACATTGTCCATATTTTAAATGTGTGATGCTGAGGACTTCCTTTCAAGGCGTAATATCTTAAAGCACTTCCTACAGCAATGGTCTTATAAGGGGCACACCCTAGCAAACACAAATGCTCACATGTGGCTCTCCAATGTGCAACACATGTAATGACCTACACCATATGGTAATGTATGCATAGCACCAAACTTCGGGTGTTCTACCAAGTCTAAAATGTCCTCCACAAACATTCTTTGGAGGTCACCACCATCGGAGAGATGCAGAGTTAAACCTGCATGACTGCATTATGTTGTGGTGGCTATCGTCAAGGCCTAGGCTCTTGGGTGCATGGCATATGACCTTTGGCCATGCACCCGAGAGTGTAGGCCTTGACCACACCCACCACAACATAATAGAGCCATGATTGCAAACATGTGGCCACGTACGACAATCCACAAACGTACCATAGGAAGGGTGTTATAAAGGGCAGATCACAGCAAACGCAAATGGTCACAGGTGGCTCCTTAATGTGCAACACGTGCAATAACCTACACCATATGGTAATGTGCACATATCAGCTCACTCCTGCTGTTCTACCACATCTAAAATGTCCTCCACAACCATTCTTTGAAGGTCACCACCCTCCGAGAGATAGAGAGTTAAAACTGCATGACTGTATTATGTTGTGGTGGCTGTGGTGAAGGCCTACGCTCTTGGGTGCATGGCCTACGGCCTATGGCCTTTTGCCCTGCACCCAACAGTGTAGGCCTTGCCCACACCCAGCACAACATAACAGAGCCATGCAGGCAAACATGTGGCCAGCTACCACAATCCACAAATGTAACATAGGCAGCGACACCTCTACCCAACCCTCACACCATAATACAGCGATGCATGCACACATGTAACAGTTAGCAGAATTCACAAACATACCACAGGGTCCGGCACCCCTACCCACTTCTATTCACATAACATTGCCAACCCAACCACAAAATCTTCATAACAGTGGCCCTGTTCCTAGCACTCTATTAGATGCACAAAACCAATACTTCATGGTGCAGTACAGTGGTCAGCACTCCACGCAATGGACAGTACAGAAGCCGATAAAATATGCAGTTCAACCCTATCCACTTCTATGCACACGGTACTTCAACACTGCACCCAGTGGACACACTGCAGGACTGTTCACTCCATCAGGTCCAACCATGGACTACACACTGTAGGATGTGATAACAATCCCCACACCCATGGAACCAACAGTGTATGCAATATTGACAAACCAGACACACAAGGCAACAATGTGAAAATTACTTGCAACCAGGGCACATAGTTGTTGGTGCAAGGCCTCCACTGATTCATCGAAGGGCCTATGGCCTTACCGCAAGCAACACACCATAGTACACTGTATGTTAACATTTTCATGTCATGTGCAGTGCACTCCCTTCTGCCATTGATCTGCCATCAGTCACCATGGAAAGAGGTCGCTGCACCAGCTTTCGAGCCGTAACGCAGGCTGCCTGCATTCACAACACAAGGTAATCGCCTGTGGAGGTACCCGCAAATTGGCGCAAAATGCACAGATACTACAGGCACACCACCATCTTCTTCCACCTAATGAGATGTATCAGATGAACCACGTGTCACTCACCCACCCTTTCCATCCCTTCTTGCCACCCCCACATGGCGTAAAGTATGTTTTCCAGGCCCTTCCGGTTCCGCACTGTCCTCGAAAACAACATGGCAGCGTTTCAACAAATATTTGATGCACAGCACGCTTCCCACAAGCCAACCACCAGCCACGTCCAATGTTTGCCGACATCACAGCGTATTGCAAGCCAATGAGACTTTTGTCTGCAGAGCGAACAGGGAAATGGGTCCGGGAACCAGATATCACTAATATATTGAGACGTACATTTCAGTTCTTTGCAACAAAAGTACTGGTTGGATTTCCACCAAACACACAAAAGCACGCCCCCGCTTCTGCCGCAAATTTGGTTAAAATCCATCCAGGTGACTGGCCTGTCCCCATATACTTTTTTGGTAAAGTTTTATTCAAATTCGTCCATGGAGAGCAAACTTATAAGCCACTCAAAAAGTGGTCTTCCTATGGGTTTAGCAACTTAACCATAAATACACGGCCGCTACCGTGGGCCGTGTAATACGATGCACATCAACACTTGTCAAACATTTTGTTAAGCACAAGACACACAAATCATATGTAAATCAGGCAGAATCACAACGCAGCACGCTCCACATTAGAAGCACATTAGTTACACACTTTATCTTCATTTAATGATTCAGACTTCCTATTACGTTTCCTACGTTGTGGTGCTTTTAATCCATATTACTCAAGCATACATTCAGATTCAAGTGTGGCCATGTGTGTTATTCATCGTGTAGCTTACCACCACAGTTTTTAACCAACCCAAGGGTACCCACTGTTAAGTGAGAAACATGGAATGAAGACTTCCAGGACCTGGTCCTTGCTATACATGGACCCTCGTTTAGCACTGAGACACAACAAGCCTTTCTCATGCACAGTTTGAGATTTTAAGGGAGAAGGATTTTGAAGAGTTTTCCAGAGTTACAACTATCCTCTGGTGCAGAGTGGGTAAATGAGCCCAACGGAGGTGAGACGCTCAATGCCTAAGACACTATTATGGAGAAGATGGACAAGCACCTCTAGAAGAAATTAAGTATCATTTTGGAGAAGTATTACTTTGGGACCAGGGAACAAGGGAAAGGTGAGTCTTTCTAGAACCTCATCACAGAGCTGAGAAAATTGGGGAATAGTTGTAACTTTGGGCAATCCTGCAATGTGCGCATAAGAGACCAATTCCTGCTAAAGGTTTGGTAGAAAAAGATCCACAAGGAGATTTGGACAAAGGGAGGGCTCACTCTGCATGAGGTTGAGTACCAGAAAGGGGAGCTCAACAAAAAGGCATTGAGTGGCGATAGCAAAGGCCCTGAGAGCCCAAAAGTCAAAAGGTTTTTCAGGTGTGGAAGCACACTCCACTTTTTCAGCTTGGGTGATATGATATGATATGATATGATTGTTTATTTATATAGCGCCTATACACAGAAGTGTTTCAAAGCGCTTCAAGGAGGGAGGGAACATGGGAAATACAGTACATTCAGTGAAGTCCTTGAGCAATATAGAATGTGGAAAAATAAATACCATAATAGGCCTGACGACATTTCTGATAGTGCAAGTGCCAAAAAACACGTAGGGTATGAGGGAATGGAGAAGGAGAACAAAGCAAGCAGTAACATTACTATGTCGGACGACAATTTACGCAGTGCAGGAGGAATACAAGAGGAGGAGGGTTGGGAGGGGGGGGGAGGGATAGAGGCGGTGAGGAGGAACGAGACAACTGCTGAGCCAAATTCATCAGGTAAATTTAGAAGCAGGGGTGGGGAAGGAGTACAAAGGGTAGGAGGGGGGGACAGACAAGCTGATATCATCGGTCAAGAACAGATGATAGGAGTAAGTGCAAGGAGGAAAGAACTCGAGGAAGAGTTTAAGTCCCAAGAGGAGGGGGGAGATGCAAGCAAGTGAGAGTAGGAAGTAGAGGAGGGTGGAAGGGTCAGAGCAGGTGTACAGGGCACAAGTATGCAGAAGTAGGCAATCAAGGTGGGTTTAAACAGTTAAAAAAACAGTGAATGCAACACAGGAACATGCATAGATGATGGAGCAAGCAAATGCAGTGCGTTTGTTTAGAGGAAGGGGGAAACATGAATGAGGTTAGGGTGAGTCCCCCAAAGCAATGGACGGCAGATGTGTGGTAACAGAATTAGTGCAAAGATCACTACAAGCAGTATTAACAGTGTTAAGATACAATATTCCACTGCGGTGGAATTAGAGACTGTAGAAGATGGCATGCAAGATAAGATATCCCCACAACGCGAGTGATTGTAGTGGCACTGAGGGTAAGGGTCCACTGACAGGTAGAGAGGCCGAAACAAGAGTCAACTGGTGATGGAGGGCAGTGAAAAGTCACGTTCGTGCTGCAAAAGTCAAGATCACAGCGGTGCTGGGTTATTCGGTAGGTTCTGAGAAGGGAGGCGGAACAGGAACAGGAGGGGTAAGCGGGGGTGCTTGCACACCTTACCTTTGTGCCGTGACTCTGCAATATGGTGTTGCCAAGAACGCTGGGTGACCAGGGGGGTAGGCTGCAGGCAAGTCCATGGAAAGGACAGGGAAAAGACAGGAAGGAGCCCTTAAGCGCTGCCCTTAAATGCGCGGACCCGGCTTCGCCTCACGGCTAGGTCGGGTCTCAGCATTTGAGGAGGGCAGGGGCCAATCAGGAGGCAGTAGAAGGGGACGTGCCTCCAGCACCGTCCTCGGTGCAGAAACGAACAAGGAAGCACGGCGGCCATCTTGGCATGGCCTCGTCGGATGCTGCCGAGAAGGTGAAAGCAGCATTCCGGGTCCCACGGTGGTCGAGGGGGCCATCCTTCCAGGTGGAGGGCACAGGGAAAAGACAGGAAGGAGCCCTTAAGCGCTGCCCTTAAATGCGCGGACCCGGCTTCGCCTCACGGCTAGGTCGGGTCTCAGCATTTGAGGAGGGCAGGGGCCAATCAGGAGGCAGTAGAAGGGGACGTGCCTCCAGCACCGTCCTCGGTGCAGAAACGAACAAGGAAGCACGGCGGCCATCTTGGCATGGCCTCGTCGGATGCTGCCGAGAAGGTGAAAGCAGCATTCCGGGTCCCACGGTGGTCGAGGGGGCCATCCTTCCAGGTGGAGGGCACAGGGAAAAGACAGGAAGGAGCCCTTAAGCGCTGCCCTTAAATGCGCGGACCCGGCTTCGCCTCACGGCTAGGTCGGGTCTCAGCATTTGAGGAGGGCAGGGGCCAATCAGGAGGCAGTAGAAGGGGACGTGCCTCCAGCACCGTCCTCGGTGCAGAAACGAACAAGGAAGCACGGCGGCCATCTTGGCATGGCCTCGTCGGATGCTGCCGAGAAGGTGAAAGCAGCATTCCGGGTCCCACGGTGGTCGAGGGGGCCATCCTTCCAGGTGGAGGGCACAGGGAAAAGACAGGAAGGAGCCCTTAAGCGCTGCCCTTAAATGCGCGGACCCGGCTTCGCCTCACAGCTAGGTCGGGTCTCAGCATTTGAGGAGGGCAGGGGCCAATCAGGAGGCAGTAGAAGGGGACGTGCCTCCAGCACCGTCCTCGGTGCAGAAACGAACAAGGAAGCACGGCGGCCATCTTGGCATGGCCTCGTCGGATGCTGCCGAGAAGGTGAAAGCAGCATTCCGGGTCCCACGGTGGTCGAGGGGGCCATCCTTCCAGGTGGAGGGCACAGGGAAAAGACAGGAAGGAGCCCTTAAGCGCTGCCCTTAAATGCGCGGACCCGGCTTCGCCTCACGGCTAGGTCGGGTCTCAGCATTTGAGGAGGGCAGGGGCCAATCAGGAGGCAGTAGAAGGGGACGTGCCTCCAGCACCGTCCTCGGTGCAGAAACGAACAAGGAAGCACGGCGGCCATCTTGGCATGGCCTCGTCGGATGCTGCCGAGAAGGTGAAAGCAGCATTCCGGGTCCCACGGTGGTCGAGGGGGCCATCCTTCCAGGTGGAGGGCACAGGGAAAAGACAGGAAGGAGCCCTTAAGCGCTGCCCTTAAATGCGCGGACCCGGCTTCGCCTCACGGCTAGGTCGGGTCTCAGCATTTGAGGAGGGCAGGGGCCAATCAGGAGGCAGTAGAAGGGGACGTGCCTCCAGCACCGTCCTCGGTGCAGAAACGAACAAGGAAGCACGGCGGCCATCTTGGCATGGCCTCGTCGGATGCTGCCGAGAAGGTGAAAGCAGCATTCCGGGTCCCACGGTGGTCGAGGGGGCCATCCTTCCAGGTGGAGGGCACAGGGAAAAGACAGGAAGGAGCCCTTAAGCGCTGCCCTTAAATGCGCGGACCCGGCTTCGCCTCACAGCTAGGTCGGGTCTCAGCATTTGAGGAGGGCAGGGGCCAATCAGGAGGCAGTAGAAGGGGACGTGCCTCCAGCACCGTCCTCGGTGCAGAAACGAACAAGGAAGCACGGCGGCCATCTTGGCATGGCCTCGTCGGATGCTGCCGAGAAGGTGAAAGCAGCATTCCGGGTCCCACGGTGGTCGAGGGGGCCATCCTTCCAGGTGGAGGGCACAGGGAAAAGACAGGAAGGAGCCCTTAAGCGCTGCCCTTAAATGCGCGGACCCGGCTTCGCCTCACGGCTAGGTCGGGTCTCAGCATTTGAGGAGGGCAGGGGCCAATCAGGAGGCAGTAGAAGGGGACGTGCCTCCAGCACCGTCCTCGGTGCAGAAACGAACAAGGAAGCACGGCGGCCATCTTGGCATGGCCTCGTCGGATGCTGCCGAGAAGGTGAAAGCAGCATTCCGGGTCCCACGGTGGTCGAGGGGGCCATCCTTCCAGGTGGAGGGCACAGGGAAAAGACAGGAAGGAGCCCTTAAGCGCTGCCCTTAAATGCGCAGACCCGGCTTCGCCTCACGGCTAGGTCGGGTCTCAGCATTTGAGGAGGGCAGGGGCCAATCAGGAGGCAGTAGAAGGGGACGTGCCTCCAGCACCGTCCTCGGTGCAGAAACGAACAAGGAAGCACGGCGGCCATCTTGGCATGGCCTCGTCGGATGCTGCCGAGAAGGTGAAAGCAGCATTCCGGGTCCCACGGTGGTCGAGGGGGCCATCCTTCCAGGTGGAGGGCACAGGGAAAAGACAGGGCATGTCAGGCATCCGGCTGAATGTCTCAAGTGTGAGAAGAAAGGGTGTTTTGCTCACTGTTGTGATACCTTTTTCCATTAGGGAATTTACTAAATCAACACACAGCCTGATGACGAGGATGATTATGAGCAATATAGGGAGGAGTTGGAAGGCGTGGTTTGGTCTGTTTGTCAAGTGGGGTCCAGAACAAGGAAGGGAGAGAAGCCCCATGCTGTTTTGACTGTGAATGGGATTGAGGTGCCGATGCTCATTGACTCAGGATCAGACTATGCGATTATCGATAATGGAGTTTGGTCATGTGATTTTTGTGATTCTCAAAGTAAGTTCATTTGCATATGGGGCAGGATTCTAGACATCTTGTGAGTATTTCAAGTTGAGCTGGATTGCAAAAGTAAAAGGACAGTTGTCAGTGTGTATGTGTGGAAGTTTGCTTGTTTGGTACATCATCTTTGACCCCAGTGTGCATGGGCATGTCACGGCCGTGACTCAGTTGAAAGATGGGAACCCCAAAGAAAAATTCAGTGATGTTTTCAGAGACTCTCTTGGATCATCGAAGGGTTTTCAGTTTTAAGATGTCTTAAGGATGATGCTGTGCCTGTGATGGCCAGTGTGAGCACCATGGCAATATCCCTGAGAGAGGAAGACTCTGCAGATATCCAGAAGATTGAGAAAGAGGGTGTTATAAGGCCGTTGGGGCATCCAATTGGTTGTCATTGGTGGTCCATAAAACCAATGGTCAAGTGAGGTTGTGTGTAGATCTTATGGGGTTGAATCACTGTGTAGTGGTAGGCAAATGTCCTTTTCCCAATATTGGGGAGTGAGTAGCATGACTGCTGGTGCAAAGGTATTTAGCACACTTGAGTTGTCCTTGGCCTACAATTTGGTGAGCCTTCACTGTGAGTCAAGAGATTGCATCATGTTTGTTACACATGAGTGTACATATAGGTTTAAGAGGTAACACCTCAGACTTTTGTCTACGGCGCTTTTTTTTCAGAGAGTTAGGTATAACCTTTTGAGCAATTACCTAAGGAGTCATATACTTCCAGGGTGATAGTTTGGTTTCTGGTTCTAGTGTTTATGAGCATGACCAAAGGCTTACCAGAGTTTTGCAAGTACTGAACCTGATAGGGCTTACACTTCGAATTGGGAAGTGCCATTTCCAAGTATAGTCCATAGATTATCTCAGGTACATATTGAGGCTAAAAGGGTTGGAACCTAAAAGTTGGTATCCACCATATTGGATCTAGAACCACTACAGAAGACAAAATATGATGTCGTTTTTGGAATTATATAATACTATTAAATATTTGTCAGGCACTTTGCAGATAGATGTTAAGCTATCAGGGAACTATGCAAAAAGGGGTTCAACTTTGACTGGAAGAGTGAATTTCAGAAGGAATTTGATAGTGTGAGGCAGCCCATAGAGAGGCGGAACGTTTGACACAAGGTGTGAAACCTTTGTCATGACTGAGGCTAGTGAGTCGGCTTGGGGGTTGTCCTCATGCAGAGGCAAAATGGTCATGCATCCAGGGGGTGGAAGGCTCCTGAGGTGGGCTAGTCTGTAATAGAAAGAGAGGCATTTTGCTTAGTATGGGTAGTCAAGAAGTTCAAAGCTTTGCTGTGGGGAAGGGCATTCACAATGCACACTGATCAAAAACCTTTGGTGAATGTGTTTATGAGCAAGGAGCTTGATGGTGTGTCTCGGAGGATTGTGAGGTGGGTAGCGTCAATGCAGGGGCATGAATATGTTGTGGAACATGTCATGTGGATAGAGAATGTATTAGCAGACTTTCTTTCCAGGTTCAGGCACCAAGGTCTGATAGTGATCAGGAAGGTGGGGAGGAGGAGGAACACGCTTTTTCGTGGTTGAAAGAGCCATTGGTCAGCACGAATGGATGCATGCCACCAGCAAAGATGTAAGACTTAACATGGTTAAACGAATTGGATAGGTTGGACTAGCAATGATAGGTTGGGAGTGTTCAAAGGGTCAAAGATGAGCTGAGCCCTGAAAGAGACTTCCTGCATAAAGCTGGGCACTCGGTGCCTCCCTCTGCTGCGAGGTCCAGATTGTTGCAGGTGGGACATGAGGCACACCTTGGGATGACGAAGTTCAAGAGGAGATTGAGGAATGATTATTCGTGGCTGGGGTTGGATGCAGAGATAGAGGAGCTAGTCAAAGGTTGCAGCATGCGTGCAGAGGCAGATAACACCCTCAGGAATTAGACCCAGCTGGCTAGGCCTCTAGAGTTGCCAGTCATACCCTGGGAATTTGTTGCACTTGACAGGCTACGACCTGTCTTTGGAGAAAGGGGCAGGAAGAAATATATAATTGTGCTCATGGATCTTTATTCCAAATGGGTGGAGGTAGATATTGTACTGGAGGCAGATTTGAAGGCAGTGATAGGGAATCATAATAAGGTGTTCCAGAGGGAGGGGGTTTCCAAAGAGAATTCTCATGGACAATGGTGTTCAATTGACTTCTAGGGAATATGTAGGTGTTTCTAGTAGGCATTGGATAGTACACCAGACGACACCTATTTATTACCTGAAGACCAATGGAGTGGTTGAACTCTTCAACCGTACCTTGATACAAGGGTAAGGATGTCACAAGAGCCAGGGTTTAGCTCGGAACGTGCAGTCGAGAAGAGAGTATGTACGTTTAGGCTAGCTCCACATGCTAACGCAGGATTAGTGCCCTTCAAAGTGTTGATCTGGAGAAAACTCCATACTACATTGAATCCCCCGTGGCTAGTAAGGGCATGTTTTGTAGAGTGGGATTAACAAAGGCTGAGGGTGGTGGTAGGGTGCAAGTCAGAGAGGATGAAGCAGAGATATAACCAATTTAGGAGTGTTTGTAAGTGTCTGGTCTCAGAGGGAGATGAGGTACAGGTAAAAAGGTTGGTTGTATTGCCAAAGTGACAAAGCACGTTTTGGAGGCCACAGGCGGTCATAGGGTTCTAGATGATGCAGTGGTGTTGGAAGATGGGAGAATATGGAATGATGGAAGAGTAGGGATGAGAGTGAAGTCAATCTTACTACATGGCCTCCTCTTTTCTTGGTTATTTCAGTGATGGCGGGGGATGTGTTTTGCATGCACCACACATTGGGCCTCATTACACGGTAGGCGGTAAACCATGGTGCTATTAGCACCATGGTTGCCGCCGGTACCATACCGGTACCACCATGGAGGAAAGGGGAATTACCACCCCATTCCAAGGTTGGCAGGGCGGTAATTCCCCCTTTCTCCATGGCCCTTCCCCATTCCCATTTTTGCCCCATAGGGCATAATGGGAATGGGGAAGGAGCTAATTACGGTACCGCAAATTGCGGTACCGTAATTAGCACCAAGGTCCCTTTGCAGGTCCCAACTTTAACGGTTGGTCCACACCAGCCGTTAAGGTCGGGTCCCGCAAAGGGACCTCGTAGTAAGGCAGTAAGGGTTAACGGTCACCGGTACCCTTAACGCTGACCATTAACCCTTACCACCTTCCGTGTAATGAGGCCCATTATCTGTGCATTGCTGTATATAGTTAAAACCTTGCCAAAATTCTAGCATGAAACAGCTGAAGCAGAAAAAATGTGCATGAATTGTTTATGTTGTAAAGTGTTCTATTGTAAGCTGAAGGTCGTTAGAAGAGGAGTGTCCCAGCTAGGGACCTCACTACCCACACGCTTTATACTTGTGCTAATTAGATTAAAGTCTGAGTATAGAAAGGGCAACATGCTAGCATGTCCTACACAGCATCACTGAGCAGTCATTGCAAACCATCACTTGTGGGATAAATAGCATGACCACTGTGGCACAAGCCACACTGAGGGGATATGTTAACCAATATTTATACTGCACCCATCACCACTGTAGTGGTTTTATGGTTCCTGGCCTTGTTCGGAAGGGCCCTGAAAGGGTGTTGAAGACCTTAGTCTGTGGAAAGGAAGAGAACATTTGGGGAGGAGGTGATGGGAAAGAGAAATTAGATAATAAAATGACCAACAACAGAAAAGAAAAACAATTGGCATAAGTGGGATAGGATATCGTTGTCAAAGTAGGGATGCGTGTTTCTCAAATGTGATAAGTTATTGGTAAGCATTAGTGTAGGCCTCAGGAGTCTACTGCTCTAATTAGGGAAGAGTTTTATTGTTATGGCAACATCAAGAACCAAAGAATTACGGTATTGGGTGTAGGTAGATGGTGATTGGTTGCATGATGGACTTAATGGCCCTAGTAGTGAGATCAGTAAACTCATTTTATATGTTAATCTAAGCTAGTTGGCAAAGCTGAAACAATTGCTCTTGAATATAGTCCTAATTAGAGGGAGTAATTCATACCACACATTTACCAAAAACAGAGCTAACATGTTAATTTACTGTGCATGATACTCCTTACCACTGTTATTATATTGTAATCCTAAAAAAATATGTAAGCATATAAATGAAAAATTCTAGTAAGCAAACACTTTTTTTGACTGGTTCATGCCATTGGATTATTTAATTATCATTTTAATACTGTACACTGCTAACATGTTTCAATCCACCATTGAATAACTAAAAGCAATGAGCTTGGTCTGTATATGTTGCAATAAACTTTGTTGACGTAAGATCCTTTCACATTATGAACTACTATAATTACAGAGGAGCAGGATTAGGAAGCGATTTGGAGCATGTTGTTCCTTTAAACCCGTATAGCACAGGCTCTTGAAAACTTGAAAAGGCTTAACAATTGCATCACCTTGGTATTTGGCATTTATTGAAGCATGTACTCTTAGTGCAAGGCACAGGAACACGTCACCAGACAGAACGGCTAATGCTTCCTCCACATTATTTTCTCTGTAAAATCAATTTGAAGAATGCCATGCTGCCATAAATAGGAGAGAGACCTGCTAAGCGCAGTATTGGACCAATCAGTCTTACATGAATGATATAAGAGAGCGCTACCTTTTCGGACCTAAGGTCATAGTGTTATCACCACTTTCAGTATATAGACCCTGTAGACATCTGTTTTTTGTGCACTATTAGGAGTACCCCTACCCAACTGCAATTGTCTGACTATCCAGTGAGAGGCCGAGTCCAGATAACAGGTCATTACATTATTCATTGTACTAGTCACTATTGAAATACTGAAGCTACCTGCAGCATGTATATTTATCAACTAGAGCAAGTAAGCTACTCAAACTAAAGACCACTTGAGGCGTAGCTACATTTAGTGTGGCAGTAGCTAGACAGGTTACATTGTAGAGGCTGCAAAGCGATCCATAGGGCTTTCAAGTTGCAAAACCAGGCTAATAAGACATTGTGCCTCATTACGTCTGTGGCGGTAAGGCAACAACGGCGCCGGTAGTGCTACCGGCGCCGTTGTTACCATGCCGCCACATTACGAGTTCTGCTTGCGGGTGTCGCTCTGCACGCCTGGTCAGACCAGACGTGCAGAGCGGCACCCGCAAGCAGAACAGCATGGTAGCAGTGGTTCCCTGGGAATGGGGACATACCGACACTGGGTCCCGCGAAAGGGAAATTACTGGGCCCTCCAAGATCGGAATGGCCTGGTAATTACCCTTTTGCGGGACCCGATGCCAGACCCGAGTTTGGGGGTAGCCATGCCCTTAACAAGGGCATGGCTACCTCAACCTCGTAATGAGGCGCATTGTGTGAATGGTGGGTGGTTGCTGATAGGACTTCCAAATAGTTTAAAATTCGTTCTCTAGGCCGATTCACTCCTACAGTAGCGGCCCCTTTTTCTATGTAAATTTTTCCACCACATTCCATTAATACACATCCCATAACCACTTACCAATCTAAAATGTCCCTCATAATATACTATACTCATCTCATGTCCCTTCTATTCAGTCTTTACCCACCCAACACTCTCTTGTTCTGCCAGCACCAGCATTCCATCATTATCACCTCAACGACTGGACCAAAACCTTAGTTCCCATTAATAAACGTGCATAGTGTGTGCAGCTTATTATCAACTACATACAGTAAGTCCAACTTGGCCACTGCCTTATGAATCTCTGTTTCCATCCACTCCACGTTTCCCCATAAATCCATGTAATTTCCAGCAACTGACAATAATTCACCTAGCAGCACAATTTAACTCTTTACAAAGTCTCACAATTTCAATTTAGTTATTGTTCCACTTACTATAACTATTTAAAACTCTAATCCCTGCGAATATACTAAAAGCTAGAAATTACTTAGTCCAGTTATGTGGTAAATTGTAGATACTCGTCAATGACCTATAGCGTGGCTGGAATGCTCTAGCAGTCACCCCAATTATCAGCAGAGTACATGTGGGCCCCCCAAAACCTCCCAGCCACAAGAATGGAAGATGGAAGACTCAGCCATGGGGCAAAGTTACTTTTGTTTATTAGAAAATAAACATAACAGGGATTTCACCTAGGGATTTCTCCTAGGACTATCTCTGCTAGCACCCATCTTTACAGGGTCACCAAAAGACCATTGTTCCTTGCAACAAATCCTATCCCCAGATAAAATGTGAATTTTGATTGGGCAGAATGTGTCCTCCCAGCCCTGGGACCCTAGACAGTTCTCAGACTGAATTTACCTCCTCAAGGTAATGAGAAAGAAAATGGAGGTGAGAAGTGTTCTCTATTGTTGCTATTCTCTGAGCACCCAAGCCTGTGAGAGTGAAGTCAGTTAACGAATCGTGGGCAACACTTGTATCTTCTTCCTTCTGGTTCTGTGGAAACAGGTTTCTCTGTCTGGGCCATGTGTGTCGAGACCACAAAATGAAGCGCTCTCATCTATAATCATGAGGATTTTATCCTGAATTTCTGCAGGTGGCTCACTATCTCACTATAAAATCCAGCTTTTTTCCTGCTTCCACTTTATCCTTGGTGGTGTGTCCTGTTTCTGCTTGCTTCAAGCTGCAGCGATCATGTCAACTTGTCTGTGTTCCCCGAATGTACCTCTCCTTTCTTGCTTGTTTCAGAGGCCTATAACTTCTATAGTGTTTCTTATGGCTTCTCCATGTTAGTGGCAGTCAAGCATGTGCACGCTAAATGTATGGATTCTTAGCATCTTGCAGTTTCTGCTTCGGTAAGAGATATGAATATATGACATGATATTTTATTTGTATCGCGCTCATACACAGGTGTTTCAGAGTGCGACAAAGCAAGGGAGGGGAACAAGGGAAGACAAAACGACGATCTTACTAGGCCCAGTGACATTGAGTATGCGCAAGTGCAGGGTAGAGGGAAGGGGGGAAGTGCCAGGGAGGGGGTAGAAGTGGAAAGTGCTGAGCCAGGGATGAAAACAACAACAAGTGGTAGTGCAGCCAGCAAGGTGGCAAGTGCAGATAAGGGGACTGTAGGGTTACAAATACAGACCAAAGTGCAAGGGTTGCCAGGAGGCAGTGCGGGTATGTGGCCGGGCGGGCAGGGGCCTGGGACCGAAATCAGAGGGTAACCAGATACACAGTGCCAAGCAGACAGATCAGCAGGGTAGAGGTATAGTGAAGGCAGAAGCAAAGAGGAAGGTCTTGAGGTGCTTCCGGAACCAAAGAGGGTTCTCCTCAAGTTTCAGAGTGGCAGCTGAGGAAAGTGATCTACCCCCAACATGTTGCTTGGAGAAGCGACTGAGCCTGAGGGAGTTGGAAGTGGAGGAGTGAAGAGCTTGAGTGGCAAGGTAGTTACGGAGGGTGAGTTGATGGTATTTTGGACCCAGGACCCAGACAGCCTTGTGGACAATGCACAGTGTCTTGAATTTAATCCTTACAGACACTGGGAGCCAATGAAGAGAATTCAGGCTGGAGTGATGCGATCCCAGGGCTTGAGGCCAAGGTCAAGTCTTGCATTCCTGTTATGGATGAATTGCAGAGGGCACAGAGTAGAAGCTGGAAGATTTCGAAAGAGGCTGCTGAATTAGTCCAGCCTAGAGAGAACCAGAGCTCTAGAGATAGAAAGCTTCTGAGGGAAGGAGAGGAAGGGAGAATACCTCTGAGGAGGTGAAGTTGGTAGTTTGACTATAGAGATATGTATGCATGTTCGCCCTCTGCCTAAGTAAGTTATAAGCATGTGCTTCATGCCTATATACAATAAACTAGTGCATGTCCGTGAAGCTTCATGAATGGATGAATGTGTACTTAATGTATAAGCACGTCTATATCATGATGTCAGTGATGACGTCATTGGTTTGTGATTTCCCAGTCAGTCAACCTGATCGATTGATGTCAGTTCCATGTCATCCAGATCATTAATTGGGTATGGTCTGAACGGTTATCTAAGGGAATACCGCTGTTCACACCTGCGATACATCGATGGTCGTGGTGTTGGGCTTAAGAGTGAGGTATATCTATTGTTGTTCTGTCTTCGTGATGTTCTCTAACACCTTGAAGCATCTATGTGCTAGATGGAATTACCAATAAAATATCTCAGACCAAATAACCGGACAGTCTCAAAAGAGAAGGTAAAATACTGCTTTAAAGTGAACAAAGTAAAGCAAGGCGAATAAACACTCATCAAGTCAATTCATGCAGGATCACAATGTCTTTTCAATCAAACTTAGTTTATATGAAGCTAGATGCATCATCTATGACAACCTCCTACGTGGCAAGCTGCAAAAACCTATTGAGGGGTGGGATTGGATTAGGGGGAAATGTCTACCTATAGAATATATGTGTGTTAGTCCCTCATTGGTGGTCTCTTTTCTGTAAGAACGACCCTGAGCTACTTCTATACACGTGGTTTAAGACACGCATCATAGCAGAGAATGTGGCAGTGGAATACTACTTTGCAACACTGTACGCAAAAGTGCATGGCAGGCCATTCTAATTGGTTGGCAATCTAGCTCCAAGCTTGGACCTTCGGGTCGCTAGCAGCACGTACATAGAAACGAAACCCAGGTGCTTGGAGATATATCAGTTTTCCCCTTGTTTCCCCAATTAATCTATTCTCTCTCATTGGTAGAGCTCATGCCAATGTCTTCCATTTGATGGCTGACCTTGCCAGTTTGCACTGTCTCATGACATTCGAAGGAGTGTAGACACATCATTATCTTAGCTTTGGGCTTAATGAATAGCCCTTGTTTGCGAGTTATTCATCACAAGTTACAAGACCATAAAATTGTCCATATCAACGTTGCTTTTGACACCATTTGATTCAATTATGATGGGTGCAGTTGCTCCTCTTGGCTTTAGAGACTTGCTCACTCTATCCCATATTAACTTCATGCCCTTTTAATTGTCCAAAATTTGGCATCAATGAATGTTCTTGTTTCTTCTAATCTTTGGGAAATATGTCCTTGTGCATGGTCTGCTCGTAGACTTTCTTTATGCTTTTCTTCCATCTCTCGAAATAGCATCCTTGATTCCAAGCCAATGTACTCATTTATTTCGCAAGGGAAAACAGCTTCTTCATCAACTTTCCATGTTAAGATCCAGGGCTCATATTTTGAGGTTGCTGGGTTGATTTGACCTAAGCCGTCGTCTATCTTCTACTAATGGCCATCCTAAATGTTGAATATATACCTCTTATAAACAAGCTTCTACATATTCTTTCTACCTTGCATTTCAGCGTATTTACAGTTATTGACGAGTAGGTCACTTCAGTCTTCTTTGTGTTCATACATACTGCATCACGGAGCACATATTTTTTGTAGTACTCCAGTTACATCGTTATTCTTAAGTCGTTTCATCTCGTTTTGCATAGAATCATATATCTGATTTGGCATATACTTTGCTGTCATTAGACTTTGTTTAATGTATTTCCATGTCACGCACCATTTTCTTCATGGCTGCGTTCCGGCAACTTGGCAAGGGACAACCTTCTTGGTAGCTTTACTCCACTGGTTCAACGTGAAGGTGTCTTCTGAATGGCTGCTAAGTGCATATCATCTTTCATATAATCGACGTGGTATGGACATGTCGTATAAACTTGCTCATCTGTTCCCAATTGTGGCTCTTCAACTGCCATTCCAATAGGACTGGAGTGTGAAGGCGGTGACTAGGGAGAATGTGTCCACTTGCTGCTCTACAGTGTCGAGAGTCGTGCGGGGGGCATGAGGGTCAGACTTTGCCCAACGTCTATAACTTCATTCTATTTGATAATTTCTTTCTATACCATATCTTGTGTTATCACAATATGTTATGTTTTTTACAATAGTGATGGGTTGAAGAGTGTGAGACATCTATAAGGCACTATCCATTGTATCTTTAATACTCTGCAGTCATAAGTACAATGCGTAAGCGAAATTTGGATTGCTCAAAGGCGACATTTAGCTCACCTGAAGTTTTGCTCTACAACTCCCATGAGCCCTAGCTTGCATAGTGAATGGTGACAAGCCATGGTAGTCATATTGCAAAGATTCTTGAGAGCCTCGGGTTGCACACCCTTGAGCTAGGCACTGTTAGGCCAGACTCCCAGCACTCCAGTTAATCAGGCTTTAATACGTTGAAAATGCCACTGTCATAATTGCTGTTGAGACGTCCTGAAAAATGCATCTTTCACCCCTTCTTTGCAGAATACAACAGTTCATTATTGACATCAGGATCTCCTTCCATCAACATATCAACAAAAAAGATCAAACTGCTCGGTATCAACTAGCACTCCTCCAGAAAATGATGCTCTTCCTCCCACTTGAGGATGTCGGATCCACGGACCACATCCATTCAATATGCTGCTGCACACTTCATACAGAGAACTAAGAAATGTGACCAAATCCCCCCCATCCCAAAACAATTACATTGGTTAAGCCATCCGAGTGAGGATTCTATTAAAAACTGTGTGTACCATATATAATGCAACTACTAGCCAAACACCAGCCTACCTAGCCAAAACAACTAAGGGCTCAGGTGGGGTGCTCTCCTCTAAAAGTGGACAACTGTGAGATTACACTGGCACACAAATCGAAAATCACGGAGCAGGGCTTCGTTTGTGATGGAACAGCATACTGGTACACCATCTTGCTCACAGTCAGGACCACTCCAACACTCCCGCAGACCCAAGACCCTGATCTTCAGTGAATACCTACGGGTCACTTAGAACTACTCCTTGGTCCATACCATCCACGGGGGTTTGAGTTCCTATAACCTCAATATAATCCTATCCTATAAACCGAAACCTCTCTTTCCACTGACCTTTGTTAACCTCAAATTATGTGTACAGCACTCCACTGCTTCCCAGTTAGGTTCATGCTATTTAAACCCACATGCTGGCAAAGTCAAAATTCACTCAAAAAATGACTTGCCCTTTCTGACACCCAATCATCTGAGACCCTTGATTTTCAGTACACCTTGATGGCTTAGCTGGATGAAAAGGGAAATATAGTACCAGGAATATATATGTTCGAGCAGAGCATTCAAAATGTTTAGTTGCGCAGATTTAATGCAACAAAACCCTTGAAATTCAGCGGATGTGGGAAGTCGTGACCAGCTTAAGTCAGTTTAAGTCGGAGCGATCGTGTTGATGTCCCCATAATGCCATTGTGTATGTCATTATGAATCCCTTTTCTTATAATATGCATGGTCTCATGGGCTTTGCAACAGGAATGTGTCAAGCTAAGGTGGTCATGACTTTCCACATCCAGTGAATTTCAAATGTTTTGTTGCGTTAAATCTGCGCAACTTAACTGCACCTTAACTAAGGTTTTTTTCAGTGAATTTCAAAGATTTTGTCATACCATCGTATTATTAACAATATGTTTCTTTATGACCCAGTAGGTGGCCATGGCCTTCGGCTATGACCACTATAAATGTCTATCGGGACCACTAGCCAGGTTTTAGGCCCTGGCCCCCTGTATATTTTAACACACTACCGAACCACTTGTTATATAGCCTTTGGCCACGGCCAGTAAACATGTCCCTTCCCCAATAAGGTGACCACAGCACTTTACATGTCTTGCAGGACCTCTGTATATATTAAAACACTACCAGGCCTGTAGCCATGGCCTTCGGCCATGTCCACTGTACTTGTTCCCCAATATGTTTCTTTTGAACCCACTATACATGTCTTTCGGGCCCACTAGCCATGGCCTTCAGCCCTGACCAGTGAGCACAGCCTGTGGCTATATTTTAAAACACTATCAGGCCACTAGCCATGGCCCTCAGACATGCCCAAAGTACATGTTCCCCAATGTGTTTCTTTTGGACCCACTAGGTGGCCACAGCATTCAGCTGTGGCCACTATACATGTCTTTTGAATCCACTAACTAGGGCCTTTGGCACTGGCCAGTGAGCACAGCCTGAGGCTCTGCCCACTGTATGTTTTAAAACACTACCGAGCCACTAGCCATGGCATTTCAAAAATATTTGCGGTTTGTATACATTACCTACTTACAATAACCCTGGATCTGTAAAAAATTACTTGCATATGAAAAATAACCCAGAATATGCACACATGTTCAAGCTCTGAACTTGGCTCCTAGCCCCCACTAACTTCTGTCTTCTTTCCCCCTCCCAACTTCTAGTCTGATGCCATTTCATCCTTTTTCTTCCTCCAAATTGTATTTTTTTTTTACTTTTTGTTTTCGGAGAACGCCTAACATTAAGCCCGAATTTACAAAACTATCTCTTGCATCGATCAAAAACAAATGACAGCTTTTCCATTTCTGAAAAGGTTTTCTCCTGCAAAGCACCATGGGAGTCATAGCTATGATTTTGGGAGAAGGGGCCACCCCCTTCTTTATCAAATATTAAAAGAAACTACTGGACGAATAACCCCAGACCCCCCCAGAAATCGAGTTAACGCTTCATATGCAAGTTGTTTCATACCTTGTCCAATTCCGTCCAGCAGTTTTTGCTATGCGCTCGAGCAAACATTGGACATTTTCATCTACGGTAAAATGAATAGGGACTAGGCTAAAACTGTTGTTTTTTTGCGTTTTCTTAATAACGTTTTTACTTTTCAACGGCTCAAATCCATTATTTCCTGTCGGGGGGCCCCACAATTTTGTTTGCAAAATTTCAGCCAAATCCGTTGTACGAGTTAACAGTTATTAGCAATTCATTTTTACAGGTTTCGTATGGATACTCAACTTAATTGTAGTATGGCGACTGCTGCACTATAATTACTGTCTTTTCAAGTTAAACATATATGTCTAGGCAACCTGTTACTGTAGGGCTATAGGGGGGAGCCGTAGCCGTTGGCGTCCATTAATTAAAGCATTTTTTATCTGTTTACGATCACCTACTTATCCAGTCTGCAAAAGGCAAAGGAGTGGAAATGTTATAAACATATTTTCCAATATGGCTGTTTTCTTTTAAGTATAATTGCACACAGGAGTGCCTTTTAATAGGTCATTAAAGTTCTCCCACTCAGCCCTGTACCCTCACGTACATAATTGCTATATTGGTTAATTATATGACCCCTAACATGACTTGCAACAGTGGCATATCTGTCGCCATTGCAAGAATAGCCGTAAACAGGTCATTTTAATGGTGTGTGCTTGACCAGTCTAATGACTGCAGACTTTAAGTGCTAGGATATCTTGGTTGCTAGGATATCCAGGGATGACTCAGAGCCTACCTTTTGCATCACAGAGTGCAACCTTTCGGCGCTTTCTGAACATTACTGTATGTTTTCCATTGCGGAGCTTTACAGACACATTTATCAGATTTTCACCCTTTCAAACTGTTTTTCGGAAGGTTTTGAGGTTTGTATCTTAGAATATTTTTCATTACATGCCCCACCACCGAATTTCCACCTTTGTGGGGTGGATATCCACAACTGCTCTTTTCAATGCTTCAGTGGTACATTGAACTATGTTGCCAGTGGAACTGCCTGTGTCTCTCTGATCTGCAGGACCAGAGCAAGTACCCCCTTGCTAGATTATTTAGGAGATCAAGCAATGTAGGTATTGTTTGGTTTCCAAAGGCTCCGGTGTTCGCTAAGGATTCACAATTGCTGGAATACAAGTTCTCAATCTCTAATGTTGGGGTTGTGTGTGCACAGGGGCACGTGCTACAGGTCCCAGTTTTGTGGAAGCCTGCTGCCTGACTCGACGTTAGCCAATTTGTGCTTGGACTTGTAGTGTTTTGTGTGAATGAGGGACATAGCATATTGTTCAATGCCAGCGTTTTGCAGTGAGAGGTATTGGGATGTGGAGTGATCCACTTGCTAATATCCGTGTCCAATGATAAGAGGTGCCCATGTCTGAAACTGATGTATCACAATGGATATGTGTCATTGATTTGTATAATATGATATCATGGTTCTTCTCCTTATTAATATGCATTATGCACCATATCAACCAATGCATGCATCAACATTTGTAATTCTGGTGCTCTTAAAACGACCTATTGGGTTTCACCTTTCGGGTTACTTCCAAAAACCGAATTGTTTTACCTTGGCCTCTTATGATCATAGCCTTGCCAAAAACCCTTCTTTGGTCGAAACATGTGTCGGCTGTTCTGTTCATGAATATTGTTGATTCACCTTTTCTTATATAAAAGTGTTGACTACGACCTGTTAGACGTACAGGCCCCACCAGCCTGATGGCACAACACAATAAAAAATGTGCAATCTACCAACATCCACTTGCCAACAAAACTTAGTCAAAGCTTTTGAAAATCACTGCATACGCATCGGTTCCTCTGTTTTTTTTTACCTTATGCTAGAATTATCTGGTCGGCTCAGTTCAGCCAATCTTCTTTTGTCTCAGCAACAAAACAAAATCACAAACAGGAGAGCATTCTGGTAGTTCAAGACCAATGGCTCTGTTATTACCTGCCAGGCACTTGTGGTACGCAAAAAACACTTAAACTTTCAGAAAATACAAAGACCTACTCATGCCAGAAAACCTGTAGTGCGCAGTGCTTGGACTAGGCTGATATCAGTAAACTATCATCCCTAACAAACAAAAAAACGCCCAACATGCCCAGCACATACACTCCTTAAAAACAACCACAAGAATGCATGTATCATAGAATATAAGAAAACATAACCATTCCTGCTGCCATTTTGTGGTTTTCTGGGTATGTGGATAGGGAGGTGTTTACTGCTCCACCTCTCCGTTCAATTCGGTTTTAGTTGATTTGAGGATACCAAAGCAAAGCCCTCTGGAACTGCCCTCTTCCGGCTTCCCCTACCCATTACAGCTCCTCTGCTTCCCCCGGACTCTTAGCTCCTCTTCTACCCCTGCACCCTTACTTGCAACCCTGTGGGTGTGCACCCTATATGCCATGCACCATTGCTTCTCAGCTAGATTTGTGCTTTATAAATCCCACACATAGATACATTCAACTTCCATATGACCTTGGATGTCACTACAAGCAAGCACAGGTAAAAAACGATATTTCAGGCTTATTTGTATGAGTAGGTAAGTGCTTGAAATTATTACATAGTGGAAGGATGAAGAGTGAATGGATGGATGCCTGTATGGATGTGGATGGATGGATGGATGGATGGATGGATGGACGGACGGACGGACGGATGGATGGATGGATGGATGGATGGATGACTGGGTTGATATGGCTGTATAAGTGAATTGGTGGATGGACAAGTAGTTGAATGTGGTTAGATTGGGAGGTGGAGGGGGCAGTGTGTGAATGCGTGTGGATAGATGGATTTGTGGGTGAATATGGTTGTATTGGTAAGTGGGTGACTATGCTCTCTGAATGTCTGAATTGATTGATTAATGAGTTCTGTAAGTCGATGGATGTATGGGTGGGTGGGTAAGTGAGTGACTTGATGAATGGAACAGGTGGTGTTGATGATTGGATGGATCGGATGGAGTGGATGGATCAGATGGAGTGGATGGATCGGATGGAGTGGATGGAGTGGGTGGAACGGATGGAACGGATGCAACGGATGGAGTCGATGGAGTGCATGGAACGGATGGAGTGGATGGAACGGATAGATTGGATAGATCGGATGGAGTACACGGAACGGACGGAACGGATGGATTCGATGGAACGGATGGGGTGGATGGAACGGCCCATATCACACTACCACACTTACTCTCTCCTATACACCACCACTCAACTCGAACACAGCGATACTATGACACATTTTGTATAGCTGTTCTTATAGTAACACCCGCTTCTTACTCCTCAACATCCTAATTAAGCACAGCTAGCTGAGCACACACCGCTAGCCTAAGCATCTCCTCAGGCCTAACGCAGCCAGAAATCAGTCTTGGTGTCAACCCTCCCAACCACCACACCTACCGCTAAGAAGCAGCTATCATGCAAGTGCCACACCAGCTGCAAACATATCCGGTGCACCCACGCACCTTACGACTCTCTCTCTCTTTCTCTCTTTCTCGCTCAACTGACTTGAACTACGGTTCCCGAGGGCATTCAACCTACCAGCGCTTTGAGATCATACCAATGATACATAAGGCATTATATAAATGCGAAATAACATAACATAAGATAACATTGTGTGAATATGGTTCTATGTGTTACATGGGTTGACATATGTATGGATGATTGGGCGAATCTGGTGGCATTGATGGAGGGGTAGACAGATGGGTTATTGGATGCATATGGATGCATGTGTGCACTGATTCTGGAACAATTCTTACTGAGCTAATACAGAAACACATTGTAATCTATTCCATACTAAGATGATCAGACAAATGAATGCAGTAATTTTGCAGTTCATAGGGAGGAATTACCAGACCTTGGATTAAGATTAAACAATTCTTTGTTAGTAGTGAGAGCAACAGCATCCTTTCTTGGTTAAGCCTAAATATAGCAATTTACTTTGTAGTGGACGTCTGGCAAACCGACTTGAAATGCAATATACACAATTCTCATCACTAGCTCCACCCTCCATGACAGTGGCGGCTGGTACATTTTTTAACTGGGGGGTGTAAATATTGCTACCCAATATGGCACAGCGAGCGAGCGTAGCGAGGGAGCCCGAACCAATGAAAGAGAGCTGTGGGGGTGCAGGGGGTTCTCCCACCGAAATAATGGTTTGAAAATGGTGCATTTTAGAGCACACTTTAGAAAAATTGGGGAAAACGACAACGTTTGCAATTGTTTTTGTAGGGTAACTCATGAATAAAATACAATAGATGCAAGTCACCAGCAGTGCACAGGAGCATTTCTGCAACACATTTTCATTATGCCTTTTCGCGCAATATGTGCCAGTATAAAACATTTTCACACTGGCTGTGCCCATACATTTCCATGCTGACTGCACCATTATACCCTATTATTCCCATATAAGAACATACTAATGTTTGCTGTGTGCATAATGCCAGTAATGATACTATAAGAAAACATGCCCATGTTTGTTCTGCCAATATATGGCAGTATCCCCACATAAGAACATACTGCAGTTAGATTTACCATTAAAAATGCCCTGCCACAGTATGAAAACATGTGCAAACTGGCTGTACTAAAATGCTTGATCAAAGATGCTAAATACAAAATGTCATACCTCAATAAGAAATGGCTAATCTGGTTATATAAAAAAAAGCCAGCTATGCTTTGTAATGACACGTATCATACTTGCTTTACCAAAGATGCTCAATAAAAATGTCATACTGCGTTTTGAATGGAAAAATGTCTTAGATAAGCCATCGGTTCACAGCCTCTGTAAAACCATAATCTCTCCCTGTGGTGGCATGTTTTGAAGTACATCAAGCAGAATGCTTCCCCTCGCTGTACAGAGGACGATGGCATCTATTTAAAATACATGTCGTGTCTATTCAATTACATCTTCCATACTTGTGTAAAAAAGAGAACATGTTTTAACTTTGAAAATGAAGGCCGCTTCATACTGTCTGTGGAGAGGTAAGTAAACAAACCGGTGGCAATGTTTCCCTTCAATTGAAAAGACCGTCCTCCTGAGAGGCAATATAAATAATTTGCAGGAATTTTGTAAAGAGGGATTTATTATTTCAGTGTAACAGGGGCCTGATTGCTAGAACTTCAGTTACAGCGGTGGCTGATAGTCTAGCAACTGCCACCAATCACACTCATGTGACCACTTACTGCACAAGAGGTGATGTGGGTGGCCTGGCCTGAGCCTTCCTTGGCACTGTTGAAAATAGTGCCTGTGGGTCACCCTAGGGCTATGGCTGCTTGACGATGCTGATATTCATAATTCCATTTTAAAAGGTGTAAAGTGGAACGAATATCAGCAGCTTTAAGCAGCTATGGCACACCGTAGGTCCAGGCTGCTTAAAGTTGCTGATATTCATTCTGCTTTAGCTGTAACGCGGAACGAATATCAGCAACTTTAAGCAGACGTGACACCGTCACTTCATTAGTATTCCAGACTAACTCGATTATTTTCAGATCAAGGAGAGGCCAAGTGACCAATGAAATTTGGCCTTCTCTTGATCTGAAAATAATCGAGTTTGTCGGCACTAGTCTGCACCCGCCTGCACAAGGCCAGGCGGGTAGGCCCTGCATCAACTCTCGGCTGGGCTGTCTTCCCAAGTGCGAGGATACTGCAGTGCAAGCGACTTAACAACTAGGCCCTGAATTGCCCAGGGCGGCCGAAATGATTTAAAGGCTTACTGTGGCAGTTTGGAGTAGTTGGCAAGGTAGGCCCGTGCTGTGTGTCTTGGCCTCTGCTGGGCAGCTCTTCCACTCAACAGGACACCAGCCCAATTCAAGACTAAGTAAAGGAGGCACGCAGCGTGCGCCCATTGTCCTTCCCACACTCAATGTCATTGGCTGGCAAACAGCCAATGACATTCTGTTGCTATGCACCAACTGACACTGGTGCGCTGTTTGCGCATATAATAATGCTGGCGGGGCCACCGTTCTAGCGCCCCGCCGGCCTCCTAATTGTGATGGGGTTACGTAGAGTGCGTGGAACTGCAAGCTCCACGCACTCAACACAGAAAAAAGTTGCGTAAAATGGGACGCGCCCCTGTGGAAGCCGGCCAATGAAGATGTAAAAACAGTGGTGGGCGGCAGATAATTATTTCTTATTTGCAGTACGAATTCACTGTGCCGCACGTCAATTTCACAAATTATGCAGAGCAGATTTCAGAAGAACTTCTGAATCTGTTCTGCACACAACTTCAGCTTGGTACACTGTTTGCACACTCCCACTCCCTGGGTGGGGGGGCGGCACCCCCCCGCCCTATGAAAGCGGCCGCCACTGCTCCAGGATCTCACCTTGCAGTTGCATAGGATTGCTATTTTGGGGTTTTGCATATTGCTTAGCCTCAGGAACTGAATTTCTTCTGCCAGTGATTCCTACCTATTTTCATGTTTGGAGGGTATAGGGGGGGGGTGCTGCAGGATGGCGAGATGGATTGGGTGCACCAGCTACCAAAGCAGGCTTGATGATAGAAGGATAGAAGGGCTCCTCGTCTGATGCTGATCAAAACCATTCTTCAACTTCGCTCGTTTTGGGCTGGAGGGTGCATCAGAATTGAAAAGGATCACCATTGGTGATAACCGAACTCTATCCCCTCCCTAATACATCTATCATCACTACTTGCATTGACCTGTCTGGCCATGGAGTAGGGCGGAGGCGTCTTGAGCTGTCAGTAAGTAACATGGTCATAAGAAACCCAGGATCACCCTTTTAGTGGTGGTAGAGTGCACTCTCACCCAAACAATCTGTACTCCCAATCATTCAGTCTGCCAATGGGCAGTGGTGTCAAAGGTGGCGTCAAATAAATGTAAATAAACCCGAATAACTTTCTAGAAATGTTGCAGCAAATGGGTCCAAATCATTTCCAAAGAACAATAATCTGCAACCTTTGTCAATGACTAAAGTAGTTTATTGCGCATGTTGAAAGTACAATCTCCACAATTGGAGGCAAGTAGGGGAAATGAAGACGATCCAGCAAACATAGATCTGAAATCAGCAACTGACCATGTAGAGAAAGAGATACGATGAGAAAGACACTCACAAATAACGTGATCCTTTCAAGGGACAAGCAAACGTTCTGGTGCAGCAAGTAGCAGCACCATCTCGAGGTCAGCAAACTCCATGGACGCCAGCTCTACTGTGGTAGCAATGTCTGCAGAGTTTTCCTCTAGGCATGGAGGCCAGGAGGCTGCAAGAGATTGGTGCCAGACGCAGAGTAGATGGGTCTGAAATCACCAACATGAAGGAGGATGCTCTGCAAAGTGTGACAGAGCGATTTGAAGTGAAAAAACGTGTTGAGGGATAGGATACATTGTTACGATCAGAAACCAGGCCCAAATGAAACAGTAGATGGCCACCAAACTGGTCAGAGAGAATTAGCAGCAGGTCCGTGCTAATGTGGGAAATCTGAAGATGTAAAGTCGAGGAACTTGCAGAGGCTTTCTGTGTCAAGATAGTAGAACAATTAGTACAGAGTAACATTCCAACCTTAGTAGGAACATTAAACATTGCACTCGGTGTAAAGGAAACAGCACCAAACATGCAGAAGGTGCCGAGTCATATCACAGAGAGAGAATCAAGAAAAGTGAGCGAGACTCAATGAAAACCAAGAGAGAGAGACAGAAGGGAAAGAAATGTAGAGGACACTGGAGATACCAATTAAAGAACCTCTGAAAATAGGCAAAGCGATCAAGAGTGTTATTGATGTGGAGTGCACTAACATGACCTTTATAATAAAGATTGCCTGCCATTAAAAAATACATAATCCATATGCAAGAAACTGGGGCACTTTATCAAAGTGTATTGCAGCACCACAGTAGAGCAAATAGAAGCATAAAGCAATGAAGATGAAATTTGCCCGAAAAGAAATGTCAAACATGAGTAGAATATTGAGCATAAGAAAGCGCTAATTCAAGAAGAAGAGAAACAAACCATACCATGAGCGACATAATGATAGATGTTAAAGAAGTGGGTACGATGGTTAACTCCAGTACGGATATTCTTATATTCAAAGAAATGCATGGAGAACTATACGGAAAAGAAAAAAGGCAGTCACGAAGAACTTATTTTAGTGGTGGAGGATTTGGGGGCAGTACAGTTCAATTCATAGGACATGTAGCTCTCACCAAGCAACAATACACACATTGCTGTATCCGGCGTCCATTTGGAGGAATCAACGTGCAAGGTAAGCTGCATTGGGCTTAATCATAATGCATTGGACTGCCTTGATGAGCAGCCTGAGTATCCACTGAAGAGTTCAGAGGGATTATATGCAGAATTACAGAAGGGCCATTTAAAAATGGCTGCCACATCAGTGACCGATGGCTCACTTGCTTTGTCTTCGCCGCAGTGCCCGCCTACAAAACCTGCTGATTGGATGGCTGTTCCACATATGTTTCGCGATGCACATAGCTGGGATGCTATGCCGGCCCCCTACAAAGGCCCACGACTAAGGCTGATGTCTACTTCCCCCGTCGGGCCCCGTCAGGCCTCCCGCCTGTTAATCTGTAAAAGTACGTTATCATCTGTCCATCTGGGGCAAAGGTTTCATTATCGATGTCTACAGACTTAACGCACGACACAATGATACCAGTGTCTGCCTTCCTCCCTCTTGGGCCCTTTCTCCCCTGCCCTCATGTAACTGATACAGCATCTATGTGCTCAAGAGCTCCAGTCACTGGCAATTTGCCTGTAAGAGACACACATGTGGTGTCACTGCCTTGTCTCGGTACTGTGAGGTGCACACGCCTTACTACACACACTTCACAGACCCTTGCTTCCATCTAATAGACCAATGCCTATCTTATCTTGAAATAAGTGCTGGTTGAGCGCGAACTTATGGATACTCCATGCTCCTTGCCCACCAGGCTATCATCTTGCTAGCTTTGTCAGCTAAAAAACAGGAAAAGCCTACCTCCAAGCATGGAAACTGCACCCTTCCCATGACTGGCAAAACTCCAGTTCCAACGATACCTGACACTACTGGTCCACGAGATGCCTTGTCTCTTGCCCTGACCTCCATCAACAAACCTGCCTTAACATGCAAACTACATTATATGTGCCATCCATGCCCAGCCTTCTGTATTAAAACTACTCCTGATGCCACACTTGCGTCCCAAACCTACATAATTCGTTCAGCTCAGCTAGGACCTGTGATACCAGTCATATGATGACTGCGATAACCACCATAGATCCTTCATTAAATCATGCAAGAGGGCATCAAACAAGCCTGTACTCTAACCAGCACCCAAAATACCACCCGCTCAATCCGAAGCGCTCCTCGTATAACAAACATCCTACGAACCCTACAGCACATATTTTACAGGGAGCATAAGTCAATGCTAGGACCATCCCAGCACATTCACTGGGCATATCTGACTTCATCACATCCGACAATCTCGACTTGCTAGCCATTTCTGAAGCATGGCTGAACGTTGCATCGGGCCCAGCTCTGTCTTTAGCTATTCCCTACAAATATACTATATTTCAGAAAGATAGAGAAGATTCTAGGGGGGGAGATTGCCATTGTAGACAGAGACGCACTACTCATCATTGAAATCATTAGCTCTCTCTTCCCGACAGGCGAAGCTCTGATGGTTGAGCTAACCCACTCTCACACATCCACAGTAACCATTCACATGTTCTACAGGCCACCACGCCCACTACTCTCCTTTTAAGAGGATATCGTGAAATCAACCAACTTAAAACCTTTATCTAAGACCATTCACATGAGTGACTTTAACCTGGGATTCAAAGATGACACTGTCATAAATGCCCTTTCCTTAGAAAGCTCTATCGAGGCCCTAGGCTTCATGCAATGTATTTCAAACACCAATCATATCAAAGGCTGCATCCTGGACTGGCTTGCTGACCTGAAGTGTCCTAGTCACATCCAACCTAGCCTGCCTCTGGACTGATCATAACATTGTGCAGTAGCACCTATAGCGTTCAAAGTACTGAATGGGATTACTTCATAAATAAACACAGGCCCAAATAACCAAGAATATGGCAAATACTACTTTATTATCAGCTCAATTAAGTAGGCAAACCTGGCAAGCAAAATAGACTGCAGCTCACAAACTCTCAACTTAATTTCGGTTACACAGAAGCTTTATACCTCGATGTACATCAGCTATAACGTCATCCCACGTGGCAAATAGCAAAAACCGGACAGAGGGCTTGGTTAAGGGAACATATATACCTATAGCTTATTTAATTGTTAGTTACATCATTGGCTGCCCCTTATCGAGTAGGCACACCTTGAACAACCTCTAACTACGTAAAATACAGATGATAGCAGAATAACAGCAGCAGATTGGCTTCTGCAACCATGTATAGTCCAGCATTGCATAGGCCCTCATGGCACTCTCCCCATCCTTGGACATTTGGTACCTTAGCAGCACGTAAGCAAAACGAAACCCAGGTGCGGAGAACATCTTTGGTTAATTAGCCTACAGTCTCTCATCAGTTAGGCCCTAAGCAAAGGCAGCCTTGCTGGCTGTTCTCTTCTGTGGAACTTTAAAGGGAGTGATGGTACATTGCCATCTTTGTCTGGAGCTTTATGAATAGGCCTTGTCTCCTGGGCTTGCACCACGTGTGAGGAGACCATGATTTTGTCCATTTTGTCCTTTTATTTAGTGCTATTTAATTCAATTATGCTGAGTTTTATTAACCTCCTCGGCATCTGGAAACCTGGTTGCTCCATCTTGCAGATACTTTCTGCATCCTTTATCATAGAATACTTGGCACTCACAAATATACACTCCTTTACTTAATCTTACATACATGGCTTATCCTCTCCAACTCCTTTCATGCCTTGCAGTTGCCTCTTGCTGTGGCATCCTTGATACTGAGCCAAACAAATATTCTTTGTTCTTGCACAAATTTGTATTCAAGTGCCTGTCAGCTCTGCAGCATTGGCCTCACTTGTTCAGGCTTCTTGCTTACTTGTATACAAGACCGACGTCCATTTTCTCATCATGGCTGCTTTACCTGTGTTAAATTTTCTTTGTTTAGCATGCTTCTATATGTCTTATCGACCTTGCGTTTCTGCGTATATACATCTACTGCATCGCTTCTCACTTGTCGTCTCAGTGTATATGATTTCTTTGTATTTGCATATATGTGTTCATTTTGTGACTACAGTCACATTTTCATTCTTTAAGTATTCGTATATCATTACAGTGTGTCCTCGTCTCTTCTCTTTATGACATCAATTTACACCTGTCAGATTTCACTTGCAGCTCTTCTATGTTTAGTGGTGTCTGCAGACTTCCTTCTACCACTTCCGTTAGAGGTTACATTTGATAAGGTTATCTGAGCACAAAGCGTCTTTAATAACTTCGATGCAGTATTGGGATGATACATGGAACCATGCACTGTGTCCTCTTGCTTTTATTCCAATATGACGCAGGTGAGGGCACAGGCTCTATAGGTGACGTGTACATCTACCTCTCTACATCATAATTCCCTTCAATATACCAGTGGCTAACCTAACCCAAACTTAGCCATGCCTCTGTCCCCTACA
Source organism: Ambystoma mexicanum (assembly GCF_040938575.1). Taxonomy (NCBI): domain Eukaryota; kingdom Metazoa; phylum Chordata; class Amphibia; order Caudata; family Ambystomatidae; genus Ambystoma; species Ambystoma mexicanum. The sequence continues at coordinate 341,085,389 of NC_090935.1, read as the reverse complement.
CTAATGATGAACTCCAGCAACATAACACCTACCTGCATTCTGCCTTTAACCAACCATCACACTACGATCAGTGACCCTGCCACCTTGGTGCACACCTATATTCAAGTCCTTACATTGGCCCTCAACACAGTGGCCCCCTGACCCATCCTAAGGTCGAACCGATCGCACAACTTAATATCTGGTTTACTCCTGACCTTAAAGTACTCTCTGCTAATAAACTAGTGGCAGCAACCACTTGGAGGAATAACCCCTGTGCCCAAGAGCCTTTCTGCCCTTAACTCTTAGATCAAGGGAGTCTCTCTCCCAGGCGTCCGAAGTGAAGGACAGACGAAGAAAACGCAATTCCTGTTTTGACCTGTTTGGACCAGGAGGACCCAGGGCCTGAACCCCTGCTCAGACAGCAGGTAAGCATGCACCAACATGTGTTTACTCCTTCTGCCTCCACAGGCCATTCCCACCATCATCAGGAAACGCCAACATCTCCATTTCTGGGGTGAGGACAGGTGCTCCGTGGCACAGTAAATTGTGCACTTGTTTACGTTTTATTCTTGTACCACAGCGTGTGTGTGCGGATCGCACACATCACGCATCCCGAACTGCGTGGTCCCTCATAAATCCCTTTCGCATGTGCCTCGTGCCCCCCTTCTCCAGCCTCCTGCACCCACGCGCCCCCTTTGCTCTTCTTCATGACTGCCCTGTTTTGCATTGTATTGCTTTGTGTTCTGATGCATTCTTCCTTCTTCTAGGTTTACATTTCTCGACTGCTTTGTTCTTTCATATATTGTTCTGTGCTCTGCTGTGCTCCACCCTCCTCTAGGTTCTCTTTTTAATGACTGATCTGTTCCTGATGCCCTGGTAACCTGATTTGCTTACCGGAGTGCCTTGTTTTCTGCCTGCTCTTCCATCTGAGCTCTTGTTAACTGTCCCATTCTGTCTCGTCTGCTTGCACCCCTCCTTGTTTACTCCCCTAGTGTCTACCCCCACCTTTCCCCTCCGCCCCTCTTCCTCTCTCATCTTCCCCCAGCTACTCTATGGTGTTCTTTGTTTCTCCTATCTTTTCAAACTGCTTCTCTATCGACTATTCTGCTCTCCTCACTAAGTCACATAGGAAGAAGTTCTCCAACCCAGGCCTCCCTATTGATGACACCTATACCAGTGCTTCCTCCAGACAAACCCTCACCGACAACCTCTTTTTCGTCCCCTCGCCAGATCTATCGCCTCCTCATATGGTCTCTGTGCTCTCTCCTTTCTCTCCCTCTCCCATTAATGGTGGCACCCAGCGGGAGGCCGTCCTGGCCCCCTTCCACTCCTCTACAGTCATCATTAATGTTTACCTGAATGGCACCGTCTTGGTCCGAGGCCCTCAGGCCAACCTAATCCTCTTTGATAGACACTTCTTGCGCCTTATCAATTTCCTTTCTTCTCCTGCTGTCTCTTCTCTCCCTTCTTTGGCTTCCTTGGCTCCCCCTTCTGCCTTCTCCTTGGCTACCTTGCCCTCTCCTCCTTCCTCTTCTGTCTACACCTCCGCAGGGCATACCTCTGATTTCTTCCTCTTGCCTCGTCACGCCTTGAAACACTTGTGTACAGGCATGTTATAAATGCCACATCTTCTCATATCATACCTCGACTCGGCCCTGTCACTAACTAGGCAGGTCAATTCCATTTCATCCTCTGTGGCTTCCACCACCAAACTAATTAATGCTTGCAGACCCTTGCAAAGATAGTTGCCACACTATCGCTCGTGCTATCATAGGATCCAGACTGGATTATTGCAAGGCCCTATTTGAAAGCACCTGTGCCAGAAACATTGGCAAGTTGCAGGTCATATAGAATATTGCACTCATGGCTGCTCTGAACTTCCCTAAATGAGGGCATATTTCATCCGCCAGAAGAAATGCACATTGGTTTCGGATCCACAAGCGCATTGTTTTCAAAACTCTAGCCATCACTGATAAATGCCTCTCGAACGCTGCCCACAGATACCTTTATCAAAAGCTCACAAAAGCTCAGTCCTCAAGACTTGCCAGCTCTACCAATATTCACTGTATCATCACCCCAAGATACAGACATCATAGATTGGGGGGGCTAAGTTTCCCGGTCATTGCCTCTAAGAATTGGAACGCTTTACCAACGACTCTCAGACCGGAATAGTCACACTGGTCCTTCTGCAAGCATCTCAAGACTTTACTATTCGCCCATGTAGTGTCCAGGGGGGCCTCATCTCCCACACAAACTTATCATTGTGAGATTTAACTCCTAAAGTCTTGACTTTCTGGTTCTCCTGTCAGTGTAGCTTCTGTAAATAGGACCTTGATGCCTGCAGGTTTAGTGTGCTGCTATAAATGGAAAAATAAATTCATAAATAAAATATGAAAAGTGAAATAAGGTTCAAATTCAGGAACATTCGAAGCAAATTGCATGTGAAAAAAGGGAGATCCAATTCTAAAATGGCCACAGCTTGGCAATTTGGACACCAAACTGGATCCAAAAAACCACGGAACAAGTGATGACAATTGACAGAGACTGTATACAAGATGTATTAGAAAAGCACAAAAAGGTTTTGAAACCATCAATAGGGTCAATTAAATTATACATGAATGAAATCACGATCGAAGAAAATACCATTCCAGTCAAGCAAAAGTAATGCAAGTTCAAGTCACAAGAAATATAGAGATGCAAGAATGATTGGAAAACCTATTAAAAGAAGGACTTTTTTACACATTAGAAGCTATGGAGTGGTTACGTCCAATAGTAATCACAAGCAGAAATGACGGCATATTTATGAAGTGCATTGATCTGCATAGTATGAATCAGGAAGCAGTATGACCCTCTTCCCCTAACCAGTATTATGAAGATAATGCTCTGATTGCAAGGCGCTCAAGAATTTGCCAAACTTACCATCCAGTGAAACTATATCCTAGTTCCAAAGTTTTAACAGCACTTATGACACCATTTAGAACATTTGAGTACACTAGAATGTCCTTTAGCTTATGTTAAACGTAGATTAGGTATTCTCCCTATTTTTTGTTGTCAGGGAACCAATTCTCAAATGGGAGATTTCAAATAAGCCAAATGCAAAACACAAAAAAACGCAAAAAATTGAAACACAAAAAATTTGTTACCCCTTTCTATGCTGACAGAATATTCGATTGGTGATGTTTTTACACACTCTTTATGTTTGTACACAAGAGGTTGCTAGATCTCAACTTAGACTTGAACAACTCGTCATGAAACCACATATTATCGTAAAAAAACAGATTTATTTATTAATCACAAGATTTTGAATAATCACAAAACATTTTATAAAAACATATATATGCATATTGTCAGAAAATCGATATACACATAACCTTTGATATTAAAAAGCAATTCAGAAACCTAAGAATGACACACAGTGTGCCGGTGTAAAGGATGCCATATATATGTCTATATATACACACTCAAATATTATAGGAACAAAACCAATAAAATACAGAAAAAACAAAGACTGTTCTAATTTCAAATCTCTTTTAGATCGTCGACATGTTTTGGCCAATGATTAGATTATACACTATCTCTAGTGTATTTTCCTTCTAGTTCTGCAGGCCTTCTTCAGGAGAGCATTATTTCTTCAAAATAGTGGTTTACTCCTGTATACCTTTTTGATTGCTGGTCAGAGACAATATTTCTACAGAAACAACATAAAAAACACAGGTAAAAATGTGGTCTAGAGAAGTTCAAGGAATCATCTTTTGTAGGACTCCAAACAGTGCATAGCTTAACTACATCAATCAATTAAATGTAAACATCACCAATCTCTTACTTTTATCTACTGTCAGCACGAAGGTGAAAGACCTCACCATGATTTAGGCAGAGATACAAATTACTTCTAGGACACTGTCTGGTCCAAGTTGCTGATGAAAATTCAGTCACTATTTCCTAGAGAACACGGTTGGAATATTCTCCTTATTTCCTATAATAGTAAATTGTTTATCATTAATTCGGTTTAGACTTCTTATTTATCAAGCACATTATGGTTCAACTTCCACTATTTTTGTCCTATAAAGCCTGCGAAAAGTTATTAGTCTTTCTAAAAAATGTTTGTCTATTCGTGCACTTCTTCCATCGCATGTGCGAGTCCCACTTGTTCCTTGTGACCCTAGATCTTATTCAATGAGGTAATATAAGGTGCTAGTTTAGATAAAGGAGGCCACAGGATGTTAAGATGCAAAAACAATAGTATCTTTTGAGCACCTGTGTTTAAACAGTTTTCCCCAGCATATGTCAATTTACCTCTAAGTAATATGGGAAACTGCCTCCATCGTTTTTTCTGAAGACTTGTGTTCAGAGAACAATCCTTTATGTCCAATGTTATTTGGTAGCCCAGACAGATGACATGAGGTGACCCCACTATAGGAGAATGACAAGACAATGGGCCTCATTACGACCCTGGTGGAAGAGGGTTAACGGTAAATCCAGGCATCCTTAGCGGCACCCGCAAGTAGACCAGGATGCTAACAATGGGCCCGTCGTTAAGGGGCCCATTGTTAGCATCCGCCCCTATGGGGCTCAAATGGGAATGGGGATGTACCGGGTCCGGGTTCCTTGAATGGGGAAATACCGGGCCCTCCAAGGTCAGAATAGCCCGGTATTTCCCCATTCAAGGAACCCGGACCTGGTAAACGGTATGGGGGTAGCCATGCCGCTAAAAGCGGCATGGCTACCTCCATACTTGTAATGAGGCCCAATATCCTTTTATACGTGAGACAGCTTTTAAACAAAAACATGTTCAGTCCATAAAAAGAGGATCTTCACATGCTATTTATAATCCTTCAAAAACTCATATGCTTTTCCACCTACACTTACATATACACTCAGTTCATTGTCATGTTGGCTGAGTGAAATTTTGGCGTCGAAGAGCAGGGTGCAGATTTGCACAGGAAACATTAATGCACTCAAACCTCGCTAGCTAGCCAACAGAAAAAACAGAAAAACAAGAGGGGAAGCGGCTTAGCAATGCAACGATTATTCAAAATCTTTCAAAACCTTACGGAGACAAACATCTAAGAAAGCACACATCCGGTATCATTACTTACTTGATTGATTTCCTTGATTGATATGACCGGGGGTCCAAAGAGGACAGCTTCTCTCCTCGTGTCTGCTTCAGCTGTAAACACACCACCGGCCGAAGCTTTCAGGTGCTATTTATAGTGCAGATCCGTGACGCACACGAAGCACGCCCGATTGTCCTAGTCACGTGATCTATGGACTCTGAACAAGTCATTTTTAAATGAGCATTGTCTTGTTCAATTGAGAAGGAATTTAAAAATTGTTCCTACATCTCACGTGGTAGTCTGCCTCATTTCTCGGGTACTGTTATCATGTTTGGGCAGCAATACTATGTTAAGTGTGTCTATTTCGGCAAGATTAGCAGTGTTACCTATTAGTTCTACTCTTTGCGCTATTCTTCTATGCTTACCTTATGGTCTTAAGAAAGGCCTTGCGTGAACAATATTGATTTTCTTTTTCTTAAGGATGAAAGCAGCTTCCTTCTAGACACTACATATCCCCAGGTAGATTGGCTGGCCACACAATTAGAACATAATTGCACAGTAGCCTTATTTCAAAAGTGTATCACAACCGAAAAATTACCGAAAAGCAATGATTTGCTTAGTGCTGTGGGAGATACAAGCATCCACAGAATATCTGACCATCAAAAAAACTTTGGCAGGCAGGGACACTCGTTTCAAAACAGGACTGTCAAGCGTGTTGATCAGTATCATTTGTCTAGGGTTGAGGACAAGTTGGTTAGGTTGTAATTATGTCCCCTGATGGGTTGTCATTATTGTTGTAATTATGATGACAGGAGGGTTTTCCACTCAACCGAAGAGTTGAGGCCTAGTTTCACAGTATCTAAAGTGTAGATCCACCGCTGTTCACATCTACTCAAAATCATATCTTTGTTGCCACCTCTTTCAGAAATAAAAGGGGAACCAATTTTTTGTGTTTTGTATTTGGCTTTGGCTTATGTTCAACAACCTTGATTTTTCAAGCAATAATAGCATGGATGCTTCAAGGGTTACAGAATGTATCTGATTTTCAAGACATTAGCCAGACACATGAAGCAACTCTAGGATAACGCAACCAAACATTTGATGAAGTGTATCAGAGAGGCAGAAGAAATGAGGGGCCCATCTCAAGAATTAGAAGTGTGCATTCAACCAAGAAAATCTGGGCTTGTTGAAGTACAGCGTTACAGCCAAAGTCAAAGAGCTTAATGAAAGCGAGTAAGAGCAAAACAAGAAGCTCCAGAGCCACAAGACAAAGAACTATTCAAATTGTTCATGGGTATGGCAGAGTATTTTGCAGGTTTGTATAGGACTTCGTAATGAAAACTGAATGTATGTGGAAACTACTGCGAAAGGGATAACAATATAAGTGGAAAGAACAATATGTACTAAAGCATTTGAAATGATAAAAATAATAGCGGAGGCACCATTTCTAAAAGATTTCAATCTTGACGATGAAATAATAATTGCAATGTATGCCAGTGACATGTATAGTAGCAGCACACATGCAAAGAAACATGAAAGAAACATACACAATGACAATCGCTTCAGACACTGAGCAGAGCTACTCATAGAGTGGGAGATGCTGCCATGCTCCTGGACCCTAACCAATTTCAGAACTTACTAAGGGGAAGAAGACTCAGATTGTGGCTAGATCATGAACTGTTGGTCAACATATTAGGGTCAGTACCCAGTGGTACCAGCTATCAAACTTCTAGATTAGCATGTTTGGCTTCAACAGTGGAGAAATACAACAGTGCATATGCAATCTTAGATGAAGAGTGTGTGATAGCCACAGTAACAGGTCTAAATACACAGCTTGGAAACGCAGCATCCATAGAGGGGCGGGAACAGGAGCTTAAAAAGCTGACACACTCTAGAGAGTGAGCAATTAGACAAGGAAATGCTGGCCAAATGATTGAAAATGAGTGCCAGATTTACAAAGCTTCAAAAAGGTAGCATCAGAAATACATGTACACAGCAGGGTGAGGATGAGAAATGATGCGCTTGTCCTGCTAACAACCAACAGAAATGATGACGGGCACACAGGGGCAACTATAACCAAATGAAGCGTGCATGAGAGGTATTGGTTGCCTTACATAGACACTGAAATAGACAGACAAGTGGACAACTGTTCCATTTACAACGAAAGTTACAAAAGATTGATCATTAGATCAGCGTCTATGAAAACCAGAGTGGAGAATGGATGTTTGGATCCAGATCCATGTAGTGTTCAAATATCCCATGGAACACACGTTATTGAACATGTGTACAGTGCCCACTCACCTCCAAGGAGATCCAATGATGCGAGGGTATGCTCAGGTAACATCACTCCAGAAACCTTACTGTCTCCCCCTTGTTTTATTTATTGTCAGAACAAATGCATCTTCAGTAGTTTCCTAAATAAACCATGATCGCTAGGGCCCGAAGGTTTAAAGGAATCTCATTGCATAACCATGGATGTGAACACAATGAAGTCTTACCACGGGGCATGGCCAAGTGGAGGATGCAGTGTGACATGTCCTTTGCTCGCTCTGTGCCGGCCTGGGCCTGGGTTCCCCCTTCTGCCAATCAAACAATGTTATAATGAGGGAAAAACGATTTTATAGACCCTGAAGAGGTGTGACAGGACCCCAGGAAGACACAGAGCAAAAACAAAAAAGGCTGAGTGGAAACACATGGAGGGATAATGAGTCATGGAGCAGGAGCCAAGATGATAGCAGCGTTGGCAGACACCCGACTACAGCGGAAGGTCCCGTCAGAGTGAGGCATAGTTCACCAGGAACTAGCAGGGGTACCCCCCACCACCTGCTGTCCCCTCATCCCAGCACACACCCAGCCAAGCGCTACAGGAGGACATGGAGCAGAGCTCTGAGCATGGAGATCCGGATGGCCATGTGCTGAGGTGAGGAGGAGGGAGAGAGGATGAAGCAGCGACCTTGGGCTGTCGAGCTCCAAGGGGAGTTGCTGGCTAGAAAAGCAGTCATGGTGGTGCTCGGGAATGAACAGGTGCCACACGCAAGATGGCGGTCATGATGTGTGTCTGCTAGCTGTCAACAGAAGCACTGGGGGGACAGGACCACAGGCCCAACTGAGTTGTCCCCAATGATCCCCTGGTGCATTGTTGTGAGGGCGCTTGATGTCCCAAACATAGAGAGCACATCAGAGGGCACAGCCAAAGGCAGGGGGCTGAGGCAGGGCTGACCTCAGAGAGGGGGCAACACCTTGAAAGAGATTTGCAGGGGGCCATAGAAATGGAGGCAGCCACAGAACTACATGGAAGGAGCGATAACACAGTGATAAAAGGAGGAGCAGCAGCCCATTAAGAATGCACTAACTAGACAAGCAGATTATGTGACAGAGCGGCAGACGATGTTGGGGGCACAGGAGAAAACTAAGAAAGGAGACATTGCAACTGCCACCCAGATGCACCGCAAACTTGGAAATAAATAGGACTTGGCCACACGTGTGACCAGAAAAGACCTTCACCAACTCATGAGTCACATTACAAAAGAAATTCAGCATAGTAGTTTGGGATTGATCACAAAATTATCAACATTAAATACGAGAGGTGTGGAGGTTGAAAAGAGGATCAGCGATGTAGAAGACACTGTAAGCATTCAACAACATGAAGTAATAGGACTCGCAGAGAGAGTCGGCAGGCTAAAAAGCACAATAAGGGGCAATACAACTTAAACACGAGGACTTGGAAAACAGATCAAGGCGCAGTAACATCCGGATACAGGGAATTCCCAAACACATGCCTGACACAGAACTGAGGGACTGTGTGAAAGATCTGATCTGGCATATACTGCAACTGTCTGAGGAAACAGAGATAGAACTGGACAGAACTCATTGCACATATTCAGCTATCCAATTGGCCCTCATTACGACCCTGGCGCTAAGTAACGTACATTACCGCCATGCCGTAATTAACGTTTCCGTGCTGGGTCGAAGAGGTAAAAAGCGGGACATTAAGACCCATCGGGCACGAGCATTGTGCCATGGCGGTAATGTAAACAGCGCCATGGCGTTAATGCCCCCAAAACGGCACCTACCGGCATCGCATGCCGCGTAAGGTGCACTACCGCCATCCCGGCCACCGATCTTAGCACTGACCGTAATTAGCGGTCACCGTAATAAGCGGTGACCGCTAGTAAGCGGAACCGGAAGTAGCGTCATTGCGGCGGAACGGGAAAGAGCACGGCGGCCATCTTTAAAAACACAATCCATTGTAATCCTCCACTACCACTGCACATCTGACCCCGAGACCTTGCAGAAAGCTAAAGCCACATCCACGCATCCCCACAATGCCAAAAGTTGTTAAAAAAGCCTGCGATCGGCAGCGGCAGGACCGCTTCAGCAGGGAGGAACTAACAATGTTGGCTGAAACGCTACAGGAAAAGGCGGACATCGTCTTCTCCGCAGAAATGACAAGACCAGCCATAGCCCGCAAAAAGGCCATATGGGAACTCGTAGCACAACGGGTCAGCGCTGTAGGAACCACCCCACGCACCTCAAAACAGTGCCGCAAAAGGTGGGATGACCTCCGGCTCCGAGTAAGGAGCATACTGTCGGCCAACCGCAACATGGGCATGGCAACTGGCGGAGGTGAAGACTCCCCAATTAAGATGCAGCCATGGGAGGAGATGTGTGCCTCGACGATCGGCATGGAGAGCATCGAGGGGGTCGGTGGAATGGAGAGAGGAGCCCCGACATCAGGAGACACAGGTAGGTGCCTCTAATTTAGCCATGCGAAACCCCCTGAATTCCACTTACATGTGCATCACAATGCTGCCCTATAGAGTTAATGCAACACATCAGCAGAAGACCTACACCCTGCACACATGCAGCATGCACACTCCACAGGAGGCACCCACATTCCTGCATGTTCAACCCACCCAAAAGGGAGACAACCTGTATGTCACAGCCTACAAAGTGCACCATCTATCCATCAAATTCATGGCAGTCATCACAATGCCTGCTCAATGTCCGCTGACCCATCAATAACACTTTCCCTCCTCTGCTCCACCACAGGCTCCCAATCGGACACCGGCAGGGACGAGAGTGGCACCACACCTGCCAAGAAGGCCAGGCCAGAGGCAAGGGCACACTAACCCTCCACCTCTGCTGGACCCAAAGACAAACCACAGCAGCCAAAATTGCCTGTCGCAAAACAGCCCAGGGCAGCAATGATCCCCGAGGCAAGCAGCATGGCACCACCCACAGAAGACACACAACAACTGCTGCCCACTGAGGTGAATGTGTCTGCGGGGAGCAGTACAATTGGGGAGACTGCTGCCATCGCAGCCTGCTCTGACAGCGATGTGGGGAATGAGGAGGATGAAACAGAAGGTCCCCCCACTGCCCACCTTCATTTCCCCCACCTGTCCCTAAGTAGCCTGCACGGAGATGGCACACAGGGGCTATCCCCTGAAGAGTCATGGCCAGCCACTCCCAGCCCAGTGGGAGGAGGGGAGGAGGGGAGTAGCCCAATTACCCCGGCAATTGCAACATCCAATGGCCCAAATTTCCAACAGTCGCTGGACCAAATAATGATGAGGCAACAACAACTGTCCTCACTACTCACGCAGCATGTGGCTGATTGTGGAGGTGCCAGTGCAGACATGGAAAGATGTGCTGAGACTGTCAAGGCAGCTATCCAATCCGCAAGCAAAGACATATGTGCAGAACTAGCCGTGGTGCGGAATGTGCTCGGTGAGCTTGTACAGACAATAAGGGACATGCGGCGTACCGAGCAGCCCAGTACCTCCTCCGCTGCCAGTTCTGCCGCAACCAGCCCCGTCCGCAGTTCAGCCAGGAACCTGCGGAATACAGGCAGGGGGGCCCCAGGGGCCGGGAGAGGGGGCTGCCAATAGTGGCCGGGAGAGGGGGCTGCCAATAGTGGCCGCCCAGTGGACGAATGGAACATTACCCACTTCATCACGGGCACCGTCACACCGTTGCAGGGAGTTCAGGGGGGAGGGGGGATTGGGTGTGTTGGGGAGTTCAGGGGGGAGGGGGGAGGGGGGATTGGGTGTGTTGGGGAGTTCAGGGGGAGGGGGAAGGGGGATTGGGTGTGTTGGGGAGTTTAGGGGGAGGAGGAGGGGGGATTGGGTGTGTTGGGGAGTTCAGGGGGGAGGGGGGAGGGGGGATTGGGTGTGTCAAACCTATTCACATTCATAATACACTTTTTCCTTTTGCACAAATCAAATGTGTGGACATTGCTCATTTCGTATGTGTGCTTTATTGGTGTACAGTCCACAGTGTGCATGTCCCAGACACACACAGTGCCCCAAGTGCCGTCTCCATGTTACACACACCAGCCGTGTGTGCTAGAAGCATTGGTCAATGATATTTTGATGCATTTCATGCCCCTCCTGTGCATCGCTGCCTCCATGAGGTGCTGCCCCATCCACACCCTCCTCATCCTCAACGTCAGGTGTTTGCAGTTCAGCGTCAGGGGGCAGGGCCACATTTCGTCTGACGCACATATTGTGTGGCATGACACATGCCATGACGATCTTTGCCACCTTCTCATGGCGGAACAGGAGTGCCCCACCAGACCTGCTGAGGCAGCGAAACCGTGCCTTCAATAGGCCAAATGCCTGCTCAATCACCACACGGGTACGTGTATGTGCACGGTTGAAGTCCTCCTCGTGCTGGTTCTGTGGGTTCCGGACTGGTGTAAGTAGCCACCTCTTCAGGGGATAGCCTGCATCACCTATATGTGGGCGAGAATGTATGTGTCAGGCATGACGTCAAACTCAAAACTTGATGTGCCACCATGGCTTGCATCCAACTGTTACTTCGGACCACTTTGAAATGCACTAATTGATTCACACTATGCGACAGGAATATGCTCATGGCTCTTATGGACTGTTGTGCCATTAACCAATGTATGCAGGGGGGTCATGTGCCTCCTTCGTGCGCAGTTATAGGGGACAGGCCTTTCAGTTGATGGTGTTTGGTGATGTGCATGTAGGTGCATTTTGTTGAAGTCTTTGTGGTCTGAATTGGTTCAATGCACTTGCAGATGGTTGTGTTATGGTTGGGACACACCTTCATTCACATGGTAGGGCTGCATACATCAGGCCTTAGGTTTACTGGTGTCAGCTGAGGTTTGTGATGCATTAGGATATGATCTGGCTCCGTTGTCTTTGCTACTCACAGCCAGGTGGAGTATGCATTGGTACGTCGTTCGCCTACCCACTTCGCAATTCCATGGTCACGACATTAGACTCACCGAGTAGCCAGGATCTTGGGCCTGCATGTCGCTCCATGTAGCGTGCTATTGTGGAGTTCCTCAGGATGATTGAATCATGGGTTGCTCCGGGGAATCGGGTACAACAATGTGTGAAGATCCTGTTGGAGTCACAGACCATTTGCACGTTGATTGAGTGAAATAGTTTACGGTTGCGGTACAGTACCTCCATGGCATGTGGGACCACCAATTTCACATGGGTGCAGTCGATGGCAACAATGCAACCAGGTATGCCGGCTAGTGCATGGAAACCCACTTTGGTGTTTGCAATCTCCTGGGCAGTCCGTGGTAATGAGATGTGGTCGTCTGTGTGCTTGAGGAGGGCATCGAGCACTTGGATCAGTGTACGAGAGAATAATGGTTGTGAAATACCATGCAGGTGCCCCACTGTGTGCTGGTAGGTGCCTGTGGCCAGGAAGTGGAGTACAGACACTACCTTCAGTAGGGGTAGGATGGCGGTTGGTGTTTCTATCATGCTGAAGATGTCGTTGTGTGTCATGTCTACGATGGCGGTGATGGTGTCCCGGTCCAAACGGTACAGGGTGTGGATCCGCGCAGCAGTGAGGTTGAATGGACTGGCTCTGATGCGTGGGATTGTGGGCTGCCTGCGTGGTGCCACTGGCTGTGCTGGTGGGGCTTGCTGGCCCTGCCTTGCCCTCCTTCTCCTCCTGCATATCCTCTGTGCAGCCTGTTGTTGTTGTTGTTGTTGTTGTTGTTGTTGTTGTTGTAGCACTTGTATTGCTATCAGGTCCTCCAGCCCCATCATTGCTAGTCCTATTGATATCATTGTGGAGTGTGACTGGGCGTGGGAGGGGATCGGGTGTGCTCTTTTGTACTTCCTGTCTGTATTGCCTCCACCTGTGCTGATTCTGTGCACCTGTGGCAGCTGAATTCACTGCACATGGCCATTTACGGTTGGTTCGCAATGGCGTAATTAGCACCATGGCGGTAAGGTACTTAACGGGCTTAGTGATGGCTTTAGGTGCATGTCCGCTTGGGTCGTGATCCACGCAGCTTTGCGCCATGCCGGTATTTACGGCGTGGCGGGTCGCATGCGCGCAACCTTGTTGCAGTTAGCGGCAGCGTTAACTACGATGCCGCTAATGGCATCGTAGTTAACGGTCATGGGGCATGATCGGACCTAGCGGAAAACAATGCCGGTTATCATTTACCGCCATCGTTTTTCGCTTACCGCCACTGGAACCTGGACATGCAATCCAGAATACATGTTTACATGCTTAAGGAGGAAATAATGGAAAAGTCCAGACAACAATCAGAGATTCACTTCTGTGATGCAGAAATACAGATCGTTCAGGACCTCGTGACAGACACACTGCTCACAAGAACGTCCATGAGAGAAGTGACCTCCTGGCTCCGGACTAAGAAGGTCCGACACAGATGGGGTTTTCCCCTGCTTCTTACAATTTACATATGAAGGTCAACCCTGGTCCGTCAGCATGGCGGAAGAGGCCGACCCCCCACATAAACTCAAAGGGACGAGCAAAATGGTCCGAACATCCGCTGAGCACACAAAGTCCAAAATTAGGATCCTGTGAAAAGAGCTCATTACCCATCATTGCACATAGGCGTATGTCTTGGTTGAAATAGCGAGGAAGATGTGGACCGCAGAGCTGCCACCAAACGGCCGGGGACGATGGGGCCCACAACTCAGGAACTAAATTGGACTGTATGCATATGATCGCAGTGGGAGATGGCTCCAGACAGCAGGACTTCTGGTGTTGTGGGAAATGGAAGTTGGGATGGGCATGCGTCTGACACAAGAGATGCTGGAATGTGGGAACAGGACGTCGCTGCATGCAGGCACTGGGGGAGCCTGACGACCTGTGCTATGGTGAACCTGCAGGGGCCGATGGGGGGGGACAATGGTAACAGCCATGCTGGTGGTTTGGGGTTGAGTGATTGTTCGAGGGTTGCATGGTTGTATCGGGCGGGCGGATAGACAGAAACAAGGTCCCTATTCGTAGTGAAGATGTCGGAAATGTTCAGTCCTGGGAGCCACATTTGGGGGGAAATAGGGGTTGAAAAGTTTAAAGTTATAATTAAAACTTGTGGCAGGCTCAGTAATGGGACACATTGGAAGATGACAGGGCCAGCTTGAGGCAACATCTTGCTCCTTGCAGGGTGGGAAACAGGGGACAGGGGATGCATTCACAACATTATTGTCTGAAATAAACATACTCTACTGGAATGTCCAGGGATTAAATGCGGCATGTGAGAGTGCATCTGTAGTTAGATGCCTATGAGAATAGAATGCTGGGGTGGTCATGCTGCAAGGAACACACTTAGCCCCACAGGATGCACACAGGCTACACAACAGCTCAGCCATCAGGTCTACATAGAGGCAAAAGGGAAGTGGTTCATAAATATGATGACATTTTGCTTGGTATATATGCCAAATATCAATCAACATCAATTCTTGACAAACCTATTACCTATTTGGCAGCTTTTATAGAGGAAGATGTGATATTTGGAGGACTTTAATATGCCTTCGGACCCTACGGTGGATAAATCATCATGCTACTCCCAAACAGACTTCAGAAACGCGTTAGCCCTGGCAAAGGTTCTCAGGACTTCAGATTGATTGAAATCTGAAGATTTATTCTCCCTGGTGAAAGAAACTATACACATGTCTCCTACATGCTTTGTAGTTTCTCATGGATAGCCATGCTGTTGGTCTCGGCCAGCCTGGTATCCTAAATAGAGAAGACAGGGATTAACAATAGAGTGTTTTCAGACCATGCGCCAGTTGAGGTCACACTTATGACCAGATTTATACCCCAAAGCGGTAACTCCACGACCCCATCCTTCAAGAGCCGACCCTACGGAGAGGCATCAAATCGGTTACTTCACACTATTTAATTGAGAACATGTCGCCAGACATGGATACAGGAATAGTTTGGGATGGATAGAAAGTCCTGGTGAGAGGGGAACTAATAACCTGAGCTATGGCATATAACAAACAAAGGGAGCAAGAGAGGGTAAAGTTGGAGGGAGAGGGACAAATTATGGAAGCAGAGCATAAAAAGAGAGGGTCTCCCAAGTCCCTTAGAGAACAGCGTCTAGTCAGCGCTAAATCTGAGGCCCAGCAAGCACATAAAACATTACAGGCCTTAGTTCATGGGTGCACAACATATGGCCCGTGGACAAAGTGTGGCCCGCCACAACATTTCTTTTGGCCTGTCACGGTTAAAGACTTTCCTGTTAGCGTTTGTCCCACAAGCAACAACAAGCTGCCCTCCATTAGGAAAGTCTTCAAATGTGGCGGGAACAACACTGGCTCTCTCTTGCTTCAGCACAGGCAATACGTGTCTGTACGTTTTATGGCCTGGAGCCAAAAGAGGGTATGGCAATAATGAACCAGATGAGGCTAATCAGGGAGAACAAGTGTGGCTAAGGGGGCCAAGTATACACAATGGAAGAATGCATAAGGTGGAAAGGACCCGGGGAAAAAGACTAACTATTGGATTTGAGTAATTGCTTATATATGGTGCAATTGTTGGTTTCTGAATGGTGCAATTCATTAATGTAGTCTGTGATGAATTTCAGTTGTCTTTATGTGCCCAGATTGGTAACAAGCGATGTATTGTCAATTGCCTGACCGTGTATCAACTGAAAATTAAATAAACGTTTGCACACAAAAAAAAGTCTGGCCACCCCATCTACCTTTCAGGAATCTGGGATCTTTCATAATTAGCACCTAGGGTAGGCGCCCCAGTCAAGCACCTCGCTCATATCACGGGCTGAATCCCACGATCCAAGCCATCATGTGAGCAACTGCCCTGACATTTTACACCCACCTCCACTTCTATCCTGTCTCCACTCTGCCCTCTGTTCCTGCCCCACCCCATCCATTGGCAGTAGTACCACTGCCGCCCAATCTTAGGCCACATGGAACCCCCCACTTCCATTTCCATGGCGTCCATATTAGGTAAGTATTTGTTTGAATCAATGGGACACTGCATTCTCCCAATAAATTAAGGTGCTGTACCATAGAAGGCCATGTGTGCAATGCATATCTCCTTAAACATTGCTCTCGCTTCCACCCGGAGCCAATGAAGGTTCAAGGCCCGGAGTCACAGGACGAAACAATCTGAGCAGCATTCTTGCTACCATTTGCTGAGCCCTTTAGAGCCTATCCATAGGCCATTGTAATATCCCTAGAAGATGTTATTTGCATAATCTAAGTCAGATAGCAGAAATGGCATGACAACCTGTAACCCACAGTGGTATGAAAATACTTGCAACAATATGTCTTAATGTTTGGAGAGTAAAGAAGCATTTATAACTACTGCACTAACCTGTGATTCCATTTTTAAACTAGTTTCCATATCCACACACGTATTTCTCATACTTAGTTGAAACAAAATGGTATGAATCATACAAAGGCAGCATATTATCACACTCAGGGAAACTGACTGATGGAGTGAGTGAATTGATATATAATGGGTATACTGCAAGCAGCACTTATGATCAAGATCAGTTGTGCTGGAGAAGTTCATAAACTGGTAGCAGTGCACAAAACAACTCCCTACAGAGTAACAGGTATCACACCCATTTATATGATGAGGGAAAGAGAAGCATGCTCACTGTTGTCACCCACATGGCAACTAAGGAAGGAAGAGATAGTGAACTTGAATTTGGAAGATCTTCAGACGAAAAGCCATGAAAAGTATATCAGAAGGAAAGTAATACTTGATACCCTCAAGGTCATAACTGCAAATAAACACAACGAGAGGGATGGGTAAACAAAAAACTCACATCCCCTGACAACACATACTGAAAGAATGTTTCTCTATCAAAGAAAGCAAGATGAAAACAGGTCAAGGTGCCAATGGAACACAAGAATTATTTACAGATAACAGTATCAGAGACATAGACAGATCGGACAATACAATGTCTTAGAGGAGCATGGGCTAGGAAGAACAACAGCCTCAGGCTGCAGAGGTACCAGAAGATCACGGATTAAATCCGGGAAAAGGAATCATGCAGCAGAAGGCACTGATCAGACCAAAGAGAATGAGTACAGGACACAGTCCAAGAAGAACTTGCAAGACAAAGAAGTTAACATAGTGACGCAACTACGTTTGGCGTAAGCAGAGTGATGTTAGATGGAGCGATATTGACGGGAGCAGGAGTGAGTGAAGAGAAGTGCACAGCAAGTGGCAGGAAAGTGCACAAAGCTGATGTGTGCAGCTTATACTGTGTATGGTCTGGTGGTGTGAGAGCGCTAGCATTGCGGCTGAAAATAATACACTCGACAACTTTTACCAATGAGAAAAGTAATGTCAACATATTTCCTGACAAATGTCATCATTCTCAAATGAAATGATGAATCATCATTATTTTTCATTACATTTCAAGTATTTTTTCCATTTTGAAAGCTTCTTATACTTCCCTTGCTCTTAGGAGTTCGCCGTGACACCACCAAAATTGTACAGTAGGTTGGATGTTTGAAGCACGGAATACTTGCAGTGCTTTAGAACAAGCCATAGATCATGCAGGACTGGGCAGCAGAAAACTCATGCACGTATTGGCTAGGAGGGAAAGTATGAGAGGAATTCACTTTCTGTCATTTAGGGAGTGATATGGCGCGGGACACTTGGTTTACCAACGTTAGTTCCTATTTCCGCGATGCCGTATGAATTAGGTCTCATCTCACTAGAAGCATGTTATCATTGAAGAGTACTACTTCTTTTCAAGACACTTCTCTTGCCCAGCAGGGGCTCGCCCTTCACAGACTTCGACGGTGAAGTACAGGTTATGAACCCATCTAAACCCATTGGGCAATTCTGCTTATATGCATGTGGTATTCTCCGAAGCATAAATAGCATAGAATTGCTGACCACTACTCCCCTTCTGGTCAAGAAGCTTCTCTTTCGCGGGTACTGGATAAAAACGATTCAAAAGATGAAATCATATACTCTCTATAAGAGCTTAACCAGGATCAATAAACCAATGAATTTGCTTCCTAGATATCTTGAGTCCATCCCAAATCCCTTTCGGCATCAGCAATTTCTACGCTTTAGTTTAAACTTCTTCCTGACTGGAGTAATAGTTGCAGGATAATGGGGAATCACCTTAGCCATTAATACCTGCAATTTATGTCAGGAAGGGGGTTTTACCCAAACTAGGCAACCTCTGATTACACAATGTATAGCTCTACGGGAGTTAAGAGTTAAGTATTTCGGGAAATACGTTCATGATGTAGACTGGACGCAAACTGAGTAATTCCAACATAGAGCAGTCAGTGGTCATGAAGTAAGGCTTACAACTGCTGTATTAAAATTCTTTGGTGCAGCTGGATTCACCCCAATTAAAGAAGAATAAAGGGAGACCACTAGGTGCGCGGACCAGCATGGACACGCTGTAGAGGAGCTCCACACACCACCGTCCCCAATGGTGGCTTGAGAGTGAATGAAAGGCATAGGTTAACAGCCTTCAGCGTATAAACAACCACCAAGGCTGTAATTTCAAGGAACAGGAGTGTTAGGGAAGCAGAGCTGCATCTGAGGACTGCACAGATATAGCTTTCTGTGTGGCAGCCTGGGAGACGGCGAGTCGGCAGAGGATCCCCTGGTGTTGCGCGACCCTGCACAAAGATCAAGCCCGGAGCGGGCCTGGCAGATGAGGAGAACTGAAGGCAGGGGGAGGAAGACCTCACTCCCCATTGAGCTGGAAGACTCCAGGTTCACCCATTCTGATTGCTGTGAGATGCTGTGTGGAGTGGGCCCAGTTGGGCGGATATCGGAGCACCGTGTTGACGGGTAGCTCCTGCCACAGTGGAGTCCAGGTCCAGGCCTGACGCCATGGAAAATGGGGCATAGGGCCTGCAATGGATTCATCCATGATCTGTACCTTGCCCGGGGAGCCTAAAGCATAGGTGCCAGTCGAGTTGCTTAGCGGAGTGCTGGGGTCTGGGCTCTGGGCCCCCCCCGAGGAGAAGGCTTGCAGTGCTGTGCTCGGGCCCAACATTCCAGGACAGGGGGCTCTGCTCCTGAAGTGGGCTCTTTTTGGATTTGCTACCTCTGTGGTCAACATTCCGGCCCCCCTGGGGTACATTATTGAGCTTGGACTTGCAGGGAGCTCACACAGGCCAGCATAGATGATGGGTGGCCAGGGTCTGGTGGTGGGCACACTGCAAAACTGGAACTTGTGGTGCCTTGATGCAGGAGGCTGAGGGGGTTGACTGATCATATTGGTGCAGTGTGGTGGAGTGTGGGGGACTTCGGCCTCGGTCCCTCCTCTGTGACCTTTTCTGCAGTGGAGTGGATCAGGGCTTGGTGGGCTCCAGCATACAGAGTCCCTGTAGCCTCTTGTACTGCTGACCCACCTCTGCCTCTGAAGTGCTCAGAGGTGCCCAGGAGGGTTGGTTTGATTACCCCCTACATCAGCAGGGGGGAGGAGGGGGGCTGGGTGGTGCTGGTGACCCTTGGAGTGGCCATAGAGACGACTGGAGGATCTCGGCCTGGGCTTGAGGTGTGGGTGGCCAGCAGCACTTCTGTCACAGGTATGAAATGGTGGGGCAGGGTCTGTTCTGCTGACTGAATGCTTGTTGAGCTGAAGTGCCAGGCCCTAACAGAGCCTTGACCCAGCGCCTGACTAAGAGACAGTGGGCTGGCCGGCTGTTGGGTTCTTACTGCGAGAGGCAAGCTTTCACATCTAGGGGGAACCGTCCTGGGCTAACACTGGCAGGAAAAAAGGTCAAAGGAGTTATTGGCTGTTTGCAGAAATTACGGAGACTGGCGGCAATGGAGCGAGTGGACAGCGACAGACTGCCACTGGCCGAGGTGGGGACCAGGCACCATTTTCAAAGGAGGACATAAAAACATATTGCAGGAGATCAGGGCATTGTGAGGTGAACTGTAGGCCTCGATCTCAGATCTCAGAGGTAGGGTTGAAGTCCTCGAAAACAAATCTGAAGGTCTGGAGGATAATTAACTTATTGCGAACCTCGTACAATAGAAGTTTGAAGGGAGACTATTGGATCTGGAGACCAGAGATGAGGATTATCAGTTGAAAATGGATGACCTCAAAAATAGGGAGTGCAGGAACAACCTTTGCATGCTTGGTCTCCAAGAGTGAAGGGGAGTCCACTAGGAATGCGATAAAGACAGTCAAGGCTCTGGTGAATGTCCTGTTCTTCAAAGAGGGTGGAATGGAGGTTGAGATTGAATGGGTTCATTGTGGGGAATGGCCAGGGGAAGAGGTCCGAGATCTGTGGTAGTGAAGTTCTTGAGGTATACGGAGAAAGCTGCAGTCCTGGAAAGGGTGAAACGCTTACGCAATATTCAATATAAAGGAGATAGTATAAAAATCTATCAGGACTTCTTGAATTTCACTCTTGGCGGGCGCATGGACTGCTGATCTCTCACAGCCTGGTTGTCTGATAAGGGGATATGCTACAGGTGGACATTTCCGTTAGCCCTAGGATTCGAAATCAAGGAAGTGGACTATGGCATAACCACCGGTTCAGAGGCAGAGCAGGTCCTTTGGCATCTCTCGGAGAGTGAGAAGAATGGAGAAGGGAACCTGGTTGATGTGAGGGAGTTGGCCGGCAACCAAGACGCTTCGAGGGGTTTAAGCCAATGTAAAATGTTCCCTTGAGGTCAAAAATTCCAGAGGCTCAGCACTTCATCACCTGTGAAGTGAAGCGATGGGGTCCAATTTTGTTTTTTTCTGGAAAAGTGAGTGCAATGATTGCTTCTGTGGCTTTCTGTTTAACCTTTCATTCTGGTTAATTGTTATACTGGGGAGATGGGGACGGGATGAGGGTTTGTCTTTCCTTGGTGGCCCTGATTTTGATGTGAATCTCAGGGATCGAGATGGGTGGGGGATGGTGGTGTCGAGGTGTTTGAGTAATTGGGGTGGAGGGGAAGAGTGTGGGTTAGGTGGCATGGGGAACAGTTTGGGGTTTTTGGGATCAGGTGGCTGAGTATGCTACAGCCTGCATAAGTTGTGGTGGAAGAGGCAAATTGCAACGATAGGCGAAAATAAGAGGGGAAAGGACCTTGAATGTGAAGGGTTTGAATTCTATGATAAAGCGAAAATGAATCGCAAGGGAGTTTTGGAGAGCTGGGTTGGACATGTTGATTGTGCAGGAAACACAGATATTGGACAGTGAGGAGAGGCGCATTCCATCTGGGTTGATTGGGGAAGCATTTCGGGCATCTGGGAAGGTGAATAAGAGTGGGGTGGGGATCCTGCTGCATAAAATGCTGAGGCTGGAAAAGGTACAGGTATGGAAAAGAAAACATGGGAGAGCTTTGTTGGTATCTGGTAGGAGAGGGAGTGTTTGGATGTCTTTTGCCACACTATATTGCCCCAAACAAGGGCAGAAAGCCTTTTTGGCAGAGACTGGGAGGTCAAAGGGTTCCACATACCGGGAGAGGACTTCAACAAGTGGGCGGACCCAAAGCTGGATAGTGGGGGAGGTAGGAGACCAGATGATGGGAACGGGAAGTGCAGGCTTCTGCGATTGTTTAGATGTGTATGGACTGCAGGATGTATGGAGACGGCTCCACCGAAGTAACAGGGCGTATACATTCTACTCCTCTCCCCATGGTACCTACATGCACATCGATTATATCTGTTTGTGCAGGGAAATTGTGGGCTGGTTGAAAGGCTGTGTCCATGTGCCGATTAGCTGGACCGATCATGATATTGGGCCTCATTACGACCCTGGCGCTCACGGAATGAAGGGGGCCGGTACGGGACCGGCCCCCTTCATTCAGTCAGTGCTGATTACGAGGTTCCCTTTGCGGGACCCGGACCAGATGTCTGGTAAAACCAGACGTCTTTTCCGGGTCCCGCGAGGGGAAGAGGGAGGTAATAAAGGGTCACTTGTAATGTGCCTGTTATTAATCCCCTCCCCATTCCCATTGAGCCCTATGGGGGCTCAAATGGGAATGGGGAATGGTTCCTGCAAGGAGGAATTACCAGGTCCTCCTATGTCGGAATGACCCGGTAAATCCCCATTGCAGGAACCCGGTAAAGGAGCCCGGTTTGGAGGCAGCCATGGTGCTAATAGCACCTTGGCTACCTCCAAACTCGTAATGAGGCCCATTGTTTTCATGGGATTTTCTCTAGAGGAATTGCAAGGCCAGGATTCACTCTGGAGGTATAATGACTCCCTTTGGAAGGATGCAAGGTTTTGTGAGGAGCTGGAGATTAAGGAATACTTCAATATAAATTAATCCCATCCTGGAGACGGGGAGGGCTCCTGAGTCTTTCAGCCAGTCCCTCATATCAGTGATCCCTGATGGAGGAGGGATGCTCGGTCATGTGGGTCATACCGGCCCATGTCATTGGTTGATGTGGACAAAGGATTTTTACTAGGGTGCTGGCGTCTCAATTGGAGACTCTGTTGCCTCGCTTGGTTCACACAGACCAGTTTGGCTTTCTAAAGGAGAGACTGGGGCAGATGCATTGCAAATGACCTTGCATCTGATGGACAAGACCCGCAGGAAGGGGGGAACAGAACACTATTGGCCTAGGATGCAGAGAAGGCCTTTCACAGGGTGGATTGGGACTTCTTGTGTGTTGTACTGCGGAAAATGGGTTTAGGGGAATATTCTTACCTGCATAAGAGCATTGTATTCCAGCTCATCAGCAAGGGTAGCCATTAATGGACGGTACTTTAGAGCATTTTGGTTATGCAGGGGTAGTAGTCAGAGGTCTCTGCTCTCGCCCTTACTATTTGTGCTTTCAATAGAGCCACTGGCCGAGATACACCAAGACAGGAAGTTGTTAGGGTTCAAAACAAATAGGGCCAAGTCTATTTCTTTCCTGTTTGATGAAGATGGCGATAGGGAACTAGGAACAATGGAGCCACTGGGGATGTGAGTGAGGTTGGAGAAGCTTTGCTATCTTGGTGTAACCATCATCCTTAGGTTGAAGGATTGTGTGTGGCTAATTATTCACTGTTACTTAACATATTGTATGGGGATATGTTAAAATGAAAATGAAAAACCTACAATATCTTGGATGGGGCATATCAATGTGCTCCCGATATTGATTCCTAAGGCACTACTCAAGGAAGCTAAGGGGCATATGCTGTGCTTATTGTGGCAGGGGAAGAAGCCACACGTGGCATATGACACTTTGGACTTGCCCAAGGAGGGAGGGGTTGTGGGGTTCCCCAACCTCCTGGTGTATTATATGTCCTGTGGGAGGACAAAGGCAGGCAGTGGGTGTATTTGGAAAACCTTCATTTGTGACCCACCACGATCTGAGAATGGATGTGGGCCCCTAGAGCGTCAATCCCGCGCAGGATTCGGGAGCATTCTATCTTGGAGGTTATATGGAGCTTGTGGCATCCAAGAGTAGGGATGGGAGGAATTACTTTGTGGCCCTCACCTATGACACACCGGTGGGCACCAGGGGTAACAGAGGAGATCCTAGTTTTGGCCAGCTCCCAGGCATGGTTTGGGGGTGGGCTGGCTAGATTTGGCCAGCTGTGCCAGGTTGGAGAGTTCATTTCGATTCAGGACCTGGAGGAGGCTTTGCGTATAGGGACATTCTTCAGTATTCTCCTGCAGATTAAAGGGGTTCTCATCGTAGATTCAGAAGGCGCTTACTCTTATGGAGAGCATTTTGGACTAACACCTAGAGCTGAAGGGTCTGTTTTCAGTGGTATATGCTGCATTCATAGAGGCAGGTGGGTCCGGAACAGAGAGTCTTTTGGCTAGATGGATCTGGGCAGGGAACTGATGAGGGCTTGTAGCAGAGGATGTGTTGCAGAGCCTTCAAAACATAGGTATTATCCCAGTATAAGCTCTATGGTATCAAGCTGCTCCATAGGTGGCTATTTGACCCTGTGTTCCTTTCTAGAATTGTTGCGGGTTTAAGTCTTTTATGTTGGCATGTGTGTGGAGGGCGCTCCACGTACTGGCATATGTAGTGCGACTGTGGTGAGGTGCAGGTTTACTGGACTGATGTGCTGGGTTGGATAAAAGAGTTTGACAGGATCTCTCATCCCTTAGTCCCCCTGCTGGTTACATTTGGCTGCGATGAGGATGGGGATAATTCAGGAGCCTACCTCATATGCCACACTCCCTATTGTTGGTGGCTAGACCTTTCCTGGCTGGCCAATGGAAAAGGGAGAAGCTGCCGAGTCAGGGGGAATGGGTGTCGGAGGCGAAGGAAATGTATTTGATGGAGAAGATTACGGCAGCCATCCACAGGGGGAGTGCCAACCTGGAATTGACTGGTTGGGTTTCCGTAGGACATACATGGGGGTGTGATGGAAGTGTGATGGAGAGGTAAACCCGCTGTGCGGGGATCTGGCCAGGATGCGTGGTCCTCTTCTTCCTCCAGTTGATCTCCCCGGTTGTGGGGGGGTACGTTGCCTTAAGTGATGGACTGTAGCTACTTGAACATTTTTGAGGTGTTATTTTGCCTTTTTTCATACACCATGTTCGATCGCCATTTAATGTTGTTCTTGGGGTTGCCGCAGGGTGGGAAGGGAGGGTGCGGGGGGGGGGGTGAGGAGGTGGAAGTGGTTTGCAATTGTGTTGATTTTGTATATTTCCGACACTTTCCTTTCTTCTTTTTAAAAACCAATAAAAATGTGAAATGTAAAAAAAATGTAAGAAGCATAAACAATTGATAAAGTACCATGTGGAGATTTCACCTCTCATAAAAGATTATCTTAATGAATTTGTTTCTGATTCGTAATGCCTAATTCAATTTAGGGCACTCCCATGTGAGTGGAACTAAATACACTGAATGCACTTATCCCGCTGCGCTGAATGCTGTTGTGTATTTTTATATTTTTGTTTTGTTTATGTGATTCCCAAGCTATAGAATTGTTTGAGATTTTAGTCATGTTTTTTTGTATTCCTTTGTATTGGAATGTTTTTATCTGATTTTATTCTGGTTCATGTTTTCTTTTGTATGTTTAGTCGTGATTACGAACTGAGCTGAAATTTTATGTAAGGTCGATTTGATTTGTTCATTAAAAAAAATAAAATAACAAATATTAACTTTATGCGAATCTCATCTGATAATGTAGGGCACTAAAAATTGAAGATATAGGTTACTTACGTTCTAAGCACAGTTCCCTACCCTAATTCTACTAAAACTTTGCACTTATCCTGTTGGAAATGCTATTTCTGATGGCAGTTCATATGTAGGCAATATGGCTGTTTGGTACTCCAAAGAGTTCCAGAATGTTTACCAGTGAGGGAGCTGACCACGCAGTTGAAGGCAGTGTTTTCCCCATTATTGACATATTCTAGCAGCATATTGCTTCCTTCTATTGTAGAGGGGCCATTTATAAAAGTGCTTTCCCCTGCTGCTGTCATGCTGTCAATTTCACTCAGTCCTAAATGACATAATGCCACACAACTCATTATTAATAACTGCCAAGGCACCAAAGCAATGTGTTAAGATTTCAAGTCGAGGAGAAATAGAGGGGCCTACCTGTCTCATGGAAGGCCTGGCGCTCTGGGTTCCTTTTTGATTGTGAGTGGTGCTGTCTTCCCATTCCTCATTAAATAGACTTAGCCACTATTACACAAGTCGTCTACCTCACCTTGCATACATGAATCCTTACAAAAGCCCTATACCCTATAAGGTTCAATCCTCATTGCATAATTCCAGCCTCACATCTCACAACATAAATCCTCCAGACTCCTTCCCACATTACATAATCCTCAACATGGCTAGCCAAGTACTCAATGCCACCTGCTACTCTCTGCTTAGACCTTTTATCCCCGCCACACTCACAAGGACATATTATTACTCTGTGTGAGTAGAGTCACATTTGCCCAGATTCACCACAGCAGTGCACGGTCCAGCACGTATCCGAGAACACTACCTTGCATTCAGATGTAAAACGGTTAATCTTTAACACATCTAAAACTGTCTCAAGTGTACTCCACTCCTGAAGCGTTAATTTCTCAGCTCCACTTCTACACGTAATGCCACCAATGTGGTGCCGCTGGTGGCCCTGTCTACTGGCCAACGAGAAGCACCACCACCTCGCAGCTATGAAAAAGGAAATGAGGCAGCCATGTCAGAAATCAATATTTTACTGGTCCTTGGAACAGAAAAGGTCTGACTGAGATTAAAACAGTGCCCTACTACAAATGCACACTGCGCTGGCTTATAGCACACACCTAATTGTCCACAGGTGGCGTGGGCATGCTGCTGCATTACAAGTTCACAATTTTCTACCTGGTTTTGGGAGGCAGATGCCAAATATCCAGTGACTCCAGCATGTGGTCGGGAGGGTCAAATGACCAACAATGATATTGACCAAGCTGTTCATCCTCTTAGCACCATGATGTCAGCTGCAATATTGAATGTTTAGCTACCAGCAAAGTGTGAAAAGAGGCTCTCACAGGATTTTAAATATTGTTACAAACCTCTTTCTATGTCCTTAATGAAATTACAGCACAAGGTCATGTTTGTAGCATCAGTGCCTCTTCTATGGTCAGGCATTGGTCACCGGGACATTCACGCGCTTTCTTGATTATATTTCTATAAAGTGTGTGTTTTCTTTGTGTTAAATATTTTGCGGCAGCATGTAATGGCACACTGTTGTGATTGAATCACTGCATTGTATATTATGAAAACTTCACAGTAAGCATTTCAACTTTGAGCTGGGTGCAGTGGTGGAAGTGAAGCAGAGGCTGCATCGAAAAAGAAGGGAGTGGCGTGGGGGAGCCGAGAGGAGGAGGACAGGAAATGATGAGATCTCATTACACTGGGGCTTCATTAAACAATGCCTGGAACAGTGAATGCATGACACCTCATTCATCCCTGACTGAAATAGTCAATATATTGCTAAATATAAATCTTTGATCCAACTGTACATGCACATGAAGTTGGATACTATGACACACAGATCTCTTTAGAGCACATTGCTTAGTGTTATCTTTGAGTCATCATTTACATGAAAGCATAAAATCGCAAGCATAGCTCACACACATTTTATTTTATGAATGTGCTTCAGTTCAATAGGGAACTTTTCCCATCAAATCGTAATAACATAAAACATACATTGAATGAAGTTACATCCACATACAAACTCACATGTAAATTACAAATGATACATTGTAACATTTATCCTGACAATACACTATATGTCACAAATTAATATCGCATTAAAACCTAACTTTATCACTATCCCTTTAACATGTGCCTTTGTTTCCATACTTATCATAAGGGAGATTCGGATACCCAGTCTCTGGCAACTTTGCACATTTCATGGACTACTCGTTACACCTTTTCTTTAAAGCAGTTTCATACTCTATACAACGCAATATTGAAACTCAGACTGTGTGTTCAAACATTCATTCCAGAACACATCCGACTTTATGTCATCGCCATCATGCACAATACAAGACAGAAATATTACATACATATCTCTACATTTTACACAAGACGTCAGTACGTGTTGTATAGTCTCTATGAATGCATGCAGACTTTGTACAGATAGCAAACAGCCGGAAACTATACATCATTTAATGATGGAATGTCCAGCGACGCTCACTCTCAGACAGACCTACACGTCGCCATTGTTGCCATTGTTTTTGGACAGTGATTTTCGGGAGGAGAACCTCTGGTGGACCCGCCTTTTGTCAGGCGACAACACCAAATGGACAATTGCAGCGGCCAAAATGCTAAAATTGGCAATGGACAAAATCGCAAAATTGCAGATCTCTAACAAGTGACGGCAAGCAACATCCAAACCCACAAACAAAGAACTTTCCATGTAAATCTTAAGACTTTTCTTTTTCTATCTTCTTCAACGTCTTGTAAAAGCCTTAATCAGACCTTCCAGGATTTTGCGGCATGAAATGGCAAATTTTGCGGCATGAAATGGCAAATTTTGCGGCACAAACCTTTATTTATTGCAGCATTTTTGCGGGACATTTTGTATTAACTGGAGGGTGTAAGATTGCCACATTGCAGGAAATAGGCAGAGTGCAAGGCTACAAGAGAGCCAGGGTATCATTATTATGTATCTTTTGTATTAATTTAATAGGAAGAGTCCCAGATGTCTCTGGCATGGCAGAACAGTGTTTGATTTGGCTACATTTCTGGTTTAATGTTCATGCCTATTTAATAGTATTAACTAAATTGATAATTATCAATTGTAATGCTGAAAATATTCCCCTTCTATGTTCTCCAATCCCCCAAACACCCACACACCTCTCTCACCAACACACATCTCACTAACTCTCTATTACAACTTACAATACTTAACCTCTCACTCTGTCATACAAATACTCACGTGCTAGGTCACACTGTCAAGTCACAATTTGCACTGCCCAGCCCCTGCCACACTCCAAATCATACTCCCAATTCACACCTTACACTCTACAATTCCTCCCGCAATATGCAGTCCTTCATTCTTTTGTGCTGCTTCTGCATCTTGCATCCTTCTCCCATGCTATCGCACTCTTCCCTCATCCTTTTTCCCTCACTGCCTCTTTCTGGCCAACCGCTTCCTCTCTCCTTTCTGGCTCACTGACCACACGCTCCCTTTACTTTCTGTACCTCTGCTCACTCTCAGATTTCTCGCCCACCGCATCACTGTTTCCTCTGCTCTCTTGTGCAGCGCTTCCTCCTCTGGCCCACTGCTCTCCCTCTGCTTTCTTGCCCATCACTTCACATTGCACCCATCACTCTCCCTCTCTCTCATAGTGAGACATTTTTTTTATTTTCTTTAAATGTAGATTTTGACCCAGTTCCTCAAATAATGGGGCATTTAAAAAAAGAACAGAGGATATGCTATTTTTAGACAACCCATTTTTGGAAATGAGCAGGTCACCTTATTCTCAAAGGTGACCGGCGCATTTCCACAGGCTTGAGCTGGTGCGCAAATTGTGCGCTGGCCAGCTGCCTTGAATGGTGTTCTGGGTTGTTTGACCGAAGTGTAATTATTTGCGGTGGAATTGACCGTAGTAAATTTTGCTGCGAATTGATTTGCACTTCAGCCAAACAACCCAAAATGTACCTTTTACCACCACCCCACCCACTCCCCTACTTAACTGCTTGGTCGCTGCCGCTTCCCCTGCAACCCTGCGGTGCCAGATCCGTCCCTCGAACGCGGGTCGGATCCGACTCTGCAGGGTCCCTTTTTCGGTATTTTCTTTTTTTTCTGTCCCCACCTCCAATTTTGAGGAAAAAGGGGAAAACACTTCTGTAACCACCCTAGACCAAAAATACTGAACATGGGGAGCAGGTGACACCCCCGCAACACATGTTCAGTATTTATCAAAATCGATTGACTAGTACTGGACGAAATAGATCAAATTGTAACATTCGACAGATTTTTGCCATCAAAATGGCCAGTACATTGAATAGAATCGCTCTCCCGACAGTGTTCTGCAAGCTCCCAGCGCCTTTCACAGGGGAAAGCCCTCCAGGAGCCTGCCCCTGTAAAATGCGACCCAGAAAATGCATTTTTATCTTAAAAGAAATGCCTGACAGGGTCAGGAAAGACCCTGGGTCTCATTACAACCCTGGCGCTAAGGGATTACCGGTACCGGTAAGGGTACCGGTAATCCATAAGCGCCTGATTACGAGGTCCCTTTGTGGGTTCCCACCTTAACGGCTGGTCTTACCGGCCGTTAAGGAATGGACCCGCAAAGGGACCTTGGTGCTAATTACGGTACCGCAATTTGCGGTACCGTAATTACCGCCTTCCCCATTCCCATTATGCCCTATAGGGCAAAAATGGGAATGGGGAAGGGCCATGGTGAAATGGGGAAGTACCGCCCCGCCAACCTTGGAATGGGGTGGTACTTCCCCATTTCTCCATGGCGGACTCGTTACAATACCGGCAGCAACCATGGTGCTAATAGCGCCATGGTTTAGCGCCGGTGTTGTAATGAGGGCCCTGTCATGCAGTGGCAGCCCCACATCCTGTGCGCGTAGGGTTGCCTACAATTTCTGCACATTTAAAAGTACATCTTGCTTGGAAATGAGGGATGCACTTTTAAATTGACAGAAACGCCACTTTATTTGATCAAGGAGGTGAAAAAGGCCATCTGAATCGGCGCGCATATAAAATGTGCCCATTCATGTGTTCCTTGTGGATTGGGCTGCACTTTTTTGGGGCGCAAGTGATGAGATGTGTTAGCGCATTTCATTTCTTGTGTAAAAAAAAAAGTGAGAACCTGGCACCCTGAGTATTATTTGTTTTAAAACAGTAATTTTTGCAGATTACTTAAAAAAAAAGTCTTTTAAAAAAAGTATTTTTTTTTTTAAAGATACTGTTTTTGCACAAAACGGCCGTTTTTGCACAAAACGGCCGTTTTTGCGGCATTTTGCGGGATCGCAACATCGCTATAAGCTGGAGGGTCTGCTTAATGGGCTGTAAAACAAGTAAATAAATAAATAAATAAATAGTCTCTATTTAGCTGATTAGGCCACAATGTCTGCATATACACTGCCTTGTCGGGAATATTTAGCTCAGACCCTTTGATTGCAAGTGTCAAAAGTCTACCTAGGCGTAGTAACAATGATAGTCATAGTTCGCGTTCCAATTGTACCTCCAAAACATTGTTTTCAGTTCATGCTGGAGAATCTTTCGTTTTCAGCATTCAACGAATACAAAATACGGGTATCATTAGCTATTCCCAAAACCTAGAGTACTGGGCTAGCAGGGAATTTATTTGCTTTAACATACAAAATGGTTCTCTTGAGTCTGCCCTTTCCTATCAGAGATGTCAGTGCAAGTTCAAGCCTTATAGCGGCCATGGGAACACCTACGGGGCAGACCCAGGAGGAGTGTCCACAGCCTGCCCTCCAAAACAGTCAGACATTCCCATTTCCCAACAGTTATACAGATAAGAGTCTAGCCCATAGGTTACAGCCGAGCAAAAGATTGTTTACATATGAGTAATGTACCTTTTATGCTAAAGCCAGCAGTCCTCTGGGTCAGTTTACTAATCAAACATCCAAGCATAATTGCTTTCCTTTTCATATCTGCGACCACCTTCTCCAACCCCCTCTTTTTGGTGTTAAAAGCAGGCCAAGATAGCGATAGATCTCAGTGCTCTCCAGAGTACGAATCATAGTACCAACCAGATACCTCCGGGTTTGTTGTGCTATATAAATAAACAAATAAATAAATAGTGCCTGTTCTACACTTACTGATTTTCTTTTGACAAAAGTACATGAAGTTGGACTTACCAAAATGTACACAAAGGTCGTTTTCTTTAGCATAATTAGATACTGCATGAATTGAACATTTTATCCCCGATAGTGTGTGGTCCAACAGGATGATGTTGTCTGCGTAAGGCAACCATGCTAGGTGATAATCTTACACACATTGTGATTGGCATTACAATACAGCTGCGCAGGGCTCCAACCATTGACAGTAGGACAATATAACATGTTCATTCTTCAATAGTACAAGAACTCAATCCAGCTGTGACAGGTAATGCTTTAATATTAACATTTTATTATTACTGCATCTTTTTCTTTAAATAAATAGATTTTAAAAATAACAATAATTGAACAAAACAAAAATGCATTAATTTGGGCAGGTCCTTACCTATGCCATAAACTAAAGACACTTTTTAGTCGCCTGTACTAATCCAGGTGCATTCACTTACATTGAATCACTGCCATGCCTTCTTTCTATTGGGAAACGTCTGCAATTTACAGGAAAAAGTTTGCCCTAATGCAATTCTCAATAGATCCGTTACAAGGTCTTTGAAAACCCGATGGAGGTTGGATCTAATTTATGGCATTGCACTTTCCTGTCAGAAATCCAGGATTGGTCACCACTGTTTGTCCAGAGAGAATAAGGGACTCCGTGGGAATAGTAACACTGATTATTTGGTGTATGTTGTACTATGCTAAGTGCTGGGTTTTGTAAATTACCTTATAAGCAGCATGTGGCCTCTTAGTGCAGATTCTCACACGATTTTCAGATATGACAAGAGGGTGAAGTTGATGAACCTATACGGACTACAATATGAAAGTCAAAATATGCTGAAAATTGGAAGGTAGTCAGTATTTTCTTAATTTGTTCATTAAATCAGAATTCATTTGATCTCCAGAGGCTGGTGAGCGTTCTCTAAATCAGCTATTTCACTCCCATCGATTTTGGATTTTCTGGATTTTGGGGTTCATAATAGAAGTGCATGAGAAGATCAGCCCCCGCCGAGATCCAATGTCCCTGAGAGCTTGTATACACCGGCATGTCCAGTGTGCAACCCTTGCCGCCTGGAAGTTCACCGTAAACGCATCACCAGTAAATGCACGTGTCGCTCATCTGGCTCGACAACAGTCTTCAACAAGGCCCATTTGTTTACCCAGACATACATGAGATATTATGCTTGTTTTCGTATACATGCTGCAAAGTCAGACCCTAAAAATATACACTCATTACCCGATGGACTCGAATAAAAGGCTCGTTGAGTTTACGAGCTAAGCTTGGCAACATAGCTTCCTCCTCCTACCTGGCCTATCTAGATTGTGTTTGTAGAACAACACTATCATCATGAACATGGGCGTAATTAGAGGGGGGGACAGGGGGTTTTGTCCCCCCCAACTTCTGTGGCATGCCTTTTTGTCCCCCCCATCGTTTGGAGGGAGGGCAGGGAGGCACCAATCATCAATTATGTAATTGGACAGCGCGAGCAAGGCTGGGGTGTTCAGCTAGGCTTGTGCTGTCTCATTACATAATGCAGAGATGCCTGGCTGCCGCGCTGCAACACATTCAGGGCTGGGGTGCCCTGCGTGGCTCAGTCCTCACCCTGGATGGATTGACTCAAAGTCAGCAGCCAGGGTGCTGAACTGGGTGTTGCAGGGCCGGGCGCCTGTGCTGTCACGCTAGCAGCAGCACTTACGAGGGACAGCGGCATAGAACATCGCTTTCCGGCTTCATGTTTGTGCGACACACAGACAGGAACTAGGAAGCTCATTCAGCTTCCTGGTTTCTGTCTGGAGGCGTGTGAATGCGAAGAGGTTAGGTTGTGTAACATGAGACGTGGCCTGGGCGGCATTTGAAAGCAGATCAGAGGTACTTTAAAAAAAAAATAGAGTATTTTTAATTGTGTTTGTGTATGTTTGTTGTCACCCAGGGCACACCAAAGCTCCCAGTATATATTGTAATTTAGATAACCGATGGTTGTTTTTTTCGGTTTGGTGACATTGGGTATTTAATATTAAGGACCGTCCTAATAAGCTTTCTTCGGCCACCCCACTATCCCTGCGAGCACAGCTCAAGAAAAATCTCTTGCCTAGTGCAAACAATCAGGGCATCCCTTTACCTAAACTCATATGTATATAGAATCTCATTTTGTGAGGGTGGGCACTCCCTACAGGTCCAACACACAGCAAATCAGGCACATATAACGGCAGAAAGTGCCACTCTAAGCTATACAGAAGAAAAGACATCAGACTTATTATCAGGACCATCATTTTTTGATCCTACAGGACCTAATATACCTGGGCGACAAACAAGTACAGGAGACAATCTCCTGAAACTTAAAAAAAGGTGTTCTGGACTGAACTACACGGACACTTCTTGAAGGAGTACTTACGAGCGAATATTATCCCCACGGGACTAGTTGTTAGAAATGAGCCCTGTTTGTTTCTTGAAGATAAAGAATATACAACGAACTTTAGCTACATTGCAACCAAGTGCAGTAGAGACCTTATGGTCCTCACGATCACAACAGCACAAAGAATCAGCTTGGAACTACAAAAGACACTGGACGACGAGGAGAGAAAATTCACAAATAACTCACTCATAACTGACGCTAGAAATCAAATAGAAGCAATCAACAAACAGTTTGCCACTTTTAAAACAAATACTGTGACTAAAAAAACTAACAAACTACAGAAAGATATTCAAGAATTCAAAATAGAACGAATGTATCCCTATACGACAGAAGAATATAGTAAAAAACGTAATCAATCAGGGGGAACACAGTCAGGAAATCAGAAAGCTAAAAGAAGGGGGGGTGTCTTTTTCTGGATCAAGTAGCAGTTCATCCAGTGGGAACTCAAACCCTAACTACAAACCATACCAGTTTAACCAATTTGGTCAATCT
The DNA here is from genome assembly GCF_040938575.1 of Ambystoma mexicanum. NCBI lineage: Eukaryota > Metazoa > Chordata > Amphibia > Caudata > Ambystomatidae > Ambystoma > Ambystoma mexicanum. The sequence continues at coordinate 341,051,028 of NC_090935.1, read as the reverse complement.
CAATCACACAACTATCCCCCACCACCCTTCCAACCCCCTTTTTTAGGACGAGGAGGGACAGGATGGGGCCCTCCACCTTGGAACCCAAGGTTCCAAGGCCAATACAGACGCCCGAGGCGGCGGAGGAGATAAACCATGCGGCTGACCAGGACCTACCAATCTTTAATTTAGCCAATGTCCAACTTACATCTACACAAATTTCAGTTCTTACGAAGGGTTTATCATTTGTGCCATCCGGAAATACAGATTGGTACAATACCGAGATGGAGATACGTCGGTTCCTACGAACCGTCAAATTACGTACCTTCTTCAATGAACCTGAAACAAGTGAAGATTCGAACGACACAGGATTACACCCCAAGTCCTCCTTCTCACCCTCTGAGAACCAGGTCCCCTCTGGCCTTCTAACCTTTGAGAGATGCGTACTGCGAGACCTCAGGAATTTGAGCAAGAAAAAACATACTAATAGACTACAAAATATCACACGAGCAGAAAGAGAAGCCCTGTCTGCACTAGCTAAAAAATCTGAGTTAGTTATAAAACCCGCCGACAAAGGGGGCGGAATTGTTATAATGAACTCTGAACAATACGTTCACATGGACCTTCTTAATGACACACAAAGCTACATACTTTTAAAAAAAGACCCAACGAAGGACCTGACTGCTGAAATTGCTGCAATGGTCTCCTTTGCTCTGGAAAGAGATTGGATTACGGAGAAGGAATCTGACTTTCTTGTTACTACAGGAGGCAGTACACCCTGCCTGTACGCGTTACCTAAGATCCACAAAAACTCCACCAATCCTCCCGGCAGACCTATTGTGTCAGGATGCGGGTCCATTCTAGAACCATTATGCAAGTTTGTGGACTATTTCCTCAAACCGATTAGCATCACCACGGAATCTTACATCAGAGACACAATGCACACAATTCAGATGTTCGAAAACTTGGAATTTGACCCTCAAAAACATCTACTAGTGACTCTAGATATCAAGTCGCTATATATGAGTATTCCGCAACAAGCTGCCATTGATTGCATATATGAATATCTCGTTGAAACCAATAGAGAGACCAAAGCTCTGCCTGAATTTATCATTGAAATAATGACACTTGCCCTCTGTAATAATTTCTTTGAATTTGACAAACAGTTTTATCTGCAAATTAAAGGAACTGCCATGGGGGCGGCATTCGCCCCAAGTTTGGCTATTCTATTCATGGAAAAATTTGAAAATAATTTTATTTTCAATCCCATCAATCTGTGGAAAGACAATATCAAACAATGGCGTCGGTATATAGATGGCGTTATTTGCCTATGTGAAGGAACAGAGGACAAACTACAAAACTTTTTTGTCTGGCTGAACACCTGCAGAACAGACATACAATTCACAATGGAACACAGCAGTACCATGATTAATTTTTTGGATTTAACGATTCGACACAATCAGGGTAGACTAATCTGCAATACATTTCGCAAACCAACTGATCGCAATACTCTTTTCCACTTTCAGAGTGATCACCCGAAGCATATTAAATAGAACCTACCATATGGGCAATTCCTGCGGTTACGCAGAAATTGCACATCCCTAGACGACTTTTATCATGACGCTGATTTACTCAGCAACAGACTACATGAAAGAGGCTACCCCAGTAAGCCAGTGTCCAGATCCTTGAAAAGGGCACCCTTAACTTGCCGAGATTCACTCCTCACTCCTAAAACCAGAGAGGAACCTCAAGACCAAATTACATGTGTGATCACACATGGGCAGCACGCCTTCCAGATCAAACAAATTGTTCGCAAGTACTGGTACATTGCCAGACTATGCCTTCCTGACCAACAAATACCCCGATTTGCGTACAAAAGAGCACGGAACATCAGAGAGCACTTGGTGCACTCTATGTATATCAAGAAATCATCACAAAGCAATCTGTGGAACTTAAGACCTTTAAAAGGACACTATCCATGCAGGTCCTGTTCAGTCTGTCAATATACTTCCAAAATACAACAATTCCAAGTGGGACAAAAAACCTGGATTCTTAAAGATATTTCCAATTGCAAAACCAACCAAGTGGTCTATTGCATAGAATGCCCCTGCAAGTTACGCTATGTCGGGCAAACCATGCGCAACATTGGCACACGGATTTCCGAACACAGGTCAAGAATCAGGTGTAAAAATCTCACATCACCTTTGGTACAACACTATATGGACAAAAAGCACACCACACAAGACATCAGATGGTGGGTGCTTGAAAGAGTGCGCAACGGTCCCAACATCCAGGGACAACTTTTGGACCTTGAATGCAGGTGGATTTACAGATTGGACTCGGTAGAACAGGGCCTTAATGAATGCAAATCTTCCCACATTCATGGGAGTGACACGCTGACCATGCCATGCTGGAAGCCCATACGTGCACTTCCAGCACACACGGGCGTGCTATAACTTTTCAATAGCACTTCTCCGTGTCACTACCTACTACGAGTACTTTTTTCGGGCAGTGCATCGCTGTTTACATCTGCCTGCCTTTATGATAACCAAGTGCAGACAAATGCAGTACTCTACTCAGACAGCGCAACACTGTTTTTCAAACAGGCGGGCTCTGTCCCGCCCTAATTGGACAGCCGCCGCACACCCACTCACTCATACCCCCCCTCTTTTTGATGCAAAATCGGGTGCCCAAACGCCCCCTCTTCATAGTCTCCCTTACCGGAGCATTACTATTTCACATGGCGTTTTTATGAGGGCTCTTACATTTATGCCCCGCACCACACAGTGTCCTGCTTACCTTCCCATGTCTTCTCCCCTCGCACACCCAGCACCCGCTCGAACTGGTGACTCCGCTCCCTTTGGCCCAGCGGACTCTCTTGAGCCGGTTCCACATTCCTGATGCGGCAACCAATTAGGCCACTATACGTTCTGCATTTCTATTGGCCCTCATATGTACAAACCCTCTTGAAAATGCCAGCGATGCGGATGCCTCTAGCCTGCAGCAGTGCGCCAGACCGGGACAAACGCACGCCTGAGCGCACACATCAGCAACGCTTATTTCATCTGGGAACCATCGCCCAGACGGCACGACTTTGGAAGTGCTACATGAACGACTTCCCAGGTAAAATTTACAGTTTGAGCTGAGTCACAAGCTCACTACATGTCAAAATTTATATTGTGCATTTAGGGCTATATTTCCTCCACTCTTGCCCACATTAACAGGAGCAGCCTGACACCAGTCCTCCAGCTGCCAGAGCCATATTTCAATGAATGAATTTGGAACTTAGCAGTTCTATTTCCTTTTTGGTTTTGTAGAGGTTAGGTCGTGTAACATGAGACGTGGCCGGGGCGGCATTTGAAAGCAGATCAGAGGTACTTTAAAAAAAAAATAGAGAATTTTTAATTGTGTTGTGTATGTTTGTTGGGATGCTCTGTCCAAGCCCTCTGAGGCGAAATACATGCACACGTCCTAATTAGCAGATGGATTGCACCAACAGAAGTGACTTCACAGAAAAGGACATTGCAAGGCACATCATCAGTCCTTGATACTTGGAGGCACCATGGAAGTGATTTTAGAATAAGTTGCCATAAATAAGCCAAGTGACAAATAACTTTGTGGTGCAAAATACCTAAATTGCACTATTGTTATATGTGGAGCAACTCTATAGTCATTAGGCTTTTCCATTATAATAGCATAATACATTAACAGAAGCTTGGAAGTGAATCAGAATCATTTACAGAGCTGCAGATAAGGCGCAATGTGTTTAAATAATTTGCTCAGGATCACACACTTGGTTAAATGGTGAAACTGGGATGTGGACAATTTAAGCGACCGTGCGCATCTTTCCAGGCTTAGTTGATATAGATATTTATTAAGGATTTGCTTTACATGTCATGTGCTTATTATTTATATAATACATATACAATATAATTATTTATAGCAATGCATTGGAAGCAAACCACATTACATAGTAACCTAGCCTTTCATAGTAAACTAACCATACACTATATACATTGTCATAGAAATATGTTGAGCAATGAGAGTATGGCTTTATTTTCATTCTCCCTATTCTGCATGCAATGTCACAATAGCATCATGCAGATTAATGTGAGCCTAACAAATCCTCCTTGGGTTTTAAAGCCATAGTCATTATTTCATTAAGCATGCAACATTATGCACCCTTCTCACTTCTGATCACTCCCTCCGATTCACATTTATAAAGGGACAATAGTCCCTGCTAATAGCACCCCCTCCCTCCCATCAGTGCCTAATGGCTCACATTGTAATACTCTGTTGATACAGAGCAACGTGAGCACCCTCTGCTGCCCGGAGCTCCTTGAGACATTGTCTCTACCATTCGGAATGGGTAAGGTGTCCTGCTGCCAGGACAATGAGCGTGATGAGCAGGAATTGATCAGCACACATTGTCCTGCCAGTGGGACACTCTTCACAAAGGGTTGGGCACCCTTTGTGAAGAGCCGAATGGGAGAGGCGTCCCAAGTACAAATGTCCCGGTCTGGCTCTTAAAAGAGCTGCGGGGGGCGGGGGGAGCTTGACTATCCCCTTGTGACTCTCCCGCCTTGGTACTCCGCTGCTTGGAGCCATTTGAACACAGGAAACCATACCTTAATTTGAATCAGTCAGAATCTTGTAGAAAAATATCTATCAGCACGTAGATATATAAGGTGCTGTGCAGAACCCAAGTTTGGAGATATATGGCATTTAAAAGTCTATACCAAATATACTTGGTCCTCCACTGCACTGCATTAACCAATGTTTTCTGCCATTGAATGAAAGGAAAAATCAGGAAAATTGATGACATTCCAGTGACTATGGTCCTTTCGGCCATCGCTTTATAGTTCAGCTAGGTCAAGTCAACGTAGCCCAAAACTTCAGGTATCAGGGGTGATAAAGTCTGGTCTGCTCAATGGACGTTGCACCACTGTTTCCATGTGTTATTGTAAATGTACATATGCATGTTGTGTGCACACAGTGTATGTCAGTGGAGGTGCTGGGTGCGTTTGTGTGTGAGTGAGAGTCTGTGCAAGCAATTGTGTGTTGATGTTTGTGTCTGAATGAATGATAAATGATGCATTGTTTGTATATTCTAGTGGAATTAAGTTTGTGAATGTTATGTTGTGTCAATTGAATTTTAAAGATACGCTACAAGTCTTACGAAAGTTGAAACAGAGCGTCAGCAATGGAATCTTGTGATGTAGTAGTTTAGTGTTATCCCTCAGGGATTTAAGTTGTTTGACCGACGTACAAAATCACAGTGGAATTTACCGTAGTAATTTTCGATGCAAATACGTTTTTACCTTGATACACACAAACAGACCCAATTTACCTCAAACCACCAGTACACTCATAAACCCTCCCACTTACCTTTTCTCCATCCGCTGCCTCTCCTGTAACCTGCAGTGTTAGATCCATCCCTTTAACTGAGGAAGGGGGAGACATCCCGCAACCCCCAAAGCCAAAAATACCAAACATGGGCTGAGGGGGCCACCCCTGCTCTTCATGTTCGGCATCTTTGGCTTTGAACTAATGGTGGTGACCGAATTCAGTCAAATCTACCATTTGACCACAATTTTATTTTTTTAATTTGTCTGAAACGATCTCTCAGAGTCACCATCAGCCCTCCTTTTACCTCACCCCTTTCCTTCAGTTGTCATGTCCCCCCAACATTTTCAGCAAAGTTATTCCACTGATCATGAACCTAAACAACCTTTGCCATACCATCGCTACTTGTAAACTGTGAACTACTGCTGACTGCCATTTACACTTGAATATACATTGCTTTTTACATACTCTGGACGAGTGCACACGAGCATACACACATTAAGGCAAGTCCGTTTTATTCTTATCTACTGTTACTCATTGTAATTCAGCCAGATCACAATAACTTGTATACACAATCAGCAAGAAATGTATTATATTACATTATGAGTCATACAATGTTGTTTTTATCCTCTGCCACTTTCCTATGTAACTGCCTCTGGTATCTATGATCGTATTGTTTGATGAATGTCTCTAAATGCCTAAGTCATATACGTGCTTATTCCTAGTATATTTTTGAGTACTGTTAACTGTGCAGTAGTCCTATGACTATCGAATACACTCAGACCTACTAGCTAAGCTTGCTCTGATAACTCACTGCGTTATTGACTGCATCATGCCCATTGCACAACTGTCCAACTTTAACACATAGAATTTCAATCCAAGAGGCACATTTCTGGGCTACTCCTGTTCTCCTTTATCCCCTTACTAGCTTTAGCCTTACCAGACTGCAAACCTACGATTCCACTATTACCTCACCACCAGTTGGTATCTAACATAACAATGACCGTGCCCACAACCCACATTCTAAACTACCTTAACAACCCGGTTTATAAACAAGTGCCAAACAACTTGAACCCCCAGCAGAGACCTATTCATGACACTTTTCCATGCAATATCACTGCCAGAAATGCAAGGCTTTGTTCGAGGCTAGCTAAACTATTTGAAACGTTAGCCAGAACTTTATCCAATTTAGACTTTAGGAGAAAAACTCCATACAATAAAATCTCCACTATTAGTGAAAAAATCCAACCCAGATCTCTGACCTCTCACGCGTTTCTTAACCACACCCCTACTAAGGCCCGATCAGAAATACAGCCTGCAGGAGTCTCCTCCACATCAACATCTACCAGTCCACCTACCGACCTCAAGGGCGCACTAATAAATGCCAGATCCCTTGACGCACATGCCACCAAGATATTCGACCTTATCCAGGCAGAAAAATATGACTTCTTGCCGTCACTGAATCTTGGCTACATGCCGCTGCAGTCCCTGCCCTTATGTTAGTGATTCCCAACGAATATACCATCCTAAGAGCAGACAGAAGTGAAGTGCATGGAGGAGGCATAGCCCTTATTGCCAAATCAAATCTATCGCTGAGACTAGCACCGCCCCTTGACATTAAATCATGCAAAACCCTTAAAGCCAAATTATCTAGCAACAATTCCCAGATTCTCACTATCCACCTCATATATAGACCCCCAGGTCCTGTCGGAACCTTCGAGGAGGACATCTCCTCTATTCTGTCCGACAACTTAAAAAAATACTTCACAAGTCTTATTATTAGAGGACCTCAATTTGGGCTTCAATGACCCTAAAGATCCACTTGCAATTAGTGTGGCTAACAATCTGACCGAACTTGGCCCTACCCAGAGAGTGAACCTACCCACTCACAACAAAGGGAAAATGCTCGATTGGGTGGCGGATTACAACTGTAACGCATCTATCTCATCTATAACTCCCCAGATTTCGACTGACCACTATCTCGTGACATTCTCTCTAGCATCCAAAAGACCTACCTCCGCACCCACCATACCGGTTCCTCCTATACCCACAAGGAACAAAAAGAATATTATCTTTGATAAATTCGTTTTTCTTATTCTCCCAACACTTAACTCTCTTCTGGAAAACATGGAGCCTGATGTATTAGTCAATGAGTACAACAAAATCATGACCGCCTCACTTGACTTAATTGCTCCATTTAAAATGAGACAAAGGGCATCATTATATGTGAGGCGGTAAGGGGTTAACGGCTCCGGTAAAGGTGCCGTGCACATGTACACAAAGAAAGGGACACAGTACTGACATTACAGAGTGAAACATGGAATAATCACGTGCAACTAATAGTAGAGAAAGCATGGTAACATTTTAGTTGCAGAAAGCAGATCACGTGCTGATAAACAGAAGGAAAAAGGACAGCAAGACTGTTGTGAAAACAATTGTCGTCCTACTAGAGTTTAAGAACAGAGAATGGCTGTGGCAGGAGTGCCAGGGCCGCCTGTGTTCATGGTGAATCCAGGCCCAGTGAAAATCAAGTGGCGAGCCTGGAGGAAGGGTTTTATTCTCTGTGTAAAAGCTGCGTGCGGTAATACCATTTTGGCTGAGTGGAAGGTTTCACTCTTGATGCACTTTTTGGGCTATAAAGGCCAACAGGTCTATGAACGCTAGGGAAAATGCCAGACTTAGATCAAGAAAGTGGGGTCAATGAATTTATCATGACTCTGCAAAAACTCGACCGCCACTTCGATGTTAAAACCAGTATTGTGTTAGAGAGGTATAATTTTGGAGTAAGGGAGCAACGAGAAGGAGAGTCCATGGAGGAATACATGACAGCTTTATGCCATCCCGCCCTTAATTGCAAATTTGGAGGAAAATTTGATAAACACATAAGAGATCAATTCATGATTCACTGTTCTAATGATAAGATAAGGGAGGAAATATGGCTGAAGGATGAGCCAAACTTCGACGAGGTGGTGGCAATAGCAAAAAGAGTCGAACATACTATGGCATGTGTAGCAAAACCAGGGAGGAAGCATAATAAATCAGAGTCGGGTGAGATAGTGACTCAGCAAGTATCAGAAAATAAAGAAGAGAGGGAAAATCAATATACAAAAGGGATCTGAAGGGACAGATGGCAGGAATGACAAAACAAAAGGGCCCAAAAAAGTGATGAGAAATTGTGTTTGTATGCCCAGGAAGGAGAGTAACTTGCAATAAGTTTAAGAAGTGGGGTCACTACGCGAACTGTTGCAAAAATGACTGCCTTGGTAATGGGAAAAGGGTATTTTATGTAAGCGAGGAAGCATGTCAGTTATCTGGTGAAGAGGAAGAAGAGCGAGTGGAGATCGTGATGGTGAATATGGTTATGTGTAGCAGAGAAGAGGGGTGTGATAGCCCCTTTGCAGACATATGTGTAAATGGGAAAGCTGTGAGTATGATGGAAGACTCTGGGGCGCAGCTGTCTCTTATGTCACACAAAGTGTATGAAGGTTTGGTGGACAGCAAAGTGGAGGATTTGATGCCATCTGATAAGAAGCCTGGGGGTTACAACCTTGGTGAAAATAGATGTCATAGGGTGTTTTATGGCATAGTTAGGATTCAAGGGAAGGGAAAGACAAGGGAAGGTGTATGTCACCAGGAGCGGCGAGACACTGTTGGGGTGGAAGGAACAAAAGTGTCTGAGAATAAGACTGGACCCGAATATGGACAAGCAAGTTGTTAATGTGAGTGAAAGGGTGAGTATGGTCACCAGTTTTCCCAAGGTGTTCCCAAAGGATGTTGGGTGTGTTAAGGCATGGTGCATAGAATAGTCTTGAAGAGGGAAGTAGACCTGTGGCAGCAAAATTGCGTCCAGTTCCCATGGTGCTTACGGATGGAGTGAGGGATGAGCTCAAGCGGTTAAGAGAAGCTGGAATAATTGAATTTAACCAGCGAGAAGCATTCAGTGGATGTCCCCCTTCGTGGTCTTGAGGAAACCCAGTGGAGAACTAAGGTTGTGTGTAGATTTAAGGGTGTTGAATACATTTGTTGTGGCAGAGAGGCATCCGCTTCCCAGAAATGTTAGCTACGATTGGAAAGGCAATTGAGTATGGCATTGGCGTACCACCAGATACGGTTCGATGAGACATCTAAGGGACTGAAAGCGTTCATTAGGCATGAAGGCATATTTCAATTTTGTAGGATGCTTTTGGGGTTGGTATCGGTGTCAACAGTTTTTGAAAATGTGATGGTTAGGTTGCTGAAAGGGATGTCGGATGTGCATTGTATTCAGGACAACATTCTGGTGTGCGGAGACAGTTGGGAGAAGTATGAAGGGAATATATGGAAAGTTGTAAAGATATTGGAACAGAAAAGGATAACGTAGAAGGTGGAAAAGTGTGTATTTGGGAAGGAAGTTGTGGGGCATGAGATTTCAGCAGAAGGGTTGATGCCCAGGAAGGATCTGGTGGATGGTATAAAAAGGATTAGAACACTGGAAGGGAAAGGAGAGTTAAGGTCTTTCCTAGGTATGATAGAGTTCTATCAAAAATGTGTAAACAATTTGCTGACAAAATCACAAAAATGAGAGGTTTGCTCAAGAAGGGTGTTGAGTTTGTGTGGGATGCTGAATTTGAGGAGAAGTTCCAGGTGATAAAAAGGGAATAGATATGGCAAAGGTGTTGTCCATGTTTGACACTTGGAGAAGTATGATTTCCTTGGATGCCAGTGACTCGGGGTTTGGTGCTGTTTTGACCCTGGTTGGGGAGAATGGTCAGGACGTGGTTGTCACGCACACCTTAAGGATGTTGAGGGGTGCAGAAAGAAACTACTGTGTCTTGGAGAAAGAGGCTTTACCTTGTCATTGGGGTGTGGAAAAGATACGCAATTCTGTGTAGGGGGCAGACTTCATCATCAGAATTTACCATAGGCCTCTAAAAGCCATTTTCAAAAGCAGGGTCTTGAAAAGGTTTCTAGAAGAGTGGCATGTTGGGTGGCTAGGATGCAGGGACACAGGTTTGCAATGGATGTGATTTCAAGAAAAGAAAATGTGATGTCGGCCCATGTGTCAAGACTTTGTGAGAATGAGGGTGAGGTTAATGATGGTCTCGTGGCAGACGCCATCACGGGTACAGTGTATGTTTCTCATGATGGAGTGTTTACCCGAGAGGAATGGGCAAGTGTGTTGAGGGAGGAGGAGACTTTTGTTTGGGTGATGGGTTTCGGCCAAGGAGAGTGGCCTGAAAAAATGCTATTGAGTGGTGAAGAGAGGTCTTTGTAGGAAGTAAGATCGGAATTGTGTGTGAAGGGTGATATTTTGTACGGTGGGATTGTGCGGTTGTTCCTCGTGCATTAAGAAGAAGATTGGTGGATGTTGGGCATGAAGGTCATATTGGCGTTTCAAAGACCAAAGGCATTTTGAGGGGAGAGTATTGGTGGCCCGGGTTTGATCGAGATGGGAAAAGATGGTGGGAGAGTGTATTGAGTGTGACGTCTCTGGCAAGAAAGTTGTAGCAAGACAACAGCCGATGGTGAAGGTTGATGCACCTGGGAAGGTGTGGAGTGAGTTAGCATTGGATATTTTGGGTCCAGTGGATATGGGGAGTGGTCGTGGAAGGTTTATTATTGTCCTGGTGTATTTGTTCTTGAGGTGGACAGAGTTTTGCGTTGTTCAAGATATATCGGCTCAGAGCATGGTTGAATATTTGCAGTGTGTTTTTGAGAGGGAAGGTTTACTGGTATTGGTTTTGACCGATAATGGGAGACAATTTGTTGGAGGATATTTACAAGAATATCTCAAATTGTGTGGTGTGAAACTTAATAAGACTGCGTTATATCAGCACAAACGAATGGAATGGTGATGGAAGCGGTGCGGATGGCAGGAGCGTGTGGCAATGACAGGAACATGTCTGTGAGGGGTAGGCTGTATGCCTTGCGGTTGGCTCCCCATACGAGTATGGGGATGAACCCTTTTGAATTTAGGGAAGGAAACCGAATACAAAGTTTTCACCACCTTGTGAATCGAACTGTGTCGTGAAAGAAGTGAGGGAGAAGATGATTAAGAAGAAAGATGAGTGGGTGAGAAAGACAAATGAGAAGTTGGGGAGAAAAGGGTTGGATGTTGCAGCGGGCAATTGAGTGCTGTAAGTGACTTCAATACAGCACTCCAACCAAGTCAATCCTTAGTATGGGATGCCCAACGGAAGCCCTTATTTATATATTTTTATGTCAAAGTTCTCTAAATCTGGATGATGAACCCTTATATAACACCCCTCTCTTTGAATCTCCCCGACCTCACTGAGCCAAGAAGTAGGTTTGTTTTGCAAATTAAAAGGTTTATTTGAAGAATTGAACAATATATATCACACTATGAATAGAATAATATCTGAATAGCACACTTATGAATATGTACAGTGAGCAGCAATGGGTAATATTACAATATCAACAATCTCTTTAATCAGTTAGGAGTAGGAAAAAGAAAGGATAAGGTAGCAGAGAATACTTTGTATGATTCAAGGAAATGCAATGATGGGAAAGAATGCAACACAGAAAGAAACTTGATATGATTTAAATCAAAAGATAATATGATCACTTTTTCCCCTGTTATTACTCACTCCCCCCACTATGCAATATGAAGAGATGGAAATGAGGGCACACAGGTTTCAGGAATACAATCAATAATGCAGTTCAATCCCAGTTCCCCCAGCAAGCTTAGAGAAAACAGGTATGATTTTAAACACAGGTCAATCACTTTTAAATGTGGTTTGCAATAAAGGGGAAAAATGCTAAAAATGACTTTAATTCACTAAAGGAGATTCAGGATAAGTGAGAGTTACTTTGGATTGGTTCAGGTCAACACTAGCAATGATTTATGAATGATTATCAGATTGAAAACGAAATTTAGCAGTTGCAAACAAGAAACAGCTAGTCTGACTTGTGGTGAAATTTAACCAAAATGCAATTCACGGCAACTTTTCCACGTGCATGAAATGCGATTACGGAAAAGCTATAAGGAATTGGAAAGCTGAGGGCCTTAGCTTCAAAATGACAGTTACATTTTGTTTATAGGGCGTGCGGTTCAAAAGTTACAGAGGTTTTTGTGAAGGTAGACTTTTCAGAAATAAAGTCAAGATTATAACACGACAGATGGCGCTTTAAAGATTAACCAACAAGGATAGGCTTGTACGAAGGAGCTATGAAGAAGCAAGAGACTCAACAGGCAGCCACCAGAACAGCGGCACCTCCGCTCTGATCTCTGTCCGTCAAAACACTTGTCCCTCTTCAGAAAATATCAGCGCAAACATGATTATTGCTACAATTATCACAAATTATGTAGAGGAGAGAAGAATTAAGGATAGACAATAGAGGTTCTGTAATGCAGTTCTGGACGGATTGAAATGGATGGAATAGTATTACTTTAAGCTAAGAGATAGGTTATGGACAGTTCTAGACTAGATACTCACTCCTATGGCTTTGGAATGGACTGGGCCCCGTCAAAGATCTGGTCCAGGGTTTGGCTGGGATTCTCTCGCCACTGGACAAGTCTCAGGCACTCTCAGCACTGCACTGCGGTCTGCGTGGTCTCTTGGACTGGATCTGACGGGTTCTGGATACAGCTCTGCTTACTGGGTCTGGATCTTGGTTCTAGCACAGGGTTCTTGGCTAGAATAGCAAAACAGCACAGCCCGCCTGTTGAATGTGATAGCCCCTTGGAAGTTTAGGGTTTAGAATCAGGTTGCTCGGTTCTGCAGGCCTGCTGAGAAGGGTTCAGCTTTTGGGTTAGGCCTCTATGCTTCAAAGTCCTAGAGTTGGTTCTAGAGTTTGGTTCTGGATCTATGTCTGAAGCTCTGTCTGGATCTTCTTGCAGGGTGCTTCACCAAGAGATCAGTTGAGTAGCGGAAAAGTGTGTGTCCTGTCTGTTCTCAGCAGTCCCTATTTATATATTTCCAAAGTGGGTGGGGTGGCTGATTCTACAATGCCCAACCCTCTAAGGATCTGATAGGTTAGAGGATTCCCTGTCCCCTTATTGGAGAAAGGATCAGCGTGTCATGCTGTGTCATCTTTCTTGGCTTGGGGAAAAATACTCCCCTTGGTCTCTGTACATCTGTACAGCATATCTTATTTTTCATAAAACACATATTTACAATATACACAACTTGTTAATACCACATAAATCACATGACAGATTAATTAAGGTACATTTCTGTTCAACTCTCATCTTCCTAAGAGCTTTGGTTCAGAAATGACCACTTTTTCCACTTTTGCTGGGTTTATTATTTCTGCACCAATTTTTAGACATGCATGCACACCCCATCTGAGCACATTTCTGTAATTTTTTAGGTTCCTGGCATAAACACAGTAGCTACAATATGAATAATTCCGGGGTTTGGTCTCAGAACATCGAACAGAGTCCAGCTTAGTCTTCAACTGTGAGCAAATTTTTCATTTTAACAAACTCAAAGTTTCAGTACAATATTTTATAAGCATTTTTCTAAAACATACATTTGCTGTGCTTTCTGAATCCACACAATGGTTTGTCTCCACCTCCAAGGTCTGGGCTGACTCAGAGGTCACATGTCCTTCTTCCTGTCAGCAGTTTGTTGTCAGTCACACCCGAATTAGCATTTTCTATTCAGCCCAAGGATTCCTTTGTCTGCACTGAGAGCAACAGGCCAGGGTGCCCCTCCTAGTTCCTATTCACAACAGCCTGTCAATCTCTTAGCCAAGGGCAGGGGGAAGTCTCCTTTGTCCAGGGAGAAGGTGTGGAATTCGTTTGAACACAGTGTGGGAAACTTTAACTCTTAACCCAATGTCTACAAATTGTCTTTTCTTATAATATACCTCACATTTTAAACACATACATCAAACAATTTCTTGCTTGAAGCCTTTTCAGAATATGGCTTTAAATTGTATCCACCTCTCAGGCTTCTGATAGCAAGTCTTTCTTTGGCATAGTTTGAGTTCCATGTTCAACTTTACCCAAAATGGTTTTAAAACGCCGGCTTCTGGTAGAGGTGAGTAACGGTATTACACCCATTTTTGACAGATTTCTTCCAGCAAGCAATCCTCAAAGTATATTTTGTTCAGATATAGACACACTTCTGTGGACCTTATATTTATGTAGATTATAGAAGAAGAATGATGTTGACCACCCAACAAGGAGGTTGGATCTTTTTGGGTGGTTTGTAAGCAATGATTTCTACAAATTCGACACCAAATCAAACGGATTTTTGAATCCGGCTCTGTTTCTTTTGCAATGATTTTGCTCTGTGAGCAGCCAAATGATGGGCTTTGGCAGTGGTCTCCTGTGTTACCACTGACATAGGCAAAAGTAGATGGCGGCCTATTTTTCAGGTTTTCAGCGCGCACTTTCTGGTGATTTCTGGCGAGCAGCATGCTTTCCGGCGGCCATTATGATGTTTCTGCTGCCAGCAATGCACAGTGATGTTGCAGGGCTTGGATTAGTGGGTTAAGACATCCCACAGTGCGTATCAAGAAGTGTGTGGTTAAAAGAAAGGGGGATGTGTTGTATACCGAGCCGATTCAGGTGACACAGGTTTTGAGAGGGGCTGTAAGGGTGCAAGGTGGTCAAGTGTGGAACATGGCTAGAGTAACAAAAGTGAAGTCAATGAAATGAGTGGTATACCATCCGAACTGTGGCTCTTCCAACACTGTGATAAACTTCAGAAGCTTCGGTGGGAAAGGGTTTGTCCTTTTTTTGGTTCAATTAGTTACTGTTGTTTTCTGTGCATAGTTATTGTTTGTTTTATGTTTATTGTTGTGGGTGTGATTTGTGATGAGTTGTTTAATGTTCATGGTTTTAATGATCTCAAATAGTATTACCTTGGTTCTATTGATGGTTTGGGTGCCTCATAGTCAGATGGCTCCTAAAAAGTTGCTGTTTGAACAATAGATTGTTCTTGTTGTAATCAAGTCTGTTCTTTTCGCGAAGAAAGACTATGTTGGTTTGAGGTAGTCAGCTAATCAGGTGGAAACTTCCTGTGTTTCAGTGTGAAAACAGGAAGTGGCTGCACAGCCTGTATTGATAAGCAAGTGTGAATATGTGGATGGTGTCATGTGTGAGGGTTGGGTGGGATGTTAACGAGGCTCTAGGGGTTGAAGCGACAGGACGGGTATGTTTGCTTTGTGTATGGTGAGTGTTTGGATTGAAAGCAGTGCCTAGATTGCAATATACATGTTGTTCTTCATAGGTGGGATGTTCAACATAGGGGTCATGTGTCTATACTCTCCTGGTTCAAACAGGACCAAATAGGAGTTGCCCTTGTCCTCTTCTGCCCTTTGCTTACAACGCTGAGGTTGATGTCATGGAGCAGTGCAGTGAAACATGTGAAAATCGTGTACCATTGCACTGAATAGACCACTCCTTACACTATGCATTGTTTTATTGATTGAACAGAACACAATGTTTGATATCTTCCAGGGAATCATGGGAACAATGGAAACAATGGAGCTACCGGACACCAAGGATCAACAGGGGAAAAAGGAGACAAGGGAGATTTGGGGCCGAGGGGTGAACGAGGAAACCATGGACCCAAAGGAGAGAAAGGCCACCCCGGTATTCCAACAGAGCTCCAGGTACACAATGAATTCCAAAGTGAAAATTAACAATATTGAAGATTTTGATTTTGTTCCCACGGCTCAGGTATCTTTTTTAAATGTCTTAGTGCTATTCTGTTTCCTCTGGCTCTATGTTTTCCTAGTTGCACTTGTTCCGATATGGCATGGGAACTTTTTTGTTGGTATGGGAGGAAAACAAAACAATCTGGCAACTCTGTAGTATTCAAATGTGCTCTCTTAGCATGGATGTCTACCTTGGAAAATAAGCAGCATCTCTTATTTACATACAGTTACCCCGATCGATAACAACGTTTCCGTTGAAGCGCAAAACAAATATCGAGTCATGCATTGGCCCTCATTCCAACCCAGGTGGTAAGTTCCTACCAAGGTGAGTGGGGCGGTAAATCCTCAATCCCCATTTACCCTTCCCCATTCCCATTTTTGCCCCATAGGGCATAATGGGAGTGGGGAAGGCGCTAATTACGGCACCGTAAATTACGGTGCCGTAATTAGCACCTTGGTACTTAACGCCTGCTAAAAGCAGACGTTAAGGTGGAAATCAGGCGTTAAGGGTTTAACGGCGCCGACGGCGCCGTTAAACCCTTAACTTAAACCCTTAACGCCTGGGTTGGAATGAGGGCCATTGTCTTGTTGGCACCCAACTCTAGATGATGTAAAACTGGCTATGCCTAAGTGCTTGGAAAATGTAACACTTTTTTCTTGGTCATGATAATACCGCATTGTTCACATTTAATTGGCCACCCCAAAAAATGTTTGCCATCTACATCTTAATGACAAATCCACAAGCTAGTTACCCTATTTTTACAAGGCTCTGTCATTCATCCAACAAGTTAATTTGGTGACCAAAAAAGCATCTGCCCTCTTCTTCTGCTTAACAGTGTTTCACCTAAAGCACTGTTGCCCCAAAGTATTATCCTGTTCTTTCCCATTGATCAATCCAGCATCAACAGCTGGCCATCAAAACCTTGAACAAACTTCAATGAATACAAAATCACACATCACACCTCATTCTAGGTTTCAACTGTATGGGTCGCATTACACCTGCAAAGAGGTCATGCCACTGGCTTACTATCAGGCAGAGAGTTGAATGTAAAGCTCGCTGCCTGCGAGTTTAAACACAGCATAACCCTGAACCACACTGTCTGAATGAAACGGATGCTCTATTAGTTTCTGACCAGAAGCTGAAGGGGGCCCCTAGGGGTCCCTCGCGATATGGAAACAAGGCAACAACCATACACGAAAGGATGCGCCAGACACGAGGTTCAAATTCCCAATGCTATGGTTTACTGCAAGTCTCCCAAATAAGCGTTCACTGGTTGTGTTACAAGTTGTATTGGGGGAGATCCCTCTGTTTTCAATGCTACTCCCCTTGAAACCCTCTCCTTATTGACCTTACTCCTCAAGTCTGACTTTAGGAAGTACCATGAAAGTATACAATCGCCCCGCTTGCTTTAAGCTTTCAGACCTGGATAGACACATCTTCTCAATGCTGAGATTTTCGTCACTGTGCTTATCCTCTCTCTGTCTCCTCACTTTTTGTGAGTGCTGCAGGTCGTGTGCACTCTAAATAAAAACAATGGAATCAAATAAATGCAATATGACGGTAGAAATGCATTGGAAATGATGCCTGCAGAATGAATTGTATGATGCCAAGTAACCTGTGTACTTTACAAATCACTGACTGTGGGCCTCATTACAACCCAGGAACTAATGGGTTAACGGCGCCGTAAAAGGCTGCGGCGCCGTTAACCTATTAGCGCCTAATTACGAGGTCCCTTTGCGGGACCCGACCTTAACGGCTGGTTTTACCAGCCGTTAAAGTAGGGACCCGCAAAGGGACCTTGGTGCTAAGTACGGTGCCGCAATTTGCGGCACCATACTTAGCGCCTTCCCCATTCCCATTGAGCCCTATGGGGCAAAAATGGGAATGGGGAAGGGCCATGGCGGCATGGGGAATTACCGCCCCGCCAACCTCGTAATGGGGTGGTAATTACCCATTCCGCCATGGCGGACACCGGCATGGACCATGGTGCTAATTGCACCATGTCCTCCGCCTGGGTCGTAATGAGGCCCTGTACCTATAAGAAGAAACTATTGAATACTACACAGACTGTACGCTCGATTAGTACCATGCATTACTTATGCCTTAAGGTTGGCGGGGCGGTAATTCCCCATTCACCATGGGCCCTTCCCCATTCCCATTTTTGCCCCATAGGGCTCAATGGGAATGGGGAAGGCGCTAAGTATGGTGCCGCAAATTGCGGCACCGTACTTAGCACCAAGGTCCCTTTGCGGCACCCTACTTTAACGCCTGCTAAAAGCAGGCGTTAAGGTCGGGTCCCACAAAGGGAACTCGTAATGAGGCGTTAAGGGTTGAACGGTGCCGACACCTTTTACGGCGCCGTTAAACCCTTAACGCCAGGGTCGTAATGAGGCTCTCTGAAGGAAATATTTAAAAAGTTGTCCACCGCTGCCAGCACACTGTGATTCTAAATAGTAAACGACCTTGCTGTATTTACTTGTGGACAGCAAGCGGCACTTTATCAACATTACGTTTCATTGATGAATTACTTTTATTGATGCCCTTTTAAACCATTATTTATTTATTGGAAATTTGTATGGCACACATACAGAAGTCTTTCCATTCGGCACAAGACAAGTTGGAGGTTGAGGGGGGGGTGACATAGGAAAGAAGTAGAGGAACAGAATGGTTATATTGGCCTTGTGACAATCCTACAGTAAAAGTGCGAGAAAAGGTGATAAGTGCAGCTCTGCCCTATCTGCCACTCTGTGTTGTCAAGGGTTTTGACCCATGTTGAATCAATAGACTGGGTAGATGTGGGGATGAGCTGTCGCCGCCCATTATTCTATCCCAGAACAAACTAAATCAATAGACTGGGTGGATGTAGGGATGAGCTATCGCCGCCCACATTCACGCCAGAATAGGAGAACTGTGCAGTTGGCACTAGACCACTCCAAAGATACAACCTTCTTGTGGGGGGTTCCACATCACCACTCTACTGTAAGGATGCCATCAAAACAATGTTAAGCAAGGGTCCTATACTATCAAGCAAAAGACCACTCTATTGAAATGCAGTAATTCAAGACAACTCAAAAATGGATGCAGTACCGACAAATTCCCCAAGGTGGCGCTAGCGGTCTAAACTCTGACAGGGAAACTGTATTTAGGAGTTTCAACAGGGGCAGGGACTTCAAAGCTTGTTGGGTAATTGAAAATCTAGCCACCTGCTGTTCCCAGAGGCCAAGAGGCTGGGAAACCTTAACACCTCAGAGATTCCCACACTAGGAGGCAGGATATCACATGACCATGTTGATTGATTGAGGAGAGACTTCCAGGCATCCTGCTGGAGCCCACACAAAAGGCTCTTTCTGTTGAATGGGGTATGTTAATTTTGAGTGTTTCCTGTCAACAGCCCTCTGCCAGCAAGGAGAGACATGTGATCACTGACCCACCCAGACTTCTGGAGGTGGACCCAAACACCTTGGGGAGTTGAATTGCAACAAATATATAGTTTATAGAAACAGTGATAATTTATTGTAACCAAATGACAGGAATTTACAACTTTGAGAGTCTTAGTTTGAAAAATGCCCTCACGATTTGAGTCCAAACTCCAATTTGTACCATGTTCTGGGGCAAAACCCCATTAATTATGATTATTGTAGACAATGTGTTTAAGCTAGAGACATGGAAAGTTACTGGGATATATGAGGAAGGGAAATGTACCTTTGTATAATTTTTGATGAAAAACGATTGTTGCAAAACCCACTAAAATCGAAAATAAGTTGACATTTTTTAATGCAAGCTCCTAGAACGCCAGAGCAGGGACAGGGACTATCTTTAGTAATATATGATGTGTGTATGTGATGTCAAACAACTGTGTACTTGGGAAATATGTATTTGGATCAGGAATAGATTTGTGTGCATATTGACCAGGGGAGTGTCATTTCTGCAGGTCATAAAAATAACATCACTCTGACACACTATCCCTTCCCAATTCAGGGACCAAAGAATCTATTGACCTATCAAATCAAGAGAGGGGCAGGCTTAGGGATGCTAGCCTCTCCACCCACATTTTAAAACACATAAAAAGAGAATGCTGGGACAGGTAGGGACATTCAATTCCATTTTCTGCGGGATGCTCTGCCGGGAGACTTCAGACTTCACATCCATCAATCTTCAGAGACCAGAAATTTACTTCAGAACTTAAAGCATTGGCCTAAACCCACAAACTGAGAACTCTTCTCAGCAGGCCTCAGCATCCTTAAAATCATTTCCAAACTATTCCACAGCCGGGCGAGCTGTTTGAATTCTTTGCCAAGAACAATTGCCAGAGACCAGACCAGAAATCCAGAGAGACCCAGACCGCTGTGAGCAGAACCCTTGCCTGAATGACCCGCTGAGCAGAGAGAACCGAAGTCCAGTCCAGTTGACCAGATCCGTGACGAGGCCCATTCATTTCAAAATTAGGAGTGAGTATCCGCCAGAACTGTGCAGAACCCAATCTCTTAGTTAAAATAATCTAATTCAAGCTATTTTAACCTAATTAGAACAGACTCCTAGAAATCGTGTCATCTGTCATTCTTAAAGCTGCACAACTGTCACCTGTCAATTCCGCAGCTGCAAGCTGTCACCTGTCATTTTGAGTTTTACTTTAAATCCGAAAATCTACCTTTATTAAATCATCCGTATCTCCGGAACCGTTTGTGCTAGGAACGAGATTTAACTTTCATCTGAAAGCTTAGAATCTAGGCTATACTTTTTCCATAATCGCGAGACATGCACTTGCGAAATTTACAGCGATTTGCGATTTGGCCCGATTTCTTCATCTGTAGAAATCAGCAGCTTTTTGCTTCTCTTTGCTAAAATTCGTTTGCAATCTGCTAATCATTCATAGAGTATTGTTAAAGTGAGCCTGAACTAATATAAAGTAGCCATCACTTACCCTGAACCTCCAGAGGGAATTAAAAGCAATTTTAGCACCTTTTCACTTCCTTGCAAACCACATTAAAGTAATTTGCCTGTGTTTCAAACCTCTACCTGTTTTCCTCTAAGCTTGCTGGGGGGGAACTGCATTTCGTATTGCATTGTTGGGATTCTTGAAGACTGTGTGCTCTCCATCCATTTCTTATATTGCATAGGGGGGGAGTGAATTGTCAAGGAAAAGTGATTACATTGTCTTTTGTTGAAGCCATATCAAGTTATCTTCTGTACTGCATTTCATTCATCATTGCGTTTCCTTGAACCAAATAAAGCATTCTTTCCCACCTTATTCTTCTGTTCCTATTCATAAATTACCTCTTGGTGATTACTGCTCATATTCACAAGTGTAATATCCCTTATCAATTTATTTATAGAAGTGTGATATATATATATATATATATATATATATATATATATATATATATATATATATATATATATATCGTTTACATTTTCAAATAAACCTTTTAATTTGCAAAACAAACCTACTTCTTGGCTCAGTGGGGTCAGGGGGATTCTAAGAGGGGGGTGTTATACAAGGGTTGTCATCCAGAGTGCTGAACTGGACATAAAAATACATCAATAAGGGTTTTCCTCAGCATCCCAGACTAGGCATTGACTTAGCTGTAGTGTTGATTGAATATCGCTTACAGTGTGGATAGCAACATGTCACTTTTACTAATCTTATGGGATGACAATGAATTGAATTGACTTCAGTTGAGTTTAATTAACACCTGTTTTACAATGTTTTTTATCATCAGTGATTTTGTATGCTTGTTGAAATTGCAATGGGGATATTTTTCGATTTATGAAAGATTTAAATTGTAAACCATAACACAAAATAAAAAATAAACAAAATGTTAATATATGTCCAATTATCTTGTTTTGTTATGAATTGCACAACATTAAACTGATTGAAATAGCTTCAATTTACTAGGATGACGTTATACTTTAAACACATGTTTTAATACTACCTGCACTCAACTGAGCTACATTTAGTGGATACTATTCTTGAAGTCATGTAAAGAGTAATGTATTTTCCTCCAGAGAAGACACCTATGTTTTAGAGTATGATTTTGAGACAAACCAGGCTAGAGTCCAGGACTCCTGCTCATAAGGTGTTGCCACATGTTAGGTGGTAAAGGACCAGAGTGTGTACGCTCTGCAGCCTTGGCAGACAAGACAGGCTTGATTTTCTGGAGAGGACAGAGTTGGTACCAGGCTGTTTGTGCTTTCTTGGTGCTTTCTTGGTGACATGATTCTTGAAGGAGAGGTTGGAGCCATTGGTGAACCAGAGATAGTTTGTGCATGGGGAGAGTTGAGATGTGGGTCTGTCTATTTGAATTTCATGACCCAGGTTTGGACTTGAGTGCACTACATGGAGCACCCAAGGAGCAGGAACTCAGTGTTCCTGTGGTTTAGTTTCAGTTAGGGGATCCATATCCAGGCCTGGATGAGACAGGTGCTGTGCTGTAGACCATTTTTTTTTCTTTTTTCTTTATTTGGATTTATAAAGCGCCAACGGCCCTAGGGCATCTTATCCTGTACTTGCTTAGAAGCACAACACATTAAACACATTGAAGCTTACAGAAAACCGTTTACATATTTACATATCAGCAATATATCAACAGCTTACATAGTGAGCTACAGTGAGTAGTACAATAGTGTGATACAGTCATAGCAGTGCCAGTTATGTAAGCATTAGGCGGTGAGGTTTATTGGAAGAGTTGTGTTTTGAGGGCCTTGCGGAATGAAGTGAGGGGGTCTCTTTCCTGATGGCGGGTGGTGGCACATTCCAGTTTTTGGGAGCTAGGACAGGGAAACTGGTGCCTCCAGCTTTTTGTCGTTTGAAAGTAGGGACTGCGAGTTGGTTGCAGCGTTGGGTCCGGTTGGGTCTGTTAGAGGTGGCTCGGTGAAGCCCTTCTGATAGGTAGGGAGGTGCTGTTTGAGATAGGCAGGAGTGTGTGATGGAGAGTATTTTCACAGGGAGCCAGTGGGCGTCCTGTCTGGTCTGGGAAATATGTTCTCTCTTGGGGATGCTGAGGGCTGATCTGAGTGCGTTGTTTTGTGTGGTTTGTAGTTTCTTCATGTTTTTGGCTGATGTGCCTAGGAATAGGACGTTGCAATAGTCTACTTTGCACCCACCGTAGCTCTGGCTATAGTTTTTGGGGGAGAGATAGGGTTTGACAGTGTTAATGATCTTAGTAGTTAAAGCAGCAGAGGAGGCGATTGCGTTCACTTGACGAGACATGGAGAGTGTGGAGTCTAGGTATATCCCTAGAGTCTGGCTGCCGCCACAGTAGTGATGGTCGTGTTGTCATGAATGATGTGTGTTTACCATCCAGTTTGATAAGGATTTGTTTGGGACAGACCAGTAGTATTTCGGTCTTGCCTCCATTGAGACATATGCCATTCACCGCCATCCAGGCCTGGATGATGGCGTATATCTGATTGAGTGTGGCTGTGTCTTGATCATACGAGCCAGTGAGTGGGAGAAGAATTTGTGTATCATCAGAGTAGTTAGTATACGTTATGCCATGATCATCAAGGTCATTGAAGAGGGGGAGGGTGAAAATGCTGTAGAGAGTGGGTGAGGTACAGGATCCCTGGGGGACTCTGCAGTGGATGGGGCTGGGGGTTGCTCATGACTGGTCGGAGAATACTCTCATGCGTCTGCCATCCAGGAAGGAGGTGATCCATGAGGTGGCTTGATGGGAGAATTGTGCCGCATCCTTGAGGTGTTAGCAAAGGATTTTGTGGTCTACAAGATCGAAAGCAGCAGATAAATCTAGGAATAAGAGCAGTGCTGGCTTTCCTTTATCCATGGTTTCATCTAGCTGTATTTTGAGATCAAGTAGGGCAGTCTCAGTTCCGTGACGTGGTCAGAAACCTGACTGCCTCTTTTCCACGATGTTGTTTTCTTCCAGGAAGTGTTGGATTTGTTGGTAGGCTGCCTTGTCTAATATTTTTGACAGGAACAGTGGTGATTGGTTGGTAGTTGTTGGGTTGGTAAGGATCAAGGGAGGGTTTTTTCAGGAGTGCGCACACCCAGGATGCTTTCAGCAATGGGGGGACGATGCCTGATGAGAGTGAGGCATTGATAAAAGCTGTGAGGAATGGGGCATACATCACCTCTACAGGAGGATGGTTTGATGCATTTCATGAGGGCAATGACTTTGGTTTCTGTTACTTCTCTGAAGGAGAATGGTTTAGAATCTTTGTTGTCCATTTTGTTGGCCTGAGCTGGGGGGTGCTGGCTTTGGGATGAGCGTTGAGGTGGGCTTTTATTTTTTCTTGGGGGGTGTTTATTATTTTTTTGCATGGCTGTTTGAATGTTGTTACACCATGTTTCCTGAGTGTTTGTAGGTGGAGATGCTAGTATCTTGTAGATTGCGAACAGTTCCTTTGACTCAGATTTCATGTTGGCGATTCTGGAATTGTGTGGGGAGGATTTGGCTAGGGTGATTTCTATTTTGTATCGTGTGGCGAGTGTTTTATAGGCTTCGAGGGTGATGGGTGAAGGGCAGGATTTCCAAGTGTGAAGCGCCATTCGTTTCTTTGATTTTAGGTCTGATAATTCTTGTGTGAACCAGGAGTTTGAGTGTTTCCTGTTTTTGGCTTTTTCATCACTAGTGGGGCGATGGCATCAACGGCTGATTTTATGGTAGTGTTGTAACTGTCTATCAGTGCTAGAGGGTCTGTGGAGAATGGGGGTTTGAGTGCTGGGGCTGCTTTTAGGAGGGGGAGTAGTCTGTCCTTCGTGAGGAGCCTGGAAGATCTTGCCAGGGCTGGGAGAACTGGTATATTAGGTTTGGACTTTATTATGGTGGGGATGTCGAAGTGTAGGATGTGGTGGTCAGTCCATTAGCAAGGGGTGTTTGAGCTGATATCAATGGCACAGTTGTGGTCAGCGATCCAGTCAAGTATGCACCCTTTGACATGTGTAGGGTCTGTGACTTTGAATGAAGCCTATGTCTGTGAGCGCTTTGTTAAGGGCTTTGCTTTGTTTGTACTTTGGGTCTTTAATGTGTAGGTTAAAATCGCCTAGAAGGATAGCTTTGGTTTCGTTTTTTAGGTTGTCTCCCAGCTGGTGGAGGAGATTGGCTTGGAAGTCTAATGACGTATATGGTGATGGTATCGTTAGGAGATAAGGCAAGTTTGACAGTTAGTGTGTGCGTGTGATCATCCAATGATGTGTTAATTTGTCTAATGATGAGTGAGTCTTTGGCGATGGGAGCAACACCACCTCCTTTATTGGTGGTTCTGTCCTTGTGGAATATAGTGTAGCCAGGTGAGAGGGTGAGGCAGATGGAGGGGCCTGAGGGTTCATGTAGCAAGGTTTTGGTTAGGGTGAGGATATTGAGGTCCAAATCAAGAGAAGGTCATGGATATCCATGTTGTGGGCTGGGAGAGCGCAAGCATTAATCAGGGCACAGTTGAGATAATTGGTTGTGGTTGGTGGTGAGAAGGCTTTCTTGGCCTGGCCTGGCTCAGTGGAGTTAGGCTTGTTAGTGTGTGGGGTATTGGGATTGGAGGTGGTGGGTGGTGTGGTATCAGACTTAGGTTTGGTTGTGCGACTTCCCAGTAATTGGTTTCTTAAAGTGGTAGGCCTGGGGAGTGAGCTGGGCTTGGAAGGTTGAGTTGTGAGAGAGAGAGAGCCGTGTGTGGTAGGGTGCTGTGTGAAAAGGTGTGTTTATCAGAATGATGGGATGTGTAGAGGTGTGGTGCTGGGGGGGCACTGAAGAAAGATAGCAAAAAGAGCATGGGTGGTATTCTGTTGGCGTGTAGTGGCTCATATCCATTGTGTAATGATGGGTAGAGGTAGTTGGGCCAGCTGTGTTCCGAGGAGTTGTCATGGGTGTGGAATTGGCGACCATGGTGAGGGGTGTGGTCATCCAGCAGAGTTAAGTCCTGGGATGAGTAGGGTGTGGTGACCTAATTAGCAAGGGAAAGGAGCTCGTGGTAGCTTAGAGGGATAATCTGAGCAGTACAGTAGCTAGAGGGTGAGTGAGTGTTGTAGGAAGAGCTTGACAGCAAATGTAGCAGGATTTTCAGAGTACACGTGCAGGCATTCTTAACAGAACTACAGAAAAACGATCTCAGTTATCAAGATATTCGTGCAGGGGGGTTAGCCAGAAATTACCCAATTGGAGTACATTATGGGATTTGAATTATATACATGCAGAATTACAGAAAACAATCTGGATTTTCATGATATTCATGTAGGCATGTTAGACAGAGTTACACATAGGAATTGCAATTATGAGACATTCATAATATACGTGCATATATGTTTTCCGTATGCCTGTGCATGTTTGTGTAAAAGTTTAACACCATATGCCTAGTAACGGCTGCTCAGAGCAGGGGCAGCCACTGAGTATATGCACTACAGCCAGAGTTCGGGACATTTCATAGTGATGGCGTTGAGAGGTCATGCAGGGAGTTCAGTGCTACCATGCGGGCAAATCCAATGATAGTGGCCTTGTTATTTACGTGATATCCAGCTGTAAGGTAAGAGCATTAAAGGCTTGTCGAGAATAAGGTAGAGACAGAATGAGAACCAGATAGTTATCTGATCTGTTCCTGTTGTGGAGGCTTACGATGCAGGGCAAACCGTTTGGAGAGAGACACGCCCAGTGTTGGCAGGGCAACAGTTTGTGGCCGTGAGTGGCAGAGCGGAGCTGGGGGGTGATGATGACTTATATGGGGGACAGGAATGCAACAATGATTAGCGGGGTATGATAGGTGTTAGAGTACTTACAGTTCCGCTGCAAGAGGCATTATGGCAGGCCGACGGCACGACCGGCAGGGACAGGCTTAGACAGGTACCTTTCTCATGTACCTTCTTCAGTGGTCCGGCTTACGCCTGCTGGTCCACCAAACAGGCTTTTAACGATGAGGCAGCTGTGGCTGGGGCCAATCAGGCCAGGGCACCGTGGAGCTCTTGGATGGCTTGTCGGACTGCTAAAATTCAGGCAGCCATCTTAGAATGGAGTTGCCGCGTGTATTCACAGGCGGCAGTGGGTTCACTGAACAAAGAAAAGTGGTGTTACGTCATGCAAGTAGCAAATAGCAAGTTTTGTAGGGGCATCAGGTGAAATATCAAACTAGCTGGTGTGCTGATGATGCTGCAAGCGAGCTCAGGTGTTGATGCTTCTAGTAGTGCAGATATCGATTCCAGGGCTTATCTAGGAGTCTGATTGCCCATTGGATCATTGGATTTGCCCGCATGGTAGCACTGAACTCCCTGCATGACCTCTCAACGCCATCACTATGAAATGTCCCGAACTCTGGCTCTAGTGCATATACGCAGTGGCTGCCCCTGCTCTGAGCAGCCGTTACTAGGCATATGGTGTTAAACTTTTACACAAACATGCACAGGCATACGGAAAACATATATGCACGTATATTATGAATGTCTCAAAATTGCAATTCCTATGTGTAACTCTGTCTAACATGCCTACATGAATATCATGAAAATCTAGATTGTTTTCTGTAATTCTGCATGTATATTATTCAAATCCCATAATGTACTCCCATTGGGTAATTTCTGGCTAACCCCCCTGCACGAATATCTTGATAATTGAGATCGTTTTTCTGTAGTTCTGTTAAGAATGCCTGCCTTGAAACCCGATTGGAGCTTGTGCTGGGTGGTATTTTCGTATAATTAAGTGTAAGTCATTTTCTTAATAACTTTTAAAATGAAAGGTAGGTACATGATTTGATGCTTACTTGCCAGATCATTGAGAATGAGTGTGTGTATGTTTGGCAGGAGGAGCCTCTTGCCAACTTCAGTGATTTGATGAAGACGTGACTGCGGGAGCAGTTGATGGTATGGTGTTTGCTCGGTCATGTTTCTTATGATGGAGAAATAAGTGATCTTCTTAGAATGTAGGTTTGCGGGATGCCAGGATTCTGCTCATGTCTTTCTGGGTTATGGTCTTGCCCTTTGTGCATATGTTGGGTTGAGGAGAAGGTACGTGATGTGTTGGAATTGTAGATGAGGTGGTAGATCTTGTCTACCTTGTCCTTGAAGAACTTGTTAGTGGCAGTGCATTTGTTCATATATTCAGGTTTAGTAAATTAAGGCAGTGCATTGATTCAGTTTTTAATGACATTGAAAATGGCTCTGCTTTTCTTGAATGATTTTGCTGTGATTGATGTCTTGCTTTACCCTTGGGCATGGTACTGAGGTTCCTTGAGCTAACCAGAGAGCATTGTTTAAACTTTTGAGTGAATGAATGATATATGTTGTGCACACACCAAGGATGACCACACTTCATTGATGTTCTTAACCTATTGTCTTGAGGGTGCCCAGTAGTTGAACATTCTCATTCTAATTGGTTTTCTTATAAAGGAGATATAGGGAAAGTGATCTTGGCATGTGTATACCCAGACTCTAGTCCAAGTATGCTTAGTGAGATCTGAGGTTGAGCGACATGATCCACCACTTTTTACCAATATTCTTTATTGCATAGAAGTAAGTAGACACTAGCATCATCCTCTCCAGAGTGGCATAAAATCAACTGGTGACCAGGTATAGCAGTGTTTATTTCCAGTATCATTAACATAATACAAGGTGCTTTGATCCCCGGTTCACTGTACAAAGAAACTGGGATTTGCACACTTCTTTTACATTATATGTGCGCAAAGGCTAACAGAGGAATTAGCAAACAGTTCTTATACGTGTGGGTATTTATGGGATTTATACAGCCTGAAAGTAGCTAAATAACAGGGTTGCACTTCTCATATTATCATATTCATGAATTTATTTATGCATACTGATGTATCAAGTATAAAAATTACCATGGGCCTCATTACGAGGTTGGCGGAATGGGTTTACCGGCACCGGTATTGGTGCCGGTGCTGGGAAACCCATTCCGCCCTATTACGAGGTTCCCTTGCGGGACCCGCTCACAAAGTCTGGTCAGACCCGACGTCCTTAGCGATTCCCGCAAGGATACCAGGGAGCTAATAACGGGCCCGTTATTTACAGGCCCGTTATTAGCTCCATCCCCATTCCCATTGAGTCCCATGGGGGTTCAAATGGGAATGGGATTGGTTTTGTGAATGAGGAATTACCGGGTCCTCCAAGGTTGGAATGACCCGGTAATTCCTCATTCACAGAACCCGGACACGATTTTGGAGGCAGCCATGGTTCTATTAGCACCATGGCTACCTCCAAACTCGTAATGAGGCCCTTATCTTTTAAAAAGTATCTGAACTTTTGCAATGAACCACAGGTCACAAAACTAAAATGTGCTTCAAAAAGATATTTCTAAAATGTCAACTCTGCCTTTTTAGGTATTTTGGGCATGAACCATCAGTTTGCTCTTATGGAAGTGACACTTTTTGTTGCAATTTATATAATGGACAGCTATAGGATTTGTGTAAAAGGTTCTTTAACCTGTCGTGGACCAGGTGCCTTTCTGTGTATGATTCTCACCACGCAAAGGCCCAAAACAGATTCTAGTTTACACATGAACATATTTTCTAATATATATATATTTTTGCTATTATAGCGTTAACAAGTTAAAGTAATGAACAAATGGGCAGTGACAGCCGTATAATCAGAAAGAGTTGTGGACAATTCTTTTTAACCCCTAACAACCGGAACTTTGAGGGTATTTGAAGCTCCACAAAACCACCATTTGTGTATAAAATCTCGACACATCTTACACATAAAGGCCATGCAGTACTTCAGGTATTCCATGAACTCTCTCCATTGTAATATTACCAACCTCATTAGTAGTCATGTACTCACCCTCTACAGGATGAATAGATGATTTATGCATGTTTGACATGTGAATGTCAGTCCTCAGCCCAACCAGCCTTTTAGAGGTCGAGGCTTGGAATGACCTCGCTTGATTGTTATGTTATCAATGGGTTCATGTTATTTTTCTTCATTGCAATACAATGGAGCAGTTCCAGACTAATCAGGCACTGATAGGCTAGCAAAACCTCAAGGTTCCTGAATGTGTATGAAAAAACAGGTTCTCCTTGACATGAGGACTGTTGTAGGCATGATATTCCAGGAGGAGGTGGCCACAGAGAAGGATTGACTACTGGCAGTGGATATCTTGCGAATAGGGATTCTAACCAGTTCAGCAATGCTGAACGGAAGTGGTGCGTGGCTACATTTAGAAATGAGAACATCAGGACTGTAGAGAGAGTTAAATGGCAAACAAAAGCTTTAAATGCATGCGAATCTGAATTGCCAGCACGGGTGTAAAGTAGACTTGGAGCAGAGTAGCCATGGCCAGACAAGCTGTAGTGTTCTGAGCAAGTATTTTGGAGATGCATGTTAATATTATTTCCATAATCAGTCATGCAGATAACTATGGCTAGGCAGTGCCAATATTTCCAGACTGAGGTAAAAAGGAAACACCTATCTAAATATCTTGAGATATCTGAGTACATAATAAAGCAGTGCTTCTTGCCCTGGTGCACAGGTTGGGGACAGGGGCTCAGACCTGGTGGGTGTTGGTCAGGTGTACACATGTTTGTGATTCTATCAAAGTTCTCGTGTCTTGTGTCAAGTGTAGAAAGTCACCTCAAGTCGTCTGAGTAATCATATAGATTCAGTGCGTCTGGACATGTTAGGCAGCGTAGTGTGCATAAACCCTCATGAAATCCTGGGGAGACAAGACCAGCTTTGTTGTGGGGGTCTTCAGCATTGCCCCGTCTCTGGTTAGGATTGGTGAGTGGGGAACTGAATTAATTTCAAGATGTCTACATTGGAGGCGTTTTTCTTTCTTTAGGTAACAGCTGTTGGTAACATTCTACTCATCCAACAAGTCTCTTGGTCAATGCCTTCTTGCTGTCACATGGATGAATATAGTATTTAAGGAGCTGGGTTAAAAAAAAATTCCAGCACCGTAATTGATGGCAGACTCCTCATTACTTACTTGCCTGTCTGCTGGTCTCTGAAGTTCCAATTGGATCCCGTCAATGTTCCTGGGTTTTTCATCTGCCTTGTGCCTTTTCCCAAGTCGTCTTGTCATTATAGGCAATCTACCTTCTCATGGATTAGCAACAGTCTCAACAGAGTCAATATTTAGCAGTGACAACGGTATCATCAGAGCAAGAAGGAGAGAGTGATCCTGGCATTTCCCGTCCCTAAAACTCGGACATAGGTCTTACTTGCATACAACAGTACACAATCCGCAAGGTCCTTTCATTAATTATACTTAACAAAACTCTTAAGGAGGAGGAGGAACCTATTTGATCTCCAGTCAGTTGCAACCTAATTTGGGTGTCACCTCTGTATCTATAAAATGAAATGACAATCAGTCCAACCATTATGTAGAATGTATGTATGTATACGTTATCCAAAAAAGGAGAAGAGTCTTTGGGCATGCCACTGGTTACAGGAGCAACTGCATAAGATGCACAGAGCAGATGTTATGAAAACAATCTAGTGGTGGTGGGAGCCTTGGTGAACTCTCGTCTTGACCACTGCAATGGTCTGCTCGCAGGCATTCCACTTACAAAAGTTCAACGCTTGCAAAAAGCACAAAATGCTGAGGTGAGACAGATCTTTAGAGTAAGTAAATCCTCTCTGATTTCAAGTTTACACCGATCCTTACATTGGCTCACCGTAAAGGATCAAATTGACTTTAATGTCTTATGCCTAATTTTGAAATGTGTAAACAATCTGGCCTCAACATACCTATCTAAAAGAATGTGTAGTTACCAACCAACCAGTCGGTTGCGGTCAAGTGACAAACTGTTGCTGCAAATTTCCTTCTCAAACTGTGTGTCAAGGGGAGACCCCCATTCGGAGTGTATGGGCCAAAGTTATGAAACAATCTCCCTTTGGAGATTCGGACCGTTAAATCTGTTTGCCACTTTCGGAAGGTTTTAAAAACCCACCTGTTCAAGTAATCTAGACAGGTGGGAATTACTAACAGAGATTGGCTATTCTGTTTGGAATGGCCTCCCTTTCTTGGTATCTGTTCTCAATCTGCGCCCAGATATGATTTGGTTTGTCGGGGCGCTATACACATTTTTCAAAATCAAAAATATAGATCAACCTACAATTGGATAGTGAGAGATTCATTTTAAGCTAGAGGATTTTGCACCCACCCTAGCCGAGACAGGATGGAGTGGGCAATGGTATTTCATCTGAGGAGATGCTGAAACAAAGGTGGGAGCACTCACAGCATAAGCACAATCCTCTGCTAAGGTCTTCTCAGACGGACACCAGTAATGACTCGATGTCCAAAGACAACCTAAGGACAGCCTAAAAAGGGCAACTCAGGTCTTGATCCCCATGAAACCTCTCAATTGAAGGGTGTCCTTACTTACTTCCTCACTAACATGACGCTTTCCTTAAGGTAGGTCAACACGATGCTGTACATGTCATGCCTGCTTCTCGCCATGTAGCCCATTGCCATGACTGGCTATCACATACAATTGCAAGAGCACATGTGGTAAACACCATTCTCTGCATCACCTTTTTGAGCCCTCCAAATAAAGGAGTGCAAATGTGATTCAGAAAACGGGTGTGTTATTTTCACAGCCCCAAAAATTGTCATTCTTTCATCCTTCATCGTAATCAGATCACAAGTGATTGACGCACAGCGAGAAATATATCCTTTAAAGATTTATTTTCTATTTAATGTCCCTTAAAAGTAAATGATTTGCCGCCCCCCAACATTTCCCCCGAGTCTTTCAGATTCTTTCCAAGCGGAATCAATGGTGCCCTCGAGCAGATCCCGGAAATACATACATTCCACCAACAGATTACGACGCTATTCAGACACAAGCGAGGGACTTTTTTGTTCTGTTCCTCATGTCTTCCTGTGTATGATTCATGACTAGTTCAATACATTCCATTCTGCTCAGACGTGTTCACATTCTCTGATGCCCAAATTCTACTTGCAATTCATAAATGCATGAAAAATATTCATTGCAACTGAGCAAGACATATGTAATTATGTTGGAAAATGGACTCATACCATATCCATTTTCTGAAAATAGTGATAATTAATTCTGAGTCAGTGAGCAGAGAATATTATCAACCAACCCTGTGAGGAGCTTTTCTTTAGTTCCACAGTAGAGCGTGCATCACCAATGCAGGGTTACAATGTATACAGTCACGTATAGGGATAATTGGTTCCTTATCAAAGCAGACTAGGACTCCTATATCGCTCTTGGGGGAGGCTAGTGCAAGCACTTCTAGTAAATAAAAAGCTAACTAATTTGGGGGTAACTATGATAGAGCATCGGTTAGGATTAGCCAGGAAGCTCGGTGTCCCTTAGTTACAGATATTTGATACACATTAATAATACTCAATATTCCTTCCCAATCTCTGTCATCCTGTAAAATATTAGACATGATTTTGCAAATGCATCTGAAGCCATTGCCGTATATGATACGATAAATCGCTTTGCTTTAGGCACCTCAGTGGAAGTATTTACCTTTTCCCAGTAACCGTGGTATTGGTGCTCAATCTGTTCTACTGCAGGCAGATATGAAGCCATGGTAAGTATAGCATATCTGCCTAACTCTATATATCATGTTATATTACGTTATGCTATGTTAAAGGTTCTTATACCGCATACTATTGCCACCTGTGTGGTTTGTTTGGTGCTCTTGCAGCTCTGTAAGTAAGTGGGAAGGTGTGTAAATTAGTAGGATTGAGCAGGCGAAAAGAGCAAGAGAGATGTGATGTGCTGTTGGCAGCTTCAGTTCGGGTGACAATGTTCACTGAGCGTAGGTGTGTTTTTCGCTTGGTAACCACCATGTGCCATTGGGTGAGGCTATGGGCCTCATTACATGGAAGGCGGCAAGGGTTAGCGGTCATCGGTAATGGTACCGGTGATCATTAACCCTTAACACCTTACTACGAGGTCCCTTTGCGGGTAGGTAATTTAACGCCTGCTGTTTAGCAGGTGTTAAAAAACAACCCACAAAGGGACCAGGGTGCTAATTACGGTACCGCAATTTGCGGCACCGTAATTAGCGCCTTCCCCATTCTCATAGAGCCCTATGGGGCAAAAATGGGAATGGGGAAGGGCAATGGGGGAAGGGGGAATTACCGCCCCGCCAACCTTGGAATAGGGCGGTAATTCCCCTTTCCACCAAGGCGGTGCCGGTATTTTACCGGCATGGACCAAGGTGCTAATAGTACCTTGGTCCTCCGCCTACCGTGTAACGAGGCCCTATGTGTAGTTTGTTTCGTTGTTGTGGTGTTGTAATGTGCGTGCTGTTTTTGTGCTCCAGAGGTATGGTTGTGTTTAGTTCAAAGTTTGAGAAGGTGTATGCAGAAGGGTCTGTTTTTAGTAGGGTTGGTTAGTGGCAGTACCCTTTCCTACCCCCGTTGTTCTGACTAACTTTTGGCCATATCCCTTCTTGTCAGACATTCTGGTGTGTAGCAATTACCACCCCCACAGGTTCCTCCAGGGGTGATGTGTTCCGTGTGCCCCGCGGTCCATCCGAGTGAGATATTGCTCCGTAACACAGATGGGCCAAATGCAAAGTCTGGCTCACTAACACAGATGGGCCTGTTGCAAGTTATGTCTCACTAACACAGATGGGCTAATTGTAAGATATGGCTCCCTAACACAGATGGGCCAAATGCGAGATCTGGCTCACTAACTCAGATGGCCCAAATGCAAGTTCTGACTCACTAACACAGATGGGCCAGTTGCAAGATCTGACTCACTAACACAGATGGGCCAATTGCGAGTTATGTCTAACTAACACAGATGGGCTAAATGCAAGATCTGGCTCACTAACATAGATGGGCCAAATGCAAGATCTGGCTCTTTAACAAAGATGGGCCAGTTGCAAGATATGGCTCTCTAACACAGATGGGCCAGATGCAAGATATGACTCACTAACACAAATTGCATTGTATTGTATTATATTTGTCATTTATATAGTGCCCTTTCCCTATTTGTGAGGCCTCGATCTGCTTTGTTGTTGGAACGTCCTTGGGGACCGAAGTCCATTTGTGGGAGATTCTAAGAGTTTGTTTTCAGGATGCGTGAGTGTATTTTGGCAGGTTAGGACTTAGGTGGACTGGCAAGGCTCCAATAAGCATCCGGAAGGTCAGCCACGTGGGTGTGTACTGTCGGTGGTTTAGGACAGAGGGCTATTGCTGGAGAATCAATGTGTACCCAGCTAGACCAACATTTTTCATAGGTGTTGTTGTATACTAATGGCAGAGTTGTTGAGGTACGTCAGATGTTTCAGTAGGGACAGCTATGTGAGCTGCTAGACCAGAATTGCATAGCCTTAGCTGCATTCTATAGTGCATTAACGGGTGGCCATGCCTGCGGCATGTGTCCACAGAACATGGTGCAATGTATACATACCTTAAACTAGGATGGAGTTCATCTTCAATGTCATTTTCCTATGTCCAATGCGATTGGCTGGTTTTGCCAGGTGTGATCTCCCAAGATTGAGAGCCTGAGCAGTGGGTGAGGGGCTCGAAGGACGGGGGACTGATATACGATTGTGATGTATCCTATCTCCAATGCGAGATATTGCTCACTAACACAGATGGGCTAATTGAAAGATATGGCTTCCTAACAAAGATGGGCCAATAGCAAGATACTCCTCACCAACCCAGATGGGCCAATGGCAAGGCATAGCCCACCAACACAGATGGGCCAAATGTGAGAAATTGCTCACTAACACAGATGGGCCAGTTGCAAGATATGGCTCACTAACACAGATGAGCTAATTGCAAGATACTCCTGAACGACCCAGATGGTCCAATTGCAAGACATGGCCCACCAACACAGATGGGCCAAATGAAAGATATGGTTCACCAACACAGATGCACAACTGTATTGTAGTCATCATTCACATAGTGCCATCTCGCCATTTGCACGGCCCCAATGCACCCTGTGCCTGTAACGCCCCTGGGGACCGAAGTCTCAGCATGGGAAAAATCCAAGAGGAGGCTCAAGATGCGTGAATGCATCCAGCCGAGACTAGGACCTAGGAGGCTCTAGCAAGCAACCTAAGGGGCAAGGCACACAGGCTCATGGTCTGCCCGCTTCCTTTATAATCTATTTGTAATTACAGTTCATTTTGGCTCTCAAAAGATTCATAATGTTTTTACCATATAAACTCGTGCACTAAAATAGCAATGTGTTTTGGTCTTCAGTCCGTCACTATGAATGAATTAACAGTGACTTTCAGATTAAAATAATATTTATATTGAGCTATCATAAGCGCACACTGTCATCCCAGGCAGTGCGAGGTCATCAACGTGTCTATCTCCCAGAATACTTCTGAATCTTATTCAAATGACCAAGACACTCACTCATTTTAGACTGCTGATAATGAAAGACTGCTGAACGTGCCAACCTGCCAGAGAGGATTCTCAAATATACCATGGTGCTCTTCAATACATAAGACGTCAGAAAACATACCAGCCCTTTAATGTAGCCATTTCTATCCTAATATCCACTTAGCCAATCCAGTTTGAAACTGTACGATATAATCACTTATTTTCGATTCAATACCATTTTCTACAGTGCCGCCCTAATCACCTGACGAAACTTAGCCCTGCCGGTTGTGAAAGTTTCACACCAGTGTTGGCCAGTGTAAACATATTATCATGCCAGTTTCGAAAATGTTCATTCCTTCAGAAAATAACCATATCGGTGTTACACTAACCCCAAAAAACACTCATGCATCAGTCGATGGAGTCTTTTTCCAGAGCTGTTTGGCCCCCTCTGTGCTTTGTCCTTCGCAATAGGGCAACTCCACAGGCCTAGAGCGGTACATGAGCTAAAAAAGGGATCCAGCAGAAAATAAAATATGTTCATGTGAAATGCATCCCTCCTCTTGTGCACAGGGATCTTAACACGTGTCCAAGGTGTCAAGCAGTGCTCTCTCAGCATCACGTCTGTAATCTGCTAGAGTGCTTCGCTGCTCTCTCGCGGCTGACTGCTCAATTCTCGATATTAAGCCAGAGTTGTTCAGGTTCCTGAAATTCTGATTCACACACAATCCAGAATGAGGCAGTCAAGTAATATCTTCCACACCCTGGTAACATGTCACCCCCTACATCTGTCCAAAATGGTGCTGCTAAATCATCCACAGATAGTGTATTGAAATTCCAGACCAAATAGCCTAGACAGCTCAAGAGAAATGATATAAAAAATGTGTCAATGTTTATTAATGTTAATGTTAAGTAACTTTTGTAAGGCGCAACTCGCCCGGAGGCCTCAGTGCGCAGCAAGAGAGCAGCCAGACAATATGAGGTAAAAATCCTGAGTGAAACCGGAGTTCAAGAGGACACCTAATCATTAGAATTAAAAAGGAACATTTTAAGGGATTGCTTAAAAGATCTTTCATACGGACAAGAAATGTCAAACCTGAGAACATCGCAAGTGCTAACATGGTTAATCCAGGAAAGGGTCATTAGGGCCAACTATTTAAATTTTATGTAATAGTAGACTTCACGAGTACATCTTCTCCAGGGCCAGATACCCTACGCTTACATTCACACCTGCTGCTTTCAGGATGCATTCCTACCGTTCATGGACTAGTCCTCTTACCTGCTTTGGTAAAGGGCTGAAGAGGGAAAATGATACCATTATAAGGCATGAGGAGTTTTGTGGGACTTCACATTACCGAGTTGGATAAATGCCTTAAAATTAGACCTGATTTTTCATGCAAAGAAGGAGAAGCTCGAACCAACTGGATGCTGCTCTATATTGCCTCATTCGCAGGCCCACCTTCTTCCAAGTCTGCTGCATCTTCCTTGGCTGTATTGATAATATTTATTTGTAGTATTAAAACACTGTAGGAATTTCACTCCCTTTCATAATGCTAGTTAGCATTTCATATCATTGCTAAATCATAGAGCTTTCTAAATGGCTCTATCCTGAAAATGTTCAGTTAAATACGAGACCACACCGCTTAGAACCCCATATCTGCAGTGGACCATGAGAAACACACAGCTAGATTGTTTCCAGAAATTCAGGTCATTAAGGCGTCAATAGTGCATTTAATTCACCCTCTTTGGCAGATGATATTTTCTAAACATCATTATTCCTCAAGCAACTATTCTGCTTGTCCTAGATTTGATAGAATCCTTCGGGAGATTGTTAAGATGCAAAGTCACCTGGAGCAAAAGAGAAACCAGCCCCCATACCCACCTGCCACCCCCCTTTAATGTATGTGCACCATACTCACACCAGGTGCATGAAATACCCCAAAATAGCACACAAAAGAAGGAGCACCAGAGAGCATGAAGTACAGCTTGGCTGTTAGGTAGAAAGCATGTGTCAAAGCCACAAATGTAACCAATTGGTCTGAGGGTGGTCTTGGTGGCCAATCACTGGAAGTCCTTGTCCTGTAACAGCTGAGCTACTGATGCTCATATGACAAGAGGAAGATATTTCAGGACTTTCTTGATCACAATGATGGAAACTCTGGGCCTTATGTGGACAGAGAGTCTGTTCCGAGGTTAGACGCAAGTACGGTGAAGTGTCTCCCCCACTGACGTTCTGCTTGAAGGATAGCCAGAGGTTTGGTGGAGTGTCTTTGCTTCACCATATCCAAATACATCTGTAAATACAGAGTTGTATTTAAAGTCTCCCTTGTGCTGCCCTCATTTACTGTGTGCAGCTCCATCCCCATAACCAGCGGGTTTCACGTGTTATCTACTGTAATGTTTTACATTGGGAGGCACCCAGCAATGGTGCTGCTCCAGCCATCAATGTGCCTTGTGCTATGCTTTTTAGGGAAACGCTTTCATTTCCCATAAATAAATCCAAATAAGTATTCATGTTTGGAGCTAGTTGGTGATCCTGTTTCCATTGTCGGCGGTGGCTGTGGTGCTACCAATGCTCTTCAAAGTCAGGTGTAGCGAGAGCCAATTGGCCGTTTAAAAGAGGGCTCAGCTAGTCTAATTTTCTGGTTGGTTACTGGCCTCTCAGTGGAGTTTGGATGTTTACATTCTAGTTTGCAGTGCAGCAGAGCTTCAGATAAGGTGTTTGTGCAGCTCAGCTTGACGTAATGCTATGATATGATAAGCCATTTATAACGTTCCGGTACACAAGTGATTAAGGCGCCACAAGACAAGACAAGGGAAGGAAGACAGAGGGAGGACAAAACAAACAATCCTACAGGGCCTTGTGTCATTCATTCGGATCATGCAAGTCACACAACAAGAGGTGCAGGGCGAAGGGAGAGGGGGAATTGCAAAGGAGAGTGTAGGGGGAAGTGCGATCAGGGCCGCATTGCTCTTTGTAAGTGCAGCCAGGTCAGCACAGTTCTTGGTAAGTGCAAGGAGGCAGGGGGGCTGTAGGGGTTACAGTTACAGCCCTTAAGTGTGCGGTAGGCCAGGAGGCAGTGCAAAAAAGACTAGTCATGGAAGAGAACGGTACCCAGTGAGACCCTGAGGGTACCATGCAACCAGTCAGCGGAGCAGACAGTTAAGTTAGCAAGGAAGCACGCAAGAGAAGGCAGAAGAGAAAAGGTGGGTCTTGAGCTGCCTCTGGAACTTCAGCTGGTCCGACTCAAGTTTGAGAGGGGCAGGGAAGCCATTCCAGAGGGAGCCACCTGCAGAGGAGAGAGATCTACCCCCCACTTTGTGCCTGAAGAAGCATCTGACCCTCAGAGAGTTGGAGGTAGCTGAGCGAAGGGCTCATGGGTTAAGGTATTTCGGAAAAGAAGTTGGATTTAGTGCGGGCCCCAGAAAGCTTTGTGGACAATGCAGAGGGTCTTGAACTTGATCTTTGCAGCCAACGGGAGTCAGTAGAGAGATTTCAGGCCTGGAGAGATATGGTCCCTGGGCTTGAGGCCAAGGATAAATCGTGCAGTCCTGTTCTGGATTAATTCCAGGGGGCAAAGAGTAGAGGTAGGCAGATTGAGAAAGAGGCTGTTGCAGTAGTCCAGCCTGGAGAGAACAAGGGCTTTGGAGACAGTGAGCTTCTGGGACAAAGTGAGAAAAGGTAGAATACCTCTGAATAGGTGCAGCTGGAAGTGGACCTTTTTGGCAAGGTCTGTGATTTGAGGAGAGAAGGAGAGAGTGGAGTTGAAGATTACACCAAGGTTTTTTGCCTCACAATAAGGCAAGGTTAGAGGCCCAAGGAGGGCGGACCAAGTGAGAGGGGGAAAGCAGGAGCATGGGTCCCAACGAGAAGGATCTCAGTCTTACTGGCATTAAGGCAAAGATCGCTGGAGGCACACCAATACTGAATCGTGGATAGACAGTCAGGAATGAGCGATGGAGTACAGGAGGTTGAGGGAAGCCTGAAAGAGAGCTGCGTGTCATCCACATAACATGGCAAGTTAGAAGAGAAGGTGGAGATCAAATGGGTCAAAGGGCCCAGAACGACATTGAAGAGTCAGGGTGAGAGGATAGAGCCCTGGGGAACACCACATGTGGAGAGAGAGGTGGTGGAGAGAACAGACCCAAGTTGGACCTGGGAGGGTCGGTCCAGGAGGAAGGAGGTCAGCCATGCCAGGGCCTGATCTGTGATGCCCAGGTTCACACAGAGTTGGTTATCAGGGTGGCGTGATTGACGGGTGTTCATGAAAGCAGTTTCCATGCCTCTGGCTGCTTTGAAGCCAGACTGATGGTTATGGAGACAACCATCAGATTCAGTGCTAGTGTAAGCTGGGGGATGGCCAGCTTTTCCAGGAGTTTGCCCAGGAAAGGAGTAATGGAAATCGGGTGATAGTTTGCCAGACGTGTGGGTTCGGCAGAAGGCTTTTTCAGGAGGGGGTGCACAAGGGAGTGCTTGTGCAGAGAGGGGATAGATCGAGTGGCAAAAGAAAATGTGGTCCTTGATGGTTCTGGAAGAGCATGGGAGCACCTGTTTGGATGACACTTTCATGAATCAGACTTGCCTAGGAACATCGACAGGTATTGCCAGAGAGAAGGAGGAAAAAGGAAGAGGCGAGGTGGAGACTGCAGTAGTATTGTCCAGCTCCTTGCAGATTTAAAGGATTTCAGCCGTCTTGTTAGAAGCCACAGAGATGCAGGCTTGGATATGGACCCTCTTCCTGGAGAGGACAGAGAGTCTGTATTGCCTTTGGAGCAGGGGCAGGCCAGATTGTCAGAGGATGAACCCAAAGCCCTCCACTACCTCTCTGCCACCCTGCACTTGAATTTCAGGGTGGCGAGATCGGAGGCATAACAAGGGTTGCACTTGGCGGTAGGCTTCAGACGGAGTCTCATGACCAGGACAAAGATGTCCAGCGTGTTGGAGATAGAGAGATGTAGGTTAGAAAGAGCTGTGTCACAGGGTGAGTCAGCTGCAGGAATACGCAGAGCAGAGAAAATAGTGGCAAAGGTGTCCACTGGCACTCGCTTCATGGGCCGAATGACTGAGAAGGAGGGTGGCAGTGCTGGAGTAGGCTTTGTCTGAGGGACAAGAAGTTTCAGTTGAGAAGAGAGCAGAAAGTGGTCATTGCAAGAGAGAGGAGCGGTGAGAGGGGGATGTCTGAGGAGATGAGAACATCCAAGGTGTTTCTGGCAGAGTGTGTCGGATCAGAGGGTAGAATGGAAAGGAAGAGAGAGTCGCAAATGTTGCAGAAGAGGCCAGAGCAGGGATTAGATGCATCCAGGTGGATGTTAAGGTCTCAGAGGAGGAGAAGTTGAGAGGTCAAGGCAGGGAGAGAAGAAGAGAGGTCAGCCCATTCTGAGAGGAACAGGGCAACCTGTCCTGGTGGCCTATAGAGGGTGGCCACAGTCAGAAAGAGACCAGGAGAGATAGAGAGTCTGCAGACCAGGCATTCAAAGGAGAAGTAGGCCTGAGTCGGAATGACAGAAGCAGGGACCCATTCCGGAATGATCAGCCCCACTCCAGCTCTGGGCCAGTTGCTTCTGGGCTCAGAGAGGATCGTGTAGCCCTTAGGGAGGAGTGTGTCAAAACTTGTGTTAGAGCTGGCTGTAAACCATGTCTCGCTGAGAGCAAGGACATCCAGGTCAAGGTCTGAGGAGGTGCAGATGTCAGAAGATTGTTTGACAGCAGAGTGAGAGTTGAGAGCAGCGACATGGAGCAGGTTGCCACATTTGAAAGACTTCCGGGTGGGGTGCAGGAATGAGGTACACCCAGAGGAGAAGGTGGAAGGGCCCGATAGTTGGCAGAGGCAGTAGATAGAGGTGGTTTAGGAGCCAGAGTATAGGAGGAGGTGGGTGTCAGAGAGGCGGCAGTGGAGGAAGAAGTTGCCAGAGGATTCTGGGAGGTGTTTGAAGGGGTAGCAGGCAAAGGGAGGAAGTTGATAAGACGTGAGAGACGCCTATCGAGGAGGAGATTGTATTGAGAGCCCTGGACCATGATGCTACCATTTAGATAGGCATTGATGATGGTCTTGGAGGAATGGAAGGAGGCCAAGAGGACCTCCCACTGGGTACCACCATTATTGGGAGAGGAGGAGAAAGTAGAAAGAACAGAGACCATATGAGGGGTACATAGGTCTGGAGAGGGAACGACAAAGAGGATGTCAGTGAGAATCTGTCTGGAGGAAGCGCTGGTGTACGTATCAGCGAAAAGGAGGCCAGGATATTACTCTTGAACGTTTTCCTTCTAATCTTAGTGAGAGGGATAGGATAGGAGATAGAATAGCAGTTTAAGGAGATGGGAGAAATTGATAGAACCATAGAGGGTGTGAGGAGTGTCAGTTGCCCATGGCCACAGCAGAAACCAATAGACCTAAAAGTAACTGCAGTAGTCAGCAGTAGGGTGTACAGAGACAGATCAAGTTAAAGGCGTTAAGTTGACATATGCGCACTGCGAAGAACACCCTGATTCAACGTACCCAGAAGAGGGAAAAAGGACCAATTTTTAACACAACAGCAATGCAAACCAAAAAAAAATACCCAGATTCGATTTTCCTAAAAAGAGGGAAAATACCTACTCTTAAACATAACAGCAATGCAAACACAACAGCAATGCAAAACACCCAGATTCGACTTCACTAAAAAGAGATAAAAAGGTCTTCAACACAACAGCGATGGAAAATATGACTATCGTAGAGAGGTGTGAGAGGTGCTCATGTAAGGAACTCATGGTGGTAAAGACAGACACAAGTGATCACAGTTCAAGGGTGTTTATTAAACTGTATGAATGGGTGAGAAAAATGCCTAATCTAAACTTAAAGCTAAAATGGGAGCAAGCTTCAACCAACAAATAATAATAAGGCAGTCCTAGTGGCGTCTTGTCAAATAAAAAGAACCTATACAAAAAAAACATAATTGGCAATTGTTACCACTAAGTTACAAAAGAGTGTGGGATAATGTTCAACAGAAAAGAAAGAAGTGTTCACAAAATGATTAGTCAGGATGGTATGGCTGGAGTCTCCCTTCCCCACGTTTTAAGCATGGAACAAAGCGGGACGACTCAGCACAGCACACACCTGGGCCTCTCCAGCATGAGATTCACAATTCCATTCAATGAAACCAGGATCTTCAGGGCTCTCTTCTGCAAAGTATCTTGCCTTAGAAGGCCTGCTGGATCAAAACAACAAATAAACAAAAGTGCCTTCAGTGATCTTGTATGTTGGTCGATTGCTCTTCACCCCTAGGATCTCCTTCTGCCAGGCTCAGATCCTTCTTGCAATGCGGGTCTCCCTTTGCCGGGTTCACTACGGCCTTTTACTCTGAATATCAATACTATCACGATGCAGGATATACTTCTCTTAGCTTTTCGCTTGGCATCCCTCCGTCGGATTCACATAGCCATCTTCAACACAGTTCATGAATTTCTGACATAGTTCATGATTTGCTTTAT
The DNA here is from genome assembly GCF_040938575.1 of Ambystoma mexicanum. NCBI lineage: Eukaryota > Metazoa > Chordata > Amphibia > Caudata > Ambystomatidae > Ambystoma > Ambystoma mexicanum. The sequence goes on along the minus strand of NC_090935.1, from coordinate 341,007,410 downwards.
CTCATCAGAAAGCATGGTTACCCTTCCATTAGCTTTCTTTCACATCCCTGTGCCAGGTTCACACTTGCCGTAGCTCACAATGTTCACAATCTCCTCAGAAAGTGGAGTCTCCCTTCCCCTAACTTTCTTTCAGCATCCCTCTGTCGGGTTCACACTTGCTTTCTCTCATAATGTTCACAATCTTTTCAGAAAGCGGGGTTTCCCTAGCTTTCTTTTGGCAATGGGTCAGAGACTTCCGATTATACAAGGGCTTTGACACAACCTTTTTAGGACCTCAGGACACACCTCATGACGCTCTTTCCTAGGGCCTTCTGGTACTTGCAGTTTCAACACAAAACAAAAGGGGCAAGCGAGAGTCCTTCGAATAAGCACTCCTGCAGCGCCTGACCACTCAGCAGCTGGCCCTTATCTGAGTTTTCCCAAAAGTTCAAACACACACAAGTTCTTTGTTCCCAAGTTCCTTGTGTTCATATAAAGTTGCCACTTGAAACCTTGGGCTCAAACACAGTTCGGTTTGCTATCAGCATCCTCTGACTCACCGGCTGTGCTGAACCCGTTGGCTTGTCTTTCTTCTGTAGTCAAGGACGGTACCACGGTAACCAGCATGCCTCCCCGCCTGTGCCATCTATGTGGGAGGCCCCCATGCACTGTTGACATCGATTACTCCACACGCCAGCTAGGAATCCCGGTCTTATGATTTCCCTTTCAGAGGCTTTGCAGGTCTGAGTTAAAAAGGGCAAGGCCAGTTCCCCCTTCGTCATCCCTCCAGCTCTCTCTACCTTTCTCCTCTGTTTGAACTGCCGGTCCGGTGTAGCTGTTTACTTGTGCGTTCAGCCTTGCTCGTAGTATGCTCTTGTGCTCCGCCTTTTATCCCTTTGTGGAAGATAAAAGGCCGTCAGGTGTGTGTGGTTACTGTTAATTGCCTGACTCTGCCTGACCCTTGTGTTGGAACATGTCAGGTAAACGGCTCTGGTGTTATTCCATTGTCTGTCATGGTGTAAGAAAGTTTTTGTGTCGGAAAGTGGGGGTAGACCTTGTTAATATCCTAGAGGGTAGGATGGGGAAAAGGGGTTACAAGGAAGAGGGTACCGCATCTCAACCTTCGGTGTACCACTTCCACTCCCCAAAGACCTCTCATCCAGGTGATCCTCCCCCACTGTTCCACCCCCGGGAACGGAATCCAATAGCAATGTTTGTGTCCTGGCCACCTGGATGACAGATCCCCAGGGACTAGTAAGTGGGACACCTTCAGGTTTCTCACCCTCAACAATACAGTTCACCAAGATGCTGGTGTGAAATGAATAAGAGTAATTAAAGAGGAGGATCAGTTTAGTGGGGTGTAATCATTATGCATCACCTATCCGCTCTGCACTTACTCTATTAGTCAAAGCAGGTTGCCGGCAGCCGGCTTCCTGATTCCCCAGTTAACACCGGCAGACAAGAACTGGAGCTGTATCGGTAGGAGCTGCCCATTGCCTTGGAGCCCTTAGCCGCAGGAGGCTGGAATGGGAAGGGGGCTGCCCTAATTGCCAAAAATGTATAGGACACAGATCGCCAATGGGGGCCAGAGGTGGAACAAAGGGAGGGAGCAACATGGAGGAGACACACAGGCTGAAAACAAGCACACCAGAGGGAATCACAAAAACAGCAATATTCAGTGAAGCCCAACAAGGAGTTTTAAGAATGGCCGCAACTATGTGCCCATGGTGGAAGTGGAGCAGCCAGGGGAACAAGCGCAGAACTAGGTCCTTGCTCAAGCACCAGAGCGCAGATAGCCAATGGGGGATGGGACAAAGGGAGGGAGTAACATGGAAGAGACACAAAGGCTGAAAACGAGCACACAAAATGAGGGAATCACAAAAACACAGCAATATTCAGTGAAGCCAAACAAGGATGTTTAAGAATGGCCACACCTGTGCACCCACGTTGACCACTGTGCCCAAAATGGCTAATCAGAGGTCAAGTCCAAGGCAGGCCAGAGGGGGTTTCTTGCATCTTGCTTTACATAATATGGGAAAAAATGTCTTCCACTAATCCAGTGCAGCACAGCTTCAGATAAGGTGCTTGTGTAGTTGAGCTTGACGGTGACCACTGTGCTCAAAATGGCTGATCAGAGGTGAAGTCCTAGTCATGCCAGGAGGGGGTCTTGCATCTTTCTTTACCCAATTACGGAATAAAGTTATTCCACTAAAGCTGTGTTTGCAAGAACGTTCCGAGGGTATTGATTTTGTGCCCATGTATCATATTGGAGAAGGGATGAATACGTATAAGCCGGCTGAAGAAAGGGTGGGGGGTGGACCAGTGGCATGGGTAGCGTAACATGTCTCAGTGGCCTGACACATGGAATTCTGGCTTTGGACCACAATCTTTCAAAGTGCTGCTGCCCATCCACTCCATAATGATACCAAGTTCTACTTCAGAGAGCCCAGAAAATAATTAATGAGGCCACAACGGACCTTGAAGATTTGAGTACCATCCTTGTTTGATGTTTATGGATTATCTGGATGATGCTGTCAAATAAGCAAAAATTAGGTCTTTTCTCTAGGATCATAGTTTGCACAGTATTCCTTAAAAAAGTGTCCTGCACATATTGAGTAATTTTGCCGTATCTTTTTTGTAATTGTTCGAGACACGATTATATCTATGAACCTCAGAGAAAATTAAAGCAAAAGTGCATCGATAACCATTTGTTCACTATCATATTTTGCATGGTGGGGCAGACTTGCGATAATTAAAATGATGATAATGCACATTATTTTGTGCGCTTTCTATGCCAACTACTAATGGACTCAACATCCTTTTTGAAAGTATCTCTTGTTAGCTTGACAATGAAATATGTATCCAAGCTTGGCTGTGTATAGAGAGGTAACTAAGGAAGTCCTCTTGCTCATATCCATTGGAATGATTAAGACACCTAACCTACCAATTAATAGCCCTCCAATATGTTAAATATCCGAAATACATTCGGCAAAGTAAATATGTCATAGTATTTTTGCATCAGTTTGGTTCAATTTTTGCATCAAATTAAGGGACAATGTTCAATTGTGAACAATAGAGAGAAGAAATTATTGTAAACATACATCAGCTATGGAGGGAGGGTTGGCAGCAGTACCTTTTGGGGCTGTCAAGAATAACTTCCCAATTTCAACTTAGCAATTCACTAACTATTTGCAGGTCTCTGTAACTATAGCAAACAAGCATTGGCAATGGGTGTGGGCTTGTGTGGGTATCACTACATATTATCCCCAACAAAAATATTGCTGTATATATGCTCTTCTGGAACGGCCATAGGTGATATTTTTGGGGGGATAATTTGTGGGTTTTTTGGGAGCAGGGGTTGCAGGGGTGTCCCACGCACCTTTAAAAATAATGCAGGGTTTGCAGGGGTCTCTCCCGCAGGTTCCATGCCTTAATATAGCCGCACAAATATGGCGATATTTTTGTATGGCAATATTTTTGCAGGGATATTAACACATTGAACCCTTGTGTGGGCATGGGAAAGATATTTGCTAGGCACTGCCCTAGTGGTATCAACTACTCATTTTTGGTAGCAGGTGCAAAATGGAATGAGTACCTGGACATGCAATGTCCAGCAAAAGCTTAAAACCTATGCACAAGCCAAAAATGCTGGCTTTAGCAAGGCATGTTTTTAACAGGACTTCAGTGAAGGGCACGCAGAGTGCTAATAAATCGAGTGGCTGAAGCCAGGCCTGGTAAGACAGCAGGTGGCCCTCCTCATGTCATTCCTCCCTAGCTGTGCCCATAGCTTTACTCCTACCCCAATGCAATAGCTGTAGTTGTCGCATGCGACACCCAATAGCCCAAGCTAGAAATCAGTGCATGTTTGAATGTTGTATTCTCTGGAGTTGCAAAGATTCAGCACCGGATAAATGAACGCATGCATGTACGTGCATAGCCTGATAACTGTAGCATGATCACACCGATTTACGTTTAAAAAAAAAGAAGTAAAAAAAACAATAAAGAATCTGACCAACGAAGCTGCAACATGTTTGGCACATGTTAACCAATTTCTGCAAGCCTTCTACAATGTTTCACAACCACCACTGCCGTGGTTTTAAATACATCTCTCAGTTTACAAACTGCTGGCCTGTGGACAACTCTGTCACTCTAAAGTGCATGTGCAGTAGCGTTGGATGAGATTGTGTGCAGGTTCAATAACGATTACTACAACAGTCACTGAACCTACCAATATGTGGCCAAACTAGAACTTGTGTCACTTACGGGAATGACGCTTTGCTCGGAATCGAGCAATTTAAGATACATTTTCTGAGCCAAAGTTTCACATGTCTCCAACATTTCCAAACTGCCAGCATCTAAGCTATGTGTGCAACTGCTTCCATAGGAACACTAAGACAATGCAGACCTGGGGTGGTCAGTGGGTTTGCTAAGACTACGCTCCTCTCCCATCTGTATACAGTACATTCGGAGGGCAGTTGTTTGTGTGCATTTATTGCTGTTTTATAAAATGCACAAATATAACAAGTTGGTTCTTAAGCAATACTAAAGCTCTTGGCTGGCAACAATGTGTGGCAGTGTCCATGCTGAGCCTACAGCAGACAGTATAACTCTGCATCCTGTATGGAAGTAGCCGAAAAACTGAAGCAACTTAACAGACCTTCTGCTGGCAGTAAAGGGGGCTCCGCCGCATACCAGCCTGTGACACAGAAGGCACCTGCAATAGGCAGTATTCCACAACTTCTGTGAAGGTGAATGCATAGGGTGAGCGTGCATGACACTTTGGTGGGACAGGCCTGTTATTTCACACTATAGGCCTCATCACGGGTTGGGCGGTAACGCCGGCGCTATTAGCGCCGGCGCTTATAGCCCTACCGCCAAACCCCCGGCGCTATTAGCGCCGGATCACAGGTTTGGCGGAAGGGTTATTGCCCATTCCCCATTGGGTCCATTCGGGAATTCCTCATTCCCCATTGGGCCCAATGGGGAAATTATGCGCTATTACCGCCGGCGGATTTCCCGCCGGCGGTAATCGCGCCAAAAATCGACACATTTGCTGCAGATTTCCCCTCAGCTATGAGCTGGGGGGAAATCCGCCAAAGCCATGGGCCCTCATTACAACCGCGGCGCTAAACCATGGTGCTATTAGCACCATGGTTGGTGCCGGTGTTGTAATGAGTCCGCCATAGTGAAATGGGGAAATGCCGCCCCATTCCAAGGTTGGCCTTGTAATCAGGCATTAAGGGTTTAACGGCGCTGACACCTTTTACAGCGCCGTTAAACCCTTAACGCCAGGGTCGTAATGACCCCCATGATCTGGCGGACCCTTAAATGCGGCAGTAATAGCGCTACCGCCGCATTTAAGGGTTACCGCCAGACACCGGATGAGTCTCCAATAAGGGCAGTAGGTGCACCATTGTCTGAAGTACATGGTGCGGCCCTATTTGAAATATATAGGGCAGCTACTTGGTCCCCCTCACATACTTCTGTGACCAATTAACTGAATGTCGGAAATGGTACGGCTGCACGTCTGAGTTCAAAAGTTGTGCTGCTAATTTTGGTGTGTCACGCTGTGTTCTAGTCTTTCTTGGTCAAGCACTTTCTTCTTTCCTGCCTTTCTTGTTTTGCTGCATTCGATCCTGATAAGTTGAGGCTGTTGAGTGAAGTTACATGAAGGGCTTTGTGATCTTGTACAGACCACAGACGTTTAACACATATGTTTTCAGTAGTAGCAAAGAAGCATCTGGGGGGGTATTAGACCCCTTACTCTTTCAAAATGGCCCAAGGGAGAGCAAGACACAGCATACAAGTACATGTGGACGATGTATGTTCTTCTGCAATCGGAGTGCGCCATCACCAGGCCTGCCTGCAGCAGGCAAAAGTGCAATAGCAGCGATGTGCACCACAATCATTTAAAGTCTTTCCTGGCAAGCAGTGCCACTGTTATAATGCTGCCAGAGAACTCGATATCTGAGATCAAGTGTTCTAATGTACACTGGTGGGATTACATAATGAGTCATTTTTCCTCACATTATCCCTTTTGCTAAAAAAAAAAAAGTAAGCACTGAAATACTGGTGTATATAGGCAGGTCCCGCCATTTCTGCTTGACCTTTGTCACTGCCTGCCTTGCTTTGTTAGGGCAAAGTCTCGAAGAGACATATAAGGCTGGCATACTCCTTTACTGCTGATTCTTATATGAGTTTATTGCCTTACCAATAGTAAGTTAGTTCCAACATAAACCACGTAGCAGTTATCTAATATTTAGCTCGTAGTGCATGCCTGGCAAACACTCTGAAAAAGAGCACCACTGAAGTTTCGTTTTAAGAACTTGGGAGCAGCTTCTGGTAAATTCGGGGGGGGGGCAAAATGTCAGGTAACTCAGTATTTCTGAGATGCGAAGAGAGTGGCGAGAATGGGGGCGAGTACCTGTCGCATTTCGAAAAGACTGTTGACAGCCAGCGAGTTTGCTTTATGTTGATGAGAAAATTGATTATTTCTGGTGCCGAGCGCGGCTAGAGCTTGTCAGCATGAGCGGCTGCACCGAGCCTGTAGCTGCCTGTTTTTAGATATTGCAAGTAATTCGACCAATAATCGTGGCAATAAATATCTATTAAAAGATTTTTCTTACCAGGGCTTCCTTGTCACATTTAGATTCACCAGCATTTTGCAGTCCTGTCGAGCGTGTATGTAATTTGAGTTTTTCTTACTCCAGTTGCGTCCTTTTACATAGTGGCGTGCCTGTGTGATCATGTAGCACGTGACTCAGATGTTTTCATGGGTCCGAGTGATTTTGGTGGTTCACCAGGCACAATTATTAAGAGGAGTGTTGCATGCTCCTTACATCTCTATTCACTTTAAAAAAAAAGTATATTACAGGCAATTTTTCTAGCCGTGGATATTACTACTGGACTTGATTCCACTGATTGTATATATATTTTCACCATACATTTGGCATAGTTTATATCCTATTTTGCACATTTCTGTTGTTATGGCTATGTTTTTTTTTCCTGCAAGAATGCCTCTGGCCTTGAAGGAAGATCATAGGGCACAGACCCCTCATATGAGACCAAAGTGATGAAGTCTGACATAGAACTCCAGCCTTCAATGTATCATTTTATTTGGAAGATGCATGGTATATTTGCCATTCAAAGAGGGCCGGTTTGTTTCCAGAGAGCTTCCTTAGAGACAGTCATCCAAGATAGCTGCATCCATGGAAGAGCTCACACAAATTCAAAGAGTTCCAAGATGGACAGGAATGAGTGGGATTAGCTACAGGGATTACATTGGCTAGGGACAGGGAATGTGAGGTATTACAACTGTGTATCCCTCCTCAAATATTATCTCCTTTGGAAAAGCACATTCCCTCATTTAAAGCCCATATTTGCAGCTCATATATTAATGACCATAGTTTTGGTTTTAAAGGCAGTGCTTTCAGCGCCACCTAATAGCCTAAACTGAAAAGGAGAAGATGCGTCAGGCTCCTTGAGGAATACAATTACTACAATAAAAAACAGTAAAACAACCCTTACATGGAAAAATATTGATGAGCAGCACCTTTTCGCTGAAGAAATGCCTTGTGAGTTCCAAGTAACTTTAACCTCTCAAATTTTCTGCCTGCGCCCATCAAATAGATTCTGTACTGGAGAACATTTATATTTTTTTGTTTTCTCTATGATCCTCATGTACACTCTCTAATGGTACTCTCTGGTGGTTTTGTAACAGTTGTCTAAGTCCTGGTATATCCCACTGCAGTGACACTTGCACAGTCTGATGACAGTCCTCCAGAATCCTGACACATATCTCACCCCATGACTAAGAAAATGTGACCACGCCACCCCTATTCTCAAGGAGCTAGCTTCAAGTTGACACATTGCATACCAAAGGAGTGTCAGTCTCACCTTCCTGCTGTCTCTTTGGCCACCAAGTCCACTCAGCACGCTTGCCTTTATTATCTCTTTAGTGTGCACTGCCACCAGCCGGAGCATAAAAGGAATGCAGAATCATGGAAGCATTGATATTTAAATTAGGCTGCCCATGCTGGAGTAAGGTGTGCCTTCCCCCCTCCTTGGGATGCTTTGATGTACCCGGGGCTGTCACATTCCAGATGAATATTACAGGGGAAGACGGCACCTATAGGCTGTGTCTTCCCAAAGTACATGTGACTATGTGTTTTGTGCAGGAAGCAGATGGACAGTTAGCGGATTGGCCTCAAAAAGTCCTCGGAGGTTGATCTCACATCATTCATTTTCATTTATCAAAAAATCAAAAAGCCCAGGCAAGCACACTCTCCCCGTGTGGATAGTCAAATTTCTCACAATCGCAGCCCCTGATAAAAATGTTCACAGATGTAATTCATGTGGTCTGTGCTTACTATTAGCTTTGGATGCTATTTTTATGTGTGCAATGCTACCTATGTACAATATCTTATGATGTTATGGATCACATTGGTGGTCTCTGTGGTATAAACTGTTATAAAACACCAGATCTGGAGTGTAGAGAAGATTTTTCTAGCTTACTTCAGGGCCTTTAAGCTGACTTCACGGGGGGGGGGGGTGTTCATTGACATTTTAGTGGGGCACTTTTATCTAAAGGTGTGGATGAACACCCACATACCCTGTCTGTTGACCATGAGGTTGCAGCCCTTAGGAGTTCAGCACCAGATGGTTCTAAGGATGCCCACAGGCAAATTCTCTATGAAATGATGATAGATTTAAGAATTAGGTCCTTGATTGGTTGTATCCCCTAGGATATACAAACGAGCTAACTATGCATGTTTTCTTTGGAAATTCAACTATCGGTTAAAATTGTATTTCCCCATTTGGGGTCACATAAATTATTTTAAGGGAGTTTCTAGATGTGTTAGTGATGATTGTAATTTGCTGTTTGCTCTTAATCTTTTTGGGAAATTGGTGGGTCCTGTTAAAAGGCCACTCATTCCTGAAGGTCTGTTAACATCTAATAGGTGATAAGAAGGATGGGAGATGCCAGATGTGGATCTTGCCATTTGCAAAACATGTAACTCCTGCTTAGCAAGGATTGAATATAATTTGTTTCAAGAGGGGAATTGGGCGATGATAACAGAGAATTGTTTTCTTATCATTCAAGGATATTTGGGAATTGACCATTTTCCCTACCGCCCCAAACGCACAACCTGTGAAGCCCTCCTCATTCGATAAAGCATGCAAGGTAGCAAAGTTTAAATTAACTGTCGCCATAAAAGTGTCATCATGTGATTCTGCAGTGATCAGCCATGCTAGGAAAAAATAGCTACATTTTTTTAAAGTGAGCCCAAGTTGAATTTGAACGAGATGGCCTGGGAAGAATGTATTGGAGCTCCTCGGAATTATAACTCATGTAGGGTTTGGAAGTGTATAGACCACAGACCAAGAGAGATTTCCGGTTGCAGAATTGAGATTAATCTGCAAGAAGAGAGCTGGTTGTAACATCTCTTGAAACTGCATAGATGTGGTTCTGCTGGCATGGATATGATGTCAGGGGTTGGGGGGTGCACAGAAAGATCAATGAAGGTTTTCTATCTAATCAGTTGCACTATAAATAACCTGCGTTGATGTACCTATTGCACTTAGGCCTTTTAACGTAAACAAAACCCCGGAATCGACTGTATCCCGGTTTATTTGTCTACAGCTAATCCAAAACTTTGGAGCCCCCTGTTAAAACATGTTTTTAATGCTATAGTGGCATTAACACATTCCCAGATTCTTGATGAAGTGCAGTAATCACCCTGATATTTAAAGAGGGTGACAGATCTCTCCCGGCAAGCGATAGACCCACATCAATTTTAGATAGCTCATTTAAATGATTCAATAAAATAATTATAGCCAAATTACGAGATTCAGTAGAATCTAGCAATAAATTGGCCTCTACCCAATTAGATTTAATGGAAGGGCTTGCTATGGCTCGGCGGAGCCTACACCTATACGTCATCTTTTCAAAATCGATTTATTTGGAAATAAATACTCTTCGTAGCTTTTATGGTTCTTGCCACAGAGTTTGATTCAGTTAATGCGACTATGCACTGGGAAATTATTGATGGTTTTTGTATCCCCAAACACCTTCATAATGTTATTGTTGTTGCTTTCCATGCACACAATGTGGTCATTGTGAGATATGACCATTTCGGACCTACCGCTGTTCCCTTTCAGTAAGTTGTGGAGCTTGCCAACGGGGGAGTGATAGTCCTGCTATTTGTAAACATAGTTAGTAATGCAGTTTATAAGTCTCTTTATAAAACTGGGATGGATCACCCATTTGTGGAAAAAATTGCAGTTCTGTTAGCATATGCCGACAACATGAGACTAATTCAAAACACTACTAGTTCCTTCAAAGAGCTTACCTCAGTTTACCCTCATTTTCGTGGCTAAATGTAAATTATGTTAAATCACCTGCAATGGCCTTTCCTATAGGAAATAGGAGATATCCTGCTTTTCATTTTTATACTAAAACAAATGATTTATAGGTTGTCGTCTTATGATTATGTGGGAGATTCTGACACCTGACAGAATGTCACACTTAGATGGATCCCCAGGTTGTGCATTCATTATGAAGTTGAACTAGTAAATTACTTGTTGAGAGTGTATTGTGCCCAGGCAAAGGCATTAGCTCTACGTGGAGGGTTGAGAACTATGAGTTACTGCAGAAGATTGAAAATAGGTTTCATAGGAATGTTTTATAATAGCTGCCATCTACTGCCACATTTGCTGCACAGGGGGATCTATGTCTGTGTTATTCACAAGATTATGAAAAATCCAACCCAGTCTCAATACAATTACATTCTGGGATTGCCACAGGACACTTGCTATCCCAGGCAATAGACGCGGAAGTCCAGAATAATGATAGGGCTTTCGGTATTGCAGGGAGAAGGCATAAGCAAACAGAACTCATAAAGTTTGTGTCTTCAGCGGTATAGATTATTTGATTAGTTTAAATAGGATATGCGTGATCCACTATTAAGTGTTTTGCGGGATAATAACTGTATTACTAAAGACCTACTCCAGATCCCGAAATGTGCAAACATGGTTTGAGAGGTGATATCCATTCCTAATTGTTTCCAACTGTATTTAAAGTGGTCCTTTTTTTATTTAAAAAAATGTATTATTGACGCAGAGACTTTTTAACTGCTTACCTACTGATTCTTTCATGGACATTGGGAGTGGAACCGACTGCATTATTGTGCAGGTCCTAATGATATTGAATCTTTAATGCGTTTATTATTTTTCGCCCGGTCTATAAAGATATCTGCAGCACTAATATTGTTCATGTTTTCGAGAATGCGTGGTGTTCAGAGTTTGGACCTGCTGTGCTAGTAATGCTTTATGCAGGATCAATATGAGTGCTTAAGACATTATTTCGGTTGTGTTATTTAAGGAAAAATTGGATGGTTCTCAATACCTCCTTATTTTTGGTACGTATGTGATTTATGTATAAAGGTTGTCCACTGTTTATTATTGACTGCTTTAAGCAATTGCAGATTACATTTTTTGCTGTTGTGATTCGGCACTTTTAAGGGACAGATTCGTGAAATAAAGTTATTGATTGATTGATATTTCATTATTTAAAAGCACCATTAATCGCTTTTTGAACTAAGTTGCCCAGAATTGGCTTTGTATTGTGGTGTCTTCCTTCCAATTGTCATCAGTTTGTGGTTGTTCTGAGAGGCAGGGATAATACCTACATCTGTCACTCCTCCCTTGATATAATTCCTCATTATCCAGTCAATTAGTTCTAGTAGATTTCCCAAGCATAACTTCCCAAAAGTAACCAACAATCACTCCCTCCATAAGTCATTGCAGTGAGCTTTTCCTCTTGGAGTTCTCGGTGACTTTACCCTGAAGCTGCCTTTGTTAATGGGGAGACATTTCAAAAGTGTGATTATAATACATGCTCATCATTTTCTATTACCGTTATTATAGGTTTTTTCGATTCCCCAAAAAACACTGTCCTTTTGCTGCTTCATTCTGCATAGATCTCAAATGCCAAACCGCCGTCTCAAGGAAGGTCACATTTAAAGGTTAAAGTCTAATGCCCCTACTGAAGTGAATTCTAATTAACCTTGAGTAGGGTGCTGATCATACATCGCTGTTAATGTAATACTTAACCAAGGTATACTTCTTATTATTGTATTTATTTAGCTTGGCCCTAGTTTCAAGAAGCAACAGAGCACTTTACAGAGGTATACACCAATACAGATGCAAAGCACACCTCTTTACAGCTGTGTAAAACAGAGCAGATATACAGCAGCGCGCAGGATACAGAGGGGCACAAAGGAGGGTACAGCTGTACCGGGTGGCGACGAAGACAGCGGCGGACGGCATCTAGCATGTCAGGTGGCGCGAGGGGAAATGTGATGGCCTAGGTTTTGAGGAGGACAGGTTTCACAAATGCTAATAGTTATTATGTGTTATATCTGTGTTGTGGGTACTTGCCTTTAAGCAGCATATGCCCTGGACAACACTTGGTTCTAAAATTCAACATTATTTAAAAAATGCTCTGTCAGAGACCTTTCCCCACGAAATTGGAATTCCCCTTGGAAATGGGTCAAAGGGAAGGGAGTTTCCGACAGACTTATTGCGTTCTATAGCTTCTGCTTGTGGGGGCTGTAAGGAATGCATGGTATTAAACAGTAAGACAGACACAAGTGATGACAGTTCAAGGGTGTTTATTCAACTTCAATCAGGTTTGAAAAACGAATATCTGATCCTAAAACTAAAAATGGGAGCAAGCTACACCCATCAAATAATAATAACGTAGTCCTAGTAGAGTCTGTCAAAATAAAAAGGCCTATACTAATAAAACTATTGCCAAGCCTTACTTCTAAATACAAATAGGGCCTCATTACGAGTTTGGCGGCAGCCATGGAGCTACTAGCTCCATGGCTGCTGCCAAACCGGGCTCCTTTACCGGGTTCCCTGAATGGGGAATCACCGGGCCGTTCAGAGGGCCCGGTAATTCCTCCCTCAGGAAACCCGAGCCAGACCTTCCCCATTCCCATTTAGGGCTCAATGGGAGAGGGAGCTAACAACAGGCCGATTACGACTGGCCCGTTGTTAGCTCCCTGGTCCCCTCGTGGGACCCGGTAACAACACCTGGTTTTGCCAGGCGTTCTTACCAGGTCCCGCGAGGGGACCTCGTAATCGTGCGGAATGGTGTTAATGGGTCCGCATCCATTAGCGGAACCCATTAACCCATTCCGCACGGGTCGTAATGAGGCCCATAGTGTGGGAAACAATGTTATGCAAAAGAAAAATGTTCAAGAAATTATATGTCAGGATATTCAAGCCGGTCAATTCACTTCCCCATGTTTTCAGCATGGGACAAGGCGGCACACTCAAGTTTGGCACACTGTCTGGCTTCTCTAGCACGAGGATGCAGTTCAAAAGCTCAACATCAGGGTCTTCTGTGCCAAAGTCTCTTTGCCATTCAAGGTCTCTTATTAAAAAGGGCCTGATGCAACATGACAAACATTGAAGTTCCTTTCTTCTTAGGATTTCACATGTACAACTTCTTGGGTGATTCAATGTTCACCCTGGGTCACCCCGTGCCGGGCTCAGACCCCCTTTGACACAAAATCTTCAAGTGGTATCCCTCTGCCGGGCTTGGACCAAATTTCTTTACTTCATTAAAACATTCTCTACTTCATCAAAATTCAAGACTTTCGCTGTGCGTGGGATTTTGTTTGATCTGTTGCCGGACCACTTCGATTCACAATTACTTCTTCTCTTCTTGATATACCCTTTTTCCCACTTTCACTTTTGCCTCTTCTCAGCTGGGTACAGAGACCTTCCATTTAGCACCCAAACATGCCCAACCACTCTGTGAAAGGTATTGTATCTTACCTTTAAAGTTCAGTCACTCATCAGCAGTTCCACTTTACTTGCATTTCTTATTACACGTGTTTTAACAACGTTCATTCCAGCACTCGCTATAGAATGTTTCTGCTTGCAACCTTAGCCACAACACAGACTGGTCTTGTATAGGTCTGCCCTACTCACGGGTTGGGTTGATTTTGCTGATGCTGCTTTGTTCTTGGAGTCAAGGATGGTACCACGGCAGCTGGTGCTTCTCCTCGCCTTGATTATTGACACAAGAATGCCCTGGGTATCTCCGACACACAATACAGGATTCTTCAGCTTGGTTTCGTGGTCTTACGCTTTCTATTCTCGAGGTTTCTGGGAAGTAATGGTTCCTTGTCGAAAAGGTCAAGGGAACTTTCTTCCTTGAGATCCCTTTCTGGTTTGCTGTCTTTCTTCTCTCGTTCAGCTACCATCTCGAAACTGCTGTTTCCTCGTGTGCTTTGCCTCGTTCAGAGTGTGCTCTTGTGCTCAGCCTTTTATTCGTGTACAGAAGCTTAATGGAAGTCAGGTGTGTATGATGGTCAGTAATTGCCTGACCTCGCCTGAACATTGTATTGGGACACTTCAGATGTACTGCTCGGACGTTAGTCTGTTTTCTCTCATAGCGGGCTGTCCATGTGAAAGTGTTCGGAGGGGGTTGAGTTCCGAAATATCCTACCTTGCAGGATCGGGAAAATGTGCTACTCGGAAGGGGATACCGCGTCTCACCATCTGGTGTCCCACTCCCCAAAGACCCCTGACCCAGGTGATCCTCCTGCACTGGTCCACCCCCAGGAACTGGATCCAAAAGCGATTGCCATGTCCTGGCCACCTGGATGACAGATCCCCAGGGACTAGTGGGTGAGACACCTTCTGGTTTCTCACAAGGCCCAAAGGTGCCTGTGCCCAGATTTTGGGGGACCTGTTTAGGATTCTCAGCGATGCCAAAGTTATAAGCTGATCCACCCTTTTCCCCAGATCTACTGGAGTACAGGAGATGTGCAGCCTTACATTAACAGCTACAGAATCTTTTTTAATGTACCCCTTTGATTAGTGGATGAAGGCATCTGTAATTTTCAAGGAATTAATCATGACCACAGGTGAACAAGAGGAAGAACATGCACATACATGAAGAAAAGCGCACACCGACACGGAACTCAACGTCCCCGTCTCTTTATTTTCGATGTATTGCTGGTATGCTCATGAGTAGAGGCAAAAAGCACAATGTTGAAGTCTGATTATTGGACAGGGCCTCTGTTTATAGCTTGCACCATTCAGTCTTTCATTTGTTTTGCTGGGATCCTCTGCACATGCTCCCAACAGGCACAATTTTCATATTCCTGGCAATAACCTTGGCATTTCTCATTAGCAAAACCTGTCTTCACTTTCATAACCTTGTGATAATTGCTTTTTTTGCCATGCAGCATGAAAAGACTAAACAAAGATTGATCCAACTTACTCTGGCATCCAAATTTATTAGCAAAGAACATTTGGCTTGCAGATGAGAACAATACACGTCAAATACCACCTTGAATTTATGTTGCATTTGCAAAGCGCCAATACAACAAATGAATAAATAAACAGATTTCGCAATAGCACAAAGCCCCTGCACAAATGTGCCCCTAGAGATTGTTGATCAGTGAGGCTCATTGCTTCCTTCCGATCAGTGTAGCCAGAAGCGGCCATCACAAGCATATGCTCGCTATAGAGCAAATCATCTTCAAGTACAGTTCCAAAGCCTGCTGTAGGCAAAATATAAGGCTATAAGGTAATGTTCATAAGCGTGAATGTCTGCCCTTGACCAACTCCCAAGGCAACATCTGCGTGCAATTAGCCTAATCATTCCCTATAACGCCTGACTCACAAAGGATGGACTCACTATACTCTTGACTTAAACCTCGAGGGGGGCAGCAGAGGGCTATTGCCCGGAATCCTTGTTGCCCATTTGCACCTGCCATACCACATGAATACTGCACTCACTTCCCCACACTACAGCACTTACCTCGCATAAGGTTCTATGCTGTCATCACTGCCTCTGCCACCATGACCATGGTAATTGTGAAGGGACCTGTCACTATTTGCGGCCAGGCAGCCATATTGTTTTTTAGTTTTGTTTCCATTTTTCCAATGGAAATCAGTGCAGTGTGATGCTAAATTGTCTTTAAAAGATGGCTATTAGCACCCCAGATGTTTGTCCAGTGTGCTAATAGCAAACGCCCGACCATTCACTCTGCCAACAGATGCTTTCTGCTGTCACCAATAACATTCAAAACACAAGTACCTTTTTTAGATTGATCTACTTCTCTTTGGAAGTCTATGCTTTGGGAATTTGGGACGTGCACAGCCATTATATCTTCAATAGTTCTGACTTGGCTGCATTATATAATTACTTCTTCCAGTTTGTATACTCGTTTATAGTTTGATATAAAGGTCTACATAAAGATTTGGAAAAATAAAGCAATTATCGTATTGGGTCAGAATTCTCTTGCATATTTATTTTAATGTCCCTTATTTTTCTAATAGTGTAAAGATGTATGAATATGTTCACTTCTGTGGTGGAATTCATATCTAAACATGCTATTCACTAAACTCTATTACGTACACACACAGCATGCGCCTGATGGAAACGCTGGCAGACATTCAGTCTGATTTACTAAGAATGGTTTTGCCACTGCTGGTAAACTCTCAGGTGGAAGGAATACATTAAGTTACAAAGTGACAAAAAACATTTTCTCACACATTTTATTTGTCACTCACTTGTCCACTTACTCCACCTTCCCGCTCATTTCCATACACAACTTTCAACTTTGATACTTCTGACGCTACCCTTACAACATGACATTTTAGGCGTAAAATAAGTAAAAGGAAGTTTTGGCAGCTAAGTCATTTTTAGTCAGGGCTATGAATTGTCGCTTACAACACCTACAAGCCAAAACCATTGCATTTGAGTACATATAGGGAGGAACGGGGATGGACTGGGAACCAAAATAGGCTCTGCCCAGAATTACAGATGAGGGGGGACCCAGAGTCTGTAGGTGTTGCTTGATTAAGTGCCCACCCATTGCCTGCCCTTGGCCATGCTAATCCCTATTGGCATTCCCACCCATTCCTGCCTCTGTCCGCTCTAAACACCTCCTCATGGGAACTCTTTGAGCGTGCTTTAATCAAGCCCTTCCATCAGATTTTATATTCAATGTGCCTGCCAGTGTTTGCTCAAGCAGTCTTCTGAGAGTGAATGACTTAATAGGAGTTGTAAATACGCTGTTTTACCAGGCCCGCCTTCAGCCACTTGATGTATAAGCACTTTGCATGTCCTTCACTGAAATCATGTTAAATATAAGCACTGACAAAGCCACTCCATTCCTGTTTCAAACAAGCAATTGCATAGCCAACATTTTTGGTGTGAGCATATGTTTTAAGCTTTTGCCAGGCACTGCTGTATACCATGTGGGAAACTGGCAGCACGCCATAAATGTAGTGTAATAAGGCATAACTGCTTATGTTTAAGTAAAGCTATGTAGCACACCTTGCAAATCTGCTACTTGGCACTAGCATCTTGAGACAACAGAGGGTGTTTATGTAACTTATGGGGCTTGTACTAGTAGCTTTAGGGTGCTCTGCAGCAACATGCAAATGAATTTTAAACTGTCACTTCGAACAGTGGGATGTTATGTTATGTTATTAGGGTTTGCTGTAGCACAGTGTTTGACATTGAAAAGGCACCTTTGGTGGAACATTCAGAGCATGTTTTTTTTATTTTAAAGAGGAGACGAGTCTCCCTAGGACCAAAGGCTGGAGTGAGAGCCTGTGGAGCAGGAGCTCCCAAATGCAGACTCGTGCTTGGTTGCACTTGCTTGTTATTTCTCCTGTTTATTTTGCAGTGCATTTGTCATCTGTACAATTGCGTAACAAAGGCAAACCCCACACTGCCGACAGCCGGCATCTCAAAATGTACCTGAATTCAAGAAAACAATAACTAAATAAAATAAGTGAACGGTTCAAAGAGGTATATTTCATTTGTATGATGACTTTTTGTTTGAATGCTGTTGAAATGCAGATTTAATCTTCTCTGGAATGCAAGGTGCATCCTCTGGATTAGGAATGACCCTGCAGGCTTCTTTTAGGCAGTAGCCCGTTTGCAGAGATCTCAAATTGCTCCTTTTCAGGTGTAAGGTGTTCAACTAGCTTTGTTCATGAAATTTACAACACTTTGCACTCTAGTACTATGAAAGGAAACTAACACTACAAGTAGATTATTACGCTGTAGCAGAATAGAAACATGTTCTTCTGCAATCAATTGAATTTTTCACTTTGGCTGTTTGCACACCTATGTCCTAAAAGGGACTGGTATTATGTTGCTGTGTGTTCGTGTCCTCCCATGTCACTTTGCAAATTGTGCACTCACTTATTCGTTTTGGCTATTAGGTGGTGACCATGCATCAAATTTAAGGCACTAGAATGTGAGAGGAGCGCGATGGGATGTGTCAAAGGACACAGCTTGTGGGCATTGTTTATCTATTTACTCACCCATTGATTAGCCATGGCCATGCAAATCCCTAAAGCCATTTCCAACCCCACCCTGCCATTCCCTACAAAAACACATCTTTGAGCTAGCTCTATCATGCAGGAACATCAAACTGTGTGCTCTAAATAGCCTGACAGAGTTATTTCAAAGTAGTGTCTTTAAAACAAATGGCTTAATTAGAGATTCAACTATAGTATTTCTGTAATAAAAGTCTTAAATAAGAGCCTTCAGCCAATTGATTTACAAGAGAATGTGTATCATTTCCTCAAGGTTCTGTTAAAAACAAGCATTGGAAAAAACATAATGTGTGTCTTGTGTGTAGGTATTAGGTAGACACCTGCCAGACATCATTTTACGGCGGGTACCTACTTATGGCTAGGTAATACCATTATGGCAGTGCCTGGCAAATGCCTATCCCATGCCTATTCAAACCAAAGCTTATTTTTAATGGGCTTCAGCAATAACAGTGATTTTCTCAGCAGCATGATGAGGAATATTGCAACTCTTGACAAACTCAGAAGGAGGCTGTCACACCAGCTAGCTAGGAGGTTTGCAGTTCTCTTAGTACAAGTTAAAGGGAACAGCGAGGAGAGGAGTTCTGGCATCACATTTTAAGCTGCCAAAATACACTGCAACTGACAATTAATAGTGAATTGAAATAATACTCTTGCTTTTTCCAATTATTTTGATGTACATTTTCTCCCTGAATTTCACAGTCATTAACTAATAAGAACACACGTATATTGCACTTTGTGCCTTCAGCGCACTGATGCAGTTTAACACAAAAAGCACCTCTATATAGACATATATTTTAAAATAGGTGATCAGCTGGTGATGAAACAGATTTATGTTAAACTGCTAAAAATATTCTTTGGCCACAAATTATGGGTTGCATATTTTTTAATATAGTTCCGACATACGGATTCACATATTTGTATTTAACTGCCCGAGGATGTCTATTGCCGCTGAAGGTTGGATGCCATCAAGTATTAAAGGAGGGGTGTAGGAATTGTGGACTTCTCTGTATATTGTGGTAGAAATAAAGTACTCAGTGATGCAGAAAGATATGGAAAGTCACTTCACAGTTCCCTGACATTATAAGGAAAACCCTCTACGACTTGCAATTGCCTTATCACATACAACGATGAGAGAGGCATGGCGCTGGTTTACTTAAATATAATAAATAATTATTGCATGGACAGTTTAAGGTTTTTGGGCTTCATATCATGGTTGGTGGTAATGGTAAAAACAAAGTGTATCTTTAATCTATATATATATAAAAAAGTCAACATTTGTTTCTGGCGGGATGTGTGGCGAAGCGTTGTTCCTTATACAATTCCACACTGTTTCACCAATCTGCACCACATTTTGCATAGTTACCTGTTAGGACCCTCTGGACATTACTGGCTACCTGACATTTGGACACTGTACTCTGTTCCCTGGATTTCAGCAAAAGTCAACATTTGTTTATGGGTTTGTGGCAAAGCGTTTATCCTTATACAATTCCACAACGTTTCACTAATCTGCACCACATTTTGCCTAGTTACCTGTTCGGACCCTCTGGACATTACTGGCTACATGACATTTGGACACCTCACCCTGTTCCCCATATCTCCGCACAAGTCAAAATTTGTTTCTGGGTTTGTGGCTTGGTGAAGAGTTGTTCCTTATACAATTCCACACTGTTTCACCAATCAGCACTACATTTGATAGTTACCTGTTAGGACCCTCCTGATATTACTAGGTACATGAAATGTGGATATCTCATCCTTCCCCAGATTTCAGCACCTTCACACATGAGAGAGTTGCCTGAAATCGGCGAAACATTAATGTGGCCGTAGAAGGACCAGTCTCGACACGAGGAACAAAACTGTAAGTACAGGCCTTAGGATGCTCAGTTTCCAAGATATTTGCACCGCAATGCACTGCAACAAACTGCACCATGCCAGGGTGAGGCGACAGGTGGGATGAGAGCAGAGATGGTCCCAGTATGTAGCAGCACACCAACTCTCGTCTCCCACCAACGTCTGCTGTGGGGTATGTCAGCCAGCCACACATGCCCATTCTCAGTGCAGTTTACTTCAGGGTGCAAAGCACATCCCACAGTAAGCAAATCGGAACAGTGACCTACAGGATCATTGATTTTCAACAATTTATGAGACTGTTGTCATGTCATGTCTGTCCACAGAACCTGATCGAAGAATGGGTACTTTTTGCTACGACTTTTTTAAAATGCAACCTATTTAAAGGTTGGAATCACATGGGATATTTACAGCAAGTGGTATATAGAAAATATTGTATGGGATGCATACCGAACATTTACCCAATGCAGTATATTCATACCGAACATTTACCCAATGCAGTATATTCAAAGATACATATACTCTACTTTAGACCCTAATACATTTCAATATCGACTAGAAAAATAGAAAATGTGGTCCTATTTGAGCCCCTGTATTAGAGCTGTTGGCCTCTTAAAGCTGAAGGTGTCTACCTAGGGCCTCATTACGAGGTCATCAGTAAGGGGTTAATGGTGCCAGTAAGGATGCCGGTGCTGTTAAGCCCTTACCGTTGCATTATGAGCTCCCTTAGCGGGTCCCGCTAAGGCCAGCTGGTAAATCCAGCCGCCCTTAGCGGGAGCCACTAAAGGGCCAGGGAGCTAATAACGGGCACATTATTAACGGGCCTGTTATTAGCTCCCTCCCCATTCCCATTGAGCCCTATGGGGGCTTGAATGGGAATAGGTTCCCTTAATGGGAAAATACCGGGTCCTCCAAGGATGGAATGACCCGGTAAGTCCCCATTCAGGGAATCCGGACCCGGACCCGAGTTTGGAGGCAGCCATGCTGTTGTGGATTTTGCAACCAAGTAACATGAGTTCTAATTCTGGCATCCCCACTTGCCTAAATGTATGTGATACTGGGAAATCACGTAATCTTAGATAGTGCACTCAGTTCATTTATTTGATAAAAATGAATTTTGGAAATAAAGTGATCCCAAATACCAAGCACCATATTAAATCAAACAAGTAATTCACATAGACAATTCAAGTCCTAGACCCGAGACAATTTCTGTTATTTTTATCTGTTGTTCAGAGATGCAAAAATGTCTGCAGCCCTGAGTGGTGGTGCTCAGTGGTAGCTACTCACCTTGTGATGACAAACATATTTTTCCTGAATCCTGTGAGTGAGCAAGCAAAGCATGGATCCCAGAATCCAACAAGAGGGATTTCAACGGTGACATCTCTTAAACATTAATTCATTAATTGGTCCATTGTATAGCTCATTTCCTTTGAGAAATTGAACATAAAGCCTTAAGATTTGCATTCGGTTCTGAAGTGAGATACAATATGCAATCTAATACTTGAGATGCTGGGTACACATGTGGATACAGCAAATTATGTACAGATCTATTGTTGGAATGCAAGTTCAGACCATCGCTGTTCCTAGATGATTTAGATTGCGAAAAATATACATGGAGAATAAGCACAGGATGGTCTAGGGGGGAGGGGAGGAGCACTATAAACAGTGATAATTGATGGTAGTAGGAAATCACATTGGGGAAACTAACCCATAGTGTTGTAACCAAACTATGTAGGATATAGCTTATTAGCATACAAAATAGTTATAAGATGAGGCTGTGTCGCGTTCACGAGTAGCCCCGAATCCTTGCACAGAATAATGAGGCCTCATCCTTCATTTCACCATCACATTCTTATTCCCAGGCACAGTAAGGAACACGCATATAGCCCCACATCAGTTAGGTCTGTGAACAAATTAGACAGAAATGTGTGCAGCTGAACAGGGAGCTAAGGCCAAGGTTTAAGAAACTGGTGCCCACCCAAAAGAAAGGTCATTCTATTTGAGCTACCAGATTTGCACGGACATGGGCCTTAAATCCTTCGAGAAAAGGATTGATTATTGGGACACGAGGTTCACTCTTGGGGAGGGGAACTGAAAAAGGGGAAATCAGAGAACAACATGATCTATGATTTGTGGCAGGGAGCACTAAGAGTGTTGCCCATGTAGTTGGAAGGGCATGATGGGGGAGCCATTGTGTCTGGGATGAGAAAAGGGCTGCTTTGTTCGCACGGACCAGGCTGACTTCGAACTTGCCCACTGAGTACAGGCTGATAACCATGTGTGTGTCACGTAGTTATGAACGAAGGTAGGGTGGTGTCAATTGAATTTAACCAATTAATTTGCAGTATTCCAAGATGGACAAGGACGCTACCCACGTGTGGTGAAGATGAGAGAGACCGAAGGAACCAATTGAAGGATGGACTATACGTAATCATTAGCATGTATATAGGCGGTAGCCAAAGAGGATGGGGGATTAACACTGTATATTGAGTGCATCATGAGTGACAATTTTTGTGTTTAGAACATGAATCTTGTACGAAGGATGGCAGAGAGCTCTAATATCCTGTCACCTTTTCTTTTTGTATACAAAATTAAGCTCTTGCCTTTCTAAAAAAGGGTTCACCAAGCCTTTTTCCCTAGTGGGTTGAATTTTCTTGGTCTGATCGCCGGAGAACTGCCCTACACTATCTTAAAATTGTATGCACAAAAGAAACAGAGGATGCACAATAGAGAAATATATATTTGTGCTCATCATATATATTTGTGCTGACACAGTGCCTGATACAATTTTCCACTCCAGCCTTTTAAAACATGTCCATCAAAGACCATGTGCAAGTAGACATGACACCATTTTTACTTTGGGCTATTAGCTGTCGTTTGTAACACCCATAAACCAAAACTATTGCATTGGAGTACAGATAGAGTGAATTGGCATATGAGTAGGAACACAAAGTTTGTTGGTATTGTTGGTTATTTGCTCATTCATTGATTGCCCATGGCCCTGCTAATCCCTATGTCCAATCCCACCAACTTCCTGCCCCTCCCCGCGCAAATCACCTCCTCAGGGAAACTCTTTGAGCTCACTATATTCAAGCCCTACCATTAAACTTTGCACTGAATGTGCCTGCCAGTGTTTGTTCAAATCACTCTTCTGCGAGTAAGTGACTTGTTTTGAGCTGTAAACATGCTACTGGTGGTACAGAAATTTCTTACCAGGCCTGCCTTCAGACACTCCATTTTTTTCACTGAAGTACTGTTAAAAACAAGCTTTTGCAAGGTCAACAGTTTTGGCTTGCCAGGCACTGATATTACAGGCTGTATTGCACCTGCTACCAACAATGGGCAGTTAATACCAATGCAACTGTGACTGACAAGTTCCTTTCCCATGCCCAGACACAAGACCAAACCATTGGCATTGGCAGTGCTTGTTGCCTTTCTTACCTACCTGACATGTCTTTGCATTCTGCTATGCTTCTTTTGTGTCCCTGGTGTTATTGGTTTCCAATCCTGGTTTCCTGGTTTCCCTCTGTTTCCAGTCCCTCTTTGCACCATGGTCTCACAACCCTGTGCACCCTACTCTTTTGTTCTCCAGCCACATATGTACCTTAGCTTCTTGCTGCTCTTCTCCAGGCCTATAACTTCTTGGATTGGGCTTCCTTGCTCCTGTTAGCCTCTGTCTGCATGGCGGCAGGTGAGCTCTCTTAGTGGACTATTTTTTTGTTTGGGCTATTAAACGCCACCTATAAGCTCACACTATTGCATTAGAGTACAGATAAGGAGAAATGGTATAAGGAGAGGGACACACAGCTTGTAGGTGTTATTTGGCTATTTACCCACCCATTTACGGCCCATGTCATGCCCTTCCTCACCCAAAACGTCTCCCCTGGTAACTCGCTTAGGTCACATTAATCAAGTCTTACCATCAAACTTCGCAATCAAAATGCCTGCCAGTGTTTTTTCAAAGCAGTCTCTGAGAGGTAATGACTTAAATGGAGCTGTAAACCTACTGTTGGTGTAATATAAATGTCTTAACCAGCTCTGCCTTTAGCCACTTACTGAAGTCCTGTTAAAAACAAGCAGTGGCAACGCCAGCAGTTTTGGATTGTGTAAAAGAATTAGGCATTTGCCAAGCCATGTTATTAGATGACCAGGTACTATCAGGACATACATTCTTTGTATTCTGGCTCAATCTATCCATGCCTACTTTTCCATCGACTTATGAAGTTCCTCAGGATTTTATCCTAGGGTAGTGGTCTTCAAACTTTTTTGGCCTGGGCCCCCCTTGAGCAAATTTGGGTAGGCCGGGCCCCCCCAAAAGTGCCAGATGGACAGTATGTAGAAATCGCTAAGAACTTTTGCGTGCCATCACCGCACCCTACTCCCAGTACAGACCATGGGCTCTCCCCACCCTACTCCCACCACTATCCCAGTGCTGCCGCCAATCCTGCTCCCACCACAGTCCCATAACACAAGCACATACACATTCATGCACATTTAAATTAAAAATAATTGCCACAAACGTACCTTCTGCCGGGGCCTGCGCGTGATTGCTAAAATTCCCCGCTCCAGGTTGCTCTGCCCGTATGTGCGAGGGGGCGCATGAGCACCCCCTCACACATACATACATGCAGTGCCCCAGCCAGCATTAGCAATGAGCTAAGCAAGGCTGGCGAAGCAAAACACCCCAGCGTTGCATGCCTCATTGATCATGTGCGGCTGGGGAAATTAACTGTCAAAGGCAAACAGTGTTTCCCTTTGACAGTTCAGCCAGCCCAGGAGCACTCCCTTAGCTGGAAAAAGCAGCAGAGGGAATGCTCAGTGTTTCACTGGGTTTGCTCCTCGGCTCCTCCATAATGGGTGAGGTGGCCAGTGGGTGGACGCCCCTCACCCATTATGGATGTGCCGACAGGCTTGGACTGGCCTATAGGGCAATAGAGCGATGACCGTACCAAAAATGCAAAAGCTAGTGTAGGTAAAAAAAAAATGGGCCACTTTTTTGGCCAGTGTGGGCCAGTTTGAGGAGTTACTTCACTATGCAGCTAGCAGTTTTGACCATTGTTGCTGAATACATATTCTTTAAATTTCACAATTTGTTTACATCTGAACAAAAAACAACCCCTTGGATACTATTCAAACAGTCTGTGACTAAAGGACTGAATATCCATTTGCGACTGCTGGCCATTTTTTCAATGGTGCCTAAGACCGTTTTATGGTACAGTCTGACCATATGGACTGCCCCTTCCCATTTCCTCGAAACTAAAAAAAAAAAATGTTTTTTTTTACATTTCATGCTGGGCTCTGGAGCCCCCCTGGGATGCGGCCGTGCCCCTCTGGTGGGGCGCGCTCCACAGTTTGAAGACCTCTGTCCTAGGGCTTTTACTTTTCTTTCTCTACACAAAAACCCTTACTTCTATTATTTCTTCTTTCAGTCTCCCACCGCCTCTATGCGGATTACTCTCAAATCTTTCTTTCTGTTTCTTCTTTTTCCCCAGAATTACAGTTTGCTTGCGTTCTTTCTATCCAATCGTGGATGGCCTCCCAATCAATTGGAAATTATTCATAAACCAGTTCATAGCGAACAACAACTGCCAGCATAAAGAGGGTTGGGTGGGTTGGCTAACTTTGTCCTGATGGAACCAGATGGCGGTGGGAAAGAGGAAGATGCCTGGAGTCCCCTGCCTTAAGTATCCTGACCCCACCAGATGCAGGTAAGGCAGCCCCAAACCTGAACCCCGCCCCCTCTGAAAGCCCCCAGTGAAACTAAGGCCCCCACCATGGTCCATGAGGCAGCCCCTAAGGGCGACGCTCATGTAGGGCCATGGCAGTGCCTCCATATATCTCCTCCCCTTTAAACAACAATTAAAGAGACCGCCCACCTGGTGCCTTCCTCGTTGCTGCTCTTTTCCCAACTTAAGGAGCCCTCAAGCCTCTTTTCCTTTGTAGATGGGAAGCAGGTGCAAGGGGATCTAGGTCACCTGGCCTAAGCACCACCCACCTTCTTAGCCCTGCCTCTTCCTTCCTGCTCTTAACTCTTAGATCAAGGTTGTCTCTCGGTCGGGCGACCGAAGTGAAGGGCAGATGAAGAGAAGGGCAAGAGGACCCAGAGCCCAACCCCCCTGCTGAGACAGCAGGTAAGCATGCACCAACATGTGTTTACTCCCTCTGTCCCCACAGGCCATTCCCACCCCGTCGGCTCCCCTGTGATGTTCCCTTGTGCCCCCCCTTCTCACACACAGGTTTTGCCCGTTTTGCATGATTCTTCTATCCTGCTCCCCCTCCCTCCCCTCCAGCCTACTTCTGCAGGAGTCTGTCCTGATACTTTCTGGTTTCACCATCACCGTCTTGTGGCCAATGCTGTATTTGACTTTTATGGACTTCATTGATTCATGGTGTGTCACCCTTTCTCACTCTCATGCTGGAGTTCTTTTGCATCTTGTACTCATGGTGGCCCTGAATCATGCTGTTCCCATCTTCATCTTGTATCCTGGCTTGCAACATTATGTGTAACCACTGACTTCTGCAATTGTATTCACTCTCTCCTCTTGCTTCTCCACTCTTTTTGACTGCTTATTCTCTGTTCTCTCCTCCTCCCCATTCTCTCTTTTCCTATATCCTCCCCTGCTCCCCTTACTTTCTTTGATGCGCTTACTCTATCAGAATTGTCCCTGGACCTAGTATGATAGCAACCTTGTCTGTCTGCCCACTCCCCTTAATTGCCCCCCCTCCCTCCAGCACTATCTGAAATCTTGTCAGGGCTAGTACGATAGTCGCTTGTTTTGTTCCTCCCCTTCCTTTCTGCACCCCTCTCCCACACCTTTTTTTTTCTCCGGCTCTAACAGAAATGTTGTCAGACCTAGTACGGTAGTCGCCTGTCTGTTTCCATTTCCTTCCCACTCTCCCCCTCCCTTCCTTATCTATGTCTTAGCGCTTGCAATATCTGAAATGTCGTCAGGCCGAGTAAGATAGTTTTTTATTTTTTTTTTATTTTTTTTTTATTATGTTTTCAAAACCAAACAAAACAAACATTACAAAAGTTTCAATGCACAACAAACATCATTAGACCATCGTATTTGCGTTAACACTCCCCAACTCCCCCACTACCTCCCCCACAAACTAGAGCCAATTCGCCCCTGTCTTCTTCCGGAGCATTATCGGGTGGCACAATACTTAAGCAGTCATCTCCCGAATCTCCTGTTTCATCGTTACCCTGGTGGGGATTAACTATAGAGGCCACCAGTTGCCGCCATGCCAGCAGGGGCCCCACTTCCTCCTCGCCCCCCCTGGTAACCGCTTCAAACCAGACAACAGATTCAGCTTCCGCCCATTTCAGGAGGTCTGCCCACCATAGCTCCATCCTGGGTCTATGGGCCGCCTTCCAGCCCATCGCAATCCTGCGCTTGGCCAGAACATAAGCCAGGTCCTTCATCTTGCTTATGTGTTTGGAGTGCCCGGGTCTGGGAAAGAGCCCCAACATGCATGACCAAGCCAATTCCACATCCAGCTCCACTCCCCCACCAGCCAGCTTTGTTTTAATCTCTACCCAAAACCTGTGCACTTCCGGGCAAGCCCAAAACATGTGTAGCAGCCCTGCATCCACCTCCCCACACCTAGGGCATTGCTGCGTGGCTAGTCCCCCAAATTTTGCTATCTTCCCAGGGGTCAGGTAAGCTCTGTGAGTAACATATAGTTGAAGTTGTTGGAATCTCGCATTCCGGGACACCTTTTTGTGGTACCTCTGAGCCCTTTCCCATTGCCCGTCTGTCATGGGTCCTCCCATCTCCTCTTCCCAATCCCGTCTTAGTTGGGGTAACTCCTTCCCTGCTCTCGTTCGCAAGAGCTCGTGTATCCTCGAGATTTCATGCCCGCCCTCTGATACATCATACATGGTTTCCAGGGAAGCGTCCGGCTCTTCCGCTAATACTGTCTCGGGCCATCTTTCTCTAATCTTTTTCACAAGCCTAGCGTAGGTTATATATTGGCCACCGTGCACCCCTGTCTCCTCCTGCAACCTCTGGAAGTCCAATGCCTCGCCATCCTGCCATATGTCTCCAAGGGTGGCCAGGCCCACCCATTCCCAATATTTCCGGACCGACTCTAGCAGTTGAGAGTCGCTCCCACACAAAGCCACCAGCGGGGCCTGCTGGGAGTACGGTTCCGGATCCCCCATCATCTTCCAAGTCCTTTGCCAGATCTCCCAGTCCAGCCTTAGCAGTCGCCCCTTGCCCACCAGTGTATCCCTATGCAACCACACCACTTCCTTCAGGAAGTATGGGACGCAATCACCACGCGGAAGCCATGGCTCCGCCGAGTCCTCCGCCGAAAGCCACCTGGCGACATACTGCAGCTGCCCCGCTAAATAGTAGAGCTCAAAGTCTGGCAGGCCTATGCCCCCCTTGTCATGCGGGTTCTGAAGCTTCCACAGGGCCACCCTGTTCCTGGAGCCAGCCCACAACAAACCCCTACACACACTATGGAGTTTCACGAATAGGCTTCTGGGTATCAAAAACGGGACGTTCACGAAAAAATGCAGAAGTCTAGGTAAGACCGCCATCTTGAGCAAGGCCGCTCTCCCCATCATGGTCAGGGGCAATTTGGCCCAAAACACCATGCTGTTCCTAATCCCCTCTATCGCTCTTTCTGTATTATTTTTGTGTTCCGCCTCTACTTTGTGATATATATTTACTCCAAAGTACCTGAACGTCTCAGTCTGCCATGGAATTGGTAGGATAGGCAACCCCTGCGACGGGACATTCTTGTACCTGCCCAGAGGAAACAGACTAGATTTTCTGGGGTTAACTGATATGCCAGAGAGGGCAGCGTATCGTTCCATTACCTCCAGCACATACTGCAGATTTTCTTCCGGGTAACGCAAGTAAAGAAGCATGTCATCCGCATATAGTGATATCAGGTGCCTACCACTACCTGTGTCTATGCCCACCTCCCTGTATTGGTGACGTAGATATATTGCCAACGGCTCTAATGCCAGTATGTATAGCAAGGGCGACCAGGGGCACCCCTGTCTGGTCCCTCTACTAAGTTGCCAGGTGTCTGAAATTATGGACCCCGTTTTGACTCTTGCCATCGGGGCGCTGTAGAGCAACTGGACCCACCTGAGGTATCCGGGTCCCATTCCATACCCCTTCAGGACCGCTTTCAACCAGGGCCATCTTACCGAATCGAAGGCTTTGACCGCATCTAACGACACTATGGCTAGCTCGCCCTTATCTCCGTCAGTTTGGTCTATGATGTGGTGTAGCCTCCTGTGGTTATCGGTAATGTTCCTGCCCGGAACGTATCCCGTTTGGTCTGGGTGTATCAGCTTCCCAATCACCCTCTTCAACCTATTGGCCAGCACTGCAGTAAGTATTTTGCTGTCCTGATTAAGCATGGACAGTGGTCTATAAGACCCACATTCTTTGGCCGGTTTACCTGGTTTCAAGAGTGGGATGATCACGGCCTTGCGGAGGGACAATGGGAGTTCCCCCTGCTCATAGGCCTCGTTGAAAGTGGCGAGCAGCGGCTGGAGAAGGTCCTGCTTATATGTTTTGTAAAACTCACTAGGCAACCTGTCTGAACCAGGTGCCTTACATGTGGGTAGACTCTGAATCGCCACCTCCAGCTCATCTGCAGTGACCGGTGCATCTAATTCTGCGCGCTCTAGGTCATCCAGGGAGGGCAACTCTATGTCCTCCAGTGTGTCTAGTATGTCCTGTCCCATATCCTCCCCTGTTTCCTCGTACAAGTGTCTATAAAACTGAAGGAACTCTTTGTTCACCTCTTCTTGGGTGTTGCGCATGCAACCTTCCTCATCCTTAACCTCGCTAATCACCGAGCGGGGGGTCTCACTCTTATACAGCCAGGCCAGCAATCTGCCCGGCTTGTCGCCTCCTGCATGTATCCTCTCCGTATATTTCCTCTAATTAAGTCTGCACAGCCTATCCCAGTGCGCACTGAAGGACACCTGCAGCTCTTTTATCCTAATTCTGTTGTCGTGGGCAGTGTTTTCACGACACGTGAGCTCTCCAGCTCCCTTTCCGCAGCTTGGTGTTCCCTTTCTATACCCCCCTAGAGACATTTATCCTTGGAGATGGCTACCCCCCACACCAGAACTTTGAACGCCTCCCACAGAGTGCCCACAGAGCGCACACTTCCCGTGTTTATATCAAAATATTCTTCGATGGCCTCCCGCAAACCCTCACGGAACCCCTCGTCCCGCAGCGCCTCGGTCCGGAGCCTCCATGTTGGGATCCACGGTCTTGGGGGCTGGTGTCTCCACTCCACCACCAAGGGCGAGTGGTCAGACAATACTCTGGCTTTATATTCCGCTCCCACCATATCTCCCACAATCTCAGCCGTCACAAATATATAATCTAGCCTGGTGTGCAAATCATGTGGCGCTGCGTAATGTGAGTATTGCCTATCCTCTGGGTGCAACCTCCTCCACACATCCTCTAGGCCTAGGTCTTTCAATAATGTTCCAAGCGCTTTAGTCGCCGGCCCCACTTTTCCTGCTCTGTCCTTTGACCTATCCATCCCGGGATTCAGGGTACAATTAAAGTCCCCCACACACCACCGTACCCCCTACCAGGGACCCAAATTTGCTGTAGAGAGTCCTGAAGTAAGCTGCCGTATCGTTATTGGGGGCGTACACATTAACGATGTGCACTTCCCTATTTTCCAGGAGGCCCGTTACCACCACCATCCTACCCTCCGGATCTATCGTGGAGCCAAGCACCCGGAACGGCACATGCAGCGCCACCCAGGTGATGACCCCTCTTGCATACGCCGAATATGCAGCACCTATCACAGTACCCTTCCATTTCTTCCTAACCACCTCCAACTTCTCCTTCGTGAGGTGGGTCTCCTGCAGCAGGGCTATGTCTATGCGCATCCTCTTTAAGTACAGCATCACTTTATTCCGTTTCAGGTAGGTGTTAAGGCCCCGTACATTCCAGGTTACAATCGTAAGATTACCCGACGCCATCTATTCGGGCTATTCCCATCTTAACCCTCCCCCCGATGCTCCCCTTGCTGATTTGTTTTCCGGCTCTCTCCCCACTCCCATAAACTATGTACACCTCAAACTCCCCGCCGCCCTCCCCTCCCCCCTCCCACCTCTTCCCCAACAACATCCGCCCCAACTGTTGCCCAGCTCCATCCCTGGATCTCAGGCGTCCCACATCTAGCTCTGTCTGATACGCTCAGAGCTCAGTAGGGTAAAGTTGCCCTAATGGCCACTTAACTAATAATACTAATTGGGGGTGTGAGAACTAGCCCTTGAGGGCTCCCTAATGAAGCAGCAGCCACAGTGCAAACAGTGCATTATTTATGCCACTCCAGGCCTGTCAACCCACAGGCGACTTAAATAACTATATTCCAGTCTCATGATCCTAGGCAGCACAATCTCGCTGCGCCCCCAGCACTCTTTACTTATCGTTTCCTTTTCCTTCTGCCGCACGGACATCTACTTCTTGGGGGCAGCCCTGCGCATCAAGCCATCCCATGGCATCCCCCGGGGTATCGAAAAATAGAGTTCTGTCCTTATGGAAAACTTTCAGTTTCTCCGGATAAAGTAGCATATATTTCCAGCCCGCCTCCCTCAGTCTCCTCTTAACAGCCCCAAAGTTCATTTGGCTCCTCTGTACCATCAGGGTATAGTCCGGGTAAGCTGTTATGTTTGCTTCTCCTCGTTTAATTGTTCCGCCTTTGCGAAAGTGTTCGAGGATCCGTTCCCGGTCCCGATAATTGAGGATTTTAGCGATCATTGGCCTGGGTGGATTGCCGGGCGGCGGCCTCCTCGCCAAAGCCCTGTGCGCACGTTCTACAGCAAATCCCTGAGACAGGACTCCACCAGTGATTTCCTGTAACAACATGTTTTCGATGAACTCTGTGGGGTTGCGGCTCTCTGTTCCCTCCGGTATACCCACGATGCGGATATTGTTTCTTCGGGCGCGTCCTTCCGCCTCCTCCGCTCTGCTTTCCAGGTTTCCCACTCTCTGCACCAGGGCATGTAGACCCGATTTGTGTGAGGCGCAGGCTGCTGTGTTCAGGCCCCCCTCCTTCTCCAGGCTCTCTGTGCGCTCCGACAGGGCCCTCACATCCTGTCGTAGTAGGTTCACCTTCTCTCGCACTTCGCCGACTTTAAGATCCAGCACAGTTTTCAGTTCAGCCACAACCATTTCAAGTTTGGCCTCCCAGGTCGCTTTCAAATCTGCTTTTAAGTCCGCTATCACGGCCAGGACCTCTTGATTTGGACCCGTGGCTGCCATGCCTCCTGCAGGAGGCCTGTCTTTACTTCCGGCACTTTCCCGGCTCGTCGGTGTTCTGGCAAATTCGTCTAGCGTGGGTTGCTTCACCTTTTGTCACTGCGGCTTGCTAGACATGGCACCGCTGTCGTGTGTCGCTGGCCCACCCACCTCTTTATGTTCCTCAATCAGAGGGGGAAGGGCGTACTCTTCATTCTGATGACC
This sequence comes from Ambystoma mexicanum, assembly GCF_040938575.1. NCBI lineage: Eukaryota > Metazoa > Chordata > Amphibia > Caudata > Ambystomatidae > Ambystoma > Ambystoma mexicanum. The sequence goes on along the minus strand of NC_090935.1, from coordinate 340,974,726 downwards.
AATGTCCCAATTCCATGTGTGGGGCCACAGAGCCTCAGGCGCCCCTCTAGCCTCCTCCGTGCCACGCTCCCTCGGCCTGCACTCCCGCTCACATGCAATATATCCTTAGTTTCCTTCTGCTAGAGTCGCTGACGTGCCCACTCTTTGCTCACAGTCCACGGTGCAGTGCATCCACCATCGCATCTGTCCTGGATGCGGTGACGCCTATTGATTGCTTGACTCAAATGGGCGGCCCATTGCACTAGCGTCTCAGGTTTATTTATAGTGTGCTGCAATGGATTGTGCCCTCCCACGTAGGTAAATAGGTCTCCTGCGGGGGCGTTGTACTCCTCCCCGTACCCCAGTTGCATTTAGGGTTCCCCCAGCACTGTCTTACGTGCCTTCCAATTGTCCTGCGCCAGTTTAATCACGCAGTTTCATACTGCCATAGTCCATTCCTGCAGCTATGCGCAGCTCTGGCTCCGTACATGGGTCAGTGCCCCGGATGGCACTGAGGCGCAGCTCACAATGACACCTGCTGGCGCTGGTCGTGCACTTCCTTTGATCGTGCCGGTGTGCCAGGCTCCCCTACACTCCTAATTCATGATGGTTCGGAGTCAGTTCTTGCGTCGGGGTTCTCTAAAGCTATGTCGTCTGGCACACTGTAATGAGTCCTACGTTGTCTCCACCTTGCCGAATCCCATCCGACTCACGCTACAATGTAGCACTGCTACGTTGCGTCATACCGTAGCTCGGAAATCAGCCGGAGTTAGAACGTGTTGATACAGTTGCGATTTGCAGATCAGTCCGCTAGTCCCACATGCGCTGCTCCGCCGTCCCTGCTCACGCGTAGTCTCTCATGTCTTCGTCCACCCTTGATTGCAGGCATTCCCCATTTCTTTTCTACCGTCTCGGGGCCGGTCCTGCATTCGGCGTCCCACAACCCCTGTTCCGCTTGGCTGAATCAGTTCGCTATTGGTCACGGCAAGCCTCCTACGCACCGACTGCCATCGGGGTACGCATGCATGTTTTCGGATGTCTGTGGTCGGTGCATGCAGTAGGAGCGCTCAAATCGTATCGAACACAAGGTCCCATCGGAGGTACCGCCCCAACTCTCGGGTTCACCACGGCCGTTTCTTCACATCACATTCAGCCGATTCCCTTTGTCCGCGATGGCAGGCGGCCATCTTGCCTCCCTCGCTCGTCCGGCGCACAGGTCTTACACTCATATTTATCTCCGTCAGGACTCCACTGCCATGCTAGCTACCTTCAGCGGACACGGCCTCACTATTCATCGACCCATCTTTGGATTTTTAGGCAACTCAGGCACAGATCAATGCACTTCCACCGCAGGATCAACGTCGGATCAGGGGAGCTCCCTCAGTACACGTTCCCTCACATGGCCCTCTTGGCCACGCCCCCCGAGTAAGATAGTTAATTGCACATCCTTACTGTTCATGGCCTGTAAGAATGTCATTGTATTTTCCCTTGTTCCCTCCCTTGCCTTGACGCGCTTTGAAACACATTGTGCATAGGCGCTATATAAATACACTATCATATCACTTTCATATCAGACAATGAAAGGCAGAAAGGGGATGGGAGAGGGGATGAGAACGCATTATGAAAAAGTTGGTTCTTGTCAATAGATAAGGTAACATAAAATGCAATGCTTCTGCCGAGGATTGCCCTGGGGCAGGTGGCCTGCATATGACCAGCAGGTGGGAGGCCTTTTAATGAGCGAGGTAAGTGGCCTTTTTCCATCAGCACCAATAAGTTTATTGGGAATGGTCAGCATGATGTGGGAGCATTAGTGTCTTCCTGGGCAGGAGATTGCAGAAAGAGGGGGGCTCTGTCATTGTGGGGGGGTTTTCTATGTTCTATGTACTGAACAACTGATCTTTGGAGTGCATGGCAGTAGTCATGAACTAAAGTGCGCCAGCCGGCACCCTATCCAGTATTTTCAATGTGTCCCGGAAACAAACTGCTCCATTCAAACCCATTTTTATTTGTTATATTCTGTTCATGGTACAGTGGGATAGATTTGTGGTAACCAACTTTTCCAAGGCTGCAGTCTACATCTAGTGTTTAAAAATTAATCATTGGCTTCGAATTAGACACTGGTTTGGCATATTTGAATCATTCAATGTTGGGGCCAGTTATCAATACTTAAAGTTCTTTAAGAAATATGCCTATGTTCAAACAACCATGAGAAATGGTGGTCAGCTTTGTATATTCTTAAATATAATGTTTTAAGGAAATCCTCCAGGATTGTGGTTGCACTTAAATAATACCAGAATTGGTAATACGATGTGAAGGACAATCTGAAAACAGACATTGATAGTTACCTCTGGTAGTGCCACCATTGGACCTCTTCACCCAGGCCAGGCACAGGCATGCCCAGATCCATACTACATATATTTAAAATCGAGGACTTATATATAGTATGGTCAGTGTGTAGGTGTGCTCTGGTACCTTCCATACTGGTTTTTGGTTAGCTGCATTCCCAGTTGATATAGGTGTTAGGTTTGTACAATCAAAAATCACATCTACTGGAATGACTGTGCTACTCCAATATTAATGTTACAAGGAATGTATTTCCATTACATTCACAAAACAAGATATTCTATATAAAAATGTAACTCTAGATTCAACCCTCAAACATATTGATATAACTGTGCAGTGGGCCTTTAAAGAATCCTCGTCAACACGTGTTTCCACCCCTCAGTCTTTCTCAAGACTTAGTACTATTAATGGCATATTCTCTTCTCATGTCCTTTAACTATGTACAGATATATATCATCAATTTGTGTTCCAAATAATCATTCAATTAACTTCAACAATTATCAATACCACGAAAGAAACCAAATCACATAGGGAAAGAAAAGGGAAGAAAAACAAAACAGGCATATTGTTATTATTCATCATGATGGTACTCATTGTCTAACCCACCATTTAAAGTTACCCCTTGTGCTGGGTTGTTCCTCTATGAAATTAAACCTGATTTTCATGGCCAGTGTAATAAGGGTATTCTCCAACATGCCATAATCAATACTGAAATGTGGTAGGTGCATTTAATTGATCCATGTAATCCCCAATTTGTGTCTTTCCCCTAATTAGTTTGATTTTTTTGTAACCAATTTCTGATATCAAGCTTGATTTCTGCTGGAATGTGCCCAAATAATGTGAGGACGTACCCCATGTTGCGTACTATATACAGTCATTACTTGTATGCCATATTCCTGTACAAATTGGACTTTAAGCTATATATACATGGCCTGGAATCAATGAAAATATGATTAATTTGAGCCTACTATTAATTAACCTGTTACTCACCCAAAAACATATGATATGATATGATATGATATGGCATTTGTAACGCGCCTATACACAAGTGTTTCAAGGCGCGAAAAGTAAGAATGTAAGAATCCTGTCCTTGCTTCCCCGTAGAAGTCCATTAGGTTGTGGTCACTGCAAATTTTATAAGACAATAATAAGTTGTATTTCAACTACATTTTTATGAGTTTAATCTTAACCTGTAGCGTACTTATCTATTCATTTTATTTGACATTGTTATCCATAATTTAAGTCTCTCCCTCTTACTGATTACAGTTCAAATTCCTCTGGCATGTCATCCCCCAAACCTTAGGGCTTCAATGCCTGTTATATTTTTGGTATGCCTTGTCTTGCAAGGAGTTAGTTTTCCCTTCTATTAATAGATAATGCTACCAATGCTGCCCACATGAATTAAAACTAGAATGTCAACAATTAGTACACAATGTAGGTCACTTACCCTTAAATCTTTCATTCCTGCCTTGTTTCGGGTGCCTTCTGTTGCTTTTGTGGCCTTTATTCACGTCATATTTAAATGTGCCTTGTGACATCATGTGTACACAACGCATGATGTCACTTCCTATTTAAATATGCCAATAATTACATGTTATTGCCGCGAACGCAATTGCGGCAAACCCATAACTAATTTGATTATCCATTGTCATATTGTTTTTCCTTCTTTTTTAAATTTTTTGTTTCTATCCCATTTCCGAGCATTATATATTATTGAAGTATTTACCCACACAACCTGGATGTATTAGTATTTTTGTTATTCCCTAATAATCAAACAAAATGTCCTGTCCAAGTACGATGAAAACCCCGATAATTTTGAGAAAATGACAGCTGTTACTCCTGTATTAGTTACACTTGCCAAATTCACTTTGTCTGAACTGAATTTAATTATAACTTACTTTTGAGTGGCAATTTGCGCCTACTTGAACCCTATATTGTAATTGCAGCACTTAGACATAGGCATGTGTGTATCACGGCAAAAGAAGTGCATGCAGCACTGAGACAGGTGTGCATGTGAGGCACTGAGGCACAGACATGCAAAGCAGTTGGACAAACAGCAATTACTAGTATTGAGACTGTGTGCAGCTCTAATGCACGCGTGAAGACTGCACAGTAAACAGATATACACTCACAGATGTGTGCAAAGCACTGAGACAGAGGCGCAGCACTGACATATCCATGTGAGGAACTGAGACAGATGTATGCATGCATTTCTGATGCCCCTCTTCGGGAATTCCTGTTAAGGTTATACGAGTTGTGCTTACGCCCAGTGAGTGGCAGGTGCCTCTCTGATGTTCCAGCTTCCAGCTAGGTATATTTTTAGTAACTCAAATATCATTCTATTATTGATTTATTTTGTTGTGGATATATATAGCTGGAACTTGATTCATGATTTTGAAGTGCTTCCATGTCTGGAAAGTGACTAGAACTCTTTGACTTTAGCTTTCCAATTTCCATTGCCCTTGAATAGTAGACAACTTTGTTCGGGGAATTAGAAATGATTGCTGAAGACATTTGTAAACCATTATTGGTGGCCTCAATGTGATCATGAAAATGTAATGTCAAGATGTATTCGTAATGCCCTGCCATGCCATGAAGAGTGTCTGAATCCCCTCACTGATTCAAGCAGGGTGCTGAATAAATGGGGCACTATAATGAGGATTGCAGGTGAGGCTTTTGTGGGTCCTAAAAGGAAGCAAAGGCAGGACAACAAAAGGCTAGCGAGGTTTGGGAACGAGTGTAGGTCTGCTAAACAATCACTCCTCATAGCCTTGAAGCACCCAATTAGGTGCAGCACCGAAATTGCAGCCTTTAGGCTATTGTATAGAAATGCAATTATCAACAGTAAAGCAGAATGGACTACAAACAGATGGAAGGACCTGGAAATGGCCGCTGTCTCCGGTGATTCCAAATTATACTGGAGAACGATTGCTGCAGGTTTATATAACAATTCCAGTAAAGATAGAGGGGGAGCTGAAGAGATTTCGGCAAAGAGTTGGTTTGTTCATTACACAGGAATGTATAACTCCAGTGATCATTCACCTATTGCAGCATTAAGGCTGCTCCCAAATGTGACAGATCGAGCACCTCATAATCCCATGCAAGATCATCATCTTCGTTTTTCTGTAAAGGACATGGATAGCACACTTAAATTGGTCCCAATTGAATTCTTTCAATATGAACAGGAAATCTGGGTACCACCATTCACGAGAGTGGGTAAAATTATCTCATGAAGTAAGACCATCCCACGAAGCTGGAACCAGGCTACCGACTTGCCAATCTTTAAGAAGGGGAACACTGCAGATCCAACACGCTATAGTCCAATTTCCTTAATTGATGGTTTGGCCTGGCACTCCATGGGAAAATCATGGACTGGGTAGAGGAGAATGCTGTTTTATCCGATATCCAATATGGTTGCTGTAAAGGTGTGGGGACAGTTGACCAAATCCTGAATGTGTCTCTTATTTTGCGGAAATATGCTCATGGCTATAGGAGCCCCATTTATGTAGCCTTTATGGACTTAAGCACAGCTTTCGACTGTGTAAATCGCAGGAAGCTGCGGACATATCTGAAATTCCTTGGCATGCCACCCTATTTACTGGATCTCCTGGTAGCTATGCAAACAGACCTCTCAGTAAGAGTACATGTTAACACATTAGGGGAGTTATCGGACCCTATAAAATCCACTTGCGGCATTAGACAGGGATGTTTGTTGGCCCCGTTGCTCTTTATTTTTCATATCAATTCATTGTCTACCACTTTAAATGACCTTTCAAGTGATGTACCTAAGGTAGATGGAAGACGCCTCCCGGTGTTAATGTATGCTGTTAATGCCATTCCTATTGCAGGAACGGGAAGGGCCCGCCCACACTTGGAGAAGGGCTTCTGTAAATACATGTCCGAAAGAGATATGAAAATAAATCTGGCAAAATCAAATAATGTATATTGGGGCCATAAAAAGTAAAACAAGAAACATATTAGCCGAAGGACATGCCAGGCAATGGGTTAGCTCTTTTACACACTTGGGTGTGATATTTTTGAAAGGCCTTGAGTGGCGTATGCATATTGATTCCCAGGCTAGTAAATGCGCCCAGATTAATGGCTGCATACTGCGTTATGGAAATGGTATTGGCGGGCTTCCAGTTGAGCACGCCCAACATATTTATAAAGCAAAGTCCATTCCGGTGGCTATGTATGGAGCAGCAGTCTGGGGGCATCAGGTGCCTTTGTCTATTCAAAGGAAAGAAAATCAGTTCCTAAGAGGAATTATGGGGGTGAATCAAGGGTTTTCCGGTTTCATATTACATCAGGAATGTGGTATGACATTTGCTTTAGATCTTATTCAGCCCCAACCACTGTTGTACTGTCTCGGTCTCTGGGGTAACCCAGCTCTATCAGTGACAAGGTTATTAATTCTGTATATTTTGGACTCAGACGTACAATATAAGTTAAAATGGCTAAACTATATTGATATGACTTTTAAACAGCTTGGTCTGGTGGATTATTTCCATGGCAAATCAGGGGTTAGTGTAGGATGAAGCCACAGAAACCCTGACCAAGGCCTTTTTCAAGTTAAAACAAATTGAAAGAGAGGCTTGTGAATCTAATAAAAGGAGCAATGCAGGTTATCTTAGCAGAAAGAATGATCTGGGATCATCAAAATGCATGTTTTGGTTTAATGATACAAGACGGAGTACAGTCTTCCTTCGCTTGAGGTCTAACCTACTTTTAACAAAAGGCACCTTGAAGGACAAAAAAAAGAAAGGTTTGAATAGGTGCCCTTGCAATCAACATGATGTGGATGATCTGTTATACTTCTTGTTAATATACCCTCTATACACGAAACTGCGGCGCAAATATCTCTGTCCATTGTTTAGAGATCGGGTGTTAAGAAGTGCACGTACAGCTTTTAACATGATTGGATCCCCTCCAAATGTTATCTATGCGCAACAAATATATGTTTGTGTTGAGCATGCGCTGGAATTGAGAGCACTTTTATTGTAGTATATGTAATTTTATTGTGATGTTTTATATTTTTAGATATTGTATTGAGTTATATAACTTTTGTGCTGTGGGTTTTCAATGTACTTTTATGGGCATTGCCGAAATAAAGTTGTATCTATCTATCATGTGAGGAACTGAGACAGATGCATGCATGCATCACTGAGACACACATGCAGCACTGAGGCATAAACATGCATGGGTGGAACTGAGACGCAGCCATGCATGTAGTACTGAGAGAGATGTATGCATGTAGCACTAAGGCAGAGGCATGAAGGAAGCACTGAGACAGAAACACATGAGCAGTATTGAAACAGTAGCACATTAATAGCACATAGATTGATGCACACTACTGAAACAGACACATGCAGTATTGACACACAAACACATGTAGTACTTGGGCTCATGTGCACACAGTACAGAAATGGAGATGTGCAATCAAGCAGCATGTTGACACAGATGCATGTGCATTCAGCACATATACGCAAACATGTGTGCACTCAGCATATAGAAGTATATGTGAATTGTGAGGAACTCATCTTGGCAATAGTAAAGACAGAAACAAGCGATCATAGTTCAAAGGTGTTTATTGAACTATAAATGAAGGGTGGAAAAAAGCCTAACCTAAACCTAAATCTAAAATGGGAACAAGCATCGACCATCAAATGAAAAATAATACAGTCCTAGTGGTGTTGTGTCAAAATAAAAGGGTCTATGCTAAGAAAAACCTATTGCAAATTCCTTACAACTAATTACAGAAAGAGTGTGGGATAGGGTATCAAAACAAAGGAAACGGTGTTCAAATAATTAATAAGTCAGGGTGTGATTGCCTTGAGGTCTCCCTTCTCTACATTTTTAGCACGGGACAATGGGAGACTTTGGAGCACAGCACACGCTTGAGCCTTCCCAGCACGAGCTAACAGTTCCGCATCAGCTATCAGGTTCTTCGATGGTTAAGTCTCTTTTCAATAAAAGTCTCTCACCTTCAAGGCCTGATGCTCTCACCAAACAAACACAAAAGTTCTGTTCTAAGAACACTTTGTTTGATGACTTTACCTCTGGGCCCCCCTCTCCTAGGCGCAGAACCCACAGTATGTGTTTTCACCAAATTCACAGGATAGTTCCCTTCTCAGTGAACTTTGGGTGATAGTTTTCCACCCCTGGATCTCCCTTGGCCAGGCTCGGATCCCAAATGACTAGGGGGAATTTCCATTCCCCTTGTCTTGCAATACTTCTTGCTGTCACAAATATTAATGCATTTTCAAACAGGTTTTCGGGCTTTGCTCCTTGTTGTCAGTTTCCTTCTGCTATGTTCACTCTTGCCGACTTTTCTGATATACAGTTCATGTACTAACTTTCACCATGTGGGATTCACTTCCCTTAGCTTTCGCAATCATCGGCCGGTCAAAGACTTACGATGCTACAGAGGATTTTATAAGACCCCTGTAGGACCACTTACACCTTCTTCGCCTCTTCCAAAAGCCTTCTGGCTACGGTAGTCTTTACCATTGGATAATCACCCAGAGGTTTCCGAGTGAGCACCCACATGGTTCCAGACTCCTCTGTCACTGGTTTTCCCCCTTCTTGGTTACTAGTATCGCTTGCTTTTTAAAGTTCAATTTAGCCCTTTGGCTACCTTTTGCTCAACACAGTTCAGTTTCTTATCGACCCTCCCCTCAACTCACCGGCTGTGATGAACCACTTGGTTTTCGAGTCAAGGTTGGTACCACTGAGGCAAGCGTCTCTCCCAGGCTTTGTAATCAGCGGGTGGGAAGGGGTATTGTGTACCATTGACATCTGTTGCAACACATGTTGGCCTTTGTTCGCGGCCTTATGCTTCCATCTTCGGAGGTTTCACGGTCCTGGATCGGAAAGGGCAAAGTTACTCTCGTATTCACCGTCTTTCGCCTTCTCTTGAACTGCTGTGCTTAGTTAGCTCTTACGTTGTGCTGACTGCCATGCTCGCATTGTGCTCTTGTGCTCCCCCTTGTATCCCTGCGAGGAAGGGAAAGGACAGTCAGGTGTGCGTGATTCTTGTCTATTGCCTGACTTTGAGTGACCCTGGTATTGGGACACGTCCGGTAAATGGCCCTGGTGGTAGTCTGCTGTCTTTCATGTTGTGCAAAAGTGTTTGTGTGGAAAATTAGGGGGGGCAGTGTTTTGGAATATCCTATGTGGTAGTGTGGGGAAAAGGTGTTGAAAGAAGAAGGGGGATACCTGTCTCGCCCATCAGTGTCCCACTCCCACTCCCCAGACACCCTCCCATTCAGGTGATCCTCCCTTACTGGTCCACCCCCAGGAACTGGATCCAATAGCGATAACCTTGTCCTGGCCACCTGGATGACAGATCCCTGGGGGCTAGCTAGGGAGACACCTTCAGGTTTCTCACAGAATGCAGCACTAAAGTACACAGGGACAGAAATGTGCCACCATGCACCATCCCAAATGACTAGGGGGGACACATGCAGCAGCACGGAGACATGTGCATACACAAAACTAAAGATGGATGAGCACAACAGTGAAACACAGACAGCTCTGTGAAAATCATGTAGAACACTGACACAAATGCACGGAGCACTGAGGGACACATTCATGCAACACTAACACAGACGTGCACGCCCACAGCACTGAGACACACAGACACATTGCTGAGACACACATGTGTGCCCAGCACGTAGATACATGAACAGCAATAAGACACATGCATGCAATAGTGAGACACAGACATGCTTACAGCACTAAATCACAGATGTTCATGCAGCACCGAGGCACACATACGAATGCAGCACTGATAAATTGATTAATGCGTACAGCTCTGAGGCGCTGACCTGTGTGCACAGCATTGACACAGAGAGACATGCACAGCATTAAGATATGTGCACACATGCAGCACAGAGACACATATGTGCAAATGCAGCACTAAGAATGTGAGACAAATACATTCATGCACAGTACTAAACTTCACAAACATGTGTAGCAGCCAGAGGCATGTATGCCTGCAGTACTAAGAAGTGTGCAAAGCACTGAGGTGTATTCAGGTGCAGCACTGAGGCACAAGTGCACACACAAGACTGAGTTACATGGATGAATGCAGAGGGTGGTATCATAATTGTTAAGATTTTCTGAGAATGACGCATGCCCAAATGGGATGCATATAAAAACAATAGAATAGGTAGATTCCATCAATGGAGATTTCATCGAATTCAATTCCATCAATTTGTTTCCATCGATTTCTGCCGCAAATGTATGTGGGGGGGGTGCTAGGGTAATAATGAATGTGGGGGGATGTAGGAGGGGACTACATGGGGTCTCCTTCTGCATAGATTTGCGACAAAATGTCTTAAAAAACATTTGATGGAATCGACTTCAATAAAATGGATTTGATAGAATCACATAGATCCAAAAGAATTAAGTAGATAGCATCTATGCTAAACTACTTAAAATGAGTATTGTGAAGAAGCGGTGTAGAGTGAGTTAAGGTTTCATTCGTAGTGTGATGGAGTTTGTTTGTGCTAGGAAACTACTTCAGTTGGTGATCGTGTTTTTGCCCCCGTGCTGAAATTCCCAAAGTTTGTAATGTAGACTTCATTTTGGGTTTCTTTTTATTTTGCACTGATGAAATGAGGGTTAGCTAATAGAATACGTGTATGCTATAAAAGGCTACTTGGCTACTTGTAGCTATAAACGTTACATGTGTGTTCTGCTTAGGCATTGACTATTCCCAGTATACAACTGCACGTCCAGAGGTTTAGTCATCACCTGCCCGCAAACATGCCTCACATCATGTAACTGATTAATTAAGTTTCAGTCGATCACCGCCTTCTATTTCTATTTCTGCAAGAACACGGGTGTCTGGCAATGACTCATATACTTCAAATATGAGTAGGAAGTTAACACACGGTAACATGCGTTATATACCTTCTTCTTTTGCCTAAGAAACAGTGCTTTATCATGACCAGGAAGAGTAAGGAGTGGTGGCCCCATCCTTTGAGGGGTTGTGAATCATCCGCGTCCCTGCTGTGTAATCTTAGAGAGACTGATGAGGAGCCACTTGAGGCGCTTTTTGTGCTCTATATAAGTGTTCTGATGAGATGGATGAGGTGGATCATGGATCGATGACTCACCGCATGTCATTTAATGATCAGGGTCGGACTGGGGCATGACATTGTCTGGTGCACCGATGAAAAGTGTCTCACAGTTGCAAATGTTATTTCATCCCTTTTGTAACAGACTGTTTGAATAGTAACCAAAGGGGAGTTGTGATGCAAATTGTGCAATTTAAAAAATATTAATTCATAAACAATGGTCAAAACAGCTAGCCACATAGTGAAGTAACTCGTCACAACGTTCCCACAGTAGCATTTTACGTTTTTTGGTTCAGGCATTGCCCTATAGGCAAGTCCAAGCCTGTTAATGATCCTTCAATGCATGGCTAGTCCTGACTTACAGCTGTGTGTTTGCATATTACTCATTTTGAGTAACAGAATGCCACGTTTCTCGACACCCCTTTCAGGGCGGTGATGTTTGTCAGTGTTGCTCCATCATTTATTTACTGTATCTGAGGGAAACATTTGAAACACTTCTATTGGTGCCCATTACATCTGTCTCACGACACACTAGCACCACTATTTAGGCACCAGCAACAGACAATGTCTATACTTTGACCAGTGAGGTCAGGGGAATGTGGAAATAGACCCAACACAAAACACTGTCACTGGTTTCCGCAGTCGTTTCCAGAAGGGGTCTGGAGAAGAGGGAGCTCTGGAGATTTCCCACTGGGCCTCTGCTCCATTGACCTCTTTTATGTGGGTACCCTGTTTTTCTGCTCATTTTGCCCTCTTTACTATGTACCCCAATGTAGTTCTTCCATCTCTCCTCTCCCATTTGCAGTGAATATTGTGCTGTAAAGCTTCCAATATGTTAGTCCTTACTCTTAAAATGATATATATCAATGTTCTGTTCTATTCAGCATCTCTTTATCCCTTTGCTTTAAAATTCACTATTAGGACCCATTTTCTTTATATTCTCGTGTAGGACATAGAACCCCTCAAACCCAGCAGAGAGGGGCTGGGCTTGCTTGCACCGTGTAATATGGGCATACATGAACATACATATTCAGGGCCACTTTTGGATCCCAGTCCATCCCCTGGTTGTTTCCTTGTTACTCTACGGGGTGCCTGGCGTTTGCACATGCCCTCTCTCTCTACATCATATGCACACCATGTTCTCAGGAGAACAGCATTCAGGCTTGACTCATAATTGTAGGTGCTGAAGTTAGAACACTCGCCTGGAGTAGCAGGCGGGCAAGAGTACCAAGTCAGAGTCCCATCACTGATTCCCTCTTAAATTAAGATATGTTGCTGTCTGATCGTTTAGCAGAAATAACTGGGAGTGGGCCAGTAATGAAAACGAATACATTGCTACAGTTAAAATGAAGTATTTCTCAATATAAACACAGACTGTACGTACTTTGAAGAGTCGGCACGGATACGCACAGTTGTTGCAGGCAGTGCTTTATTCCTACATGAGCTATAGATGTACCAGAGACATGCTCAAAGCAATGCCACAAACAGGATAATAATTACGCTGCAACCATGAAAGGGGAGGGGGCATGGAGAGAAAGCCGATTGGTTGGCACACACAAGAAAGCCCATAAGGCGGTGCACCTGTTGCATCAGGCTCTGTACAGTGCTCAGGTATGCCCAGATTCCCAGCTCAGTGAAGGCAGGCTGGATGGACCTCCTGATAACTGGAACGAGGGTCATGCGTCCACTAGGCGCAAGATCCGGCAGTACCATGTGACTAAGTCGAGCAGAACTGTACAGGGCTTGAAGGGTGATGTAAAGCCATGCCTTCCAATGGTGGAGGATGTGCCTTATGGAATTCCATTGCTAATGTAACTGACTAAACGTGGAATAATGAATGTTCAGTTTAAGACTCATTGTGTAAAACCATACAACAGCTCAGAGGTTTTAGTGTTCGTGGGTCACATTTGGGACGGGGATACTCAACTAGTTGCCCCTCCCATTTCTCTAGAGCTGATGTTTGTGATGGAGGATGTAACAGCCCGGCGTGAGCACATTAATCAGGATGCAGGGATTAATAAGCAAACTCACGTGACACTTCCTTCCTGTATGAGTAGTCAAGAATAGCTTGTAAAGAAGGTGTGAGTTCATACCACGGGGTGCACAATAGCTAGAGTGCCTGTTTGTGTGAAGGTAAGTGCACCTGCAGCATTATGTCACTGCTAAATGGTGAGATTCAGCGTAAAGTATGGACTTGACTTAGAGAGCAAATGCAATGTGAGCCTATGCTGCAGTATCCAGTGATAGTAACACTATTTAATGGTACAGGGGAATGCATAACATCAATTTCTATACCTCCCCTTCACACTCCCCATCTCTACCCCTCAAATAGCCGAATGTCTCATCTGTGGATGGACCAATGTTGGGACATCAGCCTCCTACTATGAAATGGAGAATGGTTCATAAATAGAGCGCCTACTCAAAAGAAGACTAATTGTTCCCCATAAAACAAACAATATACCCTTTCTCAATCATGCTAAGTACTAAACACACTGTATTACACATGCAGTACTGTATCTCTGTATCTCTGTACACACTCTCTCTGTCACTCTCACCTGGAAATATCTTTCCCCCTTCTCTTTCTGCCAATCTCAATGCACAAAAGCTCTCCCCTCTCTCCAGTGGCATAGCACAAAATGTGGGGTCTCCCTGTGAGTTAAACTGAGGGCACGCCCCGCAAGCTCGGCAACAAAGCATGGCTGCGCCACACTATGGACAGGCATGGACCACCATGCAAATGTGCATGATCATGCTGCTGCAGGGACATGTCATACAATGCACTTGGTGAAAGATGGGAGTATGTGTTTTAATCAAACCTTAAATCTTTCACCTAGCGTAGAAACAAGGGGTCTGAGCCTGGACCACAGGCCTGACACCCAAATGTACCAGGTAACTTTGTGTACGGCCAGTGATATTATGCACAGTAATGATACCATCAGAAAGCATGTTCATGCTGGCTCTACCAGTATATGCCAGTATCCCCATGTACGAACATTCTCTTGCTGGCTTTGCCCTTAATGCCAGTAAAACACTCCTGCCACCAAAAAAAAGAAACATGTCATTGTTGCTCAAATGCTTGCCCAACCCCTGCACCATCATGTAGGAATACTCATGTTGACTTTACCCTCAGTGCCAGTAAATGCAATGCTTCAGTAAGGAACCATTTCCTTGCTGACAGTGGAAGTGTTCCCACCCTCCACATGTATAAACACACATCATATTGACCTTAGCCTTTATGTGACTAAGAAATGCCATGCCAAAGAAAGAAAATGTCCAGTGTGCCCCCCCCATTGTGCTAGAAACCTTACTCCATGTTATAACATGTATTAAGTTGGCTTTCCCAAAAAATACCAGTAAAACAAGTAAGAACACACCCATGTTCCAATGCACCTTGCCTGGACCCCACCATACCCACCCGCTGTTAGGGCGAATTCTCTGTTTCGGCTGAATTTCCTAACCTAGTGAGTCCCCCACCAGCTTTGCTGGATTTCTGGAGTTTGCTTTTTTCCATCCCGCCAAGAGTGAGACTCTTTTCTCCCACTCTTGGACATGAATGTGTGTAATTCCTTTGAATGTCAATGTGTTCTATGGGCTATGGGGCCTTTTACTCCATAGGGTCCATAGGGTCTCATATGTTTTGCTATGTGTGTTACACCGCACCCTCCGTGCCGTAACACTGGGGCGTCCTAGAGGATCCCCACCATAGACTCCATACCCTGGGACTGGCTACTGTCTCCCAGGGCATGTAAAGTCACCATTGGCTTTACTAGACCTAAATTTACTAACAGAACTAGTACAAACCACCCTATTGTGGACGTACTGGTAGGGGTAATTGGATTTCCCCTGGGTCTGTTATTCGAGGGGGCACTGTCCCGTCCCCCCTCGTCGAGTTTTGGCTGGTGGCAGTGGAAACTACTTGTTATAATCGACCCCGAATATAACTCTATGGGATTCTTCCCATTGTTGGAGGTTAATACTTGTTCTCGTTAATCTCTAACATACCACCGGTTTATTTATCTTAAATAAATCTATCGGTTGGTATTTTCTGCCAGAACTCGGTTTTTAAAATGGCGTCTGTGTTTGTCTCTGTGACTCCTAAACCAAAGGTTGAGCCCTTTGTTCCACTTTTGGCAGGCTTCTGCACAGAGGCCCTCCAAAGTGGCGCCATTCTGTCTGGGTACCACAGAGGGTGTGGGAGGGGGTTTAGGCACCCTGGACTGAGTTGCCTTGCCAACTCATGTCCCTCTCTGGTGTGATTGGCCCAAGTGGTGAGCCACCCCGCTCACCACTTAGCGTGTTTTGATTGACAGCTAGGCTGAATGAATGGGGGTTTTCTGCATAAAAGCAGGGCTTTTGGGACTGGATCTTCAGAAGTCACCACAGGACCTAAGAATCCGACGAGGGTAACACTGAGCCGACCTGCAATGACGACACCTCCGGTGGAGCCCTTCTGAACCGACTCACCACTTCCCGACGACAGAGGAGATCTCCCCGCCGGAGGGTCTTCTTCCCCTGACTGGTGGGCACAACCAGTCCCCTTTGCTTTTTCTTCGCTTCCAGGGCGTAGTGGTCGAATTGCCCATGCTGAGCACCCCGGCAACCGGATAGCCACTAACCCGTACCGCGACCAAAAGGTGGTGCCTTGTGACGGAGCACTCCGCGGCTGGTCTCTTCCCTGGTGGTGCAACGATCTTCAACTTTCCTTCGACGGCGAGATCATCTCTTCTCTTGGCAAAGCCCGACTTGCATCCACCACCAGGAACAACCGCCCCCGCCGGAGCTGTCTCTCCCCATACAAGGTACCGTGTCCGCCTGGCTTCCCTTTTTGACGGTTAGAGTGAGGTGTCTTAATCCTCGCCTCTCCTTTGGGTCGCCTCCAAGCTTTCTTAACTTTCTGTTCTGAACTGGTCCAATCTTTCTGTGACAATTTGCGACAAAGACTCAAAGTGCATTTCCACTGTGATACTTTTTGGGACATATCGCCTTGCCTCTCTCCGAGTGGGCCTGGCCTCTGAACTTTGCGATCTACAGTAGACCCTGCCTTACTTGCCTTGCATTTGTTCGTAAAAGTGTTGGTACTGAGTTGATTTCATACCCTGCCTTTTTCTCTCCCGTCCTAACGAATACCAGAGTGCCATCTAGGTTAAAGCATTCACCTCTGTCTGTAAATAAGTGGTGCCGTTGAACCTAGATTTGTCGAACTATTGTTAGGGGGATTGATTTACTTATAGTAATTGTGATTGAAGTTGTTTGCCGTATTACTGCCAGAGTGTTTTCCATAGATGTGTTGTTATAAATAAATACCTATATATCTTTACACCGAAGCTCTGTTCCTGTTTGCTTGTTCTACTGTGTAAACTGCCCTATTTTGTATACTCCACATACTGCCTAACTCTTCTTGAGGGAAGTCTGACTGCTCAGCCACAGCTACCAAGTGAATCTGTGTGGTACAGACTGCTACCAAGTGGGTTTACTGCCAAACACCTGTAGTCCTAAATCTTTTGCAGTGGTCCCAGAGGGAACTGCACAGGTTTCCGCCTAACACCCGCCACCCACCCATTGGCGGCTGCTGAATTTTTTAATTGGATGGGTGTAAACCTTTCCCACAAATATGCTAGACCATGCAAGCTTAGCGAGGGAGCCCAACCACACCAAACGTGGTTCGTGGGTTGGAGGAGTTATCTCCATCCTCGAGAAATATTTTTTAAATTATAGGTTATAATGGGGCATTATACAGCAGACTTTCTGTGAATAATTAGATAAAAAGCCAGACAGTCTGCAATTGGGTTTACAGGGTAGCTCTAATACAAATATCAAATAGATGCAATTCACCAACAGTGCACAGGAGCATTTCCCAATGCATTTACTATGATGCCTTTTCTCACAATATATGCCAGTATAAAAACAGTTTCGCGCTGGCTATGACCACACATGTTCATCATGGCTGCACCTATACAAGACAGTTTTCCCATATGAGATCATATCCATGTTTGCTTTGTTCTTAATGCCAGTAATGATACTTTAAGAAAACATGCCCGCTCGCTTTGTCATTATATAGCAGTGCCCCACTTAAGGACATATTTATATTTGCTTTGCCATTCAAAATTCCATGCTACAATAAGAAAACATGTCCAAACTGGCTGCATCAAAATGGAATGGCGGGGCCCCTCACGCCACAGGTTTTATGGGTGTCTCCCTCGCTCTCTTTCTGTCTCTCTCTGCAATCCTCATCATATTATGGATAAATACAGATGGAAATAGTGCAAAGATAAATACCATAAAACCGGGAAAGTCCCTTTCACTCTCTCCTTCTGCCACTCTTAAACCATTGCATAGTATGTTCCTTTTACACTGTACAGCGAACCATACACTGAAAATGTTGAGTAGAGACACTCGCTTATCTTTTGTCTTTCCCATTATCCCCAGGGTTGCCCCTCGCTCTGGTTGATCACGTACCCGAAACAATTTTGGAGGAAGACTTTTAGAGGAAGGAGCTAGACAGCATCACTGCATGGGGAAATATCACAGCATTGGAAATAACCCTGGACACATTAGCAGATGGTGAAACAGAGGTGCAGGAAGCTGCACAAGCTCATAGAGGTTGGCAACTTAATGGTGCTTCAATGGTGTGTGAGGTATTTTTCAGGACATGACAACCTCTCTGACACCTGCAGAGCCACCTCTGCTCCTTGCGTGTTATAGAGGAGCAACGGCAACGATATGTGCGACCTCATGCAACATTTCCACATTTTTAGGAAATGTATCTCTAAAAAGACACCATGCAAAAGGCACATGCGGTGCTCACAGTATAATGAAAGCAACCTGAAGGAAATCTGAGTTTGCTGGCCATGACCAGCTCTTTTGACATTCACTACATCAAGCATCATAAACATGATGAATACCCCGCCACCAACATCCTCTTAGATTGCAGGCTTGTGACTCTCTTTCCCATACCCTTACAAAATGATCCCACAGTCCAAGCATACGTGTCTGTCCACGTGGCATCCTGGCCCTCCACCATGGCAGTTCCGAGGACTGCACTTGGGCCACAATTGCTAGATCCTTAATACCATTCAAACCATTCAAACCATTTGATGTCCTCTAGCGCTCTCCTCTGTGCAGTCAACATGGGCATGCTTGTAAGTGAACACTGCTTCTAGTCACACAAGCAGCCACCTGTCCCTGTATTTGCCTGCCATCACACAAATCCCTGTGTCAGGCCGGATGGTACAAAAAGGAGAGAGCAGAGGTTTCCCTTTTTCAAATACTGTTTGAGAACCATTAGTGCCATGGACAGACAGGACATTTTGAGCACCTTCATCATCAGTGAGATTGTACATTTACTCAGCTGTGATTAAAAACAGGTACACTTTGATGGATTGGATACAAAGGAATTGCAGTGACTTAATCTGAGGTCCACAATTTTTCTTGTGTAGCCCAGTATATTGGGACAGCCCCACCCAGGAATATAATTATTATAAGTGTACATGTGGGCTATATATAGCCTGGGTATAATAATGTAAATCCACTGTGGCATTCCACATATTGGCAATCACGATATTTGCAGTACAGGAATAAATGGGGCCCACAGCCTCCACCAACTCTGCTCTCTTCCAACTTCCTATGACTCTAGAACCTTCCCAAATCTTCAACAGCCAACTAGTCCACCTGCGAACTCAGGTGTACATGCATCCCCATAACGTAAACCAACATAGAACTATGCACAGGCTGACACTTTATAAGCATGCACAATAACACACCTCCCTGTGAAAACAGAAAAATAATATGAGGCCGGAAGCCCGAAAAGAAACACACCAACACAGGTTACAAAGAAACATACAAGTGCTTTATTCAAAAAGCTACAACAGTTACCAAGTCAATTGACAAACAGATATTCGGCTCTCAGAGTAACATAAAGAACTTCAACGAGGGTTCGATGTGTTAGTGAGAGACCGCATATTGGAATACCCAGGCTTTTTATACAATTTGTCTAGCCCTGAGCCAACCCTCTTGTGGGTTAACCATTCTGCGAAACAGGTCTTTGGGTTCCTTGCCAGGTCAATCCTTTAATATATACATTTCGATTAGTTTCACTGATATAGTTGTACATTTACATATAGATCAACGGTAGGACAAGGTCTCAGTTTGTGACCCCGACAAGTGGCCTGCAGGCATAGTAATTATTCAATTGCACGGAGGTCACAACGGCCAGAGTTTTACTCAGAATGTCATTTGGCCTCCATTTTGATGTTCAGGGGGACTTCTTCATCACAAGAGAACCTAATATGGTGGCTCAATCCAAGATGGCGACTTACATTACTTTCTCTAAGGTCAAGACCTTGCCGTGGAGTTTATTCGCACATGATGTTTAGAAAACTTGGCGTAGGCCAATACACATACAATTGTTACAATGGGAGGCACAATATTGTTTCTATTCCGACAAACCCTCCTTTTGGCCTATGCCAAGTGCTAATATCATTTCTAATGTCTTTGTAGATAACTCCATGCATTGTCGTCTACACATCCTGAAACGTTATCCATAATATCTATAGCCATTAGGTCGTTCACCAGAACCTCTTGTAACATAAACTCTTTAGATGCTGTATCTGGGGGATACATTTTGTGCCCTATCGTGCTCACTGCCTGAGCGCAACATCCCCCTAGCATTGCACATATACTGGGTAGACATTGGATACAGCAACAAAGGAATAGCAGGATTCCCAAAATAACCAGTACAACAGAAAGCACCTTCCAACCCCAGGATCGTAGAGAATCCCAGAACCAAGCACTAATACTCCAATCTCCCACAGGAACATGCACTTCTGAACTAAGGATGTGCAAGTTCTGTATTGCCTTGAAAATTGTCGGTGAGGAATCTGGTACGAAAACACAGCAAGCGGACCCCACTAATTTACATACTCCACCACGTTCTGCCAGAATGACATCTAATGCCATCCGGTTTTGGAGCGCTACCAATCTTATTGCTTTCTGTTCCAGTGTCATATTGTACAGTATATCCATGGTCCGGTTGATGGTTCTCTCCAATACTCTTGCTAGCCCCCTAATATTTTCAGAATTTGCTATCTGTCCCCAAAATTGCACAACTGATTTTGTTATATCTCCCAATATTTGCCCAGGGATATCTCCATTCTCGTCCCGTCGTGGGCGAGCCTTAGAAACCTCCAATGTGCTAGCTATGAATACCCCAGGTAACAGGATTCCTAAATAACAGGTTCCCTGCCAATCCTTGGGCAACCAGGGAAATGCTGAAGTACCACAAACGAAATAGACAGGCCCCCCTACATATAGAGGCCTGTTCTCCCCGGTCAAATTTACAATGTTCACACAACCTTCAAAATCTCCCATTAACCGAGTGCCATTTCTTTGTATACAAAAGGGGACTGAATCGGGGCTATGGTAAATAGAGTAGGAAGGAGGCACAGCGTCCTTATTGCCTATCAGAGCCATTTTAAAGGAAATTAGAGTTTGGAAGGGAAGAGACAGTTTATCAGATGGCTTAATAGATGCAACATTAGGTTTACTTCTATTTGCGAAAAGCGAGCATCCCAGGGGAGTCAATTCACGTTTCTCAAAATCATTTAAATTAGTTCCATCAAAGTTCCCTGAGATGCTTTCATTCCAACGGCCAAAGAATAGTGCTCTAAGAGAGGCATGGCAAGCAGTCGTTAAAGGTAAAGGGTGAATATACCATCCTTGCCCCTTATTGCCATTTTGCGGTAAATGGGTGCAAATCCAGCAATTACTCTTATTAAAAATGGCATGCATTGAATTCATTATTATCATTAAAGTGTTATTATGGTACTTTCGTCTATGCTGGGAGTCCCTAGGTGACAACGTATGAAGGTGTACAGAGGGAGTCAAAGCAGTAGGTACAATTTCAGTTGGCAGAAGAGGCTCTAGAGGATACATTTCTTCGAAGTACCAGAGTCCCACGGCAGTAACTATACAAATTCCAATTACTATTAACACAACACAGCAATACATTTTCCGGGCCCAGGCACATTGTTCATTGTCTGAGTTGGTCACCCCCTTATTCACAAGTCCAATGCGGGCAGCAGCGGTGGAGGTGGCAGGCATCGTAGTTTTTTCAATTGACGACCCCAATGTTCGTTGCTGGCGACACTACGGTCGCGCGACTTCTTAATCCTTCGCCAACCCTAGCCAGCAGAATCCCCTTTTTCTTTTTCAAAAACTTTCTTTTGCAAGAACAAAACTCTCAATGACTCTATCTTTCCAGATGCACAGGCAAAACCCGTGCCATAGTTCTATTTTCTTCGTCGAAGATCGTACCTGGTGGTTCCCGGTACTGTTTGATCCGGAAATAAGGTAACGTCACTTCCTGAGGGAAGGAACGTATCGGAGGCGACGGAAGTCGCAGAACTTGAAACAACGTTTTACGGAAGCAACCTTTCCAAAGAGTGTGGAGACGAAATGGACTGTTCCCCAAGCTCCACGGGCTCAGAGAGATTCTCCGACACACTCACAGCGCTATTTGCTACTCCAGGATCTGGGATTGTAGCATCAGCAAGGGGTTCTGCTTCTTCTGTAACGTGTGGCGTCGGGTGAGGAGGTTTCTTGACATGCGTCGCATGGATCCAATGCTTCTTTCCAGCCACCCGCACTGCTGTCTGGGTGACCAACAGCACCTGATAGGGTCCCCGCTAGCGAGGCGCGAGACAGGAAGACCTTCCGTAGGCCTTCACCAGGACCCAACTTCCAGGCTGAATATTGTGTCCTGGGCCCGTAAACTGTACAGGTAAAGCTGATTGAACCTGATGATAAATGAGATACAGATTTTTAGTCAACTGATTACAGTAGTCTACAAGCAATACATTTTCAACCTCCCTCAGAGCTTTGGGCTTCGGAAGACCCCAAATATTAGCAGGTCTCCCCATCACTACCTCAAATGGAGAGAGCCCAGTCTTAGTTTGAGGTGTGGCACGCATGGCTAACAATACAATAGGTAAGGCGTCCGGCCATTTCAGTTTGGTGCCGGCGCATGTTTTAGCAAGCTTATTCTTCAGGATACCGTTTTGTCTCTCTACCAACCCAGCACTTTGTGGGTGTCTAGCCGAGTGAAATCGCTTCTCAATGTGTAACGCTGTGCATATCTGCAAAATTACTGCTGCAACAAAATGGGGACCGTTGTCCGACCAAATTACCCTTGGCAGCCCAAATTGTGGAAAGAATTCCTTTACCATAATTCTTTGCAGTGGTCATGGCAGTAGCGTCCTTGACGGGGAAAGCCTCAACCCATTTACTAAAAGCACAAATGATCACAAGAACATATTTTAGATTGTTACACCGTTCCATCTCAATAAAATCAAAGTGGATGACCTCGAAGGGAACAGAAGGAGGCCCAAAACTACCCCTTGGAGTTACTGTCCCTTTCCCCACATTGTGATGTAAGCAAATAATACAACTTTGAACATAGCGCTGTGCGATCTTCAAAATTTTATCATTCACCCAAACTTGTTCTAATATTTTCGTGATCTGCTGAGCACACACATGCGTAGGACCGCGTGCCATCGTAACCATCGCCAGCACATATGAATCAGGGAGAAACCATTTCCCTTCAGATGTATCCACCCAACACCCATCGTTATCTAGTTTCCCCATCCCTTCGGCCCACCTTTTAGATTCTTCTATTGTGCCATCAGCTTGGATATCTCGCACAGACCCAATACCCTCATCCATTACATAGGCATCTTTTGTTTCTCTTAGAGCATACATGTCTGCGCTAACGTCTGTGGCCGTTTGCCTGGCTATCTGGTCAGCAAAAGCGTTCCCTTTTCCCACATCATCTATGACCTTACGATGTGCTGCACATTTAATGATCGCTAACTGACTAGGGAGTGAGAGTGCCGAGAGCAATTGCACTATCAGGGGGCCATGCTGAATCTTGGTCCCATGTGAGGTTAGGAACCCTCTTTCCGACCAGAGCCTCCCAAAGTTGTGAGCCACCCCAAAGGCGTACTGGCTATCAATATATATGTTTACTGTATGCCCTTCGGAGAGTTCACAAGCTCGGGTCAACGCTATAATCTCTGCGGCCTGCGCGGAGTTGTGCGGAATTCTCTTAGTTTCAACAACTGTACTCAATGTAGTAACTGCATAGGCAGCTGTAGATGTACCATCTGGAAGTTTGAAGCAGGAGCCATCACAAAACAGCTCCCCTTCCGCATTGCCCAAAGGAGTATCTATAAGGTCTATCCTGCCCTTCGTTTCCTGTTCAGTAGTATACAAGCAGTCATGTGATTCTTCGTCACCGCAGACAGTATTTTGCGGGAAAGGTAGGAGTTCAGCCGGATTAAGAACACAACACCTCTTAATTTGAATGTGAGGGGCAAACAGAGTTAATTCATACCTCGTCAGCCGTGCAGAGGTGAGGTGTTGCATTTGGGTTTTATTTAATAGGATACAGAGTGAGGTACCATCAGGATTAAATCATGGCCTAAAACCATTCCTTCACTCTGTTTTACAGACGCGGCAGCAGCAGCAACAGCTCGCAAACATCTTGGCAAAGCACATGCGACAGTATCAAGGGAGGAAGAGTAGTAACCGCACGGTCTATTCTTCCCTCCGTGCTCCTGTGTTAGCACAGCCAAAGCACACCAATCACATTCATGGACAAACAACACAAAGGCCTTATTGTAATTTGGAGTACCCAGAACCGGTGCAGAGCATAACGCAGTTTTGAGAAGTTCAAATGATCGTTGAAGTTCCGATTTCCATGGCAGGGGCGAAGAAATGCCCTTCTTCGTCAAGGCCAACATCGGTTTTATAACTAGTGAGAAGTTCGGGATCCATAGCCTACAGTAAGAAGCCATACCTATTAAGGCTCTGACTTCCTTCTGTGTATTTGGAACAGACATGCCAGAAATGTGTTTTATTCTTTCAGGTGTCAGTCTTCTCCCCTCCTTTGACAGGAGATAGCCTAAATAGGCGACCTCCTGACAACAATATTGAAATTTTTTAAGCAAAGCTTTATGACCGTTTTCAGCCAAATGAATAAGCAACAATACAGTGCCTTCTTTACAAGCACTTTCAGAATCTGAGGCTAAAAGCAAGTCATCGACATACTGAAGCAGTGTACAAGTAGGTGGCAATTCAAGGGTATCAAGCTGCTCTTTCAAAGCCCTACTATAAATGCTTGGACTTTCAGTATAACCTTGAGGTGCACGAGTAAATGTGAACGAACGTCCCCCCAAGGTGAACGCGAACAAATATCTACTCTCCTTGTGTATAGGAATACTGAAGAAAGCATTCTTCAGATCTACAACACTAAAGTGCGTAGCTGTAGCAGGGATCATCGTTAGTATCGTTGTCACATCAGGCACAATTGGAAATTGTGGGGCGACAACTTTGTTAATAGTGCGTAGATCAATTATGAAACGGAATGGGATTGCATTGTCGCCTTTCTTGTATACGGGTAGAATCGGGCTGTTACATAAGCTACCTGCAATCTCTTCAATCACTCCTCGATGCACAAAATCGGAGACAATGCACTTCAAAGCACGCTCGGCCTCAACTGATATTTTATATTGCGGAATGCGTGGTAGTTTAACTCCATGTTTCAAAACTATTTTAACGGGTTCAACCTGTAGTACCCCGACATCATTGTCGTCAACCGCCCACAAACATTCCGGGACAACGCTAAGCTCAGGAGGCAATGGTCAAATCAGAAACTGAGAACTGGGAAGTTGTTGTGGTGAAACCGTCAATCGCACTCCGTCAGAGGAACAATGAATTACTGCATTTAGTTTCTTCAACAGATTTAACCCCAGCAAATTCTCTCCACAGTGGTCCGTGAACGGACCCAGTGAAACAGGCACCGGTGAAGAAACCGGGCAAGCAATTGGTATGCCAGGAAACCCTACAGAAACATTATTTGCCCTGACAGTGGAATGTTTGGAACCCGGGAATGATCAATGGAGCACTTCTGTGCTCCAGTGTCTATCAAAAACTGATGTTTCCTATTCCCCACTAACAATTCAACGTAGGGACCTTTCTGATTAACGGGAATAGGTGAAGGTTCCAAACCCTGCTTCGGGCAATCCTAACGAAATAAAATGTCGTCAGAAGAAAGCTCTTTAGAAAGGTAGGCAGCAGAAGGGTGATCAAATATATTTCTCGTGTCCACACTCGAAGTCTGATTTTCCTGTGAAAAAGGTTGCTGAGGATCTTGCGAGAACTGACCTCTATCAGGGCCCCCCACTCCGGGGCGACCTCTAGGTCGTCTACCCATACTCCCAAATGTGTTGTTTGACCTTTGTTGAAGGACGGGGCACTGTGCACGCCAATGACCTTCCTGGCGGCAATAGGCACGTTGATTAACATTCACAGGACCCAAGGGAACGTTCCCTTTTTGGAACATACTGACCTCTGGTCTGTGAATTACCTCCTCTGGGATTTCTAACAATTTGTTGTAACAATACTTTAGTCTTCAAATCTCCTTTCCTCTTCTCTATTTTCTCTTTTTCATTATTAACACGGTTCTCATAATACTGAGCCATGTGTAAAACTTCAGATTGGGATTTCGCCTGCCAAGCGCTCTCAGAGGACATAATCTGTAACTGGATGTCGGACAACAATCCACGTACAAATTTGTCCACAAACAACCTTTTCCCCACTCTGTGCCCAAGTCCTGTCCACGGAAGTCAGAGAATACCTGTTCGAATCTATTAAAGAATTCGGTGGCACCTTCAGTTTTTCCTTGAACACAGGCCGTAAGCTTGTCCCAAATAATTCTTTTCTCAGGAATTATGGTTTTCAATTTTGCGACGATTCTATCAGGCAAAGTGAGTATTACCTGAGGTGGTTTCTCACCAGCTGGTCTTTCCCCATCAAACCCAGTCATGTTAGCCAACCCTGGTACATCGTCTATTGTTCAAACCTGCTTCCATAAATCTACGGGCAGGAGTACAGGGAATAGCAAGTCAATATCACTTAAGGTGAACACAGAGGACTGCAAAACGGACTCTATCTCTTTGTAGAATCCTGTTGGATTTTTCCTAATATCGGGAATTGATTGTCTGATAGTGTTCACTTCCTGTCGCGAAAACGGGACGTGAACAAATTGCGATACATAATGTGCAGGGATGTCCACAGCGGGTGCACCTGTCCCAGTGTTAGCGGGAATCTCAACCTTTGGGACAAATGTCGGAGGAACCTCTCTCATTGGCAACTGAGATATAGGTAACTCTGACCGCTTACTGAGCAACAGAGCCAGGTCGAGCGCTAAGGCAGTCGAAGAAGTGTCGGGCTAAAAACCCCTTTTACAAATATCCAATAACTCTATAGGACAACTAACCTTTTTCCTTACACATTCATCCTGTAGATATTGTACCATTACCTGAATCACCTTCCTCTGCATTTCTACTGTATACTGACTATCCGTGTCATATACTTCATCCGGCGGTATTGATTAATCCAAGATCCATCGAATCGCATCTTTGGTACAAATTCGTACTTCCTCAGATGCCGATCCACGACACAGAAGGAACCGTTTCTGTACATACATACTGTCGTCCTCACCATCCTCATCCCGTAATCTTTCTAAGTTCCTCCTATACTCAAACAACCTCTCAACATGGCCATGTACTTTCTCCTCAGTGTCCCTCGAAAGCGCTAAAGTATTCAGATCCCTCAACCCTTGTGGGAGATCTGTATTATGTAATCTACCCCACATTATACATAAATGAGTCCCCAACCCTTCAATAAAAACATTTTTCTCGGGAAAATTGCCCATATTTGATAATGTGGAGAGAACGTCAGCTTGATCACCTCTCTCCATACAATGCTTAGCCCATGCAAATAATTCCCGTTTCTTTTCTGCAGAGACAGTATTTCGAGTAACAATCTTTGACCCCACAACCTGATCAATTTCAGTCAGTACAGAACTACTCGGGAGCGGCGGTGTGGGCAAATTCAATGGGGGTGCAACTATCGGTGCAAGAGGAAGGGGTGGTAGAATAGGTGGAGGAACAACAACTGGAGCAATAGGAACAGTAGGTTGTACAGGGGGAACAGGAATAACAGCAGGAATAACAGGAGGAATGGGCAGAGCACCAGGGAGAGGATCATACGGAGGTGGCACAGAGGCACCAGGCCTGCGTTCGTTTAACAATTTTTCAATAAATTCTTCAAAAACATGGAAATCTTTGGAGGAATAGATTTTCTGGATACTGAGTGAGAAAGCCCTATCCATATTTTTGACTGACTCTGAATGTTTTTCCTTATCATATAACAACGCCTTTTCGGCATTTGTTTTATGACGGCGAGCATGTTTATCCCTACTTTTAAGCTGCTGCAACGCTTCTTTTTTCCAATTCTGCAAAACATCAAATGCTGCAGGTCTGGCCTTTTTCTTTAGCAAGACCGATTCTAGGTATTCAATACGGGGGATCTCAAAACTACCATTGATTGGCCACTGAAATTCGGAGGCATGTCTGGTTTGTCTGTGCCAAATATCATTAAATACTATACTTCCAATGCCATGCTTACAGTACAGAGTACACGCCGGCGACCCCTCCTGTGGTGCCGGGCGGCTAAATTCCAAATATTGTCGATCGCTGTGGAACAGAGCCCTAAAGCAGCTAGACAATTTCCCAGGCATTTCACAAACATTTGGTGTTACCTGGTCAATAATTGTGTCTGCAATACGCCAAATTCAAATTGTCAGGGTTAAATTAAGAGTCGGGTCACGACTACACCTGACCAAACCTAAGGAGGACCGTACGGTTTATCAAAGAACTTACCTAACGACTTTTACCGTGTGTTTGGTGGTTTCGACAAATCTGCCCGCCTCAAAAATGGACCCTTGTCAAGATGCCGTGTCAGACCACACGACTATCGTCCAAGGATCGTGCAGCGCTGCCGAGGTATCGCGTCTCGTTCGGTCGGGCCCGTAGTATCACACCGTCCGATCCGTTCGATAGTCTGCGTCAATCCTTCAATGATCTGGCATCAATCTTGAGGGTCCCTATTCGGGCGCCAACTGTGAAAACAGAAGAGAAATATGAGGCCGGCAAGCCCGAAAAGAAACACACCAACACAGGTTACAAAGAAACATACAAGTGCTTTATTCAAAAAGCTACAACAGTTACCAAGTCAATTGACAAACGGATAGCTATTCGGCTCTCAGAGTAACATAACAAACTTCAACGAGGGTTTGATGTGTTAGTGAGAGACCGCATATTGGAATACCCAGGCTTTTTATACAGTTTGTCTAGCCCTGAGCCAACCCTCTTGTGGGTTAACCATTCTGCAAAACAGGTCTTTGGGTTCCTTGCCAGGTCAATCCTTTAATATATACATTTCAATTAGTTTCACTGATATAGTTGTACATTTACATATAGATCAACGGTAGGACAAGGTCTCAGTTTGTGACCCCGACAAGTGGCCTGCAGGCATATTAATTATTCAATTGCACGGAGGTCACAACAGCCAGAGTTTTACTCAGAATGTCATTTGGACTCCATTTTGATGTTCAGGGTGACTTCTTCATCACAAGAGGACCTAAGATGGCGGCTCAATCCAAGATGGCGTCTTACATTACTTTCTCTAAGGTCAAGACCTTGCCGTGGAGTTTATTCACACATGATGTTTAGACAACTTGGCGTAGGCCAATACACATACAATTGTTACAATGGGAGGCACAATATTGTTTCTATTCTGACATCCCCTTCCCCAATGAAACTAATATGATCCAGTTCCCATACCCGAAATCCTCATCCCTCCATGAGCACTCCCATTTCCTCTTCCTGACAACCTTCTTTTGTTCAACACATGCCCACCCTCCAATTCAACTGCTTGTCAAAATTCCTGCCACTCTCTACGGGCCCCAAAAACCTGGGTCACATTTTGAAACCTTCCCAGGCCTCTGCATAAGCACCCTACTCCCCACAGGCCACTCCCCACTTTTCACATGATTCTCATGATCATACCTCTACTTCATGTACAACACCTTGGCATATACCGTCTCCCTCAACTCTCTATCACTACACTCCATAGCGGATTGGTTGCAGTGTCAGGGTATTTTTCTCCTTCACCACGCCTTAAACGGAATCAACCCAATGGGGTAGGTCAGATAACTGATACACACACACTCTCTTTCCCACCAACTCTTCCCAAATCTGGCTGGAATTGACAGCCTTCCTGATCCCTTGCATAAGTGTGGTGTGTGAATGAACCCCTCCACACCACCATTGGTCTCAGTATGATTCAACGAGGTGCGATAATGCAACACCCCTATGCTCTCAAGAAATGACTCCCTGATGTCGCGGTGAGTTGCACCCCATTGTACATCAGAGGTTTCTTGGGAAAGCCCTTCCTCTGAAATACATCATCCAGAAACCCAATTACCACCCTGGAGTCAGCCTCACCTACCACCTGCGCCTCAATCTGTTTGGAGAAAACGTCAGTCAACACTATGAGGTAGTTCTTCACTCCCCTTGTCCCAGCAACGAGACATAAAATATCCAATGCCACAAATTATGATGGCCCACTGGGCAACTCAATGGGGCTTCATGGCTGTACAAAATCACTCATAATGTTATCTTGCTTCTGACACACAGTACAGTCCTTCCTCAATCTAGGTATTCAGCCGAGGCCACCAATGATCTCCCCTCAACATCCCCTTGGTCTTGATCATCTCTAAATGCCCTCTATGAGCTACCTCCAAATTTATTTTCCTCTCTCCCAACAGCTGCACCAATCGCCAGGCTTTACACAAGTATTCATCCACTATATTGATCTCATCCCTAAACTTGTGATTGCACAACAACCCATCAATCAGTGTCCAATCCGTCCAGCCTCTGCTCGCAAAATCCCAAACTCGCTGACTATCCGCATCCAGCTCCAAAGCCTCTGCCCACTCCCTCTCTGTTGCAGTCCCCTCGAAAACCAAAAATACCTCTTCTTCAATCTCCCTATCCTCTACATCATGTTCTTCAGGAATCCGGAAACACCCCCTCAACAAATAATATGCAATAACGTTTTCCTTGCCCAGTACATGTTGCACCTCAAATTCCTTAAATTACTGCATGGAAGTAACCCACCTCATTATCCTTCTTGGCACTGCTTCCAAACCCTTAGTTAGAAAAACACCCACTAATGGCGCGTGATCAGAAACATCTTTAAACAATGTACCCTACAGGAAAGCCTTACATTTCTTTACCGACCACACCACACTAAGTGCCTCCTTTTCAATAACCAAATACCTACGTTGAGCCACTCTCAACACTTGTGAGGGGAAAGCTATGACCTTCTCGACACCGTTTTGGTTCTGTAGCAAAACCGCACCTAATCCAGTATCACTGGCATCAGTCATTAAAAACATCTTACATGCAGTGTCCCCAATGCCGGAGCTGCCACAACTTCCCTTTTTATATCCTCAAACTCCTTTTGACATATTTCACTCCAAACCAACACACATCCCTTTTTACACAGTTCCCTAATGGCCTGTCTGCAAAGTTCTTAATGAACTTGGAGTAATATTCCACAAGTCCCAAAAATAACAAAACACCCTTTTTGTCCTTTGGAGGTTACACCTTTACTATAGCTGAAACAAGTTCTTCTTTGGTTCCACGCCCCGTCTACTCAATTTATGCCCCAAGTACTGAGTTGATGATAAGCGGAAACAGCACTTTTTTTTCTAAGAGTAAGAACTGAGGAGACGAATATCCTCAACACTGCATGGAAATTACACTGTTTTTTTGTATTTGAAAACTGGGGTGGGAAGACGTAGGTGCTGGGGAATGAGGGCGGTAGCAGGGACACGTGTGTTGTAAATTGAGGGAAGTGGGAGGGCATGGATGTTTTGCTCAGTACAAATTTAATCACATTTCAATTTACAAGCACAACATTTTTGAATGAGAGGGAACAATTTAATATGTGGCTGTAGAAATGAGTGATGTTGGAAGACATGTGTTTTAAAGAAAGTGTCAATGAGTTCTTGTTGCACAAGATGGCCTTCTCTGCCTTCTTCGCACTCACAGCATGGTGGCAATTGATCACCAGCATGCGTGTCGTTGTCCTCTGGGGAGGCATGTACACATCTGAGGGTATGGAGACATGTCGCCTACTGCACATGTTGTGAAGCATGGCACAGGCTATAAGGATTTTCTCCACCCTCTCAAGCCTACAAATCAGGTCCCATCCAGTCAGGTGGAGACACCGGAAACGTCCCTTCAGCAGTGCAAATGTCCGCCTTGATGCACAGCCTGATCCTGATGTGGGCCTCATTGTAGCCTACGTCCTCTGGTGTGCCATAATACAGAGCAGCTGTGGGTATGCAGTCTCCTATAAGGGAAAAGGGCACAGGTGTCAGTAAAAGAAACATTTTGATCAACACTTTCTAAATGAAGTAATGGTGCATTGGTGACCATCAAGGTTGCATATCCCTACATTCATCTTTTTGTCATGTACTACGGGGGAACATAAGGAACGTCACTTTGGGATTCCCCTTTCGCACATCAATTTTATCAGATGTAACAGTCATAAACTGTAACAGGATTAGTGATGTGAATATTGCCTATGAGGCCTGTGCTGTTATGCATGTGCCCTGAGAGGCGTACAGTTCTTATTGTGAATTTTTATTGTTTTGTCATCTCTGCTCTTGGGGAGTAACATTAATGGTTTGCAGCGCACATACCATCACTGTATGTCAGTACTGAGTTATCATTGTGCAATGGTAAACTGTGTTATTGCATGTATAGGTATGGTTTCCCTATCCTTTGCAGTACCTGTAGTTCACTCTTGTGGTAATGGAGATGATAGTTGCCCCAGTATTGGCCATGCCCCCAACCACCTGTTCCCCATCCCAATCACGAGGGAAGGTATGTACTGAGAAAGGTGCTGTATGTCATTAACAAAACATTAAGAGTAGTGTAGTTGCCATTTAGAGTAAAAAAGATAGTGTGACAAAGGAAGAGTGACCGGGAGTACACTTAGTATACACACAGGTAGGGAATAATTAAATGGTGGCACACACAAACACAAAATGCGTGTAATCGACATGAAGAAGTATGAATATATGAAGAGCACACAGACATGAAAAATACTCACGCGCAAGCATGAAGAACACTTCCATGTAGAGATGAAGAATATTTGAACGTAGACATGAAAAACATACTTATGAAGACGAAGAACATCAACATGTAAGAAATGAAGGGCACAACATGGTGGAAAGTGAACCAAAGTACTGCAATTTTACACTAAACCCAACAAGGTCTCAATTCTGAAATACTGCAGCCTGATACAAAATTGCTTAACACACAGTTGCCAGGCCTCACAGAGCTAGACAGTAGCCCCCAGCATTCAAGCTCATTGCGCCAAAGGGAATTCGGCATAGCAAGCAGAAACCACACCAGATAACGTTTCCCAGGGCACATAGCCCAATTATTAAAGCTAATTGGCTACAGTTGGTAGCAGTGAGAAATGCACATATCCTTAAGCACCAAGTGCAGACAGCTACCGTGCCAATTGGTCTCATAATAAATTAATAAACAGTGGCTCCAAGCGGGCACTGTGAGAAAGCACATGCACGTTGAGACAGTAGAAAATCCAATAAATAATTGAAAATAAGTTCTGAAGAGTGGTCCTCTACCACGTGGCTGAAGCAATGGTCATTTATGCCAGAGCCAATTGGATCGAGCACCTGACATTTCCTTAGAACATCTAGACACAGAAGCAGCACGCCAAAGCCACAAACTTGACCGTCAGTGAAAACCTAGACCTGGGAACAAGTGGGAGTATCTCCTTTAAACTAGATTATAGCAGTATGCCCATCTCTCCTTCCTCACCATGAGACTTGGCACTGCTTATAGGTGGCCAAGGCCAATGAGCTAAGACCTGTCAAATCACCTTGTGTTCCTCTTATTGACTGAAATAGTATAATGCCAACCAATGAGATGTAGTTTAGAATTGTATCATAGTAGAAGGTTGGACTTCGGAGGAGCAACTAGTTATAGAATAGCAAATTATAATGGGATTTGCTTATAGAGAAAAGGTTAAGTGGTATAAAAAGCACCATTGCAGAGAGCGTAGAACATGATAAAAAGCACAGCTTAGAAGTGCAGCTAAAAGAAGCGAAAGAAGAGTTATAAAGGGTGAAAAGCATGAAAGGAGGCGAACAAGAAGCAGCAGTTACACCAGACAAATGAGTAGGTGGACAAATAGTATTTAAATTAGACGGACTAGGAACTGACAATGATAACATAAAGGTCCTCAAGAGAGAGGAGAAGCAGGAAAAAACAAGAGAGTACCACCAAAGAGAAGTTAATGCCAGCATTAGCAGAATATGGTGTAGATCAGAGAGATAGCAGATAGCATGAGAGGAGTTGCAGGTAGTGTTAACAAAAACATTATAGACGAAATAGAAAGAGGAGTGTTTGTGAGTAGAGGAATATGCAATGAAGTACTAGAAGAGAAAGAAGAGTGAGAAGATGAGGAGGTAGAAGAAGAAGTGGGCCAAGCACCCCAGACAGAGACACTTCAAAGAATAAAGTATCTCTTAATGTATTTGTAGGATGACGAGCGAACACAGAGAGAGAGCCCATCACTTCTGGGTCTCTTCCCAATACATTCAGGAAGAAAAAGCACCATATGTGAACAGATTAACCCTATCAGTGCCCATTAGAAAACACTCAATGTCATGCTATTTTCTCTGATTTTTAGCTGTTTAATCTCAGACTGCTCTAGCTCACTAGATATTAATAATACCATAGGATAACCATACATTTTTTGTTTCAGTACATGTTTCTCTATAAAATGACCCAGAAAGCACACATTTGTGTCACACCATGAGGTCACATGACATCTTTTAAGATGGTGGACACATATCACTTTAAAGAGTATATATCACTGACCACAAAGGTAGCACTACAGAAAATAAATTGTTTTCAGTAGGTAGATGCCCAACTTTCATGCATAGAATGTTTGCTGCTCAGACAACTTATTGTGGGGCAAATAGTGAGTGCATCCCATGATTGTCATATGTAAATTGTTTTTCCAATCGACAAACATTATAAAAAAGTAAAAGGAAAATAGAAATAATTTAAAAGCATCATTAGAGAAAGTGTATGATGCAAAGGGAAAATAAATATTCTCAGTGGGTAGGGTTTCATACATTTCAAAATGGCTGACATAGTTTACTCCCTTTGCTGTTTTCCCTGCAAGAAATTCTATTGCAGAACCGGAATTCAATAAAGTCTATTCAATGTTTTCTTCTGCTGTGTATATGTAGTCATCAGACAATTTTCAGACATGTTGTCTCTGTATGTGAGCAAATCGTCACATGGTCGTTGTATCTGACCTTTGACCTTGAAATGCCCTACATGAAACTTTTTTGGCACCGCATCTTTGTAACCCTAGATCTGTTTGTCCTAATTGTGGTGTCTTTGAGAAGTTAATGACATGCTTTCCATAATTCATTAGTCTAATAGGTTGAGAGGTTATGACATTTGACCTTTGATCTCACAATTACCAAGTGCAAAGTGTTTTTTTTTGTTAATTGTTGTACAAATGTGGTACCAATTCTGACAAGTGTGGTGTCTCCTTGAACGTCCTGATTTGTGCTTTTTGATTTATGTATCAGATAAGGCCTGGGGTCTTGTCATTTGACCTTTGACCTTATAATCTACCACCAAAAAGTGTTTTCTTGTTGTTGCTCCTCTACCATTTAGCACATTTATATAAGGGAGGTGTTATTGGAACAGCTATGTTGGGTACTTTGTCATCTAGGCATCAATTATGGTGTAGGGGGTATGGCATTTGACCTTAGAATGAGCATTTGTGGGATATCTTCGTAATGGTCATGGAATGTGCTACTTATCAAAGGGGCAAATAGTCAAAGTGGCCTTTTCTTTTGTCCTTTGACCTCAGAAAAACTCTTCAACAGTTTTAGCAAAGTGTGAAGCCAACACTAATGTATTGGTATGTACTATCACATGTATTGTATACATAAGTCAAGTGGAAATTATAGTTGACCTTTGACCTTTAGAACATTCATTCTCAATGTGTGCTTTGCAATTACTACGTAACTGTGGGTTCGATATAGACAAATGTGGTGTCATCTCAAACCCATGGTACATTGGGGATTTGAACTTTGACCTCTAATTCATTCACCTAAATGTTTTTATTGTTTTTGTTTTGTAAGAAATCTGACCTTTGACCTTAAAATTCACATTTGCAAACTGTGTGGTGTAATTTCTCAGCAACCATTTATTTGATATGGATGAGTGTGGTATCATTGTCTCGGGAGGATAGCTCAGGGGCAACGTGTTCACCTTAGAAGCAAGGCGACACGGAGCAACACAGGTTCCATCCCCGGATCCGTGCTTAGAAACCTCTGGATATTAAGCATGTGATAAATAGCCTATCATATCACTGTAAAGATTATGGTATCTGCTATCTCATAAAGGCAGAGTGGCCATTTAATTTGACCTTTGATCTCAAAATAGAGATTCTAAATATGATGTTTGGTTTCATTTTCACAACTCTTGAGCAGATGTATAAAATGTGATGCCATGAGTAATGTACTGGTTTGTACTATCCCAGGAATGCAGTATCTATGTCAAGTGGAAATTATTGTTGACCTTTTACCTTAGAAATTAATTCTTAATGAGTTTTTGGCAATTGTTTTGAAACTGTGGAATCGATACAGACATGTGTGAAATCAGCTCAAAGCCATGGTACATAATTTTCTATTAAGGGTAAAGCTATGTTGAGTTGCTTTGCCATTTGACCTTTGACCTCATAATCACTCAACCAAAAGTGTTTTTGTTTTGTTAAAAAACCACAGACCAGGCATACATTACAGCAATGTCACTGTAATATGGCAATAACATCAGAACCGGCAGGCAGGATTGTGTGGCAACGGTCCTGAGCCCAAGTTATAGACCCAAGTGCAGTGAGGGCCGTAACGATTGACCAAGGCAACATTACCATCGGATTCAGCCTACCAGATCTGGTGTTATTGCTAGTAGCAGCTCAGTTTTCCAATCCAGAAACCCAGGGTGCTAATAGTAGTTTATTTGTAAGAATAAACAGGACGCCTCGCGCCGACCCATTCATTCAAACAAAA
The DNA here is from genome assembly GCF_040938575.1 of Ambystoma mexicanum. Taxonomy (NCBI): domain Eukaryota; kingdom Metazoa; phylum Chordata; class Amphibia; order Caudata; family Ambystomatidae; genus Ambystoma; species Ambystoma mexicanum. The sequence continues at coordinate 340,938,210 of NC_090935.1, read as the reverse complement.
TACTGACCTAAAATGGTGGCCGTGGAAACGGAAGGTGGTGCTCCATGCCCAGTCCCTCTTCCATTTCCACGGCGGCCCAGGATGGAGGCTGGAGTGGTGGCCAAAGTTGTGCTGCAGCTAAAAAAATAAGCTGAGTAGGGTAAGAGGGTGTTGAGGGGAGGAAAGAATGACCGTAGGACAGGGGAGCGTGGGAGTAGGCTAGTGGGGCAGGGAAGCAGATTTCAGGCTGGGAGAATGCTTTGTTCTTTGAACATTCACTTTAATCTCTTGTATTTGCCAGTGGCTATTTCATGAAAATAGGAGAGCCAGCAAAATGCATGACTAGCCATTTAACATTCATCTCCTAATTAAATCATATAGCAAAACACAACAAATTCATCCATTCGAAAAAAAAAAAAAAAACTGGAGGTTGAATCTAGAAGGCATGTATAGGCCATTGCCTGACATTGTGTGGTCTTTGGCGCATCCCTACCTCAGGGGTAGAGGCAAGCAGGACCTCACCGGGAGAGACTCCCCTCTGTCACCCACCATTAACAGCTACAATCCAAAGAATGCAAGAAGAACTGTTTGTTACTGTGGAATAAAATCATTGTTTCACCATAAGGAAATGTATTCTTGTAATACTGAGAAACACAGTAAAAAGGACTATGAGGCTCCATTGGGGAAGACCCACCAAAAGGTCATAAAAATAGACAAGGAGAGAGAAGGCTGGGAGTTTCGAGTCAGCTGTGCAGCGAGAGCTGAGAGAACCGGGATGCGCAGCATTCAAACCTTGAAGAATGCTGTTGTGTGAAGGTGACACAAGTGAAGCTGGAAGCAGGAGATGCTGGGGGAAGGGATCTCAAATGAAGATACCAAACAGTAGGTGGTTGCGTGACCGAACGTCAGTGGACTGATAAATCCAGCAATGATTCAGAGACCTCAGACCCGCTTGCATTATTGAGCAGACGCCAAGCAAGAGAAAGAGAAGCAGAGAAGCCCAAAGCAAATCTGGCGACACAAGAAAAGCTTCCCGCCCTGAATGCAAACCCAGTAATAGTGGTAGGGAAAGAATAGATTTATTTTGGGCGGAGGACAGATTTTCCTTTTGGACCAACAGGTGACTGGCAAAGTACCTTAGTTAGTTTTATGCAAGTCATGGAAAACCCATAGTTTTGGGCGAGTTGAGAGTTTACACCTTTTCATTTGATCGATAAAATACTTGATAATGGAAGATATCAGTCTTTGTCCTTCTTCTGACCCGCCACATTACCAATTGAAAGGTGAGTCAACTTGGAACAATGGGATACATTCAGCCTTGAAAAGAAGCATCATTTTTATGTTACATATAAACAACCTTCTGAGGAGCACAAAGTGTTGCACACAAATTCAAAGTGCCCTATTGACTACTTGGTGATGGCAAAAATGTTGTACCCACCATACCCAATAACCCTAGCTTATATGAAATAACAACACACACTCTATAGAAGACCACCCCCCCTTTCCACCACACTCTCCAAACGGGGTGGAAGTTGGGCAAAATCCTTTTGCTAAACTTAAACAAAGCACATTGGAAGAACAGTGGGGGACTGCATATGTTGTTCTAGTCTCTAGAGGAGTATGCACACGCTAAGTAACTGTGTATGGTAAAACAAGAGAGAAACAGAGTAATTATCCCTCACACACCCATCAATCCCCCACACCCATTCCCTCCCACATCCCTTAACTTCCCACACCCATGATATCCCACCTCACCCATGCCATCCCACCTCCCTCAATCCCCAACACCAAACTATTTTTATGAAATTGAGAATTGAAACATAGAAGCTGAAAATCAAACTAAGATTACTGCGAGCAACCAGAAGTTTACTGACATATTTAGAAATGCACTAATTAAAAAATTGCTGAGGCCTACTCTAATGGTGAGCCCTGGTCTGTGGTTTTGAAATTAGAGAGGACGATGCCTGGTTCCACCTGCAAAGGAAGAATGGCTGCAAATATTTAGCTGTCAACCAGATGGACAGGGGAGGAAAAGGGGAAATGTACTGCCCCATCAGGCCACTAATGGTTGGGTTGGATAGACGCAAACTGCATGGGCCTAGTCTTGTGGCAAACCCCGATCTGTGGTGTTGGATGTCTAGGAGACGATGACTGGGTCCACCTGCAAGAGAAAGATGGCTGCAGGGATTTTGCCATCAACCAGCTGCCGAGGGAAGCACAAGAGGGGAGAACTCACTGCCCATCAGGCGCACTGATGGGCGGGTTAGATAAACGCAAACTGCATTGGCCTAATCTAGCGAGAAGCCCTGGCCTGTGGTGTTGAATGTAATGAAGATGATGCCTGGGTCCACCAGCAAAAGAAAGATGGGTGCAGAGGTTTTGTCTTCAACCAGCTGCCCAGGGGAGCGCAAGCGGGAGAACTCATTGCCTGTGAGGCAGTCCGATGTCCGGTTAGATAGATTCAAACTGCACAGGCCTAATCTAGTGACGAGGTCTGATCTTTGGTGTTCAATATAGAGAAGACGATGCCCATGTCCACCTGCAAGAGAAATACGGCTGAAGAGATTTTGCCATCAACCAGATGCGCAGCGAAGCACAAGAGGGGAGAACTCACTGCCCGTCAGGCACTCCGATGGCCAGGCTGGATAAACACAAACTGTATAATCCTAATCTAGTGGCGATCCCTGGTCTACTGTGTTGGATGTAGAGAAGGTGACGCCCGGGTCCACCTGCAAGAAAAAGATGGATGCAGAGATTTTGCCATCAACCAGCTGCCCATGAGACCACAAGGGGGAGAACTTGCTGCCCATCACTTGTTCCGATGGGCGGGTTGGATAGACTCAAACCCTGGTCTGTCATGTTAGAGGTAGAGAAGATGATGCCCAGCTCCACCTGCAAGAGAAAAATGGCTGCTGAGATTTTGCCATGAACCAACTGCCCAGTGAAGTGCAAGAGGGGAGAAACCACTGCCCCTCAGGTGCTCCGATGGGCGGGTTGGATACATGCAAACTGCATAGTTCTAATCTAGTGCCACTACCTGTTCTACTGTGTTGGATGTAGAGAACACAATGACCGGGTCCACCTGCAATAAAAAGACAGATGCAGAGATTTTGTCATCAACCAGCTGCCCAGGAGAGCGCAAGTGGGAAAATCTCACTGTCCATCAGCCACTCCGATGGTCGTGTTGGATAGATTCAAACTGCATGGGCCTAATCTAGTGACGAGCCCTGGTCTGTCGTGTTGGATGTAGAGAAGACGATGCCCGGCTCCAACTGCAAGAGAAAGACAGCTGCAGAGATTTTGCCATCCACCAGCTGCCCAGAGGAGCGCAAGAGGGGAGAACTCACTGCCTGTCAGGCGCTCTGATGGGTGGATTGGATAAACACAAACTGCATGGGTCTAATCTAGTGATGAGCCCTGGTCTATCGTGTTGGATGTAAAGAAGACAATGCCCAGCTTCCCCTTCAAGAGAAAGACAGCGGCAGTGATTTTGCTGTCAACTAGTCACGCAGGAGAGCACAAGAGGGGAGAACTCACTGCCCCACTAGTTGCTCCTGATGGGCGGATTGGATCGACTCAAACTGCATGGACCTAATCTAGTGGCGATCCCTTGTATACATTTTTATTTTACATGGCGTAGATAAACCTTAAAATAGTATTTACATTTATAGAGCAAGATGAGGGTAGGTAATAAACTCGATTCCTAGTAACTATACCATGCTGCTTGGAAAATCACTGCACGGTGTCCACAGCGTAGGCATACCCATCTCGTAACTGATTTACCTAGAAGTAGTTAATTTCATTGATCTTCTAACTTGCCTGCACATTGGTCTGGTAGTGTGCTTTGACATCCGCAGCCACTGTTCTCAGTGAAGTAATTCCAAAAACAAAGAGAAAAGAAGTCAGACATACACAAGAGGCACAATATCTCCCCATGCCCAATACTGAGGATTTCAGTTGTCTGATTTCCATGACTCAGCAGTCTTACAGTTCAACTTATTACAAAGACACAGAAGCAGTAGTCCTAACTATTCCCAAACCCTCCTTCTCCCAAAACCAACAGCCCCGTCTTCAAATCTCCAATTGCCTTACATTACACACAGCTACAGGGCCTGATCATTTGGAAATGTCATGCCTTCCAATACCTGAGTTAACTTGGCAGATCTAAAGTTGAGAAACCTATTGGGTGGAGGCACAGGCGTGTTGAACAGTTTCAATTATGCACTGGATGGGAGGCAGTGGTCATGACACTTTGAGGTCAATCCAGTAATGAGAGTGGGTGTGGGCGGAGTGACAAGAGTAGCCTTGATACTGGTTAGAAAGCAAGGACCATCTTAAGTATGAGACCATTGTCCATGAGACGCTCCTCAACATCCTTGCCACCAACATTGTCTTTAACAGAACAGGCCCATAGTGGTTCCTAACATGCCTCTGCAACTGATCAATACATTCGTCCAGATGTTCCCCAACAGATCCCAGCAATGCCCACTAATGCAATGAGGTCCATAAGGCTCTGTCTTGTCCCCAGTATACTTCAACCTCTCCATGGAACTTCTGGGGGAACTCCTCATCACACTGACATCAAGATACACCAGAACCCAGACATGAGACTGCTTTACATAATGATCAATTGCATATTTGTCCTGCATCAGCGTCAGCAATGTCTAATCCTCATTCAAGCCTAGATGCCAAGCACGGACTGGATGTTCAGTCCTACAAAGGCCAAAAGCATTCTGCTAGGAAACATCATCATAGAGGCTGTGCTCACTACAGGGGCAGAGACAGGACGAAGGTCAGTGGCTTACAGACAATGGTGGAACCCCTGAATCTCCCCAGCTCCAGGACTGCCATCTGTTTTCAAGAAGCCCCTGCACACTGGTGGGGGGAAAGACTGGTTACACAGGGGCGATGGAGCAGAGTGTTGCCTTTCAACACTGCTTCCTCTACATCAGTCAGTTGCTTCCAAAGAAGGATTCATAGATTGAAAGGCCCTGCTGTCCTGGGATGGCACCAGGGCCTTTCAACTTTTTCTTTCAAATTAAATAGGCCCCAGGCCTCAGTAGGGGGCCCAGCAACTGCCCCCATATTGCCAGTCAGTAGTCTAACAACATGTCAATATATTAATGTATGCATTACTACATTTTGGGACTTACAGTGTGCACTTTGCAGCACTCACCTTACAAGCTGCATGTGATGGAGCCCCTCCGGCTGTGACTTTCATTGTGGGAAAAAGGGGTGGTATCACTGTGTTGCCTTTCAACACTGGTTCCTCCACATCAGACACATTGCTGCTGTCTCTGTTTCCGTCGCTCTCTTAAATGATTAGTCAGTCAGTGCACACTCTTGCTCACATGTCCACGGCTGTTTTAAACTGGAGCCCACTGACTCAAATTGAATAAGATAGCTCAGCATGTTTATGCACCTGCTGTGAAGTGCTGTTTGCAACCAGAGAGTTCAGCTGCTTAAGAGACTGGCAGAGAGGAATGAAAGAGAGGGAATTAAGGAGAGAAGATGGGAAGAAATATAAGAGAGGGAGGAAGGTAGGTGATGACACGGAGAGAAAGAGGGAGGGAAAGATAGACAGGGAATGATCTAGAGATTGAATGTGGAAAGTAAAGGACAGAGAGCAATGTGCGGGATGAGGAAGAGCATAGGTAACAGGGTTTGGGAGGGGGCGAGCAATGAAGAAAGAATGAGGGAGGATCAGGGAGTAAAATGTGAATTGAGTTAAATAGGGATGAGAGGGAGACTGAGTGAGTGTGAGTTGGAGAGATGGAAAGTACAAAGGGAAAAAGCATTTGAGGATGGAGAGTGTGAGGGGAAGAAGATGGGAGTGACATATGCGAATATATAAAGGGAGAGTGGCTAGAGGGTAGTGTGGGGGAGGATGGAGGATATTGCAGAAGAGAAACAATCCATAGAAAGTCCCACAAACTAGAAGATCCCTTAAGCCTTAGTACCCTCCGATATGCACATATGAAACTCATCACCACAGCAAAAGCAAACCACAACATATCCATCATAGAAGCCTCCAACAAGAGCAGAGCAATATTGCAAGCTGTGAAGCATGTCATCGGCCCATGGACAGGCCCTGCAACACCACAAAACTGGCAAGTGCAGTACAAGGAACCGCTTCTTCCCCTACTATTGCACCCTATTTCCCAGCTAGAATTGTGCTTTATATATCCCATACATAAATACACTCAAGACGCACACATTTTTAAAGTGGTCATTATAGGATTGTCATCCCTTCCTTTCTGATTTGTTTTCAGATGCTTTGGTTTAGAAATTTCACTGTTAGCCCATTTGTTGGTGGCTTATTTCCTATTTTATTGTATCCAATGCTTTCTAATCTGTACTATAAAAGACAAGGTGGTGTTCGTCCTGAACTTTAAGTGGATTTAAATGGCAGAATAAAATGGTCAACCCAATTGGACAGGGCATTACTTAAATATAGACCTACATGCATTTGGAACAAAACAGCTTTCTATTAGGGAGATGCTGCTTGGTCAATATGTCAATTTATCTGTCCAGTCTATAATGAGAATTTTTGGTTAAGATATTTTAACCCAAGAGGAAGCAACGTGAGAAGGGAAAAGAGAACATTACCACCCAAGAGAAAAAGTGTAAAATACAGGGGTGCTTTGCCCCACCCAGTGACATGATGTTTGATGGAGAGGTTTTAATCATTGATGAAACCTAGAGATGTGGCACATGAGATTATTATTCAGCGTCAACCCAAAGACATTCATATCAGATTACCGTGATCAGATGTATTTTGTCTGGTTGGTTTGAGATGAACACAAACTCAATTTTGGTTAAGTTTGGATGTAGGTATGTGTTTGATAGCCTCATTTGAACAAGCACAAATCTGTGTTTTAGCCATTACAATAGGTTATTTGAATTCGGTTATTTGTAACTCTCTTAATACCCAGAGGTTTCTAAGCGCGTTCCCGGGGATCTAACCTGTGTTGCTCCACGGAATCATTGTTACCAAGGCGAGCGTGTTGCCCCTGAGCTATCTTCCCAAGCCATGAGATATCTTTGACGCTGCTGACCTTTAGGTACAACTGTGTGCCATCAGTATATTTATCTCCTAGAGGCCCTAGGTTAAGGATGTTAAGTAAATGAATGGAGCTTAGAGGAACTACACATGCGACTGCCTAGTGCAGTATACCAATGTTCCTTATCTGGAAGAGTGGCACTGCCCAATAGGAAGCAGGCCAACCTGGTTCGGACAGTCTGTGTACCCAAACCAAGTAGTGACAGAAAAGTTGAGTAGTTGACAGCATCTAATTCTGGGAGAGGTTGAGAAGGCCATTACAGTACCAATCCTTCACTTTATGTTTTTAGTTTGCCTTCCGAGAAATGAGTCGACTGCTCGCTGGACCACAGGCAACCATGATGCTGCACCCATAAATACAGTTGTGACACTCAATTTAAAAAACTTGAGGAACGGTAAGGAAGGCATGGTTTCAACAGTAAGACAGACACAAGTGACCACAGTTCAAGGGTGTTTATTGAACTTTAACAAGGGTGTGATAAAAGCCTATATAAACCTAAATTTACAGATGGGAGCCAGCTACGACCATCAAATAATAATAATGCAGTCCTAGTGGAGTCTCGTCAAAATAAAAGGGCCTATACTAAAAACAACCTATTGCCAATCCTTAACGCTAAACATACATAGTGAGGGGTAGTGTCCAGGGCCAGTCTTTGTGTCAGGCAGCTCAGGTGGCTGCCTGACGTCAGTTACCCTCTAGGTTCGTCGTTCCAGCAGCCTGCAACATTCATTTTAATAATGTTATGATACGAATTGCGAAACAAAACAAACACACAAAACAAAAATACACGTTAGCACACTGCTGCAGGCTGCAGCCTCGGCCCTCAGGCAGGACAGGGCAATGGCAATTAGCAACATTTGTTGCTCTATTACTTTCCCCCCTGAACCTGGGGCCTGGGTAGCGCTGGCGGACTGAGTATGATTGATTGGGGGCTGGCGTTGACGTGTCGGCCCCAACATTACGGAAAGCGAGTGGGTGTGCAGCAGCAGGTAAGTGTGTTGCCTCCTGTACTGGGTGCAGGGTGCTCCCTCACGTCTCCTGCCCTCAGTGCAGGGTGCTATTCCCTCTTGTCTCCTGCCGCCTGTGCCCTGCTCTGCCCCTTCCCAGTCTCAGCAGGGCCCCCGTGCACTTATATTTGAGAGGCTGAGTACATCATTACGGTAAAATCGTAGGCTGAAACAATGCAGTATAGCACATGCTTTTCTGCTACAGCCAACGAAAAAGCCTCCCTTTATTTAGTTGTGGCAGACAGGCCTGGAATCAGATCTCGCCATGCTCGCTTGGGTGGTGCAGGGCAGCCGATCACCATTGGCATAATGGGGGGCCCTGCAGCCCCCACAGGCACTGCTAGGGGCCCCCAAGTCATGCATGCTCTCAGAGGGGAGCACGCCTTTAGCTGCAGCAGGGGGCTCTCCACTGTGCTGGACTTTGCAGGCTCCATGCTACCCTTGATTGGCAGCCTGGGGCTCATTTGTTATATCCCCGACAACACCTATGACATACCTCTGCCAGCCTCTGCGTCCCTTGCACAATATTCAACCCCCCTCCACAACACACACGCCCCATGCATAACAACTGAATTACTTCCAAATGTCCTGCACTTCTTGTTCTTTCCCTGAAAACCTATGCAGCACACACACAACCCCTCCCACTCAGCCGCACCCAGCAAACACTGGAATTAGCTAATTGAAATGCCAAAACGCTTGGGTTACAGTCCTCTCTATTCCCCCCTCCCTCATCTTTGCCAAGACATTGCCTCTCTCACACTGTCCAGGCAGGGAGTGCTGTAGAGGAGTGGGCGCATGAGCCCACCGAGTTTGCTTTGGCCACACTCTGTGCATCTGCCTTATGGAGAGGTTTGCGCATAGACCTCCCACTGACAGAAAACCCCAGAGCTAAGACCTAATCAGACGGTTAACTGTCAGTCATAGATAACAAGCCCGAGTTATGCCACCAGCTCAATGTTTCCAAATATTGCTTAAGTGCAAGCCGTTTATTGCAAGTGGTGCTCACTCGAGCTTTGATATTGGCCTTCAGGGCCGACCTTCACCCAGAAAATGCAGGGGATCGGGCTGGTTGTGTAGCCATGTGGAAAAGTCCAGTGGCGTTTCCTGGGAATCCGGTGCGGTGTACTAAACATCAACAAATCGCAGATTCAGTTTCGGAACCAATAGCATATGTATTATAAACAATATCTGAGTTTATTATACAAGTTCTTTTATTACAGGTCTTAAATCACTGAAAGTACAGTGGGTTAACTAGATTTTTCAGGTTGGCATTAACTTGCATTCTCGGACTTATAGTTTACCATTTAGGAAGTGAAAATTAAAGCCACAATCTTCCCCGGTATGCAACTTCATATCAGTATTTTTAAGGTTTGGTACTTGAAGGGGTATATTATTATTTGTCTAGCAATGCCTTGACAAGTACTAAAATCACATGATAAATTAACCTGACAATATATACACATTATAGAAACAGGTCAAGCAAAAGAATGTGAATAAACATTTATTTTCCCCATCCTGGGCGGCAGGTTTTTCTGTGCAAACCAAGATAATTTTGTGGTTTGCAATATATGAATGGACACTATTATTAATATCTAATAATTGTAGTCTCAGGAGGAGAGCTAAGGGGCAACGTGCTCGGTTTGGAAGCAAGACGACGCGGAGCAACAGAGGTTCGATCCCGGGTCATTGCTTAGAAACCTCTCGGTGTTAAGCGCATTATAAATAACCAATTATAACACCTCGATAGTTTGGGCATACTCCTTTAATTGCATCTGTGATGTTAAATGATATTTCAAGTGTGTGGGTTAAGTACACCGGCGACATGCACAAAATGGATGTGCATGCTGTAGGAATTATCCCATGATAATACCTCCTGTAATGTCCTCTCCCATTGCCCATTGCCTTGAACGCTATCATTTCCAAATTTAGCTTCAGGCTTGATCATTCAATATTACTACCATTGACAGCAAAACCTGGCGAGGATGCCCAGCTGTCTCCAGCTAGAGTCAGACCCCCAAACACAGAAAACTGTAAAAAAAAAAAAAAAACGTTAAAAAAATGAATCAATCATCTATCCCCAAAGTTAAACATTGGGCAACTCTGCCCACTAGGCTCTGCCTCCATGCCCTGCCCACTTGGGGCCCTCTGTCGTTTTTGTCCATACGGCCCTTTGCCTTAAATCTGCCACTGGTGCAGGGTGCTGTTCCCTCACGTCTCAGTCTGCCCCAGCCCTGTCGAATTTGCAGAGGCACTGAATGGCACCCGACCAGACGAGTCATGGCGTATGTGGTAGGATCGATAGCTCAGCTCAGTAAATCGCTTGCAACCTGCAGTCACAAGCACCCGCCTGACGTGCACCTGGCTTCACACTAGCATTTCAGGTTCCAGAGGTGTGACTGACTCTGCACCAGCTCAGCTGGCCTTTGAGTTCCCAGCCTGAGACCTGTCTTGGGTGCAGGTGCCCCCTCGTGTCTCCTTTCTTGGGTGCAGGGTGTTCTGTGATTCCTGTCTTGGGTGCAGGGTGCTCTCTCACTCGTCCTGTCCCCAAGGGCAGAGTTCTTGCACACTTAACCCTAAGAGTGGCAGACTGTCCTACAGGTAAATCGGGCGATTTCCCGCAGACAGTGGGTGGGGGGGTCTGTGAACCATGGGCCGTTTTTCTGAGGGCATGCAGAAGGTGCTGCATTGCTGTGTGCAGCACAATCAAGATGCAATTTTGCTTTCAAAAAAAGGAATACAGGGCCTCTTTTGGTTCTTAGTCCACTCCTGTGTACCCAGCACAGAGAGCCCGGTGCATGATTCCAGCCCTGACTCCATACCGAGTTTTCCCTCAACTCCTGGTGGAAATCTCTGCCTACCAGTCTCACTTTAGCAGAAGGTAGGGGGCAATCGTGGGCTGTAACTATGGAAAGGTGGTGCAGGGTGAAAGTAAAACAAGCTGAAATAGGCAAAAGATGAGGACAGTCAGTGAGGTTGGGCCCAGCATGTATTAGATCAAGGGGGCTTTCTCAAACACATTGAGAAAGGTAAGTCTACCTAAAGAAACATTCAACGATCAGCTGCACCCCTTGAAAGGAGTAAAAGGGAAAAACCCAAATTGTATATAAAATAAAGGAGATTGGGTGTGGGGATTGGTTGGCATGTGGCAGGTGTGTGTGTGCTGGCCATGCCCCGAGCCCCAGCATTTTGGTAAGGAATCAGTGACCCGGTGTAAGTGAGGACATCACTGCCATGAGCTCCCATCAGAGTCAATGGTGACGCTATTGGGCGACACAGAAGCCAAAGATGTTTAAAGCTCAAGTGGTGCAAATTCTAGGCGTGTAGAATGGACGCCATCTTTTGAGTCTTTTCCGGACTTACCATGGCCCAAAATTAGAAATCTAAAGATGGTCCACTAATGCCCACCTGGTGAGGGAAACGATGGGGTACTAGCCAGTCCATATACTAAGCGGTCAGGGGTGGGGGGTTGTGCTAACGATGCTTCCTGCCTGGGGTGCAATCTGGTGTAAGACCTGCCCTGGTAGTGTTCATGAAAAAGAAAGAAGCGTTCACAAAATGATATGTCAGGATGTTCAGGCCGTTGGCCCCCCTTCCTCAGGTTTTCAGCACGGGTCAAGACGGTTCACTCAAGCAAAGCACAAATTCTGGCATCTTCAGCATGAGGACACAGTTCCAGCATCAGGGTCTTCTGTGATGCAAGTCTCTTTGCTTTTTCAATGTCTCTTCTAAGAGGGCTTGATGTACAAGAACAAAATAAACACAAAGTTCCTCTCCTCTTTCGAGTGTTCAATTCAGGGGTGTCACCCTGGATCCCCCTCAGCCAGGCTCAGATCCCTTTTTATATCACAGTTAGTATCGTGGATCCCCCTCTTCTGGGCTCAGATGCCCCTTTTTCAATGTTTAGAGAATACTCTTTCTTGAGTGACTCACGGTTCACCCCAGATCCCCTGAGCTGGGCTCAGATCCTTTCTCTGTCACAATTAGTCTCCCTCAGCCGGTCTCGGACCAATTCTAGCATGCATTCAAGACTATCGAAGGCTATTGTACACTTTCAAATGTGTATATGATTTAGCTTGAGCCATTGCAGGACCACTTTGATCTTATATTTCCCCTTTCAATAGTTGCTAATCAATTGGATACCTGACAGAGACCTTCGAGGGGGCACCCACGTGGTGCTGGACCGCTCTGTCTATGGCAGGGGTGCCCAACATGTGGCCCGCAGTCCAAATGCAGCCCTCCATCCTGCAGAATGCGGCCCATCAAGACTTTGTACTTTTGTAATGCGATACGGGCCACTTCAAGCAGTTGCCGGCATTTCATTACATGAGTAAACAGTTTGCCTGGGACCTTTGCTGGGGTCAGGCATTCATGACAAGTCTGCACCTCTATTAGAGCGGCTATTAACATTATCTTTATCTCCATTATAATGTATGCCCACCCTCCTTTGCTTAGAGCAGAAAGGAATCTGAGTCACCCCTGGGAGGGCATACATTTTAATGGAGATAAAGATGAGGTTAATGGCCACCAATTATCACGAGATGGGCATCAGCTGTCAGCCACTTGCTTTCAAATAAAGCTTCATAGCTACTCAACAGGGAGCTGAAACACGGAATGCCACCTTCAGCTGGCTGTTCGATAAGAACCACTAAGCGGACGCCCAATCTGCTCTGCAAAAACCACTTATTTAGCTGCTCAATCCCTCTGTATCTCTCAATGTAACACTGTCAGCTGGATATGGACGCCTAAAACTGTAACATCTAGCCATCCATATTTCGGCCTCCTGTACTTCTCTCTCGTATTGTATCATTCTCCGACCTGCCTGTAACCATTGGTTGACCTGCTATTATTGTTTGTTGTAACCCTTTGTATGCCTGTAACACTTCATAAGGTCTGGCGCCCAGTTACCCCAGGGTTTGGTGCACGTTACAAATGAATAAACTAAACTAAACTAAACTTCAGCTCAGACACGAACATGAGCAAACTTTGCTTTCCAGTTCATATTCCACCTCTCTTCCTCCCCTCCCATGCATAAAGGTGTGAGCATATCCTTTTTCACTTCTTTCTCTGCAGTGCCTGAAAAAGTCTTCTCTTCTCACCTTCTGTAGACCAAAGGGAGAAGCGTTGGCAGGGATGGGCCTGCCCCCCAGGGGGTGCCTGACTGAAATCAACAAGCTTGACAAATGTTACAGTGGTCACTGCTCTCAAACCTTTACTGCGCGTCCAAAACCTCTGGGTTGGCATCTGGTCATGGGTCCATATTGACTTCTGCCAAAGTGCCCACACCTGAACTGGCCAGCCCCGGCCTTAAATCCATCAAACTGAGGTGGGGACTGTGATGAATCTGGGCAATTTGTCCCTTCTATCCAGAGGCAAATCACTCCCTGTAAGGCTAGGGAGGTAAGCTCGCTCTGCAAGACCCTCCCTAGGGGTCAAGGGAAGTTGGACCTCACTGGGAGTGACACCCCTCTCTGCGGACAAAGACTCCCAGTCCAAAGAGGACCTCCCTGAATGCACTACATTGTCCGCCTGCACAGGACTTGAAAGAATTGTGGGCACTCTCAGAAGAGCTGTCGTGAGGTGGTCGTGCAAAACAGAGGGTGTGCGTGAACCACTGCAGACCTGCCACGCATGTAAGAACTCTCATGGGAGAAATGTGTGGATTGTAAGGGGGTGCAGGTGTAACCGAGACGTACGTGGAAGCAAGCTCCTGGAGTGTTGCATTCAGGGGGTGCCAGAGCTGCACTCCAGCCCTACAAGCAAAGTGCTCCCTGACCTCCTCGGCATAGCAATGTGTGTGTGAGAGAGGAGAGAGAAAGAAATAGGTAGAGTTAAAGAGACGTTAGTAAGAGAGGGATGATAGATATGAAGAAAGACAAAGACATACAAGAGAGTGAGCGGGTGGTAGAGAGAAGAGATAGGAGAGATAGAAAGAGAGACAGAAATAATAAAATTGGTAGAGAGGAAGAGGAAAGAGAAATAAAGGGAGAGAGACCATCAGAAATTGTAACCGGGAGGGAGAGAGAGAGACAGAGGAAGAAAGAAGAAATAGAAAGACAGAAAAAAGAGAGGTACAGAAATAGTCACATAGGAAGGGAGAGGGAGAGAAAGGAAGGGAAAAAAGGGACAGAAAGAGAAATAGTAAGGAGAGCGATAGAAGGGGAGGGAAAGAAAGACAGTGACAAATAGTAACATTAGTACAGAGGAAGAGGGAAGAGAAAGAAAGATTGAGAGAGTGTTACAGAAATAGTAACAGGGAGGAAGAGAGACAGAGAAAAAGAGGAAGACGGGAAGAAATAGAAAGACAGAAAAAGTGCGACAGAAAAAGTTACATAGGGAGGGGAGAGAGTTAAAGGAGAAGGGGAGAGAGAATGAAAGACAGAAAGAGAGAGAAATAATAACATAAGGGGAGAGAGGAAAATGAGAGGGAAAGAAAGACTGAGAGAGAGAGAGCAACAGAAAAAGTAACACTGGGAGAGAGAAAGAGCAGAGCGAATGAAAGACAGAAAAAGAAAGAACGACAGAAATAGTAACACTTGGGGAGAGAAAGGCAGACAGAAAAAGAGTGACAGAAGTAGTAGCATAGAGCGAAGGAGAGGAAGAGGGGTTCAAGAACGAAAGACAAAAATAGTGAGACAGAGAGAGATGAGGATTCCTGTTCTTCCTTGTCACAGTACTTACTCTCTGAGGCCCCCGTCTTCATGACCAGGATGCTTTTTGTATTACCTTTTCCTTGCTTCGCCCCCTTGCTTATGACGTGCAATTCCCCATCTGCTGCCCCACACCTCGGATTAGTAGTCCGGCCCACTGTACACAGCTTCAAATGTACATTCGGCCCTCCGCGTAAACCAATTGTGCACCCCTGGCCTATGGTATCTTATTTGGCCCCACAAAGTGCAATCACTCCTCTGGTTTTCAATTATATTAACGTTGTTTGTCGCATACGTTTCACCAGAGGCGTTGCTGAGGGGGGCTGAGGGGGCTATAGCCCCGGGTCTTTTGGTTGTAGCCCCAGATAGAAGCTCAGGGGTTACAACCAAAAAGGCTAGCTAGCCCCCAATCCCGACAGTCCCAAAATGAGCGTAGCCCCGGATCATTTCCAGACCTAGCAACACCCCTGCGTTTCACACACTATTCTCCTTAGATTTCTTCATACAATGTTGCTGCTTGTGCAACCTTGGTTCTAACATAGGCTGGTTTGGTATAAGTCTCTCCGACTCATCGTCTCTGCTGTCTTTACTGGCGTTGCTTTGTTGTAGGAACCAAAGCCAGTACCACGTCGGCAGCCGCTCCTTCTGGCTATAATACTGGAAGAGATTTAGGAGTTCTATTAGAGATATCAAGGTATTTATAAAACTGCAAGATATGTCCCACAATGCATATAAATATCCCCATACTGTTCCAGCATAGAGCTGGCTGATACCTTCATATGACTTCATTGGAGATTTCAATAACGTGAATCATTGGAATCAGAGATTTCAGACGTAACACATTCTTCTCATTGTCTACATGCAGAAGAGCATCAACAATCTCACAGAGGTGTCTAAAAGACAAGCCGAGCAAAGTTAAAGGGAATGTTCTTATCAGTTGGGTGTTCAACTTTACAGAATGATTTCACAGCACACGATACATTTAATAGGACCACCAGAAGTGTCTTTCCGCACCCCATAGACATTGTTCTATAGATGTTGAGATGAAATGTGTGTACTTCATGCATTTTGCATGTAGTTTGACCATCTAATGTCAAAATAAAGAGACCTTCGACAGAAGTATGCTATTTGTCTCCAAAGTGGAGTGAAGATGTTACATGTACATAAAATGTTAGTATGCAAAACAGAAGAGAAGGAATGCAAAAAAGGCAATGCAGTCCAAGATAGAAGGCTGCATCTGTCCCACAGCTGCAGAATGCACAAATAGTACCACTGTAAAGGGTAGGCAACTGCCTACATCAATAGATCAATTTTTCATTTACATTTATTTTAACTATAACGGAGTGATGTGTATTGTTTGTAGTAAGCGGGTGCAATTAATAGAATGGCAGTAGTGTAGTTGAGTGTACTCCTCGGTATGTTCTGCACCAGGAAAATGTGTTGGTGAGAACGAGCAGACTCGTGTGATGCCTGTATTTGTGGACCAGCCATAAGGCTGTGTGCTGAATTCTATTTGCCACTACAGCCTATCTATGGACAGGGATACTGACTCCCGTGGCCTCAGTCTACATCACTGCATACATGCTAGTTTTCGACTAGTTGTAGTTTGAGTATGGCAGTTTACAGAAGCCCAAATACATGGCATTGGAATATTCCAGCCCAAAAGAGATGATATCATTCATAACCATGGTGTGGGCGTAAGCATAAAATAGTTTCAAAATTATGTGCAATAGACTTAGGTAGGAAAATGTTTCCTTGACAACAATGGAGATCTGCTCCCTCAGTGACAAGGCTGCTCTATTTTAAAGCCCACTTTTTCACCACAGCTACTCAGGATGAGAGGATACCCATAGAGCAAGGCAAAACATTACCACCAAGGATTCGACTCTATCTTTTGCTAATAGGATTTGTCTTTTTTCTCCTTTTACCTTTAAATGATATAAACACATTCATTCCTCTAGGCGAGTTTCAAGGCCAGCGAATATCATATTAAAATCCCCTTTCTTCCAGACTAGACACTGGATTGCTGTCCCATATACCACTGCTCTTTTACTGCATCTGGTGAAGGGCCATTTTACTGTAAGGGGATATTTTATATAGAATGTTATGGTTGTGTTTGTGGGTGTTGTGGGTGTTGTGGGGGTGGGGTCTTGGAAGAGGTTATGGGGGCTTACCCCCATAACGAATGAGGCAGAACATGTGATATGTGTTATCCCAGATCCTAGAATCTGTGTGTCATCTGCATACATGAATCCTAAACCAATGGATTCAACTGTTTCTTCTAGTGGTGTTACATCGAGGTTCAACAATCAATACAAACGAGACAAGCCCTGTGAGATCCACACATGTGGTGACTCTCAGGGAATGCATACGGTGGCAGTGCCACTGAGTGTCTGCTATCGTAAAGGTTGATCTTTATCCACTGGTGGACTATGCCCTGAAAACCAGTCAGTTTAGAAGTAGCTCATTGTCCATGATGTCCATTGTTGTGGACAGATCAAGCAATATCAGTGAGGAACAACCACAGTATCTACCATACTGTCAGGGTTCTCCACAGCGCAAACCAAGACTGATTCCTGCATATGGGAAACTGCAATCTCTTCCGAATAATTTGCATAGAAAAAGTAATTGAGAAATCGAATGTAAATTGGCTGGTATCTCACAAAGACTTGAATAGCGTTTTCACCATTGCAAATGTAGCTCCAGGATGTGTCTCCAGGAAGGAATGAAGTCTGTGTTAAATACTTTTCACTACCAAGGGCCAGAGCGACTCCAGGGCATTTGCTTACAAGGGTCATGTGCAGAGTAGCGTTTGACTAGGTCAACTAACTGGATGTCAGTTACATGTTTAAATGTTTCTAAAGTGTTACACTTAATAAATATATTTGTGCACAGGTGATGGCTGCAAAAGTATTTATACGTTGCCAAGGCGTCACGAAGGGTACCTATTTTTGTACGAAAAATAAGAGGGGTCATTAAACACTCTCAGTGAAAATGGCACATATTGAAGAAGGACTTGGTGTTTTTTCGGTTCCTTTAAAATGCTCAATGCTTCCTTTGTGCATCTTGGAGACATTGGGCCTCATTACGAGTCCAACGGTGGCCGTGCCGGTGTAACCGGCAGTCTGCCGCCGGATTTGTGGGGATTTACTGGCACCAGACTTGCTGGAAATACCGGGGCATTACAGTCCCGGTGGTCCGGTAAATCGAATGCTGGCATTCCGTTACTCCCTATTCCCATAGGACTCCATGGGAATGGGGATCGCGGAAGCACTGGCACCATACAGTAATGGTGCCGGAGTTTCCGGGTCTGTCTGTGGCCGGTGGTGTTACGCCCACCAGGTCAGACCTGGTGGGTGTAATGCCACATGGCCACAGAACTCGGAGTTAGCTGGTCCGGAAAACGGTGCCGGTACAGTTTTACCAGCACCGTTAAATTCGGACAGCTAACTCATAATGAGGCCCATTTGCTCCTCTCTGCATGAAGAATAAGTGTTTACAATTTTAAATTTGCCTTTTTACCATTCTTCAATTTATTTCAGATATATGTTTTTCCCTGAATCACTTTAATACCTACACCAACTTTTCATTGTCTCTGTTCTTTTGTGAATCTTTGTTTGCTGTGATTGTAAACTTGAATCCTACTGATTTCAATGGGGTAAAGTCTTTGTAAAACATTCCCAGTGTTGTTTGATTGACCCTGTTTGGTATTGACGGGGCAGAGATGTTCCTCTGCTTCCAAGAGCAACCTTTAATCTTTGGGTCACCAAGGCGATAGCATTGTGGGTTTTGTAGAATAGGAATTCCGGATTAAATGGCAAAATGGTCTGCCCAGCCTAGTGGTGAAGGAAACAAGATTTGAATCACTGGCTTGTGGGTAAAGATCCAGTCTAACTAATGACATGTTTGTGGGTGGCTACAGTGACGGGGGGGGGGGGGGTGGGGCGGTGGGGCTTCAGGGGATTGAAGGTACAATTGAGCTGTGTTACCAGTTAAGGGTGGAGTAGGTGATTGATCTAGCATGTCAAATCAGATGTTTAGATCATTTTAAACCATCTTCCCACCCGCACTTCCTTCCTCTTCAGTAAACATTACAAACATCAATAGTACTTGGCCGTATTGCAGTACTGTACTGTCGATGAGGGAAGGTAATCTTTTTTTACTGAGTGAGCTTCTTGTGTGGAGTTATAGTGTACTATAGTGCACAGCTGACCCGGACAGCAAAATCCCTGACATTAAGACTTTTTGCCTTATTTTTTCCCATGTTATCTAACCAGCTGCAAAGGTGCGTACAGGTTGCGCTAAACTCTGACAGGTGATTTTTTATTTGTTGTAGAGTATGGTGGCTAGAAATACTGGAGTGAAGTGTAGTTCGTTACTGTAGTTGCTCAAACCAAAAACCATGTGACCCCAAACATCAGAACCTGGTCTTAAATGCGAGCAATGGAGAGAGCTGAGAGACGGCGCCTGTTTTCTGCTGATTCTCTATGGAAACAAATCCCTGGCCATAGTGGAGCTCAGTCCAACAGGTGGCAGAGTTAAGTAATCGTGGCACGTCTTTCTGTCTTCTCAGTATGTGCACATGACTCTCCTAGAGCAGACCACTTCAGAAGCCTTGGCTGTTCTGAAAGCCGTCTGCCCCTCACAGTGAACACGAGTAGGGGGCTTTCAGAAGACTCAGCATTGCAGGTAGCAACTGCCAAAGGCTCACATACGGTGGTGCAGCTGTCCAAGTCAGTATATATGTTGTACAATGTACAGACATTTCTTTATAAGGGTGAATATTGTGATTAAATAAAAAAGAAGAGTACATTATTCACTTAAAAGGGATTCATAGTGAATCACTAAAAGACATGTCTAACATTTGCAATTGTGGACATTATTGTGTTCCCATAATGCTCTTTGCTTTTATGCAAATCGCTAGGATTGGGCTCTATGAAGAGATACTGTGTTGCGCAACCTGGCAGGGTCTCTCCTTCCCACATCCCCACCACAGTTACCCAATAAATTGTTTCCATTTCCAGCACTGGGAATGTGTGAATCAGCAACACAGTAGTACATGATTATTATGTTTACTTGTTCGAATGGAGGCATCAGCATAGAAGAAAGACGCACAGTACAGGAACTGGAACCGGATACAAGGACTGCGTTTCGCATACAGTAATAAAGACTGCCTGACCTAGAAATGAAGAGACAGAACATGGCGTACCGTTCAGCACAGCGGCTTTGCGCTAGGGAGGTTTGTGCATGCAGCAGTGCAAAGAACGTGGGACTGACATTTCTCTGGTAGGTGTTTGGAGGAATGCCACCTTCTGGGAATCGAACCCAGGGATGCCACTACCTAGCAGGACAGCTAATATGCACCGGGTGCCATCTTGGGGATGGAAAGCACTAGATAAGGTGACCTGCCCAGAAGTGCGAGGACCATGGGTTACTTTTCTGCGTTTCCACCCACAGCAGGCAAAAAAAGACGATGCAGGTTGCTCATCCATATACGTATCATTCCACACCGCCTGCCACCAGAGATTCACAATACTCGTGGGGGTTACTCTATACCCAACCTGCTTCCAATGAACCGTGGCTGCTCCCGCCGACCCCGGTCGTTCTCTGGGAATCCCTCGTGTGTGCTTGATGCCACTTTGATGTCACAGTCACACATTAGACAAGCATCACCTCTTAATGAGATAAGTACCCTGATTTTCTTTTCATTTCGGTAAATATTTGATTGTTGAAGTGTGTGCTGAAAGGCAGAAAATGTCTGGGAAAACACGAATATCACTCTCGGTGAATGGTGCATGTGGTGCGGACTAGGGAGTGAATGTTTTTGTTTAGCGTGTAGCATTTATAGAAAGAAAAGACTATTGTGCTTGCATGCCAACTCATCGATCTTTTCTTTTCAAATCTACCAAAAATGAACTTACATCCTATGGGCCAAGTTGTGCAAGGATTTTATGAGGAATGGGAACTAGTTGGGGGGGGAGGGGATATTCAAATGGCATTACCCAATCTTGTTACAGATAGCTTTTCACCACTTATTTAATAACCCCAATGTTAGTTTACCGAGTTTTTGTGACAATAATGCAGGGTGTGTGTGTGTGTTAATCTGCCATGAGTAGAGGATGGTAGTGTGTATGGAGAGGGGGCGGGGCGACCTGCCTCCTCATTTAGCGATAAACAAAATCAATAAAAAAATGTTGGAAAAAAAACACTGCTGTGTAAATGTATTCGGTAAAACCCATACAATCAGTGAACCATTATGGTCCTTTTAATCGAGGCAACACATCGTACGATTGATGGGATGGACAATAACTCTCACACCAAATAAGAAGACCGACTCAGGAAGTTGGCAAGATGTCTCTGTTTTATTCTCAATTATCTAAAACAGGGAGACCAACGGACATCAGCGGACGTCGCACAGCATAGTCTGAAAGCATTTTATATAGCAAAAACCTGTCATACATGATGTCATATTCCGTTGCAAGCTAAGAAAACCTACGGGGAGTATCTAAGTATGCTTTCTATAAGGGATTGAATTGTGATTCGGTCTCTATAGTCAGATGTGCAACGTATGCCCTACCTTAGTGCAAGTCATCTTCAACTGTTATTAGAAACACAATACCTAATTGGCTCTCAAACTATAAGGCCCTTCGTTATATGGCCCTCTACAATTGGTTGGCACGCTTGTACCCTTCTGTAACATTTGATTCTCTAGCAGCACGTAAGTTGGTATTCCAGGTGCTGGTGGGTGGACTTGACCTTACCTCCCCACCCAATCAGCCCAAAATTTCTCATCGCTCATGCCGTCTGCAATTCAAATTGTCTTTGAACTTGGCCTTGAAGTTGCTTTTCTTCTGTGGGAATATAAGGGAGTGTAAGCATGTTCTTATCAAGCTTCAGGTCTACATGCCCACTTCTATTTCCATCCTGGACTCACGTGACAGGAGACCGTGAATCGGCCCATTTTATAGCATTTAATTGTCTCAAATAAAGAAACTTGGCACTTATGGTGTTCTCTCTTTGCAACTTAACAAGGGATGCCTCGGCGTCTTACATTCATTGTTCATCAAGCACTGATAACCAGTTTTAGCTGCCTTATCCTTTAACACCAGGCCAAGCAGCCTTCCTTTGGTCCATCTTCGAGCCTCGGCTCATTTCTTTGCTGCGACACACCCACAGCTATCAATCCCCCTTTCTCCACGGGTTGAGCTTACTAAAATTGTGACACGAATGACCAGATTCTATATACATATATACATTGGCGGGACCGCCTGCAGTCTATTCACTGTGAATAGCCAGCCTTTACGATTACTTAGACTGCGTGCGTTACGGCATCTGTACAGTTATAAAATGGCTTGCATTTTCTGCAGTGCTTCTTCACACGTGCAATCTTCATTCTGCACATGAACGTTTTCTCGATTCTTAACTTCGCCATCAGATTCTATAAGGTCTATGGCTTCTCTTCTTCAGTCATCCTTCTCAGTGCATCACGCTCATTTCTTGTGATGTCACCAGCCTCTCCTTTACACATCTTCACGCTTCTTCAGGGATCTCCCTCAGGAGACCCTCATCTCGTTGGGGATACATCATATAGGGTTTTCTCAGTGGATATCTTGTATAAAAGGCTTTTCGTGCGATCGGTACCATCACTGGTGTGGCGCATGTCGCAATTTCTGGTTTCCAACACATAGGCAGAATAGGGGCGGGACTTCTGCAGAGGCCCTCAGCTGCTCCTCTACAAATCCATAAAACAGCAAATACGCAAAGACATTCTGCAAGGATATAGAAGGGTGTCTGTACTGGAGTATGTTTTGGGGTTATCTATTGATCGATTCATTAAGCCTTTTATGTAGTGTTTTTATATAGCGCTAATTTCACTTCACAGCCACGTCAGAGTGAGATGTGTTTACGAATTAGTAATAGAGATGTCATCAAGAATGTGTTTTGGCTTTTCATGGGAATCTAATTTCCAATAAGTTATTCTTATCAATATTGATTTGCCAGCGGTTCCATGTTTGAATTGTTCACGTGAGGCTAAATTCAGCTTGAACGTTTTCGCAGTTTGATTTGAAAAGCTTCTCCAGATTTGACAGCTTCATCCGATGTGATTTCCCGCTCAGTGACTATCCCCCCACTCCCCCAACCCCTCCATGCAATGTAATTATGGCTCTGCAACCGGCTGATGGCAACTCTTCAGTGTCCTTGCCATTAATGTGTCAAGTGCCTCAGAGAGAAAGTGCAAGAAGAGTTGAGGCTTCAGACAAGACAACCCTGAAGCGTGTCTGAAAACATCTGGCGGGCCTGCAGATGCTGGCATGCCTGGGGCCACCTCAACATTCAAAGCAAGGGGATTTCAGCTCGTCTGCCTCCAGAGGGGAGATGCCACTCTGGACAGCACATATCACTGTGTTGATTGGAGAGACAGTATGATGTACTCACAGCCGGACGCCATTTCCTATTAAAGTGTCAATGCATTTGCTGTAAAGTACTGTGTTAGAATGTCATGTTTCCTGACAAATGTCTACCCCTACTTTACTTTACTTTGAGAAGTTCAGCTAATACGCCAGTAGTTTTAGATCTCTGCATGTTGATATGATTAGATAACAATAGTTACATTATTTGAATACATTAATTGAACACTCTGCAGTCACACTTGATCAAATAAATATGGTCAATGAACAGTTTACAGGTATTCCCAAATGGAATTTGTGGGCTGAAATAGACTGGGCAATTATGATTGATGCAATACTATGAGGCGCTTAGAAGCTGGAGGAATCCAGAATTAAGCACAGTATAAATCACTCAATAAATAATACCTGAACAGCGGTGCAGAAGGGAGCTTTTGATCGGTAGAATGACACGTGTTTTCCATTGGGCAGAAAAGGGGCGCTGGCTCTAGGAAAAAAGCAGCTTCTATGCCCACTGACCCATGAAGGCCAGATGCAAAGGTAGAAGGGGTGTGGCTTATTTAGCACACTGGGTAGCACGTGTCCATGGTGTGGCAAGAGTTTTGGTTCAGGGCTGTATGGTTTCGTTTATGGACCCAGGGCATGGTTAAACGAGGGATATTCCTGCTAGTGCAGCATAAATAGAAGAAGGCACATTTTGGGGAACTGAGAGGTAAGATTAATAGCGCTGATAAATGAGTCATCTGTGGCCCCTAGAATTTTTAAAAGTCATTGGGAAGGCTAAGTTGAGTAGCAGAACCAGTTAGGGTTCAGAGAGCATAACTCTTTAAATTCTTGATGCAAATACCTGTCACAGGTTCAAGTCCCAGCAGGGCCATCTCAGCTCTGCAGCCTTTTGAGCTTGACAATTGGGCTGATAGACAGGAAGAAAGGTGAATTAGAGAGCCTTCTAGGAATTCCAGAGAGACTGGCCTGATAGATGTAAATTAGCAACCCTGGTTGTCTTCATATTGTGTGCTAAAGCTGTATATGTTAACAAAATTGCCTATCATTGAAGACATGTTACATTCTTATTTTGCACTATTGAAAAGAGCTGAGGTTTCAGTGAGTACGGTTTCTGAAACAGCATGTTGACAATGGTGTTTGTTAGAATTGATTTTAATCCTGGCACTTGTAAGTTACATTTTGATCAATTTATGGCTTCTACACTAGGTGGGCATAACCAATCAGATGCCCCATAACATAGAGTCCCACCGGACAATTGTGGACAAGAAAAAGGTGGTTTGATCAAAACTCAAATCAAATGTATTCACGTTAATGGATTTAAGGTGTTCCACAAAAGTTATGTAGGGGAATTCACCACAATATTACACACTCACAGGCAGCATGTCCACAAAAAAGAAAATCATCTACCTGCTTGAATCTCAATATTTCAAACACACAAACATCCGTTTACGTAATCAATTACATAAAAAAATGGATTTCCGGGAACGGCTATTTAAACTGTAATGCAGTAATATTTTTCAAAGGCTTCAATCCATACCTGCCTGAGGGAGTGGTGAAATAGCATGAACGATCTCAAATAGGCAGATTACTGACTTGGCTAGTGTCATTCAGATATTGACTAATTGCTTTCTTCAACACTAAATATATATAGATTCGCTGGCAGCAGTGCATACAGATAACGGCAGCTATTTGCAGTATATAACCGCGTGTATGGGAACAAGTTTTACAAAAAGGAGTTTTAAAAATGTGGATTAATACAAAACACTTATTTTTATGGCTACAGTATCCCAGTAGTGTTTTAAAATATACAGTGAACACGACCAAAAGGCCCTGGCTATTGGGCCCAAAACACATGTGTAGGGGCCATGGCCGAAGGCTGTGGTCAACTAGTGGGTCCAAAAGAAACATATTAGGGGACATGTACAGTGGACACAGCCAAGTAAGCGGATGATTTGCGTCAGAATTCAGCATGTTTCTATTAGGGAAACAGTGTTATTGGTTTAGAATATGAAGATTGTGTTGAACAGGTTTATGTGTCCCTCCCCTCTCACCTTACTAACATAATCCCAATGTGCAGCTGTAAAATGATGGGTATGCAGGATAGACATTAGCATATTTTTTATGAGAGTGTAAATGGCACAATTAAAAACACTCTCATGTCCCATTCCTTATTCAATATCTATGGCCTGGAAAGAACACACATTATGAAATAGCCTCATTAAGCTCTGGTATGGCCATCTTCCTATCATAGTTTAATGTTAATTATTTCTGTGAAAACACTTTTGGTTTAATTTAATGATATTATAATTCACAACGACTTGCACACAGATTGCACAGAAGGGCTAACTGTATCACTGCACACAGCTCAAACATGCATTTTGGGTTGGATGGAAATGACACATCACTTCGTTTTAAATGCAGTGAGAATGCTTTATATTCCCTATTCAATCAGGGTCTTTTGATATGACCTTCCCAAACAACCCCCTTTCTGGGACTTAACACAAAAATAAAATGTTGAAATTCTCATACTCATGTTGGATTAGTCGCAAAGGGCATGGACCTGGAAGAGACTGTCGTGTTTTCCAAGGTAAGTTTCAGTCATCAGGCCCCTCTCAGTCTGCTTACATGAAGTTTGGACTGCCTCTGATTCCCTTCTCTGCAGTTGCCTGTGTGAACAAGACTTACTCCCTTGGAACAGCTGCTTTCAATGTGATCTCTTTCATTATCCATCCATGTAATAGGAACAGGTGGGGTTCCTTTCTGCAGCTTTTTCCAGGGTTAGAATCCTCTCCCCGCTGTGGTTACACTTTTTAAAGAGTGAACTATTCCTATGTTTATGCCATTATGATGTCGCACTATGTGATTGGCATGATCTTTCTATTGGCCTGCCAGATAGTCAGACACCCCGATGGAATAAACAACCCAAATCGTCCTTGGATGATTATTATGTCTACATTTTGTGACCAAAAAGCAGGTAGGGGGCCTGTCTGCTCTCACAAGGCTAAATGCTAAATTGTCTTTCTTTGATAATTACGGAAGTAAGGGATTTCCAGGAGCCAGGTAAGTTTCTCCAACCAAAGTATTTATTTACATAAAATAATGAAACCCTCTTGCTGCAGCTGGTTCTCAGCCGAAGAAGGTTGACATATATACAGTGCATTCGAACATTGTGAAGATTCTATATCTCCAAGGAGATTACAAAACATGTTTATTGTGATTTACCACAGACATGGCATCAACAGAAAGATGCAACTTTAAACCAGGCATGAGGGAACGACATATTTATCTGTACAGTTATAAAAGTAGTAGCATGTTTATTTGTCATAGTTACCAAACTGATTTTTCCCTTAGATGGAATTTGCATCATAACATGCTTATGTGCATCAGTTATAAATAATAATTTATGTGTTTTACCATAACAGCAACCAATGTCCTTATAAGGCACATATATATATTCTATCTAAATGCATTTGATATTTCATAGAAGGATATAACAATTACTGGTAACAACCTTCCACATGAATGACATATTGATTTCAGAAATCTGGTCTCATGCACTCCTACCCGTTCATATGTGATATTAGTTTGAGTGATAACAATTCAAATCAAAGAGGAGAGTCAGAGATTTGAAACACACGCAGTCACATGTTTTTAACTGGTATGGTTTGAGGGTTATTACCCAAATACATTTTTAAATGCAAGTGACCTGCCAATTTTAAATGGTGCATGGTTCGCTACGGGGTCAGACCTAGTTTTGTTACTGCAGTAATGAAAGCCATTATGCTAAAGACCTCTCACCAATGATTAATCTGGTTTTATGAGCAGTCCCTTTGTCCTCATTCCAGTAGAACAAATATGTGGTCTATGTAATGGAGGGCAGGGTCAAATGGTTAACACTCTAAGTGCAATAATGTTGTTTGAAGTCCTACCATATCCCTGACTCTCAAGTCACTTCAGAACATAATCTCTGTTGATATTTTAGCATGTGTTTATAAGAAGATTTGAAATGAATGCATCCTGTGGTCAATTCAAATATATTCAAGACCCAATCTTTGGGTGAAACATACCCAAGGGCAGTATGGCTCCTGAGATGTTTAATTTGTGGTGAAATTCACACTATGTGCCGAGTGCTATTTCTTAAGGAAGCAAATGAAATGTAAACATTCCATTGTGTGGGTGTCTGTAGATGTCAATTAAGGCAGTCTCCATTCTTGTATTGGGTGCTGTCTATTGCAAAAGGCCACACCTAATCAAATGCTTTGTCGGTCCAATAGTTCTCTAAACAGTTCAATAATATGTGTCACACTAGAAGAAGCAGTAGAACTTTTCAGTGGGTCTTACTTTAGTTTATTGCCCATGGGTTCCATTTATAATGACCACTGTTAACACTGAATGGCAGTTGTGGCTTCAATGTTGAGGTCTAAATCTAGTTAAGTATTACAGAAGCACTATGGTGGAAAGTTTGCATGGTGCATGCACTTGCATTGCATAAGCCCCAACTTTGTAAAAGTGTGTCTTCTTCTATATAATGTGTCTACAATAAATAGAGGTATAACTGTTCTGATGCCCTGAACCAAATAATTCTAGTTTTCTAGTTTTACTTTTTTCATGACAGTGCAACAAAGATTGAGCCAGTTCTCCAAGCCGAGATTTGGTGGGTGATCCTTATCCTCAGCAGGTGCCTCCCTCTGGATTAGTCTCCCTGCCGCCCTCTATCTTGAGCCTGATCTTCTTAAGTTCCGGAAACTCCTCAAGACCTTCTTTGTCTTCTCTTCCTTCTCTCTCCCTCTACCCTGCTAGCCTAGTTCTCTGCTCCTTCCCTCTCTGCCTCCTCTTCCTTACAGCTTGCTGACTGGCTGCCTGGTGTACCTCAGAGTCTCATAGGTGCCAAGCCCCCCTGCCAGTCATCTTGTGCACTTACCTCCCGGCCTTACACCCCACCCACACTCACTGCACTTGAGAATGAATCCAAGAGAGTGGCTCTCTCTGCACTTACCCCAGTCTCTACCAACTGTGCACTTGCATGATCTGTACGCACCATGCCTGAAGATCGTCTGTCTGTTCTCCCTTGTCTTCACCCATTATTTGCACTGCTAAAACGGCAGAATTGCAGTTAGTCCTATTTGCTGTATCTCAAACTGTTAAATGTATTTTACCCACTTAATCTGCCTGTGCAGACTATTATCGTTTCAGAATTTCAAAGGCTCTGAGCGACTGTTGTTTTTTCCCCATGTTCCTACACTCCTTGAGTGCTTTGAAACACTTGTCTGTGTATAGGCGCTTTATAAATAAACAATACCATTCTACCATTCAATACCATGTGTTTCCTAGTAAAGTGGCAGGTATAGCACTTGCTTGCTCTTTACATAGCGCTACCATAACTTTGCCATTTCATATCACTGTAAATACCATATGCTACTGTTCCCTAATGTAATGGTGCTCAATGTACACACACACATCAAATCATGAACTCATTGAACCACTCCTATATCAGCTTGTATCCCCTTGAGCTGGGATAAAATCTCATTTCTTTTACTCTCAATTTTAATACCATGCACCATCCACAATCATAGATTCTGCAGGGAAGACGGCTCTTTTCAAGCCTTAACACATATTAATTCTGAGAACAGGATCTGATAAAAGGACAGATGTCATACCAAGATCTTTAGCCGCTTTCCTTGCATCATCTCCTTTTGGTGGTCATCTGAAGGAAATGTGGTTGTTTGAGCTAAATTGTTGAACACATTATTTTCCTCTACTTATCAAATCTCTTAAAAGTCATCAGGGCCTGTCTTGAGATAATCTGGCCTTCACTCTCACCAGCACTAGCAGAATAATGGTGAACATGCAATTAGAGATTCCTATTATTAACCTTTTCATCCTTACACCCTACAGACAGCCCTTTCACCCTTAAAGGGATTTTGTTTTGTTATCTTTTCAGGATATCATGCGGCTGTGACATCTTATCAATCTCTTCCTGTTTTTACTTGCTCTGTTCTATGGCTTGATTTCACCCATTATTAACCTTGAAACATCTCTTGTATTCAGTTAGTTAATTTATTAATTAATGTCAACACTCCAAAAAAGACACTGATGTCTTAAACTCTGCCGGTTATTGTCTCTATTAGATCCAATATGTTACAATTCCTCCCCAGTCCCTTCTGTGGAGATTAAAGTCCAGTGGAGAGCTTGCAGTCTTAGACATTGCATATTGCCATTTCACCAGGAACGCAAACATGTCCGCTATCTTTCACAAATCAGGCATCATTGCATGCAGTCATTAGTCACTGAAAACTCAATCTGTGAATCTTGACTGATTGAGTTGATGTTCTATGCAACCTTACCTATTGAGAGCAACTATGAGAGGCTTTTCCATGGTTTAACGACAAGGGATATCTCGAATGGTAAACATTCACCTGGTTCAGAAGACTGTCCTTTCGTTGATCATAATGAATGAGACTCATGTAAGGAAGAATGATAAGGGGAACATTGTGAGAGCCCCAAAAAAGGCATCCATCTCGGCGTGGACTGCTGCCCTCCAGATTCTTTAATCAATTCATAGATAACTAGCTAAAGTACCCTTCCTCCGAACAGGTTCTGTAGACCGACATGATAACACTCTCATCAATTTTTGAAAATCAATGATCTTGTAGGTCGCTGTTCTGATTAGTTTATCGCTTGATGTGCTTTGCACTCTGAAGTAAACTGCACTGAGAATGGGCACGTGTGGCTAGCTGACATACCCTGGAGTGGACATTGAGGGGTCGCGAGAGTTGGTGTGCGGCTGCATACTGGGACCTTCTGTGCTCTCTCCCCACCTGTCGCCTCCCCCTGCTTTGGTGCAGTTAGTTGCAGTGCATTGCGGTGCAAATATCTCTGAAACTGTGCGTCGTAGGGCCTCGAAACATGGTTTTCGAGGTCCCATAATAACCTTGAGTAGTATTCTTCATGTCAGGACTAGTCTTTCTATGACCACATTGATGTTTAGCCGATTTCAGGCAACGGTCTCATGTGTGAAGGTGCTGAAATACGGGAAAAGGGGTGGGGCGTTAAAATGTCATTTTTGGTGGTTCCTAACAGGTAACTATTCAAAATTTGGTGCAGATTGGAGGAACAGTGTGGAAATGTATATGGAACAACGCTTTGCCAAGCCACAAACTCACAAACAAGTTTTGACGTGTGCTGAAATCCAGGGAACGGGGTCAGGTGTACAAATGTCATGTAGCTCATATTGTCCGCAGGGTCCTAATAGTTAACTATGCATAATTTGATGCATTAAGTGTGTGTCAATTAAGGCTTTCGCCTCCACTTTCTCTCTCTCCCCCTCCTCCTCTTGCTGACTCTCCCCCTGACGCTGCCCTATCCATGCCCTACTCTTCTATCTCTGATACTCTGGATTTTCTTGGCCCTGTCATGAGGATCAGCTTAAAGCCCAAAGCCAAGTGCAACTCCTGGTATAACGCCGACCTAGCTACCCTTAAACGCAAGCGTAGCCTCTTTCTAAATCTGCCTGCTTCTACACTCCACCATCTCAAACTCATCCAGAACAGGACTCCCTCAAGCCCTGGGATCGTATCTCTCCAGCCTTGACATCTCTTCATTGGCTCCCAGTGGCTGCAAGGATTAAATTCAAGACCCTTTGCACTATACACATCTCTTTCTGGGGCCTGGGTCTAAAATACCTTCAGTTTTCTCTCTGTAAATATCTTCCTACCTAAGCTCTTTGCTCCTTCACCTCCAACACCCTCAGGGTATTCGCTTCTCCAAGCAACAAGTTGGTGGTAGATCTCTTTTCACAGCAGGGGCCTCCCTCTGGAACAGCCTCCATGCTACTCTGAAACTTGAGGAGAACCATCTCTGGTTCTGAAAGCACCTCAAGACCTTCCTCTTTGCTTTTGCCTTCGCTCTCCCTCCCCCTGTTGATCTGTTCTGCTTCGGCACAGTGCACCTGGTTACCCTCTGATTTCTAGCCCAGGTCCATGCCCACCCAGCCACTCACCCGCACTGCCCCTGGCAACCCTTGCACTTGGATCTGTATCTGTTACCCTACAGTACCCTTACCTGCACTTACCGGACACCCCTGTCTGCGCACCTAAACCTGCACTCATCACCTTGCTGGCTGTACTGCCTTTTGGTATTGTTTTATCCCATGCTTGGCACTTTCCATTTCTCCCCTCTCCCTTGCACTTTCCCCCTTCCGTCTCCCCTGCACTTGGCGTTCTCATTGTTTTGTCCGCCCTTGTTCCCCTCCCTTGCCCCGGACCGCTCTGAAACACTTGTGTATGAACGCGATAGAAATAAAATATCATATCATATCATATCAGATTGGTGAAAAGGTGTGGAATTGCATAAGAACCACGCTTTGCCACAAACCCAGCCACCTGACTGTCTGTTCACCATCCAGGAGTGGTGTGCCCCCAGTGATCTCTGCCTTAATGCCAGTAAGACTAAGATTCTCCCCATCGGCACACCGGCTCCCTCCTTTCCTGTCACTCTCTGGCCAGCCTCTCTTGGCCCTCTTCCTGCTCGCAACTGTGAGGCCAAAAATCTCGGGGTCATCTTCGACTCCACACTCTCCTTCTCTCCTCACATCTCTGATGTTTCTAAGAAGTCACACAACCAGCTGCACCTCCTCAGAGGTATTCTTCCTTTCCTCTCCTTCCCCCAGAAGCTCACTGTCTCCAGAGCTCTGGTTCGCTCTAGGCTGGACTATTGAAAAAGCCTCTTTCTAAATCTACCTGCTTCTACTCTCCGCCCTCTGCAACTCATCCAGAACAGGACTGCAAAACTTGTCCTTGGCCTCAAGCCCAGGGATTGTATCTCTCCAGGACTGAAATCTCTGCACTGGCTCCCAGTGGCTGCGAGGATTAAGTTCAAAACCTTCTGCATTGTCCACAAGGCCTTCTGGGGCCTGGGGCCTCAATACCTTCAACTCTCTCTTCCTAAATATCTTCCTTCTCAAGCTCTTTGCTCATTCGCCTCCAACTCCCTCAGGGTCAATCACTTCTCCAAGTAACGAGTTGGTGGTAGATCTCTTTCTTCGGCTGGGGCCTCCCTCTGGAACAGCCTCCCTGCCTCCCTGAAACTTGAGGAGAATCATCTCCAGTTCCGGAAGCACCTCAAAACCTTTCTCTTTGCTTCTGCTTTCTCTCCTCCTCTGCCCTGCTGAATTTCCTGGCTGAAACTGAAACTACACTGGTTACCTGGCCACCCTCTGATCTCTGGCCCAGGTAGCCTCCCCCGCCAGTCGCACACCCGCGCTGCCTTCACTTGGGGACTGTTTTTGTGTATCCCTACAGTCCCAACACTTGACACCAACTGGCCATACTTTTTACTTATTGTTATTTGTTCTATTATCCCATGTACTGTACTGTCCCTTCCCTCTTCCCCCCTGCACTTTTCCGCCTTCCCAAGCACTTGCGCGATCTGAATGACAACTGGCCTAGTAGGATCGCTGTCTCTGTCTTCCCTCTGTTCCCCCACCTTGCCTCATCACGCCTTGAAACACTTGTGTATAGGCACGTTATAAATGCCATATCATATCATACCCTCAAACCTTCACTTTTATAAATATAGATAGTTCACGAGAAGTACTTACCCAGCTCTAAGGATGGACCTCTCTGATAGACAGGAAACCCTTTACCTAATATTAGCTGGTGTGCAAAGCCCAGTGCCTGACCGCCTTGCCTCATTGTTTGTAGGGACGCTTTTTTTGCCTTATTAATGCCCAGGGCAATTTAAATAGGCCAGAACGTGATTCCTAGACTCAGGGTCTTAAGGGTATCAGCCAAATGTTGTGATGATTATTTCTGAGTGGAATAATATTCAATAACAAATACCCTCATTCTTTATAGCACTATGTATATATATTTCAGCATAAATTCCACATCACATGGGGCTTTTTATTTATGGGGTGATTGACGCTGTGGTTATTGTTACTGCCGAGGTGCGTTGGTCATGCATGGGACCCAAGCATTGTTATGTCTGGAACAACCTTGTGTACAAGCCACCGCGCCATTACAATACGCTTCGGTGAATCAGGCCCTGTCGTTTACACACTGAGATGGCTCACTACATAAGAATAAGTATCATTTGTTAGGTGCAATTACTGTGTCGTGAATTCTTTTTTACAAAGCAAAACTCAAATCACTAGCTATTCCTACCATGGCATTTTCAGAGTTGCAAATAAATTAAAAACATACAGCAGTGATTTGCTTCAGTACACAAGTAACATAACGTATATGGCTACTGTTATGGAGTGATGTAGACCCTGCACGCATGCGCGAGCCACAACGAGGGCAGCTCATGCGCATTTGAATAAAGGGCAGCCTATGCAAGTCATTTGCCGCCGAGATCCCGTAACAGCAATTCGTCTCTGTGTCTTATCTTCAGGTGCGGGGTGGTTTGTTACCGGGTGGTCCACGGGGTATATGAAAACATAATATTGGCGACGAGGACGGGCCTGAGTGGGGAGAGAAAACATCACGATTACATCATCTGGTCTTCATGAAATTTTCTCTGTGCCCACTAGACGCCGTCACCTACATGGCACATGCAGGCCACTATTTTGTGAGTTCACAGTAGCGGCCCCTGTGCCGTTTTTCAACAATTTTTGGACACTCCACAACAGTTTTTTTTTTTTACAAATGGCTGTGGTTTTCTGTGCAGCCTATGCACTCGTGATCTGGGCTACAGATTCAGCCTGAGGAAAGAATTGAGGGGTCTCACCCCATCCCCACTGCAGCGGGTCCACTGAACACTCTACCCTCATTGGCGGTCATTTTGGTGCCATTGCCCAGAGCAGTGTACTGGGAGCCCTGTTCTGAGATGATACCACTTGCAGCCTGTATAAAGCAGGAGGTGTATATGCGGTCTGCAACCATGGGAGATCAGGAAGACGCTGTCATGACCCGGCGAAATTGCCCCTTCTGGACCTCATGGTCATTGTCACAAAGGGCTTGTACTCCTTGTTCCTCCCAACATGGCCGTACCAAGCTCCGTGCTACGCACTAGCTTTCACGTCGTGGCACGTACTATAAATTGGTCACGCCCCTGCGGGTCCACGCGTATCAACGCTATCTTCTGTAGTGACCCGACGTGTGTTTACTCTCTGCATTGGTTCCCTTTGATCCTCTTACTTCCTTCCTTGCCTTTTATCCTGTTCCTGGATTTCCCCCCCTACTTACTCGTTAATCGCTATCCTGGATACCCTGGAACCACAAACTTCCCGGAACTCTGAACGCGTCCTGCAACCTGACGAGGCTCGGGCGAGCCTATTCAAGATCCGAACCATCCACAGGAAGAGTCCTGCGGCCGAACAAGGGAGATCCCAATCACAGGTGAGACGGGGGGAGATTTACGACAGTTTGAGACGCCAAACGATCAATACGGATTCTACAATGGAGAATGCTATTCAGGACCTGATGCGCGGAATGCAAGAACTTTCCACAGAGATGCAGAATTTAAAAGCTGAGAATGCGGCGCTAAGACAGCTTGTCTTGTCACGTGACTCCGCGAACAAGGACAGCGTATTATTGGGAGGAGTGGTTGATAAATACGATGGTTCAACAAAGACCTTACGTGGATTCCTGGATTCTTGTTTGGTACATTTTACCTTCAAGCCCTACTATTTCTGAACTCCTAGGGCTAAGATGGGCTTCATAATATTGCATCTTTCCGGTAATGCCCTTACATGGGCCACTCCTTTACTCAATTCAGGGGATGCTCTCCTGGATGATTATGAAGGGTTCATCGCGGAACTCAAGACCATGTTCGAACGACGAGAACTGTTTCACGGTGCTCAAGAGAAGTTACTTGACTTCCAACAAGGATCCCAAGACATGTTGACCTATGTTACCAGATTCAAACAGCTAGCCAAAAAGGCAGACTGGCCCCTGGAAGCCAGTTTTACCTTGTTTCGCAGAGGTCTAAATGAAGAGATCAAGGACGAGTTAGCCAGGGTGGCACGTCCTAGTTCATTCCAGGCCCTCCTGGACTTGTCTATGCAAATAGACTTCAGAATCCAAGAAAGAAAGGCCGAAAAGAAAAATAATAAAGTCTCAATTCAAAGAAACTCCCCAGAGAATACTACAAGGACAGAATCTGCCAAGAATCCAAGCACTGATTCTGAACCCATGCAACTTGGAGCCTTTCGTGGACCAATTTCCCCGCAGGAAAGGTTAAGAAGGATACACACAGGCTTGTGCATGTATTGTGCCTCAGATAAACATCTAGTTAAAGAGTGTCCTCTGGCTCCTCCCCGACGCTCGGGAAAAGCCAGCTCCCGATCCTAAATGGGGCAAGGTTTCGGGAGAGCGATGTTTGCTCCACATCAATTCCATCCTTGAACTCTCCTGGACAAAAGAATTTGGTGATATTACAGGCCTTTTTATCTCCATCCAAGGACAAGGTCTACCCATACTGGCCTTGGTGGATTGCAGAGCAATGGGAGTCTTCATTGATCAAGATTGGGTCAGAAGTCATAACATTCCATATGAAGCAAGAGGTTTTTCACAGCCAGTGGAAGCAATTGACGGAAGACCTCTTTCCTCAGGACCCATAAGTCTGTAAACAAGGGAGATCCATCTTTCCATAAATCATCATCAAGAAAGAATTGTGTTTGACATTATAAAATCAGCCCATTACCCCTTGGTTCTGGGCATGCCCTGGTTATAAAGGCACAATCCATATATTAACTGGACGGCTGGATCCTTATTCCTGGGCCCGAAACCATTGTTTAAACCTGGATACCTCAGTCAGAGCTCCTATAAGTCTACCAAGGTGTCCAGAGACACCACTCATGGTTTCCAATATTGTACAAGTTCCAGAGATCTATCAAGGGTATGCTGATGTATTCTCTACTGCCATTGTTCAAGCCTTACCTCCACATAGACCCGAAGTCTGTGCCATAGATACTGAACCCTCAGCAGTGATTCCCTTTGGCAGGATGTTTATCCTTTCAGAACCCGAAAAGAGAGCCCTCCGGGAATACCTAGACACTAATCTTGAGAACGGCACCATGAGACCTTCAAAATCACCAGCTGGTGCTTCATTGTTCTTCGTTCCAAAAAAGGATACCGAAGAGCTTAGACCTTGCCTGGACAATCGGGGCCTAAATCAATACACCCTGAAAGACAGATACCCACTACCCCTGATCGGATATCCTTGAAGCTGTGAGAGGTGCAGTGATATTCACGAAACTGGATCTCCGAGGTGCTTACCATTTGATCCGTATCCGGGAAGGAGATGAATGTAAAACAGCCTTTGAATACCTAGTCATGCCCTTTAGTCTGACTAATGCTCCCGCAGTCTTCCAGCGTTTTATGGATAGGGCGTTCTCTGACATGTTATTTCTCAATGTTATCGTCTACTTGGAGGACATATTGATCTTCTCCAAGGACTCCTTGAAACATGAAGAACATTTAAAAGAAGTACTTCAACGTCTCCGTGAAAATCAACTCTTAGCCAAACCAGAAAAATGTTTGTTTCATGTTACATCAGTTCACTATCTGGGATTTGTCCTTATTTCAGAAGGTATTAGTATGGACCCTTCAAAGGTGAAGGCCATACTGGCTAGGCCCGCCCCAACATCTGTTAAGCAAATACAATCCTTCCTGGGGCTTGCCAACTTCTACCGGAAATTCATTCCCACCTTTTCCGAGATTGTTCAACCCATTGTTAATCTCCTGAAGAAAGACGTTCCATTTAACTGGGCAATACCACAAGACAAGGCATTCCAACGCTTGAAAGAAGAATTCACTCAGGCCCCCATCCTGGCCCAACCTGACATAAATCGTCCTTTTCTAGTGGAAACTGATGCCTCCAATTACGCCATAGGAGCAGTTTTAAAATAAGAGTCCGATGATAAGTTGGAACATCCCATTGCTTATCTCTCACGGACCCTGACCACCAGCGAGACTCACTACTCAGTTCTGGAGAAGGAGTTATTGGCTATTCGTCATGCCTTCACTGAATGGAGACATCTACTCCTGGGTGCTAAATATCCAGTTCAAGTCCGTACTGATCATCGAAATCTTCAGGTCCTACAATCCATGGAGTGCAGGAGCAGTAGACAAGCTCGATGGGCCTACTTCTTTGCTCAATATCAATTTCAAATTTCACCTGTTCCTGGATCGCAAAACTTGATTGCCGATGCCCTTTCTCGGCGTCCCGACTACGTTCCCTTGGAGGATAAGATCTATCCTAAAATGTTTCCACCCACAATCTTTGTAGCTCAAGCGATCAATCTCCTGGAAGAAAACAGAGTACAGACTCAATTATCTGAACTCTGGAAGGACATATCGAAGAAAAATCCCTGGCGTCTAACAATCAAGGAAGGATATTTATTCAAGAACAATTCAGTGGTCATTCCGAAAAAAGAACTTCAACAGAAGGTAATGAATCTATGCCATGATACTCTTCACTCCGGCCATCGAGGAGTAACCAACACCTTCCGTCTTATACAAAGACAGTTCTGGTGGCCAGGGATGAAGTCCAGTGTAGTTCAATACATCAAGACCTGTGCTATTTGTAGTCAGAACAAATACGATAATCAGAGGCCGGCGGGTCTGCTTCTACAACCTACGTTGCCAACCAGACCCTGGGAAGTTATTGCCACTGACTTCATTGTTAAATTACCACCTTCCCGAGGATATACAACCATCATGGTAACCATTGACTTGTTCACTCATCTAGCTCATTTTACACCATTGTATAAACTACCATCTTCCTCAGAACTTGCTGGAATTTTCCTGGAACATATTTTTTGTCTTCATGGCCTTCCTTCCAAGATTATTTCGGATCGGGGACCTCAGTATATTTCACAATTCTGGAAACATCTCTGTCGTGTTCTAGGAATCCAACGTGCCCTTTCTTCAGGCTAGCATCCACAAACCAATGGGACAACGGAACGAGTAAATCAAACCCTGGAACAATATCTTCGTTGTTTTGCCACCAAGGTTCAAGACGATTGGTCTCTTCTTATACCTTTAGCCGAATTCTCCTACAATAATTCAGATCATTCAGCTCTCAAGATCAGCCCTTTCTATTGCAGTCAAAGTTATCACCCGTCTGTTTTCCCATCAGTTCTTCCAGAATCTACTCCGGTATCTACCCTTGACTCTTGAGTTCAGACGCTGATTGACTTACAAAGAGAGGCCAAGGATCAGTTAGAACAGGCCCAGACTCGAACCAAAAGATATGCAGACTCTAAGAGAAGACCATCACCTTCCTATTCAGTTGGCGATCAAGTCTGGCTAGCCTCGAAACTGTTACCTCGACATCTACGACCAAACAAATTAGCTCCTCGCTATTATGGTCCATTTTCTATAAAGGAGATCATCAATCCTGTCTCCTTCCGACTTAAGATCCCGGATTCCTGAAAGAAGATACATCCAGTCTTCCATACTTCCCTACGTTAGTTCTACTCGAAAACCCTTCAAACCCACACCTGTTGTTGTGGACGACCAGTTGGAATATGAGGTGTCCAGGATATGTGATTCCAGGTATAGGAGGGGTCGACTACAATATCTGGTCGAGTGGAAAGGCTACCCCCCTAGCGAGAGAACATGGGAACCAGTTTCTAATTTAAAGACCCCTCGTTTGCTCAGAAGATTCCATCTTATTCACCCAGGCAAACCTAAGGGAACCAGTCTTCGGAGGGGGCATGCTGTCATGACCCGGCGAAATTGCCCCTTCTAGACCTCATGGTCATTGTCACGAAGGGCTTGTACTCCTTGTTCCTCCCAACATGGCCGTACCAAGCTCCGTGCTACGCAGGTCATGGTACGTACTATAAATTGGTCACGTCCCTGCGGGTCCGCGCATCTCAACGCTATCTTCGGTAGTGCCCCGACGTGTGTTTACTCTCTACATTGGTTTCCTTTGATCCTCTTACTTCCTTCTTTGCCTTTTATCCTGTTCCTGGATTTCCCCCCCTACTTACTCGTTCATTGCTATCCTGGATACCCTGGAACCACGAACTTCCCGGAACTCTGAATGCGTCCTGCAACCTGACGAGGCTCAGGCGAGCCTATTCAAGACCCGAACCATCCACAGGAAGAGTCCTGCGGCCGAACAAGGGAGATCCCGATCACAGGTGAGACGGGGGAGATTTACGACAGACGCAGGTGCTCAAGCTCAACTCACTCTGCGACAACCCGGTACATTGGCACCCATGCCCGAGTTTGACATGTCTGGCCCACCATCTAAACTGGGGCCCAAATGGCTCTTATGGGTCAAAAAGTTAGAAATGTACTGCAGGGCCACTAGAGAGATGGAAGACGTTGCCAAGGTGGTGACTCTGTTGTATGCCTCCGGCTATAAAGTCCATCGCATATTTGAATCACTGAACTCTCCTGCGACCACGTACCTGGATGTCAAAAATGCCCTCAAGGAGCACTTTCTGCCCCTAGCCAATCAGGACTTTGACAGGTTCGTAATGTGCAGCGAGAGGCAGTTGGGGAATCAAACACTTCACAGCTTCCCCATGTCAGTGGGAAAATGAGGAGGGGATGGTGCGTAACCAACTCATCCAGGGATTCAGCTCTGAGAAACTCAGGCGCCAGGTTCTCTGCGAGCCAGGACTTACTCTAGCGTAGATTTTGGATATAGGCAGAGCGTATGAACTGGTGGAGAGCAGAGGTGCTAGGATGGACGCGGTAGTCTGTCCAGGGAAAGGTGAGGTGGCCTATGCCATTGGGTGCCCCACAGCTAAAGCACCCCAGAGACACGGATGGCCCAACAAAGACTGGAACCCTCTCAGAAACCTAACCTGCCCCAACTATGTCAGTATTGCAGCTATGAACTTGCCCATACCCATGACTGTCCAGCAAAATCGAGGATATGCGGGTGCTGTGGCATGACTGGACACTTTGCTAGGGTATTCACAGTGGCCAGCCCCGTAGCTGTCGCAAGAGGGCCGGCAAGAGCCAGCAGTAGTGGCCCGCGAAAAACAAAAGGGTGTAGCCGCCATTGAACAAGGGATGCAGGATCTTGTAATATCCAAGGAGGAAAGGAGGAAGAGGAGGATGAGGAGGTCTTCTTCATCTCGAATATTGACTTTGGCTCTAGAAAACAACAACAACCCACCTGTTTGGTGGAAATTGGGGAAACCCCCACCCCAGTGCTGATAGACACAGGAGCATCCGTGTGTGTAATGGCCGCTAGACATTACGAGGCACTGCCAGGTCCATCCGTGCTTGATCAAACTAAGACCAGGATATACTCTTTCAGAGTCGCCATCAGATGTGATAGTTTTTTGGGGATGGTAAACTACTGTGATAGGTTTATTAGAGATTCAGCTCGCCTCGAAGAACCGCTTCAGGGTCACACAAGGAATGACGCCACCTCGGAGTGGTCCTCCCGCGAGCAGAAGGCATTTGACACTATCAAGATGGCACTGACCAGGGAAGAAACCATGTCCTTTTTGGATTCCAAGAAGGAATCGGAGTTGAATGTCGTGCCAGCCGGGGAGGCCTGGGGGCAGTGCTGTTACAACAGACACACAAGGGCAGATGAGACCAATAGCTCATGCTAGTAAAGCCCTGACCAACACAGAGAGAAAGTATTCACAGATCGAGAGAGAGGCTATAGACATTCTGTGGGGCTGCAAGCATTTCTGTATATACATTTTAGGGAAACCAAGTGTCGATCATTACGGATCACAAACCCCTGATCCCCATCGTGACAGGGGCATCCTCCAAGCTTCCCCATGGATTGAAAGGTGGATGTTATCCCTGATGGAGTACGGAGTGAAGCTCCAGTACTGACCTGGTATGAATAACTCAGTAGACTACCTTTTCCGACACCCCAGGGCTGGCTGCTCGCAAGATGGACCAGCCGGAGAAGACTGCACCAAGGTGGTCCGGCATGTAGTGGAGGCTGCTATGCCAATAGCATTAACTATGACAGAACTGGCAGACGCATCCGATGCAGATGAATGCTTTCAGCTTATCCATACAGCAAGAGCCAATGGGTACTGGAAGCTGGCGCTAGCAAATATTTCACAAAGAGCGAAAAGTGCACAACAATATCTACAAGCGCTGTGGTGCTCCCGTCACAAACTGTCTGTGTCGGATGAAGGATTGCTGCTCAGAGGATGGCAAATTGTGCTCCAGTGACTGTTGGCTGAGAGGGTGCTTAAACTGGCCTACAGTGGCCACCAGGGCACAGCCAAAACTAAGGCGCAGCTGAGGATCAAGGTCTGGTTCCCAGCTCTGGAGCATTGTGTAGACAAGTACGTGCAACACTGCGTATGGTGCCAAGCCAACACAGCCCCGCAGCGAGAGAACCCTACATTGAATTCATGGGGAGAAGCGACAGGCCCTAGGGCACGGTACAATGCCGTCTTTGGTTCTATGGGGAGAGGAACATACTTTCTGGCAGTAATCGACCAATGGTCCTGCTACCCGGAGATAGAGTTGGCCGAATCTACTGCCAGTGACCACGCCATTCAAGCGCTGGAGCGAATAGTCGCCACACATGGTTTTCCCCTTGAACTATGTTCAGACAATGGGCCTCCATTTCAAAGCAATCAATTTGCACAGTACATGGAGGAGTGCGGAATAACCCACCAGAAGGTGACACCGCTATGGCCCTGGGCCAAAGGGGAAGCCAAGCGGTTTATGCGCACCCTAAACAAAATATTCAGAATATCTCAAAACCAAGGAGGCGAGCTAAGAAGGAACCTATATCAATTCCTCTGCGAGTACGGTAGCACACTCCATCAGTCCACAGGGATGGCCCCAGCATAAGCTCTGTTCAATCGGTGCCTCAGAGGACTGAGACCAGAGATGGAAGGGCGCAACCTGGGGACCATCAACAATCAGAGGGTGCTAGAGGAGCGGCAGGTGCGCAACAAGCGCGAGGACGTCAGGAGGCACCTGCAACAGCCCAACATCGCCGTGGGGGACACAGTCCTGGTGCGCAACAGTCACCCAGAAAGGAAACTCTCTCTCACGTATGAGCCCAGCCCCATGCATGTGACCCACGTCAATGAGTCAATGGTGACTGGGCCCATAAACCTCATGTATGTTTTGCACTGATGTATGTGCCCCGGTTGGGCAGATTGTTACTGTTTGTTTTTCACTCTGTCCTTTGTGAAAACGGAGGAATGTTATAGAGTGATGTACACCCCATATGCATGCACGAACCACAACGAGGGCTGAGCATGCGCCTTCAAATAAAGGGGAGCCATGCAAGTCAGTTGCCACCGGGACCACCTAACAGCAAGATGCCTCTGTGTCTTATCTTCAGGTGCGGGTGGCTCTGTTACCAGGTGGTCCACGAGGCATATGAAAACATAGTAGGGGTACTACACTATTTACAAACTTGTGTGTGATTCTATTTTCCACAATACACTTCCAAATGAATTTAAAACTAATACACGAACGGATGGAACGAGAGCGAACACGTTTTCTTTGGCTCTATATTTTAAAATTTAATTTATTAAAACATGTTTTATGACGTGTCACATGCTCATGTGCCGTAAAACTCTTTCAACATCCAATTCCTCAAAGAAACTGAATGCAGGGAAGGAGAACAACTCATTGCCAGTGAATTTCCAAGCCACAAGCTCTGCATTTAAATGAAATAGAGATGCAGAAAGGTTTAACCTCAGGCAAGATTTGTTCTGCTCTCATATGCTTTCAGCCTTCAATTTTCTGGCTTTCGTTTTGTATTTCTCTTGCACAAGAATACACTGTCCCCAAAAAGCAATGGCAGCGCTATTATGCACTCTGTGCCAAATTTCTTAAGATCAGCATGTTTCTAGATACTGCTGTTATGTACTCTGTACCGGATTGGGCAAGGCTGCCATGTTTCCTGTCACCTGTGAAGTTCTAATATTTAACTAGCGAAATGAGTGTACATTGCACCGGCTGTTCATTGTAAGTCTCTGAATTAATTTCCTTTAGCCGTATTCGCTCTGGACTATGCAGTTTTTGATCAGTTTACTTTAATTTTATAGCACGTCTTCACAAAAACTTTGTACAGAGAATTTATCCAAACAGAAAACTAATGGCAATTAATCCGATTAAGGAGACGGTGTACGATTGGAAAAACAGAACAGAAGGCCTTGCAACCAGAGGCAGGGTTGGTTGAAGATTGACACTTAAGAGAAATGCATTCACAGAACAGGAAGATGGGAGGAACAGAAGTTGAATGATCACAGGGTGCAGGCTGAGGATAACATAGGTTTGATGTTGATCCCATGACTGCCAGTAACTGCACATGGCAGCCTTTTTGAGCTCCACAAGTTGGCAGCAGGCCATAGGCGAACTATAACAGCCAAGGCTCTGCAGTACCACCCAGATGTCATGAAAAATGAATCCTGCTTCTCCTGATCCCAGCTCTTCTTCGCAGCTGCTCCCAGAAACCCTTGCTCACAGAATCACCAGAACTCCCCCCACTGCCTTCATTACGCAAAGATTGACGTTCTACTCCCCAACAGTGAGCAGTAATGAAGGAGCTCTATGCTCTATCCCTGTTCCTAGCACTGCTTCTGTGCCACTCATCTCAACACTGAACACCCACCTCTGCCCTCACAATTCCAGCACTCATCTCACCGCACCATTTCTCTCCCATCTCTGCAAAGGCTGTAGCCATCATGGCTGTTTATGTTGCCTCCATGGCCAAGAGGGGAGGGGTGAATGTCATTCCATGGTACCAGACCCACGGGGCCAGCTCTGGGATTGCCGGTCACTATGCTCTTGCAACAGCAGCACTATCCCAGGCCAGGTCCTGCCCCTATACATGTTGCTGCTGGAACCTGCTGTGCTTTGTGGGTGGAAGGGTGGCAGTGGTACTGTATGTGTTGTTCTCTGCCTACCCCACCAGCTACCTCCTATCACATACGGACATCCCGTTTGGCAAACAGTAACAGAACTACAGTCTACTATGCATAATATCCCCTAGCACACAGTGGCTGGTTCCACCGCATGGTCTGCAATGTTGGCTGTGCCGATACTCCATTCAGGTATCATCCCTCAGATGGTGAAGTGTACAGTGGACATCCTCCAGAAGATCGGTGCAACTCACCCTAGGATGCCAGACTATTATTCGCGATTCACACGTTGAGCGCGTGCACCTTTGCAAACCCTTACCTGAAGCCTGAACTCCCAGCATGCCACTCCTAACGCTCACCAGTTCCGCAACTTACCGGCTAACCCACCCCCCATCTTTCCAATCCTTAATATCCATACAAACCCTCCCTGGCTCAGCACTGATTCATTGCTGGTGTACACTACACCCCCAGGAGCAACAGCAGCACCAGCTTCAGTTGCCAGGGGTAGCAAGTCATCGTTCCTCTGTGATCAGACTAGCCACCTAATATAGA
Source organism: Ambystoma mexicanum (assembly GCF_040938575.1). Taxonomy (NCBI): domain Eukaryota; kingdom Metazoa; phylum Chordata; class Amphibia; order Caudata; family Ambystomatidae; genus Ambystoma; species Ambystoma mexicanum. The sequence continues at coordinate 340,893,768 of NC_090935.1, read as the reverse complement.
CAAGAGCTTCAAGTGTTTTTCTGTGTTTCTGTGCGACTCAGAGTCTGTGTACATCAGTGATATATCAGTATGTGGGGGCTCTGCAAGACATCTGTTTGTAGGTCTGTACATGTGAAGGGATCTTAATGCATCTGTGTATTCTGTGTGTGAGTGCATGCATGTGTGCATCACTAGGGTAAGGTAAAGGGGGGGGACTGGCTTACCCTGCAAAATGTTTCTTCCCCCCTTGTAACTCCCCTCCCCTGGAAGAGGTGAAGACCTGTCCTGGGAGTTTTGCCAAGCCGGCACATTACATCTCGCAGCTGAACAGAGCTCCTTGACTGGCCTGCAATTAGCCCTGCCCTTTATCGTGGCCTTAATGGCCTGCAATTACTCCTTCGTCTTATATCTTATCTGGTGGGTTCTTTATTACATATGAGAGACTCTTAACAGCTGGTTACCTAGTATGTGGGTGTACACTTACAAGATATTTAAAGTTACACAAGAAAGCTTCAACATGGAAAAATCGGATTGCTTTATAGGGATAGTTAAATGTTCTTAAAATGTTGCACAACAAGATGGAAGTTTGTAACAAATGTAATCTTTATTCTAGTGACTTTACTACAAAAAGTTTTTTTGTGGTTTGAAAAGTACAGTATTATTTTAGATTCTCCGGATGTGGAAAATAAAACTACAACAATATTATGCTGGTTTAACAAGTTTCACTGAGGATTTACATATTGTAAAGTGACTTTAATTTGAGTTTAAGTTTTCAGTGGCCAGGCATGAGAAGGCCATCCATACCTGTTCCCCCCTCCGTGGAATCTGGGACTTGTATTTGTTTTTCCATCCCATTTGAAAATCAGGAAAACTACACATCTCACAATCACAATTACAAGCATAAACAAGACTGGTTCGCTTTATAACGCATGGCCATGGGAACCTGAGTACTCTGCTCTATCAGGCACTATTATTGTAGGATTTGAAATCCAAAATGTACTATTTGTAGCAAGTTGAGCTTGAAAGTTATGCGTTGAAATGCCTAAACTGTAGATTGTATTACAATCCCAGTTTTACTGTTTAACCAAAGTGTGTGTTCCTAGGCAATTAATGTAATCTCTTCAGAAATATTGGGCTGTGTGGGGTTAAATAGCCCTGAATGCCATAACAAAAGGCCGGAGTCAGTATGAGGTCTCCCCCAAAATAAAAGGCCTGCCTTGAACTAACATGAAAATAAGGCCCTGCATTTTCAAAGCGAAAAGGAGCATTTTCAAAGCGGAGCAAGCTGTTGAGTGACTGCAGACTTTGGCAGACCCAGAGTCTTTCTACAGTGGCCTTCGTTTACCCAGCTCACCCAAGACCTTAAAAACATCATTCAGCCGCGGAGCGGCCGCGGAGTTACTGCTGAGTGACTGCAGACTTTGGCAGACCCAGAGTCTTTCTACAGTGGCCTTCGTTTACCCAGCTCACCCAAGACCTTAAAAACATCATTCAGCCGTGGTGCGGCCGCGGAGTGAGCTGCTGAGTGACTGCAGACCTTGGCAGACCCAGAGTCTTTCTACAGTGGCCTTCATTTACCCAGCTCACCCAAGACCTTAAAAACATCATTCAGCCACGGAGCGGCCGCGGAGTGAGCTGCTGAGTGACTGCAGACTTTGGCAGACCGTGACAGGGAGTGGAGGAGCCTTGCCTGCCTTGCCTGCTAGCCCGCGCGGAGAGCCTCCTTTCTGCGATTCGTGATTTTGTTCGAACACCTTTTCTGCCGTGACGTGAGGGCGGACATCCCTGAGAAAATCTCTACCGCAAGGATCAGGACTCAGGACTCAGGACTCAGCAAATCTGGGCAGGTATGACATCCTCTCCCGCATGTTCCCTCTCCCTTCCTTCCCCTTCCCCTCCCCTGGATGTGGAATCTTCCCCTGCTCCCCTCCTGTCCGGTCCCCCGTTTCCCTTGCTAGCCTTCCCGCTAGCCCTCCCAGTTCCCAGTCTTACCTGCCCGCCCGCTCCTGAGGCAGAGCCCACCCTCTGCGTCCTTCGGCCACCGAAGGAAGCAAGTGTTTTGAAACCGAACTTGAAGAGGAGGGGCGAGAAGTCTTCGGCTCCAAAGCGGGTGCCAAAGCGGACAATCTCGTCAGACCCGCCTGACTCCTCACCGGCTTTCCCGGCGAAGACAGCGAAGACAGCGAGGATGAACCTGCCGAGATGCGACAAGTCTCTTTTAGCCAGTCCTTCTGAGGCTTTACCCAGCTCGCAGTCATCTCTAGAGATTCAATAAAACCAGTCGGAGCCCGCGCCCTAGAAGTCGGCTTCTTTAGATCAGGCCGAGCAAAACTCGCAACTCTTGTTTACCTCCTTCGTGGAGGCGGGGGCGGGGCTTTCAAGTAATTTAATAGCTTTAGAGAGACGAACTTTGAACGAAACTCCTAGTGTGGAAAATAACACCCCCAGTAAGCAAGCAATCGAAAATGATACTGCTAGGAGCGTGACTGGGGACAGCAACTTGGTGTGCTTCATGCAGCGAACTACGACCCCAACGATCCCCAATAAAGGTGAAAAAGATAGATTGACAAATGCAACGCATATTTCAACCGAAACATTATGCACCGTTGTAGTCCACAACATGCAGGTGTGCGAGGTCCAGGAGAGTCCAACTGAGGTCCCGACCACTGTTAAGGATGCCCAATTAACAGACCTCACCAACAGACACACTGGAATTATCCCAGTGCTGAAAAACTCCAATAATGATAATCCTTTGCACGCTTCTGTCTCCCATAAACCACAGGATGGAGTTGACCTATGCTGTGAGCCAAGGACTTCGAGCGCACCTAATCTACACGCAATGGCCGACCAAACGATGTCAAAAAAGCACAAAGGAGTGGGAACCCAAGTAAAAAAGAAAGACAAACAAGGATCTCAAACAGAGGGTGTGCCTAAAAAGCCTACCTCTGCGTTAATCAAAATCCATCGACATAACCCTAACAGGATGAGAAGAAGATCGACTTTAAGACCAAAAGCACCTTTAAGCAAAAAAATGGGCCCGAAGAACGGACCTGGCATGCCTTTTACTGTGACAGCAATTAATGATTTCTTTAAAAAGAAATTAGAGACTCTATTGAATTTGCAGCAGGAGTTGTCGGATAGTGAAATCTTGGAAAGTTTCTCGTAGATAGAAACAGAAATGACATCTTTAAAAAGCTGTGTAGAAGAAGTTACTACACCTTTAAGGCTTTCTGACTCCGTCCCCGCAAAGACGCTGACAAATAGTTTGCCGGCACTGAGATGGCACTACACTAACAAAACTGTAACAACAGCGAGAAAAGAACAATGCTTGAATAGGGAGGCGAGTGACTGTACATCCCCTGCAAAACCTGGAGTGGAAAGCACAAGTTCAGTCGAAATACAACCAATTCATCAACGATTGCAGAGCTCTGTCAATTATTCACCTAACCATCATCTGACATCACTTGAGCGAGGAAATGAGACGATCAGAAGCCCACAGGGGCCGGATCTTCTCACGACACCACGCTCACCACCGAGGACACGAAACCTAACGCCATCAGCCGAGCTCAAGCATGATGATTGTATGCGGACCAGTGCTACAAAGTCAGCAAAAATTCTGACGCTGTCGTACACTCCTATACGCATGCGCAAATTGAGTGAAATACAACAACCATCGTTGCAAGACCCTTACCAACAAAAGGTTGACATAATGACCATCATGTCTACTGTAACAATAGCGTTGGCACCTTTCAGTAAGCTGTATGAGAGTCTAAATGATACTCTCCGCGATCAGATGTCAATGCTGGCCTCCATGCAGTCGAAACTAAACTATCTGGAAGGGTACATTGTTGGGGCTGGGGGCACCTTGATACCTAGGGCAGACGGACCGTCCATCTGGGCTGATCCTAGAGTACTGCAGCCCCCCCTAGAGCTACATACACCGGATGGAGAAATCGCCAATGGAGGGTCAGACCTTACTGAAAGAAATCCGACAATAATGTCGACTGTCAATCCTGAGACAGCCTCCACAGCAGTTCAACAAAAAACAAGAAAAGGTGCACCAACATTGGTGCAACCGAAGGATCCTCTAGATGAGATAATAGCAATAATAGAGGAAGAGGAGGAAGTCTCCCAGGCTGATCACTCAAGCGAGGCAATAGAAGAACCCACTAAACAAGTACCTAACCCCTTCTCCTATACAAAGTCAGGCGAAGGGGTGAGTAGGTCTGACAAAGGTTTCCGGGAAAACCCCAAGGTCTTTACCTACGGCATATTTTCTCAGCAAAAGTCGATTGTCCATCCTACTTCCAAGAAAGGCAAGAACATGTCAGCTGTGGCCTCTAGCCTACAAGCTCCATGGAGACGGACAAAGACGGCTGCAAGAAGGGTAGTTCCTATGCCACAACCAAAGGAGGGTACTTTGGTATGCCAGATTCACGTCACCGAAGTACGCAATAGTCAGGAAAAGAAAACACACCCAGTTCTCACGGTGGATGACCAGTCAGACTGGAGCAGGATAACCATCGATGAGATTGGGTACGAAAACAACACCAGGAAAACCCAGAAGAGAAAAGTGGCAGAAGTGGCAACAGATACTCCTAACAAGGAACCCCCGACCAAAGTCCAAATACATGTCCCCTCGACATCATCGCCGAAGTCTTCAGGGAAAACCCAAAAAAGCCAAAAATTGCGATTTGCTGATACAGCGAAACCAAGGTTGAACTCAACGTGCACTAAGAGACTGGACCCATTGCATAGAGCAAGTCCGAATATCTGGAGAAATGGCTGACCCGACCCTGAGCCAGTTCATCGCCGGCGAAACGAGTCGATGGCCGACACAAAAACCACAAACTCAAAGGAGGAAACGGGTTGCAAAAATGTAATTGTGCACGCACAACAGTTTCCTTGGGTGGAACTGAACTCTAAAATTACTAGAAGATCAGAACTTGAAAGACCCCCAAAAATGGAATCTAAGAAAATAGTAAGCGACTGTATTCTAAGATTGAAAAACATAAATTCAAAGTTGGGTAGAGTGACCCTGAACAGAACTAACATCTTAAAAATTCTAATGCAAATCCCAAGCTTAAGACACATTCAAAATCAGGACCTCTGGATGGTGGAGCCAAGCACGTCAGGAAGACCTGATTATTCCTATATACATCTCAATTCCAAGATCATCGAATCTCAATTATTGAAGGAAACTGAAACTCTCCTGCGGTTGGGCTATGAACTAGTGGAAATTAAAAGTTTGAATAAACAAGCGGACTCTCTAAGAGAAGTGGACAGGGCAACACCTAACCCCAACACTTCTAAACCACCAAAAAGAGATGCCCGTGTTCATTACATCAGCAGGATGGATCATGTCCATCCGGTTCATAATGAGCAAAAAACAGACACGTACAGAACACAAGAATCTAACCAGGGGGAAAGAAAAAGATTTGATAAAGTACATGAAGGTGAAGGACGGATGGAACAGCAACAAACATGAAATGAAAGGCATCCCTGTTTGCCACGAAATTAACAAGTACCAAACAAGCATGGTGCAATAGGGGCTAACCAAACAGTGCCTTGGTCCTGGCCCAACTCTAACAGGACCCCGCGTTGTAATCAGTAGCAACGATCAGTGGTTGACGCGACCTATCATTCGTCAATCCACGAAGAACCCTCTGATGGGAAAACATCACCAAAGAAGCTTCTAAAATTAGGCTGTTGGAACACGAGGGGCTTTTGGCATCTAACCAAAGCAACTGACGTTAAACTAGGCCATTTCGACATTATGTGCCTTCAAGAAACATGGCTGACCACCAAACCGCAGCTGGATGGTTATGAAATCATCTTTACGACTGCAAAGAAAGGCGCAGCTGGACGACCTTATGCAGGTCTCTTAACCATGGTCGAAGCGGGATCTGGAGTTGACGTTCTGGAAACTCTTCCATCACCACACTGGATCCAGGCATCTATCTTAAAACGTAAGACACTTTCCACTGCATCAAAAGAGGGTGCAATCCTCTTGATAAACGTTTACTGGAACCCTGAGATGACAAGAAGTGATGAATTCACCTTTGTCCTCCAGAACCTGCTGGGAGAGGCATATGGAAAAAACTCGGATCACAGTACAATCATAAATGGCGATTTTAACGCTAAGTGTGAAGGGATCGGAAATTACCAAAAGCCTACAGACCAAAACTCCCTCGTGAGAAAAAGAGGAAAACTCCTTGATGAGCTAATGGAAGCCAGAGACATGTACAACCTCCAATGGTACCGTAAAGAGACTAACCTTGAGATCCCGACATGGCAAAGAGGGGAGCAACAAGGGACGATAGACCACACATTCGTCTCAAGAGATCTCCTCTCTGAAATTCACTCCTTTAAGATTGTACAAACAGAGTTCAGCGACCATAACCTTTAAGTCACAGAAGGTTTAGCGTCCATTGTTCAACCTTTAAAATGCTCCATTCCACTCTAGACGTCAAAGAGAGGAAAACGAGTAAAAATCTCTGAAAAAGGCCTTTGTGAAATTGAAGCACGATATACTCAAATTGATTACAAGAACAAGGTATCTGTCAAAAGGAACAGGGAGGGTCTAGACTACACTCCACTCCTAACCAAGTTTCAGATGTCTTCAGCCAAATCTACCAAACCACAGAAAGATCATCCCCATTCATATAATAAAGATCTGGTAGAAAAAAGACAACTCCACAGGAGACTGAAACAAATCTATCAAAAGTCACCTTCCAACGAAACTTTGGCGAACTGGACAAAGGCAGTCCAGAACTATAAGAGTTGGCTCATACACTATAGGCATAAACTATATCAGAGCGATTCCGAACAGATGATGTCCGCCATCTGTGGAAATAAGCCAAAGGACTTTTGGAGCTTAATCAAAGGTTCCGTAAACAAAACCAACGACAACATACAAAATAATGTAGGAGAGGACCGTTGGATAAACCACTTCTCGGTACTGTTTGCACTGATCCCACCATCGAACATAAATCAAGTGGTCAACAGGCCGAGACATAAAGACAAAACCCCCTGGGAAATTCCAGACGACACAGAATCAATACTCATTAAATTAAGGAAACTGAATAACTCAAGAGCACCTGGGCTAGATGGTATAAGTAATCTAGAACTAAAAAAACATCCAGAGTTGTGGGCCAGCATAATGAGTAAAATGTTCTCAAATTGCAACCTTATCAAAGAATTTCCATCGTCTGGAAGAAAGCCAACATCGTTCCGATATTCAAGGGAGGCGCTACTGATGATCCTAACCAGTATAGACCAATTGCCCTCTTGGACGTGATGGGGAAGGTCTATGCATCCCTTGTATTAGACTCATTTCAAACCTGGATTCGCTCCAACAATCTTGCGCACCCTTTTCAGAATGGCTTCATAAGGAATTCAGGAACCACTAGCAACATCCTGCTACTGAGCGCTCTGAAAGCCAAAGTCTTACAAGGTGGCCCTCCCATCTACGTTGTCTTTATTGACCTGGTCCAAGCTTTCGACCAGGTCAACAGACAACGTCTCTGGACAAAACTATAAGCCAAAGATTGCCCGGATTCAATTCTCGAACCAATAAAAGCCCTACATCAAGGAACCTCCATCCGAGTACGTCTCAGCGCTGAGGGGCGCCTATCAGAAGAAATTGAGACTTCAAGAGGCGTAAAGCAGGGCTGCCCTTTGGCGCCGTCGCTGTACAATTCCTACATTGCAGATTACGGTGAATCAAGTGCAACGATCAGGCACTTCCCACCATCATTAGGAGGCTTTAAGATAGAGCGATTATTGTACGCCGACGATATCATTCTGATGGACCTGACGCCTATTGGCTTACAGCGCCAACTAGATAATCTGGTAACATTCATGGCAAAGAACAATTTAAGGCTAAACAAAGACAAAACGAAAATACTCATTCTTGAACAGTCTGCAAAAAGAAAACAAAAATTCATATGGCATTGTGAAGGTCAAAACCTGGAAACAGTACAAGCATTCAAGTATCAAGGAATTATGATAAGTAACGACAAAGAGGAAAAAACTATGCAAGAAACACTATGGTCAAAACTGAAGAGCCTCACCGCGCAAGCAAAGGCTGCGGATAGAAAGTATGGTCGCTTTTCGATCGTTCCAATCTTGAGATTCTTCAAGGCCAAGGTGGTTCCGGCCTTGATTTACGGCATGGATGCAATGCCATTGGCCCCGGACTCTATCTGGGAGATATATAAAAGCTATTTTTGGCGGTCAGTCCTAGGTCTGGCGAACTCCACCCCAATTGCCTTAATAAGAAGAGAACTGTGTCTACCATCTCCCTTAGTAACAAAAATGAGAGCAAGTCTCATGCTGTATCGGAAAGTAATCAACGCGCCTGAAGCACAAGTCTTGGACCTTATCAGAAAGGAAATCTGGAATGGTGGTAACTGGATGCTCTCCAGCTGGGAACAACTAAATCTGACCATTCTAAAGGAACTGGACCTCAATGTGGAGATACTGATCCAAAACCCCAACAAAGTATCGAAAAAAATGTTCGAAGCGGACTGGATCAATACCCAAGAAGTAGGTAACACTTATTCTCTGACAGCAAATATTCCAAGTGTTCCAATGAAGTTAGACGTGGTACGAGGCTATCTTCAGAAATTCCCAGATAAGAGGTTAAGCCGACTGTTCCTAAGGTTCAAACTAAACCAATTGAAAACAAATGAAATCCTGGCCATACGCAAGCAAGCTGAAATGAATATATGTCGCTTCTGCAAAATCGAGACCAAAATAGAAACCACGAAACACCTGATTCTCGAATGCACAGGTCTGGTGACAGAAAGACATCGATTCCTTGCAGACCCACTGAAGAACTACTCTACCTTAGATCTGGAAGATCTATGTGTAATGTTGTCCGGCGGGAACAACAGGCGCTGTGTCATCGGAGTGACTCTGTTCCTTAAAGCTCTGAACTTGTAACAGGACGAGCAAGCGAAGGGAAGCCCAACGCCCAAAGACATGCTAAATTTACATCACGTCAAAGTCTCTTCTTCATCTGAGAGTCGGGACTGAGGACAAGTCAAGTAAATGAACTAAATTAGGATATGAAATCGAGGTCATAATGACTTTCCCTCTTCTTTTTTGTAAAAATTGTTATACAATTAAATCCAAAAAAAAAAAAATTAAAAAAAAAAAAAAAGGACCAAAATTAAGAATCAAAACATGGAGATGCCTAAAAATGTTAATCGCCTTACATGAGGGAAAGACATGAGACAACATTTGCAAAAAGTCTGGGAGAGCTGAAGTCATAATGTCAGAAACAGCAGTGTCCAGAATGTTAAATGCAAATGCCAAGATTGTGCGCAAGCCTCTGCAGCACAATGGAGCCTTTACTGTGACAGATACAATTGCATGCAAAATCCGTTTTTCCCTTTCAGTTAAAGATATGCTCCTCAAAATGTGTGCAAAAGTGTAATAAATTAACTGGACTTCTCTCCATAAGGAGCCCATCACAGAGAGAACCATAATTCACAGAACCTACAAGGAGATGTGAATTCTAGCAGAATGAAAGGTTTCACAGCTGACACTTTCCCCAGTGACATTGCAATTGTGCCTTTAAAATGAACACTTTAACCATTCAGATGTACAGCTAAAGCTTCTAAATATGTATAATTATGTTTCACTTCTGCAATCACTGTTTGCAGGAAATTACTTTTGCAAGGGTTTACATGTTCAGATTGTGTGCATTTCCAGTGGTTAGTTAATAGTACAATGCTTTAGCAGAGGCAGGTTTCTGGTTTTGTTTCTCTGTTGTGGGTCCTCAAATGTGAAACTAAATCTCAAAGCCTGTTGTCATGGGAATGGTGCAGGGGACAAGATGAGGAATTGCTCAGCTCCCCAGCTTTTATGACTCAAACCACTTAGGCCGTAATAAATCTGTCAATTAGCCCTTGAAGCCTTGGGCTAATCTAAACACAGGAACTCCTCTTGATGTCACAGTCAATCGGAGATCCATTCCAAGGGTGGGGGCCAGAGCTAAGGAGTAGTTTCACTGCCATTGTACAAAATGAGAGATATGCTGTTTATGGGATAAATTTGGCAATATTGATCGTACACTATCCATGTTCATATTTCTGAAAAGCTGTCAGCGAGCTGATTCTGATGAGCCAAAAACAATTTTGGTGACACCAACATACCAAAGGTTATGAAGAAAAACTTTTTGTGGCTCTCTGTATAAATGTGAGAACCATAATATTTTGAAAAAATATGTAAAATACGTAAAAAGTAATCCATATTACATCCCCCAAGCGCCATATTTTTCATTAATATAGTTCAGGAGAAAATGAGGAAAATACTTTAGCTTCGCACCAATAGGTCACACAGACACCTGACAAAATGTATGTAATTCACCGAAGAATGTAGTATTAAAAAATGCTGTCATATGTGTCCAAATATGAAGAGAAAGGGCATTTGTCACACAATGAGATTTTCATGTGCAAAATTCAGACCCATCCCCCTGTCCGAGTTAGATGATGGATTGGGTTTCCTACCCTGGCTTCCCAAAACACTCCCACCTTCTCTGGACCTATCAGCCCACAGATGGGAGGGTACCCTTGAACACTGTCCAATCCATTTTGCGAGAACTATGACCTATCAGTGATGTCACTTGGCTTATAAATAAGTAATTCCGCCTCAAATCAAGACTCTCCCTGCCAAATCTCGAGGTGTGGAGCTGACAAAATCTGGAACCATCCTAACAGAGTGAGGCCTACATCTTGGAGTGGAGCCATGAGCTGTAGTAGCTGATTGGGACCATTTTTGGAGGACAGAGAGAAACCTTGACTGACCCCTTGATTGTCCCAGCAGTGATGCCCTGGTGCCCCACCCCCTGATATCCATCAAGCCCTCTCCAGTAAGTATAGACATCCCCAGCTATAGATTAAATAAGCCCTATCTTCTTCAGCACTGCCATAGAGATGTTCTCATGGAAACACCTCTATCTTATTTGTTTGTGTAATTCAGTCATTTTCCTATTGAAAAACCCTTTACTTGTCTGTGCATTGGAGTAGTTTTTCCATTGAAAAATCTGTTGTTTGCCTGTGCATTTCAGTCATTTCCCATTGAAGAATCTCATGTTGCTTGTGTAGATCCTTAGTATATTTTTCTCAGTAAATCAATTAATTTCCACATTTATTTCACAGGATTGGGATAGTTGGAATTCGAAACCAACTATCTGTTCCCAGTGCATTGTGAGCCGTTATAGTTATAAAGTGTTCCCCCGAAGAATTCATTTCATTGTGAGCTGAAAAATGTATGTGTCCGTGTGTTTAAATGGTGTCCTACAAAACAAATTTCTATTTGCATCTGTCATTTTAAACCCAAACCGATTGTCCCATTGTGTGCTATCCCTTTGCCCAGAGTCTACCTGTTATGTGCCTCTGTCATTTTAGATTTTTTTTTTTCCTATTGTGAATTCCCCATTGCCTAGAGCTCGCCTGTCATTTGCAGCCTTATTCAAAACGAAAGTCATTTGCATTTTCTTTTACATTGAAATGTAGCTTAACTTAAAAAAAAACGTTTTTCCTACTCTGTCCCTCTTCCCCTACTGTATTGTGATAACAAATTTGCTATTGTATTCCCTTTCCATTCGCCCATGTGTTGCCTATTCTAAAATCGATTTTCCTCTTGTGTGCTGGCTAGTATGTTCTACCTATCAGCAGCACAAAGTACCTTTTGTGCTGTCAAATAACAGTTGTCCTAACTAGTTAAAAACCCATTTTTCCTAGAGCAGAAAAACGTATTTTCCCTTTCATTGCTGGCTTCCCAAATTGTTTCTGAAAACCCCACTCAAAATCTGATTTTAACCTTGTGTTCCCATTCCTTGCCACTGCCTTCCATTCAAAGCTGGCAAGCCTAGAGGAGGTCTGGAGGGAGAGGAGGGGTTTGCTGGGACTCAAGAATCCTTTGTGTGCGCATGCACTTTCCTATGGGTTGCATTCATTTTCATGGTGTCTTGAACTGTTTTGATGGTATTGGTGAGAGAAGTAAAAAGTAAATCCTTGTGCTATACTTGTTAGAGTTGTCTCAGTGTGCCACTTGACTAAAAGGGACTCTGAAATGTGTGTAGCCACACCTTGGGGGCCATTGTAACTGTTTATTCTATCTTCCTATTAAATCAGAAATGAATAAAATATTGATAACACACCAGCCTGGTTCCTAGTCTACTGTGACACAGGGTGCTTGTGGAGGTTGGGTGCGAGATGGGTTGGACGCCTTCTTAAACAACAAATCTAGATTGTAAAAATAAAAGTGGTTTTATTGTGCGCCACATTCATTGCAAGGGAAAGAGATCGCTGACTTGCGTGTGCTGTATAATATATTGTGACAGCTGACCTCAGCAGAGCCAACGATTGTTTCCTCCTCTACTGCTGCCAGTCATCAAAATGGCATGGGCCGTCCATAGTACGGCACCACAGGAATATGAGTGAAACATTTTGCTATGCCCTGTTATGATATGTTATTGAGTTTTGTATAGTCGACAGTGCACCATTTTCATGCTTTCTTGGGTTTTCAGGACCTTCAAGATGTGGGGTAGGTAATGTAATGCAGATTCATGGGATGGTTGCTTTGTTGCAATGTTGATGTGTGCATGATCTGAAAGGGTAGGATTCTCTGTGGTGTGCAAGTTTTCTATATCTTGTGAGTTGTCTGGAGCAGTGGTCTATGTGCACTCCAGATTGGTAACTTAAATTGTTTATGTGATTATTCTGTCTGTCCTTGTGATGTTGAAGTAGTGTGGGGAGCTGTATTGGTGCATCTGTGGTAGGTTAGTGTGTTTTAGGGAACTCTTTTGGGTGGTATGCATTCTATTGTATAATTCATGTTGATTCAGTGAGGAGTGGTAGGTGAAGATGGGTTGATTTTTACGGGGTGAGGTGTAGAAATATTTTCAGGTAGTTACTGTTACCATACATTGCTCAACAGACCACCTGATAAGAACCTAGGCTCTGGTGTTGTGGGGGAAAGGATTATAGGTGTGGGACTTTTGTTCTGGCCTCTTGCTGTTGAGGAGGCAGTATTCTAGGTATGGGGCTTGGGTTCTGGTGGTGGGGCAGCAGAATGGCAGATATAGGGCATGGGCAATGTTGGTGGTGAGTCAGGATGCCAAGTATGGGCCTGGACTATGGTGGTGGGGAAGCAGGATGCCAGGTATGCAGTTTGCGGTCTAGCCTCTGGTTGTTGAGGAGTCAGGTTGCCAGGTATGGAGCTTGGGCTCTGGTGGTGGGGAGGTAGGGTGCCTAGTATGGTGCATGGGTTATAGGTGTTGGGGGGAAGGATACCTGGTATGAAACTTGGGCTCTGGTGGTGGGAGGCAAGATGCCAGGTATGGGGCTTGCGTTCTGGCCTCTGGCTCTTGACAAAGCAGGATGCTAGGTATAAGGCCTGGGCTATGACAGTGGGGAGGCACATAGAAAGGTTTGGCGCCTGGGCCCTGGGTAATGGGGGAGAGCGGAAAAAAGGCCAGGTATGGGGCCTGGGCTCTGGTGGTGGGGATACATAATGCCAAGTATTGGGCCTGGGCTCTGGGTGGTGGGGGTGAAAGGAGGCCAGGTATGGGGCCTAGGATCTGAGGAGGCAGGATGCCAGGTAGAGGGCCTGGGCTCTGCATAGTGGGGGTAGAAGAATGCCAGGTAAGGGCTCTGGGCTCTGGCGGTAGGGAGGCAGGATGCCAGGTATTGGGCCTGGGCTCTGGTGAAGGGGAGGCAGGTTGCCAAGTATAGGGCTTGTGTTCTGGGTGGTGGGGGGAAAGATGCCAGGTTTGGGGCCCATGTCAGTTTGGGAAGGCAAACTAATAGCCCTATAAAGGTGCCCCCCCTACTTTTGACTGTGGCCCCTTCTGTGCCCCTCTAAATTTGATTTCTGGCGACGCCACTGTACAGGCGCAAGGAGAAGGAAGAGTGTTGCTAAGATTCAGGATAGAGCTGTGCGAGTATGAAATGTATACATTCTACACCTCCAATGTGGCATATGTTTTGGATGAAGCCAAAATACTGGGACTCTAGCGAGAAATGTGGATAGCTCTTGACCAATCAACTCAAGGCCATGTATCAATCGCTGGGTGTACGAGTTGGATATTTGAAATATGTCTGTGATAGTGATTCACACAAAAAACCCTTCTGCACATTTAAAGCACTCTAGACTCTCTGCTCATTTCATGTGTCACAACATTTATACCGTAAAAGTAAAATGTCTGAAAACTACATAGCAAAAATGCTAAATTGGATAGCTTGACAAACTGGATGTTAGGCTTTGGCTGTTATCTTTGGAATTAAGAGAATGTATAATTTCCCTAAATGCTTCACAGAGCTCTTTTATTCATTCATTCTCTGGTACAGAGCAATCACAAAGGGCTGCTTAGGAACGTCTCCTTTATCCAGCTCTCAGACCTCTTCCTAAAATTCCTGAAGTGCACACTCGTGGTGGGGGAGCCATGCACTGAGTACTCTCAGGCACTGGCTCTCCTATGGCATGTCGCCAGACAAGAACTGCTTAGAGGTTAACGACATAGCACTGTCTTTCCCAAACAGCTCAGGCATTTGTTCGTTTGTGGGTACATGTTACAAGGATAAGCTTCATCCTCTGACACTGGGTTACACCAGGCCATATGACTCATGGTTGGTTAGGAAGCAACATTCACTGTGGTACCTGGAATATGAAAGCCCAGGAACGCAATTTCATACAACAGAACATCTAACTGGCATTTTTTCTTATCCCATGTACTGCACTGTCCGTTCCCCCTTTCCCCCGCACTTCTTCTCCTTTCCCCTTCCCATGCACTTGCGCGATCTGAATAACACCTGGCCTAGTAAGATTGTTGTCTGTCGTCCTTCTGTTCCCCATCCCTTGCCTCGTCGCACCTTGAAACACTGTGTATAGGCACGTTATAAATGCCATATCATATCATATCATAAAGTGTGCATACGTGGCCCGCAGGCATTACCGCGCTAGGCATAACGAACACACAAAATACAAAGTCAGAGAGGGAATGTCAGAGTCAGACTTATTCAGGAAATTATGGCGGGGGCCTAATTAGTGGAAAAGTGAACATTTAAGTTCACATTTCAAGGTCGAGAGGCTGGTGCATGCTCTTAAATCCGGGGTCAGGGCATTCCAGCATCTAGGTGCAGAGTGTGGAATGGATCCCTGTGCAACTATGGCCAGCTTTGAGGTGGGGCATTGCAGGAGATGGGAGTTATTAGATTGAAGAACTCTGCAGATGGGGAGCATTTTCTCAGCCAGGTAGCGTGGGTTCTTGGCGTAGAGGCACTTATGAGTGATGCAAAGGGTGCAATATGTGACTCTGCTCTCCACTGGGTGGCAGTGCAGAGCCCACCTTGCCTTTGAGACATTATTGGTCTTACGTAGGCCTTCTATAACGCAAACTGCACTGTTCTGAATTACCTGGATGCAAAGCATTTTCCCTTGACCCATGCCCTGTAGGAGACTTGCACAATAGTCTAAACTAACCCCAATAATTGCCCTTGCGATTATAGCACAGTTGGAAGGGTTTAGAGAGGACCTAAGTTGGGCTAGTAGATTCAACTATTATAATGAGCTAGAGACAAGATCGTTAACATGTGCTTCACGGTCAATTCCTGATCAAGCACCACGCCGGGGGTTTTCACTTTGGGTAGTGTGACTATGGTGCAATCTGTGACGGTAAAGGAACGGTATTCCTTGCTAAGCTTCCCCAATTGAGGTGCTGTACCTGCAATCATAAACTCACTTTCTTTGGTGCTAAGAGCCAAGCAGTTGTCGACCATCCATGATTCAATCACGCTGTAGATGTTGTTCACAGTGAGGGTGTCTTTTGCGTGATTCCCTGACAACGGGATCGGACACTGCGTATCATCTGCATAATTTGCATAAACAACCCCTAAGTCCTCAAGGATCTCAAAGAGAGGGATTGCATAAATGTTGAAGAGTGTGGGTGAGAAACATGCCCCGTGGGGGAGTCCACACAAGATCGAAAAGTCCTCAGCCTTTGATTCAGTGTAGAATACTTTTGCTTTCCGCCCAGACAAAAAGGCATCAGTCCACTCTACAACATCACAGGAGAAATTGGCTGATTTCTGGAGCCTTGCGATAAGAAAAGAAAGGTCCACAAGATCAAAGGTGGAAGATAAATCAAGTAGCATCAGAAGTACTGTGCTGAGATGTAGGATATTTGACTTCAAATCTAACAGGGTGGATTTGGTACTATGGGCATTCCTAAATCCTGATAGTTTTGACCCTAGAATGCCATGGAGTTACAAGAACTCCTGAATCTGGATATGTGCAATCTTGTCCAAAATCTTTAGCAGGAATCGAATATTAGAAATTAGGCAATAGTTTCCAGGTTGAGCAGGGTCAAGGGATTGTTCTTTTAGTAGCGGGGAGATCCATGCCTGTTTGATTCAGGCCGGGACGAAGTTTTCCCGGAAAGAACAGCTATCAAATGTGGTAATTAATGGTATGAGCTGCACCATGGAGGCCTTAACAACCGTTGCTGGGCAGCTGTGACCCTTACAGGTGGTAGGTTTAAGCTTGGTTAGGACATTTCTAGTTCAGTCACAGCCCTAAATGAGAAGGATGGGATCTGGGGTGTTGAGCCTGGGTTTATTTTGATGTCCTTACTCTTCAGCGTGAAGGGGCATTTAGACGACACCTTCTATCAGATTGTTTCTACTTTTTATCATGGCTGCCTGGATAGTCTCACACCAATTGTCATCCTTGGTGATCTCATTGGCCACTGGACACGGGTTTCAAACTGCTTTTAGAATTTTGAAAAGCCCTCTCGTTTTGGATGACGCACCGTCAAATCTGCTGTCATATGAGAGTTTCTGAGCCTCACAGACAGCTTTTGCTATGATGGAATAGCTGGTTTTATTTTTAATTGATTGATCCATTTTCCAAAGCTGAAAGGCCTTTCTTTTTGTGACCTTTTGTTTTTGGATCTCCACTGAATACCATATCTTGGATGGAATGACCCTTGCCAGGCGCCTTTTCTTTGATGCCAGATAATTCACTGTGCTTGTCATCATGGCTTGGTATGCTTCTGCCAAGTTGTCAGCCCTTTGAGGTTGGATAAGTTGGCTGGCGTAGGTGCCAAATAAGGCACCAGGGATAGAGAGGTAAGTTTGCGAGTGTTCCCAATTTTGGTCCTGCACCTTGTATTAGTGTTTCTTGTGGATTGAGCAAAACAGGGCAGCGAAAAGTGCACAAAAGTGTGGCCTGGCAACAGGGACGTCATTTGGGGGTCGCCAGAGGTCGCAACTGCGACCTCTGAGGTCTCCCTTGCGACCTCTGTGGTCACCCTTGCGACCTCTAGAAAAAAAATGGAAAAAAAAAGATTTTTTTGAATTTTTTTTTTTGAATTTTTTTTTGTTGTAATGCAAGCTCATGGGCTGTGGCCAGCACCATGTGGCACTGTACTTCTGGAGTGACTGGCTTTCTTGTTAAAGCCCCTTAAAAAAAGAAGAAAAAGAAGAAAAGGAGTGACACAAGTCTAACACTTTCAGCACTGACCCTAAATAAGAAAGATTAGGAATACCAAATAAAGTGTCTTTCTGGAATTCTATACAATAATTGATACTCATTAAAGGTTTATTTCAGGCACACTTCAGGGGGTGAGTCACTGATTTAGTCTGTTCTTAAATGCCTCAAATCAGCCTTTCATCCTTCTGAGGTCGATACATGAGTGCCAACACAGGTTGGGTGATATTGGGTGTATATTTTTTCTATATAAAGCGCTTAAGCATAAGTGCTATATAACAACACATCATCATTTGGTCATGGTGCTTGCATTCACAGTAATTTGGTAACATGGACCTATACACACTGATCTTAACGATACATATGGCGATCCATTCTTGTATGAAATGTACATCACATTATAGTGATAGCGTAACCATATTTTTTGTAGTGTACAATGCTATGCGATAGCACTTCCTGTTTGGTCAACGGGTGAAAGGTCGCGTTCCATCGCATCCCGCGATATCACTTTGGGGTGGGATCAAATGACATCACGTCCTGTGATGTCACCAGGGGGTCAAGGGTCGTGTGATGTCACTTCCGCTACCCCTGGCATTTTGGTGAAATGACGTCCCTGCCTGGCAATGGACAGGGCCACACCTCAATATTTTGTAACTCAACATTATGGGTAACCACCCAGTCAAGCACTATTTCCTTTGTATGCGCTGCATTTTTAACATGTTGCTGAAAGTCAAGTTCGATCAACGTAGAATTGGCAAGGTTGGCCATGTTGTCATTTGGGTCTGCCAGACCTAGGTTCAGGTCCCCCAGGATGATCAACTTAGATGAGGGTTTGAGAATGGGAAGGAGCACATCACTTAGATGGAGGAAAAAATCAGCCCCGGGGCTGATATAACAAAAAGATGTTCATGGTGGTTTTTGGATTAGTGGAGAGTTTAACTAATAGGATTTCACATTATTCCACAGTAATGCCCCCTATTTGGTGAATTTGCAATGAGGCATCGTATTTAAGTCCTACCCCCCACCCTCGGCCACTATGCGGTCCGAGCATAGGATATTATATCCTGGAGGAACTGCCAGTGCAAAGGATGGTCCTGCAGCTGCATGTAGTCACGTCTCGGTAGTGGCACTTATGTCAATCTTATCATCTTTGATATTCTCCACCACCTGTGTGGCTTGTCTGACCCGGGAATGTATGTTCAGTAGCATGTGCCACAAGATATTGGGTCCTTGGACTCGCGTAGGAGAGTCCAAGGAGGATACATTGTCAGTAGAGAAGGCAGGGGATCTAGTGTCAAAAGAGAGGGGCTCAGGTGTTAAAATAAAGATGCCTCTTCATTTTGTGTGGTGTGCAGGTCTATTAGGTTGCTCAAAGGCCCCCTCTCATTTGCTTTCATATGATCACTAGTCACAGTTTTGGCTGTCCCTAGCTGTTCCACTTTCTGGATTCCTTGCAATGGATAACACATTTCCAGGCCCATGCTTAGGTATTTCTGTAATACATCCGTACGTTTGTTTCCACCAAGACGACCGGATGCCACATGATATTATCCAAGAGGTGCATACACGGAAGAGAGTCCACTGTGCAGGAATATTTTAACTAAAGCAGAGAAGTTAATATGACGATAAACAGAGCAATATAAGCACCACATGTGCCGTCCTTACTGCCTAGCTGGAAACTAATATACGTGGGAGGCACAGATCAAAACACATCATTAAACATGTTTCCTCACACGTAGGATCATGCAATCACAATTCAGGTTGGTTCAATTCGTAGTCAAGAAAACACGCCTCACTTACATACCTTCAGTTAATGATGATGCTTGGCACCACCAAAATGCACCACTACCAGTCAATCCCACCAAGATTTAAACATATGTGGGAGTAGATGTGGAGCAACCAAAATCCCCTGAAAACCTTGCCATCCAATATCTGGCCTACCCAACAGGGAGAATGCCCACATTTTTACACTTTGGTTAAAATTGTGTGGGTTTGGTTAATGTCAAATTCCCCTTGCAGCTTGCAGCCATGGTCATCAAGGGCTTTATCGTTCTCTGGTTACGAGGTGTCTATGGACTTAGGTCATTTAAATGTGGCTTGTAAAGCCTGACTTCTCTTAGTTATATCTGTCTTAGACTATACTCTCATTGCCGTTATGCAATCAACCAAACATCTGATTGGAAACTCGCAGAGGCTGCATAATACTGCAGCCACTGTGCCCTTATGTCTGAGATGCTGTGACCGTATCTGCAAAGTGCTGCTCTCTCTGCATTGGTTAATATTAGGATCAGAGTCGAAGTTAAGTCCATTGGTATTGCACATCATGCCTATTATAGCCAATGACATACCTCCTTGGACACTACTCTTCTCCTCTTGTCTATTCCTGGTGACTCTTGGAGTATAATAGGGGAAGAGATGATGGCACATTATTTCTGCTAAGCCAGTGTCACTACGGAAAAATTTGCCATTGGAACCTAGAACCACTACATATCTTCCACTTAGTACAAAGCACTTAAAAACACACCACTTTCCTCAACATGTTCCACCCATGCACAGCTCTGCTCTGGTTTCATTTAGCATCAGGAAGCTACTGTTGGTGGTGACAGTTTAGCTCCACTCCTGTGAATCCCAGTTGTCAATTTTGTAACCATCAATCTTGCAACATGACAAAACATATGCAGTAAGACTCAATTCCAAAAACTAAAAATAGTGTCATCATATATTACACTAGTTATGGTTAAGTTGCTCAACTCATAGAAAGAGCACCTTTTGGGAGACTTATAACTTGGCCCCCACTGGATGAATTCTCACTAAACCTTGCTGGCAGCAGCGACTTGGTCCCGAAAGTGTGCTTTTTGGGTACATTTGGTATAAAACCGCCCAGTCGTTTTTTAAAAAAATGGCAAAAGAGTAGGTAAACATGTTTTAGTGATATCTGGGTCCAGTCCACAGACTAATTTCCTGATCAGAGTCCAAAGACACCTCTGGCCCAATCAGGATCCTGCATAATATCTGCAGACATTGTACGTGCCCACTGATTGGATGGTGAAAAACGTGAGCTGCGTCATATTTTGGGAAAGGGCGGCCATGTTGGATCCGCGGTCAGCCACCCTTGTTTGCGGATAGCACAGTGAGGAAAGCATTTGGAAAACACATTTGGGGTTATTTTGTGGATGAAAGAGGGTCTGGAAAGGGTGTGGGAGTGGAATAAAGTTGTCATGGAGCTATTTTCATAGATGAAAAAAGGGTGCGCAGGTGCGCCAAGTCTGCAGACATAGCCAGTGTCCGCAGAGAGCACGGTGAGAAAAAAAGTGAGGAAAACACATTCGGGGTTATTTGTTGGCCGAAAGAGGAGCTGGGAAGGGTGGGGGAGTGGAAAAAAGTTAAGATGGGTCAATTTATGTAGTGGGAAAAATGTGGTGCAGGTTTAATTCTATTGTGGTGGTTGTGGTTAGTACAGGGAGAAGGGCTGCCTTGTGCTATTTTCTCCATGGTCACAATAGCAGTCTGCAGATCTGCACATGCCATCCGGGTCTTTTAAGGATGCCTGGTGTGGAAAGGGGGAATGCAGTGACCGTGAACAGTCGTGGATGTATGTGGACATCGGGG
Organism: Ambystoma mexicanum; assembly: GCF_040938575.1. Lineage (NCBI taxonomy): Eukaryota > Metazoa > Chordata > Amphibia > Caudata > Ambystomatidae > Ambystoma > Ambystoma mexicanum. Next base: position 340,872,675 of record NC_090935.1, on the reverse strand, counting down.
GATTAGCAAAGCAGGTTCTGTGGTTTTGGTGTACAGAAGAGACGGTAGCATGTGTTTTGTTTGTTGGGTGCAGTGAAGATGTCTGTAGCTACGGCTATGAAGAAGCAGAGTGTGTGGATGGTGGGAGATTCTTGGATGCATTCATTGAAGGGTTACACTGAATCTTGTGGCATCTTGGCTACAATTCGGCTGGAAGAAATGGAAGTTTCATTGCATGTGGTTTGTGGATTACACTGGGTTAACACCCCACTGTAAATGTATGTAAATTCTTATTATATATGACTCAAGTTCATGCTGTACTATTTGCTGTATTTATGTATCTGTAACCTATCCAATATATGCGCCCAGATGCCCAAGGGCAAGGCGCACTTTACAAATAAAGAAATTGAAATTGAAATTGTCATTTTGTAAGAGTATGGCTCACTTTAAGCATCCAGATATTATTGTTCTGCATTGTGAAAGCAACAGTCTGGACTATAAAAGTCTAGCATCTTTGCAGCTTGGCATGATGAATGTGTTGAGAAGCCTAATGGAACTGTTTCCAGTTGCAAACATTATTTTTTATCAAATCAATCCAAGACAAATATGGAGTTGTCCACATTTGTTTTCTACACAAATGGAAGAAAGTAAGCACCTTGTCAATAATGCTGTGTGTGCTTTTTTATATGGTTTTGGAATGGCGTCTTCTGAGAATAAAAATCTGAAGTTGTATGGTGTAAATACTTTTCAGAGTGATGGAGAGCTGACAATTAGATGTGTCTTTGGAATGTTAAAAATGCATTGAAAAGTTCATGTGAACAAGTTAAAGGGGAAGATGTGGAATGTATACTAATGCATTTCTTAGAAGGTGTAGGACATACATATGAGAAAAACAAACACGAAATGGAACCACCCCCACACCGAGTAAAGGCTCTTTTAAGAGCCATCATTGTAAAATGAATGCTTTAAATTGAGTTTAAACCTCCCCGCCCCCTTCACCTTGTCATGCCATCCACGGACAACGCAGTATTCTGCAATCACTATATGTTCAATCTGGTTATTTTAAGGATGCAAGGCATGGGAAGGGGACTACTGGTGTTGTGGGTGTTGTTTACAGGAATACTGAGCAGCAAGAGATATGTTTGTTGTGTGCAATGACGATGCCTATGGCTTTGAGGAAGCAGAGTGTCTGGTTGGTGGTCGATTCTTGGGTCCATTGGGTTAAGGTGTACTTTGAGCAGTGTGGATTACCTGGGAATCTTGGATTTCAAGAATTGGAAGTTTCTTGGTTTCTATGGTTAATTTGAAGCATCCGGACATCATTGTAGTTCACTGTGGTGACAATAGTTTGGGCTATGTATTACAGTTTGTAATGAGGGCTACATTTTCATAGTTGATGGAACTGTTTCCACATTTGAAGATTGGAAGTGTTCAAATTTATTTTGTCCAGAAATTGATAAAGCAAGGCACAATGTTAACAAAGCTGCATGCGCTTTTTTGAAGGATGTTGGAATGACATATTTTCAAAGTGAAAATATAAAGTTTCATAACGTCAAAATGTTTTGAAGAGATGTAGTGTGCATGTGACTAATGTTAGCAATCATATTTTTCTAGAAATTGTTCAAAATGCATTGAAACAGTTTCTGTGAACATGTACAATATGGATTGAAGTATTTTTGAGTACTTGTAGTAAACAAAAAGGAAAAACAGATGAAAATGAGAATCACTTTTTGTGAAAATTAGAAAAAATAATGATATTTAGTAGAACATGTGTTACTTAAGTATATTAAACCAAATAATCCCAAAAATATATAGAAGTCAGAAAGTAAAAAAAAGGTTATTTTAAGAGCCACCATTTTTTAACGAAAAACAAGTTAATTAATTTTAAATCCCCTGCGACTGGAATTTTTCAGGTGCCTGCACACTATAATAGTGTCTGTAGACCTTACAGGCTGAAAAAAGACCTGTGAACTTTTACCTGTGAAAGGGGAGCCTTTTTATGTCTTTCTGGCTTTTATGTTTTTTTGCATTTTGTGTTTTTTTGGTCACAGAGATGAGGAGGTAAAGTGGGGGAGACAAGGGGTAGCAACCACCGATACAGAGGGGCAGGTGGACAGGAAAGATATTGGGTGGGCCTTAAATATAAGGTAGGGGGCAGTGTTTCCCATGTTCCTTGACTGCAGCTTCAAAAGCACTTTGAAACCATCCCCCCCACTGAACAGCAGTATGTCACAGTTTATACAGAGACCTGTGACCCTTGAAAGGTAAGGATCAACAGCCTCCTGTATGGCCTGCAAGGGAGCTGGTGGGATTCTCTTCTCCGCTCCACAGGAGTACCTTGTGTGGTGGCAGAAGTGGTTGAGGAAGATGGGGTAGAGAAAGTTAACTGCTTCTCCGTATCAAAGGAACAGACTTCCTCAGAGCACCCAAGTGGTTGGATTTGGGGTGGCAATGCATGGTGGTGGTGCTGAAGGATTACTGCTCAGGTTGTTCGCAGGTAGGTACGACTCCGCACTGAATGCATTTCAACTGGACAAACCTGAGTCTTTGGTAGTCCCCCAACGGTGGTAAAAATCCACCACACCATGACTCTCTCTACGCTTCCTCTAACTACTTTTCCTGTTCCCAGTTATCATCCACATCACTGTGCCTGTTGCCCTGTCCATGCCTTGGTGGTTGTGGTGGTGGTGGCTCCTTGGAAGGAGGGATGGCCATGGGAGATGCCATCATTTAACTTCTGGATGTCTGTTGGAGATAGCTCTCCTGGAAGATTATGTCTGCTGGGGTGCTAGATTATAAATGACTAAACGTAGTGGGTCGGTCCCTTTAGAGGAACGGTCTGAGGACTACCGAGCCAACAGTAGGCCTTGGAAACTTGTAAAAAGTTGACAGATCAAGTAAGAATGGGTCTATGAGCTCTGGAGGAATAAACTTTGAAATAGAAATATTGTAAATTGGATGAAAATGCAGTTTCAAACTGTCCGCAGTGATGGCCACTGTCTGCAGACACTTTGTCATGCTGCACAGGCGCGGTTACATGATGACTTCTGGGGATGTGTGTGGCGGCGGGTGTTCACGGATCACGTTGAGTGGTAGACACCGGCTCCATGCACATGAATGTCCGTTAACGGGTGTGCTGTCTGTGGAAACAATTAAAAATGTGTTATATGAGACCAGATATGTGCGGACACGGCACGATATGTGCGGACATTCCATTTCGTAAACAGACCCCCGAATAGTAGTGTAGTCCGTGATCTATCAATTGGGGTTTTAAAAAATATAGAAGATATTTATAGTATAATGAAAGTGGTGGGGTATCAGAGCGAGAATCATAAATGTAAGAATTTGGAATTGATACAAAGTGATCATTGTGTGAGGGAGGGATGTTTATATCATGAATGGTAATAATATTATTGGTTAACTTGATATAAAGAGTACTTTTTGGGCAGCGTAAAACATTGGCATCGTTTGATGAATGGTCACCAAAGTTTGTAGACAGGCGCACGCTGATTGGATTTGAAAATGTAAGAGGTGTCATCATTTTTGAAAATGGTGGCTATATTGGATAGAAGGATCATGGTCTTTGTGAGTGGGCGTGGACAGTACAGTGAGAAAAAGGAGTCTGGAAAATATATTTGGGAACATTTTGTGGATGAAAGAGGGTCTGGAAAGGGTGGGGGAGTGGAGGAAAGTTGATATAGAACTCTTTGTATAGGTGAAAATAAGTTCTTGCTGTGTTGGGGTGTGTTCCATGAATATTTCTGTGTGTGGACATTATTGGGATTGGGGGCGGAGGTTGCAGGAGTATTGTTATTTCAAGGTGTATTGTACACTGACCACATGCACTATAGTAGTATGTGTATAGTTAGTATAGGTACCATAAGTGGTGTATATCATATTTGTAATATGGTGGAATTATATAATTGAAGTGTATATGTTATTTATGATTGTAGTACAATTGAGGATATTGATTGTCGATCTGTGCTTCGCCTTTCACACAGTCAAATATTCTATCCTTATTAAACGGCTCCATGATACCTTCTCAAAGCTTTGCTTTTCTGTTCCTCTTTCCCTCTCTCCCTTCCCTAAACACCCATGCTACTGCCATTGAAACTGGGGGCCTAGTCCCTCATAAACCTGACAGGTTGCAGGACCTATACCTAGTCAACATCAGAACCCCACCATTTCTTCAGCACTGTGCTTGCGGACCCACTGCCTGGTGGCTTAGCACCCCACTCTTGAGAGTGCTCTGTCCCAGGACTTAGGCACTGGCCTCCGACTTTGGTACTCCTTGGCACTGTAAGTGATTTCAATCCAGCACTCCAACTAAGTCAATGCCTAGTATGAGATGCCCAGTGGAAACCCTTATTTATATATTTTCATGTCAAAAGTTCTTTTAATTCTGGATGATGTACCCTTATATAACGCCCCTCTCTTTGAATTCCCCCGGTCTCACTGAACCAAGAAATAGGTTTGTTTTACAAAGTAAAAGATTTATTTGAAGAATTCAACAATATATAGATCACACTTTTATAAATATGGATAATATCTGAATATCACGCTTATGAATATGAACAATGATCGGCAATGGGTAATATGACAATATCAACAATCTCTTTAATCAATTAGGAGTAGGAATAGGAAGAATAAGTTAGCAGAGAATAACTTTGTGTGGTTCAAGGAAATACAATGATAGGAAAGAATGCAACACAGAAGGAAACTTGATATGAATTCAACCAAAGACAATATAATCACTCTTTCCCCCTGTTGTTACTCAATCCCCCCAATATGCAAGATGAAGAGATGAATGAGGGCACACAGGTATCAGGAATAACAATCAACAATTGCAGTTTCAATCCCGATTCCCCCCAGCAAGCTTAGAGAGAACAGTAATGTTTTTAAAACAGGTCAATTGCTTTTAAATGTGGTTGAATTGAATGGGAAAAATGCTAAAATGATTTGAATTTGCTAAATGAGAGTCAGAACTAGTGATAGTTGCTTTGGATTGGTTCAGGTCAACACTAGCAATGATTGTTGAATGGTTAGCAGATGGAAAACAAAATTCAGAAGTTGAAATCAAGAAATAGCTGTTTTTACATGTGGTGAAATGTAGCCAAATGCAAATTCGCGGCAACTTTTCCGTGTGCGGGAAACGCGATTACGGAAAAACTGTAAGGAATTGGATTTGGGTGGCTGAGGATGTTAGCTTCAAAATGACATTTAAATTTTGTTCCTAGCACATACGGTTCGAAAGTTACAGAGGTTTTAGTAAAGGTTGATTTTTCTCAAAAGGAGTCAAGATTTCAAATGAAATTGCGCTTTGAATTACAAACAGGTTGGCTTACACTAACAATAATCACAGGATTAGATGGATGAGAAAGGATTCTGAATGGACAAAAGAGATTCTACAATGCCGTCTGGATATGTTGGAATGGGTTGGATGGATTACTTTAAACTAAGAAATGACTATGGACAGTTCAACGCTAAATACTCACAACTCTGGTTTAAAATGGAATGGGCCAGTCAAAGATCTGGTCAAGGGTTTGGACTGGACTTCGCTCGCCACCGGACACGATCAGGGCACTTGGACTCTGCTCTCAGCAAGGCATTCTGGTCTGTGCGGCCTCTGGACTGGATGGGATGGGTTCGGGGTTACAGCTCTGCTGGACTGGTCTGGATCTTGGGTTCTAGCAAAGGTTGTTGGTCAGAAGCAGCAAACAGCTAAGCCAGGCTGTTGAATGGATTAGGTTAGGCCACGTGGAAGTCAGGGGTTAAATTAGGTTTGCAAGGTTTTTTAAAGGCCTGCTGAAAAGGGTTCAGCTTTTTGGATTAGGCCTCTGCTTCATGGTTCTAGAGTCTGGTTCTGGAGTCTGGATCTTCCTGCATGGTGCTTTGCCAGTGGATCAGTTGATGAGTGAAAAAGTGTGTGTTTGTGGGTCCTCAACAGTCCCTATTTATCCATTTTCCAAAGTGGGTGGGCAGGCTAATACACAATTCCCAACCCCCTAAGGATCTGATAGGTCAGAGAATTCCCTGTCCTCTGATTTGAGAAAGGAACATTGTGTCATGATGTGTCATCGTGTGTTAGAGTGATGCTGTCATTTACAATCTGGGGAAGAACCTCCCCTTTGCTTTTACCCAGAAAATCTATTTTTCCCAAAAAACATATTTTCAATATGCACAACTTAATAATACATATACACATCACAGATTGCCTAAGGTACGTTTCTGTCAAAATCGTATCTTCTACGAGTTTTGGTTCATAAATTACAATTTTTCGCACTTTTGATTGGTTACACATTTTCGGATCTGTACAATTTTTTACACATACTTGCACATACCCTCTGGGCATATTCCTGTACTTTTTCATGTTCCTAGCATAATCACAATAGCTGCAATATTAAACGTTTCATGGTTCAGTCTCTGAATGTCACACAGATTCCAGATTAGTTTTAAACTGTGAGTGAATTTTTCATTTTAATAATCTCCAAGTTTCATATATTTGTCAGTTCGGCACAAGATTTTCTAAGTCTTTTCCCAAAACATACAGTTACTTTAGTTTCCAATCCACATTTCCTGTCTGGCCCGCCTCCAGCCTTGACTGAGTCAAAAAGTCACATGGTCTTCTTCCTGCCAGGGCAGCTGATCTCAGTCACACCCAAATTAGCATTTTCTATTCAGTTCAAGGAGTCCTTTGTCTACACTCAGAGCAACATGCCAGAGTGCCCCTCCCAGTTCCTTTCACCCCAGCCTGCCAGTTTCTTAGCAGAGAGCAGGGGCGAGATTCATTTGTTTGGGAGAAGGTGTGGAATGTCTTTGAAGCTCAGTGTGGGAAACCTTAACTTTTAAACACAATGTCTGAAATTGTGCTGTCCTACAATATAACTTACACTTTTAACAAATACATCAACCAATTTCTTAATTCAAGCCCTTTTAAAATATAGTTTTGAATTCTCTCCACCTCTTAGGCTTCTGATAGCAAGTCTTTCTTTGGCATACTTAGAGTTCAATGTACAACATTAAACATGACAGGTTTTAGAAATCGCCAGCTTCTGGCAGAGGTGAGTAACGGTATTACACCCATTTTCAACATAATTTTCCAAGCAAGCAATCTTCAATGTGGATTTTCTTCTGATAAGTGTACATCTGTGGACATTGTATTTATGTAGATTCTTGAAGTAGAATGATGTTTAACACCCAACAAGGAGGTAGGATCTTCTGTGTGGTTTGTGAGCCATGATTTTTGCAAATTTGACAACCAAGAAAAAAAGGATTTTTAAAACAGCTCTGTGTTTATTTTGCAATGATTTGGCTATGTGGGCAGCCTAGTGATGGGTTTTGGCAGTGGTCTCCTGTGTTACCACTGAGATAGGCAAAAGTGGATGGCAGCCACTTTTCAGATTTTTACTGCGCCCTTTTGGGTGATTTTTCGTGAGCAGCATGCTTCCCGGTGGCCATTCTGATGTTCCTGATGCAAGCAGCGCACAGGAATGTTGAAGGGCCTGACTAGTGGGATGAAACATCCCACAGCACTTCCTTCCAGGGATCCCTTCATCACTTGCACATCCCTACACCCCCTTCTATTCATGCACTTCTCTCACTGCACAATGCATATGTGCATTTATAGCAGCACTGTGTACAATTGTTTGTATAAGTAAGGGAAATGTAGATGGAAAATATTTGTAGAACATTGTGGCAGTTGGTGTGTGTAAGTTTAATATGTTGATATGGTTGCATGTAGATTTTTTTGGAAGTGATTGCTGGATGGATGGTGGAGTGTTAGAAATATAATAGTAAAAAAGGGCAGAAGGGCTGTCCTGTGTGATGGTGTGCATGTGCAAGTCTGGTATTTTAATGATGCCTGGCCTGGAAAGGGAACTGCAGAGAAAATTGTTACTGTCCTTTTTTCTTTTACTCTACTATACAATTGTCCATTATTTCCATTATCAAAGCACACAATTCTAATGGAAATGTTGGAGAATCTGATTGAGTCTAACTACTTTATTAAAAAATGTAAAGTAGGAGACCACCAGGGGGTGCGGAAGGGAATGGTCGCCTGAACCTCGGCCCCCGTCCCAAGGGGCAAAATAGAGAAGATTGAGAGAAATCCCTGACCTAAAACCGGAGGAAAAAGCACTAAGTCAAGGTCTGGTTGCATAAGAGTGCCTGGAGGCACCCCAATCACTCGGTTAGGGGGAGAGACAACTGACAAAAGTGAAGGACCTGACTCTCACACACAGCGCTTTGTATAGTGAGGACCGGCAGCACCCGGCGCCAAAAAGTGAACGAGCCTTGCAGCAGCGCAGAACCACACAGAAGACCCCGACCCAGCGTAGGTACGCCTCCCCTGAGAACCCACGAGCTGTCAATGACAAAATCAAGGCTGCCCCCATCGAAGCGGAGCTCCTGCTAACACGGAGTGGGGAAGTGAAGGGCAGCGTGGCACAGAGTTTGCCATGAAGAAAAGTAATTGATGAAGAGCCTGCTGCCGTGCTGCCCCTTCGCTGTGACCCACTATGTTCCCCGAGGAGAAGAGTAAAGCTATGAGGAATTCTGAAAAGACCACCCGACGAGAGGCCCCAGGAAGAAGGGTGAGCGCCCCAAGCAGAGAGTGACTGGAGTGTCTGGAAAGAATCACAGAGGTAGGTAACCTGTCAGACGGCTCCCGAAATTTAAGACGTCTGCCGCGGCTGGACCTCGCACTGATCCACCATAAATTGAAAGGTGCTGGGCAGGAAAAGCGGCCACATGGCAGTCAGGGGCCTGCTGCTGACCCCCGCCAGAAAAGACATTCACAATGCTGTGGGGCTGCGGGCACTCTAAGGCATACAATGAGAAGGAGCTGGGCTGCTCCGGTCACGCTGTGCAGCAAGTAAGCAGGACTTTAGCGAGCGCCCACCAGCCCCAGGCAGCTCCACCCGCGCCAACCAGACACGGACCGCCAGTGGAACATTCCAAATGTGGAGCAGTGGATAAAGCAGACAGGGGCGAAGGTAAGAGCTGCTCTCCCTTCTCTCCCCCACAAAGCAAAAGAACTGAGAGACTGGTAACGGGAGGTGGTAGCTGCACCTCCCGCTCAACCAAGGTGGGTGTCATCCCACTCATCATCCCCCAGATAACAAAGCAGAACCTGCATGTAGCATGGGACAAAGAAGGAGCAGTAAAAAGGGGATAAGAGCCCTAGTCAAAGGAACAAAGGTTACCTCCAGCCAATACGGCGTTCATGCCACGAGATCCTCTTGTTAGATGAAGAGCCTTAGAAGTGAACAACCCCCCAGCGAGCCCTTATTGAACCCCCAAGCAATCGAAGGTTGAGCGGGCAAGACAGCTAAAGGCGCCTGCATCAGAGACACTTAATAGGTCCTTCAGGGGGCACCCATCCACATGCCTCCCGACATAAGAGGGTGTATAGGACCACAGTGTAGTGGTACCAAATTCACCAGAACTAATAAAGACAGGAAAAAACCAGGAACACATAAGAGAGGTGCCAGGGAAATCCCCCCACAGTCTAACCACAAGCCCTTGGAGGGGGAGACAGAAAGGAACAAGGCCAGCGACTGCAAAAAGTCTAGATAGGCTGCAACATTACAGAAGAGTAGAGACCCCAGAATGAAAGACCACCATAATCAGTACCGCAGCCACAAAAGAAGACATTGCAGGAATTATGGCAGAAATCCATGCTTTACGATCAGAAATACTGACTTCATTCTCTGAAATAAGAGGAAAAGTGGAACACATTGAAAGCAAAGTGGAGAACTTGGAACACAACCAAATTAACACAGACCTCATTGAAATGAAGTTAAATGCAAGAATGACCGATACAGAAATGAGAGAAGAACTCACACTCAAAATGGACGATATGGAAAATAGAGAAAGAAGGTCCAACCTAAGACTACTTAGGCCTAGCAGTGCAAGAAGGAGATACTATGGCCCTTGTTGAGAGAAAGGTCCAAGAAGTAGTAAACCAGTTATTCACAGCAGAAGGGGGAAAAAACGTACACATTGAAAGGGCCCAAGGGGGAGGTTGCGCATTTGCAAGGGGACCACGCTCAACAGTAGTAAAGTTTCTCAGCTACAAGGAGAAATCAGAGATTCTCCTGAAAGACAAACAGAGACATTACCTCATGTTTCAAGGCTCCAAAATAAAGATATTCCAGGATTTGTCAAACTTCACACTGAGCAGAAGGAGAGCTTGCAGGCCACTCACCACGTAGCTGACAAGAAATCTGTACGATAGACATGGGGGTACCCCTTCGATCTAATCTTTGTGTTCCAAGGAAAGGACTAGAGAGTGGTTACCCCAGAGGAAGCAAGGCAACTGTTAAAACACTTAACAGACCAACATGACAACAGAGCCCCTGCTGGACCTAGCCAGGCTCAGACACCGAAAGCTCAAGGAACAGACAACCCCCCGCAATGGCGAAAAAGAACCAAAGCGGGGTTAAAATACACCAAAATGAGCCCAGAGTCACCAACAAACACCACCATGAAAAGGTAAAAGGGAGGCCGGGCAATACAGGAACCAAACACACACACAGGACTAAGGAAAGGGATTCACAAAGGAAATCCCCCGGGAGGAACGAGTTTCAAACCTAGTAGCCCTCAATTTTAAGAGGGCATATCAACCCCAAGAACCTAGGATAAGAAAAATGACCGCGGTTCAGTTAGTGGGTGATTTTTTGTTAACAGTTAATAGTGGGAAGGGGCAGGAAGGGGACATACAGGCAGCTACAGGTATACTAGAGGTACGGGGATAAGATGTCACGCAAAGCGAAGAGGTGACTGGGGAGGGAACATGGGAAAAAGATGGCACCCAACATGATGATGGCAGCACCAGACAAGATGGGGCCAGATGGAGCAACCCTGAGGGTGGGCACACTCAATGTCAAGGGGTTTAATTCTCTGACCAAGAGATCCCTTGTGACAAGGGAATTTGACAGGGCTGATCTAGACATGCTCTTTATCCAAAAAACCAGGCTCAAAGCAGGGGAAGAAAAGCCACTGAAAGGGAAAGGAGTAGGTCAGACATACTGGGCCTCATTAGATCAAAAGAAAGGGGTATAGGACTAATACTCCATAAGAAAATCAGACTTATAAATGCATCAATGGGAGGATACTCCTAGTGGTTCGGCGAGTATGGAAGAACACACAGATCACGTTCGTGGGGGTATACACACCCAATCAAGGCCAAAGGGTGTTCACCGAAAAGTATGCGATAATAGAAAATAATAGTGGCCCCACAGTGATAGCGGGACTTAAACTCCTGGGCAGACCCGAATATGGACAGGCATGCTATGAGGGCGCTAATCAGGGAAGGTTTAAGGGAGGAATGTAGTAAGTTCCAGACCAACCTCACAGACGTGGGATTGGTGGATGTTTGGAGATCTGTAAACCCAGACAAAAAGGGATATACGTTTAGATCTAGCATCCACGAAACATTCACGAGTATTGATTACTTGTTGGTTAATAGGGAATAGGGACAGCCCCAGAATAAGGCATAGTGATATTCGCCCCAAAAGATGGTCAGACCACAACATGGTCACAGCAACAATGGATATCAAAGGGCTTAACCGTCCAGTCCCCATGTGGCGCTGCAACAAATTCTTGTTGAAGGACAAACTCTACATGCAGGAACTCGATAAGGCAATACACAAATACTTCATCATTAATGATAATGGGTAGGTGGGGATCCCAACGGGCTGGGAAGAGGAAAAAGCAGTCTGGAGGGGTCACCTGTGAGACAAGGGGCTAAGCAAAAAAGAGAAAGGAAGTTGCAGGTAGTGAAACTAAGTAAATAAATCTCAAAACTGGAGGGAAAGATGCACACCCTGGGCTCCTACCGAAGTGAACGCTTAGAGACTCTCAAACAGAAAAGGGAAGAGCTGAAAGCACTGGGAAAGGGAGACGTTCTGAGGAAATTAACTCTACTAAAGCAGAATTTCTATGAAAGGGGCAATAAGGCAGACAAAATGTTAGCCAAGAGAGTAATTACCCAAAGGGCAGAGAGATGGGTGGAAAGGATTACAACTGAGTAGGGTGAGTGTGCCCAATCCCCACATGACATAGCCAACCAATTTGCCAGTTACTATATGAACATATGAACTTGTACACTTCTAAGCGAGGCAGGGCAGAAAGGAAGAGGGACAAATAAATAGAGAGAGTGTGTCTAACTCACCTAACAAATACAGAGCAATCTCTCCTAGATGCACCCATAACTACTGATGAAGTGAAAGCGGCAATAAAAAGGCTCCCTCAGGGAGGGGCCCCAGGTTAAAACGGCTACACCATGGGCTTTTACAAATACTTTGGTGAGACCCTGTCCCCAAAACTTGCCAAGCTATTCAACCACATCCGGGACACCGGTCAAGCCCCCCCATCCTTCTCGATGTCTCACATTGTGGTAATCCCCAAGACAGACACAGATCCCACATCATGCAAATCCTACCGGCCAATTTCACTACTAAACACAGACGCCAAAGTTTATGCAAGAGTCCTAGCCACCCGCATGGAGGATCTAATGCCCCGACTGGTCCACCCGGACCAAGTGGGCTTCATAAAAGGAAGACAAGGGGCGTATGCTATGAGGAAGACTTTTGATGTCATAGAGCACTCCAAGGGAAAGGACAGAGACTGCGCGCTCCTCAGCATGGACCCAGAGAAGGCTTTCGACCGGGTCGAGTGGGGATTCCTCTTGGCCGTACTGAGAAACATGTGCTTCAGTGAGCGATTCATAAGGGGGATCCAAGCAATCTACAAAAACCCGAAGGGCAGAGTGGCAGTAAACAGCAACCTCTCAGAAGAATTTGGCATGTCCAGGGGTACCAGACAGGGGTGCCCCCTCTCGCCACTCCTTTATGCACTATGCATCGAGCCCTTTGGCAACATAATCAGGAAAGATGATACCATAAAGAGGATTACAGTGGGTGACATAGAATACAAACTGGCTATGTTTGCTAATGATATTCTTCTCTACCTGATGGATCCCAAAATAGCCATACCAACAGTCCTACGAACCATAAAGGAATTTGGCAAATGGGCAGGATTAAAAGTCACGCAGAAAAATCTACGCTCTTCCCAAATAAGATTCTGACCCACCCAGATGGGGGAGACACAACCACAGGGGGAATACCCACCGCGCACCAGCATTTAAAGTACCTATGGATCAAAATCACGAAGAAAGTGGAAGACCTATATGAAGCAAACCTCCCACCTCTACTACTTGAAATATCAAGAGATCTTGAAATATGGGGCGAGCTCACTGTGTCCTGGCTCGGTTGCCTAAACGCCATAAAAATTGTAGTATTACCCAAAATTGGTTTGTGGTCTTTGTAACGAAAATGTTTCCAATGAATAACTTTGCATCGAAAATTATCCATCGAAAATGTTAGCATTGAATGCATTTATGTATATTTTTTGGGGGTGGGGAGATTAGCCTTAAAACCCCTCCCTAACAAAAACAAACCCTTTACCTCCCATATATGCATAATTGTCGATGCAAGGTGTTTTGTTGGAAACATTTTCGATGGATATACTAGTTACCCACAAAATTCTGTACCAATATCAAATGCTCCCCATTGCCATCCCTCGAAATTGCTGTGCAGAAATAAAGGCCATGTTCACCAAATTCCTATGGCCTACAGCACCCTAATTCAACCAAAAGAGGAAGGAGGAACCAGGCTCCCTGACCCCTATACATATTATCGAGCTGCCCAATTTTGTGCCTTGGTGCCACATCTGAGAGGAGACTCACAAAAGCAATGGGTGGGGATAGAGAACTATCTACTACAAACAGTGACTCTGGGAGAATGGCTGTGGACCCCAAAAATCGCTTTCTCCACTGCAGTGACCAATCACTATGCACTGGGCCCACTCCTAAAAATGTGGTGAGTAAAGGTGAAATGAAAGGCCTCATGACAGGGCCTTCCGCCATGAGTAACATCTGGGCCCCTCCATCAAGAACGAAATCCAAGAACCAAATTGATATAAAAAATGGTATGAAGCGGGCTTGGAAAGAGCGGGTCAACTTATAAAAATCACATGGTGCATATCCATTCAAGATTTGGAAGCAGGCCTATAAACTGGCCCGCTAGGAGTGTTCATGTTCCAGCAGCTGAAAGGAGTGCTACTGGCATCGAGTTGGAGCGAGAAGCTCCAAAGGGGGCACACTTCCTTCAAGAAGGTACTCAGCGAGTCCCGTTCAACCAAAGGCCTGATCTCACACTTATATGGATCCATAATAGGCGAACTAGGAAACAGACTAGAAGGACTTAGAAAAAGATGGGAGAAGGACCTACGCCCACTAATGACAGACCAACTATGGTCACATTACAAACTACATAGAATAAAATTACTCCATCGATGGCAGTACGACCCCATGAAGCTCTCTAAAATGTTAAAACAATCCAGCCCTCAATGTTGAAGGGAATGTGGTGCTCAGGCCGACTACTGGCATATGTGGTGGTTATGTCCCAAGACACAAACATATTGGAAAGAAGTCCTGACATGGATTAAGAGAATAGAATCAATCACCCGTGATTGCGATCCTAGACTTGTGCTATTTGGACTTGAGGAACAAGAGGGCCAATGGATAAAAGCCCCCCACATGACACATTTTCTCCTACTAAAGGGCAGAATCTGCATCACCATATCCTGGAAATCCCAAAACCTACCTTCAGAAACCACTTTGGCCCAGAAAGCCAGAGAACTCTGCGAGATGGAGAACATCACAGGCGACATAGATGAGATCACCCCAAGCAGAGAAATGGAATAGGCACCCCCCAAGAGGCCTACAAATAACTTGAAAATAAATCTGTGACCTTGCTCCCTGCAGTGCTGGACTGGACTACCCGGAAGATATATATCCACTAACTGTCTTGTCCCCAGGGGAGAGGAGGAGTTTTATACATTTTGTTGAAAAAGTCTACACGTAATATGCTGCCTCTTATATCGAATGTGCTAATAACTTGAAGTGGAGACGTAAAACTACATGTCTTAAAATGTTCAATCAAATAATTTTTGGAAAAGAAAATGTAAAGTAGATGAAATCTATACTTTATTTTTGTTCTATTTTTTAACTGTGATAGGTGGCTCCAAAGGGAATCTTTTTTTTTTGTTGGTGTTTTTTGATTTACTATTTTTTGTTGTTGCAGGGAAGCCAGGAAGTAAGGGGGGGGGGAATGAGAGAAGAGGTACCAATGACAGATACGGAGGCAGAGATGGAGAGGGGGAAGATGCTGGGTGTGCCTTAAATCTAAGGTAAGGTGCAATGTTTCTCATGCTGGTTAATTGCAGCTTTGAAAGCACTTTGAAATTGCTCCCCCCTGCAGAGTGGTGAGTTGCAGTATATAAAGGGTACTGTAGTCTTTGAAAGAAATGGATCAACAGCCTCTTTTATGGCTTGCAAGGTGCTGGTGGGATCTTCTGCCCCACAGGAGTAGCACGTGTGGTGGCAGTATTGGTTGCGGAAGATGAGGTAGAGGAAGACAGCCTACTACTTCCTGAGAAAGGAGCAGCCTTTCTCAGAGCATCCCAGTGGTTGGATTTGGTGGGGCGGCCCATGGAGGTGTTTCCGTAGGAGTACTGCCCAGGTTGTCCATGACTGAGTACACCTTTGCACTCAGTGCATTTCACCTTGGTAGCCTAGCCTTTGGTACACCGTCAACGGTGGTAAATCACTGCCAAACCCATGATTTTCTCTGGGTGCTTGGAAGTAATCATTGAAGTAGGCATTTCCTCTATCTCATCTTCCTGGTCCACCTGATTTTTTTGTGCATCATTGCACTTTTTCTGTTGTCCGGGCCCTTCAGCTCCAGATCATGACATGTGTGATGTCATCTTTGATGTCCTGGGTGTTAATTATAGCAGTGCATGGTGGTGGCGCGAATTATGGTTGCTTAGCCTACCATAACTGGCACATTTTGGGGGGTTTTCGGTTTTACTTTTAACCATAACATCCCTTTTTTCACAGAATATTTATTACATATATGTTAGAAGGTGAGCTGAAAATTATGAACCATTGTCTTGTTCAAAAATTCGATTACTAATAACGTTTGACTAATTTAAGATAGTGGCTGACTTTTTCAAAGATAAAGACTGTTACAGACCCTCTAAAATTTTAAAATGTGGATAGGCTCAAACAACAGTTTGGCAGTTATTGACCATAAAAAAAACCTTCTTTCTTACCTATCTCATTCATTTTCCCATAGACAAAAAGAGTGTCCTTGGAACAAGTGCACAGCGAATACCACTGGATGGATTTGTGCCAAATAAGAAACAAGTTGGTTACAAAGTAGTGCAGATGTGCGTTTTGGTCGTATGGTAAATCTGTCCAGTATTTTTTTTTTATTTGATGGAGAAGTGGGGTGCCCATAAGCCCAACAAAATTATATATTTCCCATGATGCATTGAAGGACTGATTGTTTTCATAAATCAAAAGCCTTGTTTCACAATGTGAGTTGGTTCCCTGATAATCCAGCACTGAAAATTATATTTGGAGGAAGAAAGGGGCAGGTTTCACAAGAGCCAGTGAGCTTTGGAGCTGGCCTGGTTCCGACTGGTCTTGGGATTGGGAGAGAGTGTCCTGCAACCTGAATGTAAGCCTTTTTTAAGCTTTTTTTCGACACACCTGTTCATGAGATACTGGATAAAGTTTAGGTACAATAGCCTTGATATATATACTATATTGATCACTAGGCACTGGCATGTAAGGTACATCGCTGAATTGAACAAGTGGCCCATCTCAGACCCCACTAGTGGGCTGACTACTATCAAAAGGTAGGGAGTTCAGCATTACATTAAATGACAATTGGAATAGTCCAAGACACATTGCCAAGTCCTATTTTAATTCACATGTCACACATTGTCACATGTCACGCAGACCTAGCAACAACCCTGCCCGGAAATGTGTCAAACCAAAGTGAGGAAGGCCCACCGGTTTGTGAAACCGCAGGGATGGTGAGGGGACATGGAGGAGGTGTTTTGTATGCCAGGCACACTTGTGGCCTGAGTAAGGCTAGGAACGCCCAGTTAGGATGACCGTAATAAAGTGACCATGTTTATTCCAATCTAAGAAATTATTGTCCGTGTAAATTATTTGGGTGGTAAAACATATGATTAATGTCAATGGGATAGGGGGGCCTCAGTAGGGGTTAGCCCCACTATTTTGTCCTGGGAGAATAGCTCAGCGGCAGCGTGCGTGTCTTGGAAGCAAAACGACACGAAGCAACACCGCTTCGATCCCCGGGTCTGCGCTTAGAAACCTCTGGGTGTTTAAGCATGTTAGAAATACGTAACTAAGACAAAAAAAAAAACAATTACGCAACTAAGAAGAAAAAAAAAAATAACAATTCCTGTAACAGTGCTTCGATGCCCACGGGCTGTGTGAGCGCTTTATAAATGTAAAAAAATAAAAATAAAATTGTTTCCTCTTTGAATATGGATGTACATATGTGTCCCTTCACTTGTAGATAACGAAACACATTTGATTGTCTGAAGAATTGGTTACATCATGATGAAGGCCACGATTGACATGAGCAGTATCGAATGCTCTATAGATGGCCGAAACACACCATGACGTCTTTCTAATTAGCAATCACGACACAGGTCACAAGATAGAAGGACTAACAAGAGGTTAAGCACCCCCTGATGACACAGGGGCTTGTTTTGCACTTTATACATATATGTTGGATCTATGGTTGTTTGGGTCGTCTGTTGAAAACCAATGCATTTTTATGTCTGGAAATTTAAATGCACTTAGAGCTATGTTATATAATGTGTTGAAATGTTGCACATCACATTTTTTAACTTTTGATATATAAATACAAATTATATTTTTTGAGAAATAATAATGATTGTTGAGGAAAAAGAATTGGGTGGAATATGTATGGCATAGAAGCCTTGATCACTTGCTCTTTGTATTGCTGATTCAGACCGTCCAGAGACAGAAACAACAACTGACATTTATGCTTTCATGGGAATGTTATGCAGATGTTGTGCACAGTTGTTCTGTTTAATTTAATTTGATGTCATTACTTATACAGCAAAGGACAGAAGAGCGTTTTCAACAGGAGAGTGGCATCTTTGGCCGTGGCATTTAATACAGTAATGCAGCACTGTTGGTGGAGGGAGAGAAGGATTTATTTTTAGCCAACAGGTATTGTTGACATTTTATGAGTTTTGCGGAGATGGAGGATGGTGGGGGCATTTTGAGCCTCTGCCAGGATGGCGTTGCAGATGGTTGGGGCATGGTAGGAGAAGGACTGCTTGAGAGTTTTCTCTTTGTGGGCTACCTTAGCCTCCAAACCTTTGATAGTTTTACTATGTGAGGTGTGAATTCCTCCAGAGGTGTGAAATTTAGCCAACCAAGTCTGTTGGTGTTCCGTTCGAGACTGCTTTGTAGGTGAAATGTGGATATAATCTTGTCAGGGAGGGGAAGCCAGTGAAGCTTGTGCAGTGCTGGAGAGATACAGTCACATTTGTGGTCACCTGTAAAAGGCGGGCTACGGCGTGGTGGGCTGCCATGAGGGAAGCCAGGTACGTAGCCGGAAGCTGGGGGGGGGCAGGGTTTGATTTTAAAGAGTGTGGACAGCTGTAGCCACGCAGCCTGTGCCTATTTGGCCTAATGTCCAAACCTGAACTCCTCAAAATCTGTCAAAGAAGAACATCACCTGCAAATTAGATCATAGAAGGAGTAAGAGAAGGACCCTCCAGAATCAATGCAGGCCCATGTAGTGGCCACGTGTGTGGTATTACAGGAGGAGACTTATATTTCCTTCTGCAATATTGGTGTGTGACCCTGCATCACAAACAGCGGAACGTGCCATTACTCGGTAGACTTACATTTCACAAAACATTCTGCAGTATTCAGTGTTTATTTGAGTAGTTTAGAAAGGTATTCCATTACCCTCATTGAAACATGTTTTCTACCTACATATCTAAACAAAATGTGTTTTACAATGTTTTTCTAAAATGTAAAATGTATTCAGGCATGACTCTGTTTGCCACAGGTGTGCTTATCTGCTGAAAAAAGAGCTGTCACCAGCTTAGAAGAGAGTTTTGATGATGCCACTTTTTCATGTGTTATTATGGCTCCACATGACAGTTAACAGTGCATTTTGATGGTTGATTTATTATTGCTTTACCTGTTTGTAGTTCTTCAGGTTATTTGTTTTCCTTTTATGAGTTCCAGATGCACATACAGCACTGTTATACGGTCTCATATAATAAAAAAAACAATAAAAAAGCATGCTGTTTCCATAAATCCACAATAACTATGTGTTCAGACTGTATTGTTCCTTTGCATAATTGTGTGTTTTTTGCAATATGCCATTTTACTTGGGAATTATGGGTGCCACATTACTTGTAAAAGGGGAGAAGGCAATAGGAACTGAAATTGCCTGTTAATGTGAGTTCAGAGGTCATAGATACCTGGATACTAACACCATATATGCAGTGACATGACCACACAGTGTGTTTATCAACTTGCCTGCTGGACAGTTGTTAGCCGTTTTTAGTGGCGTGTCATTTAATGCGACAGTCCCTTGTTCGCGAGTGGCCATATTTATGTAATGCAATGTAATATGGCATTTGTTTAGCACCTAATCCCATTGGTATGGCCTCAACCGCTGTAGGCGAAGGCCCTCGGCGGACTCAAGTCTGTGGTATGGGAGATTCCTCAGAGGAGTTTAGCATGCTTGTATGCATTTCGGCCAATATGAAGGAATGCAGGGGAGGCCAAGTCCTTGCTAGCAACCCATATTGGGCTGACTTGTGGATGGGTGATGTGAGGTTATAGGGTGAGTAAGTGAATCCAGGAGACTGATTATGTATCCAGCTAGAATGAATTTTTATTGTGGGACTTGGTTGCATTCTAATGGCAGAGGTGTTGTTTCTTCAAGTAGCGTGTGATTGTAGATGAATTGACATGGAGTGTGATACTTAACTGGCTGTCCTGGAAGGTTTCTTGTTCCGTTGACGTTTCGGTGCTTCAGTCCTGCGGTCTGCTGGAGTCCTTTCTCTGTGTTGCTAAGTACATTTGCTGAAGGTCTCATTGCAGTCAAAGTCTATTAGACAGGGGGTTAAATCAGCACTGGTGGATGGGTCCATCAGGATCTGGGGGGAAGAGCCAGGTCTCGAGGGCCTTCCAGAATGCAAGGTTATAGCTCTAAGTGTTGAATGCTGAGGGAAATAACATTCCATATTTTGGGAAAAGGAGGACCCCCTTATTCTGGTTGATTTGAAGGAGGGATGACCAGGAGGAATGTGGTGCCTGATCTCAGGTTTCTGCTGGGTTTGTAATGGGTGAGCTTTCGTTGAAGGTATTCTGGGCCTGTCATGTGCAGAGCATGGTGGGTGATGCGCATAGCTTTGAAAGTGGACCGTCATCCGAAAGGGAGCTAGTGGTGCAATCGGGGCAGGAGCACTGTTAGTTTAGCGCCGATGGTGCAGTTTCTTTCCACTACTATGTTGTGGAAGTAGTCTGAGAGTGAGTCACGAGTGCTTGGAAGTGGGGAGCTGAGGAGGAAACATAGGGAGGGGCTTGGAATTCTGATTTGTATGGCGAATGTTTAGGCAAAGAAGTGTCAAGACCGCTTGTGAACCGAGAGATACTGAGGAAGAGGGAGGAAAGAGGACGAGGAGGGAGACTAGGAGGGGGCAAGAGGAGGAGGGGAGAAGGGCAAAAGAGAAGGAGGAGGGTGAAGAGAAGGAGGAGGTGTTGAAGAGGAGCTGGGGAAGAGGAGGTACGAGCAAGAGGAGAAGGGCGGTGGAGGGGTAAGAGAAGGAGGGGAAAAAGGAGGAGGAGAGGAAGAGGAGCAGGAGAATTGGGGGAGGAGAAGAGGAGCAGGGTGAAGACGAGGAGGGGAGAAGAGGAGGTGGGATGACAGAAGTAGAGGAGGAGGGAAAGAGGAAGTGATGGGTAGAAGTGGAAAAGGGTGAAGGGGGAGAGGAGGAGACGAGGGGAGAAGAAGAGGAGTGGTTCAGTCGTTACTTCAGCCCTGCAGTCTGCTGGAGTCCTTTCTCTGTGTTGGTCAGTACATTCGCTGAAGGTCCCATTGCAGCCGCAGTCTATTTGACAGGGGGTTAAAATAGAATGGATGGATGGGTCCATCAGGATGCTGGGGAGAAGAGCCAGGTCTTGAGGGCCTTCTGGAATGTAAGGTGATATCTCTAAGCGGCAGATGCTGAAGGAAATCACATTCCATATTGTGGAAAAGGAGGACCCCCTTTTTCTGGTTGATTTGAAGGGGGGATGACAAGGAGGAATGTGGTGCCTGATCTCAGGTTGCTGCTGACTTTGTAATGGGTGAGCTTGTGTTGTAGGTAGTATGGGCCTGTCTTGTGCTGAGCATGGTGGGTGATGCACATATCTCTGAAAGTGGCGCAATCAGAGTGGGAGTACTGCTAGTTTAGTGCTGATGGTGCAGTTTCTTTCCACTGCTATTTATTTATTTTATTTATTTATTCGCATTTGTTGAGCGTGCAGCAGCCCAGGGGCATCGTGGCGCTAGTTACAGACATTTTTTTTAGTTACAGAGAATGTTCATGGTTAACATTTCAAGTAGTTCTTTCACTGGTTACAGACAATTTATATAGTTACATATAATACTTCTTAGCTACAGTTAGATTGACTTTTGCATGTGCTGGATTGCATGTGCTGGAATGAGATTAAGGCGAGGAGGGAGTTTTCAGCTCTGATGTCAGCAGGTAGAGAGTTCCCGGACTTGGCAGCTATGTAAGTACGAGAGGGTGCCACAGAGTGCTTGTAAGTGGGGAGTGGAGGAGGAAGTGTAGGAAGGGGCTTTGAACTCTGATTTGTGTGGTGAATGTTTAGGCAAAGTAGTGTAAAGACCGCTTGTGAATCAAATGATACTGAGCAAGAGGGAGGAAATAGGGCGAGGGGAGAGAAGGAAGAGGGGGATGAGGAGGAGTGGAGAAGGGGTATAGAGGAGGAGGGTGAGGAGAAGGAGGGGTTGAAGAGGAGCTGGGGAAGAGGAGGAGGGGTAAGAGGAGCAGGGGTTGGAGGAGGTTGAAGAGGAGGAGGGGAAAAAGGAGGTGGGGGGAACAGGAAGGAGAGAAGAGGAGGAGAAGGGGAAGAAGAGGAGGGTGAAGAGGCGGAGGGGAGAAGAGGAGGAGTAGGGAGAACGAGGGGAGAAAAAGAGAAGGAGGGAAAGAGGAAGAGGAGGGTAGAAGTGGAAAAGGGGGAGGAGGAGAGTCAGGGTGAAAAGGAGGAGTGGAGGATCGGGAAGAGGAGGGAGAGGAATCAGAGGAGGAGGATGAAGGGGAAGAGCATGAGGGTTAGGGGCAAGAGGAGGATGAGGAAGAGGGTGAGGGGGAGGAGGAGGGCCAAGAGGAGGATGAGGAGGGGGAAGAGCAGGAGGAGTGGGAAGAAGAGGAGAAGGGGGATGACAAGGGTGAGGGATTGAGCATGGGGGGACGAGGAGGAGGGGGGCGAGGTGGTGGGGGAGCGAGGAGGAGGGTGGAAGAGGAGGAGGGGGAAGAGGAACAGGGGGAAGAGGAGAAGGGAGAAGAAGAAGAGGAGGAGATGCAGAAGAGGAGGAGGGGAAGGGGAGGAGAAGGGGAAGAATGGAGAGGTTGTAGTAGAAAAGGGGAGCATTATAGTAACAGGAGGGGGGAGTAGTAGGAAGGGAAGAACAGTAGTAGAGAGGGATCAGTAACATCAAGGGGTGGAGGCCAGACCAGGATGAGTAATACATTGAAGGGACATCAGATCGGGTGAGGAGTGAACGGGAAGCAAGTCCGGGTTACGAGGGAGGGATGGGTGGCCGTTCAAGAATCTAAATAAACAGAAAATGATCTAAAAACGCTGCTGTGAGTTTGCTCAATTGTGAGGAAACGTATGCGGTGTGCTGGGTCTTTCGAGTTACTTCTTAGGTCCCAAGAAATGTAAACTACAAACCGGTAGCACAGTGGAGATCATAGATTAAGCCATACAGTACCTTTATAAATCATTATAACCAGTATCATGCTTATATTTCAATTGATGTCGAGATGATATCTCTACTTAACAAACTCATTGTTTCTTTGTTATATCACACACAGACACAGAGGCATTTTTATGGGAGGGCAAAAGGGACCCACAAGGCAGCCTGATCTAAAGAAGTAAGATTCCTTTGTTCACCAGACCTAAATAGAACACATCAGGATATTGCATGGCATGGTGCTGATGCTCTAACCCTATTGCCTGTCTGTTTGGCAAGTACATGCTGCCTCGATCAATTCATCATGAAATTCTTTCTCTGTTCACTGTGGTATATTGGGAATTATGTTGATCATGTGCAATAGCCAATTTTGAAATGCATAATGGTAAATTGTGTGCCACAATGGTTCAGAAGTTAGCTCAGTGTGTTAAGCACTCATTGCAGAAATGTGTGTTCCAATGCAAGATTAGAATAGCACATTCCTGTAAGGCTGGCTGAGCCTTTCCTATGTCTGAAGTTTATAAACGTGCATGCATATGTACTTGATCTTGCAGCACACCAGGTGCTATTATCAGCAATGTATCTGCACCAGATATGGGGTTGCTATAGAAACAAACATGTCATCCTTATGGTGAAGGTCTAGAAATTGGTTTGTTCAGATGGGGTTTTGTAAATCCTAGGTAATCACTTCCAACGGTGAGCATAAACTGTTACTCAAAGAGATTAATAAGTATCCAAATTTGGAACCAAAGCATTCATGCTTGTATCCTGGCTTTGACAGTAGATAATACAGTGATTCTGGTCAATCATCTAATATCTCCTACATTACGGTACTGTCTTTTGTGAGGTTTGCCTCCTCACATGCTGGTGGCATCGTTTAGCCCATTACTTGATTATTCTTCTTATGTAGGCCACTTTAGTGAAAGGGGTGGTAGACAGAAGTGAGTGGACCAGATGGTGCAGGACTTGGACAAGCACATTTTAAAGTCTCATCCTTTGACACAAAAAAAGCTTTGCATTATTTAAAAGTCAAATGTTTTTCTGCACGTTTATAAATGACAATTTCACAGGCCAGTATTTTGGAAGTATATAAAGCTTTGAAATACAAAAGACCAACCCAGATTAAATCTGTTAAATCACACTGATTGGTATGCTGGTACTTATATACTTCTTTTGATGATGGAGAGAATGAAGCTAGAATCATTCTTTGTTAAACCATTCTATAATATTTTGTTTTGAAAAATGATCATGTATGGTAATGTGATTGGTGTACTTTCCAAGTCAGTTCTATAAAATTAGATTATTATAGTTCGTGTTTAAGAACTGGTAATGAAAGGGTTCAAATGCAGAAATTGCAGAGCTGCCACCCATCCCAGATTCACACCTTAAACAGCGTGTGTAATGCTGTGCATCTAATTTAATCTTGTATTGCCCAGCCTCTCAAAATTGCCAGTCCCTAAACCTTTCAAAATTGTAAGCCTTTCAGAGAGATTTCCTTCTCAGGGTATGATCTACAAAGCAGCCTCTTTCATGGTTTCACTGGCTATAGTGTTGCTCCCACTATTGTAGTGAGCATTGATATATTGCACACCAAAGGCACTTTATTCTTTTGGTCCCTAATGGCAAAACTATTTAAAAACCATGTCCCATTTATGATCTTATTCTGTCTGGATACAGACACCTTCCTGGTAGCTGCTAATCTGCATCCACTATCCATGCTATCATATGTGTAGATTTCTCCTGCCTCTCAATTGGTCCCCTCTATCCATGCTTGAGCATGTTTGCGTTCTGTGAGGCAGCAAGTGTGAGTGCTCTGTCTATTCTAGGTTACATGCACATTTTACATAGAGTCATTGATCAATACTACAGGCTGTAAATCTTCTTGGATGGTTTGGTGGAGGGGGGCCCCAAAGATGTCCGTGCCCAGGGCCCCAAAAGTGCTTAAGATGGCCCTGCACAGACACACACACACACAATGAGCATACTCCTCTGCAGGCTTGTTTAAGTCTTTTTACATCTTACCAGAAAGCATGATTGTTACAACAGGCTTGGCTCGTGCCTCGTGCTGGCTTGATACATCATGCCTGTTTGGTATCTGGATCTGTTTTTGGGGTCATGCTCTCTGCTTACACAAAGCCTGCTAGTATAACCTCCTCTTCCAGAGGTGGTATTTTCTCTGGATAGTTTGTGTTCGTTGGCCGCACATGATTTCTCATTGAATCATGGCTTGATATCACCAAATTAACTTTAGCCAATGTGGCATGTCATTGGGTCCTATGGTGGTGCTGCTTTATTGGAGGGGGAACTGGCCACCTCCAGACACTTACCTTATCACTGTGGGCTACTGGGAAGGGCACGGTTTTGGCCAATGACATTCCGAGAGATCCCAAACATAAGGGCCCTTATAATTTCCCTCTGTACCATGTAGGAATGCCATTATTGACAGGAGGAGATGGCCACAAGGCATGCCGGACATCATAAAGGCCATCACAGGCCTGACTAAGAAGGCGAAAAACCCAGGTCTCTGGTGGGTGCATCAATTGATCATCTGGTTAAGGCAAGAACTCTCAACAACCAGAGGGTAAGAAAGGCCCCTGGGTGTGTCTCCTTTTTACAGTACCCCGTTGCTTACCAGCTTTGTTTGTGCTTTGGAAGTCACATACGTTCATATGTATGTATGTACATACAGTGCTTATGTATGTATACATTTATGCCAGGCATTCAAGAGAGCGTCAAGCACTCCTGGGAGCAACCACAACATGAAGTATGGGAGATCAGGAGTCAATGCCATCTAACTTTTCTATGCCTACAAATGGATATGTTGCCACCCAACCACCATACCAATCCTCTGTATTGGCCCACAAGCCCCTAGGTCACCTTGCGGGGGGGGGGGGGAGGAGTAATCGTGACTCTTTTGATTTGTTGAACCACATACTTCTGTGGGTGGAGGGGTATGCTGGTTTTGTGTTTAAGGAGTATGGGTTTGTGTTGGGGGATATGTTACAGTAGTTTTAGAGGTGCGTAGAAGGAGAAGGTTTGGGTATGTTTAAGGGAGTGGTTAGTGTGGATCAATATGGTGCGGTGTGTTTGGAAGTTGAGGGTAGAGTGGTATGTGTAAAAGCTAGTATCACAAGATATGAGTGTTCATAAATATGGTTAAATGTTTTCTTGACTCAGAAGCATCATGTCTCAGTTAACAATGCAATGATCGTCATTTGTGTGACTTGCAAGGTAAAGGGTGCTGTAGATGATACCCATTTCCAGGCTACAACCAACTGCATGGCAGTCACAGGCAACAATTGCTCACCTTGTGTTGCCCAGACAAGAAAAGCATCATTGATATGGAACTATTGGTAGTGGGGAACCCACAATGTCAGCAATTGTATACCACTGGAGCATTGCAGCCATCAGTCAGCATGTTAGACAGTATGTTGCAGCTAACCTTCTCAAGTGTGCCTATCCAAGTTGTGCATGTCATACCTCTACATGTCACTGCCAAGAAATGGGGGGGGGTCAACATCATAGGTGCCCTTGCTTGCTCACCTCCCATTTCCACAACCTTATGTGAGGAAGCAGGTGAATGGGAATTAGAGAGCGCACACACCATCAATGTCCAGATGATCTCTGATGCCACTCATAATGTCACAATGTTGTCTTCAACTGAAGGTATGAAAGTGTGAGGAAGCCTGCGGGGGTAAGGGTGCAGGGGTGTTGCGCATCCGCAGTGCTCCCTGCCTACACTTCCTGTTTACCGGAACTGTTCACCCTGGCCATGCCCCTCAGGAGCACCACACATTGTGGGTAATAATAAGCAGCGCTCAGATGCCTGAGGGTTCGTAGCACTATATAAATGCAAAATGATTATGAATTATTATAGGACATAAGAGGAGATGCGAAATCATGCAGGGATAAGGCTGTGGGGGAGCTGTGCATCTGCGGAGCTCCCTGACCGCATTCCCTGCTTACCAGACCTTGCTGTCCCTGGCAATGCCCCCAGCATATGAGAGGAGAGGAAAAATCTTGCAGGGCGAAGCAGGTAGGGTTAGGGCTGCGGGGGTGTTGTGCATCCACGGGGCTCCTTGTCCAAACTTCCTGCATACGGGGCCTGTCCACTCTGGCCACGCCCCCAAGGACATAAGAGGAGAGGCGAAATCCCACAGGGCGGAGCACGTGGGTGTAAGTGTGCGAGGAGGTGTATGGCGTCCGCGGCAAGGGTGGCTGCCAGTTTACTGCAACATACCGCATACCATATACCATAAGAAAACATTTAATGCATTTGCACGCTGAGGTGAGGAGCTGCAATAAAGGGGGGGTGTATTTTGAACTTTTAGCCCTTACTGAATGCCAATTAGTTCACCCAGTCTTTTCACCTGTATCAGCAGGGCGGCCGCAATGGCTGACATGGAGGATACGGCCCACCTACCTACCACCACAAAGCTTCCCTCTGTTTGCCAAGCCAAAGAGGACATTTCTAACAGTTAAACGCAAGCTGGTGGAACTGCCCATACGAGGTTCAGTCCAAGGCTGCACGAAGGCACAGCCTCAAAGCCCTATTAAGATCACGGACAATGCTTACAGCTTGATAAGGGAGATCAATAATTTCCTGGGGAGCACTTTGGATATTGTGGGGTGCAAAACTACTGACTGCACCGCAGAGGATAACCCACTTGCTTGCAACAGTGACAGAAGGGCCCATGGGGAGAAGGTGTACAGCAGGGAGAATGGGGGCTTGGTCCATATTGCGACTAGCCCTGGCATTTCTGAACCTCCCCATATGAATGTGCCCAACTAGGGGGAGTCGACCTGGGCAAGGACAACTCAGAGGGCCCCACACCTGCAGCTGAAGCTGTCTCCTCCCCCACGCCTCCCAGCCCATGCCCCCAATCCTGAAGAATCTTCAAGAAAACAGGCCTCTACGTCTAGCCATGATCATCCAGACTTTGACACAGTGCAAAAGCCTGCAACACCCACCCTGGAGGGCACCAAAGATGTTAGATCCCTGAATGTGGTGTCAGCCCCTCCCAAATAAAGGGCCACATGGGGGGGAGGGCCCCCATCTCCGAGGGCCAGCTGCCCATCAACACTGAGAGACTTGGAACATCACACAGAAGACCTATGGGCTATGTCTGTTGATAACGGGCACCACTTGTGTCATAAGCGCCTTAGCACAATAACCCCACCCGGAACACTCACCACTCCCGTTCCAGACTATGTTGACGAGATGACACTGCCGGGATGTAAATTCTCCCTCGTTCTAATTGACTTGGTGGCTCTGAAAAAATTGTTAATGCTTTTGCTGCAAGAGCACAGAGGCCTAGGTGGAGGTCCTGGAGGAGGTGCCAGGGGGGAATATCAAACTAGCTCATCTCAAGGGCCTCCCTGCCAGCCGTGAAGAATTATGGTATCTCCTTATTGGTGAGGAGAATCTCAGCCCAATTCAACTGGCAATGGCATCAACAACACTGGCCTCACTGATGAAACACTTAAAAAGGGTATCCGGAAGCAAGTCGACCTTGACACCTGACCTGATATTCATACCCTGCTGCATAAACCTGCACAAACGCCATGGTGGGCTGCCTGCGGGGAGGATGTTGATTGGGGCAGGACTATGCTCCAGGAAGGAAGGCCAGGTTGTGAGGGCAGCAAGTCAGAACCTAGAGTGGCTCCAGTTGCTGATAGCAATAATGCTCATACAACCCAAAAAGAACAAGGGTGAGGCATAGATCGTGGCACCAAGGGTGGTCATGTGAGGGGGTCCCATAGAAGGGGAGTGGTATTCTTGTACAAAGTTCCTAAAAGCACTGGTGACCAACCAGAATCTAAGGAATCTTTAATTAACAAGTGTACCCACTGGTTCAGAATGGTTTACGGATGTTGTTCCCTAATCAGAGAGGAGATCACAAACTGCAGGAGAGTATACCCTAATGAGGGAAGCACACTTGTCTCCATTCGGATTGATTTGAGAGAAGATGGAATGGCCATGGGTATATTAGCAATTGGAAGGATATGTTGTCAACCGCCAAGTAGAACAATTGAAATCAGTGCATCCCCCACCACAACAATCCTCTCCACCCAGGTTCCAAGCTTCAGTATCCACCGCTTTCTGTATCCAATGTAGCCCAATTGAGGAAAGGATTTGAGAGAGCCACTAATAGGGGTGGTATGGTTGCCCAGATGACCACCTAAGTTTATCCTAATTGTCTTACAGGTCGCCGTTTTCAGGCTATGCCCTGGGGTTGTAATTACAGTAGATATCGCCACATGGCCCAGAGGTTCGGTGGGCCTTTTGAGTTTTGGAGTAACTGGTGCTGTATTTAAGAGATGTTATGTTTTTGATGTGTATGTGTGCTTTGATGGACTAACGGCCAAATAAAGTTATGATGATGATGAATATGATTATGTACTTTCAGACAAAATATAGAAAACACTGTTAACCGACTGCTGTCTGGTGAAAGAGCCATCATGCCAATATTGTGGATGCCCACCTTCTTTCTCATCATCACTGTCTGGGAGGATGTTGCCATGGGTTGGCAGTAAGATATTCCTCCAGATGCATATGTTGTGTGACGTGCAGCATGCAATGATGATCTGCCCAACCTTTTCAGGGCTATGCATGTTCGGTGCAGATGGCAGAACCTGTCCGTCACCTGGCCAAATGCCCTTTCAATGGTATAACAGATACCTGTATGTGCCTCATTGTACTGGTGTAACTGTGGCCTCTGCGGGGTCTGGTATGTCGTTAGCAACCAAGCAAAAAGCAACAGAGGATATAGATTGGCTCTTGTTGGAATGAAACATAATATTGGTTTCAGTGTGTGCATACATACCTAGGGAGGGGAGGAAGTGTGTTTACGCCATACCTGATTCCAACCCCCCTCCATATCCACACACCTCTCAATTCCAACCCTAGCCTTAACCCCACACTTCCCTGATTGTGTCCCCCTCCTATGCACAAACTTCCTCCATTCCAGCCCCTCCTCTATTTTTCCAAACTTCCTTGATCCAACCCCCCCTTCTTATCTATACCATGCAATAACAGCTTTACTATCAACCTAGTAGCTATAACCATTGGCTCCTGCGGATGGCCATGTAGGCTGGCAGAGGGCTGTCCCAGAGGATCATAGCATTATGGGTTGATCCAGGAAATCTGTCGCAGCAGTGGGTCATGATGAGATCAGAATCTCTGGTCACCTGGACACTGGATTTGCTACTACTGATTCCTGTACACTTCCTCCCTTGCACCAATGGGGCGTGTGTGCAGTTCAGGGAACCTATGAGGTCGGGGAAGTAAGCTATTTCTTAATACCTCCCTTTCATGGTATTGGAGATGGAAACGTGTGCAATGTGCTCAGGCATGTGTGAAAGTGGGAAGCGACATAAAGAGCAAATTGCCAACTAGGTGTTGGAATGTGCAGTGCAGATATCATCTTGAGTATTGGGTGTATATCCGTATGGACGTTGATGCAACTCTGCAGGTCCCCCTCTATCAGCTGCACTCTATACACGATGATGTTTCTCTCAATGAGATACAGGTTGATCAAGTGTTGAACCGTCAGTTGCCATGTCGGTGGCCTGATTCTGAGGATGGGCAGCCTGCACGTGCTCCTCCTCCTCGTTCTTGCATTAAGGCTCCTCTCAGACAGAATCTCCTGTTGTTTGTTGCCCTCCAATAAGAACATTAACTCATCAATGTGCATGGACATGTCTCCAATTGGCTGCATTGAGATTGGTATTATGTTGAAGGAATGGGTGGTCTTTTTCAATTATTTGATGATCTGCATCTGTTTATCATTTGCACTCACTCTGCAGGAGGTAAATGCTGGGGGTATTTCTAGTTTTGGTTAGGTGTGTTTCGGACTTGGAATTGTGCAGTATTTATTGCACATGGTTAATCTCTTTTTTACACCCAGTGTTTACCACATGCAGTGTCACGCACTGCATACTTTATTTTGACCCACAGTAACATAGGTCAAGCACTGAACGCACAATTTATTGGCAAGAACATGTAGCTCTGTAACAGGTGATCTATCACTGCATAAATAGTAACTAGATGGTAAGCATTATGTACAGAGTAATTAATGGATAGGCATTCTATGAAACAACATTTATTGGTCATGCTTTTGCGGTACTCTAATAAATGGGCAGGTCTGTGGTACAATCATTAATGAGCAAGCATTATATGTAAAGCATATGGCTCACAAAATTAAGTGCTTGTTGTAAGCATCTGTGTTATGCCTGAAGGACTCCCTGCAGAGCCTACATAGACTTTTTTTTTTGCTTCTGGGGTCAACATATTGTTTACCATTAAATTGGGTACACATAAGACCTATTATTATTTTATTTATTTATTTCAATTGTTGATGGCGCCCAAACCTGGAAGTATCACAGTGCTAGCTTACATTGGTTGGAAAAAGACAGTTGAAGTAGAACAGTTGCTGGGTTACATTATACATTGGTAAGAACAAGACAGTTGAAAATAGAACAGTTGCTTGGTTACATGATTAGTACAGTTGCAGCAGTAATGGTACATAGGATACAGTAAGGCGTATTTGTTGAGTTTTTTGTGGAAATGATTGCAGTGCTTCAATGCAGGAGGAATATGACATACGTGCAATAATTATTGTGTGCATATTACATTTAGGTCACGCATTTTGTGGCATAATAGCTGATGGGCATTCATTTTTTGTTACAGCAGCTGATGGTCAAGATTTCTATGGCACATGAACTAGTTGGCTTTCATTTTCTCAAAGTACTTCATGAGCCGGCGTTTAGGAGTGAACTGTAGATAGCCGGGCATCCGCTAGCCCATTAATGGACAAGCATTCTGTGTCACAGTAGGTGGGGAAGGCATGTTGTTGCTGTATAACTGAACAGCATTTACTTTGTGACACTGAGATAAAGTAACACATGCACATGTTCATTTGTTTAGATATGCATATTTACAAAAGGCATTCTTCAAATACACTTTTACCAACAAGGCGTGTGTTTGTGTTGTTCTCGTCAATGAAAACTGAGTTGTTCATAGCAGTGGATGAGCCTTCCGATGGCCCTATGTTCTGCTACAGGCATTGTGATGTACACATTCTTTTGGGAGAAGGCCTGGTAAACATTACTTATAGTGCTCAGTGTCTCCAACCCAGGCTAGGTAAACATAGTTTCTCTTGAAGTGGAGCAAGACTGTAGGGTACACCATGTTAAAGACCTACCATCAAAACTGTCTGCAATACTTATGGCTTTTTATGTAGCCAAAATGATTGGAAAACTGTGGTTTACAATGCACCATTGGCAATGTATTTCAAAGAAAATTCTGGAAATTGGGGAAAAAGCAGAGGGACTTTCGCCCACCATGCCTCATTCTGTCTTGTTATTACTGAGGGCAACGCCCCCGAAACATATTTTCCTGGCTAGGGTCTGGAACCATAGAGAATATAACATGGCATATGGCGAATGCCGGATCACAGCGCTGGCAAAAAGGGCCGGGGGACATGTACAGTTGAAGCTGGGCGAGGCAGACCAGTGATAGGTAAGGGATGTCTGGGGGTGGAGGGCAGGTGAAGGCATGGGGGCTGAGGCCCCCATTGAATGCACAGGTTTGGGGTGACACGCAGCAAGGAGGACTTGCAGCAAGTAGGTACATGCCAACAATTTGCAGGTCCGTTCTTTTCAGGGTCAACAGGTTCCAGGCAAAGAACTTCCCGGGGAGGAAAACAGTCATTTAAGGTCAGTAGATGAAAACGTTCCTCCTAGTCCAGCACTGCGGAATCGTTCATATGAGTGGCCAACCAGCAGAAGCTTATGCACTGCCTTTTGTCAATCCTAAGCCTTGTGACAGTGATCAATCCTAACCACAAACTAAAGTCCAGTCACATTTTAGTACATTGTGACGTTGCTTCCTTTTCCTGGAGGTCAAAACCTAATCAAAATGGCCTTCAGTCAGTGCGAAGAGGTTCTCCAAGTGAAAATGTTCTCTCACCAAACGTCAAAGGAGACTCCTCTGGCAGACCTGTGCCAGGGGTGACTCAGATTCCAGAGGACGAAGGATGCACCAACCCTTTGCATTGTAGGTATGAATGAAACACCCAGTCCAAGGCATCTCCTAGAGGCATGCTTCTTGGACATGACTCATCATAGGGGTTAAATAGCTGCCAGATCGGTTGTTCAAGAATTAGTTAACGTATCTCAAATATGCCTGCCTGAACCACAGAACTAATTCCCAGACTCCATAACCTTTCTGAAAATTCAATGTGTAGCTAACAGTCAATTGGAGATATTAATGTAATGCATTACCTTCAATAGTTAAGGTTCATGCCTTTAACTGTAATGCCCTAAAAGTTTTTGCTGGGATGTGGCAATCAGCACAAAGCGCAAGCTTAAGAGAATGTTTTCCTCAAACAATTTTAATCTGCTATGTTTCACATTGGTCATGTGGGCCTAATGTGTTTTTGTCAGCCTCAGCATGCACTGACCGGGTGTTTCACCTTGTGTCGCCCAATTTTAATGTCCAAGTCTGCAGTCCCCTCAACGGGAATTTCCTTCCCATCAAGGTTCTGCAGTTGTACAGGAAGAGAGGTGAGAGGAATTCGGTAATTCTCCCCCCTTCCTGCATTTAGTTCCTCAAAGGCCCTTTTGGACAGAAGGGTAGCTTGGGATCCAGTGTCCACCAGTGCCAAAATTGTACCCTGCCCCTGTACTTGTACCGGGGCATAGTATCTTCCCTCCTTCTCCTCAAGGGGGCACAGATAATGCACATTTTCGGACAACTGGTGGGCTAACTTTCTGGTTTTGGACATTTCTAGCGAAGAGATTTGGGCAGAATTCTGTGGAGAGTCTTGGGATTCTGAAAGAAAAAGTTGGCAACTGGAGATCAGAGCCATTGTGGGTTCCCCTGGTTCCGGTTCTGGGCCACCCCCCCCTTTTTGGAGGCAGTCACCAGAATGGGTTTGAACCAGGGGATTTCGGCATTGTGGGTTCTGGGATGAGATGATGGGCGGCGGTAGCTCAGTCTCCACATCTCCCCAGTCTGGATTGGAATCCCTTGGGACCCATTTTTCCTTGGGAGGAGTTCCCCCATCTCTGAAGGAGAAGATCCTTTTCCCAGGGTCTTCTGAGGATCCCTCTCCCTCAAATTGGAAGACCTGTACCTCCTCCACAGAGTGGGTCTGTTTGGGTCCTTTGTTTCTCCTACCCCCCCTCTGCTCCTTGGGAGGCAGGCTTTCAGGGGCAGGAGATTTTGTTTCCGGTTCCTGGTTTTCCAGGTGCTGTTTACAAGTTGGGAAGGAAGCTTCCTCCAAGGCTTTACACCCCCCTTCCCCTTGTGCCTCCTCCCTGGGAACCGGTGGGCTATCGGGGTGCTGCCCCCGTCATTGTTCTGGAGCACAAGGTCCCGAGTTTGGGGCATTCTGCGGTGGCATGCTCATCTGAGGGTTCTGTTGAGCCCTCAGTATGTGACCCAGATCTCGTGCCATATTTTGTACCTGGCGCTCAAGTTGTGAAACCCGCTCAGGCTGATACGGGGCTCTATTTTCTCCCCTGGGCTGATCCCGGGAAGGGTAGCTATCCCTTCTCTGGTAGTATCCCTGGTTGGGAAGATTTTGGTACCCCTCCACCCTTGGCCTCCCCTCTCCCGGATTAGGTTGTCTGGGCTCAGGGAATGGGGAAAAGAAGGATGGATGATTTTGGGGCTGGAAATTGGGTGGATACCTGGGGAAAAAGTTCTGCCCAGGATTTGGAGAATTTCTGCCCTCCTGGGGGAAGTTGGGAGGGAAGTTCCCTGGGTTAGGTGCTTGGCCGGATCCCCCCGCTTGGGCTGGAGGAGTCCACACATAACCCAGGATTGGTCGGTTTCCCTTATAGCGGGGACTTACATAGTCAGGGGAGCGGGGGACCCCATTTGTGGGACTACCTCCTCGACTCCCTGTCTGTGACTGGCCCGAGGGCCTTCTGGGCTGTGAATTGTTTGGTGCAGGCCGGTTTTTAGGCCCCCCATCTCCAAATCTAAAACGGGGGCAACCTTTACCTCTGCCACCTTGGCAGCAGCAGGGATGCTGTTGGTTTTGGGGTTTTTCGGCACGTTATTTTTATTTTCGATAGGCTTCTGCACCTCATAGATCTGGGTAGCCTGTTCAATGACCCAGTCTAAAGATCTTTTCTCATAAAAATCTCTCACAAGCTGGGTCATTATATATTTAGGGAGAGCATGGAAAAATGTATTGACAAACTCTTTGCTGTCTGTGCGCACCCTTCTGGTGGTCTGCGCAAAAGCACGCTTTAATTCTTGCACAAACTCTTGTGGGGCCTGATCCTCCCCACATTGCAAATTGTAGGCTGCCTTGCGAGCCTCTTGGGGATTTCTGTGCACAGAAAAAAGTTTCAAGATGGCCGCCCTTTATGTGGACCACCTTGAATGATTTTGGTCCTCCAGCCCCGCAAAGAAACTGGAGTACTCTGGTGAGAAAGTCCACTTTACATATTGAATACAGCTTTGGCTGTCCTTCAAATGAAAAGTCTCCATCATTTGCTCAAACAGCTCTATGTGCTCCCAAACAGAATACTTGGCGTTCTTATGATAAGGCGTGATAACACTCCTTATTGCCTTTATTTGCTTCAATGGGTCCTTAAGCAAGGCACTTTTTTGCCTTATTGGCCTTTTTGGTTCGGGTAACCCTGGTCCATTCATCCTCTGACTCAGAGGCACTGCTCCCAGAGGTTCCTGTCTGATCTTCCAGGTTTTCCCGGATTCTGCGAGCCTGGGAATGGCTGGCAGAATGTGGGGACCTGGTCTCCTGTGTCCTGCGCCGTTCACAGGAGTCTTCAGATTCCTCCTTACTGCCAGGTTTTGATGGGTACCCCCCCCACTGACCTAACTGGGCAGAAGTTTTCAGGATGCCCTTAATGAGCCTACTCTCCTGGGGTTCCCCACTAAATTGCACTGTGCTTGGGTGCCCATACCCGGATGCCCGCCCCTCCATTCCTGGGAGGTACTGGCCTATGAGCCCCATACTTCTGGTTGGATAGTAATCTGCCATCCCTGTGGCCCGGTGCTCATGTGCGCCAGGGGACATGGGGTTGGCAGAGTCCAGGGACTGAGAGATATGAAGGCCTCTGGTACTAGGGCTCCTGAGGTTATGCTCAGGAGTCTCCCTCTCCCAGCGAACCTGGTCTCTATCCGCCCCTGCTCCCTGTTGCAATGCAAGAGCCTGCGCTTTCAGTTCCTCAGTTAAGGCCTTACTAGACTCTATCAGTCTCTCCTGCATCGCTACCTGTTGCTGGAGCCTATCATTGTGCTGACAGAGAGCCTCATTTTCTCTCTGTGCCTCCTGGTTGGTCCTGGAGTACTGGGCCAGTCTCTGCTGCATGAGGGTTACCTTCTGAGCTGTGTCCCTATTGGCCTGCTCCTTTCTTGCCAGAGCATCCTCCACCCTCCTGGTGTGCTCTAACAAGTTCTGGTGTTCTTTTTGGAGGTCACCCAGTCCCTGGAGGGCCAGGTGATTTTCTTCCATTTTCCTTTTTAAGTGGCAGACTTCCTGGCCTAAGGTATCCCTTTCCTGACTAAGAGTCTGCATCTGTGCCGCCAGGTCGTCCCTTTGCCTTTGGAAGGCACCAGCTTTCTGGTGTTCTTCATCAAACTCTGCCTGGGTATCCAGGTCTTTCAAAATCAATTTATTGCTTTCCTCTTTCTCTCTGTCTAGTTGGATTTGCAGGGTGGCTACCTGCTCTGTGCATGCCCTGTTGAAATTGATCTCTTGCTCCAGCTTTTTCTGGCTCTGCAGTAAGGAGTCCAGACTGTCTTGGTGCTCCTTCTGCAAAGCCAGAATTCTGGTATCCTGGTCCGTCTTTTCCTGTTGCAGGATATCCATATCCTTCTTTATTTTAATGATGTACTGTCTACTCTCATTTTCGGACTCCTGGCTTCTGTGCAGCCTCTGCTCAGAAGAGTCCAGATCAGATTGGGCCTTCTGTAATGCCAGCAGTTGCCTACTCGCCAGATCTTGGCCTTCAGCACATTTGTCCTGCATGGCTACCATATGTAAATATAAATATGCCGCTACCCTGGCAATCTTGTTGTGCTCATCCTTGGCCTTAGGGGCCATATATAGTTCACTCAGGGCCACATGTAAGGGACCCTGGTCTCTCCATGTATCTGACCCTGTTTCAGTGATCTGGGGTGCGATTGCCTGCAACCAGACCGTCTGGTCCTGATGAGTCCACTCACCTCTCACAAATAGCTTATGTAAGAAGTGCTCTCTGGCTATTTTCATATCTACCAAGGTCGTCATTCTGGAATTTGAGTTCCTTCCTGACTTAGAGAAGTTTGTATTTTATTTTTGCAAAACAGACCTTTCCCTTAGAGCGTCCTTTTGAGGAGTGCTTTACAGCGTAACACAGCGTGGTGATCCGACCGGATTTATGTATCTTGTCAGTTAGCACACTGTATTAATCTGCACAAGTGATAGATCTAATCCGGAATCCCCGGCTACGAGCCCCCAATTTGTAAGAAGATTCAATTCAACACTACAGCTAAGTCAATGCCTAGTCTGGGATACTGAATGGAAACCCTTATTGATATATCTTCATGTCCAGTTCATGAGTTCTGGATGACTACCCCTATATAACACCCCTCTCTTAGAATCCCCCAGACCCCACTGAGCCAAGAAGTAGTTCTGTTTTGCAAGTTTAAAAGGTTTATTTGAGAAATAAGACAAAATATAGATACCACGCTTTTATAATAAATTAATAATCGATATCGCCCTTATAAATATAATGTTAATCAACAATGGGTAATCTGACACTAGCACACTTCTTTATAATCAATGAGGAGTTAGTATAGGATGGATCAAGTAGCAAAAATACTTTTATGATTTCAAGGGAAAAGCAATGAGGAATAAAAGGCAGTACAGAAATACTTGAGATGATTTTAGCAAAAGATAATATAATCACTTTTTCTCTGGCATTCACCCCCCTCCCCTATGCAATGTAAGACATGGAAGTAGATGGAAAGAGGAGCACACAGTTCTCAGGAATGCAATCAAATACAATACGAAATTCAGTTCCCCCCCCAGCAAGCTTAGAGAAAACCGGTATGAGTTTTAAAACACAGGCCCAAGTGCTTTGAATGTGGTGGCAATGAAGTGAGAAATATGCTGAAAATGCTTTTAATTCCCTTTAGGAGGTTCAGGGTGAGTGAGAGATACTTGGGATGAGTTCAGGCTCACTTTAGCAATGATTCAGAGATGGTGATTAAGAGGCAAACGAATTTTTAGCAAGGAAAGAAATGACTGCTGATGGTTACACGTGGCTGGATTTTTAACCAAATCGCAAATCGCGGTAAAATTCGCGAGTGCGTGAATCGTGATTACGGCAAAAGTATAAGGAGTAGGAAGTCGGTTCTAGGCTTGTTGGATTCTAAGCTTTCAGAGGAAAGTTAAATTTCGTTCCTATCCCAAACGGTTCCAGAGATACGGACGATTAAATAAAGGTAGTTTTTCGGATTTAAAGTAAACTCAAAATGACAGGTGACAGCTTGCAGCTTCAGAATTGACAGGTGACAGTTTCTAGGAGGCTGTTCTACTTAGGTTAAAATAGTTTGGATTAGATTATTTTAACTAAGAGATTGGTTCTGTACAGTTCTGCTAGGTACTCACAATATAAATTTGAAATAGGCCTCGCCACGGATCTGGTCAGGTTTTGGACTGGACTCCGGTTCTGGTCTCGGCACTTCACAGTGATCTGGGTCAGCTCTCTGGTTCTGCTCACAGCGGTCTGGGTCACTCTGGATCTCTGGTCTGGTCTGTCCGGATACAGCGGTCTCTGCACGGCTCCTGGATCTCTGCACTGGTCCTGGCAAAAGTTCTTGGCAAGGGATTCAAGCAGCTCGCCCGGCTGTGAGTAGCTTGCAATGATTTGAGGCCTGCTGCAGAGAACTCAGCTTGTCGTTTTAAGCCTCTGATTTAGGTTCTAAAGTATAAGTTCTAGGTTCTGGAGTATGTAGCTGGAGTCAGTCTGGAACTGGTATCTTCTGGATGTTGTGTGGTCCGGCAAAACGCTCCGCAGCAACTGGATTTGAATGTCCTCTCTAGCTTCCAGTGGCTCTTTTTATGTGTTTTGAAAATGGGTGTGTGCCTGGGCCTAGCTAAGCCTGCCCCTCCCTACTTGTCATTGTCCCAATTCTCCCCTCTACCATGATTGGGGGAAGGAAATGTGAGTCAGGGTGATGCTGTAGGTTTTATGGGTCTGTCAAGATACACAATAATAGGAGGAGAGGTCGACACTCTCCCCCAAACCACAGAAGCCGAATGAAGTCGACCCTCCCACCGTGGTTGGCACAGGTACCTGATATATATATAGACAGGACACCACGTGGCAGCCAGTGGGGGGAAGAGGGTTAGGGAGAGGTTGTGGACAGGGTGAGGAGTTATAGGAACACCGGATAGAGGGTAGAGGAAAACCTAGTTTGGATAGGACTGGGGAAGTACAGGGAAAAAACCCTACCCTTAGTAATCCTTGTAAACCATACTTGATATCATATGTGGTAGTACTGCCTGTTACCTGCTAAACTATATCTTGAGAACACCTTAATACATGTATCTCACACACTGTGTGTCATTGACATGAAACAAAACAAGCATGGTTAGCAGATGAAACATACAATGGGAATACTCCCAAGATGAAGACATGACACATGGCCCCCTGGGCTGGTATATGCAACACTTATAGTTACTAACAAGCACATAAACGTATAGAACATAAAGATTTGTCAAGTGCTTCCTTGCAGCATAACAGAAAGATATGCACAGTCTCTCAGTATGTAGTTGTCTCCATAAATACCCCGTAGTAACCCCTGCTGGGTTGGAACAATGCAATTCTAAAGGCACCTCTGCGTACTACCCATAGTTTTTGCAACACATACACCTAACAAACACTGGGTACTTCAGTTAGCATGCTCGTAATCATGTGTGCATTTCGTCAAAGAAAAGATTAGCCCTTTCCGCACTTATCTTGTGTCCGGGAAGCTCCTGAGCCTTCCCGGACGTTGAATGCTGTTGCCCGTAGCAGCCGTCGGGATCACTACTCTCCCCGCTGTAAAATGCTCACGCCCGCCGCCTCCGCGTTCATACCAATTCCATAGCGGGCGGCTCCTGACTTCTCTGATGCTGCCTCGACCGACGCAGCTTCGACTTCCAAACAAAATAAGCCACACCTGCCGTGCGCCGTGAGCCGCTCATAAACCGTTAGCAATCAAGATCAGCTGGCCCCCACGCGCGCACGGCAGTAAACTACCCAGCCTCCCAAGTACTGCTGGGAATTGTAGTATTGCTGGATTTTTCAGTGTTTTAGCCCTCTGAGCCCAGTATACACACGCTTGCCCTTATTCCTGACATTACCTCCTCTCCGAGGGCCCTTCCCAGGACCTGGCTTACCCGGATGTTGTCGATTAAATTGTTTAACCAACCCTGGAGCATGTACTGATTCCGCCGGCTCCCAAGAACAGTCCTCCGGCCCATAACCTTTCCAGTTAATCAGGTACCATAACCGTTGATTCCTTTTTTTGGCATCCAGAATACTTTTCACTTCATACTCCATCTGACCTTCTTTCATGATGGCTGGTGGTCTCTTAGCAGTCATCCCCGGAGCTGCGGGTTTAAGTAAAGAGACATGGAATACCGGATGGATAGGTACATTTTTTGGCAAACGCAATTTCATAGCATTGGCTGACACACATTTAATTATCACGTAGGGCCCAATAAAACGAGGCAGAAATTTCCGCGAACCTATCAAGGCTAGATTTTGTGTGGATAACCACACCTTATCTCCCACTGCATATTTAGGACCTGCTTGTCTATGTCTGTCAGCTTGACTTTTATATTGTCTTTTGGCTTGTTCTAGATTTGCCCGTGCCTTTTGCCTGATCTCCAGAAGCAACTGCTTTCGCTCTTGTAACGCGGGGATGTGTCCCACTTCTGGCAAATGTTCGGGAATCATATTCTGCACTTGTCCATGTAAACATTCATTTGGTGCCATCCCCAGGGAAGTGTGATAGGTATTATTGTATGTGAATTCTGCCAGCCATAAAGCTTGTACCCAAGAATCTCTGCCATCTCCCAAGTACCCTCTTAAATATTGCTCTAGGGTCTGATTCACGCGCTCTGTCTGCCCATCAGTTTGAGGATGATAGCTAGTAGAGAGTGCACAGTTGATTCCCAGCATCTGACAAAAGTCACGCCAAAACCTGGAGGTGAATTGTGAACCTCTATCCGAAATTATACACTTTGGTAGCCCATGCAATCTGACCACATGTTGCAAGAACAACTCTGCCAACTTTCCCGCTCCTGGTATTCCTACACATGGAACAAAGTGAGCCTGCTTAGACATGAAATCCACTACTACCCAAATGGTATCATAACCATTATCAGGAGGTAAATCCGTAATGAAATCCATCGAAATGGAAGTCCATAGTTGATCTGGGGTTGGTAAGGGTTGCAACAACCCTCTCTTCTTCCCATGCTCTGCCTTGTTACGTGCACAATTCTCACACAACCTTAAGTACTTCTCTGAGTCTTGTTTTACAGTGGGCCACCAGAAATATTTCCCTAGCATCTCTTGCATCTTTCTCAAACCTGCATGCCCTGCCAATGGAGAATTATGGCACCAGTATAATGCTTGCTTCTGCAATTCCTTGGTAGGCAAATACAGTTTACCCTGATGATAGGGCAAACCTTCCCGTATGGTACGTGCGGGATGAGTTTTACTCCATTCCTGCAGTTGTCTAACTGGTAATGCCTTCTTGACCTGTTCAATGACTTTCTGTGTAATAGCCCCGACAATTCTTTCAGGTGAAATAACAGTTTTAATTTCCCCTACTGAATTATCCACATTTTGTTGTCTAGATAAAGCATCCGCCTTTCCATTCTTACTACCTGGTCTGAATGTAACCACAAAGTCAAATTCATTAAAATATTGAGACCAACGTAGCTGCCTAGGGCTTAGTGATTGTGCAGTTGTGAAGTATTGCAAATTTTTATGGTCTGGAACTACCACCACCTGATGTCTTGCACCCATCAAATAATGTCTCCATTCCACAAATGCTAATCGAATGGCCAATAATTCTTTATCCGTAATAGAATAGTTTTGTTCACACCCTGACAATTTCTTAGAGAAAAAGGCCACAGGATGCAAAATTCCCTCTTCATCCTTCTGTGATAAAATAGCTCCTACTGCCACATTACTAGCATCTGTCTCCACCTGAAAGGCTCTCTCTAGTTTAGGATGTCTCAACACAGGAGCGGTAGTGAATGCTGATTTTAGTTGTTGAGATGCTCGCTCTGCCTCCACGCTCCATGTAAATCTCACTGCCTTTTTTAGTAGTTGTGTAATTGGACTAACGATTTTGGAGAAATTGCCAATGAAACGTCTGTAGAAGTTAGCAAAACCCAAGAAGGATTGTATGTCTTTTATACATTGTGGAGAAGGCCAATTCAACACTGCTTGCACCTTCCTTGGGTCCATCACAATTCCGGTGTTTGTCAATATAAACCCCAGAAATTCCACCTGGCTTACATGAAATGCGCATTTCTCTGATTTCACACATAATTGATATTCTTGTAACCTTTTCAACACTGCTGTTACATGTTTTACATGTTGTTCTGGGGAATCTGAGTAAATCAAAATATCATCAATATACACAATTACAAAAAGATCAATAAACTCATGCAATACTTCTTGCATAAAAAACTGAAAAGCGGCAGGGGCATTACATAAACCAAACGGCATGACAAGATACTCAAATAATCCAAACTTTGTTCTGAATGCCGTCTTCCACTCATCCCCCTCTTTTACCCGTATCAAATGATAGGCTCCCCTCAGATCCAATTTGGTATAAATCTTTGCACTCTTTACTTGGTCCAATAGAACCGAAATCAAAGGTAAAGGGAATCGATTCTTGATGGTCACCTTGTTTAATGCACGATAGTCTATGCAAGTGCGTAACGTCCCTTCCTTTTTTGGGACAAAAAATAATGGAGAAGAAACTGGAGAAGTAGAGTGCCTAATAAATCCTTTAGACAACATTTCATCAAGATACTCTCGTAAGTGTTCATTTTCCTTCTCCGTAAGGGCATATATTCTACTACAAGGTAATTTCGCCCCTTCCTCCAGTTCAATAACACAATCATAGGTCCTATGAGGAGGCAACTGCTCCGCCACCCCTTTGTCAAACACTTTTGCAAATTCCATGTACTGTGAGGGAATTCTCTTTTCCACTGCTCCCACCACTTGGGGCCCTACTACTTTCTCAATTAACAATGCTGTGGGGCCTGTTTCGAGTAGAATATGTTCCTGACACCGTTGTTCATCAAATCTTACTGTCCGTAGTACCCAATCAATTTGCGGGTTATGTAATTTTAACCATGGCATTCCCAGAATCAACCCAAATTGCGGGGCTGCTATAAGGTCAAAGGTAATTATGTCTTGATGACCTCCTTCACAAATCATTTCCAATTTCTCAGTCTGTTGTCGTATGGGACCTGAAGTTAATGTTGAACCATCTACCAACTGGACTCCTTCTACCTGCTGCTTGTCAACTACAGGTAACCCTAACTGAGTAGCCAGTGAGATGTCTACAAAGTTACCTGTAGCCCCTGAGTCCACCATAGCCCTAACCTCCTGTTTCGTCAAAGCAAAACATAATGTAACAAGAATGTAGAAATGGGAAGTTTTACCACCCACCGTGTTTGCAATCCACCTGGGGAAACTTACTTCTAATGGGCCTGACACCTGTGTTCCCCTCAAGGCCGGCCCAATTCTTTTCCCGCCTCCTTCGAACTTTTTTCCCCACTCTTCTGAGGGGTATTGGGACATGTCAGTATAAAATGCCC
The DNA here is from genome assembly GCF_040938575.1 of Ambystoma mexicanum. NCBI lineage: Eukaryota > Metazoa > Chordata > Amphibia > Caudata > Ambystomatidae > Ambystoma > Ambystoma mexicanum. Next base: position 340,828,889 of record NC_090935.1, on the reverse strand, counting down.
TGCTTGCCCACAATACAAACACAACTTATTGGACCTACGTTGTTCCTTTTCTGCCGCCGATAAAGGCCCTCTGACACTTCCAATCTGCATTGGTTCTACTTCACTTGCCCTTCCTCCCCTACTTCTGTCTAATCGTACAAAAGGTGTTACTTCCGGTCTCTTTTTATCACCTTTCCTTTCGTTCATGCGATGATCCAACCTCAGCGCTAAATCTATCATAGCAGTACATGTGCGTGGTTGAGGCTCCACTTGTGCAATGGCATCTTTTAGTTCCTCCCGTAATCCTTGATAAAATAATACTGTTTGTTTGGCTACTGGCCACTCCGTCTCTATGACTAGCCTGTTAAACTGAGTTACATACGTTACTAGATCCCGCACTCCTTGTTTTAATCCCAACAATTCCTTATCCTGAGCTAGAGACACCTCTCTGCGATCAAATAGTCGGCCAAATTCCGTCAAAAACTCATCCCAGTTATATAATAGAGGATCATCTTTTTGTACCAAGGGCATCGCCCATGCTGCAGCATCCCCGGTCAAATAAGAAATGACAAAAGCCGCTCTAGCCTGGATAGTCTCGAAGGCTGTAGGTTTACACAGGAAATGTAGTCTACATTGTGTAAGGAACATCATGTACTTTCGGGGATCCCCCGAAAAACGTTCGGGGGCTGCCAAAGGGACACTACTGGGAGGGTGGACAATTACCGTGGAATTCTGACTAGAAGAGGCAACTCCCATTGCACTTGATCCCTCCAATGGAGTACTCTGAGCAACTAAACCTTGAACTTGAGTCTTCAAATTATCAGCTTCTTGTCTTGTCTGAGCTAATTCCAACTGCATATCTTGGAGGACCTTTAGCACATCGGCCAAAGGCGGAGGAGTCGCTTCCATTTGGCTTGGGTGGTTTGAGTATCCCAATATGGGGGTGGCTTATTATGTCAAGATACACATTAATAGGAGGAGAGGTCGACACTCTCCCCCAAACCACAGAAGCCGAATGAAGTCGACCCTCCCACCGTGGTTGGCACAGGTACCTGATATATATATAGACAGGACACCACGTGGCAGCCAGTGGGGGGAAGAGGGTTAGGGAGAGGTTGTGGACAGGGTGAGGAGTTATAGGAACACCGGATAGAGGGTAGAGGAAAACCTAGTTTGGATAGGACTGGGGAAGTACAGGGAAAAAACCCTACCCTTAGTAATCCTTGTAAACCATACTTGATATCATATGTGGTAGTACTGCCTGTTACCTGCTAAACAATATCTTGAGAACACCTTAATACATGTATCTCACACACTGTGTGTCATTGACATGAAACAAAACAAGCATGGTTAGCAGATGAAACATACAATGGGAATACTCCCAAGATGAAGACATGACACATGGCCTCCTGGGCTGGTATATGCAACACTTATAGTTACTAACAAGCACATAAACGTATAGAACATAAAGATTTGTCAAGTGCTTCCTTGCAGCATAACAGAAAGATATGCACAGTCTCTCAGTATGTAGTTGTCTCCATAAATACCCCGTAGTAACCCCTGCTGGGTTGGAACAATGCAATTCTAAAGGCACCTCTGCATACTACCCATAGTTTTTGCAACGCATACACCTAACAAACACTGGGTACTTCAGTTAGCATGCTCGTAATCATGTGTGCATTTCGTCAAAGAAAAGATTAGCCCTTTCCGCACTTATCTTGTGTCCGGGAAGCTCCTGAGCCTTCCCGGACGTTGAATGCTGTTGCCCGTAGCAGCCGTCGGGATCACTTCTCTCCCCGCTGCAAAATGCTCACGCCCGCCGCCTCCGCGTTCATACCAATTCCATAGCGGGCGGCTCCTGACTTCTCTGATGCTGCCTCGACTGACGCAGCTTCGACCTCCAAACAAAATAAGCCACACCTCCCGTGCGCCGTGAGCCGCTCATAAACCGTTAGCAATCAAGATCAGCTGGCCCCCACGCGCGCACGGCAGTAAACTACCCAGCCTCCCAAGTACTGCTGGGAATTGTAGTATTGCTGGATTTTTCAGTGTTTTAGCCCTCTGAGCCCAGTATACACACGCTTGCCCTAATCCTGACAGGGTCAGAGGATCCTCCCCTGGTCAGTTTGCCCACAATTCTATATTTGATTCCAATACATCCTTCCCACATATACAATTTGTTGAAATTACATGTGCACATTATATATTCCTTATGGTCCATGCTTGTCCGCCTCTGATCTTCCTGTGGGCTTGATTTCAAAAATGACAACATTTTGCGCTTTTTAACTGGTTTTGCAATATCGGACATTTACCCAAAATTACACACATGTGCGCAAGGAGTATGGCCATTAATTGATGAAGTGTCAGATTTTTAACATGCAGACATTTGGAGTGAGACCCTATTTTCCGCTAGCAACCCACGCCTCTTAAAATGTTCACAGAAAAATCACAAAAATAATGATATTACTTATATAATTCTGACAAGTCCGCACTATGAGTTATCTATCTTTTTAAAATTATGGCCTGGTCAAAAAGGGGTGTGGCTTCCCACATCACAGGGTGGAATAACTGGTTTATCCACTTCCCCCAAGCTCAGCTGCTAGCAGAGGCACTGCCCCTCCCAGTTTCCCCTAAGAGGAAGCCACTTTTACGACGCCCCCAATATAACATTTGCCTGAGTCTAGGACAGGCCTTTGTTCAACTCCCTGTAGTCCCCAGCTGCTCCACCCCTAATCTAATCAGAGAGCCATGTGACCTCAGGATGCAGCCAGGCCTGGCAGCCAGGCCTGGGAACACAGCTGTTGATCCAGTATCAACTCCTGTCGGGGGTAGTTTTCAGGCAGAATTCAGTTTCATTAAGCCAGGTTTCAGCTAAATGTCACTTTTTGATCCCAGTTTAAATCACTTACAATTTTTACATATACATTAAATAATTACTTCAAGTCATTTCAGAATATAGTTTTACATTGTATCCACCTCTTAGCAAGTCTTTCCTTGGTCTGGTTTTGTTTCATTTGTTCAGTTTTACACAAAAGTCTGGTGGTTTTAAAACGCTGGCTTTCTGATAGTGGTGAGTACTGGTAATGCAACCATTTTTGGGATTAAGAAAATGAATTCCCCACAGTTCTGGGTTGCTTTTGGTAATCAGCATTGCCATTCCCAATGGTTTCAGGCTACTGTGTGTGTAGCCCAATGGTGGTTTTAGGCAGTGCCCTCCTGTGCTCACAACATAGGCAAAAATGGGTGGCAGCCTATTCTTCATGTTTTCCCTATGCACTCTCTGGGGAGTTCTGGCCATCATGATGTTTTCCATGCCAGTACTGCACAGTTTTATTGTAGGGCTTGGATGCATGGGTAAAAACATCCCACACCTGTCAAAAGCAGGGGTTACAGAATGTCAGAACATGTGAGATACCACATCCAAAGAGAGGTCAACAAGATGCTTGATCTCGGGGTTATAGAGCCTTCTACAAGTCCATGGTCTAGTCCAGTTGTTCTAGTACCAAAGGCAGGATCCAAGGAGTTGAGATTCTGTGTGGACTATAGAGCTCTAAATTCAGTCACTAAGACTGATGCCCATCCTTTGCCCAGGACAGATGAGCTGGTGGATAGACTTGGTTCAGCCAAGTACCTCATTACATTTGACGTAACCTCAGGCTATTGGCAAATAGCACTGACGGACTATGCCAAGGAGAGAACTGCATTTTCTACCCCAGCAGGCCTCTACCAGTTTAAGGTAATGCCCTTTGGACTAAGGAATGCACCTGCTACATTTCAAAGGATGGTTAATCAAGTTCTGAATGGGATGGAGGACTTCTCCATGGCAAACTTGGATGACATTGCAGTGTTCAGCCCTACATGGAAAGAGCATATTGATCATCTGGGATATGTTTTGCAGGCTCTTGAGCAGGCCCATGTTACCATAAAGGCAAGCAAATGTCAAATTGGGCAGAGTAAAGAGGTCTACCTTGGTCATGAGGTAGGAGGAGGTGAGATAAGGCAAATGCAAAGTACAAGCTGTGCAAAACTGGGCCACCCCTACTACTGAAACCCAAGTGAGAGTTTTCCTAGGTCTCACTGGGTACTACAGGAATTTCATTGAGAACTATGGGACCATAGCTTCTCCTTTGAATGTTATCTCCTCTCCAAAATTCCCTAAAAAGGTCAGATGGAATGAGGAGGGCACTCAAGCCTTTGAAAGCCTGAAGAAAGCTCCAGGCGTAAGATCTCCTGATTACCACCAACCCTTCATTGTGCAGACAGATGCCTCCAATATAGGTATCGGTGCAGTCCTTAGTCAACTGGATAAGAAAGGTAGGGAGGACCCCATTTGCTTCATCAGTAGGAAACTGAATGAACCAGAAACAAGGTGGGCAACCATAGAGCATGAATGCTTTGCCATTGTGTGGAGTTTGAAGAAGTTTAGACCATACTTGTATGGATCTACTTTTGTGATTCAAACTGACCACCAGCCCTTGAGATGGCTAATGCAAATGAAAGGGGAAAACCCAAAACTTCTGAGATGGTCAATCTGCCTGCAAGGATTTGATTTTACCATTGAGCAGAGAGCAGGATGTCACCACCAAAATGCTGATGATCTCTCTAGGATATTTTTGACCGACTAGAGGTAGAGATTCATCCAGGAGTGGCTTAAATCCTCCTGTCCTTTAGTCTGGGGGTGGGGGCGGGGCGAGTGTTAGGGAGAATTCTCAGAAATGGCTGATTTCCCTTACCTAAAGAGTCCCCCAGCAGCTTTGTTGGATTTCTAGGATTTATTTTTTCCACCTGGTAAGAGTGTGAGCCCTTTTCCCACTCTTACATGTGTTTTGCTATGTGTATTTTTACTTTTTGTGTGATCTTGGGCACTGGAGCCTCACCTACTCCATGTGCACCACTTTTTGTGTGTGTTACACAGCACCTTCAGTGCAGTAACACATAGTTGTCTTTGAGACTTCCCACTGACTCCATTTTCCTGGGGCTGACTACTGTCCCCCAGAAACAGGTAAAGTTGCCATTAACTTAATATAGTCACTTTAAACCACAGACCCAGTACACCCCATTTTACATGGAGTATTGGAAAGGGTTAACTCTTATCCCTTTTTGTCTGTGCCTCTTGGAGCCTTGTTTCGCTCCCTTAACACTAAGACTTGGCTGGTGGCAGTGGTAAATACCCTAAATTTTCTACCACGATAATCTTATATAAACGTGGTAATGTTTTATTCTATTATATTAGCCTCGAACATAAACCCGCTTGACCAAATACATTTTATTTTTGCTCCGGTTGGGTTTAGTCACCATTTCTTTTTGTTAAAGTCTTTCTTGTGTTTTACTCTGCGCGCCAAACCAGGGATGATTCCTTTGTTCACTGTCTTTTCGCGGGCTTCTGCACAGAAGCCCTCCTTAAGTCACCTTATAGTATGGGTAGGAAGGATGTGAGGGAGGGATCTTCGAACCCCTGCCATGGGTTGCCTTAGTAGCCCAAGACGCACTCTTGTCTGATTGGCTAAGGGACTGACCTTGCCAGGCCAGCCACACTGCTGTGTGATTGACAGCCAGGCTGTATGAATGGGGGAAAACTGAATAAAAAGCAGGTCTCTGGGACTGGAAGATCAGAGTCGCCACTGAAACGAAAGACCCAATGAGGAACTGGAAGAAGAGGACCCCTACCAGAACTGAACCGCCCGGTGAAGCACTGCTGCATGTCCGAATCTCCAAATCCGACGACAGAGAAGATTCTGCAGGAAACGTCTTCCCTTGAGCTGGTGGGAACAACCAGTTTGCCCAAACTGCAAGCCAGGACCCTCCTCTGGTCGAATTTGCTGTACAGAGCTACAGTGGGCCGGCTATCCAGGAAGGTCGGACCCTGCTTGGGTTTTAAGGAGCACACCTTTTATTTGTTGTTTTGCTCTGCTGCTGATTTCTTCCCTGGGTGGCGCAGGACCCTCCAGTCTTCCTACTTCATGTCAGTCCGACAGTCGCTTCAGGAACTGTGAGCTTGCAGGAACCACCAGGAACGTCCGCCTCAGCTACAGATCTCTCTCCATTTTAAGGTACTGTGCAAATTCAGTTGTCCGTTTCGGTCAGCCGCGGTGAAAGTGTTTGACATCTTTCTCCAATCTGAGGGCTTGTCCTTCTCTTCTCTTTGAACTAACTTTTCTACCAACCAACCTAGTCCGGAATCTGAGCCACGAACTTTACTGCAAACTACATTGAACCCTATTATCTTGAGCAAAAGACTTTTGACCCATTGACTTTGGCCCTAAGCCTTTTCTATCTGATTTTAACCTTGTAGTCTCTCTTGTTCTAATGCCCTGAGTACTTACATGTTGGATCTGCCTAATTTCTAATAACTTTGTCTTTCCCTCCCTTTTAACTTGCTGGAGTGCCATTTTGCTCCCACTTCATTTGTGAGCTTAACTTGTCTGGAATTTAAGGGAAGTAGTGTGGTGTATTTATGATTGTGATTTTTGACTTACTTAGAATAGACTAATGTTATTAGACTGTTGAGTAAATAAATATATATTCTTTTACTTAGAAACCTTGTGTCAGTGTTTGCCTGAACCATAGTAATTGCTGTCCCTTTGTGTAACTCCTTGTACTGCTTACTTACTCTTGAGATAAGTCTGGCTGCTCCACTACTGCTACCACTATAACTGTGTAGTACAGGCTTGTACCAAAGGTGAAATTGTACTGTCACTTGTCGTCTTAATTTTGTGTAGTGTTCCCAAAGGGTACTGCATATAATTCTGCCTAACAGGCTCCATGTTACAATTGGTATCTCGGAACGGGCACTGGACTGGCTGACATCCTTCCTTAATGATCGCTCTTCCCAAGTCATCCTGGACACTTTCTTCTCTCCTACTTCCCTTTCCACCTGTGGTGTCCCCCATTCTAGCCTCTCCTCCTGTCTCTATAACATCTACCTTGCTCAGCTTCCACTCCTCATCTCCTCCTTCTCTTCCAACTTCCAGTGTTACACAGACAACACACAGCTCTTTTTCAAACTCCCTGCCAACCTATTGCCCCTCCTTCATCCATTACTGCCTATCTGCCATTCAGTCCTGGTGCACCACCAGTGATCTCTGCCTCAACACCTGTAAAACTGAGATCCTTCCCATCAAGACCCCTTCTCCCTCCTTCCTCCCTCACAGTCAGGACATTAACACGAAGACCCACTTTCAGCTCTTCTTTCTCAAATGTGACCCAAGCCCTGGTTCTATCTAGTCCTGACTATTGCTATAGCCTCCTCCTGAATCTCCCATCTTTCTATCTGCGACTCTCCAGCTAATCCAGAATAGGGCAGCTAGACGTATCCTTGGCCTTAAACCCAGGGACTGCATCTCTCCTGCACTAAAAAGTCTTCACTGGGTCCCGTTTGCTGCACGGATTCAATTAAAATCCCTCTGCATCATCCACAAGGCTGTCTGGGCCCCTGGAGCACATTTCTCCAACTTTATCTTACTAAATACTCCCCCTCTAGACCACAACACTCTTCTGGCTCTAACTTTCTGTATGTAAAGTGTTTTGCTAAACAGAAGGCAGGTGGGTGTTCGCTTTCCTCAGCGGGCTCCCTCCTATGGAACAGCTTCCGCCTCCCTCTGCACCTTAACCAGGATCTTATTAAATGTCAGAAGCTCCTTGTGACTCTCCTCTCTACCTCCTTCTTCCCTTCTTCTTTCCCCTGATAATCCGACAGTTGCTGCATTTGGGTGTCCTAGGCCCTTATACACCCTCAGGGCCCTGATCTCCCGCACCCTATCGGCCCAGCTCCTGTCTATCTGCATTTATACCGTGCGCCCTGGTAGCTCACACTTTTACCGCTCATGGCTCCAGGCCATGAAGCACTCAACATTCCTAGCACTCCATCTGTGGCTCACCCATGAGCTCAAACTCTACAGCACTGACCCCCTGCCTTTTTCCTTGCTGCACTCGCACCTTGAAACACTTGTGTATAAGTGTGTTATAAATGCCATATCATACCATATCACTTGCACGTTGTGAATACTCACAAGGCATAGTAGGCACGGCCTGTTTTGCTCTTCCCTCACTGCTCTTATATATTGTGTTTTTAATGTACTTTAATGTATTTCCCACTCCTTTTTTTACGCTTAAAATGTGTATTTTATTGTAACACCAATAGTCAACAAGGTTAATGCAATTAAAGAAACAGAACCCATACAAACAGTGTGTATTTCCCACTCAGGATCCCTCCCGTGCCCTTTGGGCACTTTGAAAGAGTATTTTCTCATTGTATAAGTGTCTAAAAAGCTAACAATATAATAAATAAAATAAAATAACCTTTAACCAGTGACATTGCTGATAAACCACTTGCCTGAATACCCTTGCTTATGATCCCAGAGTGCCCTTGCACATCAAATATATGCATTCTCCATGTTTCCATTACAGAGGTGGGTTTTTGGTATTTTCAATTAGTTTGTTTGTATAAATGGTTTTATTTGAATCCAAGTTTTGTACAGAACCATCAATGGGCAATCTCTTATTTTGGAACCACTCTACTAACGTTGTTTGGGTTGCTTCTTTTATCTGCACCCCCCACCTGGAGTGCATATCTGCCCTCGGCTCACGTGAACAAACGAGTAGAAGGCTCCAAGACACCCTCTGCATCTCGGAGCGGGCACTAGTCTGGCTTACATCCTTCCTAACTGACCATTCCTCCAAAACCACTCTGGCCCCTTTTTCCTCCCCTTCTTCCTCTGCCACTTGTGGCGTGCCCCAGGTATCCATTGTTTCGCCCTGGCTCTTTATACCTTTCACTGCTGCCATGACTCATGTTCTCCTTCTCCCCCAACTTCCAGTGTTACGCTGATGATACATAACTTTTCCTCAAACTTCCCACGGACTACCTTTCACCCTCCTTCATCTCTGACTGCCTCTCTGCCATCCAGGCCTGGTGCACTGCTAATGGCATCTGCCTCAATGCCAGCAAAACATAGATTCTCCCTATTTGGTCTCCTGCACCATACTTCTTCCCTGCACTCTGGCCTTCCTCCAGAACCCCTGCCCCCTCTACTGAAGCTAGGAATCTTGGAGTCATCTTCGACTGCTCCCTTTCCTTCATTCCTCATATCCAGGACATTGTCAAGAAGTCCCACTTTCAGCTCTTCCTTCTCAAAGGGACTCTACCCTTCCTCACCTTCCCCCAGAGACTCATTGTTACCCGTGCTCTAGTTCTCTCCAGGCTAGCCTACTGCAATAGCATCCTCTTTAATCTTCCTTCCTCCACCCTACGACCCCTCCATCTAACCCAGAATAGGGCTGCAAGACTTATCCTTGGTCTTACTCCCACAGACCACATCTCACCTGCCCTTCAAAGCCTTCACTGGCTCCCGGTCTCAGCACGGATTAAATTCAAGTCAGTCTGTATCATCCAGAAGGCTATCTGGGGGCCGAGGACCACTCTATCTACAAAGCCTCCTGACCAAATACTCCCCTTCTAGGCCCCTCTGTTCCTCTGGCACAAACTCCTTATGTGTGAAGCGCTTTGCTAAACAGAGAGCCGTTGGACGATCACTCTCCTCGGCAAGCTCCCTCCCGTGGAACAGCCTCCATCTCCCCTTGTGTCTTGAGCATGACTTCCTTAAGTTCTGAAAAAGCCTCAAGAGTTTTCTCTTTACCTCATCCTTCTCCTCCTCTCGTCCCTGCTAATATTACAGCAGCATGACTGATGCGCAGTGCCCTTATGTGTCCTCAGGGCCTTGACCACCCACATCACTCATCCCAGCTGCTGTCCTGCTGCTGCACTTACTTGGCTCACCCTACCCATGGACGGTTGCACTTACTATCTTCTCCTATTAGCACTTACCTTCAGCACTTCTCCATGAGCATTAAAGCACTTATCTCTCAACCCTCCCCCCTCTGCAATTGCATGTTCTGAACACTCATAGGGCATAGCAGGTTTGTATCCCCTTCCCTATATTCCCATTATTTGTCTGTACCATTAGTTCAATTATTCATCCTTTGCTGTAATTAATTGTGTACCTCCCATGTCCCCACCCTGTTGCCCTGTGGGCACTCTGAAAACGTTTTGATAATTGTAAGTGCCTAACAAGTGAACAATAAATAAATAAATAAATACATACATACATACATACATAAATAAAATAAGTATATCTGTCAGGCAATAACTGTTTCACATGTATGAATAGGATCACTGCTGATTCAGTAGTAGTGTGGAACTGAGTAGGTGGCTCTGCCACTACTCATACCTATACCCATGCAAAGCAGTATCATTTCATCACACTCTCACAATGACCTTTTGGTTTAAGAGAAATCCTGCAAATTGCTGTGAAAGTACGGAGACGTCCAACACTACAACCTGTACTGTACATCCCTCGGGCTAAACTGTAAACAGAGCATCTTCAAGAGGCCTACATCTCAAAGCGCAGACATCTAGTGCCTGCCAAGTTTCTGGCCACAGTCTGCAGTCTGCAAACAGCAACTGCCAACACAAGTCCAACCAGAAAAGCAGTGGTCTGGAGGGTTGCTAAGAGCTGTGCAAGTGGTTATGAATGATTTGAAACCTTCCAGCCATCATCTTTTCTGTTTTGCTTCTTTGGCAAGTAACCCACAGTGTTTTTGTTAGATGGGAGACAGGGGGAAAGGTTGTGCCTTCAAATACAAACAGCAGCAGCAGCTCCATGACATCACCCCTAAAAAAGGCCCATTTCATTATTTTCCTTGGACCTTCATATCTTGCTTAGTGCCAGACTCCTCCGGCTTCTAAGCACTGGAACAGGAACTGAGCCCATGTTGCATTGCCTCCTTTTGTTCCCAGAGCAAGTGTGTTGCCTCTGAGCTATCCTTCCAAATATACATATTGTTTTGCTTGAGGAAGCAACAGATGGTTTAATTCAAAGGTGGAGGGCCATTAATTATCTCACCTTGTCTATCTACAGTGTGCCTTTGATGCCAGTTTGGCGGATCTGGGTCAGGTCACACAGTGTCCGGGTAGGATTGGTGGTAGAAGCCACTGGGGCGCTCCCCTTTCATCACAGGCCCAGTGGCACACTGGATGTGCAAAGCAGACGAGGAACACTGATGTGATTTGCGTTCATACTGTCCTGTCACAGTACTGCAAGCTACTCCTACCAGGTCCCAGATAACTAGACCTAGCCCCAGTAGCCTTCCTGTTGCTACAGTGCTGGGTATAAGCTGCACCGACAGCCCCGCCTCTGAGCCCAACCATTCTTCACTATAGACTGCCAACGTGCTAATGAAGTCGCCTAAATGGTTTTTCCTGCATCCCTGTTATTTCCCCAGCTAACGAGATTCCAAGCTGTGCCACATTTAGCTGCATTTACCACTGCCTTTATCACTTGCAACACAGATATCTCCTTGCGGCACTGCCTCTTTGTCCCGTGGCCCAGGGGTAGCAAGGACGGGGCTAGAGGTAGCAGAGGAGGAGCTGCTGCCCCTGGATAGCCTCAAATGACGTCCCTGGTACGATTTCGTTTCAATCGTTTATTTGAACCATTCACGGAGTGCATATCAAAAATCCACATTAATTGAATGACTAACAGCAATGTGCCTGTAACTGCATCTTGTCCACAGCAGCAACACTCACCAGAATTCTGATGATTAGAGAAATCTACAATCATGCCTGGCCCTAAAACAACACTACCATGCACTGCAATCAGTAAAGAGACCAGGGGGGTAGTAAACAGGAGGGGCACGCTACATGCAAAACACCATAACCATCTCCCCTGAAACCCGGAAAAAACAGGTGTTTTCGGCGCCCAATCGCGCTGGCATATGTGTGTCTTGGGGGTGAGGTACACATATGCTTGCCAACAAGTGGGGAGCAGAGCTGGCAAACTCTAATTGATTGGATAAGTGAAGGCAGCGTATCGCCCTCTACTCTCGCGTTGGCCTGACATTCCACTGTTCTGAGACACACACACGCACACAGAAATGACAGCCGGAAAGGGACGCCCATGCGTCTAAGCAATACCACACAGCAGGTCATTACTGTGCGTGCAACTCGTATGATGTCCCAGCATTCGTTAGCTGCAGCCTTACACTTTTTCTAATCCAATTGAAGTCTGTATTTCATTATAAATTGCCGACGGCTCTCTCCATGTCTTTTCATTTCAGAAGACTTTTTGCAGCATAATGTTTTGAAGTTAACACATTTGCTGCAAGTTCAGATGTACCTTGCAGGTATATTTTCTAGCTTTCATGCTGGCTTCTGATCGGTTTGTTCATAACATCCTCATGGAAATTTAATGAATTATCGCATAACCTGCTTTTTAAGGTAACTTTTTTTCGTTGTCTTTTGTATTGTGAAGAATTTCGAACAGCAGAACATGACCATTTTGCAATAAGACGCTGACACATTTTATTTCTGGGCGAAATGTTAAAGATGAAGTAAGATTCCAAGAGCCTATTATTAACCAAACGTTTCTTCCTCGCACGTTAAGGAGGTACACTATGATATGATATGTGTGATATGTTATTTATAGCACGACCATACACAAGTGAACTAGTGCATGTTCTCATCGTTCATGACAAATGTTTGTGGGCTGTTCAAATTAATATTAATTACGGGCCTGATTCATGGGATATTTGCCCGGTTCAAACTGACTTTGCACTGCTGAAAAGTGACTTTGCACTGCCGACACAAACCCTGATTCATGGAACTGTGCAAAGTGTATTTTTGCCGTGCAAAGTCCATGCAAAGTCATTTTGAACTGCATAAATGACTATGCACTGACTTTGCCCGGACTTTGTACTGTTAAAATACACTTTGCGCACTTCCATGTATCAGGGTTTGGGTCAGCCGTGCAAAGTCACTTTTCAGCAGTGCAAAGTCACTTTGAAAAAGACAAATATCCCATGAATCAGGCCCATAATTAATATTAATTTGAACAGCCCACAAAAATGTGTCATGAACGATGAGAACATGCACTAGTTCACTTGTGTATGGTCGTGCTATAAATAACATATCACACATATCATATCATAGTGTACCTCCTTAACGTGCGAGGAAGAAACGTTTGGTTAATAATAGGCTCTTGGAATCTTACTTCATCTTTAACATTTCGCCCAGAAATAAAATGTGTCAGCGTCTTATTGCAAAATGGTCATGTTATGTTGTTAGAAATTTTTCACAGTACAAAAGACAACGAAAAAAAAAATACCTTAAAAAGCAGGTATGCGATAATTCATTAAATGTCCATGAGGATGTTATGAACAAACCGATCAGAAGCCATCATGAAAGCTAGAAAATATACCTGCAAGGTACATCTGACCTTGCAGCAAATGTGTTAACTTCAAAACATTATGCTGCAAAAAGTCTTTGCCCGGACTTTGCACTGCTAAAATACACTTTGCGCACTTCCATGAATCAGGGTTTGTGTCGGCAGTGCAAAGTCGTTTTTCAGCAGTGCAAAGTCACTTTGAACCAGGCAAATATTGCTCCTCAAGTGCGAGTCCTCCGGCATCTAAACACTGTAATATTCGGTGTATCGATTATTACAATCCTATGGTGCTACATATGGCCCTGACCAGGGTATTGAACCCATGACACACAGCATTGTCCTGTTCCCAAGGAGGGCAGGTTGTGCTTGAACTTGCCACCTGGCCGGTGTGAAACGAGTCAGGCAACATACAAAAGAATGCACTTTTCTGGAGTTCCTGCGTGTTCGTACTAATACACAAGTCTCATAATTCAGAAAAGTTACCTACACATTTCTTTGTCGCGGCCCCTAGACGAAATGATATACTGGTTAGCCCCCTTGCACACGTTAGCGTTCATTGCGGGTTAATGAATTACGGGCCCACAGCGCCCACGCGTATGGTGGGAGGGCAATCTGCTCTTGTCGCATGTCATAGTGAAATGTCCAAAAATAGACACATGCATGACTATCCCTGCAGCTAACCATGCATGTGGGGGCAGTAGCTGTTCAAAACACTGCTACCAGAAGGGGACATACATGCACAGAGCGGTCATGTATGACCCTTCTTTGCATTGTCCGCCGACATGCGGCTGTTCCAGGTGCAGGCGTGCACGCTTTTCAACATATTTCAATGTGTCAATTTTGGGACTAGAGGATGTACATTTAATGAGAGGAAATGCCCGCTAGGATTTATGCTGTGGATCCCCAGGATTTACTAAGGTGGGGTGGGGGGAGGGTCCCAATGAATAGGTCCCAGATTTGCATATTCTGTAGCCCTCCGTGAACCAGAACAACATTTCCTCATGCAAGGGAAGGGGATGAATTCGCATGGAAAAATAAATATTGTGATAAAGACACACTCGAATGTTCCTTGAGTAGTTGCAGAAATCTGTAGGCAGGAGGAGAATTGTCAAGCACTTGAAATCATGGTGTACTTTTCAATTCAAGAAAAAGCGACCTATTCTGGGGCAGAGAAGGGACAGCCAAATTGCTGTGCGTAGATTGTGTAGATGAAAATGCAGATGTCCCAATTAGTGCAGATTTTTGGCAACTATCCAAAGATTTTAGACATCTTCCACAGATTTTGGGTATTTTCAAAACTACCTAGAGATTTCTTCTGTGCGTCTAAGGATGGTCACTCCCTCTTTGGAAGTAACATGAAGGAGGGAAGATTGACTGGAGCCCTTGTCACAGTAGATCATCTTGAGGTGGTCCCACCTCCAAGACAGACCCCTTTAAACCCAGTCTACCTGACATTGGGAGAAATAATACCTCACATTTACACAGCATCCTCCCTTCTGTTTCCGCCCCTCTGGACAGAGACCCTGATAATCTGTGGGCGTTTCTTCTATGCGGGACGTCATTCCCGTTAGGCTGTGCAGGAATGGATCATTTGCTCCACATGTTTGCATGATCTCTTCTGAGCAGGAGGTTTGAGGGCACATTGAGTGCTCCAGTGTTGCATCCCCACGAGTAGTTGTATTTTTCAGAGTCTCTTTGGGGCGAGGGCCTCAGGTTGTGCTATCGGCAGTGGAAATCCCTGTGACATGAATATAAGCAGCAAAGGGGTACTGTCCCCTGAGATCCCTGAGACGCTGCTGGCTGAGGGCCTCAGGTGGAACCATGGTGATATGCATGTCCATCCATTGGCTGGGCAAGAGGAGAGGCACAGGAGCAGATGAAAGGAAATGCTTCTGCCCCTTTGAGGAACAGAATGGGACATCGCTCAAAGATGCCATCATGTGTTGGTGTTTGTTGTTTGTGCAGAATGCGTGAAAAGATTTACATTTAGAGACGGGGTTTGCCACCAGAAAAAAGGACCAAGTTTGCGCCATAGACTACAAAATTGTCTGCAGCTCTTGATAATTGTGCAAAGTTCTCAGGTA
This sequence comes from Ambystoma mexicanum, assembly GCF_040938575.1. Taxonomy (NCBI): domain Eukaryota; kingdom Metazoa; phylum Chordata; class Amphibia; order Caudata; family Ambystomatidae; genus Ambystoma; species Ambystoma mexicanum. The sequence goes on along the minus strand of NC_090935.1, from coordinate 340,813,606 downwards.
CATAGCAATAGATGTGAATAATGCCATGGTCCCATTAACGACATGGCCAGCAGGTCTAGGCACTGCTTGTTTTGCAGAAGGAGCGCAGGGGAAAAGAAAACAGCCGCCAAGTTACCTGCTCCTTCAAAATGAATGGACAATGTTTTCAGGGGTTTGCTTCACACTCATCGGGCGTGCCTGTTCTTCTGCACACTACATTGTATTCAAATAAATTGGTTAATATATCCTTGTTCCCCAACCCAGTTATTAGGAGACCCCAAACAATCTCAGTGGTAACAGATTTTTTCCCATGGGAATAGGTCCTAAGAGAGGGAGTAAAACGATTCGATGCCCTCTCTCCGTGCAAGCTAACGTGCAAGGATAACCATCACATTCGGGCCGCAGCTATGGGAGATATTAGAGAAATGTTTTCACAACACTTCCTCTCTATCTCTCTATACGTCTGAAACATGTATCTATTGAAGGTCTCGCCATGTTTGGAAAGGTCTGTTCCTGTCATTATGGAAAGAAATTGAGCCTCAGGACACTTAGCCATTATAACATGTGCTCTCTGAGATGGCGTCTAAGGGGGCTGGCGACTATGTCCTTAGAAGTCAAAACCTCTCATCAGTCAAGTGTCAATTTCTTGCACATGGAGGTTCCCCCATACGCGCTTAGAACCCAAATTCAGGTATGGTATTAGGCGCGTTATAAAAAAAACTATTAAATAAATAAATGTAATTTTCAAACCGAGGTAATAAAGCAAAGACATCTTTAGTGTCTACATTATTAAAGTTTGATTGCTTACGTTGGGTTGGAAGACGCCGTCCCGTATTCATTGGATAATGCCTCACCTTGAGATCCGGCACAAAAAGGTCACGGTTGTCCTCAGGACGGGACGCGGGAGGCATAAGTGGATGACTGTCAGTACTTCTGCCATGGCTATGGGGCTCTCAGAAGTGACAGGAAACACATTCGAACACAAGGTTTGGAATTCCCCCTCCTCCAAGTAGTAGACTTCCTTGACTCTAACCCCCCATGGCATAAGTTGGTAGAGAAAGATGTGAAGGAATAATCAGACTGGACAACGATGAAATGGAACCTAAGCCTCTTTACTGAGGTGGGATCTTATGGTCTCAGTTGTCTACATAAATTCCAGTCCCCAACCACTGGGAGACAAATCAAGCACAGAAGGGAATTCCTGTGGTTCATGTACCAGTAATGATGCCAAAGAATCCCCAGGTGCAGAGTTTCAGAATGGGAGGAATTATTTGGGGCTATTTTTCCCCCACTAACACAGACATTTGGCAAGAGTTAGTTCAAGATCGATTGCTCTTGACAATACCTCATACATAATTCAAGATCAATTTCTCATTCCTGCAGCAAATGTCCTTGTATCTTTGTTCCTATGGTTTTCAATGTGGCCGGAGAGGCGCAATAATTCTAGTTTTTACTCTTGCAAAAGCCAGGCGGATTCCCTTAGAATCATGTAAATGCTGTGTGCAATGCACGGACAATGCAGGTGGCATTCATGACTGATTTCACCAGTGGGTGCTAAACCTACATGGAAACTTGAGTCTACCCGTCTGTTTGTGCAGTTTTAAAAGGCATTTCTGAAATCAATTAAAATTGCACGGAGTGGACACACTTCATGTTAGTGTATAGATAAGTGGTCCCCACTGTGTTATTTATGGCCTCCATCAAAATGGAATCCACAGAACGTTTAGTATTTGAAAGATATTTAGTAGCTTCTAAAGCATGGTAACTCTGTACTGTCTACATAAAAAACAATGAAAGGGAGACCACCAGGGGGCGCAGGAAAGATGGATGCCTAAGCGTTGTGCTCCTTCACACAGCGCCGAAACCTGAACATTAAGCTGCAAGGGCGTGAGAAAAGGTGATGAGTAGGTTAACCCCTATATCCCCATATGTCCCATGAACCCAGGAATGCGACACAACGGATTTGGAAACACAATAGCGGCAGAAGAGGAAGATATTCGAAGGAGAACGTTCACCGAGAGGAGCATGTTCAAGGACTGGAGAGCGGCATCACAGCGGGAGACTGATGCAGCCAGGAATCGCCACAGCCGTGGGAGGGGCCCAAGATTGTGGAGGATCTTTCGGTGTCATCCGGGAGCTGCTGCGAACATAGGAACGATAACCCTGCCCCCACATGCTGGAAGGAGTACAGCAGGAGGGGTACCGTCGTGGAGAGTACAGATAGCGGCAGTGGAGTGCAGAGGCCTCAAGAAGCGAAGCATGTGCCAATAAGTTACTCGGCGGACCATATAATCACTGCGCGGAAGCCCAGGAGAGCTAAAAATAATTATTAAGGTGGACGCTTAGGAGGAATCGAGGAGATAATAGCCGCACCAGCAGGATCCTGCTGACAATTGGATGTGCCTGAAAGTGAGCACTTAAACACTGAGGGGTGACCTGAAACGCTGCAACGGGCAGGGCTGAGGGTCCCAGGATGACGGGATCCTCGTCACAGTGGTGGAGATTAGAGCGGCTGTACCACCCTGCTATGGCCCAGGGGAGGAAATAGCAGAGCACTTCACGAATGCAGGTTTGGTGGCCTCAATCCAAGGTAGCCACTGAGGATAATCAACAGACTGCCTGGAAACAAGCCTATGTGAGCTCTCGAGCAGAGATGAAAAGAAGAAAGACCCAACACCACATGAATCAGAGACAATCAGTGTCGAGTCTCCAGAGAATTAGAAAGAGAAACAGTTGAGGCGAAAGTCACAGAAAAGATGGCTCGACGACACTGCAGCGACTGACGGGTGAAGCAAATAAACCGGAGCAGACACTAACATGCTCCTTGAGGAAATCAGGTCCACGAGAGGGGACATTCATGCTTTCCTGATCAAGTTAAAAAGCCGGTTGGATAAAACAGATGAGAACATTGAGACACTGCAAAGTAACCAAATGGCAGCAGATGTCATGGAATTGAGACTGGATTCACGGATAAAGGATCTGTAACTCAGAGAATACAATATGTCTTTAAAGATCAAAACCATTACATAATATATGTATTACAGTCTAACTTTGGCATCATTGCTTACTTGTAATAAAAAAATACAATCATATTGTAAAGTATTCCAGTAAAATATAAAACAAGTTTAGATATTGCACAAAATAAAGTAGTAAGTTCTCTAAATTATCTATCAAGCAACAAAGGCTGAGCTTGTTGAACAGCCGAATCGTAAAATCCACTTGAGTTCTCTGAATTTCTGACAACTTCTCTTTTTAAATTACTTATGTATTCTGATTGTATACATTTCTGTGTTTGATTTCTCTTTGTATTTGTTGAATTATTGTCCCCGCATATAACATCCTATATCTATCTTTTGAGTTCCTGCCTGCATTGTTGTATTCAGTGTACTTCCTCTTTAAAACATAATAACAGGGGCCACACCCGATAGCATCCGCTCCGCAGTCTCAATTCTCTCCAACATGGAGTCACTCTGATGGGCTTCCCTATGCGTTTGGTCTCCAAATAAATGCCCTTGTAGTTCACAGTGGTGGGTAATTATTTTCCAGTGGTGGGTAATTATTCTCCCATCATTGGAACGCACAGGAAAGATTCTCTCCTCAAGAAAACGGTCCTACAAAAGGGATAGAATAGTACATTTCAGAGAAAATCTGTTGGTGTATTTGGGCAAAAATCAATAGGATTGACATGCAGTCCTGTAGGGGAACACATTACATATTGCAATACGGCAGAAGCTAGATCACCGACAGTATACAGGATCCTTACAAACCACACAAATGATTTGACATTTTAATTTGAATATAAACATTAAATGACTACTTGATCACATTTATATTCAGTTTATTGATCAATGGCATGTTTTGTGCCACAGAGGCTTTGGTCTCTATTGCAGATAGTTGTTGTTTCACAGAGTACATTGCGTATTGATCATCTTCCAGTGTTAGTGGTGAAAAGGCGCGAACGAGCGGTGCCTAAAACTGAATGTTTCTGCCGAATTTGTAAAAATCGAGCAGCGCCAGAAACGATAAGACATATCGTAATGCTATGTCCTATGATGGGCTCAATCTACATTAAGCATTATGGTAGGCACGTTCACAATTTGGATCACATTAAGGAAGACGAGTTTTGGTATCTGTGTCTTAATACTTTGAATGCTAGTCTCCATTTAGCCCTATGTAGCGTGTGGATTATGACCAACAAAAAACGGAATTATGGAAATTAATGAGTGCAATAATGTCGCTATAGTAGTGTCCACGATGAGATGGGCTCTTTCTTACTTTAGAGCATTTAGCAAGACTATCAACTGGCCTAGCAGGTTTGAACTATGAGTTCAAAGAGTGAGTTTCATTGACTATGATCAGTAAAGCAGCAAATTACGTAAGGAGGAATTGATTGAATCGAACATGTTCCATTTTAATATGATTTGATGGATATTTATTTATTTATTTATTTAGAGTGGTTAATATACCTACATGGAATAAGCACTGTTTTTCTATATACGTATGTTTATGTGCATGTATATGTTTTAAGATGGATATGAATGTATGTATGAATTAAGAAAACTAATTGTATGAATGTGTTGATTTATGTGTAAAGTTTTTGTTTATAAAACTATATCACATTAAATTAAATAAATAAATACTGCACTTATTGGTTGTGTTTCAGGTGTGCACCTGTAACTATATGTAGAATTACCAGGATCATCCTCTCTTCCTGGTGGGAAATGCTCAGCAGTTGCAGTAAATACACTTCTCAGCATGGCACTGATCCTTAAGCAGGGCCATCAAAGCAGTTTCTCTGCTAATGGCGCAATAGAGGCACTGCATAGCAGGGTGCAGTGTGATGAATGGGACCGGTCCAGAACTTCCCAGCAGGGCTGCAATGTGTTTAGTGAAACAGTAATAGCACTTTTAACAGCCTCCTCATTTTCTAGGAGGTGGATAATCAGTTGAGGAAAAAGCGTCCGGCCTCTCTCCATGACAACATAGTCACTGCATGATGCAGTGTCAGGCACGAGAACCCAGGCATTTCCTGAGTTTCCTTGGATGACAAAGCACCATGTGGTGAATTATCATTGATCGCTGCCCAATGTGTTCACATCGATGCACCGTACTGGCAGCGACCACGAAAAGATATAATGTGGGTGCCAATACAGCAGATCTTTATGGACTCCACCTGACGTTTGAAGAAAGACCAGGCAAAACCCGCAAAAATGCCATCCTCTGAAAACGGGCGGTGGCCCGGGCAGAGCACCTGCACAAATGCAGAAGAATCAATGGCAAATGAGAAGGGCAACAGGAAACGATTGCCTCAAACTCTCCTCATGAGGCTGGGGGCATGCATTCTCAAAATGGCTACTATACTTTCAAACTGTGCTGATACAAGGATGTATACCACCCGCCGTAAAGTGCCATTATGGCACCACAACCGCCAAACATTACTGCCAGATTTGAAGGTTTTAGCCCCAAAAAGATGTGCCTTAGTGCCCTACTGAAGGTGGCACCCCAGGAAGCTGCCTAGAATTGCCTTATCGTAGCACTGGATCAGCGTGTGAAGAAATGTTTCCAGCACACAATACAGCATATGAACTTAGAAGGGATAGGCTACAATACTTTGATAAGCACAGTCCCATTCATGCTATTCAGAGCTTTAATGGAAAGGATCAAGCACTTATCATCATCGGGACTGGAAACAGTTCCAGCACTTAACAGAGCTGCCATATTATTTTATGATGGGCAAGCATTTTGCAACTCAGCAATGCTGATCAGGGTGGATCATCAATAATGGGCAAGGGGACGTCAACCAACTGGGTCTTGGCACCCTCTCACCTACTATGGAGGAGTCAGCAGAGCCAGCAGAGTAAAATACAAGCACTCCCTCAGCTTTTCTTAACTGTTGAAGGAAAAAAACGTTTCCCTTTGACAATTACAGTTCCCTTGCCATGCAAAACGCTGGGGGCACTTTGCTTCCCCAGCTTAACATGGTTCTTTGGAAATGCTGTCTGGGTAACTGCATGTTTGTATGTGCAAGGGGGCGCTCCTGTGCCTCCTCGCACATACAGACAGAGCAGGCTGGAGGGGGGTGTCTCTTCACCCACGCCCTGGCCCTTGCACGCATGTGTAGAAACCAGGAAGCTTCATGATTCCTGTTCATGCTAGCACGGGCCTGAGTGCTAGAGAGGAAAGACCCGCGGCAGAAGGTAAGTTTGTTTATGTTCATGTTTTTTAAATTTAAGTAGTGTGTATGGATGCGTCTAAGCATCTGTTTGTAGTTGAATTGATGTATGATTGATTTGAATGAGAGTGTGAAAATGTGTGCATTTTGTGCAAATGTGTGTTTGTATGTTCATGTATTTATTTAAATATGTGTATGGATGCGTGTATGCTTGTGTTATGAGTAAGTGCATAATGGGTGCTTATGTGAATGAGACAGAGCGTGCTTACAATGTGTATGTTGTCTAAACGTGTGTGTTTCTATGTTCATTTATTTATTTAAATATGTGTACGGATGTGTGTATGCTTCTGTTATGAGTGAGTGCATTATAGGTGCTCGTGTGAATGAGACATCAAGTGCTTTCTGTGTGTATGTTGTTTAAGTGTGTGTGTGTGTGTGTGTGTGTGTGTGTGTGTGTGTGTGTGTGTGTGTGTGTGTGTGTGTGTGTGTGTGTGTGTGTGTGTGTGTGTGTGTGTGCGTGTTTGTGCTGGTCCAAGCTGATTTTGGCAATTGGGGGTAAGAGGTTTGTACAACAAAGGCATTTTAAAAATGCCTTTGTTGCACAAACTCCCTCCCCCACCGGATGAAAATCAGCTCTCCAACTGAGATGCTGTGGGACCCAAGGGACAGGGATAGTATTTTATTTTTTATTGGATATCTATGATACATGTCTAGTAAAATAAATACCATGCCTGCCCACAGGGCACCCCAGCACCTCGCATAGACACATAATCACGTTGATTGTCTGCGTGTGTTTGGCGCTTTGGGGCCCAGGGTACAGGCATGGTATTGTTTTACTGGACATCTATGATAGATGCTCAGTAAAAAAATACCATCCCTTCCCCTGGACCTCCAGTGCCTGCCATACACACATAACCACATTGATTGTGTGCGTGTGTGAGGAATTCGGGACCCAGGGGACAGGCATGTCATTTCTTTTACTGAGTATCTATGATAGATGTCCAGTAAATTAACCATGCCTGACTCCAGTGCCCCCCAGCGCCTCACACACACATAATCACATTCATCGTGTGCGTGTGAGGCAGTGGATCCCAGCAGTTAGGCATGGTATTTTTGACTGGTTATGCCCAGCAAAGAATGCCAGCTCAGTCCACTGGGATTCCTAGCGCCTCACATGCAATGTCAAGCCTCACACTTAAGCCCCCCAGCACCTCACTTGTACACACAATTGATTATCTCTGCATGTGAGGCTCTGGAGGGCAATGCGGGAGTTAATACCACTTATCAGTGGGCATCTGTTAGATACCCAGTAAAAAATACCATGATTGAGCCTGCCAGCAACTGGCACGCATACAATTAATAAGTGCCCGTGAGGTGCTCAGGGTTTCAGGGGCAGGCATAGCAGTTTTTCCTTGGCAACTTTGCCCAATAAAAAATGCCATGGCTGTACACTGGGACACCAGCTGCGGACACGCATCTGCCCCCTTGGCCCACCAGTGCCTAGCAATCACACATAATCACATTCATCATTAATGTGATTATGTCTGCGTGCAAGGTGCTGGCACACCATGGAGCAGGCATGGCATTCATTTACTGGGCATGGTTGATAAAGCAAGCATGATAATTGTTATTATGAAGCTAGACTTACATTTTAATGCAGCCAGTCTAGCCATTTCTTATTGTGGATGACATTTGTTATTGGGCAGCTTTGATAATGCAAGCATGAAAAGTGGTATTATCTTTCTGTGGCATGACATTTTGTATTGGGCATTGTTGATAACGCACGCATGAAAAGAGGGTAAATAGTGCAGAATTTCTACTACTTGCCAGGATGATGGGATGAAGGGTATATAGTGCAGAAGTTCTACAATTTACCAGGACAAAGTGTAAATAGTGCAAAATGTGTACTATTTGACAGGACAATGGGTAAATAGTGCAGAATTTACACTATTTACAAGGATGAAGGGACAAAGGCTAAATAGTGCAAAATTTGTACTAGCGTCTATTCGCAAGGATAAAGGGTAAATAATGCAGAATTCCTACTATTTCTAAGGACGATTGGATGGAGGTTAAATAGTGCAGAATTTCTACTACTTGCAGGGACGAGGGGATGAAGGGTAAAAAGTGCAGAATGTCTACTACTTGCAAGGACGATGGGATGAAGGGTAAATAATGCAGAAGTTCTACTTTTTGCTAGAACAAAGTGTAAATAGTGCAAAATGTGTACTATTTGACAGGACAACGGGTAAATAGTGCAGAATTTACACTATTTACAAGGATAAAGGGACAAAGGCTAAATAGTGCAAAATTTGTACTAGCGTCTATTCGCAAGGATAAAGGGTAAATAGTGCAGAATTCCTACTATTTCTAAGGACGATTGGATGGAGGGTAAATAGTGCAGAATTTCTGCTACTTGCAGGGACCAGGGGATGAAGGGTAAAAAGTGCAGAATGTCTACTACTTGCAAGGATGATGGGATGAAGGGTAAATAGTGCAGAAGTTCTACTTTTTGCTAGAACAAAGTGTAAATAGTGCAAAATGTGTACTATTTGCCAGGACGGAGGGTAAATGTCCATTTATGCTAAGTGTACATTACATTGTACTCCTATCACCATTGGCCCAGTACTATGTTGCTTGCAAGCTACAAAATGAAGGGCTGTAACTAACAAACCGATCACAATAGTTCATTTTCATGACAGTCCTCAAAAGTCAAAAGACTCTTGTTGTTTATTGATCCATAGGACTTTTTTGGGACGAAATATTTCTTTTTACAAAATCGTAAGCGCCCGACCTGAGTAATCCTGTTTGAGGGGTTTAATTTAAAAAATGGTAATGGTCCCCCAACCTAACCTTTTTGATGGAACTAAAGACTTGTTATTGGGCATCTTAGAGTCTTGCATCAATCCCTTATTTACTCTAATGGCCTTATGCTCTGTACTTGGCTAATTGAATCTGTTTTGTGATCTGTAAGAAGATTCAATTCAACACTACAGCTAAGTCAATGCCTAGTCTGGGATACTGAATGGAAACCCTTATTGATATATCTTTATGTCCAGTTCATGAGTTCTGGATGACTACCCCTATATAACACCCCTCTCTTAGAATCCCCCTGACCACACTGAGCCAAGAAGTAGTTCTGTTTTGCAAGTTGAAAAGGTTTATTTGAGAAATAAGACAAAATATAGATACCACGCTTTTATAATAAATTAATAATCGATATCGCCCTTATAAATATAATGTTAATCAACAATGGGTAATCTGACACTAGCACACTTCTTTATAATCAATGAGGAGTTAGTATAGGATGGATCAAGTAGCAAAAATACTTTTATGATTTCAAGGGAAAAGCAATGAGGAATAAAAGGCAGTACAGAAATACTTGAGATGATTTTAGCAAAAGATAATATAATCACTTTTTCTCTGGCAATTCACCCCCCTCCCCTATGCAATGTAAGACATGGAAGTAGATAGAAAGAGGAGCACACAGTTCTCAGGAATGCAATCAAATACAATACGAAATTCAGTTCCCCCCCCAGCAAGCTTAGAGAAAACCGGTATGAGTTTTAAAACACAGGCCCAAGTGCTTTGAATGTGGTGGCAATGAAGTGAGAAATATGCTGAAAATGCTTTTAATTCCCTTTAGGAGGTTCAGGGTGAGTGAGAGATACTTGGGATGAGTTCAGGCTCACTTTAGCAATGATTCAGAGATGGTGATTAAGAGGCAAACACATTTTTAGCAAGGAAAGAAATGACTGCTGATGGTTACACGTGGCTGGATTTTTAACCAAATCGCAAATCGCTGTAAAATTCGTGAGTGCGTGAATCGTGATTACGGCAAAAGTATAAGGAGTAGGAAGTCGGTTCTAGGCTTGTTGGATTCTAAGCTTTCAGAGGAAAGTTAAACCAAGTTCGTAGCCCAAACGGTTCCAGAGATATGAACGATTTTGTAAAGGTCGTTTTTCGGATTTAAAGTAAACTCAAAATGACGGGACAGCTTTGCAGCTGCAGAATTGACAAATGACAGTGGTGCAGCTTTACAAATGACAGGTGACAGTCTACTTAGGTTAAATAGATTGAATTATATTACTTTAAACTAAGAGATTTGGTTTTGCCCCGTCCTAGCTGTACTCACAATATATTTGGAAGGACTGGGTCTCGTCACGGATCTGATCAATCAGGCTAGCGGCACTTCACAGTGATCTGGGTCTGCGGTTCTGCACGGTCTGGTCTGGTCTGTCCGGATACAGCGGTCTCTGCACGGCTCCTGGATCTCTGCACTGGTCCTGGCAAAAGTTCTTGGCAAGGGATTCAAGCAGCTCGCCCGGCTGTGAGTAGCTTGCAATGATTTGAGGCCTGCTGCAGAGAACCTAGCTTGTGGTTTTAGGCCTCTGATTTAGGTTCTAAAGTAAAGGTTCTAGGTTCTGGAGTATGTAGCTGGAGTCAGTCTGGAACTGGTATCTTCTGGATGTTGTGTGGTCCGGCAAAACGCTCCGCAGCAACTGGATTTGAATGTGTCTCTAGCTTCCAGTGGCTCTTTTTATGTCTTTTGAAAGTGGGTGTGTGCGCAGCATCACTAAGCCAGCCCCTCTCTCAACTGATCATTGGTCAAGCTTTTCTCTCTTCCTTGATAGGGGAAAGGAAATGTGAGTCAGAGTGATGCTGTAGGTTTTATGGTCAGAGGAACCTCCCCTGGTCAGTTTCCACACAAATCTATATTTGACCCAAATACATATTGCACAGATACGCAGTTGTTTAAAATTACATGCACCCATCACATATCACATGAGGTATACTCTGTTCAAACTCTGCTCTTCCTGGGGGCTTGCATTAAAAAATGACAACATTTTGCGCTTTTTAACTGGTTTTGCAATATCGGACATTTACCCAAATGTACACACATGTGCGCAAGGAGTATGGACATGAATTGATGAAGTGTCAGATTTTTAACATGCAGACATTTGGAGTGAGACCATATTTTCCGCTAGCAACCCCCCAGAATACACCACAGGGTCCTATCGCATCTCAAAATGTTCACAGAAAAATCACAAAAATAATGATATTACTTATATAATTCTGACAAGTCCGCACTATGAGTTATCTATCTTTTTTAAAATTATGCTCTGGCCCAGATGGGTGTGGTTTAGGTTCCAAAGCACATGGGGGAAGCTTCTGCCTGTCCCCGCCTCCAGCTCGGGTGGCTCCCAGAGGCACTTCTCCTCCCACTTCTCCCAAGAGGAAGCCACTTTTACGACGCCCCCAATATAACATTTGCCTGAGTCCAGGACAGGCCTTTGTTCACCTCCCTGTAGTCCCCAGCTGCTCCACCCCTAATCTAATCAGAGAGGTGACAACTCCTTTTGGCAAGGGGAAGAGTGGCTGAGCAGGTTTTAACTCCTGTGGGGGTAGATGTCAGGCAGAATTCAGTTTCATTAAGCCAGGTTTCAGCTAAATGTCACTTTTCGTTCCCAGTTTAAATCACTTACAATTTTTACATAAACATTAAATAATTACTTCCTTCAAGTCATTTCAGAATATAGTTTTACATTGTATCCACCTCTTAGCAAGTCTTTCCTTGGTCTGGTTTTGTTTCATTTGTTCAGTTTTACACAAAAGTCTGGTGGTTTTAAAACGTCGGCTTTCTGATAGTGGTGAGTACTGGTAATGCAACCATTTTTGGGATTAAGAAAATGAATTCCCCACAAGAAGGTTGTATCTTTGGAGTGGTCTCGTGCCAACTGCGCAGTTCTCCTATTCTGGCGTGAATGTGGGCGGCGATAGCTCATCCCCACATCCATCCAGTCTATTGATTTAGTTTGTTCTGGGATAGAATAATGGGCGGCGACAGCTCATCCCCACATCTACCCAGTCTATTGATTCAACATGGGTCAAAACCCATGACAGATCTATCAATGGTCGAGTACCAAAACAACTTCTTTGTAAGATAAAGGCACATAGCCACTTTACCTTTCCAAGCACTTTAGATCAGACTTCTTTAGGATATCTAAATGAACTATTACTATATGTCCAGGATCTGAGGCAGTTTAATGATTTAATTAAACCTTTTAACTGCAGACACATGGTTCTAACTTCAAAACAAAATTACTAATCCTGGACAAATTACCAGTATGAGAGTTGTATTATAACAAGAGCAAGATGTAATTGTCTTTCTTTAAGATTTCAGGTACTGTCTCTTCTTTCTATGATGATCTTGGCGCATTCCTTTCCTCTCTTCTACCTTTAACTCAGCTCTTTTTTCTGGGTGATTTTAACCTGCACCTGTCTTTTATGTCAGTCTGCAGTATTGCTGCACTGGTCCGATAGCACAACGAGAAGAGCGCTCACTTTGATGTCTGTAAAGAGCCTACTGACGCAGGTTCGAATCCCTGCAGGGCTAAACTCAGCCTTTCATACTTCCAAGGTTGATAAATGAGCACCACACGCTGTGGGTAATAAAAAGCAGTGCTCAGATACCAATGGGTTCATAGCACTATATAAATGCTAAATTATTGTTATTCTTGACTCCTTTTATCTACTACAAATTTCTACTCCCCCTTCCAAATGTCTGGTTTCTCACTAGACTTAATCTTTTCCAGTTTTCTTATTTCCTCCTCAATCACAGCTCTACCTCTTTATTCCTCAGACCCTTCTCTTCTTTCCTTCTTCCTCCTTCTACAACCTTTTTTCAAACTGGACTATTGCAACACTCCAACTTTTCTTACACCTATTTGTTGCTCTACTAATATGTTAGCCTCTCTTTCTACAAATGCTGCCTCAGTTCGCCATTCTTCTGGCCATGTGGGGATACTCTTGACTTCTTTATCCTCTCCCTCCTTTCGCTCCCTCTCACAAACCTTCCCCCCTTTCTTCTACTACGCCTGCTGTACCTAGTGCTGAGTCAAGCAGAGCTGGTGGAAATCAAGGACGATTTCTGATCTGGGTCACGTATTGACTATTCATTCTTCCTATGATTTCTGTTCCTTTCTGCCAAGCAGCATTACTGTAATACCCTCTTTGCCTCTTTCTCGCTATCCAAGCTTTTGCAGAAGCTACATCATATCCTCTCCCCTTCTCCTCCTGGCCTGCTTCTATCTCCTCTCTCTCTGCTTATGACTTTGCTATTTTCCTTCTAAAATCTCTATTGTCCACTCCTCTATTTCCCTGCACTCTCTTTACCTTCTCTAATACCTTCTTTGTCGCCTTTTTTCCCACTGTCTTCCTTTCATCCTCTTTCTGAGTCTGATACCCCACTCTTTCTTTCTACAGCCCATCCCACTGCCACTCCTGGCAATCCTCTCCACCCTTTTTTAATCCCCCCAGTTTACCCTACTCTGCTTTCCTATCTTGTGGCTGTGTTTAATTCCTCTATTTGTACCTCTACCTTTCCTTCTTCTTTTAAGTATGCTTCTATTCTTCCTACTCTTAAAAAGACCACGCTTGACCCTTCTCATGGACCAAAGACGTGAAAGAGGTACGCAGTCAAAGTGAGATGTGGTTATTGACAAGGTCTAAGGTTGAATAGGAGGTTTGGGGATGGCAGGTGTATGGGTGCAGAAGAAGGAGACTGACACAAAAGTGACATGATTGGGGTTAAAGACTTATATTCACGTAAAAGAAAAGAGAAAACCTGACTATCTCAATCCCTAGATCAGTGGGGAAAGGGATTTCCCTACACCAACTAAAGACTATAAAATAAAGCATTTGTGTTCTTTTCCCAGGAGAATGACAACCAAATCACAAATACAAACTAGCACCCTGATGAGGGGAGCATGTAGACGGGGCATACAAATATATTTACAAGCCCACTTTCCATGCTGCCTGGTGGCTGGCTCCCCCCGCCGCCATCATCCCCCCACCCACTGTCAATTTATTTTTATTTTATTCACCCCCCACACTGCTCCTTCCCCTTGTTCCTGCAGGCCGCCATGGAAAGGGAAAAACACTGCTTCCCTTTCCATGGTAGCCATCTTGGAAAAGGATTTTCCTTTGTACAACGGGACGCCCATTGTGTGAAGGAAAATCCTTGATTGTGTTTAGCACCCCGGATTGTCGCTTTGGTAACCTGGGGTGCTAATAGCTTTAATCCCCGTTTCCAGTGGAAGGAACGGGGGATAACGGCCCAGAGCCCTCGTCATCTGCCCTTGTTTTGCTCGGGCAGATATGTTGGGCTGCCGGGGTGTTATACAGCCACTGGAACAGGGGATTAACGCCATATTCAGAGTGTTTTTTGAACCGAACATCGTCCTAATTACAATTTCTTCCAGAAGGCTAATGTAGCACTTAATTTGTCATTTTCAGTTAACAATATATTTCCATTTCTTATTGCTGAATAATATGCCAAAGTCGACACTGTACTTAATATGTTAATTTGCTTGATCCGTTTTGTTTTACTTAATCAAATTTGTTTTTATTTTTACATCAAGTTTGCATTTGACATTAATTTGAAAAAATTGAGCCTTCAGTTCATTAAGCAAGACTGGTCTCACTTAAATGACCCCTTCATTTAAATGTATTTGGAAAACATGTTTCATGCTGTATACGCTTTGTCAAAGCCTTTTAGGTGTGTCTTCCTTTTATTGATAGTTAATAAACAAAATGCAAGTGCACTAATGTGCATGCTATTCTAGCATGATAAGTGGCAACATGGGAAATCTGGACTGTGATCTGCCATGTTAGTAACAAGATTCCTTATCACATGCAAAGTATTAAAGATCACATATGTTTCAAACATCTTTACATCTGCTAATCAGCAGTATTCAAGAACTTGGTCGTTGGCCACTTAAGGAGGTGAATAAAATGTAAATTGGACCATTTTAAGAAAAGTTCACTCAATCAAAAACTTAATAATAAGAGATTCGCCATTTTAAAATATTCGAATGTAACACGCTTCCTTGAGAAGAAGCATAATATCAGGAACTAGAACTGGATGGCAAGTGCTTTTCTGGCCCAAGTTCCCTTAAAACCTCCAGTGTTCTGTTTGGCGGAGAGGAGGCATTCCTATGATTGCAAGGGGACATAATTGAGGCACTCAATTATGCAAGAATCCTTAAAAACTAGGAAGGCTTCACACATTCAGGAAATGTGAGGGAGCACAGAAAAAAACCGTTTGCAATACACACCTGTGAAGTTGTCCCGAGTCAAGCAAACAAGATAATAATAGGCAAGAAATGTAGTAATGTGCAAGCAGAGGAAATGCATATGCCTGTGAAGTGTAAACACGTGGCAGAACAGGTGATCAGGAATCCATCATATCGGTTGGGTCTGAAAATCCAAATAAGCCCTTGTGCCTTGTTTAGTTGAAGGTAGTCATGCTCTTCCCATGAAGAATTGGGTTGCTGAGTCCATCGATGCCCATTGATGTCCACACAATGGTTATCAGAGAAAAGGTGCATTAGGACAATGGACATTACAGCCTCAGCATTGAAAACTGGAGTTTCTAAGGGAATGTGCTGGTTCTGCCTATATTCTTACAGGGTGGAAGCGCACTGCACTGTCAGCTTATACATATTGCTTGCACTTGAGTCCCGACTCTCAGATTTGCGGCCTGCATCTTGCTGAATTCAGACCCCCAATTTTTGTGCAACTTTGTTAATGGCCG
This sequence comes from Ambystoma mexicanum, assembly GCF_040938575.1. Taxonomy (NCBI): domain Eukaryota; kingdom Metazoa; phylum Chordata; class Amphibia; order Caudata; family Ambystomatidae; genus Ambystoma; species Ambystoma mexicanum. The sequence goes on along the minus strand of NC_090935.1, from coordinate 340,797,860 downwards.
TGCATGCTTGGGGAGTTCTCCCCAATCACACAATTTCCTCCACCTCCACCCCCTTCTCTCCCACACCCCCTACACCTTTCCCACACAAACTACACACGCACACATTATTTTTGAAGAAATTCATTAATGTTAACAATTTAAATTTTTTGTTAACATGTACCTGAGAACACATCGCTAACATTCTGCCAGGATAATAAACTCATCCCTTCAATAATTAAATTGAGAAGTCCCAGTGATCTCAGCTACCACTATATTCCACACGATTGTATATAATGTTCATACTATTGAATTAATACTCATTAATACACATCTGTTTCAACCACAATAAATAGACTATGGCTGCATATCCAATGATGGGGGATCAAAAAGAATAATGAAATATCCATTTTAATGAAGCCAATTTAATTATAATGTCATATTGATCTATCTATTAAATGTGCATTGAAGATCCTACTAACGTCAGGGCAGAAGTGCAATAGTGCACTTTCCTATATCAGGGAGAGACTTGCAACTCAGCATGCAATGTTGTTATGGATGCTAGGGTTATGTTTGCATTCATTTCCTAAACATATTTTCAAAACTGATCTGCATTTCATCCAACCGTTTTTGCTCCTAATTGATGGATCCAGCGCGTCTTTATCAGATGGAGTGTTTCCTGCCACAAAGGACTGTTTTGAATTCATGGATTCATGTTATCCTGATTTCCATTACTGTGACGTTCTCCTTGCATTTCTGAATGGATTATGGTCCAGTTAGAAGGAGCAGCTTCTTTTACATTTGAATCGGTTTGCATTTTGCTGAATCATTATTGTGCATATGTTACTCCTACACAATGCTACAGTCTAGAGAACTCCCTTGCTCTTATCCAGCTGGTGTACACTACCGCGTTCTATCTGGGTAACAGTCACCCCCTGCTGTGCTTAGTTCAACTACTTGTCGCCCCTTTTGAGCTCTGAAATACTGCTAAAATATGTATTCTCTTGGAACAAGACCCTTTCTAATGATATTTGCTATTTGCTGCCTCTTTAACCTTCTCCTAGCCTGTCTTCTCTTAGTTGTGTTGCTATTTTTTCGGATCTATGACTAAATCACGCAAACATAAGAGCGGCGTTGCAGAGGTTCGCTTGGCAACGTCTGCCCTGCAAGTTAGCTCTTTGTTTCCTCCCCTGCCCCTGCTAATTGTCAGGGGATAGTCATGTTCCTGTAGAGCTGCCTCCGCACACCTCTTCCCCCCCTTTTCCACTGCATGCCCCGCACCTTCCACCTACCTTTCCTGACCCTCTAGCACTGTAGTATGCAGACTACAATCGTTTCTTAAATAATGTACACTTTTGGTAACTTTCGAGGTACAGATCTTTCAGAAATTCTTCAATGCTACCTGATGCATACAGTGTGTGCCTTAATTTGTGTCATGTCCCAGCATTGCGGTGTGTGCAATCTCAGTAAAGAGGCACACAGTGGTGGCTCGTCTATAATTGATGAGGAGGTGTGGCACCACCAGCTCTTGGCTTCCTCTTGCCCATTTTGGAGGAGCAGACAGCCGAGGAGCCAGCCCAGTGAAACATTGAGCGCTCTCTTAAATGCTCTTTCCAGCTGACAGAGCGCTTCTGGACTGGTTCTGGCTGAACTGTCAAAGGGAAACATTTAGGTTTAGCTCCACAGCCATGCAAGCTCAATGAGCCATGCACGGCTGGGGGCTTTTAGCTCCCCCAGCCTTGCACAGCTCATTGGAAATGCTGACTGGGGAACTGCAGGTCTGTATGTGCTAGGGGGTGCTCCTGTGTCTCACCACACATACAGATAGAACAGGCTGGAGTGGGGCGGCTTGACACCCATGCTCAGGCTCCTACACGCATGCACAGGAACCAGGAAGCTTCCTGATTCCTGCTCATGCTAGCAGGGGCTGGAGTGCTGGGGAGGAAACTTCGGGACCGGCAGCAGAAAGTACGTTTATGTATTATTTAAATATGTGTATGCCTGTGGGCATGCTTGTGTTGTTATCTGTAAGTGCATGATGATGGGTGCTTGTGTTAATGAAAGAGTGCTTGCTGTGTGCATGTTGTGTAAATGTTTGTGTTTGTATGTTCATTGTTTATTTATTTAAATATGTGGGTGAATGAGTGTATGCTTGTCTTATGAATGAGTGTATGATGATGGCTGCTCATGTGAATGAGAGAGTGTTTGCTGTGTGTGGGTTGTGTAAATGTGTGTTGTTGTATGATCATCATTTATTTATTATTTAAATATGTGTATGGATCCGTGTATGCTTGTAGTATGAGCGAGTGTATGATGATGGCTGCTCATGTGAATGAGTGTTCTTGCTGTGCGTAGGTTGTGTAAATATGTGTTTTTGTATGATCCTCATTTATTTATTATTTAAATATGTGTATGGAGGCTTGTATGCTTGTGTTATGAGTGCATGAAAATGGGTGCTTGTGTGAATGAGAGAGTGCTTGCAGCGTGAATGTTGTGTGAATGTGTCTTTGTTTGTGTTTTTGTGCTGGTTCATGGAGCTGATTTTGACGAGTGGGGGAGGAGGGTTGTACAATAAAGACATTTGAAAAATGCCTTTGTTGCCCAATCCCCCTCCCCACCGTCCAAAATCAGCTCTACTTCTGAGGCACTGTGGGGCCCAGGGGACAGGGAGCTCTCCTTCTGAGGCACTGTGGGGCCCAGGGGACAGGGATGACATTTGTTTACTGGACATCTATCATAGATGTCTAGTTAAAAAAAAAATACCATTCCTGCCCCCTGTCCGCCCCAGCACCATGAAACTTTGAGGCTTTGTTCAAATTTTGTTTTACCTTGCAACACTAGCAACAACATTTTTCTGGCATACTTTCTTCCAAAAAAATTTCATATGGGCCAATAACGTAAGTACATACTTTATGAAGATGTTGTTAATGGAATTTGTCATCAGATAAAAGACTGAACACAGATAAAGCCTAATTGTACATTTTCAGGTACATGTTTTATGTCGTGTGCATGCCTAAAAATGAAAGATTTTAAAAACAAAAAAAAGCAATTGGCCTTGTTAATGTAGTTGTCAATAAGCATGGATAAACTACCCAGAAATAAGGTCATAAGTCCCATCAGTTGTGTTCCAGAGAGTTGTGAACGTTTGAGGGACTTAATAACTATACTGGTTGCCCTCAATCCCCCATTAAGCTCTCTATGAGCCTATAAACTAAAGATACATTTGGCAGAAGGTGTGATTCAGGGCAATTCAAGGTACAAAAGGGGAAGTTGTGAGCACTTTTCAAGTCCTGATACCCCTTTAAGACAGATCTGCTTTAGACATTTCTGTGCAACCTATGATTTAGTTTTGAATGCAGGCAGGAAGGACTCTGGATTTTATATTTTTAAGTCAATAAAACGGGCACGACTGACAGTCTGTTCTATAAACATGGTTGAGCATTCCTTTTCTAAGGCCAAATCTCCACCTCCAATATTTACCTTCTGTTATGCCCAGCGTCCATGCTTTAGGTGTCTGTAAAGCCTTTATCAGTTGGATCAAATAACTGGAGACAGAAAGCTCACATGGGGGAGTTTTAAGAAACGTAAGACGCATCCAAAATTCCTGAAGCCTATACATACTAAAATGTAGATGTGTGTCCACTCAGAACATTGATAGAACAAGTAGGAACGCTGTTGGTTAATATCTATTAAAGTTTTAAATACATTTTGAAAATAACATGTACAATTCATATGGTTAGATCTTAAAATCAAGAGAATATGAGAAAAAGATACATGATGAAACAAATAGTGTTCCGGAACAGGTCCCATGTTTTGATTCTTTTTCTGGTGTTGCTGCAAAAGGAACGATAGGCACTCTGTGGGGGGTCTGGAGCATGAGGTCAACCTGGTCTTCTGCTCGGATGTATTATTGGAAACCCAGATGAAAAGATCATACTGTGGTGTTGCCGTGAACAATTGTCTAACTGAGAAGTATAGCGAGCTGTCCAGTGCTGTGTTGCTAGGTCACTAGTAGACACCATTTACCACACACAAGGAGGGTAACATTCTCAGACGCTTTCGGTCATGTCAGCATTTATGGTGATATGCTTGTGAGAAAGCATGTGCCAGTATGTAGACCCTACTCCCTAACACAATGCATCTAGAGCCGATTGGTAGTGAATACCATCCTCTGTGTGCCTCTAACAATGTAAGGGCTATATAAGCTGTGGTCTTTGTTGGTAATGAAATCTATAATTTACTAATATGCTTGATTTCTAATCCTTCATTTGGTTATCACCCCCTTGGGTCTTCTCTGAGCTCCATCTGTGTCATCTATTATTCTTTGTGTGACTTGTATTATCTGGTCAGAGTATCAATCCCCTGCTTCTTCTCACCAGCCTGAGAACACACCCAACAGTACCTCTGATTGTGACTTGATGGTACTTGAGACTTGATATTATTGTTGGAGTCGTCTAGCCTTTCCTGGGAATATTATAGTGTCCAATGCTGTCATGTGAAGACAGATGAAAAACATGCACTACAGTATTGGTTGAGACTTCACCCTCAGCGTAGACATCCCCTTTCCTTTATTTACATGTGTTGAAACATATTCTTATAAGCAGAGGCGTTGCCTGGGGGTGGAGGGGACGGGGGCTAAGGGGGCTATAGCCCCTGGTCTTTTGGTTGTAGCCCCGGATATAACTCAGGGGCCACAAGCAAAAGGCTATAGCTAGCCCCGAATCCCGCCAGTCCAGACATTAGCTTATCCCCTGATCTTGTCCAGACCTAGCAACACCCTGTTACAAGCAAAAACATAACATCACAATCTAGGCTGCTCTTGCATGGCCCTCTAAGCATGACTTTGCCATCACTTGAAGATAAGCCCACAAAGGCACAGGGACTCCACTCCATGCAATATTGATTGTTTGTATCTTGTGATGTTCATAATGCATGGAGTTCTGGGGGGTCCTGGGCTTCCATGCATGTTTACAACTCAAAATGTAAACAGCTGTATGGGCTGCGACCATGCTGTGCATGGTGGGGGTGTTTGCATGGATTCCTAAAATAGGATTTTCGATGATAGCAATATAATGCAGATAGCCAAGAAGTGTTTGTATCCCTCAGCCTCATCCCTATCTATTGTGACTTAGCTCATCCCTACCACTACTGAATGTTCTGGCATTCTTCTCCTTTGTCTGTCTGACAATCAAAAGTGCCTTAACGCCATGAACTATGGCAGTAGGCGCTATACAAATGCAAGATCATATAACGTAACAATACGTCGGTTTGTTTATAGTGTTTGTATAGATTTGTAAGCATCTATAGAAATGTGCTGTGTATTTATTCCATTGAGAACAACTATTGCCCGACATAGCTGAGAAAGTTCACCGACCCTCACACAGTGTTTTCCGCACAGTGTTGTCTCGGGAGGATAGCTCAAGGGCAACACACTCGCCTTGGAAGCAAGACGACACGGAGCATCACAGGTTCGATCCCCAGGTCTGTGCTTAGAAACCTCTGGGTATTAAGCGCGTTATAAATAACATATCATATCATAGCACCACCTGAAGATATCCACGGAGGCTTCAGATTTCTTTTCCAATGCCCGCAGAGTGATAATCATTGAGAGTTCTGTTGCGTTATGCCATACCTCTTGGTCGCATTTCCCTGCTGACTGTTGAATTCCCATGAAGGTTGCAATGCTGCACTGCATCCGATGGTCCAAGGCACAAGTGGCAGCAAGCTCAGAAAGTGGGGCAATGAAGGACATGTGTAATTGTAATTATTCATACAGTGCTTATACAAAGGTGGAGTGCTTCAAAGCGCTTCAAGGTGGGAGGGGAATAAGGGAATACAATAATCAGTCTTATGCCTTGAAGTCTCCGAATGATCTAAACAGAAAACTAGCATACTAGGCCTAACTGCGCTTCTCAGAGTGCAAGTGTCAGTTTGTGATTGGTGAAAACCGGAGTGACGCAAAGTAAACGCCCATTCAAAATGGAAATCTCCGATTCATAAAACACAAGAACTCATTCTGTTCTGTTTTAATCTTCAAAGAAAGAATTCCAGCCGAAGCAGCATAATGCACCGCTTCTTCCCTATGCTTTACTGAATGAGCTTGCCATGGGATTATGTGCAATCGTTGTCCTCATGAATGCGCGTTCTCCTTTTCTTCTTCCCTTTTACCTTCAGTTCGTCCATTTGTAGAAACAATCATGTACGATTTAACTAACGTGGAATTAAAGTTGAATCATTCGAGTAGCTTATAATTTGCATTCTTTCACGCTAACAGCCCAAAAAGGGAAATGTGCCAACTTGGTTTGTCCACCAGCTCACGCCACTGATACGCTGAAATGCGTTGGCCCAAATGTTCTAAATATGTTTTCTAAATAGCCATAGGTTTTACCGGCAGTCGTGAGCAATATCTTATTAAATATTGAAAATGCATTGAGGGCTGCTTACGGAAGGTTGTACCGCAGTCGTAAGTGGCATCTAATGACATAGTCCAATGCTTTAAGATCTGCCACTATACAGGGGCAATAGTTCTCTTTAGCAGCAAATCACCTATGTGCCTAAAAGAACATTGTGTGCCTGACAAAAACACTGAATGCATAGCAGGCGCATCCATTGCTCCGGAAGGACACACTGCCCACATGACAATTGTGTGCCTTTCTTTGAAACAAGCACTTTCTCCATGTTGTCATACTTTGCTGGGGCATTACCCCCTCACCTGTCTCCCTCATCACAAATCTTACGTATAATGAGTCTCCAAACTACCATTTGTAAACTACAGGGAGATAGGGCCTCGGGGCTTTAAGTGGGCCAGGGCCCACTCACTGCTGCTGAGTCCCATCAGTCTCCACAAAGTGTGGTTCAGCCGGGACTCTCCCAGGACCCCCCCATTCCCACCCCGCCACGGTGGGCAAATATCCTGCCACGGCTGCAGCCGTGATGGATAATAGCCGGCCGTTATGATGAAGACAGCTGTGACTGACAGAAGCGCCAGCCACAACGTCGCGCAAACTGCAACTTCCTCTCGCGACCCATGAGAAGAAGGTGCAGTTTCCGCAACGCTACGGTCGGCACTTCTGTCAGTTACAACTTCAGGAAGTGTGTCAGCACACAGCTTGCCCAACAACCATGGCAAGGTAAGTGCCTTCTAGACTGACACTGACTTTTCTGTTGCAGATTCAACTGGTCGAGGCAAACCTCTCACTTAAGTGTTGGCCTCGAACAGCTGAAACTGCAACAGACATTTACATCTGTTGCTCTCTCTCTTTTTTCCATGCACCTTCCTTTCATCTGTTTCCCTCTGCATCCTGTCCCTGTGCCTCCATTTTTCTCTCCCCTTCACGTGTTTTTACCTTCCCTGCATCTCACGTTCTCTCTCTAGCTCTCTCAACATGTTTTCCTTTCTCTTTGTTGCCTGTGGTGCAACTCCATTGAGCAGATCGGGCTGAAGTCCCAGCAAAACCTTTGGGCTATGTTCCCTGGGCCTGGCTGACCTACAGAGTAGTGGCCAGTCAGAAGTGTCCTGTTCTGTCCGGCCACAGCTCTGTAGGACAGCCAGGTCACCTATGTACACTCTGTGAAAAGGGTCACTCAGTACCATCAGTATCTGGTCATTTCATCGAATGTAATACCATCGAATGCCTTTCCATCTAAAAAAATGCATCTAAAAAAAAGGATAGAATGCATGTTTTTTGAAGGTAAAGGGTTTATTTTTAAGTGTTTTAAAGGATAAAAAAAGGGGGTTGGGGGACCCCCAATTTAAAAAAAAATTCATTTGAAGCAATTATTTTGCATTCATTTTTTTCGATGCAATGGTCTGTTGATGGTAAGAATCGATGGAATGGCTATAAACCGTACCATTTATCTGGTTGGAATACTGTAATGCAGCGTTTAGCATAAATGGATGGCGGGCAACCTATAAATGAATTGTAAGTGAGTGCTCAGTTGGTGCTGCTGGGCCTGCAGGGTGATGTGTAAAGTAACAACCTAATGTGTTTGGTGTTTTTACCATCTGCTTAATTGTGCAAGATAACACCAATATCTGGGGTCTCAATACATGAGACCCCAGTAAACTACCATGTTCATGAATAAACATCCTAAAACACGTTAGCTGCTGCCTGACGCCCGGGTCCCTGTGTTTCAGTAATGGGACAATATCAAATCATTACCTGGGAATGGAATCGAATGCTGTGTTCTGCTGGCAGCGCACAGTTTTCACCACAGCACTTTTGCACTCCATCAAATTGGATGATTCATGATTCATAAAATGACTCAGTGTGTGGCTCCACGGTTTTTGCCGTGCTCTGCCCCATCAGAAATGGGGTCAACGTGGTACATCGCATTGCAAGCGGTAATCTCTAGCCAGCGAGCGACAAACCCACACCAGGCTTCAGACATCCCTTCATTGGTAAAAGATTTATGATGCAGCAGCAACAGAAGTATTGATTCATGGCTTGAGCGGCACAGCTGGGCCCGCATTGGTATGCCAGCTGCTCCTGTTGCGGGGCTACCTCTTGCATACTAAGCCAGTTATACACACACACCACTTTCATAAGTTTAGAATAAAATAGACATAGTTATGAATAAACATGTACGGGCCAATAAGCCCCCTTTCAAGAATAGTGTGCGCTGTCACAAGAAACATAAGTTTATTTATTCAATGAATTATTCATAGGACAAAAATCAAACCATACTTAAAAAAAACTTCAACTAGTGTACTGTTAGTCACATATGTTGTGCTGAGCTTTAGCGTTTATACATTAGTCACCAAACTGTAGATCTCTGAAGGAGATATTTCAATAACAGTGTTAACAATAACAACGCATGTTCTTAAAGCATAAGGACTCCTCAGGTATTTTTGCTGGACCAAAGAGCTATATTAAATACAAAAGTGAACAAGGCTCCAATGGTTCACACACTAGTTTCGGCGACCAAACATAGTAAACCGCCTTCCTCAGGCACACCATACTTGTACAATGGACAAGGCAAAACAGACATAACTATACTGAAAAAGCTGTGTTTGGACACAAGTGACACCCAACACTCACATGTACACATTTATATAAAAAGTACACATCATTAATGAGGTAAATGGGACAGCAATACAATTACTGCCATCAAAGCTGTGTCTCCATTGGCATCATGCTAAAAACCAAAAATATGAGTTTTTGAGACACAGTACTAAAAACAATTACTTGGTCTTCATGTAACGAATTAAACCAAGTTAGAAACCTTGGGCACGGCGGACAACATCGTGCACCATCCACGCACAGACCAGTGCAGAATTTCCAAAGATACGAACATTTAAAAGAATAATGACAAATCAAGAAGTGAAGGAGCATAACAAGTTCAAGGAAACCACACTGCACTGGTGAGTCAACTTCAAAGAGTGCCATGCACCAAGCCACATAGTGCAGCACTGTATAATCACCACAAATGCATGCGGATCCTCCAAGGCGCGTGGACACCCATTAGCAATGGATTAAGAGCATCAAGTAAATAGCCACCAAAATAACAACGGACATACCCGTGAGCGACACTGCTAATATGACGGCTCGGGAACAATGTAAATGCTTGAGTCAGATCTACGAGCCCAAAAGTAAAAATACATAAACATAATGCTATATAGGATTGCATTACACACACAGCATGACTCGCTACATGGATTCTAATGATAGCAAGCGCCACACACACCACTATGAGAATGGAAGGTCTCCAGATGAGTGTGCGACATGTAAGAATAAATCATTAAACAAAGAGGAAAAGCTAGTCCATGTTGGTCAAATACATGGTGGCGGCCATGTTAGAATGGTCTGTAACAGTATGGGAATGCCAAGAGAGTGCCATTTATTTTCAATATTAAACAGAAACACTTAAAAATAAATAAAAGCCCAAAAATACATACAAAGTGGAACAATAGAGGCTAAAGAAGCAGGGATTAACCATTAGTAAGCTGATTTCACAGTGGCAGCCATATCCCAATGTCTCACTGCAATGTGAAGAATGCTGAAAAAGAATTGGAGTTCAAGCAACGCACATACTGATGCATTCAGTTATGAGGGAAAACATGAAAATGGAGAGTGCACTCCCAGCCAACGTGTGGCGGGGCCATAAAAATGGTATTAAAGGAAGAAAGGAAGAAATGCAGTCGTCCAACACTTGAGTGAACTAACCTGTAATGAAAACTGCAAATAACATAGAGGAAACATTAAAAAAAAAACTATGATAGGACTGACCAATCCATATCCTCATTCAGGCCATCCACATTTGATTGGAGGTGGTAAATCCACTTTTGTTCCAAGCGGGACAACCGTTCCTCTATGGTACCCTGACTCTTTTCACTGATGTTGCATACGAAGCTGGCAGCAATTCATCAGCCCTTGATACTGCTCCCGCATCTACAAGCACTCATGACATGCAATTGCTGGCGCATAAGCAAGCCTGGCCACACTAAAAAACACGAAATAGTCAAAAATAAAAACAAATGACTTTTGCTTTGTGTAATGCTACATGAATTGTAGGGAGAGACAAGGGGGCATGGAATTAATGGCATTAATAGGCATTTCTGAGGTCTTCACAGATGTCCTGTTTAAAACAAGCATTGGCAAAGCCAATGGTATTGGATTGTGTTTACATATTCTGCCCCTGTTTCAGTTTTCAGGGCACAAGTTGAGGGTACATGTGGGTGGGCAGTGTCCGATATCCTTTTTTAGAGGGTGCACACTAACCACCCTTAGTTAGTGTACATCTTTTCGTTATGTTGATTTGTGAGGTTTTCTTTGTCTCAGCTGTGGCAGCCCTTGATTTAAGAGGGGCGTCTATGATGCTGCTGTTTACTATTAAAAATCATCTCTCACTTTATGCATGACTCTGCAGTGTAGTGCCTTTGAAGGGTTGCCTTGCCCAACCTATGTACTGAGATGGTAATAAACCTGCTAATATACCTGAATACTTTTGTCAATGGCTCCAGTTAAGGGTCCAATAAATAATGGCGTTGAGCTTTGATTTGTTTTACTTTAAGGAATGTACCAAGCAGACTGTGTTTTGCGAGATGCACTTAGTTGCGTAGGTTTTCTTTTCAGTTTCTTTGTTCAGGCACCTTTAGGCTGGAGTGTGGAATTGAAAGCAGCCTTGTTCCAGCAGCAGCAGCAGCATCAGTGGAGGTGTGGCTTGATTCACGTCTCATACGCGCTAAGGTCCTTTCCTTGGATCTCTTTAGCCTTGCGCGACCTGGAGAGGTGGTGAACACCTGCAATCCCTTGTGTGCCAGTAATGGGTTCCGGTAGTCGAGCTGAGCCGGGAGCCGGGCCGAACCAAGCAGCAAGCAGCAAGGTCTCACGTTAGTGCTGAGGTCTGAGGCATGAGGCTCGAGGTCAGAACACTTTGAACAGTCCTGACGGTACCTTGATGGTGCCTTGACAGTAATGGCGTGCTGAGAGGGGCCAACACTTCGAGTAAGGTGGTGCTGGGTCCGGGGTGAGGGTGCACCAGTGACATCAGTGGCAACAGTGGCAAGGTACATAGCACAGAGCAAGTGCAAGTCGACTAATGCCGCCTATTGTACGCTTATTGCCCGTCTAAACTAATTTGTAACCTATTAATACGCTTTTTTCTTCCCTGCTTCTTGGTATTTTTTCACTATGTCCGTACTCCTAAAGCGTAAACTAGTCACCCTCAAAAGGGCTGGCAGGCGAAGTAAGCCAGGGAAGCGAGGAAAGGTTACCACCCCTGCCACTGATTTGCTCTCTAAGGGGCTGCGGCAGTCCTCAATAAAATGGGCTATGGTCATCCCCTGGCTGCTGGGGAAGGTGATGATTTAGGGGGGTTCGCTGTAGTGCAGACCCTCCCCACGTGTCTATTTTAGCAGGGGGGCTGTCGAATTTTCGCTGCAGATCTGCTCCATACCCCTTTCATGCGCTCTGAGACTGTAGGAGGGCGTCGCTCCTGGAATGTGTTTGGGGAGCTCTCAGGGGTGAGCCTCAGAGAAACCATGTGTAAGAGCAGCCACCTGTGGGTGCAGAGTGCTGGCTGCTAGCCATTCATCAATTTGTGAGCCATCGGGTAGATCATCGCAAGAAGCCTTGGAAAGATCAATCCACCGGCTATATGATGAGCGATGCCTGGGTAGCACAAACATTACGATCAAATCTACCCTGGAGTATGCGCCAATGGAAGAGTGGGCAGGATCCGGTGTGACCCAGGGGGCACCTCTAGCTGGGGTCATAGATCAGACCAGTGCACATGCCTGCTTGTCATCTACTGATATGGATAGCTCAAGAATCAGCCCTCCTAGTCCCCAAAGGAGTGTCCAGGAGGAGGGTCAGCTTTCGCCAGCTTTTCAAAATTCTTGTTGAGGAGGTGTTCCTTTGTCTCAGCCCTCACCGTGAGTCTTTTGCCCGATCTTGGAAGTGGAGGGGTTATATGTGGTCCATTCCTGGGCAGTTTCATAGACCGAGACAAAACCCCATCAAGGCTTTGCTGGGTCAGGTGGCAACCCTGCGCAGAAGAGGTCGGGGTAGAGCTGGACAGTTTTCTGGGCCTGGAAGGCAAGCAGCAGGAAAGGTCAGGTACAACATAGTTTGCTGTCCTGGATCACATCCTGAAAAGGCTCTCACACATAGAAAATGTGTTTGAAGACTTCAGTACTACGATATCTCCCGATCTTGCTCTGCTCAAAATCTGTCTAAAAATCATAGACAAACTGTCTTCACTGATCCCCTGCCCAGCTAGTGATTTGCCACCAACGTCCCCACTTGTGCTGGGTGAGCACCCCTTTGACAGCCTTTTTACCAGCTGCTCCTGCAGATGGTAACGCTTGCCAAGGTGGTAGTCCATTAAAGATAAATGATGTTATCGAAGTCCACTCACAGACTGTAGTAGAGGTGTTCCTGGCTAAGCGCGGGTTAGCACATCCTGTGGGTAACAGTAAAGTGGGGGGGTCAATCCACGTATATATTTCTTGGCATCACATTCTTGTTTTAGTGCCTATATAATTATGTTGACTTGATTATGTATACATGCTTTAATAAAGTAAGCCAAGTATCCCTAAAGAGAGCAGGTTCTACTGTAGGGTCATTCCAATCATAGAACTTAGAGTATTAGTTTGAACTCAAAATGCTGCTTTTATTGTGTTAGCAGTTATTTTAATGGATTTTTAGTATTTTCCAAGTTTATTGTAATATATTAAGAACAAGGCTTTAAGTTCAATACAGTGCATAACATCCAATTGAAAAGCTCATTGATGGCTTAGTACTGTGTGTGCATAACGGTTGCATAAGGAAAAACAATAAAAAAAAATAAAGGTTACATAAATTCGAAAACACACCTTAGAGAAGCAAGTCCAACAATTTACACGAAATCAATTTTATGTGGAACCAAAAAGAAACATCAAATGTCTAGAAGGGAATACAATGGACCAAAGAAGGCATTCGATTGGTGCATGTTTCCTATAGGATTACAAGCTGATGGCATCTGTAGATTATATCTGTTGGTTTGCTGCTTAGTAACCTAGTTGGATCACTAGAAGTCATAAAGTGAACCAACTGTGAAAAAAGGAGGGAAGGAAGCCAAGCAAATTTCCAGCAAAGGACCAATACCATCGGTCAAAAAAGGGGGGAAAGAAGCAAAGCAATTTTCAACAGAGGACCAAAACCATTGGTCTATGCCAGGGGGAGGAGGCCCCTTAGGAGTTGGTATGCACTGGAGAGTGGAATCTGTACTCTGTCCGTGGGTGTTTCGGCTTCCTGTTGATGAGCCTTCATCTGGGCCTCTGTGGTTGTCTCTCTGAAGGAGTAAAAAGTGGGAGGGAAAGTAAGGGATGACAAAAGAGAAAAATAGAGTGAGAACAAATAGTTTGTCTCTGACTTAAAAAAGGGTGGGACAAGTACTATGTACAGTAAAAACTACTGCCTCGTTTGGGACCCTGGCAGGGGGTACTTGGTAGAATTTAAAAGTGAATGCAGAAATCAGCCAAGGTCTCATTTGTGTTGCTGGAACTGACCTGGGACTGACCTGTGCGAGGGCTTCTTAGTTTCGCTGCTGTGGTTTCCAAAGTCCTTGAATGGAGATCTTGAGTAAAAGCGAGAAGTTGCTGCTTATATATGTGGGCTGGGAAGCTTGTGAAGTCCCCACATGATATGCTTTGCTCCAGTCTCGTGTAAACAACTGTGTGGAGCAGTGGGCGAAATTGGTTGTCGGGCTTGGTTAATACAGCCATGGTTTAAAAACGTTCGTAAAAGTTGGAAAGAAAAAGTCAAAGTCCATACCTAAGGTTCACGCTCGACTGCGAACACTGACTGGTATTAAAGTATGGAGGAGGGTCGGATCTTCAAAATGGAATCCCTTAGGTTCTGTGGCCATTAGCATTGGTCTCCAGGCTGTAGTGAGAAGTGGGAAACAGGAGAACGAAAGCCCTGTTGAATTTCGGGGAGAGTAGGGAAAGAGGGGGGCGGGGGTTGAATAGCATTGAATGGATTGCATTCCAGCTTACCTTTGAGCGGGTGACCGACAGTGGTGGAAAAGACTCAGCACTGTGGGGCCAGAAGCTTTTTGCTCCAGGGTAATCACCCAGGTAATCAAACAGCTGGGGCTGCCACGGGTGCTAAGGGGGCTGTTGTTCTGGGTACCCGGATAGACCCGGCCTCAGTGCAGATGACAATGGCAGGTTTTCCAGCCAAGTATGTGACTCCTAAAGCCCCATTTTATTGCCCCAGGGGGCCGACCTAGATCCCGGCCAAGGACACGTTGCAGGTGGTTTCCTTGCTTCCTTCACTACCCTGGCTCAATTCGGGCCGGTCAGGCTGCTGCCACAAGTGGCGGCCATGTCCTCAACCAAGGTCATAGCTGGCCCCTGGTCAGACCCACTGGAGGACTGGAGACAATTGAATCTGATCTGCACTTGACACATGGAAATCCAAACTCATACAAGAGAGCATTTGTAAGCGCTTGGAAACTATCACTTGGCGTGGAGGACATATCTTTCAAGATGTTTTCCTCAGTCCAGATTCTGCCAGACTGTATGTTTTCTGGGGGGTGCAACCTGCAGTTTGGGTTTCACAATCCATACCTCAGGGCGTGTGTCATCCAGTGTAGCGAGAGGCTGGCAAGCATGGGCATTGAGAATGTTTTGGATTCATTTGCACAGACCTGCCATCGCCAGGATTGATACATGGTTCGACTACATAGTTCCCAGGGTTCAGTGGAGGGGGTTTGGTGACTTGCAGGAGCTGTCTTCTGATAATGATTCTGTGCCCTCCCACCCCTTTGCATCTGTCCCTGTTGCTGCTGCTGAGAAGCTAGCGAACCAGGCAGGTCCATCTTTGGCTATTTCTTGAGATCTGAAAGATCTTATGTACAGTTACCCTACAGTCTGCAGGCCGACCTGCCTCTAGTTGAACAAGCGAGGAATGGGACCTGTAACTTTAAGCTGATCTCTTGGAACATAGCGGGCTTATGTGACAACGTTTTATATAAGGAATGGGTCAATTACATTGCTGCCCATGGTATAATTGGTCTTCAGGAAACTTGGGCTGAGTCGCCCCTCTTTCTTGAAGACTTTGTAAGCTTTGCTGTCAATGCTAAAAGACAGGCCAAAGGGTGAAGATGAGGAGGGGGTTCTTACATTAATTAGGAAATACACTAAGTGGACCTCAGAAATAGTGATGTTGGCAAATGAGTTTGCCATCGCCGTTGTCCTGAAGTCCCCCTCTAACACGAAAGGGGTGTTGGTGGTAAATCTCTATTTGCCCCCGAGAAATTGTTTGGCTGGTGATGTCTGCTGTAGAAACGTTTTAGGGGTGCTGCTGGCCCAGGTGACCTGCGAAAATATCATAATTGTTGGTAATTTCATTGCTAGAATGGGGCCTCCTGTAGACAAAGAGGATGACAACCATCTGCAAGAAGAGCAGTGCGTACTTCCCACTAGGCAACAACTACACAAATTAAGTGGTGGAAGGGGACGCGGGCTACTTAAATGTATGAAAGAATTCCACCCGGTGGAGCTTAATGGGAGGTGTGCTGGGGATTGCCCACATAGGAAAACCTTCGATCAGGGTAAGAGTATGTCCATAAAAGATTACTTTCCAGTGGACATTTTTTTATATCCACAGATAATTAATTATTAGGTGGAGTTTCAGTTGGATAGTGACCATTTTCCTCTAGATTTTGTATGTGAATATCCGAACTATCACATAGAATGGGATCTTGTTCTATCCTCAGCCAGAATTCAGGAATTCCGGCTTCCTTTGCCAATCTCCCAGAGAGTGGCCTGGAGGTTATCAGTTGGTATGAAGATTTGGTGAAGTCGATAACCACTGAAATTAAAAGTTTCCACCCGGCCTAAAGGCAGATTAAAATGAGACGCCCCAGGGGTGCGGTATGGTATGATCAGGATTGTAGAACGCTGAAAGGGGAGATTTATCAGGCAGTGAGAGATGTTGGCCAAAATACGGGGCAGCTATAAGCCATCAAGTCCAACTACAAGAAGCTGCTGAATCAGAAAAGGAGGGATTACATGCTGAGGCAGTCGGCCCATCTGGAATCAGCTGTTGTAGGGGCTTTGAGTCCACGAAGGAGAATGAGCAGGGTTCAATGCCTGATTCTAAGTGGATCGCACACTTTTCTAGCATTCTACATGATGGGGAATTGGTGGAGAATTCCTCCAGGGTAACGGGAGAGGTGGTGAAATAGTATTAGGTTCAGATGACTCAAACTCAAATTACAAAGATATATATTATCAACATATACTGGCAACATAAAGCTGCTGGGGAAAGTGCATTCTTTGACCAAGTGTGTGATCTTGTGGACAACATAACAGATAACGAAAATAATGCTGCAATCATAATATGTGGGGACATTAATATGGACCTTCTAACAGTAATCGTGAAGGAAGGAAAAGAAACCCGTCTTGATAATTTGCAAAAAACTGTCGGGGAAGAACTCAATGTCAGAAGTATGGATATTCTCAATGGGAACACAATAGGCAATATACCAGCAGAAATTACATGGGAGAAGGACACACACAAATCTATTTTGGATTACTTCATAACATCCAAATGTATGACCAAGAAAATCTATAGGATGAATGTTATTAAAACAACTCTAAGTGACCATAACCTAGTAACTATCTCTTACACAATGGAGTCAACAAAAGAACCTATGAAATGGAACCATAAAATTGAAGTGGAACCAGGAGGAAATCGGTTGAGAATGAGTAGTACGAAAATAAGAAATCTCACGGCAATACTAAATATGAGGGATGAAGAAGAAGCTGGGCCAATGCTTGAATAACAACTATGAGCAATAGAATTTTTTAATAAACCACGAGTTGAAAAGGACAAAGAGAAAAGAAAAAAGAAAATGCAATATAAGAACTGGATGAATAGCATAAATCTGCAATGCTGCAATGGAACAGAAAAGATGCAGAAGTCATGATGTCATGTTTAGCTCAAAGAAATTCTAGGGATTTCTGGGCCACAATTAATGAGTTTGAGAGACCACAGAATGCCAGCCTCTGTAATGCGGTCACAGAGGAACGATGGATCACTCACTATACGGCACTTTTCCAGAAGAACAAAGATGTGAAATCAAGTGCAGAGTGAAGAGCCTTGGAAACTATGCATAGAAAGAGACGATATCTATACTAAAATCAAGAAATTAAGCACGTTGCGTGCCCCCGGACCCGACGGCTTAACAAACTTCATCCTAAAGCAAAACCCGGAGGAATGGGCTGACTTTTGCCATAAGCTGTTCGAGATGGCATCAAATCTAGGAAGAGTACCAAAGACATGGAAAAGAGCCATAATTGTCCCTATTTTTAAAA
This sequence comes from Ambystoma mexicanum, assembly GCF_040938575.1. NCBI lineage: Eukaryota > Metazoa > Chordata > Amphibia > Caudata > Ambystomatidae > Ambystoma > Ambystoma mexicanum. The sequence continues at coordinate 340,780,072 of NC_090935.1, read as the reverse complement.
AAGGCTCAAGGTTGGAACCAAACAACTACAGACCTATTGCACTACTTGATGTAGTGGGGAAACTCTTCACTAGCCAGCTGTTGAACCAACTAACAACATGGATCAACAAGTCGGGAGTAGCTGACTTGAGACAAACCAGCTTTGTCAAAGGAGTTGGATGTAGCCTAAATGTATTCATCCTGAATACCTTAAAAATGGAGGCGCTAAGGAAAAAAACACCTATATATATTGCATTTATTGACCTGGCTCACGCCTTTGATGAGGTGGATAGAGAGATGCTGTGGAAAAAAATGAAAAGAAAAGGATGCCCACCTAGTTTGGTTTCTCCAGTAAAGGCTCTCTATTCGGAAACTTCTGTGCAAGTGCGTCTTGATCAGAGAGGGCACATTACCCTACCGATACCGTACCCTACCGATACCGACACATTATATCGGATGTGGGTGAAGCCTTGGGTAACGTTAACTCCTTCCCTCCAAAGATCAATGAAGAACACATTAATATGATCTTATATGCAAATGACATCGCAATTTTGGATCTAACGCCTATCGGGCTCCAGAGGAAGGTCACTGCCCTAAAGGTCTATATTGAATAAAATAAGCTAGAGATCAATGTACAGAAAACCGCGATCCTTGTATTAAACAACCTACAAGAATCCCATAACCAAGAGGTTTCTCAGAAATGTCAATGGACGCTGGGCAATGATGTCCTTAAAGTTGTTCCTGAGGCAAAATATCTGGCTATCACAATAAGCGCAAGCATTTGTGATGAACCCATGGTTAAAAAGCTGGTGTCAAAATGCAATCAACTGGCTGCACAAGCCTCAAAACTTAAAACAAAATATGGAAAATGTTCAATGCTTCCAGTTGTTTGCTTCTATAGAAATAAAATAATACCAGCACTTACATATGTAGAAGAGACCCTGTTTGGAATCGATCAGGAGTTTTGGTCAAGATGCGAACACGTGATATGGTGAAGAATTCTTAACTTGCCCAAAGGCCTTCCAACTGCCTGTATGAGGTATGAGTTAAGTCTATCGTCCATGAACGTGATTGTAACATGGAATTCATTAACTCTCTATAGAAAAATCATGGGAGATGACAATATTCCACAATTTGGTATTCTAAAAAAGCCAAAAGAGCAACCGACAGATGGACTTTTGAATGACTGGAAAGCATCCTGTGAAATCATTTTAAACCAGTTTAACACTAATAAGCAAATTCTTGTGCAGAATCCGGATGCAGTCAAAAAAAGACTATTGGTACAAGAGTGGATGGATACGCAGGACAAGAGAAGACAACACAAAAGGATGAAAAATTCTCCACTGGAAGAAAAGAAATTAAATGAACTCCCCAAGTACTTGATTCAATTCCCGTGCAAAAGGAGGAGAAGTATTTTTATGAACTTCAGACTAAATACATGGGAACAAAAAGAAACCTTGTACCAGAAAGGAGACTCATGCGTAGAAGAACCCGCATGTCACCTTTGTACTAGCTCAGAAGATTCATTGAAACATCTGGTACTATTCTGCCCCACCTTGAGAGATGAGAGAACGAGATGGATGGGACAAGAGTTGGACAAACAAAGAATGGCGGAGCGTTATGCATATCAGTGAAAATAACAAATTAACATTTGCGGTGACAGCATTTTTGGATGTGATAGCAAGACGTTCGAGAACTAATAGCGAAGTGGGAAAACATGAGAAATGTGCAGAATCTCAGGTGGCCTAATAGCGTCTAAGCGCGTTTATAAGGCCTTTTCAACATTCACCCTTTGATTGAATGCCTTATGCGTCACTTAAACATCTAGCTTGGAGATTGAAAGTAATATCATGTCCACCACTCTCAAACGTTTGTAATAAACTAAAAAAAAAAAAAAAATAGTATTCTACAGGGAGGAAATTGTGGCAAGTGTAAAGGCGGAGCCCTGTTTGGTGGGCCAACAACTCAGTAAACCTTTTTAATGTAATTTCCAGTTCTGGTGTTATTCCACTCTCCTGACACAAGGCAATAATTGTCCCGATTTTCAAGAAGGGCTCCACTTTCGCTCCCCACTGTTATCGCCCTGCTGGATATTTCTAGCAACATGTTTAATAAATGTCTTAAAATTATAATGGATGAGTGAGTGATTACTAATAATGCCCTACTGCACACTCAAGCAGGGTTTAGGAGTGGTTTCTCAACTATTGATCGTTGCTTAATCCTGAACATACTTGTTGAGAAGTATTGTGCATTGGGGGGGGCAGGTTGTATGTGGCCTTCTTTGTTCTGAAAAAGGCCTTTGACTCAGTCCATAGGGAGATCCTGTGTCAAAGATGATATTGTCACCAGGCCTTCTGCATCTGATTTTATTGAGCCATTTCAACACTGTTGCAGCAGTCAGAGTGGGGTGTTTACAAAGGAATTCCCCACAAATAGAGGTGTTAAACAGGGCTGCTCTTTGGCACTGCTTTCATTTATTTAATTTCTTGCTGATTTTAATCTTCTATCTTTGGGGCTAAATGTAGGCCTACCATTTGTGGGGAAGATGCCCTTCCCATCACTGCTATATGCGGATGACACTGCACTTATTGACCAAACACCTGCTACAGAGTACGCTGACAATTATTTCAAACAAAATATGAAAAATTCAAAATAATGGATTTTTGGTAAAGGTCAGAGAAAGTCTAACTACTCCTGGGTGCTAAATGGTGATAACATTGAGGTGGTGGATTCCTTTTGCTACCCAGGTTTAGTTTTTGAAAGCAATGGAAAGTGGGGTAAACACATGGAAGCGACTTGTGTGAAAGCAAAGACCAGGTTGGGTGGTTTAGTAAGATTTTATCCTAAGTATGGCGGGCATATGCTTGACAAATGTTTAGAGGTGTAGAAGTGCGACGTGGGGAGTGTGCTACTGCATGGCAGTGAACTGTGGGAGCACCTAAAGTGTGACAAACTGAAGGTCATTCAAAATGGAATTTCAAAGAGGCTGACTGGCCTCCGGCGGGGTACCCCAGATTGTGCTCTCCGTTTAGAACTGGAGATCCCTAAACTTGCAACACGGGCTAAAATCAGGTTCTAATCCTTTTTTCTGAAGTTATTTCGTCCAAACCCAACAACCCTAATATACATTACATCTTCGAGGAACTTGTAAAATCCCCTCCTTTCCCACAGTTAAGATGGTTCTATGAAGGTTTTAAATTGTTGAGGAAATGTGGGGTTGTCTATGTGAGTGCAATGCAATGTGCAGGTTTGCCGGCCTAGAAATCCGCCCTCACAGGGAGCAAACTCAGAGATTACCTGGCAGAGGACCTGAGAGGAGTTCACGCTCTGGGTTCCCTGAGCTTGTTCTCTGCTTTGAGGAGCAGCATTGTAGGAGGTCGGGAGGGTGTGAGCTTAATCCCATCTCCAGACTGTCGTCAGTTGATTTTGATGGTTCATCTAAATACGTTCGGACTAATCGGACAAAGGCTGACCAGGATAAACTTTGTTCCTGTGGACTTGCTGCTAATGAGGATCTGTGCAACTTTTTGCTGCTTTGTAAGTGGTACCTGGATTTGCGGAGGGCTTTTTTGAGGCCAATCTTTGAATGAATTGTGTGGGGGCTCTGAATTTTATATTGAACTGAAATGACTTGAATTTTATTTTTAAATTGTGTAATTATGTGAGGCTGGCTCTGTCCCGGCAGACGTTTCACCTGTATATTTAATCTTCCTCCTTGTGGTTGGAGGGAGGCTGGTTGGGCCTGGGTAGGGAGGAAGGGTTGGTTGAAGCCTTTTTAAATCTGTATCGGGAACGGGCAGTTTGTATTCATTTTTGTGTGATGTGTTGATTTAAAATGTGTAAATCTGTTAATGGAGAAATCCAAGCTAATAAAATGACTGACTGATGTACGCCAGATCATTTTTACATATTTGTCTTTAGGCCACGCCCATGGAGTCTTAAACCATGCCCATCATGCAAGCCACGTCCCTGAATGAACCTCCCCTCAATTTCTTACCCCACTTAAAGCACTGGGCCTACTCCCTTACTTACCGTCTCCTTGCGTTTTGCTCTTTTATTTAAATCAACTGATTAATAAAGAGCCCTCACGCCATACCCTAAACCTATTTTTGTCTCTCTCTGCCTGAGACAGCCTTCCCACTCAGCAAAACATAAGTTGAATTTGTGTATGTTCGTGGATGACTAACCTTGGTTTTGGCCAGCGGATAGTGGTTGGCTCTCCCAGTGGCAGATTAAACCCTGTGGAGGCCCCTAGGCAGTCAAACTTTCTGGGGCCCCCTCGCAAATTATAAGAATGCTAACGCAGTGCAGGCCGGTGAACAGTACAGCAGTGCATCAAGGCCTCTGCCTTCCCGTGGAACCTAAAAGGAGTGGGGCCCATAGGCCGATGATTAATTGGCCTAATGGATAATCCGGCACTGGCTCTCCACTTTCGGTCTAGCCTACACTTCGTGGGATCTGTGCTGCCGAACAGGCCGAAGTAGAAGAGCATTGCCGGGAAGGCTGCATGCTCACTTCTCTGGCAAGGGAACACTGCCTAGGGGGGTCTGCAGGAATCACAGGAGAGAGTGTCCCATCCAAGCAAAAGGCACACAGGTAGGCTGACATTGCAGCTGTAGCCGCAGAGGTTGCTCCATAAATCCCAGAATAATGTTAATCTAAGTGTACCTGCATATAATATTTACTTTAAGTTTATTACTCATTGTGTGTGGGAATTGCTGAGCTACTCGCTGATATTATTATATACATGTACAATGGTGTATGGAAAGCTGAACAACGGAAATCTACACACACGACCACCCTATTGCTGTCTGTCTTCTTCTATTAAAGCTCTGGAGAGAGGCAGATTGCAACCCCCAGACTTAAGACAACCCAGGAGGCTACCAGTGAGCCTCAAGAGGTCTTAGACTCAGATAAGTCTTTATGGGAGGGCAACAGGGGCACTTGCCCCGGGCCCCACCTTGGAGAGGGCCCCAAGAAAGAGTCTTATTTTTTTTTTAAATTCAGTTTCCCTAAAGTGACAAAATTAAGTATGCCACATCAGGATTTTCTATAGTGTGTTGCTAAGGCTAAACCTATTTTCTGTCTGTTGTTGACAAGTACATTTTGTTCAGATCGTTTCATCCTCTAATGCTATGTTCACTGTGGTATACATAGTTTGCGTGGCACAACAACTGTAGAATTCTCACCTTCCTTTGGGTATTATATTGATCATGTGCAATAGCCAAAGTTGAAATACATATTGATACAGTTGAGTGTCCCAATGGTTCAGTGAATAGCTCAGTGTGTTAAGCACTCATTGCAGAGATATGCGTTCACCTTCAAGATTATAATACCAAATTCCAGCAAGGCCGACTCAGCGTTTCCAATGTATGAAGTTGTTAAGCTTGCATGTAAATGTACATTGTTCTATAGCACCCCAGGTGTTATCATCACCAATGTACCTGCACTAGATAGTGGTTGCTATAGAAACAAACATACCATCAATATGGTGATTGTCTAGAAATTGGTTTGTTCAGATGGGGAGTTGTAAAACCTAGGCAGGCACCTCCAGTGATGACAATGAAGTGTTAGAGGTGGTTAACTATCCGAATTCCAGACTGTGGAACCAAAGCGTTCATGCTTGGATCCTGGCTTTGCCAGTAGACGATACAGTGATCCTGGACAAATCTTATATCACTGACAGTACTGCACTGCCTTCTATGAAAAGGTTTTCTTCTCACATACTGGTGGCATTGTTTGGCAATTACCTGATATTTCCTATCATGTAGGCCATTTGAGTGGAAGTTGTTCTAGACAGAAGAGAGCAGACCAAATATTGCAGGCATTTTACCAGCATATTTTAAGGTTTGCTTATGTGACAACAACACGTTTTTTCTGCACATTTTTAAAACTTTACAATACAAAAGAGAAACCTATCTGAAATCTTTTAAGATCACGTCCATTAGTATGCTGGTATTTATATACTTTCCTTGACGATGGAGACAATGAAGCTAGAATCATTCCCATTTTGAATGATATATTTCTATAAAGTTTTGTTTTTTAAATGTTTATATTGGGTTATCTGGTTTTCATATTTTCCAATTCAGTTCTGTAAATACTAGAAAATAAATTGGTAAGACCAGAAATTGTGGGTACGAATCCCAGCTTCATCCCTTAATCAAAATTGCAAGTCCCTAAACCTTTCAAAATTGTCAGCCCTTCAGAGTGATTTTGTTCTCAGGGTACGATCTTTAAAAAAGACTCATTCATGGTTTCACTGGCTATAAATAGTGTTGCTTGCTCTATAATGATAGTGAGCATTGATATATTGCACACCACAGCCACCTTTTTCTTTGCTCTCGAACAACACTGCTTGAAAACCATGTCCCACTACTAATCTCCGTTTGTCTGGATACAGAGACCTTCCTGGTATCTTCAAATCGTCATCCACTCTCTATGCTATGGTATGTGTAGTTTGATCCTTGCTTCCCATTGTTCATTTGTATCCATGCTTGAGCACTTTTGCTTTCTCTGAGGCAGTAAATCTCAGACTATTCTGGATTATGTGTACCTTTGTCATAAAATCTGTGCCCTGCATGTATACTATGTCCAGTATACCTTCCACGTGGCTGCTATTGATTACATGTTTGCTGTACCTATGCTTGAACACAAGTACCCTCGCTTAGACTGCTAATGTTGCCCTTTAAATGCTACTTGTTTATCACTCTGATTACAACATTAATGAAGAGTGTGGAATTGTCGAGATATTGGCAATCACCACACTACCTGAGAGGTTGACATTGCCAGGTGCACTAGCCACAGGAGTATGAAGGGAGGATAAGGGGAGCTATGAGAGAGCATGTTAGAGGTGGGGGCCAGAGGAGTAAGGAACCTTGTATGCCAGTCGGACCCAGATCAGGACAGAGCCGAATCAGGGGAGACTACACAAGACGAGCGCCTCAACGAGGATAGAGACGTAAACTAACCAACCCTACTAACAATTTCCCTTTCTACATACACCTCTCAAACTCCAAACCAAACACAACCAAAACCTACAGCACAGCAAACCGCACAACCTTCACTACATTGCAACAACAAAACAAAAACACACATAGTCTAGCACAACAGTACACAACGACTACCGGCCGCAAACACCCCAGGCCCAGCCAACGGACCCACCGGGCTGAGGCCGCCAACAGCACATCACCGCTCTCTTGCACTTTTCCTGCTTCATACCACTAACTCAACCTCCCCTCCTCTTTCAGAGCCACCAGAGCGCCAGGGGACCACTCCGGTGGTGATACTGCCCGGTACAAATGTCCTTTAACATTAACAAGAGTGTAAGGTATCTGAAAGGAAGTTTACCATGCTTATTTCGATCTCTGCGATACAGCATATCAAGCTATGGGTTGTTATCGTGACACGGGGTGGGGCGCACTAGATATTCTATATCCTTTAATTCCTTTTGTCTGTTGGAGGGTGGCCCCAAAGGTGTCCATGCATCGGGCCCCCAAAGTGCTTAAGATGGCCCTGCTTAGACTGTTATCTTGCTACCAGTTACTCGCCGCCACCCTGTTAGCTCCCCACTCCCTTTTTCTCTGCATCCCTTAGTATACCATAATAATAATTTATGCTTTCCCTAATCACTGCCAGGAATGGCAGATGACATTAGGGCTTTTGTGTGTTTCTAAGGGGATCGACCTGACAACAATTAAGGAAGGGTCCGCTGGATGCACCCACCCTCCAGCACCGGCAAGCAGGCGGCTGGCACTCCTATACTGTTGATCGCGGGACCATGAACTCCCCTCTGCAGGATGGCAGTACTCCTACACTGGATGCTGCTTAGGCTGGTTCATCTATGCTCGCTCCCCACCCAGCGCTCGTGGTAGTGGGTCTGCTACATTCCCATCACCCGTTTGTTTGGTGCCTGCTCAATCTGCCCACGAAGCCGGCGGCAGGACAACAATGCTGCCTCTCGGGTGCACCCTTGTCTTCTGCCTGGTGAAGAGTTGTGCAGGGCTTACCATCAATGCAGCACAGGCTAGCTAACCGCTGGGGCAGGCATGGTTGCTTCCGACTTTACCCACTCACCCTGTAATTGCTTTAGGGAGGGTATCATTATAGGGGAATTGAATGCTCTCCTGTTGCATGGCCTACTGGCACCTCACATGGTACGGCTTGGGCCTGGACACCCCTTTAGCAGTTACTGGTGAACATGCTACATTGCTGAGCAAGCCCATGTCACCTCAAGTGAGTGTCATATATATGGCAGACTCCTCCTCCTTTAAAACCCTTGCTTCAGTATTCAATGTGTCAGTATATTCTGGTCCTGCCTGGCAGGCTGCAGGGTGGGGGCTGTAACTCCCTGCAGTTCTCCAGGGTGAGGTCTAGCCTGGCAGCACAATGTGACAACCCTGGCACTTCATTGAGCAGGTGCAGTAATGTTCTGACCGAAGAGGCCTTGAAACACTTGTGTATAGGTGCGTTATAAATGCCATATCATATCATTGCGCAGGGTTTTCAGTATTACACTTTCATATTTCAAGTTCAACCCTTGCCTTCATCATGAGGGGGGCGCTGTGGGCAAACATATTTCCCAGAGTGTTCTGTGTGCTTCTGTGCCTAGCAACAATACAGCAAGAGAGAAAGTGGGGGGCCTCCATTGCATTCACTGGGTTTAATGGCTACAGATTGTACAACAGTCCTTGCTGGGTGTTCATCGTAATCTTGTGCCTTGGCTGTGCACCCTGACTGGTTTCACCCTTTGTCCATGTTGCCCGCTTGGTCACGTGCAGTACTGCAAATTACCATGTAGCGACAATGACGAGGTAGACATTTGGCACTGGCAGTGCCAGTATGCAGGAAAAATGACATTGCTGCCAACTAACAGGTATTGTCATGTTGGCTGGCAGGATACATAAGAGCGCTGAGCCCTGGTCCAATGGACCATGATACTATTACTCTTTCTTTGGGGTTGTAATGCTTTGCAACATGTTGTAGTTTGGCTTTAAGGTGCCTTGCAGGGACGTATGAAGGCACTGTGAACCCGTTTGGGCCCTTAAAGATGAGGTAACACTCTACAGGATGGATGGGGATGGAGAATTTACTCAAACATCAATAATAAAACGGACCCAGGAAGTTTGGCAAAGGTTTGGCTGTTTTAATAACAATTATCTAAAACAGGGAGTACAACGGACATCAACAGATGTCAAATAGCAGCATGCTCAATAACATTTCATTAAAAAACAATCTTTTAAACTAAATATGTGTCATACGTGACATCATACTATGTGGCAAACTAAGAAACTTATGTGGGACTATGATAGGGTAGCAGGAAACATCTACGTATACTTTTTGTGGGGTGGGGGTAGTGACTGGGTCTTTACTGTCAGGTGGACAACTCAGTCCACCCCTAGTGCAAGTCATTGTGAGTGTCATCAAATACACAATGGGCCTCATTACAGGTCGGGCGGTCCGGAATTAACAGTGGCGGTAAACCCGCCACCACTGTTAATTCCGGACCGCCCGATCCCGACTCCTGCAGGCGGGAGGTGATGTTCCCGCCAGGTCTGACCTGGTGGGTTTAACACCGCCCGCCTGCAGGCGGACGTGGAAACACCAGCACCATGACAAGATGGTGCCGGTGTTTCCACTTCAATGACATTTGTGATGTCATCTTTGATGTCCTGGGTATTAGTGTAAGCAGTGCACGGTGGCGCGAGTTATGGTTGCTTATCTTACCATAACTGCCGAATTTCAGGGGGTTTTCGGTTTTACTTTGAACCATAACGTCCCTTTAACAACGTTTTTTTTACTGAATTTGATCGTTTTTAGTAGCGCAACTTTACCATAACGTCCCTTTTAACAAAGTTTTTTCACTGAATTTTATCGGATTTTAGTAGCGCAACTTGACCATAACGTCCCTTGAACAAAGTTCTTTTACTGAATTTCATATGTTTTTAGTAGCACAACTTAACCATAATATCCCTGACTTTATATACATGTAACATAGAACATACTGAACCCCTAGCTAGTGATTTCGATGTCCGCAGACTACCACCATGTCCGCGGACATATCGAAAAACTGAGCGTGGTGAATGTAAATTTAAATAGTGTGCCCCATTTCCCCTTTGAGGTTGGCTCTGAAAAGAGCCGTTTGTTTGGGGTTTTTTGCAGATGCTTGACAGACACCTGTTATTTTGTATTTTTATTTTTTTATTTTTCTTACTTTACTCCTAAAATCTTCACATAACCTTCTCCAAAGCAACCCTTACATTCCAAAACAGAATGGCATTTCCTATAAAAGATAAAGAAATGCCATCTTCTTTAAAATAAACAGCATTACTGGAATCAATATTCTCATTATTACAGAAGAACATACCAGCTCTAAGCATGAAGGCACACATGCCTCGGTTGATTACACACCTAGCATTGTTTTGCTGAACTATTGTCCCATATTGCCCTAGGTACTAATCCAGAAAAAATTACTTTGCCATTTGGAAGGATGTTCATTACTGCTTGAACCAAGTGTTCCAAATCTGCCAACAAAGTATGGCACTGACATAGCCCAAATGGAAAGCACCATAGTGCAAAACTACCACATGGGGACTGTTGAACCTGCCCATATCTTCACAAACTTGTACAATTCCCTGTACATTGCAATCAGGCACAGTGCTCCACACCACCTCCACTCCTTTAACATCAGAATTCTTTGCAACATGCCTGCATTGAGCATACTGTTGTAAACCATGCACAAACATATCTCCGAGCACCAACACCCTGACTTTCTCCACTTCTGCCATCTTCACTACACACAGTCTCTTTGAACACAAATCCACAACCTCAACATCTGATTGGCTGATCCCTACAGTCTTCTTTCCATGCTGGATTTGCTGGAAAACCCTGGATGTAGCACGCTTTGTCCGCAGACCTCATAACTCTTAGAAAGCCCTTCTACCATTTCCACTTTATTCTCTGTGCCATTCCCTCATTGGATACAGCTAAGCAGGCACACAATACAGAGAACGTCCTCAGAACACCCCATTTTGTTTATTTTCGAACATTTCAGGACACCGCGAGTGTTCTTAGAACACATTCAACTTGCCAGCGAACAATACGGACAATGTCCTCAGAACACCCCCATTTTCTTTATGTACGAACATTTCAGGACACCGCGAGTGTTCTTAGAACACTTCCAGCTTGATAACGAACAATACAGATAATGTCTTCAGGACACCCCCTGCGAACATTCCAGGACCCCACGAGTCTTCTTAGAACACTTTCAACTTGACACCGAATCAATTCTGCATATTTACGAACATTTCAGAACAGCCGTGTTGTCCGCAAAAAAATCGAACACAACAAAAGTGTCTAGCACATAAAAAAACATTGAACCTATCTCATACTCCACCACCCTCCCCAAACACACCAACACACTCCACTAAATACAATTTTTAATCCAAGTTTCACCACGCAGTCCGTGGTCTCCCGCGAATGCAAGATGGCGGGCGCTACAGAAAATCTGACGTGCTTCACGCACCACGCCGTCCAATCAGCGAACACGTCGCATGTCCGTGGACATCACGCAAGCTGCTCGGCCAATCAGGGCACTGTCCGCGGTGCAAACCGGGAAGTCCATCTGCGGAGCGAACGGAGATATCACTAATTTTTTTACCTTACATTTTGGTCATTTTAACAAAAAACTACTAGACGGATTGACACCAAATTTGCAAAAGCACGCTTTCGGGACCAAGCCCCCGCTCCTGCCGCAAATTTGGTGTAAATCCGTTCAGCGGTTTGGGCTGGAGGCGTGCACAAAGTTTTTTCCCATTATGCCTATGGGAAAAAACAAAAGTTTTGGGACCCCCCTATAGCTTTGCCCCCCCTGGACCAAACCTCTCCAAACTTTGCAAACACATTCAGAGTGGGCCATATACGTCTTCTGCGAAGTTTGGCGAGGATTCGTCCAGAAGGAGCAAAGTTATAAGCCACCCAAAAAAATCTCTTCCTATGGAAACACCAACTGGTTAAGTTGCTGTTTCCATAGGAAGAGCCCTTTTAGGGCAGCTTATAACTCTGCTCTCCCTGGACAAATCCTCACAAGACTTTGCAAAAAAAGGTGTATGGGTCACTCTGAATTCTTTTACAAAGTTTGGTGAGGTTTGGTCCAGGGGGGGTAAAGTTATAGGGGGGTTCCCAAAACTTATTTTTTTCCCATAGACTGAATGGGGAAAAAACTTTGCTCACGCCTACAGCCCAAACCGTTGGATGGATTTTCACCAAATTTGGACCAGGAGCAGTGGCTTGGTCCTGAAAGCGTGCCTTTGCAAATTTGGTGAAAATCCGTCCAGCAGTTTTTTAAAAAATGAACAAAAAGTAGGTAAACATAAATTAGTGATATCTATGTTCGGTCCGTGGACACACTTCCCTGTTCGCTCTGCGGACTTTGTTCTGATTGGCCAATCGGCTTGTGTCATGTCTGCGGACATGCAACGTGTTCGCTGATTGGACGGTGAAGAGCGTGAAGTGCGTCAGATTTTTGGAAACGCCTGCCATCTTGGATTCGCGGACAGCGCAGTGAAACTTGGTGGAAAAATACCATTTAGTAAAGTGTTTTGGTGTGTAAGACAGTTTGGGGAGGGTGGGGAGTAAGAGATGGGTTAAATGTTGTATTTATATAGGTGGCAGGCCCCCCTGTTGTGTTTGTTCTGACCGCGGACAATACGGGTGTCCTATAATGTTCGTAAATAAACAAAATGGGGGTGTCCTGAGGACACTACACCTGTCTGTATGGTTTGTAGGCAAGTTGAAACTGTTCTAAGAACACATCAAGTGTCCTGGGATGCAAGTGTTCTGGGATGTTCGTCAATAAACAAAATGGGGGTGTCCTGAGGACGCTATGCCTGTCCGTACTGTTCGCAGGCAAGTTGAAATTGTTCTAAGAACACATCAAGTGTCCGGGGATGTTCGTAAATAAACAAAATGGGGGTGTTCTGAGGACGCTAGACCTGTCTGAATTGTTCGTCAGCAAGCTGATACTGTCCTAAGAACACACGCGGGGTCCTGAAATGTTCGTAAATAAACAAAATGGTTGTGGCCATGCTCCCAAGACTCTATGCCCTGGCCAAAACCACAATTATTCACAATTAGGTATTGATACATACACGAAGCGCTCATTGGGGATTTGTTCTTGTGTCACATTGTTGCAGAGAGTGCATGTATGTTTCCACATTCTGAAGATTTAATTTATAGGTATGTTTTTGTTTTCCAGTACTTGTAGTAAGTACATTAGACATTCTTGTGGATCTTCCTGTGAGTTTATCGTGAATTTCACCATTCCAGCACAGTAGTCCAATTGTTGTCTTATTCCATAAAAACTATGAAGTACTAACATTTGCAAACACAATTGGTCTGTACTGTGTAAGTAAATGTTGTCAACAATTGGTGGTAATTGAAATAGAATATTCATTGCAACATTTGCGTAGCAACTTACACCAATTATATTTGAAAGTTTAAATGGACCAGGTAGTTCTGTATCTGAGTGCTTATTTTAAGTTTGTCTTCCTTCTTTGAACAAGTACCTGGTTTACTTTCCCTAATAGTTTCTTTTTTGTTTGTGGTACTTGATGAAGTATTAATTTTTTTTTACTCTCTTTGGATGATTTGCAGTGACATCCTGATGCATTTCTGTTTGATTTAGTTTTCTTTTACAACATTTTACTTTTTGTGGAACAGGATATGTTTTTAGATGGGGGTGCATAGTGAACGAAGTCTATTGTTTTCTAAAATGCAAGGAATATCAGCGTTTACTTTACTTGCATCAAAGTTGGTTTAGAAATAGACCGTCAAGAGTACGTAAGCGTGATAGTGCTACGTAGCTCATGCCTTCTTTAAAGACTGTGTTACAAATGTCTATAAATTCTTTGTCTAGGGTAAGACCTTGTGCTTTATGAATGGTGACTGTGTATGCAAGAGTTAGAGAAAATTGTTCTCTGCGTACATACATGTCTTTGAAGAGAAGGAATCGAGCTGTTGACCATACTATCCTTTTCACTACTGAAAGTTTGTCAAAGAGAATATTGACAAACTGAATGTTGTTGTCATGTGGGTATGTTTGAAAGCCAACAACTGTACCCAGTGCTCCATTAACTAGTCCTTGATCCATGTCAAGGTTACGTTTAAGCATTACTCTGCAATTTACGGATAATGTTAATATTTTTTCCAATCCAGCTGTGTTGGAGATTGAATTTTCTAAACTATTTAGTCTTGTTGTGGCTTGGTCACACATGGGTAGTGTCATACAATGTATGTCTAGTTTGTCTGTGGCGCTAATTTCAATTATCATTTGCATTTCTTTTTTAACATTGTTTCATTGAATTTGAAACAGCTTACAAGAGTTGGCATTAATGCAATACAATTGACATTTTTGTGGGCTAATTGTTCCATAACATCCGTAGCACATGCATTATCGCCATAAAGTGCATGAATATGCCGGATTTTCAATATTGCTTGTGCTTCTTGAGATAGTATACCAACTCTAATACTTTTTAAGATGTTGGCATAAGTGAGATCTGCAGATTGCCGCATGTTTTTTGTCAATTCTCTGTATTGGAAATGTTGCCAAAGGTTGACATTTCCTATGCTGCCAAGAGTTTTACAGCAGAGTTTGTGTCCTAAGGTTTTAAAAATAGGCTCACCTTTCACTGGTGTCAATTGAAGAAGATCTCCGAAAACAATAATGTGTTTTCCTCCAAAGAGCTCTTCGTGGTTTGTTTTGAGTACTTCTTGTAATGTGAGGTGAATCAAAGCCAACATTAAGTTGGAGACCATGCTCACTTCATCTATTAGTAGCATTTTCATTTGTTTTAATACTCTGCATAGTTCCATTGCAGCTTCTGTAGAAAATGTGTAATAGTCTAATCTGCTTTGGTGTTCTACTGGCAGGAGTAGTAATCAGTGTAAAGTGACACCGCCTATGTTGTAGGCAGCTAAACCTGTGGGAGCAGTGACAACAGCTGACAGTTTGTTGTTTGTCAATTGTTGAAGGAATTTGCTGATGATTTTGATTAAGAATGTTTTGCCAGAACCAGCTTCACCACTGACGTACAGGAGTATAGGTTTGTAATTTTGGCAGGTGCATTCTTTGTTTTCATGTTGTACACCATGTGCAATTTCTTTTGTTACTTCTTGAAAAATGCTATGTTGCTCATTGTTTAGTTTTGATTGTAGTATAGTTAAGTCTTCTTTATCTTCATACTGACACATGGTGTTTTCTACTTCCGTCATAGCTAATTCTGCCTCATTTGTTATTAGTGGCTGTCCCAGTGGTTCTTGGCTTCCTGTTACAGAAGGTTGACTACTGTCAGGAGAGTCCTTATCTAGTAGGGCCTGGAGTTCTTCTTCGTGTTGCTGTTCATTGTGCAACATTATTTTGTAGTGTGTAAAGTTTACATCGGTTATAGTGCTTTCATTTGCTTTGAAAGCGTCTTCGTATGAGTCATAGTTATCAAGTATTTCCTCTTCTTTTCTCCATGGTTTAAAGAGTTGTAGCAGGGACATGTAATATAGTTCTTTATGTTGAGGAGTCTTTAATGACAATTTGATATGATTAATTACATTTGGTTTGGTGAGTTTTACTAAGCTGCCTTCACATTTTGACACTCTGTATCTACCTTTTTCTTCATCAGGTTTTATATTATTTTTGTATGTGAAGTTTTGGGCTATGTTGTATAGACACATGGTTTCCAAATTGGTACTTCTGTTTGGGTAGTATGTGTCCAGCAAATTGTTTTTTAAAATGTCTTGGATGTTGGGATCATGTTTGGCTATTGTTTCTATGTCGTCGTATGATTTCAGAACTATTTTTCTAGATTTAGCAGGACCAAGACTTAGCCATACTATATTTTCAGATTTTCCATACAAAGCAGTACCGGTTAAACAATCTGCTGCTTCATAGGAGCCACATTCTCTATGGGAGAGCATTTTTATGCCTAAACTGTATAATTTCTGAGACAGTGTTTTGTCTGATGACAGGTCATTGCAGAGGTCTTGGAGCTCTGTTTCTTTCTGCTTTGGTTAAGTATGCTGTAACATATTGTGCAACTGCAGTGGAATTGTCTGTAATGTACTGCACATCTATGTTTGCATTCCAAAAGTGGGCAATGATTGCATTGTAATAATTGATATATTTTTCTTCTTCTGTTCTTTTTATGTAATATGTATTTGTAGGTGATTTACCTTTAACACTGTGTCTAACTGAAGACATGAAGTTGTTCACTTGACCTGTTTTTGTAACTGGTCTAGGAAAACCAAAGCAGCATTTGCTGTACTATTTCCCTTTGTTTTTGTATTTGCGATGACGATATTTGCCACATTTGTGTCTTTGAAATTGTAAAATTTGTGCATGAAGATCACTATTTGTTGCTTCCGATGGAATTCACAAGTGACATATTTTTCGATAAACTGTAACACAGTGGAATCATTGTCTTCACCAAATTTAGGAGCATCTTTAATCCATAAAAGCATGTGGATATGTGGTGCTCCTATGGCTTGGTATTCTTTTCTACAAAAGAAGTGTTGCACTTCTCTAAGGGGAGGAACAGTTTTATTACAAATAAAGTGTAGCATAGCAATGAAGCGATGGTGAACATTTCCTGAACCATTAACAGGATCTAGAGAAAAGTTCTCCAGGTGTTAGTATATCTATGTTTGTTTTGTTTCTGTTTGATATGCGTAGGAAATCATGTAAATCTTCCCATGCATATACTGCACAACTTAATGTAACAAACCAAGTGGGTGGGCCAAGGTTTATTATCATACAACGTACAATTCCATGACGTCGGAACCAGTACTCTTTAGTACCACGCATGTTTGCTAATAGATTTGTAATACTTGATTGTAAAACCTCATCTTTTTGTTGCACTTTTTGTAATAATTGTGTAGCTGACATATTTTGAAAGTGGGTTCCGGATTTTAATGTGTGTGCAACTCCGTAACATAGAGTTGCTAGTTCACTTTCAAAGAGTAGGTGGAATATGTATTCCACATTTTGTCTAAATCTGGGATCTTCAGAATACATCTGTAACGAGCGGTATTCTGATGCTGTTATTTGAATAGGTCTATCATCGTACCTTCCTCCTTTGCCAGTAGGAAAGAGTAGAGGAAAAGCACGTGCTTCTATACTTTTTTTCCCATATGCTGATTGGTGATCCTTTTGTTTGTCGCATTTGGTACGTTTCTAGTGCTTCTTCTACGGTGTCATTAGAGTGCAATGGATGAATTGTATAATGGTCTAAAGTATTAGATACTGTAGCAGAATGTAGAAGCTCAAATTGACCAGCTTCTGGTGACTCTTGAATTATTTCAGTGGTTTCCTTCAAGTTTTCTTCAATATTAATTTCTTTGTAGTATTTATTATTGTCTTTTAGATATTGCAAGGCTTGTCTAACTTTATGTAAATCTATAAGTTGCCAAATTGTTTTGTCTTTTGTAGGTACACCATTTACTAAGATAATTAAAGATTGCTCCATTGGACGTTGCACTCCCAGAGTGTGCACATTTTGTTTTAGATTTAATGGTAAATACACTACTTTTCCATGAATGCCTTTCACAAATTCAGAGGGAGGTAATTTTGCTCTTTTTGGTTGAAGGCGTATTATTGCTTGAAAGGGGTGCACTGTTTGAATTATGATGCTCTCACATAAATTGAGTTGTTGTAGGGGTTTTGGTAGTGGAAATAATTCCAAATCATTTGTGATAGCACGTGAAGGAGTTTGGTTGTTGTCAAGTTTTGTAGTGCAGTAACTGCAAAGTATTAAGGGGTCACTTATTTCGTATTTGTTTTCTGCTATAAGGTAGAGAACTAATTCAAACCATTTAGAATCTTCATTGCCCTCTGTTTTGTATGTTAGGTCTACAGTTTTTGTGTTACTTTTATAAAAAGTTCTGCAGCAACATACACGCACATGGTTTGGTACTTCAGCAGATGTACTTTTAAATTTCAGTATTTCTTTTTTACATGTGTGTAGTAGAAGGTGCCATGAATAGAATTGTTGCTAATTTGTTATAAAGCTATTTCATTCTGTAAATGGCTTTCACTTCCAAAATATTTTTTCTGGATATAGTCGATTTCTTCAAGTAGGTCTTTTGCTGTACAATGTGGAAGAATGTTATTTAAATTGGCTAGTGCTAAAGCAGCACTTTTAGCATAGGACAGTTTATAGACTAGATTTCTTATAGTTGAATGATGTGTTGATATCATTTTGATATGATGGAAGGTGGTTTTGCAAGTAGGTCCTGAAATGCAGGCCAATGAATGTCCTTTTAGCCCTTTGTACTTGCGCACTGGACAGGTATCCATATTTTGCAGTAGTTTAATTTTGATTTTGTCTTTGCCTTTCACATACTGATTGAGGAATTGGCGTAAAGACTTGAAAGATTTTTTGGGAATGTTACACATTGACGTGCATGGCCATTTGTATACTAGACATTCTGATTCAGTTGAATGGAGAGGTAATTCTAAGTTTTCTGGGGATATTTTTGTAAGCAGTATTTCTTGTTCCATTATGGTATTATTAACTTTTTCATAACCCTGTCCACTGCTATGTATGGCAATTGTATTTGTTTGCTTTTGTTTGTATACCTCTTCATTAAAATATGGTTCTGTGCTTGTAGAGTATCTCCACTCACCTCCTCAGATATTTAAGAAGCTATTTTAGTTGACATTTCGTTTATTGAGAAGTCTTTTTTGTAATTTAGTCATTAGTTTTGTTAGTGGTTTCATTTTGTTTAACACTAAAATAAATAACTTTCCTTTGAGAAGGATTGCACTATCTATCAAAGCTTCTAAGATTAATTTCCTCTGGTAGGTTGTAAGGGTTCTGCATGATTTCTCTCCTGTTTTTATAAGATTTTGAAGAACTCTGTGGCAGAACATTTTTGCTAAAATACTTTTTCTGGTATGCTTACTTGGCACTATACCAGGATTTATAGGAGCAGTTTTATCAGTAGTGGTAGCTGAATTCTTGTTAATTGTTTTCTGTTTCGTTTTACATTTTGATAGAGGAGGCAAAGTTTCTGTACTTGAAGCTTGTTTTGTTTTGCTAAATGACTTTATTAGCTGTTTTGTTTGAACTTTTTTTTTACAAATTCTGCTAGAGATGGATGCTTATTTTGGAGACTTCTATTTTCATTTGCTATACTTCTGGGTTGCTTTCTACGGACTTGATTTTTGGTAGGCATTCTTTAGGGTCTGTTGAAAAAATAAAGAAGGTATCGGTTAGGGTGTTCTGCAATGTATGTGTGCTGTGTGCATGAGTGCCTGAGTATGATGATCAAGTGGCACAAGTGGTCAAGTGGCACAGCGAGTAGAGCGCTCGCTTTGACACCCGTGCAGAGCCTGTTAACGCAGGTTCGAATCCCGGCGGGGCCAAACTCAGCCTTTCATCCTTCCGAGGTCGATAAATGAGCACCACACACCGTGGGTAATAATAAGCAGCGCTCGGATACCTGAGGGTTTGTAGCGCTATATAAAAGCCTAATTATTATTATTATTATTATGATGAAGATGTATGTGATGGTGTGTAATTGTGCATTGGGTAACTACAACTAGTTGGGATGGGTATTCTTGGATTTATGTGCTACTAAACTGGGGTTCAGATGACAGTAGAAAGTAAGCTAGTGGTGAGGAGAAGCACAAATAGTAAATCTAATGGTATACAATTAAAACAGTTGTTTGTTCTATAATATTAAAATTCTAGGGGCTGATTTATGTCATTTGTGCGCTGAAAAATGGGAATTTGTGTGCCATTCTGCCTGTAAATCTCTGTTTAACAAATGGGGATTTGTGGACAGAATGGTGCACAATCTCTGTTTTTAGGTGCAGAAATAGCATGAATTAACCCTAATGCGTGTTTGAGTAATAGTACAAATATTATGGTGGTATTTAACTTACTTTTTTTGTGGAATGAGCAGGTTTCTTCTTAGTTGTTGTTTGTACTTCAAATTCTGCTGCTGCTTTTCAGGAGAGTGGTCTTCACTGCAATTGTAAAGTAAATAAATTAGTAATTGTGTTTGTATATAGCACCGATGTTAATGTAGACATTGATTTTTATGTTTTTGTACAAGCATTGTTGTTTGATATTAGAGTATAGTTTGTCCATGCAATTTTGTTTGACTATGTGCACTCTTTATATTTTACTTTAAATATGTTAGTTCAACATGCTTTGCAAATGTGTGTGTAAAAAGAAATTAAATAGCAGATAGGTTTGCAAGTGACAGTTGATTATAGCAGATGGGAAAAATGACAGTAAGTTCATTTTATAGGTTATACAAGCTAAAAGTCAGTTAATCTGTTTATATGAATGTATAAGAATTGTACATGTACTATACAGAAAATATGCATACCTGTAGTTTGTGTTCTTGCATGCATGCAGCTGCAAGTAGAAATCTAGGAGACTTGTACAGTATTTCTTGTAGAAGGTGCTTTCCAATAATATGACACTTGTACCCAGAGTGATTAACAGTACATTTGAAGTGCTGATCTATGATGATGGAGTTCGATGTAGAGGTCTTGGATGTGATTGGTGGATGGTCGTGTGACTGCTTAGCTATATCCAATGAGGGAATGGCACAGAGAGTGAAATGGAAATGGGAGAAGGACTGTCCATGTTACGATATGTCCGCGGACATGGCGGTAGTCCGCGGACATTGCGTGTTACAACCGGGGATTTTGGGGTGGTGAGGCATGCAAACAAGAATGAGCAGAGCAAGGGATTGGTCAGTAAAGTTTAGTGGGTGTGTTGTGCCAGGAGAGAGTTTGTCAGATACTCTTTTTCCTGAGAGAAGAAAAGATAGCTATGGCTGTGTGTTTCAGAAAACAGATTGTTTGGATTTTGGGAGACTCGTGGATACATTGGTTGAAGGTGCATGCAGAAAGCTGTGGAGTAGCTGTAGATCTTGGATTCCCACATGTGGAAGTGCACTGGCATGGAGTACGTGGAATGAAGTGATTGGACTTGCTGCCTCTCTGTGCTACTTTGGAGACAGAGCATCATCCAGACATAATTGTAATTCATTGTGGAGGGAACAGTTTAGGACATGTGTCTGGAATTTCTTTGCAATTTGCAATGAAAGAAGGACTTGGGAAGGTCATGGACATGTTTCTAAATTCTCAAGTAATTTTTTCTCGGATTGCGCAGAGACAAATGTGGCTGCGTTCTTCTTCATTTGATCCACAAATGGAGAAAGCAAGGCGCAACGTCAATAAGCCTGTTTGTGCCTTTCTAGGAGATGTTGGCATGTCCTCTTTTCACAATGAAAATATTATGTTTCGTAGCACATACATTTTTTGCAGAGATGGAGTCAATCTTACTTATGCTGGCAATCAGATTTTTCTGAGAAATGTACAAAATGCATTGCAACCTTTTTTGGAATTACAGCATCCATTGTGTAGTAGGTGTTCACCATTTCAAGTTTTTCAAACACAAACAAACACCACCAAAAGGCTCTTTTCAGAGCCACCACTTCCTCCCAGACAAAACTGCAATGGTTATGATAGGGCAGCACCCCAAAATTTTAGATGTTCGCGGACTGTCTGCGGACTTCTAAAATATACACAAGGGACTGCTCCATTTATTTTCCACTTCTATTTTTAAACTGTGAAAGGTGGTTCTGAAAAGAGCCTTTTTTAATTCATATTTTATATTTATTTTTGTTTTTTTACACACGACACACTAGGAGAGGAGGGAAAAGGATTGTAAGAGGGGACACCAACCACGGGTATAAGAAAGGGTGGGTGGAGAGAGGAAGATGTAGGGTGGGCCTTACTTAGGTAGTGAGCAGGTCTTCTCGTGCTCTGAGACCAGAGTCTCAAAAGCACTTCGAAGTCTCTCCCCCCTGCAGAGTACTGCGTCACAGTACATACACACAACTGTGACCCTCGAAAGGTAAGGGTCGTCAGCATTGTGAATGGCCTGTGAGGCAGCTGGAGGAATACGCTGTCCCACGGGAGTGTTCCTTGTGGTGACAGGATCGGAAGCAGAGGATGTAGTAGAGGAAGTCAACCACACACAGCATGGAATGACCTTAGATGTCACTTCATAGTAGTCGTACCAAAGCTGTACGAACCAAGCCTCCCGCGACTGAGCACCATTTTGCACTCTTTGCACGTGACTTGGTTCGCACGCACCTTAGGTCCGTTACCATGAATGGTAAATAACCGCCACACCCAAGACTCACGCGAGTGCTGGTAGTAGGGACTTCCACTACCGCATTCTCGTCATCGTCTTCATCCTTTTCTGCATCCTCACTCCTGTTCCCCTATTCAGGCCCTTGGGGAGGTGGTGGTGGTGGAGGGGGTGGGGCTGGTGATGAGGCAGATGTAGCACCAGGTGGCTGTAGTGCAGCCATGGATGCCATCAGGTTTCAAAAATAAATCTGGAAAATTGGCAGCAGAAATGCACTGTGTTCTGTAAGATAGCCAGAAACACAATGAGGATGAGCTCTGGGGTGTGGCCTTTTGTAGGGGTGCTTGTGTGAAGTTCGCAGACACCCGCGCTGTCCGTGGACAGATCGAACACCAAAAAAAGGTTCTAAAAGTCCCCAAAAGTATGTAGAAAGGCAAGATTACTGTCTGGGACTTGTTCAATGGTGATTTATTATTGCAAAATATTGTGGATTGCCTGAAAAGGTAGTTTTAAATTGTTCGGGCGCACGAACAGTGTCCGCAGTCAGAACACACGCTCAGCGCGGGCGCGGTCACATCGTCACGAACATGTCCGTGAAGGGAACCGGTGTCCGCAGGACACCAAATGCACGGGAACTGTTTTGCGCATTCGCTTTGGTGTTCTACGGACACTGTTCGGGTCCTGAAACTAATTAAAAGTGCGACACAAGTGAAACGAACAGTTACAAACAGGCGTTTGTTCTTAGAACAGTTTCAATCCGCCTGCGAACAATATGGACAGCTATAGCGTCCTCAGGACACCCCCATTTTGTTTATTTACGAACATGTCAGGATACCACGTGTGTTCTTAGAATAGTTTCAACTTGCTTGCAAACAATACAGACAGCGTCCTCAGGACACCCCCATTTTGATTATTTATGTACATTTCAAGATATTGAGTGTGTTCTTAGAACAGTTTCAACTTGCCTGCGAACAATACGGACAGAAATAGTGTCCTCAGGACACCCCCATTTTGTTTATTTACGAACATCCCGGAACACTTGATGTGTTCATAGAACAGTTTCAACCTGCCTACGAACAGCACGGACAGGTCTAGCGTCCTCAGGACACCCCCATTTTGTTTATTTACGAACTTTTCAGGACACCGCGTGTGTTAGTTTGATTCCGGACATCCCGGACACCGAATGTGTTCTTAGAACAGTTTGGACTTATTTGCAAACATTACAGACAGGCAGAATGTTCTTAGAACATCTCCATTTTGGTTAATTGCGGATATCTCAGACATCTCGGGTGTTCTTAGAATAGTTTCAACTTGCTAGCGAACAGTACGGGCAGGTACAGTGTTCTTAGGACACCTCCATTTTCGATTCTTCACGGACATTCCAGACATCTGTGCTGTCCGCGGACACCTCAACTGCTTTTTTAAAAAAAAAAACAAGAAATGAATTACGGCACAATATAATAATTTTACTTTATTATATATGGATGTTAAATTTATGACAGAGAAGGTGAAGCAGAAACTGAGACAAACACAGGAGAATTGAGGGTTTCAAGAGGATTCATATGAGGTGAAGAAGTAATGGAAGTCTCATCAAAACGTTTTTGTTCATGGAGAGGGTTTGGGGATAATTGACTGGGATATGTTGAGGGGGACAGGTACATGTGGGACAATGGTATCTAGTTTTTTGTTTCAAGTGATCCTCCACAAAGATTTTTAAATTGTTGAAATTTTCCATGAGTAGGTAAATTTTTTCTTCCATGCGCTGGAGAGTCTTATCCAATATTTCTTTTTGTTTACTATTTTCAATGTTTGTATGGTCTGTACAAAAGAAAATTATATGTTAAATGTATATAAAGTAATATTTATTAATTGGTTTATATAGAAAAGTGTCTACCATTAGGTTCACTATCTTCAGACATTTCCTCACGTGGGAAATGCTCCTCTAGCCACTCCAGAGTATTAGACATTTCTGTGAGAAAAAAAAATAATATCACTTTTTTGTATCTAATACAGAAATTTTAGAAATATATGAGTACAATGAAGTACACTTACTAGCTTCTGATAAGATGTGTTCTTACTGGTCTGTAGATCTGCTGTTGCTTTTAGTTGTGGAGTTTCTGTGAGGTAATCATGTTGGAAGCCTATCTTTCAACTTTTGGTATATTCCATTTTAGAACATATTGTATTTAAATGAATGGTTGATGTGTTATATATATATGGGTTACACTTCTTATTTATTAGTACATATAATCTGTATGTGTGCTGGTTTGTGAATTTGTGCAGTGTTCATATGTTATGATATAACAATTAAAGATACCCCCAGACTTTTTGGGTAGTGCTGCTGTTGTCTGCACGTGTCCGCAGACATTAGAAGAGTTTGCGGACATCAAATTCAGTAGAGGGGGTTCAGTATGTTCCATGTTACATGTACATAAAGTCAGGGATATTATTGTTTAGCTGTGCTACTAAACACCTATGAAATTCAGTGAAAAAACGTTGTTAATGGGACGTTATGGTTAAGTTGCGCTACTAAAAACCTATGAAATTCAGTAAAAAAACTTTGTTAAAGGGACGTTATGGTTCCAAGTAAAACCGAAAAACCCCTGAAATTCCCAGTTATGGTAAGTTAAGCAACCATTACTCGCGCCACCACTGTGCACTGCTAAGACTAACACCCAGGATACCCCCCATACTTTTTGGGTAGTGCTGCTGTTGTCCGCACATGTCCGCGGACATTAGAAGAGTTTGCGGACATCAAATTCAGTAGAGGGGGTTCAGTATGTTCCATGTTACATGTACATAAAGTCAGAGATATTATTGTTAAGCTGTGCTACTAAAAACCTATGAAATTCAGTGAAAAAACGTTGTTAATGGGACGTTATGGTTAAGTTGCGCTGCTAAAAACCTATGAAATTCAGTAAAAAAACTTTGTTAAAGGTACGTTATGGTTCCAAGTAAAACCGAAAACCCCCTGAAATTCCCAGTTATGGTAAGTTAAGCAACCATTACTCGCGCCACCACTGTGCACTGCTAAGACTAACACCCAGGATATCAAAGATCACATCACGAATGTCATTGATGACATCACTGATGACATAACATGTGCATTTACTTTTCATAAAAGGTCTGTGCAATGCATTCTTATTATAATGTTCACAAAAAAGTGCCAAGGATCATTTGCATAAATATCATGAGCTACTTAGTGCATTAATCAATACATTGATATAAATACATTCTATTATAA
This sequence comes from Ambystoma mexicanum, assembly GCF_040938575.1. Taxonomy (NCBI): domain Eukaryota; kingdom Metazoa; phylum Chordata; class Amphibia; order Caudata; family Ambystomatidae; genus Ambystoma; species Ambystoma mexicanum. The sequence goes on along the minus strand of NC_090935.1, from coordinate 340,754,684 downwards.
ATTCTATCAAGTATACTAACATACTCATGTAGAAACATACGCATTGTGTGCAACATACATGATGAAGTATAATACACATAATTTTGCGATATTCAATACTGAAATGATAACTACTTTCTTATTACAGTTTTGCATACTGTTACACATGTAATAAGTAGCTAATAAAACCTACTTACTACAGACAAAACACAAATAAATAACAACACATACAAATATGAGTATATACACAGAAAGTGAAATAGGCAAAAACACAATAGCAGTAGCAGAAAGTGTTAATAACCTAACTTATTATCTTTTTGTAGAGAAATGATTATTCTGTTACAAAGGTGCAACTTACCCTATGTATCACATGATGTGACTGCACCCTAAAGAAAGTAGTGTGAGTAAAATGTGTAGAAATATGAATATATACAAGGAAAGTATAGTAATAAAAAAAGAAATATCAAAAGTGCTGATAACCCTAATGATTATCTTAATACACAGAAACAATTGCTGTCTTTCAAGCCTATGTCTTCCATTATGTATATGTTTCATATGATATGACTGGACCCTAAGAGAATTACTGTAAAAAAAAAACTTGAGGGATAACTCTACTAATATATTACCTTTTCATTTGTTATTTCCTGCCTCCTACTGAAGAAAACCATGTTCCCTAGATATGTCAGTAAAGGAATAAAGGGGGAGCCAGACATGTGATGTCATCAGTGATGTCATCAATGACATTTGTGATGTGATCTTTGATGTCCTGGGTGTTAGTTTTAGCAGTGCACAGTGGTGGCGCGAGTTATGGTTGTTTAACTTAACATAACTGGCGAATTTCAGGGGTTTTTCGCTTTTACTTGGAACCATTAAGTCGCTTTAACAAAGTTTTTTTACTGAATTTCATAGGTTTTTAGTAGCGCAACTTAACCATAACGTCCCTTTAACAA